>NC_136416.1:211829317-213183067 GCF_051521515.1 Lactuca serriola
CACGCACGATCTGAAACCCCTGTTCCGGACCCCAAGCATTTCGAGGATGGAGTTATCCCTCCAACCTCACGTGCCTCAACTGGTCTGATACCCGGTAAGGTTACAGGATGACCATGTGTTAATGATCCACTGTGGGAAGATTTTGTTGACAGGGATAAGTCAAGATATCCAAAGCTCACTAGATCCCAGGTCGAAGCAACGCTCATCTCAATGCGGAATAAGGCCATTCGTAGTAACTTGCCCTTCATTGTCCCTACTAATGAAGTCACCGATCTGGAGTTTGCTTCTGGAGAAACTCCAAAGACTTAACTTCATGACACCATGCACTCAGATTATAATGAGGAACATTCGGACGAAGTTATGTTCGATGATGGCTGAGCCTCGATCATTGCTCCCAATTTGTTCATATCATTCCCTTTTCCTTCAAAGCCTTCCTTATCAAGGATGGACTTGGATGGAACCTATTGACGAAGAATTTTATATCGAGGATCAGGTTCAAATCAATCCTAAAGATGAAACTGAATCCACTCCCAAGAATGTCAATGTTGATGCAACTCATCGTGGGCCCTTCGAACAACATATCAACCAAGAAGATGACAAGAACAAGTCCTAGACTTCCACTTCGGACACCGGATCTTCAGCAGGAAAGTACATCGATCCGTTTGCCCTTCTAGAAATCTGAGACTCTGTTTTTGACACAATGAAGAAAGTCAATGCTATATAAGCTTCTGTGGCCGGACTCAATACTAGACTCGATGTTAAAGTTTCCAGACTGGATTCCAAACTTGACGCAATCCTTAACTCCTTATCCGAAACCAACAAGTCCGGGCCCACCATTGCTGAAAGAGAAGCTCAGCTTGATCAACTCATCTCTCTAAGACTCAAGCATACTATCGAGGAAGCTGAAAAAAAAGTATGACGCCTCAGTTGATCACTACCTTAACACCATCAACAAGATGTTGAAAGTTCATGACGATATGTTTAATGCTTCAAACGAACTCATCAAGCAGACCCAAATTCGTCATGAAAAGCAAATCCAGCGTTTAGAGAAGGAGATTCAGAAGAAGGATGAAATGAATCTCATCATGCAACAAGTTCTTATCAAGCTACTCAGAGCATCATGGAACATTGTGGATGTTCCGAATCACAAGTTTGATGAGATGCTCTTCATTCTCTCAACATTGTTCGATCATCTCAAAGCTCTGGCTCCCATAGCTGATGCTTATGACACACTAACTCTTCAACTCAACACTAGCTTTCAGAAGGTATTTGATAAATTCTCTAAATTGAAAGAGATGTCTTTGCTTTCACCACCTGCCAGGGCCTCCATTGCAAGAGGGGGAGAAGGACCAATTTCAATATTTCAACCATGGAAACCTATCTTGGAGTTCAGGCTCCAAGATGAATCTGATGACTCACTACAAATCCTTTCAGGTTCTCTTGGTGATTATGATGATGACAACAATGATGACAATGATGATAGTGATGAAGAGGACGTGTATGTCAGAAATGGAGTAGTAGGACTTCCAGCTCCAAGGAAGTATCCTGCTAAAGTGCTAACAAAAGAAGAGAAGAGAATATGGTTAGCAGTATCGTAGCCATCCACTCTCGCTGATGTTCTGAAAAGAAGTATAGAAGTGGATAAGGTAAAAAGAAAATTAACTGCTGATTCTTTCCGAGCTACTACTTCAATGCCGCCTCTAATTCCTGCTCCAAAAATTGCTCCAATTGATGAAGGTTCTCCACTCTGGAAACCAGATGACATTCTGGAAGAGCCATTGCCTTCCACCCCTCCGAAGCTTGTCATTGAAGAGAATATGAAACTCATCCTCGCCACTCTCCAAAAACAAGACAAGGGAAAGAAGCCTATTTTAGAATTCTTCTACACCGCTCCTCACTTGACCGAAAGAGGTGGTTGGTCCCAAGAAGAGATTAATCAAGCTCTAGAAGAAATCATTTGGATCCAATCCTTCAAGGATGATAATCCTAATCCGATGCTAGGAGTCTCTCCTCTTTTCCGAGATGGAATTTTGAAGGACGTTGACATAGTGCCCTTTATGTTCTATGATCTTCCAAATCAAGACTCGGACCAGATCGACTTGCCTCTCTCTCCTTCCAGCAAGTTCTACACCAAGTTTGCTCTTCTCCATCCGGAAGATGATCCTAAAATGATCATCCAGACTGAACGCGAAAGACTAAAGACCTTTTATTCAAAGAACACACTTCCTCTCAAAGAAGTTCGGTCTCGGAAAAGGATCACAAAAATCTCCGGATTCAAAAGGAAGATCCTGACCAAGTTTGAACTCAACCGCGTGCTATTCTGGTATCACATATTCTGGAACAAACTAATTCAGAAAATCATTACTGATGCCGACCTCCCTGCTATCAATCCGAATAACATTTTGACCATTGTTTCTCACTTCTGAAGCATCCAGTCTGATGATCTTATTATGGAAGCTTACCACATTGCTTTAAGCTTCCTCAAGGGCTACATTGCTGAACTTTTCCGGTGTAACTACGAACTGACCTATCTGTTCGGAATAGAAAAAATTTGGCCAAAATTGACTTCAAACTGCCAGAAGCTGAAATCCTGGCAGAGGGACCCATCGATGAACCAGTACTAGGTTTTGTCTATCTTCAAATAAAAACAAATCAGAAGGATTTCTTCTGAGTATAAGACAAACACATTGTTCCCACCAAGGCACTTCAGAAGTTCATAAGTCGAGCATCCAAGTCCGAAGCACCGGAGCACCTAAAGAATAAGTTCATAAGTCAGCTACAATGGTACATTGGAGTTAGAGAATGGTTGTACATGGCATACGTGTTCATCAAGGAAGATTAGAGCTAAATTGACTAGATTGCTAAGTTCACTTAGGGGGAGATTGTTGGAACCTGAAAGTGAACCTCTAGCAATCTCTATCTATTGAATGTTCCGATGTCAGCTTGTGGTCCGGAGTCAAATTGGTGTCCGGAATAAAGAAAATGTTCAAGTGTTGATGTTCCGAGATGGTGTATGCTTCCGAATCAGTCTGTCCATCTTAGAATTTATTGTTCTTGTCTTTTAGTCTGATGTAACAGTTCATAGGACTCGGTTTATCTTGTCAAAGGGATAATCAGAGTGTCACATGTAACTCTTTTATCCAGTCCAATGTTTGTAATCGAGTTTATCTGGTGTAACTCCTTCTCCTATCTAAGGAACGTTTAATGACAAGAATAGTAGACAAATTGTTTTTTAAAGATAGATATTTTCACATTTACTTTAATTGCACCTTTATCTCAAATCATTCTTTCAAACATTCCTTGTATTCATTTATTGTCTTTACTTTGATCATATTCATACTCTCATATTTAATACTTGACGTACTTTTTTGATTCTCATATTCCGTCTTGACCGGTCTTGCCAAACTTGACTGAAACTATTAATCAAAAGCAGACATTGAACTTAAACATTAACTAAAGGTTTGAGTTTTCGAGCCTTGTCCCTACACAATTAGATTCCTTGTTCTCACAATAAAGTCGACATCTTTATGCATTTTCATGACTATTGTGACCCAAAAACCATCTTAATCCAGTAAGACCCATTATAATCCAACTAGAACATGTATGTCCCATTCTTATACATCAAGCAAGCATTTTTATGAACTAACAACATCAGAAGAGGCAAGATCTATCACTCCAAGCTTTTAGAGTGGCTCAAAGTCACAAGGAGAACTTAATACACCATAAAAGCCCTTAATCTTGCCCTAAACTCAAACTTGTATAAGAAGAAGTCAAGATAATAACTTTTTACCTCTTGGAGCTTCCCAAGAGTGTGAAGATTCTGGATATATAACCCCAAGGCTATGCCAAGCTTGATCACCAAGATCCAATTCCTTGAAATAACACTAAGAACCCTTCAAAATCACCTCAAAACTCAAGAATGCACCACTAAGGGGATTAAGGTTCGAAATAAGGCTCTAAGATCAGTGGAGGTTGAGAAATGAGAGAACCTTGACCTTATAAGTGTTGGATAAGGTGTCTAAGTCCATAACTATATTTGGTATGTACTTGACCCGGCTTGGCATGGTCTATTTGGGTTGCATGACATCATAACAATTGGATAGACAAAATGAGAAAAGGACACTTATGGTTTGTTAATATATTATAAGTTCTAATATATTAATATGAAATAGTATTATTTAATTAGTATTGATCAAGAATTAATTTGGAATTAATTTTGTGATAAAAAAGAGACTAATTAAATATATGGGGATTGATTTGTAAATCATTCATTCTTATATAGTGGGCTTATGGTCCATGATTCACTAGATTGGGCTAGGACCCATTGGGTGCTCCATGGATGCTCCATGGAGGTTAAAACCCATGGATCCTGGAGGAAAATGAAAAGTCATGCACATTAGGGTTTACATGGTGTAACCCTACATGTGACACACTATATAAAGAACCTCATGGTAAGCAAAATCGGCCACTAAGACAAGAACAAGGAGGCCTAGCCGATTTTGAGTGAAAGTGTTCTTCTCTCAAGTTATTCCAAGAGTTGTGGTGTTGTGTGATACATTTGAGGCAGCACATTTGGGGTGCTAGGCTCACAAGGTCTTAAGGAATCCAAGCTACAAGAAAGGTATGTCATTCTACTAGATTTTATATTACAAGTACCCTATGCCATGCTAGTTAGGATGAAAACCTTGGAAAAATTAAATTTGCATGAATATTAGAGAAAACATAGATCCAAGGTTTCTATGGTTGCATGTACACCATAGGAGTGTTAGAATGCTCAAAACCCTTAGTAGTATCAGAGCCTAGGCTTGTTTCTTGATACTTGATGCAAATTGCTTGAAAAAGTCGAAAATTATGTTCACTGTTCAGTGGACTCACCAAGTCCGTGGGGAGACTCGATGAGTCCAATTGAAAATTCATCCTACTCGTCGAGTAGGTTCTTGAACTCGACGAGTAGGAGGCCCTGTGTGCAGATTTTCGAGTTTTGCTGCTAGAAATGGACTAGAATCGTTACCCTAAATTGTTTTGGCTTATAAAACCTGTTTTTGATGTGGTAATGATTATGCTAATCCACTTTCAATGGTTATTATCAAATTTTCAAGTTTTATATATGTTTGTATGATTCTTGAAATTGTTGATATGAATGTTCATGCTTATGAGTTTTGGTAGATCATAGGAATTATTTGCAAATTGTTTGATGATGTAATTCTTGATCTAAATGTTATTGATGGTGTCCATAATTTGTCCTCAAGTTATGGATTACCAAAAGTCATTTCTTTAAAGAGTCATTAAAGAACCATAGGTTACATAAAATGAAGAGTCTTCATTTTAATAAACCATTAAACTCATAAGTTATGAAGTTGAAAAGTCTTGAATAGTTTCAAAACTTGCCCTCAAGTTTTGGAATTTGTAAAGTCACTTTAGGAAAACTTTAATTCCAAACCCTAGAGTTTTAAAAGTTAAAATTCAACCCTTATACTTTATAGTATTATAAGTTAATAATATATATATATATATATATATATATATATATATATATATATATATGTGTGTGTGTGTGTGTATAAGAGCAAGTCAGTTTTACTGTTAGTAGGTCTCATTCACGAAGCCGATCTATAAGGGGGGGGGGGGGGTATAAGGTTGTTGCCTATAAAATGGCAGCTTAATGGGTGTCCACTTTCACCCACGGCTTCCTTGACTGGTGGAGGATCGTTAGCCGAACGGGTAGGACAAGGACTATAATTCTCATTAAAATTATAATGAAAAATATAAAGTAACTAATTTTTTTTAATTCCCAATCTTAGTTACTTTAGGAAAATGTGAAATTTGTGCTAACCCATGAAATTACACTTTATACCTTACCAAGTCGTTGGTGGAGCATGTGTGTGTAACCGGCACACTAACGTGGACTAGTAAGAGTGGCAAAATGTAACTTAATGTTTATCATAGATTGGTGGAGCGTGCGTGGGTAACCGACACACTGATCAGGTGATAAAAATTAAGGGTACCAAGTTAATTTGCATGGTTATTCACTCCTTGTTTGTGATCCTCGGCATCCCAGTCACAAACTTGAGAGGGCACAATCAAGATTTAAACATGCCATTGAAAAGTCCAATGAATCTGAAAAGAATCTAGGAGTTTCAATCAAATTAAAACCTAATAATTTATTTCGTTTTTCATGGTGGAAATTGGTGAATCGTCGTTCGTATACCTTCAAATATTTTATAGCTTGGATTACGACATCCCTCTTCCAAGTTATAAAGTATTGTGTTGGGTCCTAGCCTTAATATTACATTTGGGTGTCTTATTAAGGATCCTATATCTAATCTAAACTTGTCTTTCTTCTTTTCAGATGTCTTCCAACAATGCTGCTTTTGGATCAAACCCTACCGTCTCCTTCTCTGTCATGAACCTTTGTGGGAGAGTCATCTTTGATGGTTCAAACTTTAATGATTGGATCAGGAACATCAGGATGGTCACACGTTACGAGGACAAGGAATATGTCCTCGACAAGGAGTTGAAAGAAATTGATGAGTCTACTGCTACTCCAGAGGAGATTGTTGACTTTAGGGCACATGGGAGAGATGCTACCAAAGTGGCATGTATCATGTTGGCCACAATGACATTTGAACTCCAGAAGTCCTATGAGGACTTTTACCCTTTTGAGATGCACATGGACCTGATGAACCGCTACTACTAGAGTGCTCGTCAAGAGATGTATGAAATCATCTCTTCCATGATAACAACCCGAATGAAGAATGGTGAATCCATCACGGGCCACATGCAGAAAATGCAAAGGTTTGTGGACCATTTGCTGAAGTTGAATGTGAAATTCCCCGAGGAATTGGCTATTGACATCATACTGTACTCCTTACCTACTTGTTATGATCAGTTCTGAATGACCTATCACATGAACAAGGAGGAGGTCACACTCAGCAAGCTTCAAGGACTTTTGAAGACCGCCGAAACTGGTCTCAAAGGTAAATCAGTTGTTACTACTCCTACTCATAACACCGCCCCTGTTCTGGCAATCGCACAAAGTAGAGGGAAGAAGAGGAAGACCTCTTCGAAGCGTACCAAAGGAAAGTCTCTTGATGGCTCCTCTTCAAGTGGAACCAAAGGTGGTTCTGTCACTCCTTCTTCCAACCCAAAGGAAGCTCAATGTTTCTATTGTCAGGAAAAGGGGCACTGGAAACGAAACTGCCCCAACTACATGCAAGATGTTAAGCATTGGAAGGTCAAACCTACCCATTCATGGCCTAAGAAGAAGTGAGGATGTGGAGCATGGAAAGATAAACTTGATCATGGGGTATAGGAAAGCTCCACCTGTCACCAAGATTGGAGTTTATTCTTTGTTTCTAAGTAGTGGGTTAGTGTTAGATTTGAATAAGTGTTGTTACTCGTCCGAAGTGGTGAGAAATATTATTTCTTTTCACAGTTTGTACAAACAAGGAGTTACTTTTTCATATGATAATGAATGTGGTGGTATTAATGATTTTTATAATAATGTTCTTTATTTTAAAGCATTACCTTGTGATGGTGTATATGAAACTGTGTGGGTTGTAGATAACTTAGGAAATAATGTATTGCATATCGATTCTTCCTCTAGTTTGGATAAAGCATCCTTGTGGCATTGTCGTCTTGGACATGTTAACAAGAAGTGCATAGGCAAAACTCCAGAAGGCTGGAGTCTTGGAGTCATTTGACATAAGGTCAGATGATAGTTGCGAGTCTTGTTTGCTTGGAAAAATGACAAAGTCACCCTTCACTAGTACTTGTGCTAAGGGTGAAGGTTTGTTGGACCTCATATGCATCGATGTGTGTGGACCCTTCAGAACCGCCACAAGGGATGCTAACCGCTTCTATGTGACTTTTACTGATGATTACAGTAGATATGGTTATGTCTACTTAATCAAGCATAAGTCTGAAACCTTTGAAAAGTTAAAAGAGTTTAAACATGAAGCGGAGAATCAGCTGGGCAGGATCATTAAGATGCTTCGATTCGATCGAGGAGGAGAGTATCTTAGTACAGAGTTCCTTTATTATCTTAAGGAATGTGGAATCGTTTCACAATTGACACCTCCCAAAACACCACAACTTAATAGTGTGGCTGAGAGGCGCAATCGAACCTTGTTGGACATGGTTCGTTCCATGATGAGTCGAGCTTTGTTGCTAATCTCATTTTGGGGGTATGCCTTAGAGACTGCCGCCCATATCCTAAATCTAGTCCCTACCAAGAAGGTTGCCAAAACACCTAACGAGATGTGGATTGGGAAAGTTCCCAATTTAGACCACATCAAGATTTGGGGTTGCGAGGCTTTCGTAAGACGTGAGACTCAGAACAAGCTCGAACCTCATAGTGAGCGGTGTATTTTCATCGGCTCCCCACAGAAATCCTTTGGTTACATCTTCTATAGACCCAGTGAGAATGTCGTCTTTGTGGCAAGGAGAGGGGTCTTTCGAGAGAGAGAATTTATAAGCCAAGGAAATAGTGGGAGGCAAATTGACCTTTATGAACTTCAAGAGTCAAGCGGTGAAGGGACCTCAAACCTTAGCAATCAACCTGAGGAGGAAAGTCCTGTTGATGAGTCCGTACCTTTGAGGCATTCCACATGATTTAGGAATCCACCTGAGCATTCCTATGGTTTTCATATTTCTGCGGAAGATGATGCATTCATCAGTGATAATACATTGGTAAATTTGGATGAGCCTAAAAAATTTAAGGAAGCCATGGCAGGCCCTGAGTCTGCCAAATGGAAAAAGGCCATGGACAACGAGATTCAGTCCATGTATGACAATCAAGTTTGGAACTTGGTTGACAATGTACCAGGTCGTAAGACGGTTGGGTGCAAATGGATCTCCAAGAAAAAGACCGACATGGATGGGAATGTACACACTTATAAAATACAATTGGTTGCAAAGGGCTTTACTCAAACTCCGGGAGTTAACTATGATGAAACCTTCTCACCAGTAGCGAAGATTAAGTCTATTAGGGTTATGCTAGCCATAGTTGCATTTCATGATTATGAAATATGGCAAATGGATGTCAAAACTGCTTTCCTTAATGGAAAGTTGGCTGAGGATGTTTACATGAGTCAGCCAGAGGGTTTTGTCGATGCATAACATCCTAATAGAGTGTGTAAGCTTGAGAAATCCATCTATAGATTGAAACAAGCATCTCGCAGATTGAATCTTTGTTTCGATGAGAAAGTGAAGGAGTTTGGGTTTTCGAGGAGCGAAGATGAGTCTTGTGTATATGTTAAGGCTAGTGGGAGTATAGTTAGCTTTTTGGTATTGTATGTGGATGACATACAACTAATAGGAAATGACATCCCAACCTTGCAGGATGTTAAATCCTAGCTTGGGAAGTGTTTCGCTATGAAGGACCTTGGAGAAGCTGCCTATATCCTAGGATAAGGATATTGAGAGATAGGAGTAAGAGACTAATTGGACTTAGTCAAAGTACCTACTTCGATAAGGTGCTGAAAAGGTTCAGCATGTAGGATTCCAAGAAAGGTGAGTTACTAATCCAGAGTAACGCCAAACTGAGTAAGACTCATAGCCCGAGTACAGAGGCTGAGATAGCTGAGATGAGACGAGTAGCGTATGGTTCCATTGTAGGCTCGATCATTTATGCTATGACTTTTACTCGCCCCGATGTGGCCTTTGCTTTGAGAATGGTCAGCAGATATCAACGAAATCCAAGCAAGGCTCATTGTACTGCGGTGAAGAATATTCTCAAGTACCTACGGAGGACTAGGGACTGGGTCCTTACCCTTGGTGGGAGTGATGAATTAGGAGTAGTGAGGTATAGTGATGCTAGCTTCCAGACTGATAGGGATAATTTCTGCTCTCAGTCGGGCTGGGTCTTTACCCTAAATGGAGGAGTAATTACTTGGAAAAGTTCCAAGCAGGAAATAGTAGCTGATTCAACTTGCGAATCAGAGTACATAGCAACAAGCGAGGCGGCAAAGGAGGCAATATGTCTAAAGAACTTCATTGGAGACCTTGGAGTTGTACCAGCTATTAAGGAGCCTATGGATATTTTCTGTGATAATGAGAGTGCAGTTGCCTTAGCTAAGGAACCAACGGATCTTGACAGATCCATGCACATCGACAGGAAATACCACTTCATTAGACATCGCATAGAAGAAGGACTCCTCGTGGCAAAGAATCATCGGATGAAAACCCAACAGATCCCCTCATGAAGGGACCGTGTAGGGTTAAGCATGTGCAGCATGCGAGGCGCATCGGGCTAAAGGATGATATTAGTTTTACTGATGTCACACCCTAAAACCAAGAACGGCGTAAACGTTCTGGGGCGGAGGACGTCATGTACAGTATCACAACAATGAAAAGTAGTAAACAAGCAACAACATCATCCATTACATTAATAATATAATTATTATACAAGTGTGTTCTGTCAAATCTTGATAAACACTAAAGCATAAATCAAAATGAAAGATTCGTCTTGATCGAGCACCATCTTCCCTGAACCTTGCATCGGTACCTGTCTATTGATGACCTGAGGATACAAGTAATTTTGAAAGCGAGTGTCAGCTTTGAAGCTGGTGAGATCATAAGTATTTTAGTGTCTTAATTTGTATGTAAGAATTTGTATGTATATGAATTGTAAGTATTGAAAATGTATATGAACTGTATGTATAAAAATGTTTTGTAAAACAACTATAAACGTTTGAAAAACCCTAGAAATCCCTATGATTCCTACTATTATATAAGGGCGTCTTCTACCAAGACCTAACTGCTCTGAATGTAGCCTTCTACCAAGACCTAACTGCTCTGAATGTTCGTTTCTTGTAAAAGTGTGTAATTTTCCCAAGTGTAACTATTATTAACAAAATATAGTTTTTACATTTAATGTTTAAGTGAAAAGATCACTAAATATATGTAAAGGGAAAATTAATGTAGTACTGTAGTGTTGTATTATAGGAACTACTGTTGTACTAACTACCTTAAACCGGATTTATATTAAGGCATTATGTGATTAATTGTACCATACTATCGACTGGGCAACAACGACGAATGTAGGTCGTAAAAAGGTATGACGTTTGGCACCCGCAGACCTGCAGGTCCGGCTGTAGCTAGCAACAAGGTGTAGGATAGTCAATCCAGTATAGATCTATACTCAAACTCACGCTCTCCCTCCAAGAGACTTATGGCTACAACTCGGGCCATGACATTGAAGGCATGCTCCGATACAGTGGATCACAATTATGTCAACGTATTTATGTATATGTAATGTACTGAAATGTTCTACGTGTGCTAGCTGTAATGTGTGTTCTCTCTCTATCTAGCAAGTATAGTAATGTAATGTAATGTTCTAGCTATAATGTATGCTCTCTCTATCTAGCAAGTATAGTAATGTACTGTAATGTTCTAGAAAGTATTGACTCATGAATGAACTGAATCATTGTATGATATCGCGTTCTAGTAATAGTTCTAGTATCTTCCTAAACTACCCATATGGTAGTTTACTAGTAATCTAACTGGTACGTATGGACATGGATGTATACCCTTGCTACCCAAGGGAATTGGATGAACTGGAAGGATCTTTATGACTATATATGTACACATGATATATAACTAATATTTAAACGACCTTCGGACGGGTACCCAATATCCCACCAGACCACATCCAAATCGAGGAAAAGGAAACAGGGTGGATAGCCTTCCTAAGTCTTTTAAACATTTCTTATATAACTATACATATAGAGGCATGCAATTTATAATATAAAAGCATAAAATAAGTTTTATAAAACCTTTGATCATAATTATTATCTAAGAAAAGATCGACTTGATGTCAATCTATAAAACAGTTTGAAAGCATGGGTTTGATAAAACAGTTTAATATAAAGAAATATTTGTTTGAAACACAATTGTAAATAAGTTTGAAATGTAACATACAGAGTAAAATGTACCGTGTAATAAGGAGTTTTAAACACATAAAGTGTTTATGAAAAACATTTGAAGGAAATTGTTTGGTAAAACGGCTAATGAGTAGCAAATCATTTAAATGCTGCTTATTAATCACATGTGATTGATATAATAACAAGCATGATTCTACTTGTATCCCCCCATAAAACATTTAAAAACATTTAAAACATTGATTAAGGGGTATGAACTCACCTGTTGTGGGTGATACAGATGAACTAAAGAGGTAGGACTGCTAGGTGTCAAGTGAAGACTTTAGACACACACAATGGTCCTAATTACATATGAAGACATCTGTATATAAATAATTAGTGATTTAAAACACTAATTAACCATGTATAAATATCCTAATGCGCGGTAAACACTTTGGTCAAGTGCTAGGAGGCTAATGGGTTGCAACAAAGGAGTGCAAGACCTCATACGGAAGTTTATGGTCAAAAGACCATGTGTGCTGGAGTTTACAGCCCAGGGGAGTAAACTCCTGGCCGTAAACTCTCTATTGGGGAACTAAATGAAGCTCAAAGCTATTACAACTTAAGTGGTGAAGTGCTTCTAGGCTTAAACAAGTGTTTGTGTGGGTTTAAGGCCTTAAAATGGCCTTGCTTAATGTTCACGGACCTGGGACCACTCCCCCATGAGTTTACGGCCGTAAACTCATGGTAAGGAGTACCATTTGATGTTTTGAGGTTCCTAGCTCATTGGTGATTGGTTCTATGATAAGTTCTAGCCATGTGGAAGTATTAGGGGCACAATATCACCCTTTATTTGAGTTTACGGCCTAAGGACCAATCCTTATGAGCTTACAGCCGTAAACTCTATGGGAACATGGTTTCTTGGATGCTTAAGGTCCTTAACACTTCAAGGATATGATGTAAGTTGGGTTCTAGGCTTAAGGAAGGAGTTAGGGTGTCATTTTCCCCATTTATAGGGGTTTACGGCCCAAGAACTTGTCTTGGCCGTAAACTCCTTTGTCCTTGTGTTTCGTTATGATTTCTAGGCTATAAACACATTAGGGTACAAGTCTAAGTTAGTCTCGTGGCTTAAGGAAGGCTTTTAGGGTGTTTTGGTGTCTAAAAATGGAGTTCACGGCCCAAGAACTTCCTTGGCCGTGAACTCACTTTCACCCTTTGTTTCTTAATGATTTTGTGGTCTAAACATGTCATGGTAGTTCCTAGGTTGAGTTTCAAGGCTTTGAGGGACATTGGGCACACTTTGGCCCTTAAAAAGGAGTTTACTCCCCAAGGTGTTCTTGGGCGGTAAACTCACAGATCTTAGTGTTTTGACATGATTTTGATGTTATTAAACACAATCTAAGCTATATAATACAACTAGATAGAAGTACTCACGATTTGGGATGAAAACCCGAAGATCCGTGAGAGAGAATTCGACTTTTCTCTAGTTGGAAATGTAACTAATGAATAAATGTGGTTCCGATTTCTATATATAGTCCTGAGATTTTTGGCAGAAAATATTTTATTCCCGGAATGAACTCTAATATCATAGAGTTTTGGAATAACAGTGTTGCACAAAACCCGAGTGCATCCACTCTCCGGATATCTCCTTAAGGGTAAAACCTGAAATACTCAAACTTATACCCAAAGTCTGGAATTTCACTGTAACTGTTCTAACTTCTATTGACTTCATATGGTTTGTTCAGAATGGAAATTTCGTGTTGTCACAACTGATTAGATAGCTATTTCTGAAACTTGTAAAATGTAATTGCCAATTGATGATTAAATAAAAGTTGTTTATTTATAAGTAAAGTGTTGCTATCTTGTGTCAATTGTTTACTATTGTTCAATTTTGCATGTTTTGACTTCCAGAATATTCACTTTATTCAAACTTTCCACAGTCAGTCATATGTTGGAAGTAGGTATGAATCAATACTATCATGAATTGGGCTTGTAGACGTCTAAGATGTTAGACATAGCAAATGTTTCTACAACATTCATGAGTGCTCATAAGTTCTGAGTATTGGATTCAACCCCTCGCTCACTTATATCACTTCATGGAATTTATCTCGAGTAATCGTGAGATGGTAATATCATATAAGTCTTCAAACCTAGAGATGTGAGTTGTTGATTATGAGTTGGTTGTGCATCGATTGCACGAAAACGCATCAGTAACTTGATGTTATAAAACGTGCTTTTGTGTATGATTCAACAAGTAGTTAGTACAAGCATATGAGTCAAAGTTTATTTGTTCCTTTTAATCCTTGGAGGATTAAAAGCGATATCTAGGACCCTTGATGATTCTGTTTTGACCTATGTACTGGGCCCGGTTAGAACTGAATTGATGTGTTCGATTAAGTTCTATGTCAAACTAATCGGAAATCGGGAAACAAACTGTTGGACAATAAGTATGACATTGTTCCATGTATTTGTCCGGTTGATATCTAGAACAGAGGATTATATGATCACTTATCTTAAATGGCAGGTCATCTTAGTTCCATGAGACTTTGAAAGAGCTACGATTGCTGGTCGGATCCTGAAGTCATACCTGTAACTATAGTTATTAGACTTATCCAAGTGGGAGACTGTTAGATAAGGTGTCTACGTTGATAACTGTATTTGGTATGTACTTGACCCGACTTGGCATGGTCCATTTGGGTTGCATGGCATCATAAAAATTGGATAGACAAAATGAGAAAAGGACACTTATGGTTTGTTAATATATTATAAGTTCTAATATATTAATATGAAATCATATTATTTAGTTAGTATTGATCAAGAATTAATTTGGAATTAATTTTGTGATAAAAAAGAGACTAATTAAATATATGGGGATTGATTTGTAAATCAACCATTCTTATATAGTGGGCTTATGGTCCATGATTCACTAGATTGGGCTAGGACCCATTGGGTGCTCCATGGAGGTTAAAACCCATGGATCATGGAGTAAAATGAAAAGCCATGCACATTAGGGTTTACATGGTGTAACCCTACATGTGACACACTATATAAAGAACCTCATGGTAAGCAAAATCGGCCACTAAGACAAGAACAAGGAGGGCTAGCCGATTTTGAGTGAAAGTGTTTTGCTCTCAAGTTATTCCAATAGTAATGGTGTTGTGTGAAACATTTGAGGCATCACATTTGGGGTGCTAGGCTCACAAGGTCTTAAGGAATCAAAGCTACAAGAAAGGTATGCCATTCAACTAGTTTTTATATTACAAGTACCCCATGCCATGCTAGTTAGGATGAGAACCTTGGAAAAATCAAATTTTCATGATATATTAGAGAAAACATAGATCCAAGGTTTCTAGGGTTGCATGTACACCATAGGAGTGTTAGAATGCTCAAAACCCTTTAATAAGGGTGTTTAAATAGTGCCAATGCCCTAAAATTAGGGTTTGGCACTCTACTAATTATGCTGGGTGTACACCCATTTTATGCTGGGCATACTCACCCATGTACGTGCCACTCAACATGCACGTATGGGACGGGTTTGCCAATATTACCCATTAGGGGCTATTTTTGCCAAAAACTTCAAATTGCCATAACTTCCTCATCGTAGATTCGTTTCCAATGAATTTTATATCCAGTGAAAGGTGGCAAGAAGCCCTACGCTTCTAACAACACACCATAGCCTTAAATCTTTGAGAAGCAAAACCCAAAATTCAAAAAGCACTGAGTTATCAATTACGACTATACCCTTGGACTCTGAAAACACCATCGAACACTTGGATCACTTAAACCATAACACTCACATCCGAAAAGGCACAAATCCTTCTTTCCCCAAGGCCTTAAGCCTCATGACGACTGATGATTGGGCCGCAAACTCGAGTAATGAGGCAAATCCAAAATAGAGTGTTACAAATCTCCCCACTTAAATTAGATTTCATCCTCGAAATCGCTCCTTGCTAACACTCAGAACATACCAAAAACCAGAGGAACACAACCGAAAATTCTGCACATGAAACGACCTTACGAGACAACCAAACCCATACAAAATCTCCCAAGCCTAAGAAGAATAGACACTTAGCCCCTGTAGAATTAACTTTTACCTTTTCGAAACCTAAAATCTACATGAGTCCGACTCTCCAACAGACTGTCCATGCTGATTCATTACCTTACCAAATTCTCATCGAATAACAGACTAAATAGAACACTTCTAACCACAATTATATTTATGTTACCAAAGAAAACAAAGCCACTGACCATAAACATCTGCAGAGCACTTATGCTTGATAGAAGGCTCAGATAATCCTTTGAGTAGAGGATTCATCCTTGCAATGGCTAGACTCATACGAAAGCTGAGCAACAAGGTCAAATCAATTACTGTAGATTATTTAATTCAGTCTGCAAGTGACTTAGCATTTCTCGAACAACAAGTTACTCTACACCCACAAATCTCGAATCACTAATACTGCCCGAAACATCATGCTACCTCCTAGATGCTTTCCAAAAACAACCAAGACCTCCCTGGTCCTAACTAGTCTGCCAACTATTTGAAATACCAGATTCCTGCCTGGAGACTAAGTCGAAAGACACCCACACAGTCGCCCCACGTGACTTCTGAATAAAAGCCTCAACTGGTAATAAATACCCGAACCATATCGCCACCAAATCCACTGCTAAAAGAATGATTCATCACCAACTGAAGTATCATATCATACCTGGTCTCTAACAACCTACCATTTCCTAATTCCAAACATGTTATGGATCTCCCATAGATAGAACCATCCCAAGACACAACCACACTGGCTTGCTCTATCATCAAAACTAAATCCATTCATTACCCTTGAACCATACGATTGATGCCCCTAACATGTAGATACACCAATACTTATTCCACTGAAATGAAAATCCTGCACAAAAAAACTCGCGATACTCGACTCAAGATCTTACCTAAAAACCAAATCGTTACATAACTTATAACCCGAGATCCACAAATCTGCACCTTCATTTCACACCAAAACCTTCTGATTCCTAAAACCCCCCCACTTGACCGATATAAATGTTCCTAAACCAACTCTGAGACTACAAGTCTCACACCTAGTCCACCCACCAGGTTCCCAAGAGTCCAAACAACAAGGTGACCCACCCAATAAACCCCGCTGCGCCACACACTGACCACCCACTTGATCCTGCAACTCAGGATCCAAGACCTTGACTCAACAGTCTATACCAGATCCAACCTTGTAACGCCCGTAGATCCGGGATAGTCAATTTAGAGACGATAAGCATCAAAAATGAATTTTTGATAGAAGATTATTTAGGATGAATAATCTTAACTAAGTTGTAGTATATGTTACGAGGTTTCCGAATATATATAGAACGCCCAAATCTGACTTCGTATGAGGAAGTTATGATTTTCTGAAGTTTCGACTTAGCAGTATGCAGCCCGAATACTCGATTTGAGATCGAGCGGTTTTTAGCCGAAACAATCTAAACGAGAATCGAAGATCTCGTTAGTGGTAGCAAAGCGATAAAAAGATAGGTGAGAACGGACATCGGATAAAGAAGTTATGAATTTATAACGAAGTTTTCCTGTCCCGGCCTACTAAAAATAAATAATAAAAATAAAGTCAAAATTAGCCGACGAAGTCTAAACGAGAGTTGTAGAGCGTAGTCTCACCTACGCGTGGATATAAAGAACGTCGAAAACGAAGTTCGTATGAATAAGATATGAATTTTTGAAGTTTATTAAATAATTAAAATTAAAATTTAATTATTAAGTCCGATATTATTCGAAGGGGAGTCACCGGACTTATCCGAAGTACGCCAGCGTACTGGCGTACGCCCAACGTACAGCGAAGCATGACGACCCTCGCACTCAATTTCTTTGGATGACGCATGTAGTGACGATTTCGGAGGAGTACGCCCAGCGTACGGCGAGGCCTCCGCCTCCTATAAAAGGCTTGCGAGGGCAGCCGACTCCATTTGGCAAATTCTCTCATCTTTCTCCCGTTTTGCATCATTTTGCATGACAGAAGTATCCCGAAGCCCCGGTATCAATCCCGAGCCCCGAAGCAAGTTCCGAAGCCCCGAAGATCCCGAGAAGTGCGATTCCCGAGCCGAAGCTCTGCCCGTGAGGAGCCTAGTTTTTGTGAAGATCTTCCAGATCTACCGAAGAATACTACTTCTACAAGTCGTAGTGCTGTCCGATCATCTTCTAATCAAGTGAGTGTATACCCCCTTTCATAAACACGATAATAATACAAGTATTGTTTGAGTGTATTAAGTATATTGTAGTTTATATGTGTGAGTGTGTGGTTACTTTCTTCTAACACATAAGTATGAAGTATTTGCTGCGAAATACGTGCTATGTGTTTATATATTGTTGTTTATTTGAGGTATTGGTGGAATGGATGAACTATATAAATTTTAATGAGTTAAACTATATATGTATTTTATATCTACAAATATGTTGGGTAGGACATGGGTAGATGAGATCCGTGAGTATGGATCAGATCGAGAGGTTAGTTTTAGATCCGTGAGTAGGGATCAGATCGAGAGGTTAGTTTTAGATCCGTGAGTAGGAATCAGATCAAGAGGTTATTTTAGATCCGTGAGTATAGACTAGACCAAGAGGTTAGTTTTAGATCCGGGAGTATGGATCAGGTAAAGAGATAAAACTTGTTATTAGTCCGGGAGTATGGATTAAGACTAAGTTAATTGTCCCTAGTCCCGGAGTATGGATTGGGCACAGTTATTGATCCGGGAGTATGGATCAGATCAGGATTAAGGTATAGTTAATTGTCCCTATTCCGGGAGTATGGATTGGGTATAATTATTGATCCGGGAGTTTGGATCAGATCAGGAGGTTAGTTTTAGATCCGTGAGTATGGATCAGGTAGTTTTAGATCCGTGAGTATGGATCAAGGGAAAAGGTTAGTTTTAGATCCGTGAGTAAGGATCAGGTGAAAAGGTTAGTTTTAGATCCATGAGTATGGATCAGGTGGAGAGGATAGTTTTAGATCCGTGAGTAGGGATCAGGTAAAGAGGAAAATTTTAGATACAAGAATTTAGATCGTGTCGTTGTGAGGGTGGGATAAGAGTTGACTTTTTATGGTGAAATTGTACATGTTTGAATGTTCTATATTTATAAATATATAATATAACATTGTGGGATGAAAACCCTATATGCTCACCAGGCTCCCAAGCCTGACCCACTCAGTTTTCTTTGTATCACAGGTATCAATACGAAGACATATTTCACAGAGAGATTTATAGGAGATATAAATCATTAGTGTAATTGAATGGAAGTTCTGTTTATGCTTATATGTCTGTCTCGGAACATGACATCCCGAGGTTTTATTATTAAATGAAAATACATTCTCTTTGAGAAATGTTTTGATAAGTTATTATCATATCTTGTTTTGGGAACAAATTCCACAACCGTTTTCTTTAAAAGATTACTCTGATTTTATAAAACAAAGCATAAACAAATCGGTCTTTTCTGGCCGTGAAAATGGGGATGTCACAGTTGGTATCAGAGCATTAGTTTAAGCGAACTAGGAATTTGTAGGAAATTTCTAGACTTAAACTTAGAATGCTAATTAATGATTGTGGGGAGTGTGTCTAAAATATGTTAGGTAGTACACCTAAACTGACACAAGCACTAGTTTATTTTAGGAATGATGCCTAAGATGCTTTTATGTTCTAAATGTTTTGTGAGATAGCTATATCAATGCTATTATTTGTTCGGATCCACGATCTGTTGCCGACCGGATCTGGAAACCTTATGTGTTTAGGATTCTAAGCGTACGACTACGATATTAGAACTAGCATGTAAACATTTCGGAGTGATAAGGATGAATTAATTATCTATCGTGATTGAGGATCTGAATTCACCATATTCGCTGTGTAGATCAAAAATGGTAAGAACTAGAAGTGGAGTTGGAAACGTGAACAAAGATAGGAATCAACCACCTGTGGTTGAGCAACCACCTGTTGTAGTAGCAGCACCAGAGCCAATGACGATGGCTGGGGTGCAAGCGATGATGCAAATGATGTTGTGTCGCCAAATGGATGAGACAAGGCGATTACTCCAACAGAATCGTGAATAAGTGTCACTTCAAGTGGAAGAGCCTGAAGTGAATGGAGGGCATTCGGAGGGAGGTAACTATAGTGGGACTGGTGGACAAGTAGAACCCCCAATGGTAGAAAGGAATGACCCGAAAAGGGAAAGAAACAGGGATGGGAGTATGTATATAAATTTCTTGGGCGCCAAGCCACCAAGTCTTTCTGGAAGCCCAAATCCTGTTGAGATTATGGACTGGATCTCCGAAATGGAGATGGTGTTTGAGAGTTGCGACTGTAGCAACAAACAGAAGACTGTCTTTGCAGTTACAAAACTGAAGACCGGAGTCTTGAGCTGGTGGAAGTTACTGGCAGATATGATGCCTCAAGGGGAAGCCCTGAGAATGTCTTGGGAATCATTCCTGGAGCAGTTAAAGATGCAGTACTGCTCAGAAATAGATCTGATTGATCTGAACAATGAATTCCAGAACCTGAAGAAAGGTAAATTGAGCAATGATGATTATGCTACTGCATTTACCGAAAAGATGAAGTTATTTCCATACTTAGTGCCAACTGAACTCTCAAAAATTGAGAGGTTCGCAAATGGACTGCTTGCCGACTTTGGCCCAACGGTCAAGATGGCAACTACTTTGAAGACAGCAGTCCGATCAACTAAAAATGTGGAGACCCAGTTAAAGGAAAAGGGTTTGGAGAGAATCAAGGTGGGCAAGAAAAGAATGATTGAAGGATCTTCAAGGTTCGATGAGAAGAGAAAATTTTCGAAGTCTGATTCGAAGAAGCTCGAAGAAGGAGCACAATGGTGTGACAAGTGCAAAAGGAAGCACATTGGGGAATGCTCTAAAGAAATGACTTGCTTCAAATGCGGGAAGACTGGTCATTACGCCAGCAAATTCCCAAACAAAAGAGAAGCCTGCTTTACGTGTGGTGAAGAAGGACACATCAAACAAAACTGCCCAGGAAGGAAGGAGATTACAAAGCCAAATGTGCCGCCAAAGCCAAAGGCAAGAGCATTTCAAATGATCCTTAATGAAGCATATGGCAATGCAAGGAATCAGGAATAAGGATTTTATAACTAAGGATCAAGTTATAAAGTAGCGATATGAAAAGTAACATGTGGTGTAGCCTATTAGAGGCATAGTATAGGGTGAACTTGAACTTTTTTGTAATCGTTTCAAGGAATTAATATAAACCCTAGTTTTGCTAACTAATGTGTTGAATGATTGTATGATTTTCTTGTATGGTGACTTGGTCGACTGCGGGACAATACTTGGGATGAGTATGAGTAGGTGTGAAAGGTAGTATATGCATATACTACCGGAAGCACAGGACTCGCACTTGGATCAGGGAAAGTCACAAGGTTACCAAGAAGCTAGTAATTGATTCCATTTTGTTCAAGTGTGTCATTACCATTGTTTCGGTAATGACTAGTAAGATGGTTCTTGTTCCGACCCTAGTGGTCATATCCAATTGAGTCCGACTACGGTGAGTATGTTACGTGGTTTGGAGAACCTAGTTCGAAGTAACATCGGACGTAAGTTAGAGATTGAAGTTAATGCGATCATTGGTATCGCACTCGTTGTTCATAAAGTTTGTAGCTAGAAATGCTACATGCTGAAATTTGATTATATCACATTAGAATATGAAGGAAGGTATATTCCATTCTGGAATTTAACTTTAAAAAGACCGAGTCTAAGCGTCGCATCGTGCGATGAGAGGTCAGTAGAGAACGACCCATCGGTGTGTTACAATAGATAAAGGAAAGTATTTATCCTAAAAAGAAGAAGGAGTCCACAATAAGGACTTATTTGGTAACTTGAAGGTTACGATTGAAAGTACAACCTAGTACGATAAGCAGAGGCAAGATTGAGCATCGTCTGCGGTCAAGAAATCCATAGAGTTAAACACTCTTTCGAGGAAACATAGAAGTTACGGTTATTACCTAGGATGAAGAGATAGAATATGAAATCATTATACAAGTTCTATTTTCGTTGATGATTCCGGGACGTAATCATCCTAAGGGGGAAATAATTGTAATGCCCGTAGATCCGGGCTAGTCAATTTAGAGACGATAAGCATCAAAAATGACTTTTTCATAGGAGATTATTTAGGATGAATAATCTTAACTAAGTTGTAGTATATGTTACGACATTTCCGAATATATATAGAACGCCCAAATCTGACTTCGTATGAGGAAGTTATGATTTTCTGAAGTTTCGACTTAGCAGTATGCAGCCCGAATACTCGATTTGAGATCGAGCGGTTTTTTATCCGAAACAATCTAAATGAGAATCGAAGATCTCGTTAGTGGTAGCAAAGCGATAAAAAGATAGGCGAGAATGGACATTGGATAAAGAAGTTATGAATTTATAACGAAGTTTTCCTGTCCCGGCCTACTAAAAATAAATAATAAAAATAAATTCAAAATTAGCCGACGAAGTCTAAACGAGAGTTGTAGAGCGTAGTCTCACCTACGCGTGGATATAAAGAACGTCGAAAACGGAGTTCGTATGAAGAAGATATGAATTTTCGAAGTTTATTAAATAATTAAAATTTAAATTTAATTATTAAGTCCGATATTATCCGAAGGGGAGTCACCGGAGTTATCCGAAGTACGCCCAACGTACTGGCGTACGCCAATCGTACAGCGAAGCATGACGACCCTTGCACTCGAGTTCTTTGGATGACGCATGTAGTGACGATTTCGGAGGAGTACGCCCAGGGTACGGCGAGGCCTCAGCCTCTTATAAAAGGCTTGCGAGGGCAGCCGACTCCATTTGCCTAATTCTCTCATCTTTCTCCCGTTTTGCATCGTTTTGCATGCCAAAAGTATCCCAAAGCCCCAATATCCATCCCAAGCCCCAAATCAAGTTCCGAAGCCCTGAAGATCCCGAGAAGTGCGATTTCCGAGCCGAAGCTCTGCCCACGAGGAGCCCGGTTTTTTTTGAAGATCTTCCAGATCTACCGAAGAATACTACTTCTACAAGTCGTAGTGTTGTCCAATCATCTTCTAATCAAGTGAGTGTATACCCCCTTTCATAAACACGGTAATAATACAAGTATTGTTTGAGTGTATTAAGTATATTATAGTTTATATGTGTGAGTGTGTGGTTACTTTCTTCTAACACATAAGTATGAAGTATTTGCTACGAAATACGTGCTATGTGTTTATATATTGTTGTTTATTTGAGGTATTGGTGGAATGGATGAACTATATAGATTTTAATGAGTTAAACTATATATGTATTTTATATCTATAAATATGTTGGGTAGGACATGGGTAGATGAGATCCGTGAGTATTGATCAGATCGAGATCGAGAGGTTAGTTTTAGATCCGTGAGTAGGGATCAGATCGAGAGGTTAGTTTTAGATCCGTGAGTAGGAATCAGATCAAGAGGTTAGTTTTAGATCCGTGAGTATAGACTAGACCAAGAGGTTAGTTTTAGATCCGGGAGTATGGATCAGGTAAAGAGATAAAACTTGTTATTAGTCCGGGAGTATGGATTAAGACTAAGTTAATTGTCCCTAGTCCGGGAGTATGGATTGGGCACAGTTATTGATCCGGGAGTATGGATCAGATCAGGATTAAGGTATAGTTAATTGTCCCTATTCCGGGAGTATGTATTGGGTACAATTATTGATCTGGAAGTATGGATCAGATCAGGAGGTTAGTTTTAGATCCGTGAGTATGGATCAGGTAGTTGTAGATCCGTGAGTATGGATCAGGTAGATTCAGATCCGCGAGTATGGATCAGGGGAAAAGGTTAGTTTTAGATCCGTGATTAAGGATCAGGTGAAAAGGTTAGTTTTAGATCTGTGAGTATGGATCGGGTGGAGAGGATAGTTTTAGATCCGTGAGTAGGGATCAGGTAAAGAGGAAAATTTTAGATACAAGAGTTTAGATCGTGTCGTTGTGAGGATCGATGGGGTGGTATAAGAGTTGCCTTTATATGGTGAAATTGTACAAGTTTGAATGTTCTATATTTATAAATATATAATATAACATTATGGGATGAAAACCCTATATGCTCACCAGGCTCCCATGCCTGACCCATTCTGTTTTCTTTGTATCACAGGTATCAATACGGAGACATATTTCACAGAGAGATTTAAAGGAGATATAAATCATTAGTGTAATTAAATATATGTTCTGTTTTTGCTTATATGTCTGTATCGGAACATGACATCCCGAGGTTTTATTATTAAATGAAAATACATTCTCTTTGAGAAATGTTTTGATAAGTTATTATCATATCTTGTTTTAGGAACAAATTCCGCAACCGTTTTCTTTAGAAGATTACTCTGATTTTATAAAACAAAGCATAAACAAATCGGTCTTTTCTGGCCGTGAAAATGGGGATGTCACAAACCTATGTTACCATAAACACACGAGGCCATACCCATGGCCCCACCCATTGAGGGCTACTCAGGCCCGACTTCGCCTTGGACCCCAATGGTCCTCAATCTTAAACATAAAATAATCCTCGGAAATCCTGGCCGGCGTACCCAAGGCATGAATTGATTTCTCATTTTTGCACTCATGACCACCTCCAATGATAATCTACCTCAAACTGGAGAATGCTATAATCCCATCGCAACCTTACAACACCTAACCAACCATGGACTTGCCACACCCTAATCATCACCACTCCATGCATCCTGAGCGGTAACCTGCATCCAACTGCATCCCAACAGATGTCCAAAACATACTTCGAATCCTAAAGTCCTCACCCTGGACTTAACCACAAGATTACTATGCATATTAAAGGAGACGTCAATCCACGGTTGGAAGTTTCCTGAACTCCCATCGACACCACCTCAATCTGAACAAGCACTTGAGTTGCCTCTCTCCCCCTGACCAGGATATGAAACTTGCCCTAGTTCCACGCCCTTCTAACTTTCGGGAATCCTGATCGGTTTTCCCCCACTAGGATTCGACGAATCTCACTCTCGCCTTTTAGTTCTGATGGATCTCTAACCCGCCTACCACATATAGCACGAACCGTCTATGACATATGTTAAGCAATACTAGCGTTCCATTGCTCGCCAACTCTATGATCACCCAACTCCTGAAACCCTGAAGGATGCTTCCAAACCTTATCCAATTTGATAATCTAAATCACCTCCCACGATACCATACCAATTCTCCGATTTCTTATGTTGGCAGTAGAAAACCATAGCCCTTGCCTTGAATTGACGAATCCTCATCCCAGCTCCCACTCTCGAAGAATCTTTGAATTCTAGTCGACTACAATTTCTGCAAATATAAAACTCCTCTGACATTTCCCATGACCAACAACTCACGTAACAAGGTGGCCCAAAGCACAACAAGCCCAAGCCCAGCCGAACGTCGTACGTTGGGCGTACGTTCAGCTATGCTGAGCATACACAGTGAATCTAGATCATGACCAAAACAAGGTACACTGGGCGTACCATTAGTTACGCGGGGCGTAACTCGACTCATTCCAAAATTGATTTTTTTGACTTAACCACTTAAACCCTTTGCACCCAAACTACAGGGAACCTTAATATAAAGCTCTTAATGCATAAGGTCGGGACCTTTATGCATTTCCATGACTTATTGAGACACAACAACCATCTTAATCCATTAAGACCCATTATAATCCAACTAGAACAAGCATGGCCCATTCTTAAACATCAAACAAGCATTTTTATGAACAAACAACATCAAAAGAGGCAAGATCTATCACTCCAAGCTCCTAGAGTTGCTCAAACTCATAAGGAGAACTTACTCTTATCCTAAACTCAAACTAGTATAAGAAGAAGCCAAAATAGGAACTTTTTACCTCGTGAAGCTTCCTAAGAGTGTGACGATTCTGGATCTATAACCCCAAGGTTACACCTGTAACACCGTAAATTTTCAAACAAAATTTTCATTTTTAAATCACATAGTTCTCATAACACATTTCACAAAAATCCTAATTATCTAATTAACAAAACGCAACTCCATTATTGTCTGGTTAATAATCCAGGATCCTCAAAACATAACACTTTCTCTTATGTGTACAATCAAACTGGCGCCTTCTCGCGATCCTGAGAAGTACCTGAAACACATATCACACAACACGGTAAGCACGAAGCTTAGTGAGTTCCCCAAAATACCATATACACAAATAATAAGCCTCTCATGGCTAAAACTCGACATGTACTCTCCGGTCTCATGCGTCTCGGTGTGGACCCTCTGGTCATGTGTCTCAGTGAGGACCCTCCTGTTAGATTAGTGTCTAAGTCCATAACTATTTTGGTATGTACTTGACCCGATGGTGCATGGTCCTTTTGGGTTGCCTTCACCAAAGCAACTTGATTGGAGAAATAAATAGAGAGAGAGGTTATTATGATTTATTAATATGTTATAAGAATAATATATTAAAGGAGAAATCATATTTGTTTAATTAATATTGGTCAATAATTAATTAAGAATTAATTTTGTGATCAAGTGTAATTAATTAAACTAGAGGGGCTGAATTGTAATTATGTGATAGTTAAAAAATAAGGTAAGGATTATCTTAAATATAGGGTGAACGAATTTAAGGTGATAATGCCTTAGAATTCGACTAGGATAAGGGTTTCTAAGACTTATCTTATGGTTACTTGGTGGGCAAGCAACTAGATAAGGATAAGGACTAAAACCCTAATCTTTACACCTATATAAACCCCCTAAGGCTCATGAATTCGTCTAAGCCTTCCCAAGAAGTCCTAAGGACGAATTCTAACCTCTCTCCTCTCTCTTTATACCTTCTCCATTTACTCTTGGTGTTTGTAAGCCATTAGAGGAGTGACACTTGTGACTCTAAGCCTTCCAAAGTCAATTCAAGGAGGAATTGAGATTGTTATTACTACATAACAATCAAGGTAATATCTTAAACCTAATTATATGTTAATATTGATTTCCATATGCTAGAATTAGGGTTTATAGTCTTGGATTCAAAGCATGTACAATAGAGAAACCTAGATCCAAGCATTAGGGTTTGTATGAGCACATAGGATGTCTTATGACCAAAACCCATCAGTGGTATCAGAGCCTTGATTGGTTTCTATTGTATTGATGCTTGATATGTTTGAAAATTTCAAATTTTGTGTTTCTAGAGGCTGGACTCGCTGAGTCCAAGGTGACTCGACAAGTCCATGCCTGACTCGACGAGTCGGCTCGTCAGATGGAGGGTATTCCGGGATTTCTTGCTGTTTTTGCTTATGGATTGTTACCTTCTCATGTTAGATCAATATTAATCCGATTATATGATATATTTGACTATATTTTTGATCTAATTGAAGATATTTATCAATTAATAAGATAATTGTTTCCTTATAAGATAATTGATTAATTATTTTGAGTAAATTGATAAATTGTTTTGCAAGAAATCATTAAACAAATCAAATATGGATAATTATGTAACTAAATGTTAGTTTAGATTATTTGTTATTTGATCCTTGTTGTTATGAAAAGTTTCATATTTTGCCCTTTAGGTTTTATAGTTTAAATTTGAACCCAATAGTTTTGTAGTTTTGAAATTTAAATAGTTGAAACCCTAATGTTTTGAAAAAAGGTTTCAAAACTTGCCCTTAAGTTTTGGAATTTAAAAGTTGATTAAAAGTTTAATTAGGAATGTTAAATTCTAAAACCCTAGTAATGTTTTGAATAGTTCAAATCACTCCCTTATGGTTTTATTAATTAATTAAGGAGTATAATTAAAAGAGGTTTAATAAATCCATAAAAGTTTAAGTTAACCATTTAATTGAATTAAAAGTGTAATTGTTAACCACATAGTATTTTAAAAAGGTTATAAAATACACCCTATACTATATATAACATTAAAAGTCTAACATTATATATATGTATGAGTAAAAGTCAGTCTTACCGTTAGTAGGCCTTATTCACGAAGCTGGTCTATAAGGGGTGTTTAAGGAAATTGCCTATAAAATGGCGATTGAATGGGTATCCACTCTTACCCACCGCACTCTTGACTAGTGGAGGGTCGTTAGCCGAACGGGTAGGATAGGACAAAACCTTCCATTGTAAGTATAATGAAGTATAAAAGTAACTAAATGTTTTCATAAAATTCCCAATCTTAGTTACTTAGGCAAAAGTGAATTGATGCAATTCCATGAAATTACACTTTGTGCCCTTGCGAAGACGTTAGTGGAGCGTGTGTGGTTTACCGACACACTAAATGGTTCTAAGAAAAGGTAGCAAAGGGTGAATCAATGTTTGTCATAGTTCGGTGGAGCGTGTGTGGTTTACCGACACATTGAATAGGTGACTGTAACATGTGAGGGCACCATGTAAGTTTGCATGGTTATTCACACCCGCTTTGTGATCCTCGGCATCCCAGTCACAAACTAGAGGGGCATATCGAGATTTAAACATGCCATTGAAAGTTCAATTAATCTCAAAGGATCTAGGAGTTTTCATAGATTTAAAACTTAAATTTCTTTTTCGTTTTTCATGGTGGAAATTAGTGAATCGTCATTCACTTACCTTCAAATATTCTGCAATTAGGGTTACGGCATCCCTCTCCCGAGTTGTGGAATATTGTGTTGGGTCCTAGCCTTAGTATTTCATTTGGGTGATTTACTCAGGACTCAATGTATCAACTAACTTGAATTCGTTTTTCTCCCGTTTTGTAGATGTCAAAGTTTGACAACTATGGTCTTCTCAAATCCCGTGGAACAAGCATTCCACATGAAGATGATATTCCACGATTCGATTGAGGAACAAGAAATCATGCTTCACTTCCATTACCTCCTCCAATTATTCTCCCTAACCTACAAGTTCAAAGGCTTGAAAAGTTCAAGATCACTCAAGCCCTTTTGGCAAGTAAACATAAAGAAGGAAAGTCCGTGTGTGAACACGTCCTAGGGATGAAGTCACACATTGATAGGTTAAGAATGTTGGGATCCGTTGTCTGTGAGGAAATGGCTGTTGATTGGGTTCTTCAGTCACTTCCCAACTCATATAGTGAGTTCGTAAGAGAGTACTATATGATGAACTACGATGTGACCCTTATAGATTTCACCTATATGCTTATTGCTGCTGAATCAGCAATGATTTGGCGCAATAGGAAAGCAAAGTTGATTGGTGAATCTGCCTTCGAGACCTCTATGGATATAGAAAATGGCAATGAAAGACATGCTATGATCGAAAATCTTGATCATAAGAGAAAGGCAATGTCTGAAGTAGTTCCATGTGTTGTTCCAAAAGAGTCGATTTGCTTTTATTGCCAAGAGAAGGGGCATTGGAGACGAAGCTGCCCCATTTACCTAAGAGACCTAAGAGATGGGAGAGTCAAAACGTATGGCTCTGCTTTAGGTAAAATCCATTGACTAACTCTTTTAGGCTTCTATTCTAGATTCTTAATACATAATGTGATGAGATTTCAATTGATGTTTTGTAGGATCAAAGAAAAGAAAGGAAGCTTAAGGGAAGAAGTGAGCTGAATCTAACCGTGAAGGAATGGATTTCGATCGCAATTCTCGAAGATTAGATTCTTGAGCTACTACTTAGAGTTAGAATTAGATTGCTAAGAAAGATGTATTAGTATAAGTTTTTCAATGAGTTACATTGTAAGGACAAATTTTTCCGCAATAAAATAAATTTTGATTTTAAATTTTATTTATTTATCCTTACAATGGTGTGTATGAAAAATTGATGTTAAAATGTTTCTATTATTAGCAATAATGGATTTGGTTCTTATTATGTTATGGAAAGTCGAGAATTTACCAAATAGGGAGAGTTTCTCATCGCCCAAGTTTCAATTGGACAGAAACTTGGAATCATGCAACGTGGATGCACGATGAATGAAAAATTTCGTATTTGGAAATTAGACTAATTCATTGACAAAGTGTCAAGTGAAGGACTAGGAGATCGAGTACACAAAGTTGTGTGTTGATCAAAGTCCACCATAAGAGTAACGAGATATTCGTCATGATTTACTAAAGGTTTAGTAAATATGATTATACTTATAAGATTAAGTGTAATTCTGAATTGATTGAAAAATTTTAAATCAATAGTAGAACGAATAACAAGAATCAAGTAGTCAGAGAGATAAAAGTTTCTCCATTCTAAGAAGAAGGGAGAGTACCTTTTGTGCTTTATGATAGGTCTTAATGATTAAGAACCATATCTCAATTAATCCTCTAAGTGAGTCTTGGTACAATTGTATGTCCAAGAAGAGGAATCAAAGATTGAAGAAATGGTCAAATCAAGAAGTCAATCATACTTCGTTCCAAAACAAGTCTTAGAGTTAAGATTGTGACAATGAGTGAAAAGTATTAAGAAGGTTTATAACATTCATTAAATGTGGTAAGTTGTGATGTCTTGGATAAGACAAAGACCAACTAGGACCAATTTATGAAGTGTTTTGATAAAAGCTACACTAACTCTAGAATATTTGTTTGTCAAAAAATGGTTATTGACAAGAGAATCTTATATGTCAAGGAGTCAGTGGGAGTCTTAATAGTCTTGAAAGGCTTTAAGAACAAATCAAATAAACCTTATCGATCATCACTAGCACACGAGTTGAGGTTTACAACCTATCGTGAAGACATTATTTTGTTTCTGTGCCAATCCGATCAAGTTAATTATGCATGTGAGTTCTATGAGTTCTCATTTTGAACGCATAAAAGGCAAAGCACCTTAATCAATGAAAGGTACATTGATAGGAAAGGGTGAGCTGCTTAACTACTTGGAAGACATGGTGGGCAGCTGTGCTACCATAAGGCAAGAAATCAAGATTAAGAAAGTTCGATCCATATGAGTTTGAATTCGTCGTAAACTTTGGTTTTGACAAATTCACAAGGATAGGAACAAATACACCGTTTAAATCTAAGTGTCATAAGATTTCCTCCTTCATGAAAATGATTGTGAGGAAATGCTTTCACTAAGAAAGATTTTTAGAAGATAGTGATTATAAAATTGCATTCTCGAATTCGATTATGGTTACGGTATCCCGTTCCATAATTTGAATTGTGAGGTTTGGAAATTAGTCTTAATTGCTTAGACACACATATAAACTATCGAAGGCAAAGGTGTATAAGTTCAAGAAGCCTTGATAAAAGATTATCAAAGCACTAAGTATTAGAAACATGGACTTAAGAAATTCAATAGGTATTGTCTTTCTGAAAGTTAAGATGTTTATGAATACATGTCGAAGCTAGTGGGAGCATAAGTGTTATGTTTTAGAATAATCATCATGATAGTGGGAACATAAAAGTTTTAATTGTATGATTATTAAGGAAAGTATTGCAAGGTTAGCAATATTAATTATAGAAAACAAGAGTCATACTTTGCAAAGTTGTAAGAGTTGAAAGGTTGTTTTGCTATAATTAAGGGAGAGTGCTTCATTTCAAATCTAAAGGATTAGGTTGAGAAACGTTAATAAACTTAGTCAAAGGTACATAGTGTGTTCTTAAAATTTCGATTATGATTACGACATTCCTCTTCACAATTCGAATTTTGAGAACATAGCAAAAAAAACATTATGCGTCGTGTCCCATACACTTTGGGTATAGGATCGATTGCAAATGCTTTAATGTTTGACCATTCTAAAATTTTCCAAATGTCTAGCACATTTAGAGGGAAAAAGGACTAGAATCAGTTTTGACTAAAATAATTAAACAACTATCAAAGGACAATCCAAAGGTCGACGAGGATTGGTCGCTTGTGAGTAGTTGGAAGCATGGTATTGGATGGACCATATCGACATCATTACGAATAGATAAGATTATATTAAGAATGAGTTGTCATATGGAAAATATGGAAACGTGTCCATATTGGGAAGTAAATATTGAAAATCTATGTCTAGATTAGAAACTTTTATGCAAAGCATGTTCAAAGGAATGTACTTTGAGTGAGAGACATCACATCTAAGGAATTTTCTTGTAATAATCTCCGATAGAAGACTTTGTAATATCATTGGCAATGGTCTTTGTGACTTTGGTGCAGTGACATTACGAAAGGATCGTTGCGTAAAGTGTTAGAATCTAGCATATTCTATAAGTAGCAAGAATTTGATATTCTTTCACTTAGGAAAAAGGATTTGGAGTTGTGAAATGAGAATGGTTGGAAATGTGTTCAATTTGATCTATTTCACAAAAGTAAGAACCATAGGTAATCATTGTGTGCATGCTAAGAAGCATGGGACAAGTGTTGTAATTCAAGTAAGAAATTGATTAACCGAAACAACAAATAATGAGTAATTGATATGGTGATAAATAAAAGGTGTTTTATTTATACTCAAAGGTTTGAGGCCATATGGGATTAGTATTATTCTTGTGTTTCACCTTTGCATGTTTTGACTTCCAGAATAATTGAGTTTATTAAGAATAATCGAATTATTCGAATGGGCCACAGTTGTTCATATGTTGGAAGTAGATATGAATGAAGACTGTCGTGAATTGGTGTGTGGATTGTCTAAAGAGCATTAGACATAAGCAAATGTTTGTTGAAACGTTCATGAGTGCTTATGAATATGATTTGACCATTGGATTAAACCCACGCTCACTTGGATCACTCCATGGATTGTGTCACGAGTGATTGGTGAGACGATAACATCTTATATTCTTGAAACTGAGATGTGTGAGTTGTATCTTGCGAATCGGTTGCACATTGATAATATGTAAACGCACTAGTAACTTGGTGTTATAAAACATATTGTTGTGTGTGATTCAGTGCGTGAGTGAAAGCGAGCATTGTATCAAAGTTTATCCATTCCTTTTATTCAAAGTAGGATAAAGGCGATATCTTTTGGGCCCCTCGATGGTTTAGTGATGACAAACGTAAATGCTCAGCCGGACTAAGGCTAATTTGATTTGTTCAGTTAGTCAGTCGTCATCAATCGGGAATCGAGATATAGTACAAAGAGAATGATTTGAAATCATATCTCATATGATATCTAGAATGGAGGAATATATGATCCCTTATCTAAGGACATGCGTATTTGATATGATCAGAGTTGACAGCGGATTTGGAAAGCTACGATTGTAGATCGGGATCCGAAGTCATACGCAGAATAGTTGTTAGACTTATCCAAGTGGGAGACTGTTGGATTAGTGTCTAAGTCCATAACTATTTTGGTATGTACTTGACCCGATGGTGCATGGTCCTTTTGGGTTGCCTTCACCAAAGCAACTTGATTGGAGAAATAAATAGAGAGAGAGGTTATTTTGATTTATTAATATGTTATAAGAATAATATATTAAAGGAGAAATCATATTTGTTTAATTAATATTGGTCAATAATTAATTAAGAATTAATTTTGTGATCAAGTGTAATTAATTAAACTAGAGGGGCTGAATTGTAATTATGTGATAGTTACAAAATAAGGTAAGGATTATCTTAAATATAGGGTGAACGAATTTAAGGTGATAATGCCTTAGAATTTGACTAGGATAAGGGTTTCTAAGACTTATCTTATGGTTAGTTGGTGGGCAAGCAACTAGATAAGGATAAGGACTAAAACCCTAATCTTTACACCTATATAAACCCCCTAAGGCTCATGAATTCGTCTAAGCCTTCCCAAGAAGTCCTAAGGACGAATTCTAACCTCTCTCCTCTCTCTTTATACCTTCTCCATTTGCTCTTGGTGTTTGTAAGCCATTAGAGGAGTGACACTTGTGACTCTAAGCCTTCCAAAGTCAATTTAAGGAGGAATTGGGATTGTTATTACTACATAACAATCAAGGTAATATCTTAAACCTAATTATATGTTAATATTGATTTCCATATGCTAGAATTAGGGTTTATAGTCTTGGATTCAAAGCATGTACAATAGAGAAACCTAGATCCAAGCATTAGGGTTTGTATGAGCACATAGGATGTCTTATGACCAAAACCCATCACCTCCGGTCTCACAGCTTGGTTTGGACCCTCTGGTCATGTCTCAGTGGAAACCCTCCGGTCCCACAACTTGGGTTGGACCCTCCGGTCCTGTCTTAGTGGAAACCCTCTGGTCCCATGACTCGGGTTGGACCCTCTGGTCCTGTTTCAATGGAAACCCTCCAGTCCCACTACTCGGTTTGGACCCTCCGGTCCTATCTCAGTAAACACAGAATATAGAATATATATCACATAGAAAAAATGCATAATATCACATAACTTAAGTAAGCACATAAGACCCTCCGGTCATTCATAGATACCACTCATGGTAAGTATAGTGAGAACACTCACCTCAAAGCAAGCAAGCAAATACATCTCGTACATGAATCACCGATCTAGCCTCCGCCTAACACATGTGATAATTATCTCTAATTAAATCACAACTCTAAATAAACTCATACTAGCCCCTCCCTAACTCTTGGGAAGGGAAAAAGATGATTTTACCCCTCCATGGTCTCTATTACTCACATTTGGTCAAAACCTCAAAAGTCAATAGAAGTCAAACTCGAGTCAACAGTCCGTGTTGACCTAACTCGTCGAGTGCATTAAAGCAACTTGTCGAGTCCCCTTGTTTCATCAGAAGCCTCATGAAAACCGTCTCAACTCCTCGAGTTGACCCGTCAACTCGCCAAGTTATAGGATGCTCAGACTCATCGGGATAAACCCTAACCGCCTCGTCGAGCCGGCTCATCGACTCATCGAGTCCCTTAAGTCAAAATTCTCATTCAGACGTTTTAAAGCAGAAATACTACTCCATACTCTGGAGCTGACCTCATAAAGCTTTAATACCATGTAAAGCTTGCAACTTTACGTTCATGCATGGCATATTGGCTCAAAAATGCCAATACAAGCTCTTATAAGGGTTTGGTGCTCTAAAGTTTGTCTCTAGCTCCATAAAGCTTGGGTCTTTGGGCTCACAAGACCTCCTACAGTCTAGATCTAAGGTTTCAACCTCAAAATATGCTCAAGGGACTCAATAACACAAAGTGGATGGGAGAAAACCCTAAAAGCTCCCCCAAACCAAGATCTAAACAAAGAATGATCATGTTAGCATCTTTTTAACTCCAACAGAAGCTAACCACTGAAGAATCTCTGGATCCAAACGTCCCTCTCTGGTCTAAGCCATGATGCTCTCCAAATCGTCTTCCAAAGTTGCACAAGAACACCCAAATTAGGCTCTTTCTCTCTCACCATGGATGGAACCAATCTAGGGTTTCTCACGGGGCTTGTTGGAGATAAGGGAGGCGGAAATGAGGGCATAAGTTCTTTTAAATAGGCCCCGAACCCCGAAGATTTAGGGTTTCACCTCACAACGCCAACTCGGCGAGTCGACTCTCTGACTCGTCGAGTTGGTTATTAAACACACGTGGCTAATTCGACTCTACTCGACGAGTTAGGCACACAACTCGTCGAGTCGCTCAGTAAACCCCAAAAAAAATAAATATATAATTATTATACCTGGGAGTCGGGATGCTACAATTCTCCCCCACTAGAATTAGACTTTTCCCTCGAAGTCATGATCCAGAAACAACTCGAGGTATTACTCTCGCATCGCAGACTCCAGTCCCCAATTCCACTCTGATCCTCTGTGGTGCTCCCACTGCACCTTAACTAGACGCACCTCTTTGTTCCTCAGGGTCATTACTTTTCTATCAAAAATCGCAACCGGTCTCTTAATATAGTTCCGACGGTCATCAACATGAATATGCTCCAATGACACTACTGCCGTCTCATGTCATACAACAAACTCTTTCCTAAGACACCCAACCTATACAGGAACTCCCTATCCTGCAACAAGTCGGATCCGTTTGCCGTTGCGGTTCCAGTTCTGACTCCTTAGAGCTTGTAAACTCTAGTAGTCTGAGTCCCTGCACGACCACCCATGCAAGATATTATCATGTCACTCGCTCATCGAATGACCGATCTCAAAATCATACTTCCAACTCTAATTATCTTGATGCGACTGATGAAATCCGATCATTGATCATAATAAATGTAGAATCACTCCTACCTGGCATATCAGCCGATCCATATTGTACTCCAAAGGAACGAAAGGGTCACTTCTCATCAGAGACGCATCAACTACACTGCTATTAGAACCCATCTGAACAAAATGAACCCCAATATTCTGTTCTCAACACAAGAAAATGATCGTGCCCGCTCTGAAGTATCCTCGGACCTCTATGAGCATAAAACCCAGCTCCCTCAGTCTTGCCGCTGATCCGGCAACCAGGTTCCCGAAGACTCAAGTGGTAATGCTACCCAAGCCTACGAACTCCTCTGCGTCATGCTCTGACTAGTGAATACTACAGCTCCCCGTAGTTATAGTATTCTCTCTTATTGACTACTGAGTGGTACGGTTCCCCCATAGTCTTAAGGCACTCCTTCATTGACTCATGAATGCTACGGATCCATGCAAACTTACGATACCCTTTCACTGACTTGTGGAAGCTACGGTCCCCGCACTATCACACACTCTCCTGCTATCCAGTGAATACTACGGTTCCCCGTAGTACCATGACACTCTCTTGCTGACTAGTGAATACTACGCTTCCCCGCAGTATCACGACACTTTCTCGTTGACAAGTAAGTACTACGGCTCCCCGAAGTATCACGGCACTCTCTTGCTAACCTTGAAATACTCCAACTCACAACTTGAAATACGGAGGAATCATCAATGACCAATAACACATACAACATGTATCGTCTTGCTCCGCACCTTGCCTCACCCACCAATAACCCAAGTCTCATGTGTCCGCACCACAGATCTCCATAACCAGTGCGCCAACCACCCTTGGACAGATCGCTGATCCTTTTAATAAATACCCAGCTCTCCCCCACTTAGGGTTCGAACCGTCACCAATTGGCATGCCAACAGTCTACTCCATAGGTTGTTTCACCAGGTACATCACTCATGACTCTTGGAATCATGCGACGTAACACTCGATGATCTTCCCGATAGAGACCAATCAAATCTAAATCTCTAGAATCTCAGTTGAAATCCTCTGAATCCTCCCAACATGACTGTCTCTAGTCATCCCGAAGTCTTATATCGACACACTGCCAGATATCCCCACTGTCATGAACAAATCACGACTCTTACTTTGGAAGTAATGCACTATCACACACCGCGTCTCCGATTCCTCAACCAACATTCCATTGCGGGCATTATCGTAGGAGCGAGAGACCTCACTCTCATAGTTGACACACATCGTTGACAACGAGGGCCGCTGCCCTAGTATACTCCTCTTGGTTACCTGAAACTGCTGCTGAAAAGTATGCCTGACTCGACTAACGCATCTCCTTGTCCTCATCCATCTCGGTCCCCACTAATGACTCATTCACGGTATAAGAAATACCTGGCCGCAAACATACCACCATTAATCTGGTGAAAATATCGCAACTAAATGTGTTACCCCTCGGGGTGATCTCCACACTCTGGAACTGGAAACTCGTTATCTCGTTTACTCCATACGAGAAGCGGAAATAGTGTAATTCCCGTCACAGGATGTGACATCTCAACCATCGGTCGATCACTCAACCCCGACCGCAATCCTCTTCCGCATACCATCTCCACTTCTCCTCAAGTCCTGCGACTCCAACTGGTAGCCCACCAGTTAACTCCTCGTGATCTAAACTCAACTCCCTTACAAGGTACACTTTATCTAAGCTCAATCGACATGGCCCTCTGGCCCCACAGTTTACCGTATCCTTTCTGATTATGAAGACCAATCGTCAGATAACTAATAAAGATGTGAGTACACTCTACTATGAATCACAGTACTCACACCATGTTATCTCTTCTCAATCTGCTACGGATCATGTTACTCGAACCATGTTATCTCTTCTCAATCTGGTAAGAATCATGGTACTCGAACCATATTATCTCTTCTTAATCTGCTACAAATCATGGTACTCGAACCATGTTATCTCTTCTCAATCTTCTACTTAGAACCTCTAGAATTCTCCCTGTTTTGAGTATGGGTCCTCTGCTTTCAGTAGTATAGGCCCATACTACCTACCACATCTACCCATGCTTTCCACACGGATCGTCCCAGATTTCCTAAGTAGCTGCTCAAACTTCTCGATCACTAATCCCGTTACACATGGTCGCTGTGACAACCCGAAAATTTCTATCTTGTAAGTCAATCAAATCAATCAAAAGTTCAGTCGTGTTTCGGTTATCTTTTACTGAGTTAAGGGTTATTTTATGAGTTCTAGGCCTAGTACACTTAAGGGATTGTGTGTTAGGAATTGTTAGCAAAAGATCAGTGGACTACATTCGAGCCGAAAACACCTTCAAAAGTGTTCACGGCCGTGAACTCATCTTGGGCCGTGAACTACCCTCCCCTATATATATATATATATATATATATATATATATATATATATATATATATATATATATGGGTGTTAGCCATTTTTCTCTTTACTTCTTCATATTCTAGCCGCGAACATCTCTCAACTATCATCAACCAAAAGCTCTCTTTTCCCCTGTAAATTGTAAGTAACATATCCCTTTCTTATTGTTTATGAGAAGTTCATTTCCTTCCATCTTGATTATTCGTCTTTTCATCAAGATCTTCAAGAGTTCTTGGGCCGTGAACCCCTCAAGGGTCTTGAACCCTCCTTCTTGGCCGTGAACCCTTCAAACATTCATCATTTGGGTCATGAACACTTCAAGTGTTCTTGGACCGTGAACCCTTCAAGGGTCGTGAACACCTCTTGTGTGGCCGTGAACATCTTTCATCCCTTCATTGTTAGTTCTAAAACTTTATTGTAAGTGTTTCCTAGTTCATAAGGTTGTTTCCTATACATATTAGTTGTTATAGGCCCTAATTTCAAACATATATGTGTTAATATATGCTAAATAGGATCCATTTGTGCTCGGGACTTCACTTAGCATACCAAGCATCCTATATTGATCTTTCATTCGAATCACTCATTGCAGGTGAGTTCATACCCCTACAATTACACTTTTAAATGCTTTTAAAAGAATTAAAGGGGGGGGGGGGATACAAGTAGAACACAATACAATTATGTTAACCATTTTTATGTGAAAACAACACCCAAAAGGATTTCTTATACTAAAAAACATGTTAAAACTCTTTTAAAATATTTCAAACTCTTTTATATCAATTCATATTAAACTATTTATTTGCGTATAAGTGTGCATTAATGGACTTAGGACTATTGCTAAATACCTTGACTCCTGTTCCTTGTTTGGTTGTGGGCTTAGGGTAGGATCACTAATTTGACTGTCGGTTAAATCATAATTATACTCATCAAATACATATATGAATATTAAACTCATTTTTAAGGATCATACTTAACTTAGTTACTTATGGTGAGTAATTGAGTATTTTCTGCAAATCAGTAACAATTCAATCAAACATACTAGTAAACTATAATAGGTATATTTTAGAGGATCAAAACATACTAATTCTAGAGAACATAAACATACATGAGTCAGTACATTCATACCATTAATATACATCACAAAACATACTATAACAAGAATAGAAAGGAACATACATACTATAACAAGAACATATTAACTAAAATATGAGCCACTAATTCACGGCATAGCAATATACTTGTTATGTCGTGTTTTGTAACCAGAGTCTTCTGGAGGGAGAGCAGGCATTGTGTATATAGATCTATATGGGACTGAAAATCCCACATCCTGACTGTTGGCCATAGTTTGGCCGACAGGCCAAGGGGTGACAAATGTCACATTAGTTTCGACGTCAGTAGGTCGTCGTGTTAAACATTAGTCAATCAGTATGGTTATAACCTTATCACATTTTAACCTAATTTAACCAGTTTGGTTTATTTGGTATTTAATGCATTCAGTAGTGTATTTTAACAAATACTACTGTAAATCTTCATTTTTCCGTTACTTTCATACAGTGAGATACTCACACGAGAAATACATACTATTTTAGAATAAAGATAGTTTTGCAAATATGGAAAACATTTCATTTATACTAGTTTAAGTACAAACATACATTTTTACGAGAGAACAAACATTCAAAACAGTTGAGTCTTGGTAGAAGACTACTTTTCATTTTAGTATAAAATGTAGGATTTTCTAGGAAGTAAACAAACATTTACATCAAAACACTTACAAACATTTTCATGAAACATACACAACTTTTGACACTAAAATACTTATGAACTCACCAGCTTAAATGTTGATCTATTCTTTCAAAATAACTTGTATTCTCAGTTCACCAGTAGACAGGTGCAATGGACTAGGTTTTGAGAAGACGGAACATGTTTAAGACTCGTCTTTCATTTTGATACTTATATTTTTGGTGTCTTACAACTATACACAGAACACACATGTATAAACTATATTATTGATGAAATGGATAATGTTGTTGCTTGTTGACTATTGTGCATTGTTATGATAGTGTACATGACGTCCTCCACCCCCGAATGTTTCCGCTAATTCGATTTGGGGTGTGACAGATTGGTATCATAGGTTTGTTTATAGTGAAATGAGTATATCAACCCATAAAAGATATACAACTATTAAGACATCACGATTAAAATACTATGACCAAGAGTTTATACTTTTAAAATAATAAAATATTTTACTAAAAGTATAAATACATGCATTCATACTAGGATTAGTATCATACTAGAATAGAACAAAGGTATTGCGGTTGTTGAACATCACAAGTAGACTTGGGGACGTATAATCAGTTTTGGGATGGATATAGCATGATCAACTATATATATCCGAGAAGTGATTAGCATGTGCCTAGGAATGGTTGTGGTGTTGCAACAAGTCTACAAACTTACCAACTCTACTACAATTGAACTCTAGAACATAACATAAACTTAAAATACTATAGGAGTATTTTGTGGTGCTATAATTGCTTATGTGAAAACTAAAAAGGTCTTTACTAGTGGGTCTATGGTTGCTAAGTGGATACACTTAGGCTATATATAACTAAGATGTTATAGACCTAGAATCTATGATCTTCGCTTTACTTCCTATTCCTTGTTTGGTTATGGACTTAGAGTTGGGTCACTTATTCGAAGGTCTATTCTATTTTAAATTGTGTATAGCTGGTACGCACTAAGTAAGTATAGAAGTAACTGGTAAGGGTTATCTTATAATTATCTTTAGTAGTACATCTATTATATGTTTCTTACACCCCTTTTCTCGCTTAGATAGCATGGATAGATTCCATCTACCTGGCGACCCGTACTTTCCCGATCAAGAGATCGGAGGATGGCTTGAAGCTGAACCCGAGAATGAGAACCTAGTGGTCCCAACAGAAGAAGACCCCGATGAGAGTTCTGAGGAAGAGAGCGAGGAGGAAGTCCAAGAAGAGTCGGACTCAGAACCCGAGGTCTATAATCCACCCCAAGATTCCCAGAACCCTAACCCTCGACCGACATTTCTAGGCCCAACGCCTCTGTGGGCAACGAACTTGGGAAGGTGGAGCCATGAGCAGGGACATCCACCTCCTTACAATAAAGACCGAAGCTTCTACAACCTGAATGAGGGAGGCTCAGCAGACAAAGTCCTTCCTATCTTGGTTCGTTGTGTTGCTCGCAACGTTGACCAGGGAAGAGCAAACTTCGACCAAGGAATGCAGATTCGTGCTAACTCGGGAGTCAACACGGTTCATCTCCGTCATCTGACCGATGACCAGGACTTTAAAAGGTCTCGTACTAACGCCCTACAGATGGAACTGAATGCCTGTCAATCTGAAGCTAAGGATCTTCGTCAGAACCAGGTAGCACTGCAAAGGCGTGTGTGGGAAACAAACCAACAACTAGCTGAATCCAGGGCTGAATCAAATACTAGACTCTAGTATTGATTTCATGCTTATGTTAAGACCTTGAACTTTCAGTTTGTTAGGTCTTTGTGTCGTCAAAATTTTCTCATTTATGGTACGATGTAAGATCTACTCTAAAGTTAATTTTCCCGAACTTATACATCTATAATGCAAAAAATATTGACATACATCTAATCCTCTAGAGAAATCTTTGTCCAAATGCTTTCATCTCTCTAGTATTGGATCTCTATTACAAACACATTCTCATTTACTTGTTGTACGATGGCGATTTAGTTCATGGATCACTCTCATTGTCCTCACTATTGAATTATTACTATTATCTTCATCTTTGTAAACTTACAGTTGAAAAATGCCTCCACGTAGAATAACAAGACGCAACCCTCCGATAACTCCAGCTCAACCACCACCTCCTCCTCAATATGATCCTGCAGTCCTTCATGCTATAGTAGCTGCGGATGTTACGGCAACCCTAACTCAATTCAACGCTAGTGGTACTAGAGAAGGTGGAACAGGTGTTAACTCGCCCCAAGGTGACTATAACATCCGGATTTCCAGGTATCATAATTGAGAAATTTATTTTGAGTTATTGAGGGAGACTCGACAAGTTGGCACCTAAACTTGTCGAGTCTGACCGCGATTGGTGACTCGGATTAATGAGTGGACTCGACGAGGAGGCCATTTGAGCTTTTGGTGTCATTTTGCAAGAAAGGAAAGGAGCTCCAGCAAGAAGGATCAAAGGAGGTTGCTATTCTGAGTTAGCCAAGCAAGAAGTTTCATCTTGAGGTACCAAATTGGACCCCTCTATCTCTCTATTGTATGGATTTCATTATTTGGGGTTAGGGCTTGAATCATTCCTTTTTTGGGGTTTGGATGCCTCAAACCCCCCTCATTCGAGTTGTGTTACAGATCTGGACCCTTTTAGGTCCAGGGAGTCCCAAGCATCCAACTTTATGCATTTCCAATGGAGTTTTGAATCTAGGTTGCCATATTAGGAGCTATTTCACCAAAAAGAGCCTTATGAGTGTTGCATGAGTATAAAGGTTGGACCTTTATGTGACTTTTGAGTGTTTAAAGGTCAGATCTATAAGATAGAAAAACAGATACGACCTCAGGTGGTCATTTGAGAGTTGCCATGGAGGAAACTCGCTGAGTCCATGAGAGGACTTGACGAGTCGAGTCGGGTTTCCCCGCGATTCCTGATCAGTGGTAACCTGTCGAGTGAGTGGTTAATTCGATGAGACTGAGTGAGGCCTTAGAAGGTTCAGAGGATGCGCATGAACTCGCTGAGTCCCACGATTGCACTTGGTGAGTCTGGTCAAAGTTGAACCGTTGACTGAGTTGACTTTCGTTGACTTTTAGGGTTTGGTCAATAAATGGGCTTTTGGGTCTTGGAGGGGTAAAAAGGTCTTTTACCCTTATGAGGATTTTTAAAGGGGGGTTAATCTCGCCTTTGAGAGCCATTATTAATTAGATGAAATTGTTTATATGCTTAGGTGGAGACTAGATCAGTATACGAGTTCGAGATTATCGGATTTACCCGAGGTGAGTCTTCTCACTATACGTTACCTAGAAGCGGTATCTATGTGCAGACCAGAGGGTCTTATGTGTTATGTGTATGTGTTATGTCTGAGATTTATGTGTTGTGTGTTACATGTATGCTATGTGGACCGGACCAGAGGGTCCAACGACTCATGAGGCCAGAGGGTCCTCGATCAGAACGGACCGGAGGTTCCAATGAGCTAGACCGGACCAGAGGGTCCAACGAGCTACGGGACTGGAGGGTCCCGCTGAGACACATTGACCAAAGGGTCATACCGAGTTATAGCCTCGAGTGGCTTATGTGCTATATGTGGTATTTTGGGGAACTCACTAAGCAATTATGCTTACCGTTTTATGTGATATGTCTTTTAGGTACCAGCAAGGATCGTGAGAAGGCGCCGACATGATCCGTACACACTGATAGAGATTTATGTATTTGTGATTCTGGGATGTGTTTTTTGGATAGATATTTGATACATTGAAATTTGAGATTACTTTAAGAACTTTGTTATGTTTGAAAATGAAAAATTGTTTTGAAAATTTACGTCGTTACAAGTTGGTATCAGAGCCTTGGTTTGAGGGATTCAGATGCACCTTCGGGCGTATCTGAACTCAAACTGAGGATTTGAGAAATTTTTTCATAAAAAGGAATAATTTTTGTAAAAAAGTAAAAGATTTTGAGAAAAGCAGAAAGGAACAGTGTGTGCGATCAGCCAGCGCCCGAACGATGATTTCCAAAAATACCCTTACATTATGGGTTATGAGATATTATGTGATATGCTATGCATGCTAGAGTAGGCTAGGTATTCATATCTAGGACTACAGTGGCCTGATTTGTGATGCCTTAGCCTAGGAGATTACTAGTACTATGAGTTCTTCGAGAGTGAATAGGTAGCAACGAGGAGTTTATGAGTGGCCTACTGGAGAGAAGCCTGTGCGTAGCGAGATATAGAGTACTTGTGATCTGGGATCTTAGGAGGTGGACTTGGAGTGAATGCTGATGTGTTGTGGAAGGTAGTATAGGGCCCGTACTACTGGAAACACCGGATCGGTGAGCAATCCAAGTAAGAATCCTTAGGGTACTAGGGAACAAGTAGGGTTGTGTGATCGAGTGCGAGAATACTCGAGAAAGTCTCTGATTTCTTTTATGATATGTTTCAGAGACATCATGGTGGGTACGCGCCACACTCCAGAGAGCAGCAGTGTCGGCGATGAGGAGATTCGCAAGATGATTCATGAGGAGGTGGTTGTGGCCATTCGAGCTGAGATACCAGAGATGTTTGGGTCTATCAAGACCATGCTGATTGAGACCTTTAACGAGCGGTACGCTGCTCTTAATGATGTTGTTGTTGCTACGGCCACCGTAGCCGTCGCTGCTGCTAGGCCGTAGGGGGGTGGCTCGTTGCTGTACCGGGAGTTCAGTAACACGAAGCCACCAGAGTTTGATCGGACTCAGGATCCGATAGCAGCGATGAGGTGGATCTATTACATTGAGGGACGTTTCTACACCTGTTCTTGTCTGGATCATCTGAGGGTATGGTTCGTGCTGAACCAACTTCGCTTGGGAGCGAAGGACTAGTGGAAGTTTGTGACGGTTGACTTCCCTCCAGCAGAATTACAGCGGTGACCTGGGAGAGATTCACCACCATGTTCCAAGATGAGTATGTTCCCCCTGTGGAGAGGGAACGTTTAGCCCAGGAGTTCTTGTCCCTCAAGCAAGGTACAAAGTCCATGACTGTGATTACACAGATGTTTCATGAGAGGGCGTTTTTTTGCCCTGAGCACGTGTCTACCGAGCAGGCACGTATGAGCCAATATCTGAGCATTCTGATGAGGGACATTCGGGAATTCGTGGCGAACTCGACATATCGGAGATTTTTCGAGCTCCAGGAAAATGCCCGGAATAAGGAGATTGAGCTAGAGACTCAAGCCAGGGAGGAGGCCGAGTCTCAGAGGAGAGACAAGCAACCGGTGCAGTCTTAGCTGGCAGCCAAGTGGGCAAAGCCTGCTGATTCAAGATTTGGGGGTCAGAAGGGCCGCACATGTAGGAAGTGCGGCAAGAGCCATGAGGGAGTATGCAGAGCAGGGGTGTGCTACAATAGTGGCAAGGAGGGGGATTTCGCGAGGGATTTCCCCAAGGTGTTTGCAGTTTGCTTTCACTGCAACCAGATTGAGCATCGGAATGCCGAGTGCCCATAGCTACTTTAGGGATCTACACCTGCTGCAGCTAGAGGTACCGAGGCCTGGCCAGTGAAAGCCGAGGCACCGAAGGCTCGTGGGAGAGCCTTTCAGTTGACAGCGGAGGAGGTCCGCGCAGCGCCCAATGTCATGGCTCGTATGCATTCTTTTATTTATTTATTCTGAGTTTGAGATATTGTGCTTATATTGTGATATGCTTAGGTACTTTCCTTGTGAGTTCTGTACCTGCTTTGGTGTTATTTGACTCAAGTACGAGTCGATCTTTTGTGTCATTAGCATTTAGCCAGCACATCCGTATCCGACGAGAGGTGTTGAGTCTCCCTTTACGAGTTTCCATAGCTGACGAGCGAGCGGTTTATGCTACTGATGTGATTCGAGGATGTGTACTCGAGATTTTTGGTGTTGAGTTCCCGATAGATCTGGTACCGATTGCGATGGGGGATGTATGTGTTATCGTAGGCATGGACTGGTTGAGCCAATTTGGAGTTATAATAGGCTGCGAGCGATATTTGGTGACTATACGAGACCCCAATGGGGGATTACTTACGTTGTATGGAGAGGGTACCCAATCTGGGTCAGCGTTTTGCTTGGCTGCCAGAGCAAGGCAGAGTCTACAACAAGGCTGCAGAGGGTTTGTAGCCTACGTGATGGATACTCGTGTTGCCGTCGAGAGGCCAAGTTCAGTCAATGAGGTCTCAATAGTGCATGAGTTCGTGGATGTTTTCCCCGAGGAGTTGTCGGGTGTGCCTCAAGAGAGGCAGGTGGAGTTTCATATTGATTTGGTTCCGGGAGCAGCGCCTATTGCCAAGGCACCCTATCGCCTTGCGCCACCAGAGATGCATGAGTTATCCTCGTAGCTTCAGGAGTTGCTGGGAAGGGATTCATCCGACCGAGTAGCTCTCCGTGGGGAGCGTCGATCCTTTTTGTCAAGAAAAAGGATGGTATACACCAGATGTGTATTGATTACCGAGAGTTGAACAAGTTGACGTTCAAGAACCGCTATCCACTACCGAGGATCGACGATCTGTTCGACCAGTTGCAGGGTGCATCTTGGTTCTCCAAGATTGACTTGAGGTCGAGTTATCATCAGATGAGGGTGCGGGATGAGGATATCCCGAAGACGGCATTCAGGACTCCTTATGGGCATTACGAGTTCGTGGTGATGCCTTTTGGGCTCACCAATGCACCCGCAACATTCATGGATCTCATGAACCGGGTGTGCAGGCCGATGTTGGATCGTTCGGAGATTGTGTTCATCGACAACATGCTAATTTATTCGAGATCCAGAGAGCAGCATGAGGAGCATCTGAGAGAGATCCTTGGAGTGTTGAGATCGGAGAGGCTTTATGCCAAATTCTCCAAGTGTGATTTTTGGTTATGGGAGGTCCAGTCCTTAGGACACCTCGTTATTCAGAATGGGATATTGGTCGATCCGGCCAAGATTAAGGCATTTTTGAGTTGGGAGGTACCGAGATCCCCCACCGAGATCAGGAGTTTTCTGGGATTGGCCGGCTACTATCGGAGGTTTATCATAGTTTTCTCCAAGATTTCCATTCCCCTCACCAGATTGACCCGGAAGGGCATTGCTTTTGTTCGGGGTCCCGAGCAGTAGACCTCGTTTGAGACTCTTCGTCAGAGGCTATGCAAAGCCCCTGTGTTAGCCCTTCTGGAGGGAATGGAGGATTTTGTGGTGTACTGTGACGCGCCTATATCAGGGTTGGGGGCGGTGATCATGTAGAGAGGGCATGTGATTGCATACGCATCGAGGCAGCTGAAGCCTCATGAGACAAGGTACCCCACCCACTATTTGGAGTTGGGGGCAGTAGTGTTCCCCTCAATATCTAGCACCATTATCTATATGGGGTTCGGTGTACCGTATACACGAACCACAAGAGTTTGAAGTATCTGACGGATCAGCCCAACTTGAACATGCACCAGAGGAGATGATTAAATGTGGTAAAGGATTATGATTGTGAGATCTTGTACCACCCGGGCAAGGCTAACATTGTAGTCGATGCTTTGAACCGCAGGGTGGAGAGTTCCCCGATTCGAGATATATGCAGGAGGATGACGATGATGACTACTGTATTGGATACCATCCGAGTGGCCCAGACAGAGGCGGTGAGACCGGAGAACCGCAAGAGAGAATGGGTGATTGGGTAGGTATCCGAGTTTGTTACCGATAGTCAAGGGCTGATGACCTTTCATGGTTGGATTTGGGTGCCATTTATGGGTGGGGAACGTAGCATACTGATGGAGGAGGCACACAGGTCGAGATTCTCGATCCATCCCAGAGCCACTAAGATGTTGCGTGGGCAGTAGAGAGGTGCTTGACCTGTCGCCGGGTTAAGTCCGAGTACCAGTGTCCGCATGGCAAGTTGCAGCCACTTGAGGTTCCCTAGTGGAAGTGGGAACATATTTCTATGGACTTTATCACCAAATTGCCAAGGACTGCGAGAGGTGTTGATGCAATTTGGGTGATTATAGATTGGTTGACGAAGAGCACTCACTTCCTTGCTATCAATGAGGGTTCTTCTGTTGTAGAGGCTAGCATAGGTATATGTGAGAGATGTGGTGTCGCGGCATGGAGTGCTGATCTCGATTGTGTCAGATCGAGATGTACATTTCACTTCCAAGATATGGAAGAAGTTCCATGAGAAGTTGGGTATGAGATTGCTTTTCAGTACTGATTACCACCCTCAGACGGACGGGCAGAGTGAGCGGACGATACAGATGCTTGAGGACATGGTTCAAGCATGTGTCATGGATTTCGGTGGGAGTTGGGATTCATACCTACCTTTGGCCGAGTTTTCTTACAACAACAACCACCATTCAAGTATTGGCATGCCTCCCTTTGATCTGTTGTATGGGAGGAGGTGTAGGATCCCTATTTGTTGGGGCGAGGTGGGGCAGCGTGTGATGGGTAGCACTGAGATAGTGCTTAAGTCGACTGAGTAGATACAGCAGGTCAGACTGAGGTTGCTGACAGCCCAGAGCCACCAGAAGAGTTACGCGGATAGGCGGCGATCCGAGCTCGAGTTCCAGGTTGGAGAGTTTGTACTCCTGAAGGTGTCTCCTTGGAATGGAGTGATCCGATTCAGGAAAAGGGGCAAGCTGGGGCCCCAATACATTGGTCCTTTCAGGGTGATTGCTAGGGTGGGCAATGTAGCATACCATTTAGAGCTACCCGAGGAGTTGGGTCAGATTCATGATACCTTCCACGTATCCCAGTTGAGGAAGTGTATAGCCGATGAGACGGCGGTAGTGCCGCTGGAGGATATTCAGGTGGATGCGGGCTTGAACTACATTGAGAGGCCAATCGCGATCTTGGATCGGAAGATCAAGGTTCTGAGGAACAAGGAGGTGCCCCTGGTTCAAGTTCAGTGGCAACATCGGAGAGGGTCCGAGTTGACTTGGGAGTCGGAGATGGAGATGCGAGAGCAGCACCCAGAGTTGTTTGCAGAGTGAGACTGCGAGGGCGAAGTCTGATTCTAGTGGGGAGAATTGTAACTTCCGGATTTCTAGGTATCATAATTGAGATATTTATTTTTAGTTATTGAGGGAGACTCGACGAGTTGGCGCCTAAACTCGTCGAGTCTGACCGCAATTAGTGACTCGAATTAATGAGTGGACTCGACGAGTCCATGCTATTGGCTGAAACCCTAAATCTTCGGGCCCGAGCCTTATTTAAAGGCACTTATGGCCTTCATTTGCGGCTACCATCCCAGAGAGAGAACCCCATCGAGATTGATTGTGTAGAGTGGGAGAGAAGAGGCCATTTGAGCTTTTGGTGTGATTTTGCAAGAAAGGAGAGGAGCTTCAGCAAGAAGGATCAAAGGAGCTTGCTATTATGAGTTAGCCAAGCAAGAAGTTTCATCTTGAGGTACCAAATCGGACCCCTCTTTCTCTCTATTGTATGGATTTCATTATTTGGGGTTATGGCTTGAATCATTCCTTTTTGGGGTTTGGGTGCCTCAAACCCCCCTCATTCGAGTTGTGTTAGAGATCTGGACCCTTTTAGGTCTAGCGAGTCCCAAGCATCCAACTTTATGCATTTCCAATGGACTTTTGAACCTAGGTTGCCATTTTAGGAGCTATTTCACCAAAAAGAGCCTTATGAGTGTTGCATGAGTATAAAGGTTGGACCTTTACGTGACTTTTGAGTGTTTAAAGGTCAGATCTATAAGATAGAGAAACAGATCTGACCTCAGGTGGTCATTTGAGAGTTTCCATGGAGGAAACTCGCCGAGTCCATGAGAGGACTCGACGAGTCGAGTCGGGTTCCCCGCGATTCCTGATCAGTGGTAACCTGTCGAGTGAGTGGTTAATTCGATGAGACTGAGTGAGGCCTTAGAAGGTTCAGAGGATGCGCATGAACTCGCTGAGTCCCACGATTGCACTTGGTGAGTCTGGTCAAAGTTGAACCGTTGACTGAGTTGACTTTCGTTGACTTTTAGGGTTTGGTCAATAAATGGGCTTTTGGGTCTTGGAGGGGTAAAAAGGTCTTTTACCCTTATGAGGATTTTTTAAGGGGGATTAATCTAGCCTTTGAGAGCCGTTATTAATTAGATGAAATTGTTTATGTGCTTAGGCGGAGGCTAGATCAGTATACGAGTTCGAGATTGTCCGATTTACCCGAGGTGAGTCTTCTCACTATACGTTACCTAGAAGTAGTATCTATGTGCAGACCGGAGGGTCTTAAGTGTTATGTGTATGTGTTATGTTTGAGATTTATGTGTATGTGTTATGTTTGAGATTTATGTGTATTGTGTTATATGTATGCTATGTGGACTGGATTAGAGGGTCCAACAACTCATGAGGCCAGAGGGTCCTCGATCAGAATGTACCGGAGGGTCCAACGAGCTAGACCGGACCAGAGGGTCCAGCGAGTTACGGGACTGGAGGGTCCCGCTGAGACACATTGACCGGAGGGTCATACCGAGTTAGAGCCTCGAGCGGCTTATGTGTTGTATGTGGTATTTTGGGGAACTCAGTAAGCAATTATGTTTACCGTGTTATGTGATATGTGTTTCACGTACCAGCGAGGATCGCGGGAAGGTGTAGGGATGATCCGTACTCACTGATAGAGATTTATGTATTCGTGATTCTAGGATGTGTTTTCTGGACAAATATTTGATACATTGAGATTTGAGATTACTTTTTGAACTTTGTTATGTTTGAAAACGAAAAATTGTTTTGAAAATTTACATCGTTACAGTAACAGTCATGGACACCTTAGGGAGTGTTCGTACAAAGACTTCACCAACTGCCAACCCAGAGCCTTAGTTGGTGGTGGAGGAAATATCGCTCTATCGCAATGGATAGAGAAGACTGTTACACCCCAAAAACAAGAACGACGGAAACGTTCTGGGGCGGAGGATGTCATGTAAAGTATCACAACACAGTAGAATAGTAAACAAGCAAACAACATCGTCCATTGCATTAAATAATAATTTTAATACAAGAGTGTGTTGTACAGTTATAGACACCAAAATCTAAATCAAAATAATAAGATGAGTCTTGAATGCGGGCAGGCCTTCCTAAGCCTTTTAAAGATTGCTTATATAACTATACATACATAGACATGCAATTGATAATAAGTATAACAGAGCTTAAATAATTGTATTTGATAAGTATAAGAATTTGTAATACAGTTTGAAGCAAAATAGTTTGATAAACAGTAAGAAAATCATTGGTTTTGTAGTTATTAATCACATGTGATTGATGTAATAACTATAAGTATTCAACTTGTATTCCCCCCCCCCATAAAAGCATTTAAAAACATTTAAACCAATGATTAAGGGGTATGAACTCACCTGTAGTGAGTGGTATGGATGTAATGAAGATGTAGGATTGCTAGGTGTCAAGTGAAGTCTTGAACACACGCTATGATCCTAATTAACATATAATCACACATATATGTACCCAATTAGCTCTAAACAATTAATTGAAAATGCTTAGACCTCCTAGAACATGTTAAACACCTATAATAAGTGTTATTAGCCCTAAGGATAGCATCTAATTTGTTGTAGGACCCGACTAGTGAGTTTAGGGTTCCAAAGGACCCCATTCTTGAGTTTACTCTCCAAGACTCATCACACAAGGATTTTACGGTCGTAAACCCTTGAGTTTATGGTCGTAAACTCCTAAACCTTAGGTTATTTTGTGCTTTGAAGCTTTACATGATCCCTAGAAGCATTCCTACTTGATGGATAAATCCTTGGAAGGGTTTAGGGCTTAAATACACTCCTTTGAGGAGTTTACGGCCGCAAGGCCATTTCCTTTTGGGTTTACTTCCGTAAACCCATATGGAACGGGTATTTTTATGTCTTCAAGTCCCATGCTCAACTAGGATAGGTTTTTAGACAATTATCTAAGGCTAATGAAGGCCTTAGGCACACTTTGGTACCCTTCTTTGATGTTCACGACCCAAGGACCAAAACCATTAGAGATTATGGCCGTAATCTCTCTTTGGGATGGGTTTTTGATGATTTAAAGTCCTTAAATTAACTAGGAGTAAATCAAGGCTATTGTCCAAGGCTTTAGGAGTGATTAAGGCACATTTTGGCCCTTGAGTTTGGAGTTCATGGTCCAAGAACTTCTTGGGCCGTGAACACCTTACGCTTGGTGTTTTTGGGTGTTTTCTAGTTGTATATACAATAAGATATGAGTCAAAGCTAGTTTCATATCAAGAGGAAAGGACTAAGCACTCATTTGTCCCTTATAAAAGGGTTTACGGTCCAAGATGTTCTTGGGCGGTAAACTCTTAAATCTTTCTGTTTTGACATGAATTCTAGGTTATTAAGAACTTAATAAGCTATATAATACAACTAGATAGAAGGACTCATGTTTTGGGACGAAAGTCCAAAGATCCGAGAGAGAGAATTCTGCCTTTTCTCTAGTTGGAAATGTAAGTAATGAAAAATTATGGCTCAGAACCGTATATATACTCCTGGGGAATTTGGCAGAAAATATTTTTATTCAAGAAATGAACTCTAATATCATAGATTTTTGAAATATCCGAGTTGCACGAAACCCTAATTCATCCTCTCTCCTGATATATCTTTAAGTGTAAATCCTGGAATACTCAAACGTATTCTAAAAACTCTGAAAATTTACAGCAACTGATCTGACTTCTATTGACTTGATAATGTTTGTACATAATAGAAATTTTGGGTTGTCACATCATCCCCTCATTAGAAGGAATTTCGTCCCGAAATTAGAATTTAAGCAAATAAGTAGTTACAAATAACTAAGTAAAAAGACGAGGATATTTTAGTTTCATCTGATCCTCACGCTCCTAAGTGAATTCCGGTCCTCGCTTGGCATTCCAGCGAACCTTCACTATAGGGATACGGCTTTGTTTTGTGTGCTTGACCTCACGGTCCATGATCTCTACCGGTTCCTCCACGAAGTTGAGGCTCTCGTTGATCTCGATCTTGTCGAGTGGAATAACAAGAGTCTCGTCGGACATAGACTTTTTCAAGTTAGAGACGTGGAATGTAGAATGTACGTTACGAAGTTCGTCGGGTAGATTGAGTTTGTAAGCTACAGGGCCGTTTCTTGCGAGAATCTCGATAGGCCCTATGTACCTTGGATTAAGCTTCCCACGCTTATCGAAGCGTATCAAGCCCTTCTAGGGTGAGACTTTAAGAAGGACTCGGTCTACGACCTGGAATTCCAAAGGTTTCCTTCGCTTGTCAGCGTAGCTTTTCTGTCGGTCTCTAGAGGCTTTCAATCATTCAGGGATCTGAACAATCTTCTCTGTCGTTTGCCGAATGATTTCCGTGCCTGTGAGAGTACTGTCGAGAACTTTCCCCTTAGCTAATTAGGTATCACCTACTTCTGCCCAGCATAGAGGGGATCTACATTTTCGGCCATAGAGTGCCTCGAATGGATCAACCTTTATGCTCGTGTGATAACTGTTGTTGTAGGAAAATTCGAAAAGGGGTAAATGAGTATCCCATGCTTTCCCAAAGTCGATCACACAAGCTCTCAGCATATCTTCCAGTGTTTGAATAGTCCTCTCACTTTTTCCGTCGGTCTGAGGATGGTAGACTGTGCTCATGTATAGCCTCGTTCCTAGGGAATGTTGTGGCGATTGCCAGAATCTTGAAGTGAACCTACTATCTCTATCGGAGATAATGGATATAGGAACACCATGTAGTCATACGATTTCCCTAATGTATGTTGTCGTAAGTTTCTCCATCTTGTCAGTTTCTTTGATAGGCAGGAAGTGTGTAGACTTGGTCAATCTATCGACGATGACCCATAAGGTATCAAGTCCACCCGTTGTCTTGGGCAACTTGGTTATGAAATCCATAGTGATCCGCTCCCACTTCCATTCTGGAATCTCTGGTTGTTCTAGTAAACCGGAGGGTTTCTGGTACTCGACCTTAACCTTTGCGCAAGTAAGGCATTTACTTACAAGGTAGCAATTTCTGCTTCCATGTTAGGCCACCAGTATAGCGTTTTAAGATCCAGATACATCTTATCTGAAACTGGGTGCACGAAATACCGAGTGTTGTGCGCCTCGGTCATGACCAAGTCTCGGAACCCACCGTGCTTCGGTGTCCAGATCCGGTCCATGAAATATAAGGCTCCGCCACCCTTGGCTTCAAAATTCTTATCCATTCTTCTAAGGGATTCACTTGTCACGTTTTCAGGTTTCATGGCTTCAAGCTGAGCGGCCTGAATTTGCTTAGACAAGTGTGAATGGATAGTCATCGTCAATGACTTGACTCTTCGACCAGAATATTCCTTCCGACTTAAGGCGTCTGCTACTACGTTGGCTTTACTTGGATGATAATGAATAATGCATTCGTAGTCATTGAGTAGTTCGACCCACCGTCGTTGTCGCATGTTGAGCTCCTTCTGATCAAATATGTGTTGTAAACTCTTGTGGTCGGTAAAAATTGTGCTTTTTGTGCCATACAGGTAATGTCTCCAGATCTTCAGGGCAAACACAACTGCCCCTAGCTCAAGATCGTGTGTGGTGTAATTGACTTCGTGTGTCTTCAACTATCTTGAGGCGAAGGCGATGACCTTACCCTATTGCATCAAAACACAACCGAGCCCTTGATTTGACGCATTGCAATAGACAACAAAGTCTTCTATCCCTTCGGGGAGGGATAGTATTGGCGCGGTGCACAAGGCTCGCTTGAGTGTTTGAAATGCTCTTTCCTGTTTCTCTTCCCAGTCAAAGGCCACGCCCTTCTGGGTTAGTGTTGTAAGAGGTTTCGCAATGCGGGAGAAGTTCTGTATGAACCTGCGGTAGTAGCCAGCAAGGCCTAGAAATTGACGAATTTCTGTAGGCGTCTTTGGTGTTGACCAGTTCACAATGGCCTTAATTTTGGATGGGTCCACGTGGATTCCCTCTTCGCTTACCACGTGTCCTAGGAATTCAACTCTTCGGATCCAAAATTCACATTTAGAGAGCTTCGCATAGAGCTTTTCCGTTCGTAAAGTTCCTAGAACTTGTCGCAGGTGATCGCCATGCTCTTCCTTACTTCAGGAGTAGATCAGGATGTTGTTAATGAAGACGATGACGAACTAATCCAAGTAAGGTCGGTATACTCTATTCATCAGATCCATGAAAACTGCGGGCGCATTGGTCAATCCGAATGGCATCACCACGAAGTCGTAGTGTCCGTAACGAGTTTGGAAGATTGTCTTTGGAACATCCTCTTCTAGCACTCGTAACTGGTGATATCCGGATCTTAGATCAATTTTGGAAAAGTAGTTCGCCCCTTGCAGTTGTTCAAATAAATCGTCTATGCGAGGCAGAGGGTAACGATTTTTGACCGTTAGTTTGTTGAGTTCTCTGTAGTCGATACACATACGGAATGATCCGTCTTTCTTCTTAACGAACAAGACCAATGCTACCCAATGTGAGAAACTTTGTCTTATAAAGCCCTTGCTGAGTAGCTCGTTAAGTTGACCAGATAGTTCCTGCATCTCTGCTGGTGCTAACCAGCAGGGCTACTTGGCTACTGGGGTAGCTCCTGGGACTAAGTCGATTTTGAACTCGACCTGTCGTTGCGAAGGTAATCCTGGTAGCTCTTCTGGGAAGATGTCGGGAAAGTCGCTCACTACTGGAATGTCCTTTAGTTCTTTCGTTTCAAGGCTTGTATCGACAACGTGAGCAAGGAATGCATGGTATTCTTTACGTAGATACTTCTGTGCTTGAATACTTGAGATAATACGAAGACTCGTACCGGGTTTGTCGCCGTAGACGACAAGAGTTTCGTTAGACGTGAGGTTTAGACGGACTGCTTTCTCGTAGCACATGATGTCGACACGATGAAGACTTAACCAATCCATGCCGATGATGACGTCGAAGCTTTTAATTGAGACCGGCATAAGGTCGATTGGGAAAGAACGACTATCTAGAGTTAGGGTACATCCTAAGTATATGCTATTCGTGCTTTCAGTTTTTCCATTAGCCATTTCTACTGTGAATTGTTCTTTAAGTGTGTGCGGTTGTTGTTTAAGTATGCCAGCAAATTTATGGTTTACGAAGCTTCGCTCCGCTCCACTATCAAACAGAATGCATGCATGAGTGTTATCGAGGAGGAACGTACCAGTCACCACCGTTGGGTCAGCAACTGCTTCTCCATGGCCTATTGCCAGAACCCTCCCCGCTCCACCAACATTCTTTGCTTTGGGGCAGTCTTTCTTGTAGTGGCCCACATCGCCACATCCATAGCAAGCCTGGCTCACGCCAGTGCCGGGGACTTAGGTAACCGGCCTCACCGTAGATTTGCAGAAACGGACAGTGTGTCCTTTCCTGTTGCAGTTGGAGCACTGCATTTCTCAGCAGGGGCCGTTGTGGTGGAAGTTGCATTTGTTGAACTTAGGCAAACTTCCAGCATACTGCCTCACCGGAGCAGTAGCAGCAGCAGGGGTTATTGTGGCATGCACCGCCACAATTTGCTGCTTTTTGGCAGGTCGTTGCTTGTTCTTGTCATCCCAGAACTTCCGCTTAGTGTCAGCGGGTTTGGAGGGTTCTGAGATGGCTAGGGTCGTTGTCGCTGCTGGGGTTTGGACCCCATGATCAATGAGTCGCTGTGCCAGCCGCTTGGCACTGTCGAAGGTAGTAGGGTTTGATGATAGGACGTTTCCCTAATACGGAGGCACCAGTCCCCAGATGTACCTCTCGATCTTTTTCCCCTCAGTGGGAACCATATTGGGGCAGAGGGTCACCAGTTCGTTGAATCTGGCGGTATATGCAACTATATTGGAGCCCCTCATGGTTAGGCTCCACAGCTCCTATTCCAATTTCTAGATCTCGCCCCTGGGGCAGTACTCCTCAATCATGAGGTCTTTCATGGTTTCCCAGCCCATGTCATTGGCCACTACGAGAGTTAGTGCTTTAACATGGCCGTTCCACCACGTCAGGGCTTTTTCTTCAAAGGTGCACGCGACATATTTGACTTTTCTCGCAGCAGGGCACGAACAAATTTCAAAGACCGATTTAGTCTTCTCGAACCATTGCGAGAGGGCAATGACTCTGCCGGTCCCCTTGAAGGACTTTGGCTTGCAGTTTGTGAAATCTGTAAGGTCGAACCTTATAATATGATGATGTTTGAAACTGATCCATCAGCACCAGTGTCAGCATCAGCATCAGCGTCAGCATAAAAGTTGTTCAGTATATATATATTGTCTTATATGTAACAAATTTTGTATTTATCTTGTTTCCATAGTTATCATATATTAGTTAGCTGGAATATCCCTGATTTGTAGGGATTGTCTATAATAGTTCTATATAATCTTTTGTACGGGTTGGTGAAGGGGTTGTCTTTCACAAACCCTAATAGCCGCTTTGTGCGAACAATAATCTCATTGTGAGATTATCGTTCTTAGTGAAAGCTCTTTGTGATATTTCGTTTTTCTGTTCTTATTATTAGTCATTGTTTGATAGATTGATTGATCTAAGGTCCTTTCAATTGGTTTCAGAGCAGGTTTCTTTTATCTAACAAATGGCTTCATCCTCTTCTTCTTCAAACTCATCAAATCATCCTTCTGCTAAAATTCCTTCGTTTGATGAAACAAATTTTTCTATGTGGAAAATAAAGGCTCTCTATGCATTAGAGTCGGTAGATGAAGACATGCTGGACATCATCGAAAAAGGTCCATATGTTCCGATGTATCAGCCTCTGAAAAACAATGTTCCTGATGGGGCCATGAAGAAAACACCTAGAGGAAACTGGACGGTAGATGACAAAAGAAAGAATGGTCTTGATGTTCGTGCTCGGGCTGCAATCAGCTATGCTTTGCCATACAATATCTTTGGGCTGGTTCAGAATTGCATCTCAGCAAAAGAGATGATGGATACACTGACTGTATCTTTTGAAGGAACTGAAGAAGTCAAGGCTACTCAAATAAATGATCTAAACAGAAGGTATGAACATTTTTTTGCAAAGAAAGGTGAAACCCTGACTCAAACCTTTAACAGGTTTAATACTCTTGTTAATGATCTGCGGAGACTAGATCAATTGAAGCATCAAAATGTTCTAGTGCAGAAGTTTTTGGATTCTCTGGGTGCAGGTTGGGAGAACCATGTTGATGTGCTGAAAAATAGTGAGAAGATCAATACTATGGACTTACAAAGTCTCTATGGAAACCTACGATACTATGAGGAATCCAACTTCAGAGAAAGGAGTTGATGAAGGATTCTCAGCGTAAGTCATCAGTAGCTTTATTTTCAAACAAAAAGCAAGTGTCAGAGTCAGACACTGAAAACCATTCAGACACTGATTCTTCTAAAAGTGACACTGATGATCTCGAAAAGGTTGTGGCTAGTGCAACTTTGATTGTGAAGACTTTTGAGAAATCAGGCCGACATTTCTCAAAGTTTCAGAAGAAGATGAGTGGGAAATCTTCAAAAAGATCAGACGTTGATAAAAAGCATGGTACTGATAGGAAAGGGAAAGCTCAGTGCTTTAATTGTGGGAGCACTGATCATTTTGCAAAAGAATGCAAAGAAAGAACCCAAAGCTCGGATGAATACTTGAAGCAGAAGTACAACAAGCTGGTTGAGAAACTAAAAGCAGAGAACTTGGAACATAAAGTTCTTGTCGCTGAAGAAGAAAAATGGAAGACTGATGAGGAGTCATCAGGTGATGAAGTCAAGTGTCTGATGGTCAAGATAGAAGACGCTGATGAATGTAAAATCAGCAACAGTTCATTTGATGCTGATATGTCTGATGCAGTGGAAAACTCCAGGAAGCACAACACTGATTCTCCTTCAATGTATCAGGTTCAAAACTTTGTTTCATATTCAATGAATGAAAAAATCAAAATTTTTGAGTATTTGGGTGTTCTTAATTCTAAGAAGAATCAAACCATAAGGGATATGCAAAATGAAATTGATCTTCTTAAAACTGAACTATCCTTAAAAATTAACATTATTAACACTACTCAGGAAACTCTAAGAGTTACTAGTTTATCAAATTCCTCACTATCTGCTGAAATTGATAAAGTTAAAGATCTTTTGAACAAAGAACAAAATGTTTTAAAACTTTGGGCTAAATCTCACAAAAATGCTAATTATGTTATTTCTGCTCAAATACCTCACTCATGTGAGAAAATCCTTGGGGGAAATTTTGCTGAAGCAGAAAAAGTTTTTAAATCTCAAGAAAAGGAATCTGAATTTTATTCCATAAATGAATTAAAAGATAGTTTCAAAAACACATTTATCAGCAATACCTTTATTAATCAGAGTCTCGTTGATGAACACTATGTTACTGACTCTAATGGTGTTACTGAGTGTAATATTGAAATTACTGGAATTGATCCTACTTCTTATCCTGCACATCTTGTGAGACCAACTTCTCTCACTGAAAATATTATCGAATTTCCTATCTCAAACGGAGTGTTTCATGCTGTTCATGAACAACTTGAACAATATCCTGATTGCAGTGTTTCAGTACATAAGTCTAAATCTGATACTGATGTCAGCTCCGCATCCATCACTGATTGTAGTTCTTCTGACACTGAATTCTTTAGTAATTCAATGCTAAATAAAAGAACTCAAAGTTCACTTGGTGAATCTTTCAAATATAAATGTGTTAAATCTAAAAATGTGTTTACCAAGAAAAACTTTGGTACTAGAATTTGCTACAGGTGTGGTGATTCGAATCACAAAATCCGTGAATGCAAGTTTTATAAAACATCATTAAGAGCTAATAACATCAAAGTTAGAAATGAAAAATGGACTCTTAAATCAAATTCTTTAAACTGTCTTCTTAAAGAGTGCTATAATATATTGTCAAATAACTTTGTAAATGACCCATCTTCCTATGGGTCAGTGTGTTCTAACTAGTTTCTCAGCACCTCAGGGTCAGGAGCATCGTTGGTACTTAGATAGTGGTTGCTCAAGACATATGACTAGATCCAAGTCTCTCCTGGAAGACTATGTCAAGAAAACTAGTCCTACAGTAACATACGGAGACAATGGAAAGGGGTTCACTAAAGGATATGGAAATATCAAGTGCAACAACGTGGTGTTTCAGAATGTTTCATATGTAAAAGGTCTCAAACACAATCTTATATCAATCAGCCAATTGTGTGATGCTGATTATGAAGTTCACTTTACAAAGAAGGAAGGAAGAGTTGTCAACACTGACAAGAACATCGTACTTTCAGCAAGTAGAAAAGATGATATATATGTTCTTGATATGTTCTGAAGTGACAAGGCGCTGATGCAATGTTTCTTTACAAAGTCTCAAACCAATCTCAGCTGGATTTGGCACAAAAGGTTTTCTCATTTGAACTTTAAGAATCTATCCAAAATATCCAATCAAGATCTAGTTAGAGGTCTCCCAAAATTCAGGGTTGTCAAAGACAAGATGTGCTCAGCATGTGAACAAGGAAAACAAACCAAGTTATCATTCAAACCCAAGTCATGTTCTACCATATCTGTTCCTCTTCATTTACTACACATGGACTTGTTTGGACCTATCCCTGTTCGTTCCCAAGGAGGAAACAAGTATACTCTAGTGGTTGTGGATGAGTTTACTCGATTTACATGGGTGGTTTTCTTGAAGAAGAAAAGTCATGCTGCACAGGAAATTATCTCGCTGATTCGTAAAAATGAGACACTGACTGGTCTCAAAGTCAAGCAGTTAAGAAGTGATCATGGCACTGAGTTCCGGAATTCAACTCTTGAAGAATTTTGTGATTATAAAGGCATTGGGCAAAACTTTTCAGCTCCTCGCACTCCTCAACAAAATGGAGTTGCTGAACGAAGAAATCGAACACTGATTGAGGCTGGAAGGACCTTAATGATTCATGATGGTCTTCCTATGTCATTTTGGGTTGAAGCTGTTAATACAGCATGCTTTACTCAAAATCGATCTCTAATTCACAGGATTCAGAAGAAGACACCATATAAAATGCTGAAAGGTCGAAAGCCGGACGTATCCTTCTTTCACGTGTTTGGATGCATTTGTCTTATACACTAATATTTTTTTTGAACTGATGATGATGCACTGATGATGTTTAGCATGCTAAGTACATTATATGATCTCTTATCTCTTTCTCTTCTACAAATCTTCTAAACTAAAGTTGAATGATTCACTGTATTAAACCATACACTGATAACAACTTGAAACTCTTTGCCGATGGTTAGACAAAACACCAAGTTCTATCACACACAACTATCCACTCTTACCAATCTTACACTGATTCTGTGATTCGGTGTGACAAAACACATGCTGATGAGAATCTAACAATCTTTGCCGATGGTTAGACAAAACACCAAGTTCTATCACACGCAACTATCCACCCTTACCAATCTTACACTGATTCTGTGATTCGGTGTGACAAAACACATGCTGATGAGAATCTAACAATCTTTGCCGATGGTTAGACCAAAACACCAGTGTCTATCACACGCAACAATCCTCTCTTCACCTTCTTCTCACTTAGTGTCTAATGATTCAGTAAGAAATACCACTCACTGATAAAGACTCGACACTCTGTGCCGATGGTTAGATAATTAAACCAGTATCTATCACACGCACCAATCACCTCGTTAACCCTAAACAAGCAAGTTGTAACTTGAATTGACGACACACTATCTTTCAACATGTAACTTTCCGTGATAGCAATCTCAGCGCTTCCGCAGTCACTGATTGTCATTTCATCTTCGGTACAACGACTCTATTTACCCAACGGCTATTTTTTGATTTGACAGTCAGGCAAGATACGCAGTTATTTTCGCTAAAGATAATCATTACTTTTACCGTTTCATTCCCTATTTAAACCTTTTCACCTCTTCCCTAAACCTTTTTACTTTTCTTCAATCTTCTCTCTCGCTTAATAATAAAAAAAACCCTAGAATCCTAAACTCCTAAACTTCTTCAATGGTGGCATCATTGTTCAACTTCTCCTCCACTTCAAGAAAAGTCGTTCCAGCTCAAAACTCTCCTCCTCTTCCCATACACATCAAAGCCACCAACGTAGCTTTCAACCCTGATATTCAAGATGTTCATCGAGGTCTTGGACTTGATGACTTTGTTAATTTCTTTGTCTCCTGCCGACTCCGATACGCAATCAGTGACGTTCTTGTTGGAATAGTGTCTAAGGCTGCAACTATATTAGGCAAGTATTTGACCCGGTTGTGCATGGTCCTTTTGGGTTGCCTGCACCATAGCAACTTGATAGGATGATTTATAAAGAGAGAGTAAATATTATTAATATATTATGAGAATAATATATTGATTTGATTAATATAAGTCATAGAATTAATTGGAATTAATTTGGTGACTTAAAGAGATTAATTAAATAAGAGGGTATAAACTATCAATTGTTTGATAGTTAAACTTTAGACTGTAAATCCTTATAGACATACAAGGGACGGATTCTAGAAGCTAGGATTGCTTCAAAATCGTCCAAGGGGTTATCTATGGAATGGATTTGGATAGCCTTAAGAGAAGATTATCCAATTAGGGTTTAGCTTGTAACCCTTAAGGAGTCTACAAGTATAAATAGACCCCATAGCTAAGGGAAATCGGTACTTCATCTAAAGCATAGAAACCCTGGCCGATTTCCTCCCCTCTCCTCTCTCCCAAATCATCTTCCTTGCTATTGGTGTTTGTAAGCCATTAGAGGAGTGACAATTGTGACTCTAGAAGCTCCAAGACTACAAGATCAACAAGGAATTTAAAGGTATGGTTCTAGATCTGTTTCAATGTTGTTATTTAACCTAAATAGTCATTACAAGTCTTGGATTCAAAGCATGTTTAATTAGAAAGCCTAGATCCAAGCATTAGGGTTTTGCATGCGCACATAGGAAAGTTCTTATGGCTAAAACCCATCAGTGGTATCAGAGCCTAGCTTGGTTTTCATTAAATTGTTGCTTGATTAACTGAAACTAAACTGCAAAATTCGATTTTTGTGTTTCTGAGTCATGGACTCGGCGAGTTCTAAAGTGGACTCGGCGAGTTGGCCTGACTCGGCGAGTCCCTTTGTGCACTGGGCGAGTCCAAGCGTCAGGAATGGCCAGATTCGGGATTTTTTTCATGATTATCTTATGGAAACTTACCTTAATCATATTAGATCAACCCTAATCTGACTTTTTGATATATATGACTATTATCTTGATCTAATTAAAGGTATTTATCAACTAATAAAATATTTAATTTCCTTATATGATAATTAATTAATTATTTTAATTATTTTGGTAATTATCTTAAAAAGAAATCTTGAATAAAATCAAATATAAATAATTAGGATATTAATTGTTAATTGGAATTATTTTTTATTTGATCCTCCATGTTTTAAATGTTTAAAACTTGCCCTCAAGTTTTGAAATTTATATTTTGTGATTAAAAAGTTTTAATTTAGACAACTTAAATTTCAAACCCTAGATTTTAAAAGATTTAAAATACAACCCTATACTAATATGATATTACTAGAATGATATATATATATATATATATATATATATATATATATATATATATATATATGTATGTATGTATAACTAAATGCTAGTCTTACCGTTAGTAGGCCTCATTCACGAAGCCGATCTATAAGGTGGGTATAAGGTTGCGGCCTATAAAATGGCGCTTAATGGGTGTACACTCACACCCACCGCTTGCTTGATTGGTGGAGGGTCGTTAGCCGAATGGGTAGGATAAGGCAACCTCATCCTCTCATTAAAAGTATAATAAGTAATACAAAGTAACTACACATTTTTAAAATTCCCAATCTTAGTTACTTTAGGAAAGTGAATTGATGCAATCCCATGAAATTACACTTTGCACCCTTGCTAAGAAGTTAGTGGAGCGTGTGTGGTTTACCGGCACACTAATTGGTTCTAAGCAAAGGTGGAAAAGGGTGATTCATTGTTTATCATAGTTCGATGGAGCGTGTGTGGTTTACCGGCACATCGAATAGGTGATCGTTACAATGAAGGCACCATGTGAATTTGCATGGTAATTCACACCCGCTTTGTGATCCTCGGTATCCCAGTCACAAACAAGAGGGGCATATCTAGATTTAAACATGCCATTGAATAGTTTCAATGAATCTCATCCGAACCTAGGAATTCTCAATACACTTAGGACTAATAGTTAAGTTTTTGTGATGGAGAATTAGTGAATCGTCATTCACTTACCTTCAATTTATTTGCATGTTAGATTACGGCATCCCTTTTCTAGTATGTAAATGTTATTGTTGGATCCTAGCCCTAATTTTTCTTATTGGGTGATAATTAGGGATTCTTATTCTAATCTATCTTTGTCCTTTTCTAATTGTAGATGTCGAACGCAAACAACGCTGCTGCTAGTTCTTTCACGTTGATGAGCCTTTGCCAAAAGGTCACCTTCGATGGAACGAACTTTAGCGAATGGATAAGATACATTCGCACCATTGCTCGCTATAAGGATAAGGAGTATGTCCTCGATGAGAAGCTCGAGAAAATCAACCCCGAAGTTGCTACTCCCGCCGAAATCACCGCCTTTGAAACTCATGAGCGAGATGCAACGAAGGTACATTGCATCATGATTGCCACCATGAACTCCGAATTCCAAAAGTTCTACGAGGACATGTACCCGTACGAGATGCACCAAGACTTATTGGAGAGATACCACCATAACGCGAGACAAGAGCGTTATGAGATTTTCACCAACATGATTTCCGCTAAGATGGGTCATGGAGAATCTCTTATCGTTCACCTGCAGAAGATGCAAAGGTATGTCGACCGCCTTCGCAAGTTAAATGTTGACTTTGGGGAAGACTTGGCGATCGACATGGTGCTTCAATCTTTGCCTCCGATGTACAATCAATTTAGGATGACCTACCACATGAACAAAGAGGAGGTCACCCTAAGCAAACTCTAAGGTCTCTTGAGGGTCGCTGAGAGCAACTTCAAAGATAAGTCTGTTGCACCAACTCCCAGTCCGCCTGCTGCTCCTGTCTTGGCTATTGGTCAAGGAAAGGGAAAGAAGAGGAAGGCTTCATTGAAGAACTATCGCAAGGTTAAAGCCCGAGATGGTGCCTCTTCTAGTGGGACCAAAGTTGATCCCGCTAAGCCCTGTCCTAACCCGAAGGAGGCAGAGTGCCACCACTGCCACAAGATAGGACATTGGAAGAGAAGCTGCCCAGAGTACCTGAAAGCAATCAAAGAAGGAAAGATCAAGCCATCTTTCGCAGGTATATACACAATTAAATCTAACGATTATAATCATGCTATTTCTTGGGTTCTTGATACCGGTTGTGGTTACCACATTTGTTCTAATGTGCAGGGACTAAGAAGAAGTAGGGATGTGGAGCAAGGAAGGATCAATCTAATCATGGGGAACAGAAGATCATCGCCTGTGACCAAGATTGGAGTGTATTCTTTAGTGCTTAGGAATAATTTATGTTTAGATTTGAACAATTGTTTCTATTTGCCAGAAATGGCTAGAAACATCATTTCATTTCATGGTTTATATAGATAAGGTTTTATATTTCTTTCAATAATGAGAATGGTTCTATTTTGGCTTATCTAAATGGTGTCTTTTACTTTGAAGCTATACCATGTAATGGAATTTATGAAACTGTTATGATTGTTGATAACTTAGGAAATGATGTTTTGAATATAGATTCTTCCACTAGTATGGATAAAGCATCCTTGTGGCATTGTCGTCTTGGACATGTCAACAAGAAACGCATAGCCCAACTCCAAAAGGATGGAGTGTTGGAGTCATTCGACCTTAGGGAAGATGACACATGCGAGTCTTGTTTACTTGGAAAGATGACTAAGTCACCCTTTACGAGTACGTGTGAAAGGGGTGAAGGTCTATTGGACCTAATACATACTGATGTATGTGGACCGTTTAGATCAACCATGAAGGATGGGAACCGCTTCTACGTGACCTTTACCGATGATTATAGTAGATATGGGTATATCTATTTAATCAAGCAAAAGTCAGAAACCTTTGAAAAGTTCAAAGAGTTCAAGAATGAAGTGGAGAATCAATTGGGCAGGAAAATCAAGATGCTTCGATCCGATCGAGGAGGAGAGTACCTAAGTCTTGAATTCAACGATTATCTCAAGGAGTGTGGAATAGTTTCGCAATTGACGCCTCCTAGGACACCGCAGTTGAATGGTGTGGCAGAAAGGCGTAATCGAACCTTATTGGATATGGTTCGCTCTATGATGAGTCGTGCTTCACTACCTATCTCTTTTTGGGGGTATGCCTTAGAGACTGCCGCCCATATCCTTAACCGAGTCCCTACTAAGAAGGTTGTCAAAACACCTCACGAGATGTGGACAGGGAAAGCTCCTTCGTTGGCACATATCAAGGTTTGGGGTTGCGAGGCTTTCGTAAGACGAGATACTCACGACAAGCTCGAACCTCGAAGTGAGCGATGTATTTTCATCGGCTACCCGCAGACATCCTTTGGATATCTCTTCTATAGACCGAAGGACAATGTTGTCTTTGTTGCGAGGAGAGGAGTTTTCCGAGAGCGAGAACTCATAGGCCGAGGAGACAGTGGGAGGCAAATCGAACTTGAAGAGATTCAAGAGTCGATAGATGAAGGAACCTCTACCGCTGGCACTCAACCCGAGGAGGAAACTCCGATTGAACCGATTGACGAGTCCTTACCTCTTAGACGTTCCGATAGAGTTAGAGTTCATCCCCAGTTTTATGGTTTTCATATTACTACCGAAGGGGACACGTATATTAGTGATGGTACACTAGTAAATCTTGATGAACCTAATAGCTATAAGGAAGCCATGGCAGGCCCGGAGTCTGCGAAGTGGAAAGAGACAATGGATAGCGAGATTCAATCCATGTATGATAACCAAGTTTGGAATTTGGTTGATTATGTGCCCGGACGTAAGACCGTTGGGTGCAAATGGATTTTCAAGAAGAAGACCGACGTGGATGGAAACGTACACACATATAAAGCACGATTAGTTGCGAAGGGCTTTACTCAAACTCCTGGAGTTGACTATGATGAGACGTTCTCACCAGTTGCGAAGATAAAATCTATTAGAGTGATGCTAGCAATTGCCGCATTTCATGATTATGAGATTTGGCAAATGGATGTCAAGACCGCTTTCCTTAACAGAAAGTTGGCTGAGGATGTTTACATGGCTCAGCCAGAGGGGTTTGTGAATCCGAAGCATCCGAATAGAGTGTGTAAGCTTGATAAGTCCATTTATGGACTTAAGCAAGCGTCACGCAGATGGAATCTTTGCTTTGATGAGAAAGTCAAAGAGTTTGGATTTGTACGAAGCGAAGACGAATCATGTGTATATGTCAAAGCCAGTGGGAGTATAGTAAGCTTCCTCGTTCTATATGTCGATGACATATTACTCATAGGAAACGACATCCCGACTTTGCAGGAGGTTAAGTCCTAGCTTGGGAAGTGCTTGGCTATGAAGGACCTCGGAGAGGCTTCTTACATTTTGGGAATAAGGATAGTAAGAGAAAGAAGTAAGAGACTAATTGGACTTAGTCAAAATACTTACTTAGAGAAGGTACTAAAACATTTTAGTATGGAAAACTCGAAGAAGGGAGAATTACCGATACAAAGTAATGCCAAGTTGAGTAAGACTCAAAGTCCGAGTACCGAAGCTGAGATAGCAGAAATGAGCCGAGTACGATACGCTTCCGCAGTTGGCTCAATCATGTATGCTATGACTTGTACTCGCCCTGATGTAGCCTTTGCTTTGAGCATGGTTAGCAGATATCAAGGGAATCCTGGCAGAGCACATTGGATTGCGGTGAAGAATATCCTTAAGTACCTTCGGAGGATGAAGGAATGGTTCTTAGTCCTCGGAGGGAGTGATGACTTGAAGGTGCGAGGGTATAGTGACGCCAATTTTCAGACCGACAGGGACAACTACTGTTCGCAGTCGGGCTGGGTCTTTACTCTAAATGGAGGAGTAGTGACATGGAAGAGTTCCAAGCAGGAGACCGTAGCTGATTCAACGTGCGAATCAGAGTACATTGCAGCGAGCGAAGCGTCGAAGGAGGCAATATGGCTAAAGAACTTCATCGGTGATCTTGGAGTTGTACCTGCCATAAAGGAGCCCATGGAGATTTTATGTGATAACGAAGGAGCGGTTGCCTTGACCAAGGAACCGAGGGATCATGGTAGATCAAGACATATCGACAGAAAATATCACTTCATTAGACATCGTGTAGAAGAAGGACAACTCGTAGTGAAGAGGATATCATCAGAAGATAACCCAGCAGATCCGCTTTCGAAGGGACTAAGTAGGGTTAAGCACTTGCAGCATGCTAGGAGTGTTGGGCTAAAGGATGATATTAGCATAGATTAGATAGTATTAGAAACATGTAATAGATAAATGTAATTAACATTTGATGATTAAATAAAGGAGTTTTATTTATGAGTAATGTTATTATCTTATGTTGATTGTTTAACTATTGTTTCACTTTGCATGTTTTGACTTCCAGAATAATTGAGTTTATTAGGAATAATCGAATTGTTCAAATTGTCCACAATCGTTCGTATGTTGGAAGTAGATATGAATGAAGATTGTCATGAATTGTTGTGTAGATTGTCTAAATGGTGTTAGACATAGCAAAGGGTTGCTGCAACGTTCATGAGTGCTTATGAACTAGTTTTGAGCATTGGAACAAACCCGCGCTTGCTGGAATCACCTTATGGAATACGATATAAAAGGTGATCGCAAGATGATAATATCATATAGTCTTAAAACCCGAAAATTTCTATCTTATAAGTCAATCAAATCAATCAAAAGTTCAGATTTGTTTCGGTTATCTTTTACTGAGTTAAGGTCATTTTATGAGTTCTAGGCCTAGTACACTTAAGGGATTGTGTGTTAGGAAGTGTTAGCAAGAGATCAGTGGATTGCATTCAAGCCAAAAACACCTTCAAAAGTGTTCACGACCGCAAACTAGCTTCACGGCCGTGAACCCATCTTGGACCGTGAACTACCCTCCCCTATATATATGGGTGTTAGCTATTTTTCTCTTCAATTCTTCATCTTTTAGCCGTGAACATCAAGTTCTCTCTCAACTATCATCAACCAAAAGCTCTATTTTCTCCTCTAAATTGTAAGTAACTCATCCCTTTCTTATTGTTTATGAGAAGTTCATTGCCTTCCATCTTGATTCTTCATCTTTTCATCAAGATCTTCAAAAGTTATTGGGCCGTGAACCCCTCAAGGGCCGTGAATCCTCCTTCTTGGCCGTGAAACCTTCAAACATTCATCATTTGGGCCGTGAACACTTTAAGTGTTCTTGGACCGTGAACCCTCCAAGGGCCATGAATACCTCTTGTGTGGCCGTGAACATCTTTCAACCCTTCATTCTTAGTTCTAACACTTCATTGTAAGTGTTTCCTAGTTCCTAAGGTTGCTTCTTATACATATTAGTTGTTATAGGCCCTAATTTCATACATATATGTGTTAATATATGCTAAAGAAGATCCATTTGTGCTCAGGACTTCACTTAGCATACCAAGCATCCTATATCGATCTTTCATTCGAATCACTCATAACAGGTGAGTTCATACCCCTACAATTACACTTTTAAATGCTTTTAAAAGCTTTTAGGGGGCGGGGGGAATACAAGTAGAACACAATACAATTGTGTTAACCATTTAAAAGTGAAAAAAAACACCCAAAAGGATTTCTTATACTCAAAAACTTGTTAAAACTCTTTTAAACTCTTTTATATCAAATCATATTCAACTATCTATTTGCATATAAGTATGCTTTAATGGACTTAGGACTATTGCTAAATACCTTGAGTCCTCTTCCTTGTTTGGTTGTGGGCTTAGGGTAGGATCACTAGTTCGAGTGTCAGTTAAATCATAGTTATACTCATCAAATACATATATGAATATTAAACTCATTTTTAAGGATCATATTTAAATTAGTTGCTTATGGTGAGTATGTGAGTCTTTTCTGCAAATCAGTAACAGTTCAATCAAATATACTAGTAAACTATAATATGTATAGTTTAGAGGATCAAAACATACTAATTCTAGAATAGAGAAACATACATGAGTCAGTACATTCATACCATTATTATACATCACAAAACATACTATAACAAGAATAGATAGGAACATACATACTATAACAAGAAAAAGGAACATACAAACTATAACAAGAACATAATAACTAAAATGTGAGCCACTACTTCACGGCACAACAATATACTTGTTATGTCGTGTTTTGTAACCAGAGTCTCCTGGAGGGAGAGCAGGCATTATGTATATAGATCTATATGAGATTGAAAATCCCACATCCCAACTGTTAGCTACAGTTTGGCTGGCAGGCCAAGGGGTGACAAATGTCTCATTAGTTTCGACGCCAGCAGGTCGTCGTGTTAAACACTAGTCAATCAGTATGGTTATAACCTTATCACATTTTAACCTAATTTAACCGGTTTGGTTTATTTGGTATTTAATGCATTCAGTAGTGTATTTTATACAAATACTACTGTAAATCTTCATTTTTCCATTACTTTCATATAGTGAGATACTCACACGAGAAATACATACTATTTTTAGAATAAAGATAGTTTTGCAAATATGGAAAACATTTCATTTATACTATTTCAAGTACAAACATACATTTTTAGGAGAGAACAAAGATTCAAAACATTTAAGTCTTGGTAGAAGACTACTTTTCATTTTAGTAGAAAATATAGGATTTTCTAGGAAGTATACAAACATTTACATCAAAACACTTACAAACGTTTTCATGAAACAGATGCAACTTTTGATACTAAAATAATTATGAACTCACCAGCTTAAATGTTGATCTACTCTTTCAAAATAACTTGTATTCTTAGGTCACCAATAGACAGGTACATTGGACCAGGTTTTGAGAAGATGGAGCATGTTCAAGACTCGTCTTTCATTTTGATACATATATTTTTGGTGTCTTACAACTATACACAGAACACACGTGTATAAACTATATTATTAATGCAATGGATGATGTTGTTGCTTGTTTGACTATTGTGCATTGTTATGATAGTTTACATTACGTCCTCCGCCCCCGATTGTTTCCGCTAATTCAGTTTGGGGGTGTGACAGTCGCTCTCCAGCAAATACTCTCCTTTGTCAGCGTACTCCACTAACTAAAGTCACTCCCCAAGCTCTTCTTAGGTTCTCATATTTATCTGCCATCAGCTGCTGAAGAACTCCTCATGATGCCAACCATGCACCTCCTTAATATTCACTCAGTAGTTGGCTCCTATCATCAAGAGTTCCACAAAGCACAAAGCAAGCAACATTCGGGCATCAAATGACCTCTACCAGCACGTAAACCACTATAGAATATAACTCATCTCACTCTATCCACAACTCCAAAAGGCATCGCCGATTCAGGCAACCCTACCCCTCGTGGGTATCTAACTACTCTCTCTGTAGGTTCCTCTAATGCTCACCTAGGTATCTCTCTTAGATTACACCTTTACTCAAAGCTCTTTCTAAAAGATTCCTACTAGATACTCTTACTACGCACATACTCAAGGCACATCATAAATAGCAATAATTCCTAGGCTAAGGCAACAAATCAGGAAACTCTAGCCCTAAAATATGAAATACCTAGCCTATCCTGTAGCATGCAATACTAATATCTCAATAATAACTCATAACACAAATAAGTAAGGGTATTTTAGGAAATCACCGTTCGTGCTCTGGGTGATTGTACACACCGCTCCAATTTGTTTTCTCTTAAAGCTCTTTCTCATTTTATAAAAATCATTTCTTTTGAAATTTTTTCTCAAATCCTCAGTTTGAGTCTAGACACACCCGAAGGTAAATCTGAATCCCTCAAACCATGGCTCTGATACCAACTTGTAACACCGTAAATTTTCAAACAAATATTTCATTTTTAAATCACATAATTCTCATAACACATTTCAAAAAAAAAAAATCCCAATTATCTAATTAACAAAACGCAACTCCATTATTGTTTAATTAGTAGTCCAGGATCCTCAAAACATAAATCTTTCTCTTGTGTGTACAATCAAACCGGCGCCTTCCCGCGGTCCTGAGAAGTACCTTAAACACATATCATACAACACGGTAAGCACAAAGTTAGTGAGTTCCCCAAAATACCACATACACAAATAATAAGCCTCTCATAGGTATAACTCGGCATGGACCCTCCGGTCTCATGCGTCTCGGTGTGGACCCTCCAGTCATGTATCTTAGTGAGGACCCTCCGGTCTTAAACCTCGGTTTAGACCTTCTGGTCATGTCTCAGTGGAAACCCTCTGGTCCCAAAACTTGGGTTGGACCCTCCAGTCCTGCCTTAATGGAAACCCTTAGGTCCCACAACTCGGGTTGGACCCTCCGGTCCTGTCTCAGTGGAAACCCTCCAACCCCAATACTCGCTTTGGACCCTCCGGTCCTATCTTAGTAAACATAGAATATAACATATATATCACACAGGCAAAATGAATAATATCACATAATTCAAGTAAACACATAAGACCCTTCGGTCACTAATAGATACCACTCATGGTAAGTATAGTGAGAAGACTCACCTCAAAGCAAGCAAGCAAATACACCTCGTACACGAATCACCGATCTAGCCTCTACCCAACACATGTGATAATTGTCTCTAATTAAATAACAACTCTAAATAAACTCATACTAACCCCTCCCTAACTCTTGGGAAGGCAAAAGACCATTTTACCCCTCCATGGTCTCCATTACTCACATTTGGTCAACACCTCAAAAGTCAACAGAAGTCAAACTTGAGTCAACAATCTGTGTTGACGCAACTCGTCGAGTCCATCAAAGCAACTCGTCGAGTCCCCTCGTTTCATCAGAAGCTTCATGAAAACCAACTCAACTCCTCGAGTTGACCGGTAAACTCGCCGAGTTATAGAATGATTTGACTCATCAGGATAAACCCTAACCGACTCGTCGAGCCGGCTTATCGACTCGTCGAGTCCCTTAAGTCAAAATTCTCATTCAGGCATTTTAAGGCAGAAATGCTATTCCATACTCTGTATCTGACCTCCTAAAGCTCGAATATATACCACATAAAGCTTGCAGCTTTACGTTCATGCATGGCATATTGGCTCAATAATGCCAATACAAGGTCTTACAAGAGTTTGGTGCTCAAAAGTTTGTCTCTAGCTCCATAAAGCTTGGGCCTTTGGGCTCTCAAGACCTCCTACAGTCTAGATCTAAAGTTTCAACCTCAAGATATGCTCAAGAGACTCAATAACACAAGGTGGATGGGAAAAACCCTAAAAGCTCCCCCAAACCAAGATCTACACAAAGAATGATCAAGTTAGCATCTTTTTACCTCCAACAGAAGCTAACCACTGAAGAATCTCTGGATCTAAATGTCCCTCTCTGGTCTAAGCCAAGATGCTCTCCAAATCTTCTTCCAAAGCTGCACAAGAACACCCAAATTAGGTTGTTTCTCTCTCACCATGGATGAAACCAATCTAGGGTTTCTCATAGGGCTATTTGTAGATAAGGGAGGTGGAAATGAGGGCATAAGTTCTCTTAAATAGGCCCCCAACCCCGGAGATTTAGGGTTTCACCTCACATCGCCAAATCGGTGAGTCAGCTCTCTGACTCGTCGAGTTGGTTATTAAACCCACGTGGCCAATTCGACTCTACTCGACGAGTTAGGCACACAACTCGTCAAATCGCTCAGTAAACCCCACAAAAAATAAATAAATAATTATTATACCTGGGATTCGGGATGTTATAACACCAAGCTTGATCACCAAGATCGACTTCCTTGAAATAACACTAAGAACCCTTTAAAATCTCCTCCAAGCTCAAGAATGCACCACCAAGCGGATTAGGGTTCGAAACGAGGCTCTAAAATCAGTGGAGACTGAGAAATGAGAGAACCTTGACCTTATAAGGGTGTTTAAATAGCGCCCAAACCCTAAAAGTTAGGGTTTGACACTCTACTCATTATGCTGGGCGTAACCCCATCTTACGCTAGGCGTACTCACCCAGGCACATTCCACTCAACATGCACGCATGGGACCGCTTCGCCAATCTTATCCATTAGGGGTTATTTATGCCAAAAACTTCAAATTGCAATAAGTTCCTCATCTTAGATCCGTTTCCAACGAACTTAATATCTACGAAAAGGTGGCGAGAAGCCCTACGCTTCTAATAACACACCATATCCTTAAAACTTCCTGAACCAAAACCCAAAAATTCAAAAAGGACCGAGTTATCAAATCAAGACTATACCCATGGACTTCTAAAACACCATCGAGCACTTAGATCACTTAAGCCATAGCACTCACATCCGAAAAGGTCCAAATCCTTCCTTCCCCAAGGCCTTAAGCCTCATGACGTCTGATGATTGGGCCGCAGTCCCGAATAATGAAGCAAATCCAAAACGAAGTGTTATATTTTATTCATTCCTTTTTCCCTAATGGGAAAAGCAATATATTTGGGCCCCTCGGTGATTTGGTGTTGATTTATAGTGTCGGGCCCGTCCAGGACTAAATTGATTTGTTCAATTAGAAGTTCTATGTCATTACAAATCAAAAATAGGGAAATAAAGTATTAGACAATGAGATTGATTTTGTTCCATGTCTCATGTCCAAATGATATCTTGCATAATAGAGGATTATATGATCACTTATCTTAGGACACGTAACTGACTATGTCAGAGTTCGACAACGTCTTTTGGAAGCTACAATTTGCTGATCGATTCGGAAGTTATACTAGCAATTATAGTTACATACTTATCCAAGTGGGAGACTATTTATTAGGTGTCTAAGCCCATAATTATAATTTGTATAAACTTGAATTGATAGTAGCATAGTCCTTTTGGGTTTCCCTCAAACCTAATAATTGGACATGATGTTTTTGGAGAGAGAGAGAGAGAGAGAGAGAGAGAGAGAGAAATTGATTTATTATTTGATTAATAAATTGAAATAAATAATTTATTAATATATTATGAGAATAACACGTTAATTACAAATAGTAATATTTAATTAATAATTAATCAGAAACTGATTGAAATTAATTTCGGGATTAACGGGATTAATTAAAAGTGCAGGGTCTAAAGTGCAATTGTTCAATAGTTGAACAGAAGGCTCAAGAACCTTCCACCAAGATGGTGGACAGTTTCTAGAAGAAAATCCAGGGTTTTTAGATTATCCCATGTGGATAAATATGGAGCGGGATAATTACAAATTTGAAATTATATTCATATTAGCATTATATAGGGCTTCCTTGTTGCACTATATAAAGGACCCTATGCCTTTGATTTTCATCCATCACTTCTTTCCCAAGGGTTGGCCGAAATTTTGCTCTCCTCCCCCCTCTCTCCTTAATCTCCTTCTTGCTAGCTTGAGTGTGAACCATTAGAGAGATGACATTTGTTGTGCTTGCTTCCAAAGCTTCTACAAGTTAAGGATAATTGTTATTTGCTATAATAACAATAAGGTATATAATCCTAAACCCTTTTATATCTATTTCTAAAATCGCCTAGGATTTCTAAGGTTATTATTTTGAAGTTCATAGTTATAGGTTCAATAGTGAAAACATAGATATTGATTTAGGTTGCATGCAAACTTAAGAGTTTTAAGTTTGTTTTGTTATGCCTAAAATGCTTCAATAACATCGGTGATGATTGATGGCATAAGACCGACCCCTACGAACTCCAATGTCGATTGGAAGTTGCAACAAATATAGTGAAATCGGAAACCAGTTGATTTAGCGGAGGTCTGGTTGTGTCGATGGGTGGTCCGGCATGAAAATTAGACGAGAGAAACGATGCATGATATAGTAGGTGGGTGGGTGGGGATGGTAGGGTATGGTATCTTTTTGTTTATCTAATTAGTAATATCTAAATAAATAAAAGTTAAATTATAAAATAAAATGTATGGCCCAAATTTGTTCTCAAATATACTCAAAATAAAAAATGTTCTCGATTGAGCATATATATATATATATATATATATATATATATATATATATATATATATATACACACACACACACACACTACAAGAAAATCACCCTTTAGCGGTGACGCTATTACCAGCGACTCTAGAGAGTGTCGCCGCTAAAAGCCCTTGTCGCCGGTAATAGTGTCACCGCTAAAGGGTGATCACCCGAATCCGCGTCTACCCCTTCTGTTACACCTACACTGTTCGATCAAATATCCAATCCAACGGTTAGGATCCCTTGTCCAAAGTAACCTAATATCGGCGACATATGTGTCGCCGCTAAAGGTTGAAATTGTCGCCGCTAATAGTTCACTAAAAAGTGATGCGGTACTCTTCCCTCCAGATTGTCGCCGCTATTGATAAGAGTCGCCGGTAATAACCTATTAGTTGCCGCTAAAGGCGTCGTCGATAAGGCTTCACGCAGATAAAAAAAACGCACGCAGAAACTTCATTCTTCTTAATTACTTTCTGTTTCCTGTCCTTTTCTCCTTCGCCCCTTCCACCTTCTACCGAGTTCATCTTCAATTTGCTTCTTCCATCTTGATTTCTCCATACATTGTGTCGTATTAAGGATATTAGGGATTAAGGTGTGATTTAGGACCAATTTCTAAGTCAAGTTCTTAAAGAAATTAAGGTAATTTGATTTGAAATTTTCTTTGATAATTTCCTTGTTAATTTGTATGTTAACACTGAAAAAGTGTTGTTTAAATTTCTAAGTTTTGGTAATTTAATTTGTATGTTTACCCTTGCAAATATTGTTGAAGTGATTTGTGACATTTTGGATGGCTCCTAGGTTTTGGATTTGTAGCTTCATCGGGTGAATAACAGTTTTTCCAGTTATTACCAGTTGATTTCCGCCACTATAGGTTCTATTATTTCATTTTTTTTTGTGAATTTGGTATTTGTATGTGAAAATTATGTGAAAATTGTCATATGTGAAAATTGTGTGTATATTTGATATTTGATGTATGTGGTATATGAGTATTTGGTAGATATATATATATATATATATATATATATATATATATATATATGAAATTATATGTATTTGTTATAAGTAGGATGTTATTGTGTTATGTGAATGTATGTATGTTTGTTGTAAATGTGGTATATGATTGTGAAATTTTTGTATTTGGTATAATTAAGATGTTATTATCTATATATGTGAAATTATGTGTATTTGGTTTAAGTAGGATGCTATTTTGTGTGTATGTGAATGTATTTGTATTTTGTGTATATGTGGTATATGTATGTAAAAATATGTGAATTTCATGTTCTTATGTATTATGTAAAAGTATGTGGTATATGTATGTAAGTAGGATGCTAGAATTGAAAAAAAATAAAAATAAATTATTGTTCTAATTGCAAAAAAAAAAAGAACACACAAAAAAAGATATAAAATTGTTAGGGTACTATACACATATTCATGTGTGTATTATTATTATTATTTTTTTTTTGGGGGGGGGGGGGGGGGGAGGGGGTGGACTTTGAATGATTATCCATTTTTTAAATCATGTCATTTTGATTATTGTGACAAAGTGTTGATAATCACATTTTAATGTTTGAATAGATGTGAATATAATAAAATTAAAATGATTATTTAAAAACCAAATTGTCAATACGCACCAAAAACAAATATGATTTTTAGGAAAACGATAAAAATTACTTATCAAACCTGTTTTATATACTTTTAAGTCATATTTATTATTATTAATAATTTTATTACTAGAAAAAAAAAATGAGAATAAAAAATTGCAAAATAATATTAGTAAAAGCTTTACAAAATAAGATTATTATAATTGACAAAAATAAATCAACACTCTAAAACGAAAAATATATATATTTTTTATAATCTTGACGGTAAATTACAAATACTAGAAACAACAACACAACAACATAATATGTTACAAATACAAATATATATATATATATATATATATATATATATATATATATATATTAATCTCGACGGTACATTATAAATGCTAGAAAGAACAACATATTTATATATTGTTATAAATAAAAAATATATATATTTCTATAGTTTCATATTTATAATATATAACATATTTATAATAAGTTATATATTTAACTTATAATCTTCAAATTAACTTATAATCTTATATTTCTATAGTTTCATATTTATATTTAATACTTACAACTTTTGCCTATATAAATTACAAGTAATTGTAATTAAAATTAATTAAAAAAACATATAAATAAAAATTTTTAATTTAATTTTAATTTTTTTTTCTTTTAATTGTAAAAAAATATGGATTGGAAAAAAAAACAATGCTAATTATGTATACTAAACTCTAAACCCAAAATTATGTTTCAGCAATATCATGTCTATTGATAAAAGCTGGACTACTAATCCATATTGAAACCATCCCGAGTTCCAAGCAGGACTCAAAGCTTTTATCGAGAAGTCAAAGTCACACATTGATAGTAATAGTAAAATCAGATGTGCGTGTGAAAAATGTGATAACCGTTACTTTAAGTACCCGACTGCAGTTGAATGCCATATATTTATAAATGGATTCAGTAAGTCGTACAAAATTTGGATCTATCATAGTGAATCTTTTATTCCTCCAGTCGTCTTGCCAAGTAACTAAATGGCCGATTTAATCGACGATGTGATGTGGGAGTCGAGAGAAAATGATACCAACCTTGATGAAGGAACCTCGAATACAAGTGGTAGCGGTGTGGATGATGATTTTGCACAGTTGTTGGAAGAAAGTACCTCATAAGGTGTTACGGTGCTTTCCTGTGACCCCTAGACTACGACGTTTATATTGTTCGAGGCACACTGCCAAAAATATGATTTGGCATAGTACCAGACGTTCAGAAGATGGTGTGATGCTTCATCCTGTTGATAGGGAAAATTGGCAAGATTTTGATAAAAAATACCCCGACTTCTCGAGTGAACCCCGTAATGTACGCCTAGGTCTTTCAGCTGACGGTTTCAATCCATTTGGAAACATGTGTAATCCACATAACACATGGCCGGTCATACTCACCACATACAATCTGCCACCCTGGCTTTGTATGAAAGAGTCATCATTCATGTTGACTTTGTTGATTCCAGGCCCGAAAGCTCATGGAAAGGATATGGATGTTTTCCTTAGACCGTTGGTGGAAGAGCTTAAACATTTGTGGAACTCAGGCGTACGTATTAAAGATGCAACGACAAACACATTCTTCATGGTGAGAGCTATGTTGCTGTGGACAATAAACAATTGGCCAGCTCGTAGTAGTCTATCAGGTTGGAGTGGGCAAGGGTATAGAGCATGTGCTACTTGCAATGAAGACACTCCTTCGTACCGTGCAACAAACAAAGTCGTATATATCGGTCATCGTTGTTTCTAGATGTTAATGATCCGTTAAGAAAGAGGTTGGACTTTAACGGGATGGAAGAGACAAGACCCGCTCCAAGACACTTTAGTAATGATGACATACAAGAGCAACTAGGTCGCCTACTAACTCGTAAACCGGGTAAACATTCTGAGCATGGAGGCGGGGAGCCAAAGCAACAAGAATACGAGTTGAACTGGTCGAAACGAACCATTTTCTACGAACTCGAGTATTGGTCTTCTCTACAGTTGAAACACAACATAGATCTCATGCATGTCCAGAAAAATGTGGACGAGAGTTTTTTAGGTACTCTTCTAATGAACGATAAAAGCAAAGACACATCAAATGCACGAGAGGACTTGAGAATTCTAAACATTCGGAGAAATGAATGGTTGCAAAAAAATGGTGACAAGTTTCATAGACCCCAAGCAAGATACTCTTTCACGAAATCTACTCGACAACTCTATTGTCAATTTATAAAAGAGGTTAAACTGCCGGATGGGTTTGGTTCTAACATCAGTAAGAAAGTGAACGATACCAATACTAACATTATTGCGTTGAAATCGCATGACCACCACATTCTTATGCAACGTTTGATACCAATTGGAGTAAGAGGGTTGTTAGACAAAGATACGTATACACCTAGTGTAGACCTTTGTACGTTTTTCAAGCAACTTTGTTCCAGAACATTGAAGGTGGAGGATATGAGGAAAGCAAAAGTAGACATTGTTGCAATCTTGTGCAAGTTAGAATTGATTTATCCTCAAACGTTTTTTGACATTATGCTTCATTTAGTTTTGTATTTACTTGATGAAGCGATTGCCGGAGGCCCGGTATGTATGAGATGGATGTATCCCTTCGAAAGATATATGAAAAGACTAAAAAACTATGTCAGAAACAAGGTGAAGCCTGAAGGTTCTATAGCTGAGGGTTATGTTGCTGAAGAAGCTTTATCATTTTGTTCGATGTACCTTCAAGATGTAAAGAATCGTCTGGAAAGAAATGAAGATGTTGTCATTGAAAAAACAAAGTTTTGGATGTTTGAGTCTAAATGTCGACCGGCCAGCACATGGGGGAGACGGAGCTGAGTACCCACCTATACCAGGTGGTAGAGGTGCTGGTCAGCATGAGCAAGACGGTAAATCTTATTATTAATTTTTATTTAATATTTTTATTCAATTATTATAAATTACATATCGTTTCTAATAATTTTTAATTATATTTGTAGTTGAGGAACGTGCCCGAAGGAAAGTTCGAGGCAAAGCAAAAAATATAAAACTTGAAAAAGCAATCTTACGGAACCAGGGGAAACCAATTAGCTTGCAATATGATAGGGATATCACATTTGATCCCGTAGGAGAGCCGAAAGACATGTTTTCCCGAGAAGTTGGAAAAACAATGTGGCAGATGGTCCCGTTTGACAGATGGACTTTGAAAAAAGTTTCTCCTTCAATACAGGACACCGTATTACAACATTTAGCGGTAATTATTTATTTAAATATATTTTATATGGTTAACTATAATTGATTTTACTTCGTTAACTTATTTTTTTTTGTAAACAAAGTTTGATTTGGATCAGATGTACCAGGATGTACAAGCTAATATGTTGACAGAGAGTTTTCAAGCAAATTTTGTTAAAAGGTTATCGAGAACGTAAAGCTAACGCAAAAGAATATTTTAAGTTAGTTGGAGGGTATGATGATATCCCGGGAGCAGTAGCCAATCCTCCGGAGGGTATGCTAATTGATAACTGGGCGAAGGCAGCTGAGTATTTTCAAACGGACGAACACAGAATTGCATCAGAAAGGAACAAAAAAGTCCGTGAAATGCAAACAAGTGTGAATCGTGGGGGTTCGAGCTCGTATAACAGTACTTGCTATAAGAAGGTACCGTACGATACATGTAATTATTTATTTAAAATATAATCTAACTTTTAAAGTTAAACAGAACCTTAAAAGAGTGGAGACGTTTCACAAAGCCCATACCGATAAGAATGGTGTATTTGTTACTGCTGAGGCGGAACAACAATACGTAAGTATTTAATTATAATTTTATCATATAATTAAATGCTTATTTATACTTAATTATTACTCAATTTTGGGAGTTATAGAACCGGCTAGTTGAAGAGTTGTTAGAACAAACTCAAGGTGAAAGTGAGTTAACACCCGCTCAAGAAAGAGCTGCATTCGAGAAAGTATTAGGAGAGCGACGTGGTCATATTAGAGGCATTGGCTGTAAACCTTCTGCTCTCCCGGCGATTCCACAGCCTTCGCAACCATCACAACAATCATCACAAGTGCCAGAAATAGCAATGTACTTTGGTTTTCTATCTTAGTTTAAAAATAGCAATCTACTTTAACATCGTAAAATGCATGTTGAATTGGTAATTTTGGTTTTGTGGTGATTATTTGCTAAAAAGTTTGGTAATTTGGTTTTTGTCCCAAGTGCATGAAATAGCAATGTACTTTGGTTTTCTATCTTAGTTTAAAAATAGCAATCTACTTTAGCATCGTAAAATGCATGTTGAATTGGTAATTTTGGTTTTCTGGTGATTATTTGCTAAAAAGTTTGGTAATTTGGTTTTTGTCCCAAGTGCAAGAAATAGCAATGTATTTTTGTTTTCTATCTTAGTTTAAAAATAGCAATCTACTTTAGCATCGTAAAATGCATGTTGAATTGGTAATTTTGGTTTTGTGGTGATTATTTGCTAAAAAGTTTGGTAATTTGGTTTTTGTCCCAAGTGCAAGAAATAGCAATGTACTTTGGTTTTGTATCTTAGTTTAAAAATAGCAATCTACTTTAGCATCGTAAATTGCATGTTGAATTGGTAATTTTGGTTTTGTGGTGTTTATTTGCTAAAAAGTTTGGTAATTTTGGTTTTGTGGTGATTATTTGCTAAAAAGTTTGGTAATTGGGTTTTTGTCCTAAGTGCAAGAAATAACAATGTACTTTGGTTTTCTATCTTAGTTTAAAAATAGAAATGTATTTTGATAGTTTTTGTTTATGTTTGACAATCTAACTTATAAGTTTATATATATATATATATATATATATATATATATATATATATATATATATATATATATATATTATGTAGTTGGAAAATCTTTGTCAACTGCTCGCCGACCCGACATGTAGGGATGAACTTTATTCGTTTTTTCAATCCCACAATAATTAAGGAAACGATGGGAACGGAGATGATGGTATGTAAGGATGCGTTTTATTTGCATATGTTGTCATGCTTTGCTACTTGGTAGATTGTAAAACTTTGGTTGTTTTGCTACTCGGCTATTATGACTTTTGATATTTAATTGTAATCGGATGTTTGTTTGTAATTTGCATTGACACTATTATGTTTGATATTTAATCGGATTTTTGTTAATATTTAATTTGTAATTAGCGTCGACACTATTATTTTTGATATTTAATCGAATATTGTTATTACTGGCGACATTATCACCGCCAACCAAAATAATTAATTAAAAAAATTAAAAAAATGAAAACTGTTATTACCGGCGACACTTTTACCGGCGACAAGAGTCATTACCGGCGGCATAGTTATTAGCAGCGACACAACTCATTAGCGGCGACATGGTCAATAGCGGCGATGTTTCTCATTAGCGACGACAAAGTGATCAATAGCGACGAATTAGTAGCGTCGACTCAGTACCAGCGACGCGTCGCCGCTATTAGTATTACCGGCGACTTTTGTCGGCAGTAATGACCTTTTTCTTTGTAGTGATATATAGACGCGTCGCCGCTATTAGTATTACCGGCGACTTTCGTCGGCGGTAATAACCTTTTTCCTTGTAGTGATATATATATATATATATATATATATATATATATATATATATATATATATATATATATATATATATATATATATATATATATATATATTGAAATTAAAGTTAATGGGTGGAATTTCAAGAATGGTAGTGATAAGAATCCAAGGCTTTAAGTGGGAATTCCATTGGTGAAAGCACACAATCGCTATGCATCATCATGATGAAGAAGAGAAAGGAACATGTTGTGTCACTATCTCTTGTTTTGAATCATTCAACTGACAAAAAGTTCTATGCCTTTAAGTTTTATAAATTTAAATCACAAATAAAAGTCAAAAACGTTTCAATTGTTACATTGTTTCTTTTCATAAATAAATAAACCGATAGATTTTTCATAGGCTGACTTCCACCAAGTCAACGTTAATTAGAGTTCCACACATATTGATCATAATTAATAAATCGTAAAGAGAAAGAAAATGCATAAGAGAAGATCATGATATATATATATATATATATATATATATATATATATATATATATATATATATATATATATATATATATATATATATATATATATATATATATATATATATATAGGTTCAGGTTCATTTGAAACCATTATAATTTTGTGAGACCGTGAGACCAAATCTAAAAATAATTTTAAAATGCAAAATAAATGGAAAATTCTAAAAATTCTTTTTTTAAATATTATTTTCGGAACTTGAATTAACTAAAAAAAAATAAAAATAAAATAAAAAAAAATTCCGTTTTTTTTTTTTGAAAAATATGTGAAATATTCTAAATAGAATATTACACTGACATATTTTAAAAAATAATTTTAAAACGCAGAATAAATGGAAAAATCTAAAAATTCTTTTTTTAAATATTATTTTCGGAATTTGAATTAACTAAAAAAAAATTAAAAAAAATTAAAAAAAATTCTATTTTTTTTGAAAAATACGTGAAATATTCTAAATAGAATATTACACTGTACATATTATAAAAATAATTTTAAAATGCAAAATAAATGGAAAAATCAAAAAATTCTTTTTTTAAATATTATTTTCGGAACTTGAATTAATTAAAAAAAATAAAAAAAATAAAAAAATGCGTCTCACGGTCTCACAAAATATAGGTGGTTTCAAATGAACCTAACCCTATATATATATATATATATATATATATATATATATATATATATATATATATATATATATATATATATATATATATATATATATACACACAAGCATGTTGTTAAATCCGTGAACAGAAAAGTTTCTCATAAGATTTTCTTTGTTGCAAACTTGTAACTATCATTGTTCTTTAATGGCGAATACTGAAGCATATTCGCACGTCAAATAAACACTTAGTAAGAGTAACATGAACCATTGATCGATTCTATATATTAATAAACTAGTAACTTTAATTACAATAAACCATATCAAATTAATTTATTATATATTGGAATAGATATTGTTTATCTTTCTAAATATTGGTTTCCACCCGAAAATAGGATACTTCATGACTGACCAAAAGGAGAAGAAATCTATCTACAGTAAAACAAAACTTAAACAACTATTTAGAAACAATTAAGGGAAAATATACAATAAAACACGCTATATTATACATTAAAAAAAATTAAATTCATAAAATGTGTCCATATGACAATTATATTCTTTGAATTATTATGCCAACCATGAATTTATTAAAATCAAATTATTTAACATCTTGCCATCTTGGAAAAAGCAACTGGTAGTTTATAAAGATACACAGGACCTTAATTACCATTTAGCATTGATGATGGTAAGAAACTGAAGCCAAGAAAAAAAAATACCCTAATAAATAATAATATGGAAGTGGGAAAGTGAAAGAAAGAAAAGAGTAGATCATTCATGCTACAGAAACAACCAAAGAAAACCCTAATGTTTTAGGTACACAAATTTCTAATGAAAAGGGCGTTTTATCTTAATTACTATACTATCATCAATATTCATTGAAAAAACAGATTGTACAAGTCTGTTAGCATTTTTCGAAGAACAAATTAACAATCTCTATCTTGACTGTAGAAATGAAGAGGTTAAGAATCCCTCTACCAGAATCACTTTAACACATGTGAAAACTAGAAAAAACTTTCTAACGAAGATCTAACCTATTTATCTTGATCGTTTGGTTCTTGAATCATGTGACGCGAAAACTCGACAATGAAGAATTAATATGATGATCGGAACATCTGCATATATATATATATATATATATATATATATATATATATATATATATATATATATATATATATATATATATATATATATATATATATATATATATATATATATATATAAACTTCATCTGGTGTTATATATATAATTTCCTAGTATGATTGTATGCATCGATAAGAAAGTAAATATATATAGCTACTAGGGTTTCTCATGAACAAACTTACAGAGCTAATTTAGCAGGCTGACCACCTCCGATTGTTGGCAATCTTCACAGCCATAAACACTAACACACATGGAGGTGGACAGAATGCCAAACTGGCGCTGCATAGATGCCCATGAGAAACTCTCCCTCCCTTATAGGGAGAGAAAGAGAGATTGAAGTTTGAGGAAAGATAGAGACATAAGAAGGCTAATTAAATAAGTTATATATTCTTGCTGTTAAAAGAATAACTTATATTCATGTATTTTTAGTGAGACCATAACTTAACTACATGGGAAATAACTTTTGTTTGGGGGTGGGGGCTGCAAATTTGTAATTTCATTTGAGGACTACTATGTAAATAAATAATAATATATATTCTATCTCCGGATAATTATGACAAGCATGTAAAGTTTATATTACTAGCAGAAACTACTCGGAATCACGAATATTCTTTCATATATTGTACAATTTTAAAAATAAATTGTACTTCTTGATTATATTTCATACATAAAATGTTATCATCCATGAAAGGTAAAATAGAAGATAGAATAAGCCTCACTAATTATTATGTGACAAATTAAACCACCGAAACTCATTTACTATCATGTTCATTTACTAAATTTCGATTGTATAATTACCTTTGAACTTATATATCTGTGTAAAAAAATAGTGGTATATTATTTTAAAGCTTTTAGAAAAATACATTTCGCAAAATTAATTATGTGATATTTAACATTTTATATATAAGTCTCATGATGTTTAAGCTTCTGTTAAATATATTTTAAAAATACATATACGAGAATATTAAGGTAAGTTAATTAACATTATTGTAAATAAAATTTAAATAGTTAAACGTTTGACCTTGGCATTAGGTTTATATGATCATGAAGGGTGGGGAAAGGGGGAAATAAAAGCAATGGAGTGGCTTTTTCATGGAAAAGGTGCATGAGCGTGCATGGTTTTGGTACGGCACCCTTTTTGACTTGGGGTAAATTTGGAATTGTATAAAATTAGTACCCTTTTTCATGAATTTTTCCCAAATCTTTAATAATAGTTAAATTTTATAAAATTAGTTATACAATGTATATAAGAATTTGCACGTTTTGTAAGAGGATAACTAATAATTGACTTGCCATTTAAGGAGTCTCAACTAACAAGCAAACGTATAGTTTTACTACAACATGATCCAACACGATCGAACATGATCGAAATGAATCAACAAGATAAACGAAGTGGTTGACAAACTATTTAAAAAAATACATAAATCTAACAATGTTATCAATAATTTTATGGTATTGCATAAAGGGAGATTGTTTTTGTTATGATGATTCTATGATGTCATTTATAGAAAACTAAACATTCAAACCTAATTTTAAAAAAATCAATTTACAATATTATATTTCTATTTCTTTTAATTTTCAGGATTCATGTATACGTCATTATTATTTTTTCTTTTGTGTGCTGCTAATTCATACACCTCTTAGTCTAATCATAAATCTAAATATTCGTCGGGGTTGAACGTTCAACAAAATGGTTGAGAGGTATCTTATCAACCATTCTTATACCAGTATGCCCTTTAGTTGTGGTGAACTCTTGTTATTGTAGGATCAGTTTCACATTTAGTTTCAACACATATTGATATGAATATGAATCTATAATTGATATGATGCAACCTTATGATTTTGTATAATCGTTTTCGGTTTTTGGTTTTCGGTTTTACTTGTATGAATGTCTGTTCGGAACCAAACTTTTTGAACCTTCAATATCTAATTAAATTGTTGTCCATAATCCAAAAGTACAACCATATCAATGCATAGAGTTCAACTTTCTTTTGACTATGCTGTTTTCATGCTAAAATTGATGTTATAATGGTGGTTCACTGTAGGGCATGACAAGCTACAAAGAAGAAAGATGGTAAATTGGACTTTTAATTTCTTGTCTCCCACTTTCAATTGTCAACCCCAATTCTTGGCACAAAATTATTAAATTATTTTTAGATCTTTTTTCAAACTTTACACCTTCATAAAAATATATGATTACTGATTAAATATGTAAACAATTATTTTATTTAAAATCAATCGACAATTTACGAAAATTAGCAAAATATGAAGAAAAAATTGTATTATAACTTGATACAGTTTAAAACCAATTAAGAAACAAATTAACATCGGCTTTGATATACAACTTTTCTAATTGGCTAGCGAGGATTATATAGTTAAAACGCAATGTATACAGTTCAATTACATCGTTATATTATTTTTATTGATCAATGAATTATGCCCCACCAATAATAATGGAGATGCTAACATTACATTTGGCAATGTCGAATAGACATGATGTTGAATGTCTCACTACTAGAAAAAAGAGGGTGTATCTACGAAAAACATTCTGTTGGTATTGTTGGGTTTTCTATACATTTCTACATTAGTTATGACAATAGAAACATTCAATAATCACCATATGATTCTAAGTTTTACTGTTATAACAACGTACTTTCAAAACTAGCAACTCTATCTATAAGAGAGGGATTCGAATACATACCTACGGACAAATCGATTTGTCTACTTTATTCATTGATATCTTGTTGCTTCTTGGAAGACTAGTATCCAAATGGGAGTACCTCTAATATTTCACACCCAAAAGTCAAGAACCCTAAAACTAAGGAGAGACGCTATATATATATATATATATATATATATATATATATATATATATATATATATATATATACACACACACACACACACAAACATACATACACACACATTGTAAGTCCCGAATTCTTCTACAAATCTATGAGATTCACTTTGATGGTGCGGAATCCCAATCAAAGTGAATAATACAAGATATAAGATGAATAAAAACATAAATAGTTAATCTTTAATGCGCACTATTATCATTCAATAGTCAGGTACACAAGATTCGCTGTTACACACTGTTCTCTCTTCTTTCTCTCCAAAAACGTTTTCTAAGCAATATGGCAACCCCTAGAACGTCCAACCCTTCTTTCTTACTCATTTTCAAGCCTAAATAACCCTATATATACCTAGGCCTAATAACCAAGCCCAAGCCCAAGCCCAAAACCTAAACAAAACAATACAAAGCCTAACCAAAATTACACATGATTTTGGTCCAATTACAAGGAACTCACGAGGATTTCGGCCCTCGACCGAAAACCATAAAGGCTTATGAAAAACAAAGTATAAACCATAAATTATGACCTAACAGTCTCCCCCTTGGTTTATAGTATTATTTTCTTATAACCTAACAAACTCCCCCTTAATTGTAGCTTTTCTTTTCTTGTCAATCTTCGCTTTGTTCTTTGGCTTCAGGTTTTATCATTGATTTCTTCACAACTTCAAGATGAACATATGAATCTTCATGAATAACTTCATCTTTAGTAGTTGGACTTCCTTTTAAAAAATTTAACTTTGAACGCACATTGGGTGTGGAGGCTTCTTGTAAGGATTCTTGAAAATTAGCACTTGCAGCTTTGAGAATTTTCAGAGAAAATCACAGAGAGACCAACTCGTTTGGATCACTTCAGCAGGTACATAGATAGCAGCAAATTGATTGAGGAGGCTTCAATGCAACTTGTTACATAATCTTCAATTACAGCTTCACCTTGCTTCTGGAGTTGAAAGATTTAGTGTTGAAAGATGATCTTCACTTCTTGTTCCTTCGAATGAATGCTTTTTAACAATCACCAATGCATCTTGAGAAGTAACCATTGATAAAAAGTCCTCGTGGATCACAGAAAGAATCATAAAGACCCTTCTCACCACAGTTGTTCAAGACTGAATCCTTAGCTCAGAAAGAGACTTCTCGCAGTATCTGTGTGAACTCAAAGGAACGCACTACGATTTGTTGAGTATCAGAGAACTACTCATGGCTAGTTTTGATGTTAGCCCCTGTATATCCTTGATCATCGATCTCAATACAATTATAAAGTTAATGAGTTAACTTGGCCCTTGGCGAGACATTCAGCGATACTTGTTTCCCTGTTGGGTGAATCGCCCTGGTGTCGTGACAACTCAATGGTAAAGAAAGCTGACAAGACTAATCTGACGATTTGTACTGTTTCAAACTTTCAATTCCTTAGATACGATAGTTCTTAAAAAAAGAAACTGCCTGACTGGCATTTTATACAATGTCACACCAAGTATGAGCCATTATCCGTCAATTCATGGGTGAAATCTAGAACATATAAAAGGTTCATCGTCAATTAAAAAATAAATGTTGTTGGATTTTGGGTTTTACTTAGAGTCATGGTGACAACTGATGGGTTTTGAGCATTCTAACACTTCCTAAGTGTACATGCAACCCTAATAACCTTGAATCTATGTTTTCTCTATATACATGCAAATTTCTTTTTCAAGGTTATATCCTAACTAGCATGGCATGGGGATTACATAAAATATAAAACTAGTAGAAATACATACCTTGTTGTTGCTTGGATTCCTTCAAGACTTTGTGAGCCTAGCACCCTAAATGTTGTGCCTCAAATGCTTCACACAACACCACAAAACTTGGAATAACTTGAGAGAATACTTCTAGCACTTAAAATCGGTTATGCCCTCTCTAGTAACCTTACTAGCACCGATTTCACTAGCCAAAGGGTCCCTTTTATAGTGGTGTCACAATTAGGGTTTTCACATGAATACTCTTAATTGTCATGACTCCTCATTTCTCATGACCCATGGGTTTGTAACTCCCATGGACTATCCATGGAGCTCTAAATGGTTACATCCATAACCCATAAACCATGGATCATTAATCCACCATAAAAGAATTGATGATTGTCATAATCAATCCTTATATATTTAATTAGTCTCACTTTGATCACCAAATTAATACTAGATTAATACTTGATCAAATACTAATTAAACAATACTATTATTAATATATTAGAACTTATAATATATTAATAATCATAAGTGCCATATTCTCTCATTTAGTCTATCCAAGTATTGCAATGCCATGCAACCTAAATGGACCATGCCGGGTCGGGTCAAGTACATACCAAATAAAGTTATGGACTTAGACACTATATCCAACAGTCTCCCACTTTGATAAGTCTAATAACTATATTTGCAAATATGACTTCAAAATACGACTAGCAATCGTAGCTCTTTCAAAGTCTCTCCGAACTGAGATGATGATGATACGCCATTTAAGATAAGTGATCATATAATCCTCTGCTCTCATGATATCAGCTGGACAAACACATGGAACATGGTCTTACTTATTGTCCAGCATTTGTTTCTCGATCTCCGATTTGTTTTGACATAGAACTAAATTGAACACATCAATTAAGTTCTGACCGGGCCCGGTACATAGGTCAAAACCAAATCATCGAGGGGACCTGATATCGCTTCTATTTCTAGAAGGAACAGATAAACTTCGACTGATATGCTTGTACTAACTACTTGTTGAATTACTCACAAAGGCACATTTTATAACATCGAGTTACCAATGCGTTTTCGTACAATCAATGAATAACCAACTCATAGTCAACAACTCATATCTCTAGGTTTGAAGATTTATATGATATTACCGTCTCACGATCACTCGAAATAAATTCCATGAAGTGATGCAAGTGAGCGTGGGTTGAATCCAATACTCAGCCCTTATGAGTACTCATGAATGTTGTAGCAACCATTGCATTGTCTAAAGCAATTTAGACAAATCATACAAGCCAGATTCATGACAGTCTTGAATCAATACTTACTTCCAAAGTTTGACCGACTGTGGATGGTTTGAATAATATGATATATATACCATAACATAATTATTCTGGAAGTAAAAAAATGCAAAATTTGAAACATAGTAAACAATCAACACAAGATAGTAACACCTTACTCATAAATAAATAACAACTTTTATTTATCATCAAATGTCAATTACATTTTACAAGTTTCAGGAATCTAATTATTGAAACTAATATCATCCTTCAGCCCAATGCGCCTTGCATGTTGTAAATGCTTAACCCTTCTCAGTCCCTTCGTGAGGGGATCTGCTGGGTTCTCATCGTATGATACCCTCTTTGCCACGAGGAGTCCTTCTTCTATTCTATGTCTGATGAAATGGTATTTTCTGTCAATGTGCCTAGATCTCCTGTGATCTCTTGGTTCTTTCGCCAAAGCAACCGCACTTTCACTGTCACAGAAAATTTCCATTGGCTCCTTTATAGCTGGTACAACTCCAAGGTCTCCGATGAAGTTCTTCAGCCATATCGCCTCTTTTGCTGCCTCGCTTGCTGCTATGTACTCTGATTCACAAGTTGAATCAGCTACTGTCTCCTGCTTGGAACTTTTCCAAGTAATTGCTCCTCCATTTAGGATAAAGACCCAGCCTGACTGAGAGCGGAAATTATCCTTATCAGTTTGAAAGCTAGCATCACTATATCCTTCCACTCTCAAGTCATCACTGCCTCCGAGGGTAAGGACCTAGTCCTTAGTCCTCCGTAAATACTTGAGAATGTTTTTACCGCTGTCTAGTGTGCCTTGCCAGGGTTCCCTTGATATCTGCTGACCATGCTCAAAGCAAAGGCCACATCAGGGCGAGTACAGGTCATAGCATACATGATCGAGCCCACAGCGGAAGCATATGGTATCTAACTCATTTCATCTATCTCATCCTCTGTACTCGGACTCTGAGTCTTACTTAGCTTGGCATTACTCTGGATTGGTAATTCTCCTTTCTTGGAATCTTGCATACTGAACCTTTTCAGTACCTTATCCACATAAGTACTTTGACTAAGTCCAATTAGTCTCTTACTCCTATCTCTCAATATCCTTATCCCTAGGATATAGGCAGCTTCCCCAACGTCCTTCATAGCAAAACACTTCCCAAGCCAGGCCTTAACCTCCTGCAAAGTTGGGATGTCGTTTCCTATGAGAAGTATGTCATCCACATACAACACCAAGAAGCTAACTATGCTCCCACTAGCCCTGACATACACACAAGACTCATCCTCACTCCTAGAAAAGCCAAACTCTTTGACTTTCTCATCAAAGCAAATATTCCACCTGCGAGATGCTTGTTTCAATCCATAAATGGATTTTTCAAGCTTACACACTCTATTAGGGTATTTTGGATCGACAAAACCCTCTGGCTGAGCCATGTAAACATCCTCAGCCAACTTCCCATTAAGGAAAGCGGTTTTGACATCCATTTGCCATATTTCATAGTCGTGAAATGCAGCTATGGCTAACAACACTCTAATAGACTTAATCTTAGCTACTGGTGAGAAGGTCTCATCATAGTCAACTCCTAGAGTTTGAGTAAAGCCCTTCACAACCGGTCGTGCTTTATAAGTGTGTACTTTCCCATCCATGTCGGTCTTCTTCTTGAAAATCCATTTGCACCCAACTGTCTTACGACCTGGTACATTGTCAACCAAGTTCCAAACTTGATTGTCATACATGGACTGAATCTCGCTGTCCATAGCCTCCTTCCATTTCGCAGACTCAGGGCCTGCCATGGCTTCCTTATAATTATTAGGTTCATCCAAATCTATCAGTGTACTATCACTGATAAATTTATCACCTTCAGTGGTGATGTGATAACCATAATAAAATTCAGGTGTGTTCCTCACCCTAGTGGAACGTCTTGGAGGTACAGACTCATCTATCGGCTCAACAGGAGTTTCCTCCTCAGGCTGGCTGACAGCATTTGAGGTTCCTTCACCACTTGACTCTTGAAGCTCTTCAAGGTCAATTTGCCTCCCACTGTCCCCTTGGCTTATGAATTCTCTCTCACGAAAGACTCCTCTTCTTGCTACAAAGACCACATTGTCACTGGGTCTATAGAAGAGGTAACCAAAGGATCTCTGTGGGTAGCCGATGAAAATACACCTCTCGCTTCGGGGCTCAAGCTTTTCATGAGTCTCACGCCTCACAAAAGCTTCACAACCCAAAATCTTGACGTGGTCCAAATTGGGAACTTTCCCAGTCCACATCTCGTGAGGTGTTTTGGCAACCTTTTTAGTAGGGACTAGATTAAGGATATGGGCGACAGTCTCTAAGGCATACCCCCATAAAGAGATTGGTAACGAAGCTCGACTCATCATGGAACGAACCATATCTAACAGGGTTCGATTGCGCCTCTCAGCTACACCATTCAACTGTGGTGTCCTGGGAGGTGTCAATTGTGAGACAATCCCACATTCCTTAAGATAGTCAAGGAACTCAATGCTAAGATACTCTCCTCCCCGATCGGATCGGAGCATCTTGATGTTCCTGCCTAATTGATTCTCAACTTCCTACTTAAACTCTTTGAACTTTTCAAAGGTTTCTGACTTATGCTTGATTAAGTAAATATATCCATATCTACTGTAATCATCAGTAAAAGTCACATAATAACGATTAGCATCCCTTGTAGCAACTCTGAAGGGCCCACACACATCCATGTGTACAAGGTCCAACAAACCTTCACCCCTGTCACAAGTACCTGTGAAGGGTGACTTTGTCATTTTTCCAAGTAAACAAGACTCGCAACTATCATCTGACTGGAGGTCAAATGATTCCAAGACTCCAGCCTTTTGGAGTTGGCCTATGCGCTTCTTGCTAACATGTCCAAGACGACAATGCCACAAGGATGCTTTATCCAAGCTATCAGAAGAATCAATATACAACACATTATTTCCTAAATTGTCTACAACATTCACAGCTTCATCTACACCATCACAAGGTATTGCTTTAAAGTAAAATACATCATTGTAATAAACATTAATAGCACCATTTTTATTATCAAATGAAAATGTATAACCTTGTTTGTACAAGCCATGAAAAGAAATAATATTTCTCGCCATTTCGGGTGAGTAACAACACTTATTCAAATCTAACATTAACCCATTATCAAGCAATAAAGAATAAACTCCTATCTTGGTAACATGTGATGCTTTCCTGTTGCCCATGACTAAGTTTATCTTCCCATGCTCCACTTGCTCACTTCTTCTTAGTGCCTACAAATCAGTACAAATGTGAATACCACATCCTGTATCAAGCACCCATGAATTAGCATTAAATTAGTTGTTAGACAATATTGTGTAAATACCTGCATGGGTGGGTTTAACCTTCCCATCCTTTACATCTTGCAGATATTTGGCGCAGCTTCGCTTGAAGTGTCCCTTATCTTGGAAATAGAAGCACTGTGCTTCCTTTAGGTTCGAAGAAGGAGTAATGGGACCTTTCTTTGTCCCACTTGAAGAGGAACCATCAAGAGTCTTACCCTTGGTACCCTTTGAAGGGTTTTTCCTCTTCTTACCCTTCCCTTGCCCAATTGCAAGAACAAGGGTTGTTAAAGGAGTAGAAGTAGCAACCGCTTTACCCTTAAGGCCATTTTCAGCTGTCCTTAAGAGTCCTTGAAGTTTGCTAAGTGTGACTTCCTCCTTATTCATATGAGAAGTCATACGAAACTGATCATAACTTGAAGGTAAGGAATGGAGAATGATGTCAATCGCCAATTCCTCAAGGAAGTCAACATTGAGCTTTAGCAACCGGTCAACGAACCTCTGCATCTTCTGCAAGTGACCGGTGATGGGTTCACCATCCTTCATCCTTGCGGTTATCATGGAGGAAATGATTTCAGACCTCTCTTGACGCGCGCTCTGATGGTACCTTTCCATCAGATCTAGGTGCATCTCATAGGGGTAGAAATCTTCATAAGATTTTTGGAGTTTCGGAGTCATTGTGGCCATCATGATGCAGGACACCTTGGTGGCATCCTTCTCATGTGCAATGAACTCCGCAAGCTCTTCTGGAGTAGCAGTGGCTTCATTAACAACCTTAAGCTCCCTATCAAGGACATATTCTTTGTCCTCATAGCGGGTAATCATCCTGATGTTTCTGATCCACTCATTAAAGTTGGATCCATCAAAGATGACCTTACCACACAAGTTCATTAGGGAAAAGGAGCTTGTAGGGTTTGAGCCAGCAACGTTATTGGAAGACATCTAGAATATAAGGAAGATAAGTTTCATTAGATTAAGAGTCCTTAATAAGTCACCCAAATGAAATATTAAGGCTAGGATCCAACAAACTATTTATAGGTGGAAGAGGGATGCCGTAATCCACACTATAAAATATTTGAAGGTAGGTAAATGACGATTTATCAATTTCCACCATAAGAACGAAATATTTTATTATTAGTTTTTATTGGTTTTGAAACTCCTAGATCTTTTGAGATACATTGAACTTTTCAATGGCATGTTTGAATCTCGAATGTGCCCTCTCAAGTTTGTGACTGGGATGCCGAGGATCACAAACAAGGTGTGAATAACCATACAAATTGACTTGGTACCCTTAACAATATTACCTAATCGATGTGCCGGTTAACCACACATGCTCCACCGATCTATAATAAAGTCAAGTTACCCTTTGCCACTCTTACTAGTCCATGTTAGTGTGCCGGTTAACCACACACGCTCCACTAATGACTTGGTAAGGTACAAAGTGTAATTTTATGGGCTAGCACCAATTTCACATTTTCCTAAAGTAACTAAGATTGGGAATTTATAATGCATAGTTACTTTATAATTCATTATACTTTTAATGAGAATTTAAAGTCATATCCTACCCGTTCGGCTAACGACCCTCCACCGATCAAGGAAGCGGTGGGTGAGAGTGGACACCCATTAAGTCACCATTTTATAGGCAACAACCTTATACCCCCTTATAGACCGACTTCGTGAATAAGGCCTACTAACGGTAAGAATGACATATTCTTATACATATCTATATAATAAAATTATAATAATAGTATAAGTGTTGATTTTTAAACTTTTTAAAAATCTAAGGTTTAATTTGGAATTAAAGTATTAGAGTGTAAGACTTTTCAAATTCCAAAACTTGAGGGCAAGAATTGAAACTATTCCAAGTCTCTTTAATTTGTAACTTATGAGTTTTAATGGTTCATAAAAATGAAGACTCTTCATTTTATGAAACCTCTTTAGTTCTTTAATCACAATTAAAAGAAGTGACTTTTGGTTATCCATAACTTGAGGACAAGTTATGGACACCATCAATACAATTAAGATCAAGAACTAAACACACATGGTGGTTACACATAATTCCTATGATCTTCTAAAAACTCATAAGAACACAAATTCATGTCAAGCAATTTCAAGAAATCATATGAACATATATAATACTTTGAAATTGTTAAAGGTTATGTAAAATGGATTAACATAATCATTATCATTTTGAAAAACAGATTTTACAAGTCCAAAACAGATTGTGATAATGATTCTAATCCATTTCCAGCAACAAAACACGAAAAGACTGCCCAATACGCACCTACTCGTCGAGTGCATGATCCTACTCGACGAGTCCTCCCCATGAACTCGGCGAGTCCAGTCGATAGTGAGCAGTTTTTTCGATTTTCAAGCAGTTTTGCATCAAGTATACAGAAAACAATCCTAGGCTCTGATACCACTGATGGGTTTTGAGCATTCTAACACTTCCTAAGTGTACATGCAACCCTAATAACCTTGAATCTATGTTTTCTCTATATACATGCAAATTTCTTTTTCAAGGTTATATCCTAACTAGCATGACATGGGGATTACATAAAATATAAAACTAGTAGAAATACATACCTTGTTATTGCTTGGATTCCTTCAAGACTTTGTGAGCCTAGCACCCCAAATGTTGTGCCTCAAATGCTTCACACAACACCACAAAACTTGGAATAACTTGAGAAAATACTTCTAGCTATCAAAATTGGTTATGCCCTCTCTAGTAACCTTACTAGCACCGATTTCACTAGCCAAAGGGTCCCTTTTATAGTGGTGTCACAATTAGGGTTTTCACATGAATACTCTTAATTGTCATGACTCCTCATTTCTCATGACCCATGGGTTTGTAACTCCCATGGACTATCCATGGAGCTCTAAATGGTTACATCCATAACCCATAAACCATGGATCATTAATCCACCATAAAAGAATTGATGATTGTCATAATCAACCCTTATATATTTAATTAGTCTCACTTTGTAACGCCTGTGTTTCGGGCTTGCCATTTGTAGCAATGTAATAGTCTAGGTTAACCTCTGTAACCCGTTTTGAAATAATAAGATTGTATTATTTGAGTATTGTGTGTTTTGTGCTTAATTGCTTAATTATGTGGTTTGATTAATTAAGAATAAAAATAAGCGTCAAAATTTAAGTGTAAAATAAACTTAATATATTTGGTTAATGTTGTAGTAGTTGAAACGAGGTTTCCGAATATATATAGAACGCCCAAATCTGACTTCGTATGAGGAAGTTATGATTTATCGAAGTTCCGGCTTAGCGATATACAGCCTGTTTTACTCGATTTGAGATCGAGCGGTTGTTAGCCGAAGCAATCTAAATGAGAATCGAAGATCTCATTGTTGGTATTGAAACGATAAAAAGTTAGGCGAGAACGGACGTCAAACGAAGAAGTTATGAATTTATAACGAAAGTTTCTGTCCCGGCCTATTAAAAATAATTAATAAAAATAAAGTCAAAATTAGCCGACGGAGTCTAAACGAAAGTCGTAGAGCATGGTCTCACCTTCGCGTGGATATAAAGAACATCGAAAACGGAGTTCGTATGAAGAAGTTATGAATTTCCGAAGTTTATTAATCATTTTGTATTTAAATTTAAATCAAAATTCGGAAGCATTATCCGAAGGAGTCACCGATCTGATCCAAGGTACGCCCCGCGTACTCGAGTACGCCCCGCGTACTCCGAGGGATGTCGACACTAGCACTCGAGCACTTCGGATACGTAAGCAATGACGTTTTGGGCAGTACGCCCCGCGTAACGCAGTACGCCCCGCGTACTCCGAGGCTCCAGCCTCCTATAAATAGGATGCGAGGGTTCCGGGTATTTTTGCCAATTCCCTCTCGTTTTCGTGTCGAAGCTCTGCGCAAAAACCCCCGAAGCTACCCCGAAGCCCCGGTATCATACTCTAGCCCCGAGGCAAGTCCCGAGATCCCGAAGATCCCGAGAAGCGCGGTTCCCGAGTCGAAGCTCTGCCCGCGAGAAGTTCGATTTTCGAAGAGATCTTCCAGATCTGCTGAGGAATACTACTTTTATAAGCCGTAGTGCTGTCCGATCATCTTCTGATCAAGTGAGTGTGTAGTTATTTTCTTCTAATACAATAATACGAAGTATTTTATATAAAAATACGTGCTATGTGTATATATTTGGTGGTGTTATGTGTGAATGAGTATTCACTCTCTTCTATCTTATAGATCTGCTTATTTCTTTATGAGATACGTGTTATGTGTGTGTGTGTGCCTCATCTGTTATGTGATATATGTGTTGATTAAAGCATGCTATACAGGTTTTCTTTAAACTATGTATACAAATGTATATTTTTATCTACTAATATGTTGGGTAGAACATGGGTAGACCGTTGGTGTGTAATAAACAGATGAGAGGCCTCGTTGTTGTTTGATTGAGTCATCTAGCGGAGTTTAGATGACGACCACTGGCTATTCTAGACAGTCTTGTGGAAACATTAGCAGGTTCGCCACCTGTAGGTGTTAATGAACTTGGGTGTTCATTCGCTGTACTCCATCCCCCTCATGGTTGCCTTATTTGACTTATATTGCTGAGGTACCCCCGAAGCATGTGTTGTCGCCCCGATGAAATATTCTTAGACTAGGTCCCTTATGTTAGTTGTTTTAGGGACATTAAAGTGAGAATAACGGGAATGGGTAATTGGGTTATTGTTGGTTGGTGAAAATTAAATATGATATTTATTGTGGGTTGAAAACCCTATATGCTCACCAGGCTCCCAAGCCTGACCCACTCAGTTTTAAATTGTATTACAGGTAGTGGCGGAAGGGCATGAGATGGATGAACCATCAAGTTGTTTTGTTTACAAGTCTGCATATGTTTATATTTGTTATATGACTTGTAATGTATTCGTTTATGCTTATTGGTCTGAATCGGAACATGACACCCCGAGTTTTGATTATAATGAAAATACATTTCTTTTATGAAATGCTTCGGTAAACAATGTTTTATCATGTTTTGTTTTTGGGAACAAATTCCGCAACTCTTTCAAATCAAAAGGATTTACTCTGAAAATATTTAAAAGCATAAATGAAAATCGGTCTTTGCTGGCCGAGATTTTGGGGATGTCACAGTTGGTATCAGAGCATTAGTTTAAGCGAACTAGGAATTTGTAGGATTTCTAGACTTAAACTTAGAATGCTAAGTGAAGTTTTGAGATGTGTGTCTGTTGTGATTTAGACACGAGCACTAGTTTATTTTAGGAAAGTTGCCTAAAATGCTTTATGTGCTAAATGTTATATGTTGCCATATATGATATTATTTGTTCGGATCTATGGTCTGTTGCCGACCGGATCTAGAAACCTTATGTGTGTAGGATTCTAAGCGTACGTCTACGATATTAGAACTAGCATGTAAACGTTTCGGAGTGATAAGGATGATTTGAATATCCATCATGATTGAAGATCTAATTTCACCTTATTCGGTGTAGATCAAAATGGTGAGAACAAGAAGTGGAGTTGGAAATGCTGACGAAAACAGGAATCAACCACCAGTGATTGAGCCAATACCTGTCGTAGCAGCAGCACCTGAGCCAATAACCATGGCTGGTGTGCAATTGATGATTCAGACGATGTTGGATCGTCAGATGGATGAAACTAGACGGTTGCTTCAACAAAATCGTGAAGAACTGTCGATTCGTGTGGAAGAGCCTGAACTGAATGAAGGGCACTCAGAAGGAGGAAACTTCAGTGGGTCTGTTGGTCCAGCCAACCCACCGATAGTTAGGCAAGATAACCATGATGGAAGGAATGATGGAATGGGATGCAAGTACAAGGACTTTTTGACTTGTAAACCATCGACCTTCAATGGAAAGGAGGATCCGATTGGGGTTATGGATTGGATCTCCGAAATGGAGTTAGCCTTTATGACATGTGGCTGTAGAGGCAAGTTGCAGACTATCTATGCCGTGCGACAATTCCGAGGTGGAGCCGTTCGTTGGTGGAACACTCTAGGGAAGACCTTAAGCCCTAGCGAGCCACTGCAATTGTCATGGGCAGAGTTCTTGGTGCAGTTTAAGCGCAAGTTCTGCTCGGCTCAAAATCTGTTGGAGTTGGAGAACAAGTTTCTGACATTGACGAAGGGTAGCATGTCAGTAGATGAATACACCAATAACTTCACCGATAAGATGGAGTTTGCCTTGCGTATCGTTCCAGACGAGCTGACAAAGGTGGATCGGTATGCGAAGGGACTTCCATGGGAGTACGAGGTGCCAGTACGTCAGGCACTTACTCTAGAGGCAGCTATCTGGGCTGCCAAGTCTGTGGAGAACATGATAAAGGGAAGAACCACCGACAAGGTTGAGGTTGGTGAGAAAAGAAAGTTTGAGGGAACATCTGGTTCCGGTAAACGAAGCAAATTTTCGAAATCTGATTCGAAAAAGTTTGGAGGAAAAGGAGGCGAAGCGAAGTGGTGTGATAAGTGTAAGAAAAAGCACTTTGGGAAATGTAGCGAGGATGTGACCTGCTACAAGTGTGGAAAGGTTGGACATTTTGCCAATGAATGTCCGAACAACAAAAGGATGTGTTTTGGTTGCAATGAAGAGGGGCATATTTTGAAAGACTGTCCGAAGAAGAAGGAGGCAGCTAGGCCCAACATTCCACCAAAGCCGAAGGCGAGAGCCTTCCAGATGACACTTGAGGCTGCGAAAGATGAAGCTGATGTCGCTTCAGGTACCTTTCTCGTAAACGAATTGCCTGCTCATATATTGTTTGATTCTGGAGCCAACTACTCCTTTATTTCGCATGAGTTTGGTAGAAAGCTAGCTTTGCCTGTTGATAGACTAAATAATGCTTTATTAGTCGAAGTAGCTAGTGGCAAGTTTGTACCTGTTAGTCATCGTATGAAAAGCATCTTAATTGATCTGAATGGGAATAAGTTTCACGAGGCGTTATTGCCTATCGAACTTAATGGTTTCGACATCGTCTTGGGAATGGATTGGCTTAGCGCCAATGATGCCGAAATTTTGTGCAAGAAGAAGATAGTTAAAGTAAACCCGCCTGGGAAAGATTCGTTTATGGTGTATGGGGACAAACGCAGAGTGAATTCTGGAATCATTTCTCTAATGAAAGCCAGAAAGTGTTTGACCAAGGGATGTACATCATATTTAGCATTCGTGATTGATGCTAAGAAAGAAAAGAAGGTGATGCAGAGTATTCCAGTGGTGTGTGATTATCCGGAAGTATTTCCCGAGGATCTTCCTGGATTACCACCTGATAGACAAGTGGAGTTCAGAATAGACTTGTTACCAGGAACCACGCCAATAGCAAAAGCACCTTATCGATTAGCACCGACGGAGATGAAGGAGCTGATGATGCAACTTCAGGAGTTATTGGACAAAGGTTTCATTAGACCTAGTTCATCGCCCTGGGGAGCTCCGGTGTTATTTGTAAAGAAGAAAGATGGAAGTATGAGAATGTGCATCGATTACAGAGAGCTGAACAAGGCAACAATAAAGAATAGATATCCGTTGCCGAGGATTGATGACCTGTTTGATCAATTGCAAGGTTCGAGCTATTTCTCGAAGATCGATCTTAGGTCAGGATATCATCAGCTAAAAGTAAGAGAGCAAGATATCGAGAAGACTGCATTCAGAACTAGATATGGACACTACGAGTTCTTGGTTATGTCGTTTGGACTAACCAATGCTCCAGCAGCGTTCATGGATTTGATGAATAGGGTTTGTAACCCGTTCCTTGATAAATCTGTGATAGTGTTCATAGACGACATTCTGATCTACTCGAAAAGCCAGGAGGAGCATGGCAAGCACTTGCGAGAAGTGTTAGAAGTTTTGAAGAAGGAGAAGCTTTATGCGAAGTTCTCCAAATGTGATTTTTGGATTCGTGAGGTCCAATTCTTGGGTCACGTGGTCAACCAAGAAGGGATAATGGTTGATCCAGCGAAGATCGAAGCTGTGATGAAGTGGGAACAACCGCAAAGTCCCACGGAGATTCGAAGCTTTTTAGGATTAGCCGGATATTACCGAAGGTTTATCCAAGGCTTTTCTTCGATTGCTACTCCATTGACAGCTTTGACCCACAAAGGAGCTACTTATGCTTGGAGTGAGAAGCATCAAGAAGCATTCGAGAAGTTAAAGAAGAAGCTATGCGAGGCACCGATACTTTCTCTACCCGATGGAGTTGAAGACTTCGCTGTTTATAGCGATGCGTCTGGTGTTGGATTGGGTTGTGTTTTGACCCAAAGAGAAAAGGTGATAGCATATGCGTCTCGACAGCTGAAAGAGCATGAAAAGAATTACCCTACTCATGATTTGGAGTTGGCAGCGGTAGTTTTCGCTCTGAAAATATGGAGGCATTACCTCTATGGCACGAAGTGCAAACTTTTCACTGATCATAAGAGTCTCCAATACCTCTTTAATCAGAAAGAATTGAATATGAGGCAACGACGCTGGCTAGAATTACTTAAAGACTACGACTGCGAGATACTTTACCACCCCGGTAAAGCTAATGTTGTTGCTGATGCTCTCAGTCGGAAGGTCAATCTTGAAAGGAAAAGGCCAAGAGCGTTGAGAATTGAAGTTGTCTCGACTATTGTGGAAAGTATAAGGAAAGCTCAAGAGGAAGCTTCTGAGAAAAATGACCGAAAGGAGGAACGTTTGGGTAAAACGTTGGTGTTTGGTACTAACGGTCATGGACTGAAGGTATTCCAAGATCGTATTTGGGTACCTAAGTCAGGAGGAATTAGGGATCTTTTGATGGAAGAAGCTCACAAAACCATGTACTCAATTCATCCGGGTAGCACTAAAATGTATAGGGACCTGAAACCCTACTACTGGTGGCCAACGATGAAGCTTGATGTTGCAAAGTATGTGGCTGAGTGTGTGACTTGTGCGAGAGTAAAGACACAACATCAGAAACCTTACGGGAGTTTAGAACCATTGCCTGTGCCTATGGGTAAGTGGGAAGACATTGCTATGGACTTTGTCACTAAACTGCCCAGAACAAAGAATGGTCACGACATGATTTGGGTGGTCGTTGATCGATTCACTAAGAGTGCGCATTTCATAGCGGCCAAGGAGAAATGGTCTATGGAAAAGCTTGCGAATTCTTACGTGAAGGAAATTGTGAGGCTTCACGGTGTTCCGTTAACGATTGTATCGGATCGTGATAGCCGTTTCACCTCAAGGTTTTGGAAAAGTCTACAAGAGGAAATGGGTACCAAGTTATGTTTAAGCACAGCTTACCATCCGCAGACTGATGGTCAGAGTGAAAGAACAATACAAACACTTGAAGATATGCTGAGAGCATGTACCTTGGAATTCCTAGGTAATTGGGATGAACATTTACCGTTGGTAGAATTTTCCTATAATAATAGTTTTCACTCGAGCATTAAGATGGCACCTTATGAAGCTTTGTATGGACAGAAGTGTCGTACGCCGTCTTGTTGGCTTGAGGCTGGGGAAAAGCAGTTTATGGGACCGGAGTTGGTTCATCAAACTGCTGAAAAGTTGAAAATAATTAGGGAAAGAATGTTAGCAGCTCAAGATCGTCAAAAGAGCTATGCTGACAAGAAGCGAAGACCGATGACTTTTGAGGTTGGAGATTCGGTTTTGCTTAAAGTCTCGCCGTGGAAGGGACTTATAAGATTTGGTAAAAGGGGAAAGTTGAGTCCAAGGTTTATTGGACCGTTTAGAGTCCTTCAGAGGATTGGGAATCAAGCTTACAAGCTCGAATTACCCGAAGAACTGAATGGAATTCACAACACCTTTCATGTGTGTTATTTGAGGAAGTTCACGGGAGAAGTTCCCGATATAATTCCAATTTCTGAATTGAGAATTGATGAGAACAAAAGGTTGATTGAAGAACCAGAGGCAATTGTTGACCGAAAGACTAAGAAGTTGCGACGCAAAATGGTTGGGTTAGTGCTTGTCCGATGGAAACACACGAATGGGCCGAATCTCACCTGGGAGACGGAGAGTGACATGTTGAGTCGCTATCCGCATTTGTTTGTTGATGTGTGATTCCGGGGACGGAATCATTCTAAGGTGGAGAGAATTGTAACGCCTGTGTTTCGGGCTTGCCATTTGTAGCAATGTAATAGTCTAGGTTAACCTCTGTAACCCGTTTTGAAATAATAAGATTGTATTATTTGAGTATTGTGTGTTTTGTGCTTAATTGCTTAATTATGTGGTTTGATTAATTAAGAATAAAAATAAGCGTCAAAATTTAAGTGTAAAATAAACTTAATATATTTGGTTAATGTTGTAGTAGTTGAAACGAGGTTTCCGAATATATATAGAACGCCCAAATCTGACTTCGTATGAGGAAGTTATGATTTATCGAAGTTCCGGCTTAGCGATATACAGCCTGTTTTACTCGATTTGAGATCGAGCGGTTGTTAGCCGAAGCAATCTAAATGAGAATCGAAGATCTCATTGTTGGTATTGAAACGATAAAAAGTTAGGCGAGAACGGACGTCAAACGAAGAAGTTATGAATTTATAACGAAAGTTTCTGTCCCGGCCTATTAAAAATAATTAATAAAAATAAAGTCAAAATTAGCCGACGGAGTCTAAACGAAAGTCGTAGAGCATGGTCTCACCTTCGCGTGGATATAAAGAACATCGAAAACGGAGTTCGTATGAAGAAGTTATGAATTTCCGAAGTTTATTAATCATTTTGTATTTAAATTTAAATCAAAATTCGGAAGCATTATCCGAAGGAGTCACCGATCTGATCCAAGGTACGCCCCGCGTACTCGAGTACGCCCCGCGTACTCCGAGGGATGTCGACACTAGCACTCGAGCACTTCGGATACGTAAGCAATGACGTTTTGGGCAGTACGCCCCGCGTAACGCAGTACGCCCCGCGTACTCCGAGGCTCCAGCCTCCTATAAATAGGATGCGAGGGTTCCGGGTATTTTTGCCAATTCCCTCTCGTTTTCGTGTCGAAGCTCTGCGCAAAAACCCCCGAAGCTACCCCGAAGCCCCGGTATCATACTCTAGCCCCGAGGCAAGTCCCGAGATCCCGAAGATCCCGAGAAGCGCGGTTCCCGAGTCGAAGCTCTGCCCGCGAGAAGTTCGATTTTCGAAGAGATCTTCCAGATCTGCTGAGGAATACTACTTTTATAAGCCGTAGTGCTGTCCGATCATCTTCTGATCAAGTGAGTGTGTAGTTATTTTCTTCTAATACAATAATACGAAGTATTTTATATAAAAATACGTGCTATGTGTATATATTTGGTGGTGTTATGTGTGAATGAGTATTCACTCTCTTCTATCTTATAGATCTGCTTATTTCTTTATGAGATACGTGTTATGTGTGTGTGTGTGCCTCATCTGTTATGTGATATATGTGTTGATTAAAGCATGCTATACAGGTTTTCTTTAAACTATGTATACAAATGTATATTTTTATCTACTAATATGTTGGGTAGAACATGGGTAGACCGTTGGTGTGTAATAAACAGATGAGAGGCCTCGTTGTTGTTTGATTGAGTCATCTAGCGGAGTTTAGATGACGACCACTGGCTATTCTAGACAGTCTTGTGGAAACATTAGCAGGTTCGCCACCTGTAGGTGTTAATGAACTTGGGTGTTCATTCGCTGTACTCCATCCCCCTCATGGTTGCCTTATTTGACTTATATTGCTGAGGTACCCCCGAAGCATGTGTTGTCGCCCCGATGAAATATTCTTAGACTAGGTCCCTTATGTTAGTTGTTTTAGGGACATTAAAGTGAGAATAACGGGAATGGGTAATTGGGTTATTGTTGGTTGGTGAAAATTAAATATGATATTTATTGTGGGTTGAAAACCCTATATGCTCACCAGGCTCCCAAGCCTGACCCACTCAGTTTTAAATTGTATTACAGGTAGTGGCGGAAGGGCATGAGATGGATGAACCATCAAGTTGTTTTGTTTACAAGTCTGCATATGTTTATATTTGTTATATGACTTGTAATGTATTCGTTTATGCTTATTGGTCTGAATCGGAACATGACACCCCGAGTTTTGATTATAATGAAAATACATTTCTTTTATGAAATGCTTCGGTAAACAATGTTTTATCATGTTTTGTTTTTGGGAACAAATTCCGCAACTCTTTCAAATCAAAAGGATTTACTCTGAAAATATTTAAAAGCATAAATGAAAATCGGTCTTTGCTGGCCGAGATTTTGGGGATGTCACACACTTTGATCACCAAATTAATACTAGATTAATACTTGATCAAATACTAATTAAACAATACTATTATTAATATATTAGAACTTATAATATATTAATAATCATAAGTGCCATATTCTCTCATTTAGTCTATCCAAGTATTGCAATGCCATGCAACCCAAATGGACCATGCCGGGTCGTGTCAAGTACATACCAAATAAAGTTATGGACTTAGACACTATATCCAACAACAATGACATCTAAGATCATAAACACAAACTTTTTGGCAACCATTAGCCGATTTGTTTTATACTCGAACCTCAAGGGGTACCGGTACATGGAAATGATTTGATGGAGAAAATTTTAGATATGGGTGAAGAATGGTTGGGTGTTTCACATTGGTCATGGTGAAAATAACCTTTGATCATTAACATTTGATACGAAGACTCCTATTAAGACTGGTATATCTCTCAATATGGAAGAGTCTATCACTCGCATTTGAATTTTCGGTCACTTTCTTGTGAAAGTAGTATGAAGTGAAATGACCGTCAATTCCTTTTCCATTTTCATATTTCATCTCATCTTCTCCTGAATTCACTTTTCAAGACAAATTAAATTTTTTGAGATAAACATAAAAAATAAAAGTAAACTTAGCACGCTAAGAAATAAAAATAAATGTAAAATACGCTCAAAAACATTATTTTTGGACTTTTGATTTTTCTGAAAAAGAAATCAAAACATAAATGAAAATATTTTTGTATTTTTAAAATTTTTAAAATTTTTAAAATTTTTTGTTTTGTTTTGTTTTGCTTTGTTTTTTTTTAATTCTCCCCCTAAATTTGTGCATATAAGAAAATGTGAATAAATTAAACCATAAACAAAAGTAAAATATAAAATATAATTTTTTTAAAATTTTTGATTTTTCTAATTTTTTGTATTTTGATTTCTCCCCCTCAAATTTAGCATGGGGAAGAAATAAAATAAATGCGCTAAATTAAAAGAAATTTGTCTTTGAAACGAATCATTTTAAGAAAAACTCAGGAGCATCGAAAGAATTCAAAGTGAAAGTCAACAATTGAAGACGCAAGCAGCAACGATGTAACAACGAAATTTTTAAAACAAAATTTTCATTTTCCATCAACCAAGTTCATATAAAAATGTTCTAAAATATTTCCAACAGTAGTTTTTGAAACACAACATATCCCCAAGATCATAAAAATCAAACTCTCTCTCTCTAGTGTGTACGAGTCACGCCGACGACTTTCCACGGTCCTCGCTAGTACCTGAAACACATAACACAACAACTGTAAGCATAAATGCTTAGTGAGTTCCCCAAAATACCGCATACAACACATACACCACTCAAGGCTATAATACGACCCTCTGTTCGATGTGTCTCAGCGAAACCCTCCAGTCCTGTAGCTCGTTGGACCCTCTGGTCCGGTCATAGCTCGTTGGGCCCTCCGGCCCGGTTTGTATCGTTGGACTCTTCGGTCCGGTCTATAATCATCATACAGCATACATATAACACATAGCACATAATCTCATACATAACACATAAGACCCTATGGTCAACATATAATACTGCTCTAGGTACGTACAGTGAGAAGACCCACCTCGAGTGTCTCGGTAAGTCTCTGACTCGGTAGAAATATGATCTAGCCTCCGCCTAATCACATAAAGCAAATACTCTCATAAATATAACTATGCTCAAACCTTCCTTAACACCTTCAGAAGGGTCAAAGACCATTTTACCCCTTTCTTGGCTTAAAGGCCTCATTGTTGACCAAACCCTAAAAGTCAACAAAAGTCAATGGTCAAACTTTGACCCGACTCGTCGAGTGCACTTAGGCGACTCGGCGAGTCTACACGTGTCCACTAATTCTTTAGTCCCGCTTGGCACGTCGAGTTCCTCCTCTTGCTCGACGAGTCACCCCTGGCCTGAATCGCGGGGCCACCCCGATTCAACTCGCTGAGTCTCAAGAACAACTCGGCGAGTTCCGCCTTGAACTCCAGTCCTCAAATCCCCTTATGAATCACTGAGTTATTCCCCCAACTCGGCAAGTCTACCCACTAAGTGGTTTACGGGAAACCCTAACCCTACTCGCCGAGTATGAGCTATGAACTCGGTGAGTTCATGCCATGCACAAACTCCACAGACCTCCTGAGGTCAGATCTGTTCCATTAATCCATAGATCTGATCTTCCCAAGCATGATAATCACATAAATTTTAGACCTTGACACTCAAATAGCATCTATATGGTCTTACTTGGTGATTTAGTCCCAAAATAGCATCCTAAGTTCATGACTCCCAAAATAACTCCAAAAAGCCCTAAGGGTTAAGGTCTATGGACCTCTTTGAGTCCAGATCTAAAGCATGAACTCGAGAAGGGACCAATTGCTCCACAAATCCATCCCTAAAGGGGGGGTTAGAAAACCCTAACTCTAGGAATCAACACCAAAACTGAAGAAGGTCCGAAAAATACCTCAAGATGAAGTCTATGAGCTCTGAAATCACCAGAATCACACCTCTTTCAGCCTCCTCTTGCCTTGGTTTCCTCCTTCTAGAAAATGCTCTAGATCTCTTAGGGTTTCTCTATGGGGTTTGGTAGCCGCAAATGACGGCCCTAAGGGCCTTTAAATAGGTCCCAAACCCTGGAAATTAGGGTTTCATTAAACAGCGTGGACTCGCCGAGTCCACTCATGAACTCGCCGAGTCCAGCTATGAACTCGGATAAGGATCCGCGACCATACTCGGCGAGTCTAAACACCAGCTCGCTGAGTCCACTCTCAACTTCCAAAAATAAAGGAATAAATATTATACCTGAGAATCTGGATGTTACAAACAAATTTAGCCTTAGCTGTGTTTCAATCTCGGAACAGATCTAAAAATTCTTCACATCATTAAGCACAAACCCTATCTGTGATCCTCTCCTTTTCTTCCTTTCTCGCAAAGGACACATATTCTCAAACAAAGTTCTGAATGTTGTACAATTGAGAGATGTCCCCTATTATGTGCTTGGAACAGCTACTATCAACAAACCGAAGTCTGATGATATTCCTCCATAGCTGTGCCAGCATAAAGTGCAGGATAAGTTGGTCTTTGGAACCCAGTCCATTTTGAAACTGGGTTCATCTTTGTCATCAATGCACGGTACTCTCTCCCATGACATATCCTGTTTATTACAGACAAAAGATGAAGAAATATTAGAGTCATTTGGAGATTTGGGTGAGTGAACCTTCGGAACCCATTTCTTGTTCGATCGGTTGGGTGCCTTATCGCTTGCTTTAGAACTTGAAGTCGGCTGCCGAGATGACTTTGACCTAACCGGTCTTTGTTTCACTGGAGCATCTTTTGAATTGGGCTTCTTGGCCAACATTCCCTTCTTGTTGTTGGAAGTTGTGTAACGCCCTGTTTATTTAATAAATAAATAGATAAAATTTATGAAAGAGTAGTAGCCCTAAAGTCCATAATATTCTGTGAGATGTTGGTTTTGGGAGCTAAATGTTATAATCCTTGGAGTATTGGGGGGGGGGGGGGGGGGAGGGGTTAAGTGTAAATCCAGACTTAATTTGTAAGTAATATTGAAGACAGGGGCTGCTTGGTAACAACTAGGACTTAATTTGAAAGGGTTTGGGAGACATGTTTTAAACGGTAAATATTGGAGTTATTTTGAAAATATTCTTATGCGGAGGGCCTGAATGTTAATTATCAGAACTGATTTGAAAAGATCCTAAGGGGGAGGGACAAAACTTGTAATAATGGTCAAAGGTTTGATTGGAGCGGGATTTAAGCCTGACGTCTTCTTCCTCCTGTTAGATTACATAAACCCTAACCCTCACATAACCTCCTTCAACTGCCACCCTACTTGGAGCTCCTCTAGCCGCCACCTCCTTGCCATGGAAGCTGGAGTCCACCGCAACCAAATCATCGGCGAAGCCGTTGCCAACAACGAAGAGCAACACAAAGACACCAGCAGTGAGCTGTTGCTGCCCTCCTCCGGTGAAGGGAGTTGTGTTCGCCGCTGTGCAAGTTGTATACAGATTGGAAGCTCTCAGTAAGGATTGCTTCCACCCATCTATTCCTTTATCTTCCTTTTTTCTATGATTTGGTGTCGTTCACGTCAAAAGGGGTTACCGATGGCCTTGGGTCACCATTTCTGTGTTTCTGGTCGTCACCTACCGCCCGAAGTGGCTGAGTTGGGAGTATTTCGATGTTCAACTCATGTTTATGAGTGTGTGTGTGTGTGTGTTTGCTCGACTAGGGACCAAGAAAAACCACCGCCACCACTGTAAGGTGGTGGCTATCACCGCGACCGCCATTGCTACTGCCGTTTTGGTGCTGCTCTCGGTGTCGTGAGCCACCAGGTGGGTGACCGGGTCCTTTAAACATTCAGAATCGCATAGATGGGTGGTAGTTGGTGTTTGTTTAGCCGAAAAATGAAGTATAGCGACCACCACCACATGCCACCGCCGGCCACCATTAGGTTGTTGTCTATATGTATTTGTATTAGTGTGTGTGTGTGTGTGATTATTGGAGTTTAGCATTGTAAAATGTAACTGGAAAGAAGAATAATGGAAAGAAGCTCAAACCACCACCGTAGGGTGGTGGTTGCCGCCTCCTGCAGCCACCGATCGCTGTGTCGGGTGTCGGTGTGCCTTTTTTGGATTGTGACTCATTTGGATGTTTGGACAAAGGGAGTAAAACCCTAATGGGCCCAATAAAGCCCTAATTGATCTAAAAGCCCAAACATGTAGCTAATAGGCCTAATGAACCCTAATTGATCAAAAGACCTATCTATTGGGCCTATTGGGCTAAGATGGGGTTGGAAACTCTAATTAGGGTTTAGAAAACCCTAATATTGGATTTATGGGCTTGGTCTTATTGGGACCCACATTTGGGCCATTGGAATGAAATTGTATATTAATCCCAATCACACCGTATGATTTATTTAGAAGAGTGATAGACTTAATGGATTAAGTCCATATTGGGTTAAGTGAGAAACACTTAGGGCCCGTTTATTTACCTCTTATTGCCTCTTAATAAGAGGCAGATCTGAATCTTTACAACTCAGAGCGTTTGTTTGGCTCTTATTTTCACATCTTAATCTTAAAAAAACATCTGACCAAATAAGTGTTGGGAGGAAGTCTGAAAAGAAAAAATTACACGCTTGTCCTCTATTCTCCTAATACGCTTCCATCGCTTGCTCTCCTCCATCGATGCCTCCAGCATTGATGCCTCCCATAACCATCAATTCCTTCCACGATCATCGACCCTTCCACCATCGACACCTACGACCTCCATAATCCTCCCTGCCTCCTATGATCTCCTCCGGCGATCTCCTCCCTGCCTCCGACGATCTCCTCTGGCGATCTCCACTGTTGTCCTTTCCTACGCTCCTCCTTCCCTGCAACCAGTGTAGCACTCCTCCTTCTACGCAACCAACAACGTTTCCTAAGAAACAAAATTCCTCCCTTCAGCCGCTCAAGAAGCTCGACATTGAAGCCCTAGATTGATGACCTCACAATTCAACAGAAACAGGTTAGGCCCATGGTCGTCTTTCTCATACGATTAGCTTCATGTGTATCTTTATGTATCTATATTTTGATTGAACTAAAATCTCATCATGTATATCAATCGCGATATGTCTCTATAAACTTGATAATTGTTTAAAATCAATTTGAATCATGTTTTGATTATTCAAAAGCAATTTGTATTTATATTTTGATTTAATGAAAAGTTCATCAGGTAAAAGCTTTGTTGGAACATTAAATTAATATTAATAGTTAGATATCATAGGATGAATCCTTTGTTTGGTTGATATATGTTTCTGATTATAACCGAGGTCTACAAAGGGAAGATGATAATGGACATGAATAGTACCAGGTTTACAAAGGGAGGGTGTCGGAGAGTTATGGACAATGATTGTTTTTTACAGCTTCATGATCATGATATTAAAGGTAAAGAAGGTTTAGTTCATGTCTCACAAATGGATAGAACTACAAGAAGACTCTTGACTGCAAAAGATGTTGTCAAAAGAGATCAAGAGGTTTTTGTGAAAGTAATTTCAATATCAGGTAAAAATGGAACACATATGTAATAGTTTGATAGCAACAATGGAACACATTTATTAGTTTTGATGTTGTTTTGGTTAATATTGGTGTTATTCTTATGAATTTTGATGTTTTTATAAGTTTTGATGCTATTTTGGTGAGATTGATGGTGTTGAAAAAATAGTTAAAAAGTAAAATAGTCATTTTTGTTTTTATAGCATTGTACTTCCTATTTCTACCCAATTAGAATGATAGAATTGGTTATAGTTTTTAAAATACAATGTTTTAATAAGGAATGGTTGGAAGTACAATTTTATAATTGAAAGAAATGATAGTGAAGGGTAAAATGGTCATTTTTATTATTTAGCACAACAATTCAGAGGTCCAGCCAAACAACATGTTAAAATTCAGATCTTAAAGATTCAGACCCTCTTAGAAATTCAGACCTCTTAAAAATTCAGATCCTTCCAAATAGCCCTTAACCCTAATCGTTATTTTATGTGAAACCCTAATTTCGCTTGGGTTTATTGTTGGTCCTTTCTATTCGGCCTTGATGATTGGGTTATTAATGGGCCATCGAAGAGCAAGCAAATGGACTAGAATAATTAATGGGCTTTGAGGTAAGGCCCATATGCAGAGTTGGTCCCAATCTGGAAAATTGGGCCATAGTTTAGTCCTTTATGATTATATGATATTGGGCCATTAGAATGTTGAATGTTGGACTAAACTAAATTGTTGGGCCTTATGTTAAGACCTTATAAAGGTTTGGGCCCAATTTGGAGAATTGGGCCATGTGTTGGGCTTTGACCCATAGTTGACTTTTGGGCCTTTGGATTATATAGGGGTAAAGTAGTCTTCTACCCCAACATGGACTTATGGACATGTGTTGGGACCCAATTATTAATTAGGTGATGTTTAATATTGACAGATTGAGAATTTGTCATCCAGCGGATGGGATTGTATCTACAGGTCTTCAGCAGTGTGAGGTGAGTTACCTTCCAGTAGAAGTGGGTCTAAGGCACCAAGGCCGTCCCACTAGTATTTGATTTTAGTTGAGATGATTTTCTTTGTGATAATTGTCTAGTTTTCTACTACCTAATATGTTTATGTGCTAGCATGATATGTTATATGTGATAGTGGTAGTAGGAGGAGACTAGTTCCCAAGTTCGGTTGTGTAAGGACCTAAAACGGATCTTACCAGTGATCAAACAAACAAAACAATCAATTATAATAAGAATGAAGTAGAAACAGAAATCAGAACAAGCTTGCACACGATTCTATTAACAAAAAACATCTAGTACAACTTGTTTACAGCAACCGTGAACTCTTTGGCATCAACAACCATTAAATGACCTACCTAGCCTTTATATATAGTGGACTTGGGCCGACTCTGGGTTTACGGCCGTAAACTCATTTCATGGTCGTAAACTACCATCAACACTACCAAAACTGCATATCGACCCAAAAGAACCTATTACAACGAAAGCCTAGACCAAACCATTAATTGGACCCTTCAGGTTTTTAGGACCGAGGGTAGGTCGGGCACCCTAGATATGCCTGGTAGTACTTTTATGTTATGATATATGTGGTAGTAGTAGTAAGGGGTGAATTAGTCCTCGGAGTTTGGTTGTTAGGACCGATGGGTAGGTCAGCACCCCAAAATGGCTTGACACGGGTAGGTCGGCACCCCATAATGGCTTAACACGGGTAGGTCGGCCCCCCATAATGGCCGGACCGGATAGGTCGGGCACCCCCATAAGTGCCCGACAGTATGAATGCTATGTGGTATGATGGGGGATCTCACTAAGCTTCGTGCTTACGGTTTTCAGTTTTGGTTTCTGGAACTATGCTTTCAATGGAAAGGAGTCGACTGTATAAGGAATGAGCTGCATGATAGTACTGATCAGTCAGTGATAGGATAGATTTTGAAACAACCCAAAAATACGACCCAAAAATTTCAATTTTTATCATAACAAAAACATGAAACCAAGTATCACATAACAACATCATACGTCGCGTGTTTCAAAAACCATGATAAAATACTGAGAGAAAGAAAACTGTATCACAACTGTATCCAAACATATCAACTAACGGAATCAAATCCCAGGACAAAAACTGAAGTTGTGGTGTGTGCTATGCCATCATCCCGAGCTCTTCCCTTTGCTTGCGGAAGTACCTGAAACCAAAACTGAAACTGTAAGCACGAAGCTTAGTGAGCTCCCCCAAACTACCACATACCATACAATACATATAAAGCACATACTGGGCCTTGCCCACTGCATCAGACCGAAGTCTGGAACTAGCTGCATCGGACCGAAGTCCGGAACTGACTGGGACCTTGTCCCCTGTATCGGACCGAAGTCCGAAACTAACTGCATCGGACCGAAGTCCGGAACTGCATCGGACCGAAGTCCGGAACTGACTGGGACCTTGTCCCCTGCATCGGACCGGAGTCCGGAACTAACTGCATCGGACCGAAGTCCGGGACTGTCTGAACATAACATATCATAAACACATATTTGCTAACATAACACATATACTGCATCGGACCGAAGTCCGGAACACATAACACAAAACATGCTTGAATCACAAAGACAGCAAGCACTCTAACTACTGCATCGGACTGAAGTTCGGAACTACTGCTAACTAAACGGGCCGGCATTGTGGCCGTAGACCCGTTCCTACTGGAAGGAAACTCACCTCGTGAACTGGCTGCTGTGTGAATGTCTCTGGAAGCTAACTATTGCTGCTCCGGCATCTCCCCGGCTACAAATCCATAAATACACTCAATCGAATGCTAATCACTGCATTGGGGTAAAATGACTCTTTTACCCTTGGTCAAAGTCAACTCTCCCGGTCAAAGTCAACCTACAGTTGACCTGACTCGCCAAGTTGGGCCGCCAACTCGCCGAGTCTCTAGTCTCACTACTCGACCCTACTCATGGCTACTCGTCGAGTATGACACCTACTCGACGAGTACCCTCTCGATTCAAGAACTCAGACAATCTGCATCCGACTCGCCGAGTCATATGAACCACTCGACGAGTTGTTCTTGAGCTAAGAAGATTGCCTTGGACTCGCCGAGTTGTATGAACAACTCGTCGAGTCCCTCCATTACTGAGTCTGCCCTCCAACTCACTGAGTCCACTCTACTACTCACATGCTTCCACTCGACATCACTCAAAAAGGGGAAAAACGGGACTCGCAACTTGACTCGCCGAGTCGTTCTTCCGACTCGCCAAGTCACATCCATGCAGCTACTCTAAACTCGATTCTGCTTGAATCCAGCGTCTAAAACTTATAGATCTGGGCTTCCTTAGCTCGATTAGCACGTAAAGATTCTATCTTTATGTGCCCATAAGCGACCAAGAAGATAATAAGGCTCAAAAAGCATAATAAAGGCTAGATCTAGGGTTCTTATGCAAAGCATCTTCAAAAAGGCAATAGATCCGGGCTCTACAACTCCTAAATGAACAGATCTAGGGATCTCTCGACCTATTAAGGCATCCATACAACTATAAGGCTTGGAAAATGCATCAAACTAGCCCTAGAAGAGTTCTAATGGAGGTTTAAAGCATAAAACAGAAGGAATCCGAGAAATACCTCAATGAACTCTGATTTTGCCCTTGGATCTTTGCTCTACACCTCTTCTCTTTGATCCTTTCTTCTTCTTCTTCTTCAAGCCTTCAAAATCCACACAAAAGCACTTAAAACAATTAAGGGATGGATTAGGGTTTCTCACAGCTCTCTGAGGGTGAAGGAGGCGAGTTTGGGGCACATAACATTGCTTAAATAGTGAGCAACCCATGGATTTAGGGTTTCTTCCTGGCAGGCAGACTCGCCGAGTCCCGAATATGGACTCGCCGAGTCGCCGACTAACACGTGCACGAAAACTCGACCCTACTCAATGAGTCAGGCCATAGACTCGCCGAGTCCCTCAATAAAACTTCTAAATAAATGCCACGGGAACAGCATACTAGAGATGGGGCGTTACAGATTGTTTAGTTTATGACCGATTGTATGAGCCTTTGATTTACATGTATAGATTCCTGAGTAGAGGATAAAATGGTTTGACTGGAATATGATGGTTTGACTGGAATATGATGGGAGTCTTAGTAATGTGAGCTAGCTATATTCATGAGGTAGCTAGTTGACAATACTGGGAATCTTCCAGCAGCTGAGGATTGGGTGGGTTCGGGAACCTGGGAAAGCTTAGGATATGTTTCAGTGGGTTAGTAGTGAGGTTCAGTGAGACTTGGGGGGTACCAGTTTGAGGAAGTGACTTGGAGGATTGTTGAGGAATGTATGGATAGCTGTGGAAGGTAGTATTGGGCCCGTACTACTGGAAGCACAAGATCCATACTCGAATCAGTGAGAGTCTTGGAGAATCTGAGAATCTTCGGGGAGGAGTTTGTGACCCGGTTTGGGGACAGAGGATGTTCCAGTTGTTGCAGCTTAGCCATGGGCAAGTGAGCTAGTGAGCGTGACAGAGTGTCAGACCCTGAAGGATATGACTTCCAAGAGTTTGTAGATGCGAGATTGGTTTGGAGCGCCCTAGGAAGAGAGGGTCATGCTAGGTGTGTATAGTAGAGGGCCCTGGGAAGAGACCCATGACTTCTAATTATCGGGGAAAAGGCAGCGAGGTCGGAGTCAGTGCAACATGTACAAGAAAGTGCACCAGAGAGAGTTATCGCTCCAAGGGTTTAGGCTACTACAAGGGGTTGCTCATGTCAGCAAAAGGTGATAAGGATTCTTGGGTATATTTGAATCCTTGGAATGTCAATTCAATATGATGTTAAAGCACCTAAGAATAAGATTCAGATTCTGGTTCCGGCTCGGGAGCAGGGCCTGGACCAGTCGATGCGCGATTGCAAAAGTTTATCTCATCGGAGATTACTTGCAGAGTTATGGGAATGGACCTCAGTGGTCTTTCGTTCAGTTAGGGAAAGGACTTTGGGAGCTCCCGGTAGTCGTCTCGGGGCCTTTCGGGCCCGATTTGTCGCAGGGTAGTTAGGGGTTCATTTGAAACCCAAGGTCTGTGGACCCTTAGAATCCTTTAGGAAGGAAGGTTCTATAGTTGGTTCCTGTTATCAAGACCAGGATTTCGTCAGATGTTCGCTGGTATGTCATCTTCTGCTACTAGATGCATGTTGGGAATACGTATCACTTTGGAAATCTGATTGAGTTTGGGCAAGTTAGATCTCAGGTCGGTTCTCTGCCATTGTTTGGGTTATCAAGGATCATATATGCCATCCTGCATGCCAAAAAGTCCTTGATGAACCCACAGAGGGACGCATCTTGCAGAGTGGGTTCTACGTGTATTGTTATCATTCTAGATCTTTATCAGGATACGTGCAGGAGTAATATGTAGAGGATACTCGGTCAGGGTTAGAACGATAGTTCTCCAGTGAAGTCAACATTTAGTGGTTCTATCATGGTTCGGGTGTGGTCAACAATTTTCTATGGATGAACTTTGGAGTTTAAGGCACTACGGGTGCTAGGAAAGGACCGGTAGCATGAAGATGGTAATGTTAGTTGTAGGTGTTAAATGCAAAAGTGGTTGGTCATTTGATGTTCAAGAGAATTGTATTTTCGCATGGGCTGTCTTTGGTTAGAGTTCAGTGGTAGTACAAGGTTGGAAGTGGGAATGAGGATTCGTCAGCCAGAGTGAAGATTAAGGCCTTCAGTTGACAACATGGTAGATGGACTAAGGTGTCAGAATAGACCAGATTTCAAGAGTACTCTTCGAGATTTCAGAGGATGGGAAAAGCTTAAGGTTTGACTGGTAATTGATTATTAGCATTGGTAAGCTCAGATTGTCGGCAGTAGACTATTAGGAAGTATGAAGGATTGGGAATCCTTCAATTCTCACGTACCATGAAGACTTAGTCAAATCTAAATGTGGGAGAGACTTTTTGCAAATTTCTCCAAATGTGAGTTCTGGTTGCGCAAGGTGCAATCTCTTGGGCACCTTGTCAACCAGAAGGGTATTCTGGTCGATCCGGCCAGGATAGAGGCCAAGATGCAGTGGGAGATTCTGAGGTCTCCAACTGAGATTCGGAGTTTTCTGGGTCTAGCGGGTTATTACTGGAGATTTATACGGAACTTCTTTGAGATTGCCGTTCCTTTGACCCGACTGCCTAAGAAGTTGGTGCCCTTCGTTGGGGGCCTGAGCAACAGACAGCCTTCGAGACTCTTAGACAACAGGTTTCGAGAACCAGGGTAGTGCTCCAGTTTGGACTCAAGTTCAGTTGTAACAGCCCGGAATTTCCAGGTATCATTATATTTATGATTTTGGGTGTTTTAAGAGGGGACTCGGCGAGTTGGAGCTCAGACTCGCCGAGTAGGATCGCAGATCTGGTCGCGGGTTCGCGACTGGACTCGGTGAGTCCGGATATGGACTCGGCGAGTCCGCGCTGTTTAGCGAAACCCTAACCGTTCAGGTTTGGGACATATATAAGGGGCCTTATGGCCGTCATTGTTCGTCCTAGTCCTTTGAGAGAAACCCTAATTCGATTGTGAGCATCTGGAGCAAGGTAGAAGACCATTATTGATCTTGGAAGTGTTATTTTGCAAGGAGGAGGAGGCTTGGTTAAGGGAACAACAAGAGAAGCCACATTCTGAGGATTGGGGAGACAGAGCAAAGTTATTCATGTAATATTTTCGAGTTGCATTCTTCTATGTTGATGTGTATATGGATTTAGGGTTTATTGAACCCTTTTGTGGCTAGATTGAGTGTTTCCTTAGTCCCCCAAGCGATTGGAACCCTGTATTGGGACCCTTGGAAGTCCAGAATGTCCCATGCCTGAGCTTTTCGGGAATCAATGGAGGTTTTGGATTGGAATCCTTATGCCTTAGGTCAAAATGTAAATTATGAGTCATGGGTGTATTATGAGCACCGAAATGAGGACTTTACGTGATGAACCAGTCTAGGAAGGCCAGACCTATGAATTGCCGGAGCAAATCTAACCTTAGAAAGCAGTTTGAGCGGTTGCATGGCATGGACTCGCCGAGTCCGATGAACAGACTCGGCGAGTAGCTTGAAGATTGCCTTAGAGTGGTCCTGTCCGGGTTATGAGTTGGATCGGTGAGTCAGGGCGAGTTAGAGAGGGTTAACAGGTGGTCTGAGTCGAACTGGGACTCTCCGAGTTGTTCTTCAGACTCGGCGAGTTGAGTCGGGGTGGCCCCGCGATTCTTCCAGGAGGAACTCGTCGAGTTAGGGGGGGGGATACTCGACGTGTAGAAAAGGGAATCTTAGAGAATTGGTGAGAACGTTTAGACTCGCCGAGTCGCCCTAGCAGTCGCCGAGTCCGGTCAAAGTTGATCGTTGACCGTTGACCAGAGTGGACCTGTGTTGACTTCTTAGGGATAGTCAACATTAGAGATATAAAGTGTTAACTAAGGACATATGATGTTATAGGAGGATTAGAGCTCGGAGAATCGGGCACGAGGGATTCCCAGGGTTGTGAGATATCGAGACACGCGAGGTAAGTCTTCTCACTATACTTTACCTTGAGTATGTAACCAGAGTTATGTGACAGAGTATTTGTATGCTATGTATGATATGTGTTGTACTGCATTATTTCTATGTGATTTATGCTGTGCCTGTTGCAGAGTTGGAGCCGAAGGGTTCCTAGAGTTAGAACCTGAGGGTTCATAGAGTTGGGTGCACGGACCCATAGAGTTATAGCCTCGAGTGGCTTATATGTGTTACATGTGTGGTATTTTGGGGAACTCACTAAGCTTTATGCTTACAGTGTTGGTGTTATTTGTTTCAGGTACTAGTGAGGATCGCGGGAAGGCGCCGGCCTGATCAGTGCACACACACGGGATTTTTATATTATGTGATCTTGGGGTTTTTATATATGTTATGAAATGAATTACAAACAATGATGTTTTATGAATATTAAATGAAGTTTGTCTTTATTAAATGCGAAAAATTATTTTTTTAAGTTCTTGGCGTTACAATTTGGTATCAGAGCCTTGGTTTGAGGGATTCGATTACACCTTCGGGCGTATTTGAACTCAAACTGAGGATTGAGATGTAATTTTGAAAAGATTAAAAGATTTTTGAAAAGACGCAGAGCAAGCGATGTGTGTACGATCAGCCCGCGCCCGAACGATGATTTCCCAAAATACCCTTACATTATGTGATGTTAATATTGATATGATGTATCTGCATGCTAGAGTAGGCTAGGCATTGCTATTAGAACTAGATTGGCCTGATTTGTGTTGCCTTAGCCTAGGGAGAGGTGAGCTGCTATGAGATGCTTGAGAGTGAGTAGGTAGCAGCGAGGGACTTATGAGAGATCTATTAGAGAGTAATCTACGCATGATAGAGTACTTGAGACCTGGAATCCGAAGAGGAGGACTTGGAGTGTATTCTGGTGCGGTGTGGACAGTAGTATTGGGCCCGTACTACTGGAAGCACCGGAGCGGGGTGCAGCCCAAGTAAGAATCTTTGGAATGCCAAGAATCAAGGAGGAAAGAGTTGACGAGTGTGAGTGTGTTCGTGGGGATTCTAAATTTATTGTATGTCGTATTTCAGCGGTAGATCATGGTGAGGACACATTTCACGTCCAAGAGCAGTGGTACCAGTGAGGAGGATATCCGCCGGATCATCCAGGAGGAGGTAGCTGCAGCCATCAGGGCAGAGATTCCGGAGATGTTTGGGTCCATAAAGACCACACTGATTGAGACGTTCGACGAGCGTTATGCCGCTCTTACTGAGGCTGCCGCTGCAGCGGCTACCGCAGCGGTGACTGCTGCAAGGCCGCAGGGTGGGGATGCATTACTATTTCGGGAATTTAGCAACACAAAACCACCAGAGTTCGATGGGACCCAGGGTCCGGTGGCAGCGATGAGGTGGATATCTGATATTGAGGGGTGCTTCTTCACTTGCTCGTCTCCTGAGCATTTGAAGGTCCGATTCGCGCTGAACCAGCTTCGCTTGGGAGCGAAGGACTGGTGGAAGTTTGCAACGGCGCATTATACGCCTGCCGAACTTTCTGCGGTGACCTGGGAGAGGTTCACCACCATGTTTCGAGATGAGTACGTTCCCCAGGTGGAGAGGGAGCGTTTAGCATAGGAGTTTCTGACCCTCAAGCAGGGTACTGAGTCTGTTACAACAATCACGAGGATGTTCCACGAGAGGGCGATGTTCTGCCCTGAGCACGTGCCCACTGAGCAGGCACATATGAGCCGCTACTTGAGCGTCTTGAGGCGGGATATTCGGGAGTTCGCTGCAAACTCCTCGTACCGGACATTTGCCGAGCTTCAGGCAAATGCCCGGAAGAGGGAGATCGAGCTTGAGACTCAGGCCAGGGAGGAGGCGGAGTCTCAGGGGAGGGATCGGCGACCGGCACAGTCGCAGCCGGCCGCCAAGCGGGCCAAGCCTGCTGATCCCAGACCTGGGAGCCAGAAGGGCCGCACTTGCGGAAAGTGCGGCAAGGGGCATGACGGAGTTTGCCGAGCGGGGTCTTGCTACAAATGTGGTAAGGAGGGGCACATGGCCAAGGACTGCCCCAAGGGGTTTGCAGTGTGCTTTCACTGCAACCAGACTGGACACCGAAAGGCTGAGTGTCCGCAGCTGCGCGGAGCACCTCAGGGATCTGCTCCTGCCGCCATCAGAGCTACAGAGAGTCGACCTATGAAGACCGAGGCACCGAGAGCTCGAGGGAGAGCCTTCCAGCTGACTGCGGAGGAAGTTCGCGGTGCGCCCGATGTGGTGGCTGGTACGTTTCCTTTCATGTATTTATATTGATGTTGAAATATTATGCTTATATTAGGTTATGCGTAGGTACCTTCCTTGTGAATTCTGTGCCTGCTTTAGTGTTATTTGACTCGGGTGTGAGTCGGTCTTTTGTATCTCTGGCCTTTAGTCAGCATATCAGTGTTAGTCGTGAGGCATTGAGTCGGCCTCTGAGAGTTTCCATAGCTGATGATAGAGTGATTTGTGCCACGGGGGTTTTCCGGGGATGTGTGTTAGAGATTTTTGGGGTTGAGTTTCCGATTGACCTAATTCCTATCGCGATGGGTGATGTCTGTGTCATTGTGGGCATGGACTGGTTGAGCCGATTCAGCGCAGTCATCGACTGCGAGCGTCAGCTGGTGACTATACGAGACCCTAGTGGGGGATTTCTTTCGGTGTACGGCGAGGGTACGCGTTCGGGATCAGCCTTTTGTTCGGCCGCCAGAGCGAGGCAGTGTCTACAGCAGGGCTGTAAGGGTTTTGTGGCGTATGTGATGGATACGCGAGCGACTTCCGAGAGACCGAGTTCAGTTGAGGAGGTACCGGTGGTACGTGAGTTTCCAGATGTCTTTCCCGAGGAGCTGCCGGGAGTACCTCCTGTGAGGCAAGTGGAGTTTGGTATTGATTTGATTCCGGGAGCCGCGCCTATCGCTAAGGTGCCTTATCGTCTTGCACCTCCAGAGATGCAAGAGTTATCCTCGCAGCTTCAGGAGTTGCTGGGGAAGGGATTCATTCGGCCGAGCAGCTCGCCGTGGGGAGCACCTATTCTGTTCGTCAAGAAGAAAGATGGTTCACACCGGATGTGCATTGATTACCGGGAGTTGAACAAGTTGAAGGTCAAGAACCGTTACCCATTACCGAGGATCGACGATTTATTTGATCAGTTGCAGGGAGCATCTTGGTTTTCCAAGATCGACTTGAGGTCGGGATATCATCAAGTGAAAGTGCGGGATGAGGACGTACAGAAGACAGCCTTCAGGACGCGATATGGGCATTATGAGTTTGTGGTGATGCCTTTTGGGCTCACCAACGCCCCGGCTGTATTCATGGATCTCATGAACAGGGTATGTAGGCCGATGTTGGATCGGTCAGTGATTGTATTTATCGATGATATTTTGGTGTATTCGAGATCTAGAGAGCAGCATGAGGAACATTTGAGGGAGGTCCTTGGGGTTTTGAGATCGGAGAAGCTTTATGCAAAGTTCTCCAAGTGTGACTTCTGGTTGCGGGAGCTCCAATTCCTAGGACATGTTGTTAATCAGGAAGGGATATTGGTCGATCCGGCCAAGGTTGAGGCGGTGATGAGTTGGGAGGTGCCGAAGTCACCCTCTGAGATCAGGAGTTTCCTTGGATTGGCAGGGTATTATCGGAGATTTATTAAGGACTTCTCCAGAATTGCAGTGCCACTCACTAGATTGACCCGAAAGGGGGTTGCATTCTCATGGGGACCCGAGCAGCAGACCTCTTTTGAGACACTTCGCCAGAGATTGTGCGAAGCCCCGGTGTTAGCTCTCCCGGAAGGGATGGAGGATTTTGTAGTTTATTGTGATGCATCTATTTCGGGGTTGGGTGCAGTTCTGATGCAAAGAGGGCATGTAATAGCATATGCATCGAGGCAGCTGAAGCCTCACGAGACGAGATATCCCACGCATGATCTAGAGCTGGGGGCGGTAGTGTTCGCCCTCAAGATTTGGCGTCATTACTTGTATGGGGTTCGTTGCACGATATACACGAACCATAAGATTTTGAAGTACTTGATGGACCAGCCCAACCTAAACATGCGTCAGAGGAGGTGGTTGGATGTGGTCAAGGATTATGATTGCGAGATCCTGTACCACCCGGGCAAAGCTAACATGGTAGCAGATGCGTTGAGCCGTAAGGGGGAGAGCACTCCACTACGAAATGTATGTTTGAGGTTGACCGTGATAGCTCCAGTACTGGATGCCATTCGTGGGGCATAGTCTGAGGCTATGCAACCGGAGATGCAGAAGAGGGAACGGGTCGTTGGTTTGGTTTCAAAGTTCGTTACTGATGTTCGAGCGTTGATGACCTTTCAGGGTCGGATTTGGGTACCGTTTGTAGGCGGTACACGTACTACTTTGATGGAGGAGGCACATCGATCGAAATTCTCGATCCATCCCGGGGCTACAAAGATGTATTTGGATTTGAGGAGAGAATATTGGTGGCCCTGCATGAAGAGGGACGTCGCGTGGTTTGTCGAGAGGTGCTTGACCTGCCTTAGGGTTAAGGCCGAGCACCAGAGACCGCATGGCAAGTTGCAGCCATTGGAGGTTCCCGAGTGGAAGTGGGAATAGATCACTATGGATTTCATCACCAAATTGCCGAGGACTGCCAGAGGAGTTGATGCAATTTGGGTGATTGTAGACAGATTGACGAAGAGCGCTCACTTCCTTGCCATTAGTGAGAGTTCTTCAGCAGAGAAATTGGCGGAGGTGTATGTGAGAGAAGTAGTATCTCGGCACGGGGTGCCGATCTCGATTGTTTCAGATCGTGATGTGCGTTTCACTTCTAGGTTCTGGAAGAAATTTCATGAGGAGTTGGGTACTAGATTGCATTTTAGTACCGCATATCATCCCCAGACAGACGGTCAGAGTGAGCGGACGATTCAGACGCTCGAGGACATGCTTCGGGCGTGTGTGTTGGATTTTGGGGGTAGCTGGGATGCGTATTTGCCCTTGGCGGAGTTTTCCTACAACAACAGCCATCATTCGAGCATCGGTATGCCGCCCTTTGAGCTGTTGTATGGTAGGAGGTGTCGGACCCCTATTTGTTGGGGAGAGGTGGGACAGAGAGTGATGGGCAGTACAGAGATCGTGCTTCAGACGACAGAGCAGATTCAACAGGTTAGGTAGAGGTTATTGACCGCCCAGAGCCGACAGAAAAGTTATGCAGACAGACGCCGGTCCGAGCTTGAGTTTCAGGTCGGCGACTTCGTACTCCTGAAGGTCTCTCCTTGGAAAGGAGTGATTCGATTCAGGAAGAGGGGCAAATTAGGGCCCCAGTATATTGGGCCTTTTCGTGTGATTGCGAGGGTAGGCCGGGTGGCCTACCGTTTGGAGTTGCCAACGGAATTGAGTCAGATCCACGACACTTTTCATGTGTCGCAATTGAGAAAGTGTATAGCTGATGAGTCGGCAGTGGTTCCATTAGAGGACATTCAGGTGGATGCGAGCCTGAATTATGCCGAGAGACCAGTGGCCATCAGAGATCGGAAGATCAAGGTTCTGAGGAATAAGGAGATACCTCTGGTGTTAGTTCAGTGGCAGCACCGGAAGGGATCGGAAATGACCTGGGAGCCGGAGCTTGAGATGCGGGAGCAGCATCCGGAGCTATTTTCAGAGTGAGACTTCGAGGGCGAAGTCTAGTCCTAGTGGGGGAGAGTTGTAACAGCCCGGAATTTCCAGGTATCGTTATATTTATGATTTTGGGTGTTTTAAGAGGGGACTCAGCGAGTTGGAGCTCAGACTCGCCAAGTAGGATCGCGGATCTGGTCGCGGGTTCGCGACTGGACTCGGCGAGTCCGGATATGGACTCGGCGAGTCCGCGCTGTTTAGCGAAACCTTAACCGTTCAGGTTTGGGACATATATAAGGGGCCTTATGGCCGTCATTGTTCGTCCTAGTCCTTTGAGAGAAACCCTAATTCGATTGTGAGCATCTGGAGCAAGGTAGAAGACCATTATTGATCTTGGAAGTGTTATTTTGCAAGGAGGAGGAGGCTTGGTTAAGGGAACAACAAGAGAAGCCACATTCTGAGGATTGGGGACACAGAGCAAAGTTATTCAGGTAATATTTTCGAGTTGCATTCTTCTATGTTGATGTGTATATGGATTTAGGGTTTATTGAACCCTTTTGTGGCTAGATTGAGTGTTTCCTTAGTCCCCCAAGCGATTGGAACCCTGTATTGGGACCCTTGGAAGTCCAGAATGTCCCATGCCTGAGCTTTTCGGGAATCAATGGAGGTTTTGGATTGGAATCCTTATGCCTTAGGTCAAAATGTAAATTATGAGTCATGGGGTGTATTATGAGCACCGAAATGAGGACTTTACGTGATGAACCAGTCTAGGAAGGCCAGACCTATGAATTGCCGGAGCAAATCTAACCTTAGAAAGCAGTTTGAGCGGTTGCATGGCATGGACTCGCCGAGTCCGATGAACAGACTCGGCGAGTAGCTTGAAGATTGCCTTAGAGTGGTCCTGTCCGAGTTATGAGTTGGATCGGTGAGTTAGGGCGAGTTAGAGAGGGTTAACAGGTAGTCTGAGTCGAACTGGGACTCTCCGAGTTGTTCTTCAGACTCGGCGAGTTGAGTCGGGGTGGCCCCGCGATTCTTCCAGGAGGAACTCGTCGAGTTAGGGGGGATACTCGACGTGTAGAAAAGGGAATCTTAGAGAATTGGTGAGAACGTTTAGACTCGCCGAGTCGCCCTAGCAGTCGCCGAGTCCGGTCAAAGTTGACCGTTGACCGTTGACCAGAGTGGACCTGTGTTGACTTCTTAGGGATAGTCAACATTAGAGATATAAAGTGTTAACTAAGGACATATGATGTTATAGGAGGATTAGAGCTCGGAGAATCGGGCACGAGGGATTCCCAGGGTTGTGAGATATCGAGACACGCGAGGTAAGTCTTCTCACTATACTTTACCTTGAGTATGTAACCAGAGTTATGTGACAGAGTATTTGTATGCTATGTATGATATGTGTTGTACTGCATTATTTCTATGTGATTTATGCTGTGCCTGTTGCAGAGTTGGAGCCGAAGGGTTCCTAGAGTTAGAACCTGAGGGTTCACAGAGTTGGGTGCACGGACCCATAGAGTTATAGCCTCGAGTGGCTTATATGTGTTACATGTGTGGTATTTTGGGGAACTCACTAAGCTTTATGCTTACAGTGTTGGTGTTATTTGTTTCAGGTACTAGTGAGGATCGCGGGAAGGCGCCGGCCTGATCAGTGCACACACACGGGATTTTTATATTATGTGATCTTGGGGTTTTTATATATGTTATGAAATGAATTACAAACAATGATGTTTTATGAATATTAAATGAAGTTTGTCTTTATTAAATGCGAAAAATTATTTTTTAAATTCTTGGCGTTACATCAGTTGTGTGTTAGGTTGAGTGCATGTTCGACCCAGTTGTTGGATAAGGTGTCTAAGTCCATAACTATTTCTGGTATGTACTTGACCCAGTTTGGCATGGTTCATTTGGATTGCATGGCATCATGCATTTGGATAAACTAAAATGAGAGAAATAACACTTATGGTTTATTAATATATTATAAGTTCAAATATATTAATAATATTATTTAATTAGTATTGATCAAGAATTAATCTAGAATTAATTAAGTGATCAAAAGATGACTAATTAAATATATGGGTTGATTATGTAAATCATCCATAACTTGTATAATGGGCTAATACTCCATGGATTATCAAGTTGGGCTAAAACCCATAGGATGCTCCATGGGAGTTACAAACCCATGGGTCATGGAAATGAAGAGTCATGTCACATTAGGGTTTACATGGTGTAACCCTAGATGTAACACACTATATAAAGAACATGATATCATCTAAAATTTGCTACACTAAGAAAAGAAGAGGGCTAGGCCAATTTTGAAGTGTTCTACATTCTCTCAAAGTTATTCCAAAGCACTTGGTGTTGTGTGAAACATTTGAGGCATCACACTTGGGGTGCTAGGCTCTCAAGGTTTTGAAGGAATCAATTCAACTACAAGGTATGTAATTCTAGCCATCTTTTATAAAAGTTCCCCATATATGCTAGATAGGATTATGAACCTTGGAAATCATATTTTGCATGTATTTTAGACAAACATAGATCCAAGGTTTTCTAGGGTTGCATGTACACTTAGGGGTGTTAGAATGATCATAACCCATCAGTGGTATAAAAGCCAAGGCTTGTTTGTTAATACTTGATGCAAAATAGTGTAAAAATCGAATTGTTAAGTTGTCTGCATAGGGGAATCGACGAGTTCGTGGGGGGACTCGACGAGTCCAAGTGAAACTTCAACCAACTCAGCGAGTCAGTTCGTGCACTCGACGAGTTGGCCAGGCAGAGTGCAAAATTTTGATTTTTGCTGCAGGAAATGGACTAGAAACATTACCCTAAACTGTTTTGGTGTTGTAAAACTTGTTCTAGATGGTGTACTGGTTGTTCTAATCCATTCACATGGGCTAATATCAAAATTACATGATTATATTGATGGGTTTTAGCTATAAGAAAATCCTATGTGCTCATACAAACCCTAATGCTTGGATCTAGGTTTCTCTATTGTACATGCAATTCATCCAAGACTTTAAACCCTAGATCTCGCATATGATAAACAATATAATATATGAATTAGGGTTTAGATCATACCTTAATTGTTATGTAGAAATAACAATCTCAAACCCTTCTTGTAATGACTTTAGAAAGCTTAGAGTCACAAATGTCACTCCTCTAATGGTTCACAAACACCAAGAGCAAGAGGATGATGAAGAGAAGAGAAGGAGGCTGCCCAAAACGTGTGAAAACCCTAAGGATCTTGTTCACCACGTTTTTGGGGCTTAAGGGTCCTTTATATACATGTAGGCTATTAGGGTTTTGAACTAGGAAACCCTAAACTGACTGCTTAAGCCCTAAGCAGCCCATGGACCCTTCTTTAATAAGTCTTGGACGATTTCTAATGGGTTTCCCCATAGAATTCGTCCAACCTTATATTATAAGGTAATCCATAGCCCAATTGCAATTATCTTATAATTACTATTCCAGTCCCTTAAGTTTAATTAATCTCTTTTAGCCACAAACTTAATTCTTATTAATTCTTGACTAATATTAATTAAAAAATATGATTTCTCCTTTAATATATTATTCTCATAATATATTAATAAATCATAATTAATCCTTTATCTCCATAATTCATCCTATCAAGTTGCTTTGATGAAGGCAACCCAAAAGGACCATGCACCTTCGGGTCAAGTACATACCAAAATAGTTATGGACTTAGACACTAATCCAACAGTCTCCCACTTGGATAAGTCTAATAACTATTCTGTGTATGACTTCAGATCATGATCTATAATCGTAGCTTTCTAAAGCCGCTGTCAACTCTGATCTTATCAGATATGCATGTCCTTTAGATAAGGGATCATATATTCCTCCATTCTAGATATCGTATAGATATGAGACATGAACTTAATCATTTTCTCTATACTATTTCTTGACTTCCGATTTATGATGACTAACAACAGACTACAATTGAACACATCAAATTAGTCCCGGCTTGGCCAAGCGCTTAGGTGTCATCACTAAATCATCGAGGGGCCCACAGATATCGCCTTTATTATACTTTGAATAAAAGGAACGTATAAACTTTGATTCAATGCTCGCTTGCACTTACTCACCGAATCACACACAATAATATGTTTTATGACACCAAGTTACTGGTGCGTTTACATATTATCAATGTGTAACCGACTCGCAAGATACAGCTCACACATCTCGATTTCAAGAATATACAATATTATCGTCTCACCAATCACTTGTGATACAATTCATGAAATGATCCAAGTGAGCGTGGGTTTGATCCAATGCTCAAATCATATTCATAAGCACTCATGAACGTTGCAGCAAACATTTGCTTATGTCTAATACTCTTTAGACAATCCACATACCAATTCACGACAGTCTTCATTCATACCTACTTCCAACATATGAGCGACTGTGGTCCATTCGAATAATTCGATTATTCTGAAATAATTAATTTTTTAGGAAGTCAAAACATGCAAAGTGAAACATAAGAATAATACTAATCCTATATGGTCCCAAACCCTTGAGTATAAATAAAACACCTTTTATTTATCACCATATCGATTACTCATTATTTGTTGTTTCGGGTAATCAACTTCTTTCTTGAATTATTACTACACTTGTCCCATGCTCCTATCATGCACACAATGTTTACCTATGGCCCTTACTTTGTGAAATAGATTAAATGAACACATTTCCAATCATACTCATTTCACAACTCCCAATCCCTATCACAAGTGTAAGAATATCAAATTCTTGCCACTTATAGAATATGCTAGATTCTAACATTTTATGCAATGATCCGTTTGTAAAGTCATAGCTCAAAATTATCAAGACTTGGCCAATCTCTATAAGAAACAATTCTATAGATATGATGTCTCTTACTCAAAGTACATTCATTTGAACATCCTTTTGCATCAAAGTTTCTAAAATAGATTCTCGATATCCAACTCCCAATATGGAAAAATGTCCATATTTTCATATGACAACTCATTCTTAATAGAATCTTATGTATTCATAATAATGTCGATATAGTCCATCCAATATCATACTTCCAACTACTCACAAGCGACCAATTCTCGGCGAACTTTGGATTGTCCTTTGATAGTTGTTTAATTATCTTAGTCAAAAACCGATTCTTGTCCTTTTTCCCTCTTAATGCGCTAGACATTTGGAAAATTTTAGAATGGTCAAATACTATAGCATTTGCAATTGATCCTATACCCGAAGTGTATGGGACACAATGCATAATGTCTTACATAAAGATTTGATACTTTATCAATCTTCTGCCATAATATTTTATGTGTCACGTTCTCACAATTCGAACTATGAAGAGGGATGCCATAATCATAATCGAAATTTGAGAACTCACTATGTATCCTTGACTAAATTTATTAACATTCCACAACCTAAGCCTTTAGATTTGAAATGAAGCATAATATTCTCTCCCTTAATTATAGCAAAAACAACTATTCAACCCTTATGACTTTGCAAAGTATAACTCTTGTTTTCTATAATTAATATTGCTAACTTGCAATACTTGCCTTAATAATCATACAAGCATAACATTTGTGCTCCCACTATCATGATGATGATTATCATATAAGCGTAACACTTATGCTCCCACTAGCTTTGACATGTATTTAGAAACCATCTTAACTTCTAGAAAAACAATACCTATTGTATTTCTTAAGTTCATGTTTCTGACACCTAATGCTTTGATAATCCTTTATCTAAGCTTAAACACCTTTTCCTTAGATAGCTCATATGTGTGTCTAAGCAATTCAGACTAATTGCCAAATCTCACAATTCAAGTCATGGAAAGGGATACCGTAACCATAATCGAATTCGAGAATCCAATTTTCACAACTACTATCTTCTTAAAATCTCTCTTATTGAAAGCATTTCCTCACAGTCATCTTCATGACGGAGGAAATCTTGTGACACTTAGATTTTAATGATGTATGTGTTCCTATCGATGCGAATTTGTCAAAACCAAACTTTTCGACAAATCCAAACTCATATGGACCGAACTTTTTCAATCTTGAACTCTTGTCTTATGGTAACACGAGTGCCCACCATGTCTTCCAAGTAGTTAAGCAGCTCACCCTTTCCTATCAATGTACTTTCCATTGATCAAGGTGCTTTCCTTTTATGCGTTAAAATGAGAATTCATAGAACTCATATGCATAATTAATTCACTTGGAATGGCACAAAAACAAGATAGTGTCAACACGATAGGTCGTAAAACTCAAGTCGTGTGCTAGTGATGATCGATAAGGTGTAATTTTGATTTGTTCTTGAAACCTTTTCAAGACCATTAATACTCCCACTGACTCCTTGATATATAAGATTCTCTTGTCAATAAACATTTCTTGACAAACAAATATTCAAGAGTTAGTGTAGCTTTTATCAAGACGAAACACTTCATAAATTGGTCCTAGTTGGTCTTTGTCTTGTCGAAGACATCACAATGTTCCACATTTGATGAATGTTATAAACCTTCTTAAGACTTCTCACTCAATGTCACAATCTCAACTCTAAGACTTGTTTTGGAACGAAGTATGATTGACTTTTTGATTTAACCATTTCTTCAATTCTTGATTCCTCTTCTCAGACATACAATTGTACCAAGACTCACTTAGAGGATCAATTAAGATATGGTTCTTAATCATTAAGACCTATTGTAAAACATAATAAAAGGTACTCTCCCTTCTTTTTAGAATAGAGAAACTTTTATCTTTCTGCCTACTTGATTATTCTTATTCGTTCTACTATTGATTTAAACTCTTTCAATCAATTTAGAATTACACTTAATCTTATAAGTATAATCATATTTACTAAACCTTTAGTAAATCATGACGAATATCTTTGTTACTCTTGTGGTGGACTTGATCAACACACTGTTGGAATAGTGTCTAAGGCTGCAACTATATTAGGCAAGTATTTGACCCGGTTTTGCATGGTCCTTTTGGGTTGCCTTCACCATAGCAACTTGATAGGATGATTTATTAAGAGAGAACAAATATTATTAATACATTATTATGATAGTAATATAAAGAATAATAATATTGTTATAAGTCACAGAATTAATTAGAATTAATTTGGTGACTTAAAGAGATTAATTAAATAAGAGGATATAAACTGTCAACTGTTTGATAGTTAAACTTTAGACTGTAAATCCATATTGGATAGATGGTGGACGGATTCTAGAAGCTATGGATAGCTTCAAATCGTCCAAGTCTATCTAAGGAATGGATTTGGATTGCTTTAAGAGAAGATTATCCAATTAAGGTTTAAGCTGTAACCCTTAAGGAGTCTACAAGTATAAATAGACCCTATGGCAAAGGGAAATCGGCACTTGATCTAAAGTAGAGAACCCCTGGCCGATTTCCTCCCCTCTCCTCTCTCCCAAATCATCCTCCTTGCTATTTTGTGTTTGTAAGCCATTAGAGGAGTGACAATTGTGACTCTAGAGCTCCAAGACAACAAGGTCAAACAAGAGATTCAAAGGTATGATTCTAGATCTGATTTAGTATTGTTCTTATTCTTAATTAGTTATTAGAAGTCTTGGATTCAAAGCATGTTTAATTAGAAAGCCTAGATCCGAGCACTAGGGTTTTGCATGCGCACATAAGAAAGTTCTTATGGCTAAAACCCATCAGTGGTATCAGAGCCTAGCTTGGTTTTCATTAAATTGTTTCTTATTTGTTTGAAACTTAACTGCAAAATTCGATTTTGTGTTTCTGAGTCATGAACTCGGTGAGTTCCATAGTGGACTCGGCGAGTTGGCCTGACTCGGCGAGTCCCTTAGTGAACTCGGCGAGTCCAAGCGTCATGAATGGCCAGATTCGGGATTTCTTCATGATTATCTTATGAAAACTTACCTTAATCATATTAGATCAACCCTAATCCGATTTTTTGATATATATGACTATTATCTTGATTTAATTAAAGATATTTATCAACTAATAAAATATTTAATTTCCTTATATGATAATTAATTAATTATTTTGATTAATTTGGTAATTATCTTGCAATAAATCTTGAATAAATCAAATATAGATAATTAGGAAATTAAATGTTAATTAAAATTATTTGTTATTTGATCCTCCATGTTTTAAATGTTTAAAACTTGTCCTCAAGTTTTGAAATTTATATTTTGTGATTAAAAGTTTTAATTTAGACAATTTAAATTTCAAACCCTAGATTTTAAAATGTTTAAAATACAACCCTATACTAATATAATATTACAAGATTAATATATATATATATATATATATATATATATATATATATATATGTATGTATGTATAACTAAAATGCTAGTCTTACCGTTAGTAGGCCTTATTCACGAAGCCGATCTATAAGGTGGGTATAAGGTTGCGGCCTATAAAATGGCGCTTAATGGGTGTACACTCACACCCACCGCTTGCTTGATCGGTGGAGGGTCGTTAGCCGAACGGGTAGGATAAGGAAACCTCATCCTCTCATTAAAAGTATAATAAGTAATACAAAGTAACTACACATTTTTTAAAAAAATTTCCCAATCTTAGTTACTTTAGGAAAAGTGAATTGATGCAATCCCATGAAATTACACTTTGCACCCTTGCTAAGAAGTTAGTGGAGCGTGTGTGGTTTACCAGCACACTAATTGGTTCTAAGAAAAGGTGGCAAAGGGTGATTCATTGTTTATCATAGTTTGATGGAGCGTGTGTGGTTTACCGACACATCGAATAGGTGATCGTTACAATGAAGGCACCATGTGAATTTGCGTGGTAATTCACACCCGCTTTGTGATCCTCGGTATCCCAGTCACAAACAAGAGGGGCATATCGAGATTTAAACATGTCATTGAATAGTTTCAATGAATCTCATCCGAACCTAGGAATTCTCAATACATTTAGGACTTAAAGTTAGGTTTTTATGGTGGAGAATTAGTGAATCGTCATTCACTTACCTTCAATTTATTTGCATGTTAGATTACGGCATCCCTTTTCTAATATGTAAATGTTGTTGTTGGATCCTAGCCCTAATTTTTCTTATTGGGTGATAATTAAGGATTCATATTCTAATCTATCTTTGTCCTTTCTATTTGTAGATGTCGAATGCAATCAACGCTGCTGCTAGTTCTTTCACGTTGATGAGCCTTTTCCAAAAGGTCACCTTCGATGGAACGAACTTTAGCGAATGGATAAGATACATTCACACCATTTCTCGCTATGAGGATAAGGAGTATGTCTTGGTTGAGAAGCTCGAGAAGATCAACCCTGAGATCGCTACTCCGGCAGAAATTACCGCTTTTGAAACCCATGAGCGCGATGCAACGAAGGTACATTGCATCATGATAGCCACCATGAACTCCAAATTCCAAAAGTCCTATGAGGACATGTACCCGTACGAGATACATCAAGACTTATTGGAGACATACCACCAGAACGTGAGACAAGAGCGTTATGAGATTTTCACTAACATGATTTCCGCTAAGATGGGTCATGGAGAATCTCTTACCGTGCACCTGCAAAAGATGCAAAGGTATGTCGACCGCCTTCGCAAGTTAAATGTTGACTTTGGGGAAGACTTGGCAATCGACATGGTGCTTCACTCTTTGCCTCCGATGTACAATCAATTTAGGATGACCTACCACATGAAGAAAGAGGAGGTCAACCTAAGCAAACTCCAAGGTCTCTTGAGGGTCGCTGAGAGCAACTTCAAAGACAAGTCTGTTGCACCAACTCCCAATCCACGCGCTGCTCCTGTCTTGGCTATTGGTCAAGGAAAGGGAAAGAAGAGGAAGGCTTCGTCTAAGAACTATCGCAAGGTGAAAGCCCGAGATGGTGCCTCTTCTAGTGGGACCAAAGTTGATCCCGCTAAGCCCTGCCCTAACCCTAAGGAGGCAGAGTGCCACCATTGCCACAAGATAGGACATTGGAAGAGAAGCTGCCCAGAGTACCTGCAAGCCATCAAGGAAGGAAAGATCAAGCCATATTTCGCAGGTATATACACAATTAAATCTAACGATTCTAATCATGCTATTTCTTGGGTTCTTGATACCGGTTGTGGTTATCACATTTGTTCTAATGTGCAGGGACTCAGAAGAAATAGGGATGTGGAGCAAGGAAGGATCAATCTAATCATGGGGAACAGAAGATCGTCGCCTGTGACCAAGATTGGAGTGTATTCTTTAGTGCTTAGGAATAATTTATGTTTAGATTTGAACAATTGTTGCTATTCGCCAGAAATGGCTAGAAACATCATTTCATTTCATGGTTTGTTTAGACAAGGTTTTAGATTTTCTTTTAATAATGAGAATGGTTCTATTTTGGCTTATCTAAATGGTGTCTTTTACTTTGAAGCTATACCATGTAATGGAATTTATGAAACTGTTATGATTATTGATAACTTAGGAAATGATGTTTTGAATATAGATTCTTCCACTAGTATGGATAAAGCATCCTTGTGGCATTGTCGTCTTGGACATGTCAACAAGAAACGCATAGCCCAACTCCAAAAGGATGGAGTGTTGGAGTCATTCGACCTTAGGGAAGATGACACGTGTGAGTCTTGTTTACTTGGAAAGATGACTAAATCACCCTTCACGAGTACGTGTGAAAGGGGTGAGGGTCTATTGGACCTAATACATACCGATGTATGTGGACCATTTAGATCAACCACGAATGATGGGAACCGCTTCTACGTGACCTTTACCGATTATTATAGTAGATATGGGTATATCTATTTAATCAAGCAAAAGTCAGAAACCTTTGAAAAGTTAAAAGAGTTCAAGAATGAAGTGGAGAATCAATTGGGCAGGAAAATCAAGATGCTTCGATCCGATCGAGGAGGAGAGTACCTAAGTCTTGAATTCCACGATTATCTCAAGGAGTGTGGAATAGTTTCACAATTGACGCCTCCTAGGACACTGCAGCTGAATGGTGTGGCAGAAAGGCGTAATCGAACCTTATTAGATATGGTTCGCTCTATGATGAGTCGTGCTTCACTATCTATCTCTTTTTGGGGGTATGCCTTAGAGACTGCCTCCCATATCCTTAACCGAGTCCCTACTAAGAAGGTTGCCAAAACACCTCACGAGATGTGTACAGGGAAAGCTCCTTTGTTAGCACATATCAAGGTTTGGGGTTGCGAGGCTTTCGTAAGATGAGATACTCATGACAAGCTCGAACCTCGAAGTGAGCGATGTATTTTCATCAGCTACCCACAGAAATCCTTTGGATATCTCTTCTATAGACCGAAGGACAATGTTGTCTTTGTTGCGAGGAGAGGAGTTTTCCGAGAGCGAGAACTCATAGGCCAAGGAGACAGTGGGAGGCAAATCGAGCTTGAAGAAATTCAAGATTCGATAGATGAAGGAACCTCTACCGCTGGCACTCAACCCGAGGAGGAAACTCCGATTGAACCGATTGATGTGTCCTTACCTCTTAGACGTTCCGATAGAGTTAGAGTTCATCCCCAGTTTTATGGTTTTCATATTACTACCGAAGGGGACACGTATATTAGTGATGGTACACTAATAAATCTCGATGAACCTAATAGCTATAAGGAAGCCATGGCAGGCCCGGAGTCTGCAAAATGGAAAGAGGCAATGGATAGCGAGATCCAATCCATGTTGATAACCAAGTCTGGAATTTGGTTGATAATGTGCCCGGACGTAAGACCGTTGGGTGCAAATGGATCTTCAAGAAGAAGACCGACGTGGATGGAAACGTACACACATATAAAGCGCGATTGGTTGCGAAGGGCTTTACTCAAACTCCCGGAGTTGACTATGATGAGACCTCCTCACCAGTTGCGAAGATAAAATCTATTAGAGTGATGCTAGCAATTGCCGCATTTCATGATTATGAGATATGGCAAATGGATGTCAAGACCACTTTCCTTAACGGAAAGTTGGCTGAGGATGTTTACATGGCTCAGCCAGAGGGGTTTGTGGATCCGAAACATCCGAATAGAGTGTGTAAGCTTGAGAAGTCCATTTATGGACTTAAGCAAGCGTCTCGCAGATGGAATCTTTGCTTCGATGAGAAAGTCAAAGAGTTTGGATTTGTACGAAGCGAAGATGAATCATGTGTATATGTCAAAGCCAGTGGGAGTATAGTTAGCTTCCTCGTTCTATATGTCGATGACATATTACTCATAGGAAACGACATTCCGACTCTGCAGGAAGTTAAGTCCTGGCTCGGGAAGTGCTTCACTATGAAGGACCTCGGAGAGGCTTCTTACATTTTGGGAATAAGGATAGTAAGAGAAAGAAGTAAGAGACTAATTGGACTTAGTCAGAACACTTACTTAGAGAAGGTACTAAAACATTTTAGTATGGAAAACTCAAAGAAGGGAGAATTACCGATACAAAGTAATGCCAAGTTGAGTAAGACTCAAAGTCCGAGTACCGAAGTTGAAATAGCATAAATGAGTCGTGTACCATACGCTTCCGCAGTTGGCTCAATCATGTACGCTATGGCTTGTACTCGCCCTGATGTAGCCTTTGCTTTGAGCATGGTTAGCAGATATCAAGGGAATCCTGGAAGAGCCCATTGGATTGCGGTGAAGAATATGATTAAGTACCTTCGGAGGACGAAGGAATGGCTCTTAGTCCTCGGAGGGAGTGATGACTTGAAGGTGCGAGGGTATAGTGACGCCAGCTTTCAGACCGATAGGGACAACTACCGTTCGCAGTCGGGCTGGGTCTTTACTCTAAATGGAGGAGCAGTGACATGCAAGAGTTCCAAGCAGGAAACCGTAGCTGATTCAACGTGCGAATCAGAGTACATTGCAGCGAGCGAAGCGTCGAAGGAGGCAATATGGCTGAAGAACTTCATCGGTGATCTTGGAGTTGTACCTGCCATAAAGGAGCCCATGGAGATTTTCTGTGATAACGAAGGAGCGGTTGCCTTGACCAAGGAACCGAGGGATCATGGTAGATCAAGACATATCGACATAAAATATCACTTTATTAGACATCGTGTTGAAGAAGGACAACTCGTAGTGAAGAGGATATCATCAGAAGATAACCCAGCAGATCCGCTTACGAAGGGACTAAGTAGGGTTAAGCACTTGCAGCATGCTAGGAGTATTGGGCTGAAGGATGATATTAGCATATATTAGATAGTATTAGAAACGTGTAATAGATAAATGTAATTAACATTTGATGATTAAATAAAGGAGTTTTATTTATGAGTAATGTTACTGTCTTATGTTAATTATTTAACTATTGTTTCACTTTGCATGTTTTGACTTCCAGAATAATTGAGTTTATTAGGAATAATCGAATTATTCAAATTGTCCACAATCGTTCATATGTTGGAAGTAGATATGAATGAAGATCGTCATGAATTGGTGTGTAGATTGTCTAAATGGTATTAGACATAGCAAAGGGTTGCTGCAATTTTCATGAGTGCTTATGAACTAGTTTTGAGCATTGGAACAAACCCGCACTTGCTAGAATCACCTTAAGGAATATGATATAAAAGGGGTGATCGCAAGACGATAATATCATGTAGTCTTAAAACCTAGATATATGGTTTGTTATTTGTTAATTGATTGTACATTGATAATGCGAAAATGCATCAGTAACTCGGTGTTATAAAACGCATTGTTGTGTATAGTTGGTTAATGATTAAGTAAATGCATATAAGTCGAAGTTTATCTGTAACTTTTATCTAAGAGGGTAAAAGCGATATCTCGGCCGCTCGATGATTTGATTTGACTTATGTGCCGGGCCCGGTCAGAACTGAATTGATGTGTTCGATTAAGTTATATGTCGAATAAATCGGAGATCGAGAAACCTAAATGCTTGACTAACCATTCCATAGGATTGTCAGCATGATATCTAACAGAGGACTGTACGATCCCTTATCTAAAGGACAATATTGATTAGATCAGCGTTTGACAGTGTCTTTGAGAGCTACGATTGCAAATCGAATTGTACTTGAGCATATAGTTACTAGACTTATCCAAGTGGGAGACTGTTGGAATAGTGTCTAAGGCTGCAACTATATTAGGCAAGTATTTGACCCGGTTGTGCATGGTCCTTTTGGGTTGCCTTCACCATAGCAACTTGATAGGATGATTTATTAAGAGAGAATAAATATTATTAATATATTATTATGATAGTAATATAAAGAATAATAATATTGTTATAAGTCATAGAATTATTTAGAATTAATTTGGTGACTTAAAGAGATTAATTAAATAAGAGGGTATAAACTGTCAATTGTTTGATAGTTAAACTTTAGACTATAAATCCATATTGGATAGATGGTGGACGGATTCTAGAAGCTATGGATAGCTTCAAATCGTCCAAGTCTATCTAAGGAATGGATTTGGATTGCTTTAAGAGAAGATTATCCAATTAGGGTTTAAGCTGTAACCCTTAAGGAGTCTACAAGTATAAATAGACCCTATGGCAAAGGGAAATCGACACTTGATCTAAAGTAGAGAACCCCTGGCCGATTTCCTCCCCTTTCCTCTCTCACAAATCACCCTCCTTGCTATTTGGTGTTTGTAAGCCATTAGAGGAGTGACAATTGTGACTCTAGAGCTCCAAGACAACAAGGTCAAACAAGAGATTCAAAGGTATGTTTCTAGATCTGATTTAGTATTGTTCTTATTCCTAATTAGTTATTAGAAGTCTTGGATTCAAAGCATGTTTAATTAGAAAGCCTAGATCCAAGCACTAGGGTTTTGCATGCGCACATAAGAAAGTTCTTATGGCTAAAACCCATCACACACAACTTTGTGTACTCGATCTCCTAGTCATTCACTTGACACTTTGTCAACAAATTACTCTAATTTCCAAATATGAAATTTCTCATTCATCATGCAACCAAGTTGCATGATTCCAAGTTTCTGTCCAATTGAAACTTGGGTGATGAGAAACTCTCCCTATTTGGTAAATTCTTGACATTTCCACAAATAACATAATTAAGAATCACATCCACTCGTTGTAGAAATATACGAACATCAATTTTTCATAACGATTTCATTGCAAGGAAATAAATAAATAAATAAATGAGTCAAACCAAAATTTATTTTATTCATAAAAGCAGCGGAAAACATTTGTCCTTACAATGCAATATCAACTGAAAACTATGTAGTCAAAAGAAAAAATTCCTAACAACTCTATCATAACTTTCTAAGCTCAAAATCTAATCTTCAAATCCATGCGATCGAGATCCATTTCTTCGTGATTAGACTCATCTTGCTCTTTCACCAAGCTTCCTTTCTTTTCACCGATCCTGCAAAACATTCAAATGCAATCTTATCACATCATGTATTAAGAATCAACGAATAGGAACTTAATGGAGTTAGATAGTGGATTTTACCTGAAGCACAACCATACTCTTTGAATCTCCCATCTTTTGGACTCTTCAGGCTCTTAGGGCAGACTTGTATCCAACGTCCTTTCTCTTGGCAGCAAACGCAGGTCGCTTCTCCTAGAACGTCTTCGAAAGTATGGTTGGTTGACTTTCCCAACAAATATGCTCCATTGCTTTGCCAAATCATATCTGATTCAGCAGCAATGAGCATGTAAGTTAGTTCAATGAGGTTTTCGTCATGATCCATCATATAATACTTTCTTTTGAACTCATTATATGATTCAGGGAGTGACTACAGAACCCAGTTCACAGCCAACTTATCAGGGAATGACGCACCCAACATTATCAACCTATCGATGTGTGATTTCATTCCTAGAACGTGGGCACACACGGGTTTACCATCTTCATGTTTCAATTCCAATAGGGCTTTAGTGACATTGAACCTTTCAATTCTTCGATCTTGTGGGTTAGGGAGAATAATTGGAGGAGGTGGAGGAAGTGAATCATGATCTCTTGTTCCTCGATTGAATCGTGGAATATCATCTTCATATGGAATGCTTGTTCCACAGGATTTGGGAAGACCATAGTTGTCGTACAAGTACATCTACAAAACAGGAGAAAACGAATTCAAGTTAGTTGATTGATTGAGTCCTTAATAAATCAACCAAATGAGATATTAAGGATAGGACCCAACACAATACGCTACAACCTAGAAAAGGGATGCCGTAATCTAGTTGCAGAATATTTGAAGGTAAGTGAATGACGATTCACTAATTTTCCACCATAAAAAAACGAAAAACCGATTAAGTTTTAAATGCTTTGAAAACTCCTAGATCCTTTGAGATTCATTGAACTTTTCAATTGCATGTTTAAATCTCGATATGCCCCTCGAGTTTGTGACTGGGATGCCGAGAATCACAAAACGGGTGTGAATAACCATGCAAACTTACATGGTGCCCCCACATGTTACATTCACCTATTCGATGTGCCGGTTAACCATACACGCTCCACCGAACTATGACAAACATTGAGTCACCCTTTGCTACCTTTTCTTAGAACCATTTAGTGTGCCGGTTAACCACACACGCTCCACTAACGTGTTCGCAAGGGTACAAAGTGTAATTTCATGGAATTGCATCAATTCACTTTTGCCTAAAGTAACTAAGATTGGGAATTTTATGAAAGCATTTAGTTACTTTTGTACTTCATTATACTTATAATGGAATGTTTCTGTCCTATCCTACCCGTTCGGCTAACGACCCTCCACTAGTCAAGAGTGCGGTGGGTAAGAGTGGATACCCATTCAATCGCCATTTTATAGGCAATTTCCTTAAACACCCCTTATAGACCAACTTCGTGAATGAGGCCTACTAACGGTAAGACTGACTTTTACTCATACATATGTATAATGTTAGACTTTTAGTGTTATATATAGTATAGGGTGTATTTTACACTTTTAAAATACTAGTTGGTCTAATTTAAAAAATTATACCTTTAATTAAATGTAAACCAAAACTTCTGTGGATTTATTAAACCTATTTTAATTACACACTTTAATTAGTTAATAAAACCATAATGGTGTGATTTGAACTTTTCAAAATAATACTAGGGTTTTAGAATTTAACATTCCTAAATTAAACTTTTAATCAACTTTTAAATTCCAAAACTTGAGGGCAAGTTTTTGAAACATTTCAAAACATTAGGGTTTAGAATTTAAATATTTCAAAATCAAACCTTTTAATAAAAATTTAAATTCCAAAACTTGAGGGCAAGTCTTGAAACTTTTCAAAACACAAGGATCAAATAGCAAATAACTTAAATTAAACAATTAATCTAATTATTATCTAATTTGACCTAAAATCAATTTCTTGCAAGATAAGTTACCCAATTAATACAAATAATCAAACTTTAATCAAATAAGAAAGTTATTATCTAATCAATTGGTAATTATCTTTTGTTTAATCAAGGATACACTCAAAATATGATTAAAATTCGAATTTTAATGACCCTTAACAGTGAAGGCAAGTATCTTTGAGTAAAACAGCAAGAAATCCCGAAACTGCCTCATTCTGACGCTCGAACTCGCCGAGTTCCTCTATGGACTCGCCGAGTAGGAGCCAACTCACCGAGTTCAGCAGTCAGAAAGCCTAAATTTCGATTTTGCAACAAGAATGAACATGATAGGCATCAATACAATAGAAACCAATCAAGGCTCCGATACCACTGATGGGTTTTAGCTATAAGAACATCCTATGTGCTCATACAAACCCTAATGCTTGGATTTAGGTTTCTCTACTATACATGCAATTCATCCAAGACTTTAAACCCTAGATCTAGCATATGATAAACAATATAATATATGAATTAGGGTTTAGATCATACCTTAATTGTTATGTAGCAATAACAATCTTAACCCCTTCTTGTAATGACTTTAGAAAGCTTAGAGTCACAAATGTCACTCCTCTAATGGTTCACAAACACCAAGAGCAAGAGGATGAAGAATAGAAGAGAAGGAGGATGCCCAAAACGTGTGGAAACCCTAAGGATCTTGTTCACCACGTTTTTGGGGCTTAAGGGTCCTTTATATACATGTATGCTATTAGGGTTTTGAACTAGGAAACCCTAAACTGACTGCTTAAGCCCTAAGCAGCCCATGGACCCTTCTTTAATAAGCCTTGGACGATTTCTAATGGGTTTCCCCATAGAATTCGTCCAACCTTATATTATAAGGTAATCCATAGCCCAATTTTGATTATCTTATAATTACAATTCCAGTCCCTTAAGTTTAATTAATCTCTTTTAGCCACAAACTTAATTCTTATTAATTCTTGACTAATATTAATTAAACAATATGATTTCTCCTTTAATATATTATTCTCATAATATATTAATAAATTATAATTAATCATTTCTCTCCATAATTCATCCTATCAAGTTGCTTTGATGAAGGCAACCCAAAAGGACCATGCACCATCGGGTAAAGTACATACCAAAATAGTTATGGACTTAGACACTAATCCAACATATATGTGTTTATATGTTCTTGAAATATTGATATGAATATTCATGTTCTTATGAGTTCTTGATAGATCATAGGAATTACTTGGTTAATGCTTAATTCATGATCTTTATGTGTTTTAATGGAGTCCATAACTTATCCACAAGTTATGGATAACCAAAAGTCTCTTTGTTTTAAACCCATTAAAAGAACACATAAGTTACAAAAATGAAGTGTCTTCATTTTAATAACTCATAAGTGATGAATTGAAGAGTTTTGTTAAGTTACAAAACTTACCCTCAAGTTTTGGAACATGTAAAGTTAGCTTAATAAACTTTAGTTCCAACCGCTAGATTTTTAAAAGTTAAAAATCAACCCTTATACTTTATAATATTATAAGTTAATAATATATATATGTATAAGATCAAGTCGTCTTACCGTTAGTGGGCCTCATTTACGAAGCCGGTCTATAAGGGGGGTATAAGGTTGCTGCATATAAAATGGTAGCTTAATGGGTGTCCATTTTCACCCACCGCTTCCTTGATTGGTGGAGGGTCGTTAGCCGAACGGGTAGGACAAGGACTTATAAAATTCTCATTAAAGTATAATGATTATTATAAAGTAACTAAATGTTTTATTAAATTCCCAATCTTAGTTACTTTAGGAAAATGTGAATAAGGTGCTAATCCATAAAATTACACTTTACACTTTGTTTAAGTCGTTAGTGGAGCATGTGTGGTTAACCAAAAGTAAAGGGTGCTTAAGGTTTATTATAGGTCGGTGGAGCGCATGTGGTTAACCGGTACATCGATTGAGTGATAAACATTAAGGGTACCAAGTGATTTGCATGGTTACTTCACACCTCGTTTCGTGATCCTCGGTATCCCAGTCACAAAACTTTGAGGGCACACTCGAGATTGAAACATGCCTTTAAAAAGTTCATTGAATCTCAAAAGAATCTAGGAATTTCTAAAATACAATTAAAACCTAATATTTATATTTCGTTTTTCATGGTGGAAATTGGTTAATCGTCATTCACCTACCTTTCAAATATGTTAGAGCTTAGGTTACGACATCCCTTTTCTAAGTTATGATATATTGTGATTGGATCCTAACCTTAATATTACATTTGGGTGTTTTATTAAGGACTATCTTTATATCTAAACTAAACTTGTTCTCTTCTTTTTCAGATGTCTTCCAACAACACTACTTCTAGCTCAAACCCTACTAGCTCCTTTTCCCTCATGAACCTATGTCGGAGGGTCATCTTCGATAGTCCCAACTTTAAGGATTGGATCCGGAACATTAGGATGGTGACTCGCTACGAGGACAAGTAATATGTCCTCGATAAGGAGCTAAAGGAGATCGATGAGTCCACTGCTACGCCCCTGGAGATCGCAGACTTTCGGACTCATGAAAGAGATGTCACCAAAGTGGCATGCATCATGATGGCCACCATGACTGCTGAACTCCAAAAGTCCTATGCGGACTACTACCCTTTTGGGATGCACCAAGATATGATGGATAGATACCATCAGAGTGCTCGTCAAGAGCGGTATGAAATAATCTCCTCCATGATAACAACCAAGATGAAGGATGAAGAATCCGTCACAAGCCACATGCAGAAAATGCAAAGGTATGTGGATCGTTTGCTGAAGCTTAATGTGAACTTCCCCGAGGAGCTAGCAATAGATATCATTTTGCACTCCTTACCCTCGTTTTATGATCAATTACGCATGAAAAACCACATGAATAAGCAAGAAGTCACACTCAACAAACTTTAAGGACTCCTAAAGACCACATAAACAGGTCTTAAAGGTAAGTCGGTTGTTAACACTCCTACTCCTACTCCAAACTCTGCCCCTGTCTTGGCAATCGGGAAAGGTAGAGGAAAGAAGAGGAAGGGCCCTTCAAAGGGTACCAAGGGTAAGACCCTTGATGGCTCTTCTTCAAGTGGAACCAAGAAAGGTTTCGTCACTCCTTCTTCTGACCCAAAGGAGGCTGAATGCTTCTATGGCCATGAAAAGTCGCATTGGAAGCGGAACTGCCTAAAGTACCAACAAGATGTGAAGGATGGGAAAGTCACACCCAAGCATGCAGGTATTTGCATTATTCTTGTTGGATTAATGTCTAAGTCCATAACTATAATTGGTGATACTTGACCTGACCCGGCATGGTCCATTTGGGTTGCATGGCATCATGCATTTGGATAGACTATAATGAGAGAAATAACACTTAAGGATTATTAATATATTATAAGTTCTAATATATTATTAGGATTATTTAATTAGTATTGATCAAGAATTAATCTAGGATTAATTAAGTGATCAAAAGAAGACTAATTAAATATATGGGTTGATTGTGTAAATCATCCATACTTGTATAGTGGGCTAATGCTCCATGGATTATCAAGTTGGGCTAAAACCCATAGGATTCTCCATGGTGTATTTGAACCCATGGATCCAAGGAAATGGAAAGTCATGACAATTAGGGTTTACCCTAATTGTAACACTATATAAAGATCATACTCTTGGAAAAATCGGCCACTATGTAAGAAAGTGAAGGGCTAGCAGATTTCATGAGGTGTAGATTTCTCTCAAGTTATTCCAAGTGTATTTGGTGTTGTGTGAAACATTTGAGGTGTCACACTTGGGGCACTAGGCACTCAAGCTTCATGAAGACTTTCTACATCAAAGAGGTATGTATTCTATCTTGTTATATTCATTGTTTTGTATGCTAGATTAGGATAATACCTTGGATGTTCATATTTGCATGAAGACTTTCTACATCAAAGAGGTATGTATTCTATCTTGTTATATTCATTGTTTTGTATGCTAGATTAGGATAATACCTTGGATGTTCATATTTGCATGTATAATAGAGAAAACATAGATCCAAGGTATATAGGGTTGCATGTACACTTAGGAGTGTTAGAATGCTCAAAACCCAATAGTGGTATCAGAGCCTAGGCTTGTTTTCTTGTTATAGTTGCAAAAGTAGTTGAAAAATCGAGTTTTGATGCTGTCTGCCCATCAGACTCGCCGAGTCCAAGACAAAATGCATCCAACTCGCCTAGTTGGTTCGTGCACTCGACGAGTTGGACCCCCAGACAGCATAAATTCGACTTTTTTTGGCTGGAATTGGACTAGGAACATTACCCTAAAATGTTTTTGGACTTATAAACTTGTTTTTGATGTGGTAATGTTCATGCTAATCCAATTTCAAAGATAATTGTCAATAGGTTCATGTTTTGTATTAGTTTAAGGTTTAGACTAATTACATGAAATTTTTTGATTTGAATTATCTTGTTCTTATGAGTTGCTTAGATTAATAGAAAAGTTGAGTGAAATAGTTGTTTTCAATCCAAATTAATCTAAGAGTTTATTCTAAAATGTGTTTTTGTAACTTGTCCTCAAGTTATATGAAAAGACACATTTAAGTTTCATAAAACTCATAAAAGTTGGCAATGGTTACAAAAATGAAGAGTCTTGTCCTTAAGTTATGGTGGACCAAGAGACTCTTCATTAAATAATAAATAAAAAAAAGTGTAACCTTAATTAATTCCATAAGTTATAAAATAAAGATAAGTCAATTCTTTATTAGTTTAAAGTCTTCCATAACTTGTCCTCAAGTTATGGAACTTGAAGATTTTTTGGATTAAAACTACTTTTAACACATAAGTTATGGAATTAATTAGTTTTGAATAGTTTCAAAACTTGCCCTCAAGTTTTGGAATTTGTAAAGTTTTCTTTTATGATTACTTTAATTCCAAGTTAGCCCTTACAATTTTAAAAGTTAAAATTCAACCCTTATACTTTATAATATTATAAGTTAATAATATATATATGTATAAGAGTAAAGTCAGTCTTACCGTTAGTAGGCCTCATTCACGAAGCCGTTCTATAAGGGGGGGGGGGGTATAAGGTTATTGCCTATAAAATGGTTGTTTAATGGGTGTCCACTCTCACCCACCGCTTCCTTGACTGGTGGAGGGTCGTTAGTCGAATGGGTAGGACAAGGACTACAATTCCCCCTTCACTAAAAGTATTAATGATAAATACTAAGTAACTAAACCTTTTATAAATACCCAATCTTAGTTACTTAGGAAAATGTGAATAAGGTGCTAATCCATGAAATTACACTTTGCACTTTGTTTAAGTCGGTTAGTGGAGCGTGTGTGGTTAACCGACACACTAACTCGTATTTAACAAGGTAGGCAAAGGATAACTTAATGTTTATCATAGTATCGATGGAGCGTGTGTGGTTAACCGGCACATCGATTGAGGGGTAAACACTTAAGGGTATCAAGTAATTTATATGGTTACTTCACACCTTGTTTTGTGATCCTCGGCATCCCAGTCACAAAACCTGAAGGGCACACTCGAGATTGAAACATGCCATTGAACAGTTCAATGAATCTCAAAGATCTAGGAGTTTCAAAACCAATTAAAACCTAATAATACATTTCGTTTATCTTGGTGGAAATTGGTGAATCGTCATCTACCTTCAAATATTTTATAGCTTGGATTACGGCATCCCTCTTCTAAGTTATAAAATAGTTTGCTGGATCCTAGCCTTAATATTTCATATTGGGTGTCATATTAAGGACTTTAAATCAACTATCTTGAATATCTCCCAAAAGATGTCTAGTTTAGACATTTATGATCTTCCCAAATCTCTTGAAACAAGCTTTCCTAAATGAAGATGATGTCCCATGGAAATCATACTTCTTTCACCTCCTCCAATTATTCTCCCTAACCCACTAGTTCTTAAAAGTCTAAGGTCACTCTAGCCCTATTGGCAAGGCAAGGTCTAGGTGTGCTCACATCTTGGAGATGAAGTCACATACTGACAAGCCGGGAGAGTTGGGTGTCATACTCTTGAGAAAGTTGGTGGCTCAATCACTTTCTAAGTCACATAGTGAATTCCTTTAGGACACCTATGAAATATACTATGACAAGACCCTTAATGATCTTATATATTTGCTAAGATCAACTTCCTAAAACTTTATGGACATTGACAATGATGACATTGGATATCTAGTAAAGCTCTCTCTTCCTAGTGGAAAGGGATCGATCATTGTCAACTCGGTTGACCAAATGGTAAAGAGAAAGGCTAAGTATGTGATAGTCCTATGTACCATTACCAAAGGGTCCATATTTTAAGTTGCCAGAGGAATGGGCATTAGTTGCGAAGCTGCCAATTTTACCTAAGGATGCTAAAGTCAATAAGTTTGACTTTATTTCAGGTAAAATCCACTATCTAACTCTGCTAAGTTTCCATTCTGAGATTCTTGATACATGATGTGACTGGGTCACATGTTGATGTTTTAAGAATCAAAGAAAAGTAAAGAAACTTAAAGAAAGAATATGCTGAATCTGATCGCGTAGATGGATTTCTATCACATAGTTTGAAGATTGGATTCTTGAGCTACTTCTTAGGAGGTATGATATTTTTTCTTAGGAATAGACAACAACAAGTTTTCATATGGATTGTAAGGATAAGTTTTTCCGCAAAGTTTTTAAATAAAAGGAAAATTTCTGATATTATTTATTTTAAAATATCTTTACAATGACATCTGTGAAAATTTTCGTTGCTTATAGGATTCCATTAATAGCAAGAGTGGAAATATGAAATTGATTCTTTCATTTGTGGTAATGTCTAAATTTACCAAATAAGGAAAGATTCTCATCACCCAAGTTTCAATTGGACCGGAACTTGGAATCATGCAAGTTGTATAGCATGATGAATGAGAACTTTCAAGTATTGGAAAATTAAGACTAATTACTTATTCACATGGATGTGTGAGTCAAGTAATGGACTAAGGGATCGAGTACACATTCTTGTGCACTAATTAAGTCCACCACAAAAGATCGATAAGATTGTTCGTCATAGTTTACTAAAGCTCAGTAAATATGATTATACTTACAAGCTTAAGTGTAATTCTGAGACATTGGAAAAGGTTCCAATGTAAGGCAGAGCGAATAAGAAGAATCAACTTAGGCAGAAAGATAAAAGTTTCTCAAATCTGAAAAGATGGGAGAGTACTTTAGTATCAGTTGTGTGATCATCTTAATGATTAAGAAACCATAGCACAATTAGTTCTCTAAGGAAATCTTAGTGCATTCTTATGACTAAGAAGAGGAGTCATACTTCGTTCCAATACAAGTCTTAGAGTCATACTCCAAGATTGTAATTTGAGTGATATGTCTTAAAAAAGGTTTAAAACACTTGTCAAATGTAAGAGTAAAAGTTTTCTACTCTTGTACATTTGAAATTGGTAAGTGGTGATGTTTTGGATAAAACAAAGACCAATTAAGGGCAATTATGTGAAGTGTTTGTCTTGATTAGAATCCACACTATCTATTGAATATCTGACAAGAAAGTCTTATATGTCAAGAGGACAGTGGGAGTCTTAAAGGTCTTGAAAGTCTCAAGAACCAATCAAGAATAAAACTTGAAGTTCTTCACTAGCACACGACTTGAGGTTTATAACCTATCGTGTTGACATATTCTGTGCCCATTCCAGTTAAAGGTGGTTTTGCATATGAGTTCTTAGAGTTCTCAATTGGTTGCATAACAACTTGGAAGCAATGGCAGACCCTTGAGCTGCCAGATGGCAAAAAATTAAGATTGAGTTCAATCCATATGAGTTAGGATTTGTCATCATCCTTGTCTTGTGATTATGGTTTTGACAAATTCATATGGGTAGGAACTCATACACCATAAAAATCTAAGTGTCATAAGGTTTCTCTCTGATTCATGAAAATGATGGCGAGGAAACACTTTCACTAAGTAGATTTTATCTAGATAGCAATTGTGGTATTTGCATTCTCAAAGTCGTTAGTGGAGCGTGTGTGGTTAACCGGCACACTAACCTGGACTTGTGAGAAGTGGCAAAAAGGTCTAATCATTATAATTACGGCATCCCTCTTCATAATTATTTAGACACACATGTGTTCTATCTAAGGGAAGGTGTATGATTTTGATAAAGTTTTATCAAAACAATCTAGTATCAGAAATCCGAACTTTGGTAAGAAAGTCAGCTAATTTTTGAATACATGTCAAAGCTAGTGGGAGCATAAGTGTTATGTTGATAATCATCATGTTAGTGGGAGCATGATAATTATGATAAGTGTTGCAAGTTAGCAATGTTAATTATAGAAAACAAAAAGTTTCAACTGGGAAATAGTTGTTTTGCTATAATTAAGGGAGAGGAAATTTTACTTCATCTCAAATCTATAAGCTTAGATCGTGAGGTTTTAATCATTTAGTCAAGGATATATATATATATATATATATATATATATATATATATATATATATATATGTGAATTTCATGTTGGAATGGCTCAACATAAGGAAATTCTAGATATGGGTCCATTATTTGCGTTCTAAAATTCGATTCTGATTACGACATCCCTTTTCATAATCTGAATTATGAGAACTTGGCAAATAGAAATGGAAATGTTATAGCAAAAGAGTGGTTTAGTCTTTATGTGAGACATCATGAATCATGTCCCATATGCTTCGGATATAGGATCGATTACATGTGCTATATTTATCCTTTCTAAGATTTTCCAAATGCCTGGGGCATTAAGAAGGGAAAAGGTCTGGAATTGGATATGACTAAAAGGATTAAACAATTGTCGAGTACAATCTAAGGTTTACCAAAGATTGGTTGCTCAAGGATAGTTGGAAGTATAGTGATAATTCTGGAAGGACCATATTGACATAATATGTAAGGAGGCAACTCTTGTTTATAAGTGATAGTCAAAATGGAATCTAGAAATCTTTCAAAGTTAGAAATTATTCAATCTGTGTAAGATTAAGAAACTTAATGCAAGAATGATGTTTCCAAGGAGCTGATCTCCTTTGGAATGCTCTGTAATGGTTGTTGTCAAGTCTTTCCGACTTTGTGCATAATCATTACAAGAGGATCAATGCATATAAGTTTAGAATCTAACAGATTTCAGTAAATGGCATGAATTTGGAATTCTTGCATTTGCAGTAAGGATTTGGGACTGTGAAAAGAGGATCATTGGAGTTATGTTCAATTGATCTATTTCACAAAGTAAAGATCATAGACAAACATAGTATGCATACTTGGTGTATGGTGTGACTAGTGATTAGAAAACATAGTGTACATGCTTGGAGCATGGGACAACTATTGTTTTAAATTCAAGAATAAAGTTGATAGCTGAAATAGTATACAATGAATAATGTGTAATCATATGGTGGTAAATAAAAGGTTTTTTGTTTATGTTCATAGGTTTTGATACCATATTGGATTCAATTATTCTTGTGTTTCATTTTGCATGTTTTGACTTCCAGAATAAACTAGGTTATTTTTCCTGAATGACTAAGTTATTCAAACCATCCACAGTCGGTCATATGTTGGAAGTAGATATGAATTAAGACTGTCATGGGTTGGCTTGTAGAGGTCTAAGATATTGGACAAAGGGCTACAACACTCATGAGTGCTCATAAGTTCTGAGTATTGGATTCAACCCGCGCTCATTGGAATCACTTCATGGATTTTATCACGAGTGATCATGAGACGATAATATCTTATATTCTTCAAACCTAGAGATATGAGTTGTTACTATGAGTTGGTTGTACATTGATTGCACGAAAACGCATTCGGTAACTCGGTGTTATAAAACGTGCCTTTGTGTATGATTCAACAAGTAGTAGAACAAGCCATATGTGTCGAAGTTTATCAATTCCTTTTACCTTTGGAATAAAAGCAATATCTTTGGGCCCCTCGATGATTTGATGATGATAAATGGAAGTGGCCGGGCCAGGACTGATTTCATTTGTTCAATTAGTCAGTCGTCATAAATCGGAAATCGAGAAACAACAAATGGACAGAGAGAATGATTATAATCCATGTCTCAGTCCATATGATATCTAGAATGGAAGAATATATGAACCCTTATCTAATGGACAAGTTATTGACAAAGGTCAGAGTTCATCTACAAGGTCAAAGTTCATCTACAAGGTCAGAGTTCAACAGAAGCTTTTGAGAGTTACGATTGCCAGTCGGTTCTTGAAGTTATACGCAATAATAGTTTTAGACTTATCCAAGTGGGAGACTGTTGGATTAATGTCTAAGTCCATAACTATAATTGGTGAGACTTGACCCGACCCGGCATGGTCCATTTGGGTTGCATGGCATCATGCATTTGGATAGACTATAATGAGAGAAATAACACTTAAGGATTATTAATATATTATAAGTTCTAATATATTAATAGGATTATTTAATTAGTATTGATCAAGAATTAATCTAGGATTAATTAAGTGATCGAAAGAAGACTAATTAAATATATGGATTGATTGTGTAAATCATCCATACTTGTATAGTGGGCTAATGCTCCATGGATTATCAAGTTGGGCTAAAACCCATAGGATTCTCCATGGATGCTCCATGGTGTATTTGAATCCATGGATCCAAGGAAATGGAAAGTCATGACAATTAGGGTTTACCCTAATTGTAACACTATATAAAGATCATACTCTTGCAAAAATCGACCACTATGTAAGAAAGTGAAGGGCTAGCCGATTTCATGAAGTGTAGATTTCTCTTAAGTTATTCCAAGTGTGTTTGGTGTTGTGTGAACCATTTGAGGTGTCATACTTGGGGCACTAGGCACTCAAGCTTCATGAAGAGTTTCTACATCAAAGAGGTATGTATTATATCTTGTTATATTCATTGTTTTGTATGCTAGATTAGGATAATACCTTGGATGCTCATATTTGCATGTATAATAGAGATACATAGATCCAAGGTATTTAGGGTTGCATGTACACTTAGGATTGTTAGAATGCTCAAAACCCAACAATTCTATCTAATAACTCACCCTATTCTAACTCTTGGGTCCTTGATACTGGTTGTGGTATTCATATCTATTCTGATTTGCAGGGACTAAGAAGAAGTGAGAATGTGGAGCATGGAAAGATAAAATTGATCATGGAGAATAGGAAAGATTCACCTGTCACCAAGATTGGAGTTTATTCTTTGTTGCTAAGTAGTGGGTTTACTTTAGATTTGAATAAATGTTATTATTCGCCAGAAATGGCAAGAAATATTAATTACTTTCATGCTTTGTACAAACAAGGGTTTACCTTTTCTTTTGATAATGAAATTGGTGCAATAAATGCTTTCTTTAATAATATTCTTTATTTTAAAGCATTACCTTGTGATGGTGTGTATGAAGTTGTGTCTGTTGTAGATAACCTAGGAAATAATGTGTTGTGTATTGATTCTTCTGATAATAATAACTTGGATAAAGCATCATTATGGCATTTTCGTCTTGGACATGTGAGCAAGAGACGCATAGGCTAACTCCAAAAGGATTGAGTCTTGGAGTCATTTGACCTAAAGTCAGATGATAGTTGTGAATCATGCTTTCTTGGAAAAATGACAAAGTCACCCTTCACTGGTTCTTGTGCTAGGGGTGAAGGTTTGTTGGATCTGTTACACACAGATGTGTGTGGACCTTTCAAATCTGCCACAAGGGATGTTAATCGTTATTATTTAACTTTTACTGATGATTATAGTAGATATGGATATGTCAATTTAATCAAGCATAAGTTAGAGACTTTTGAAAGGTTTAAGGAGTTTAAACAGTAAGTCGAGAATCAATTGGGTAGGAACATTAAGATGCTTCGATCCGATCATAGTGGTGAGTATCTTAGTACAGAGTTCCTCGACTATCTTAAGGAATATGGGACTATCTCACATTTGACACCTCCCAGGACACCATAGTTGAATGTTGTGTCTGAGAGGCGTAATCAAAACTTGTTCGGTATGGTTCGTTCCATGATGAATGGTGTGGCTGAGAGGCATAATCGAACCTTGGGGGTATGCCTTAGAGACTGCCGCCCATATCCTTAATCTGGTCCCTACAAAGAAAGTTGCCAAAACTCCTATGAGACATGGACAGGTAAAGTTCCTAAACTAAACCACATCAAGATTTGGGCTTGCGAGGCTTTCGTGAGATGCGAGACTCATGATAAGCTCGAACCTCGAAGTGAGAGGTGTATTTTCATCGGCTACCCACATGAATCCTTTGGTTACCTCTTCTACAGACCTAGTGATCTTGTGGTCTTTGTAGCAAGGAGGGGTATCTTTCGAAAGAGAAAGAGAGAGTTCATAAGCCAAGGAAACAGTGGGAGGCAAATTGACCTTGAAGAAATTCAAGAGTCAAGTGGTGAAGGAACTTCAAATCTTAGCACTCAACCTAAGGAGGAAACTCCTATTGAGCCAATTGACGAGTCTATACCTCTGAGGCGTTCCACAAGGGTTAGCAATGCACCTGAGCATTATTATGGCTTCCATATTATTGCGGAAGGTGAGACACTTATCAGTGATGAGACATTGTTAAGTCTGGATGAACCTAATAGCTACGCGGAAGCCATGGATGGCCTCGAGATCTGCTAAATGGAAAGAGGAAATGGACAACAAGATACAGTCCATGTATGACAATCAAGTTTGGAACTTGTTTAACAATGTACCTGCTCGTAACACAGTTGGGTGCAAATGGATCTTTAAGAAGAAGACCGACATGGATGGTAATGTACACACATATAAGGCGCGACTGGTTGCAAAGGGCTTTTCTCAAACTCCGGGAGTTGATTATGATGAGAACTTTTCACCAGCTGCAAAGATTAAGTCCATTAGGGTTCTGTTAGTCATCGCTGCATTTCATGATTATGAAATATGGCAAATGGATGTCAAAACCGCCTTCCTTAATGGAAGTTTGGCTGAGGATGTTTACATGAGTCAGCCAGAGGGTTTTTTCAGTACAGAATACCATAATAGAGTGTGTAAGCTCGAGAAATCCATTTATGGATTGAAACAAGCACCTCACAGATGGAATCTTTGCTTCGATGAGAAAGTTAAAGAGTTTGGCTTTTTAAGGAGTGAAGATGAATCATGTGTCCATGTCAAGGCTACTGGGAGTATAGTTAGCTTTTTGGTACTGTATGTGGATGACATACTACTCATAGGAAATGACATCCCAACCTTGCAGGAAGTGAAGTCCTGGCTTGGGAAGTGTTTCTCTATGAAATACCTAGGAAAAGCTGCCTATATTCTTGGGATAAGGATTCTGAGATACCGGAGTAAAAGACTACTTGGACTTAGTTAGAGTACCTACTTGGATAAGGTGTTGAATAGGTTCAGCATGCAGGATTCCAAGAAATGAGAGTTACCCATCCAGAGTAACGCCAGACTGAGTAAAACTCATAGCCAGAGTATTGAGGCTGAGATAGCATAAATGAGTCGAGTACCTTATGCTTCTGCAGTAGGCTCGATCATGTATGCTATGACCTGCACTCGTCCTGATATGGCCTTTGCTTTGAGCATGGTCAACAGATATTAGGGGAAACTTGGCAAGGCTCACTGGACTGCGGTAAAGAATATCCTCAAGTACCTGCAGAGGACTAAGGACTAGGTCCTTACCCTCGGTGGGAGTGATGACTTGAGAGTTGTAGGGTATAGTGATGCTAGCTTTCAGATTGATATGGATAATTTCTGCTCTCAGTCAGGCTAGGTCTTTACCTTAAACGGAGGAGCAATCACTTGGAAGAGTTCCAAGCAGGAGACCGTGGCTGATTCAACTTGCGAATCAGAGTGTATAGCAGCAAGTGAGGCAGAAAAGGAGGCGATATCGATGAAGAACTTCATTGGAGACCTTGGAGTTGTACCAGCTATAAAGGAACCAATGCAAATTTTCTATGATAGTGAAAGTGCAGTTGGCTTAGCCAAAGAACCAAAGGATCACGGAAGATCCAGACACATCGACAAAAAATACCATTTCATTAGATATCGAATAGAAGAATGACTCCTCGTGGCAAAGAGGGTATCATCAGATGAGAACCCAGCAGATCCCCTCACGAAGGGACTGGTTCGGATTAGGCATCTCCAGCATGCTCGGAGCATAGGACTGAAGGATGATAATAGTTTTAGTAATTAGATACTTTTGAAATTTGTAAAGTGTAATTGACATTTGATGATGAATAAAAGTTGTGTTTATTTATGAGTAAAGTTTTGCTATCTTTTGTCAATCATTTACTATATTTCTTTTGCATGTTTTGACTTCCAAAATAATTATGTTTGGTATACCATATTATTCGAATTCTCCACAGTCGGTCATATGTTGGAAGTAGGTATGAATCAAGACTGTCATGAGATGGTTGCAGAGGTCTAAGTTGTTGGACATGGATACAACACTCATGATTGATCATAAGTTCTAAGCATTGGATTCAACCCACGCTCACGGGTATCACTTCATGGAATTTATCTCGAGTGATTGTGAGACGGTAATATTGTATAAGTGTTCAAACCTAGAGATATGCCTTGTTGCCTATGAGTTGGTTATGCACTGATCGTACGAAACCGCAAATCGGTAACTCGATGTTATAAAACGTACTTTTGTGTGTGATTCAACAAGTAGTAGAACAAGCATATGATTCGAATTTTATATGTTCCTTCTTGGATTAGAAGCGGATATCTAGGCCCCTCGATGATTTTGTTTTGACCTATGTACCGGGCCCGGTCAGAACTAAGTTGATGTGTTCAATTAAGTTCTTTGTCAAACAAATCGGAAATCGGGAAAGAAACTGTTGGACAATAAGTAAGACATTGTTCCATGTATTTGTCCGACTGATATCTAGAATAGAGGATTATAAGATCACTTATCTTAAATGGCGTATCATCATCTTCTCGGTTTCGAGAGACCTTGAAAGAGCTACGATTGTTGATCGGTTCCTGAAGTCATACTTGCAGTTATAATTATTAGACTTATCCAAGTGGGAGACTGTTGGATAAGGTGTTTAAGTCCATAACTATTTTTGGTATGTACTTGGCCCGGTTTGGCATGGTCCATTTGGGTTGCATGGCATCATGCATTTGCATAAACTAAATTGAGAGAAATAACACTTATGGTTTATTAATATATTATAAGTTCTAATATATCAATAATATTATTTAATTAGTATGGATCAAGAATTAATCTAGAATTAATTAAGTGATCAAAAGATGACTAATTAAATATATGGGTTGATTATGTAAATCATCCATAACTTGTATAGTGGGCTAATGCTCCATCGATTATCAAGTTTGGCTAAAACCCATAGGATGCTCCATGGATGCTCCTTGGGAGTTACAAACCCATGGGTCATGGAAATGAAGAGTCATGTCACATTAGGGTTTACATGGTGTAACCCTAGATGTAACACATTATATCAAGAACATGATATCATCTAAAATTGTCTACACTAAGAAAAGAAGAGGGATAGGCGGATTTTGAAGTGTTCTACATTCTCTCAAAGTTATTCCAGAGCACTTGGTGTTGTGTGAAACATTTGAGGCATCATACTTGGGGTGCTATGCTCTCAAGGTTTTCAAGGAATCAAATCAACTACAAGGTACGTAATTCTATCCATCTTTTATGTGAAAAGTTCCCCATTTATGCTAGATAGGATTATGAACCTTGGAAATCATATTTTGCATGTATTTTAGACAAACATAGATCCAAGGTTTTCTAGGGTCGCATGTACACTTTGGGGTGTTAGAATGCTCATAACCCATCAACAGTATGGAGAGTGTTGTAAGTCTGTGGGTGTGATCATAGCATTCACTAGCAGCCAGATAGTATTAGAGTGTTGTAAGTCTGCAGGTGTAGTCGTAGCATTCACTAGCAGTCAGATAGTATTAGAGTGTTGTATGTCTGCGGGTGTAGCCGTAGCATTCACTAGTAGCCAGATAGTGTTCGGGTGTAGTAAGTTTGTGGGTGTAGCCGTAGCATTCACTAGCATTCGCATAGTATTAGAATGTTGTAAGTCTACGGGTGTAGCCATAGCATTCACTAGCAGCCATATAGTGATAAAGTGTTGTAAGTATGCGGGTGTAGCCGTAGCATTCACTAGGTTGGTAGATGACATGAGCGTTTTATTAGAACGTAGAAGGAACAGTAGTAACCACCAGTTCGGGTGCAGTAGTGAGGATAAGCAAATCCAAAGATTGGATTTCAGAATTACCCAGATGGATTAGATCTGGTTGAGCCAGTGATAAGACTGTAGGAGCGCCACTACAGTTATGGGATCAAGAAAGTAATGGACCGTATAAGATTGCTTGTGATGTAAGGATACCATCGGTTAGGTGGCAATCACCTTTAGCCTTCGATTTGATGATGACAGGATTCAACGCATGGACCCAATTGGTTAGATCGGGAGGTTGTTAGAGCCACAATGGCATGATAACTAGTGGCAACTAGTTCGTGGGAAGTATTTCATTCAAAAGTTATGTGAGGCAACTAAGTGGGGAGTCCTTTGGCGCCGCAGCCAGACCGGAACCCGACATTTCAGATGATTGGTGAATGAATCAAGACCAAGCACGTCTCGGTAGATTCTAGAAAGCAGCTGTGTGGCAACATACTACTTCAGGCGGTTCAGTGTTCAAACAGTTTTAGCGTTTGGGCAGTGTTAGTATTTGCATTTCAGGTTGCAAATACGAACGGAATAGCTGGTTGATTTGGAAGTGGCAAGTCACTCATAGCAGGATTATTTGAGCCTTAGTCGAGTATAAGTGACCTACAGAGGTAATTTGGCTTGTGGTCCTGATTTATAGTGGGAACCTCGAGTTATCAGAAGTTGCGTAGACAGATGAGAGATTAGTGAACTGGATTTAACAATAACGATTCAGTATGAGTGGTCTGTCAGGGATTCAGACCATCTCGAGATAGCAGATTTCAGACAGAGTACATGTGATTTTGTTGCGAGGAATTCTTTCACCTACGGATTTTTGGGTCTTCATGAAGATTGGTCACGGCTACCCTGGGAAGGTTAGGGTGTGCCCAGGATGGTGACCATGTCACTACAGTGGTTGGGTGTGTAAGGAATGGTAAGGAATGATTTCGATGATGAAATATAATTTAAGTGGGGGAGAGTTGTAACACCCTGTTTATTTAATGTACAAATAGATAAAATTTATGAAAGAGTAGTTTCCCTAAAATCCATAATATTTAGTGAGATGTTGGTTTTGGGAGCTAAATGTTATAATCCTTGGAGTATTGGGGGTTAAAAGTGTAAATCCGGACTTAATTTGTAAGTAATATTGAAGACAGGGGTTGCTTGGTAACAATCAGGACTTAATTTGAATGGGTCTCGGGAGGCATGGTTTAAATGGTAAATATTGGAGTTATTTTGAAAATATTCTTATGAGGAGGGGCAGAATGGTAATTATCGAAGCTGATTTGAAAAGATTCTAAGGGGGAGGGACTAAACTTGTAATAATGGGCAAAGGTTTGATTGGAGCGGGATTTAAGCCCGACATCTTCTTCCTCCTATTACATTACATACACCTTAACCCTCACATAACTTCCTTTAGCCGCCACCCTACTTGGAGCTCCTTTAGTTGCCGCCTCCTTGCCATGGAAGTTGGGGTCCACCGCAACCAAATCGTCGGCGAAGCCGTTGCCAACAACAAAGAGAAGCACAAAGACGCCAGCAGTGGGCTGTTGCAGCCCTCCTCCGGTGAAGCGAGCTGTGTTCGCCACTGTGCAAGTTATGTTCAAATTGGAATCTCTCGGTAAGGATCGCTTCCACCCATCTATTCCTTTCTCTTCATTCTTTCTGTGATTTGGTGTCGTTCACGTTGACAGGGGTTACCGGTGGCCTTGGGTCACCATTTCTATGTTTTTGGTCGTTACCCACCGCCTGAAGTGGCTGAGTTGGGAGTATTTTGATGTTCATCTCGTGTTTACGTGTGTGTGTGTGTGTTTTCTTGGCTGTATACCAAGAAAAACCACCGCCACCACCATAAGGTGGTGGCTATCACCGCAACCACCGCTGCTACTGCTGTTTTGGTGCTGTTGTCGTCGTCGTGAGCCACTAGGTGGGTGACTGGGTCCCTTGAAAAAACAGAATCGCATAGATGGGTGGTAGTTGGTGTTTGTTTGGCCGGAAAATCGAGTATAGCCACCACCACCACGTGCCACCACCGACCACCACTAGATTGTTGTCTATATGTATTTTTATTAGTGTGTATGTGTGATTATTGGAGTTTAGCATTGTAAAATGTAACTGGAAAGAAGAATAATGGAAAGAAGCTCAAACCACCACGGTAGGGTGGTGGCTGCCGCCTCCTGCCGCTATGTCGAGTGTCGGTGTGCCTTGTTTGGATGTTTTGACAAAGGGAGTAAAACCCTAATGGGCCTAATAAAACCCTAATTGACCTATAATCCGAAACATGTAGCTAATGGGCCTAATGAACCCTAATGGATCAAAATACCTATGTATTGGGCATATTAGGCTAAGATAGGGTTGGAAACCCTAATTAGGGTTTAGAAAACCCTAATATTGGATTTATGGGCTTGGAATTATCGGGACCCACATTTGGGCCATTGGAATGTAATTGTGTATTAAGCCCAATCACACCTTATGATTTATTTAGAAGAGTGATGGACTTAATGATTAAGTCAATAATGGGTTAAGTGAGAAACACTTAACACTAATTGTCATTTTATGTGAAACCCTAATTTCGCTTGGGTTTATTGTTGGGCCTTTCTATTGGGTCTTGATGATTGGGTTATTAATGGGCCATCCAAGAGCAAGCCAGTGGACTAGAATAATTAATGGGCTTTGAGGTAAGGCCCATATGTAGAGTTGGGCCCAATTTGGAAAATTAAGCCATAGATGGGCCATAGTTTGGGACTTTATGATTATGTGATATTAGGTCATTCGAATGTTGTATATTGGACCAGACTGAATGGTTGGGCCTTATGGTAAGACCTTATAAAGGTTTGGATCCAATTTGGAAAATTGGGCCATGTGTTGGGCTTTGACCCATAGTTGACTTTTGGGCCTTTGGATTGGGCCTTGGGCTTGAATTAAGCCAATATAGGGATAATGTAGTCTTCTACCCCAACATGGACTTATGGACATGTGTTGGAACCCAATTATTAATTGGGTGATGTTTGATATTGACAGATTGAGAATTTGTCATCCAGCAGCTGGGATTGTATCTACGGGTCTTCAGCAGTGTGAGGTGAGTTACTGTCACACCTCAAAACCGAAACGACGGAAACATTCGGTGGCGGAGGACGTCATGTTTAGTATCACGAGATATGTATACGGTAAGCAAGTAATGAACTACCATTTCATTTAGAAAGAAAGTGTTTACAATGTGTGTGTTCACAAAACATAGAAATCATAAACAAATAACCAAACAAGACTTGAAGCTATAATGCTCAATTTTCTGAATCCCTAGCACGAGCACCTGTCTAATAGTCTCCTGAGAATACAAGTTATTTGAAAGAGTTGATCAGCAATTAAGATGGTGAGTTCATAAGATTTTAGTGATGTGTGTAAGCTGTAAGATGTGGTTGAAAATGTATATGTAAAAGTGATGTAAGCTTTAAGTTCTGTTTTGAAAAGTTCGCCTGTTCCTCTAGAAAATCCTATATTTCCTACTTGAATGAAAGTTTAAGTAAAATGACACTACAAGCCTTTCTATGCGTACTAAGTATGTACAAACTATATATACTCAGATTAAACAAACAATCGATTGTGCGCATCTGCCCTAAATCACGACCCAACGGGGAACAGAAAGTAAGGCGGATAGCACACATTCAATTGGTTTTTAGATCATTGTCATATATAACCCTGGTATATTCACTTGTTACTCATGGAGTTAGTTTTAATGATTTCCTTTATATCTAATTAAAAGTTCTTTAAGAAAACCTATATTTCTTATAGTAAAAATAGTGACCACAGTGACTACTTTCATAATATCTTAGGTTATACTGCTATATATAATCTAATATCGGATAGAAAGTTAATTGAGTGAATCTGCCCTAAGTTGTCACACCCCAAAACCGAGAACGGCGGAAACGTTCTGGGGCGGAGGACGTCATGTATGTATCATAACAATGTAAAGTAGTAAACAAGCAACAACATCATCCATTGCATTAATAGAATAATTCAGCTTACAATTGTGATCTTTCATAGTATAAAACAACATAACGAATACTCAAATTAAAAGACGAGTCTTGACTGCTCCGTCTTCTCTAAACCTTGCATCGGTACCTGTCTATTTGTAACCTGAGAATACAAGTTATTTTGAAAGCGAGTATCAGCAATAAAGCTGGTGAATTCATAAGTATTTTAATGTTATTGCTTTGAAAAGTTGTTATGAAAGACTGGTGAATGTTTGATGAAACATTTAGTATAAGTATGAAAACCCTAGAAAATCCCATATTTCCTACTAGTATGAAAAGTAGTCTTCTACCAAGACCCGCATGTTTTGAACGTAGTCTTGAACCAAGACCTGACTGTTTTGGAAGTACGCATCACTTGAAAATGTGACATTTTTTCCTTGTTTAACTAATATTATAAAACTATAAAAGTAATAATATAATAACTTATGTTGTATCCTTTGGTACTAAGATACACACGGCGTGGAAACTCGTTGTAAATGGTTCAACCATAGACATTCGTAGATGTGCATTTACCTCTGTTGCTAACAGCCGGGTTTAGGAATAGTTAGTCACTTAAGTATACCTGTAATGATATCAACCGAAAACATCCATAGATGTTCATTTACCTCTGTAGCTAACAGTGGTGATAGGAATGGTTAGTCCCACAGAGTATCCTTTGGTACTAGGATATAAAGGCCAATCTATCTCGTCGATGATGTGATTGTATCACAAGGTAAAGATAATAAGGAGAACTATATAACAGTATCTACACATGTAATAGTAACTCATCATATATTATCTACGTAAACGTACTCATCTAAGCGTATCTATGTAAATGTATTCATGTATGCGTATCTATCTAAACGTATTCATGTAAGCGGAATCTCTGTAAGAGTATCCCTTCATATAGCATGTAGTCTAGACTCATGAATGAACTGACTCTGGTGTAATTTCTTGTAATAGGGATAATGTTTTGTATACCCTAAACTATTCCTATAATAGTTTACTAGAATGTAATTGATGAGTGTCCAAGTAGGTTTATACACCCTTGCTACCCAAGAGCGTCGGAACTGAATTAACTGGAGGAACATTTATGACTATATATGTACACATGATATATAACTAATATTTAAAAGACCTTCGGAAGGGTACCCGATATCCCACCAGACCACATCCAAATCGAGGAAAAGGAAACAGGGTGGATAGCCTTCCTAAGTATTTTAAACATTTCTTATATAACTATACATATAGAGGCATGCAATTTATAATATAAAAGCATAAAAGAAGTTTTGTAAAACCTTTGAAAAGTTTAATAAATAAGAATTTATGACTTGATGTTAGTTTATAAATCGGTTAGAAAGACCGTTTGACAAGACAGTTTAAGTGTGAGAAAACCTTTGTTTGAAGCACAACTATAATAGATTCAAAAAGGAAACTTACAGTTTGTAAGACAGTTTCTAAAAGTGTTTTAACATGTAAAAACGTTTGTGAAAACTATTTGAAGTACATATGAAAATGTTCATTTGTTCTTGTATATGAATGTATCTCCTTGAAATAGTATTTCTAGTATGTAAAAGTTTGTGATGTTCTCGTAAAACTATACCTATTATAGTTTTCTAAAAGTGTGTCTCGTTTGTATAGTAATCCCTAGTGAAACGCTCACTTGTTATGAAAAGTATAATTTTTGTAGTGCCTAAGATGGACACATATACATACAGTATAAGCAGAGTGTTTGATTTATACATATATAACAACATTTTTCATTTCAAAAGATATGATGTTATCATGATACATTTTGCATATGAAAGTTTCCTTATAATAGTTATAAATCAGATATGATTCCGTTCATAAAAAGTGTATAATGAAACTTTATATAACACACGATAGTTATCGTGTGTTTTACTTGTATTCCCCTCCTTAAAAACATATAAAAACATTTATAATACATTTAAAAGTGTGGATTATAGGGGTATGAACTCACATGATAGATTGAAGAAAGCGAGACGAAAACCGAGCAGAACTTCTACTCGAGAAAGCGGATTTCTCGGGATTCTCGGGAATCTTGGGAGCGTAAAACTTCCTTCCAAACTTGGATATGAAAACCGGGCTCTTGGGATGACTCCGAGGGTTGAAACGCAGAGCTTCGGCGTGAGAACGGAAAGAATTTAGCAAAAAAGGTCGGCACCCGCGTACGCTGGGCGTACGCAACGTCATGCGTGAGCACATCCTCGGTCGAAGCATCGGAGCGATGTGGACGAATTAAGGCCGAGCATCCGAGTACGCTGGGCGTAACGTGGATTGGTCCGATGACTCCTCCTTCAGATAATACCGGATTTTGATTTTAATTTACATTTTAATTATTTAGTAAACTTCAAAAATTCATATCTTTCTCATACGAACTCCGTTTTCGACGTTCTTTATATCCACGCGAAGGTGAGACTACGATCTACAACTTTCGTTTAGACTCCGTCGGCAAATATTGAATTTAATTTTAATATTATATTATAATAGGTCGGGACAGGAAAAGTCCGTTAAAGTTCCACAACTTCTTCATCTGACGTCCGTTTCCGTCAGAATTTTTACCATTGCGCTTCCATTGTTTAGTCCTTCGATTCTCATTTAGTTTGTGTCGGCTAAAAGTCTCTCAATCTCTATTTCGAGTTTTTAGCTGTCTACTGCTATATCCGTAACTTAGAAAAATCATAACTTCCTCACAAGAAGTCAGATTTGGATGTTCTTTTCATGTACGTTTATGGTTTAATGATATCTAAAACTTTCATTTAGATACCTAAGGCTAAACATTACTGTATTGAAACTTCGTGTTTTACGTCCATCAGTGTTGCCGGTTTTGCCGAGAATCATCGGTTGGTCATAACTTTTTCGTTATAACTCGGATTCTAGGGTTCTTTATATGTACGAAAACCTTGATACGATTCCTAATACTTTATTTAACCCAATTAAGATTTTAGGAAAGTTAATTTTTGACGTAAATTTGACTTGTCATCCATCATATTGTCTCGGAATATCGGGTTGTCACATAAGTCCATAACCCAACGAGGACAGGAAGTAAGGCGGAAAACACACATTTAACTATCTATTGGTTATTAGTTTTATATATAAACATGGTGTATAAGCTAAGGTGTTATAGAGTTATTCACCTAAAGTCTTTAAACTTGTACTGGCTTAATAAAATGGATTAAGGCCTTCTCTAGGAAATTTCTACTTTTGTATACCAAAAGTAATGACTTTGAAAAGTATGTTTTGTACTAAAAAGTTGTGCTTTGACTCTGTGTCCTATAACATGATCCATACCTGGTACCCTTATGATGACTTAATGTATACTAAGCATAAATATATATAGAATCAGGTAGATAATAGATTGGGTGAATCCGTTCCAAGCCCACAACCAGACAAGGACAAGAAATGAAGTGCAAAGCACACATCCTATTAGCTGTCGGAACCCATTGGTATATATGTATCCTATGATGTATACATTAAGGAATTATAAGACTAGCATTATGGTCCTAACTTTTAGTAGTAGCCTTCTACCAAGACCTGACTGTTTTGAAAGTAGCCTTCTACCAAGACCCGACTGTACGACTATTAATAACATTGACACTGGAATTTTATATCCTTCTGTAATTGTCGTATTGACAGTGTAAGTACTGTAGTATTTGTAATAAGTGACTACTTTTAGTACTATTTTGCCTTAATTGAGGGTTAAGGCATAATGTGATGGCTAGATCCTATGATAAACGCTCCCTCGTCAAGAGATTCTAGGAACTACATGCGACCCCTACATGAGTGCAAGCCGCGAACATCCACATTAGTATGATCATGTATACCTAATATAACTACCACAATGTAGAAGTGATTCATTGGGATAGTTAGATCCTAAAAATGTTCCATGCTAGAGTTCCTTACTATGTTCTGTTCTGTTATCGTATATTGATATCGTATCTATGTAAGCGTATTCATGTAAGCGTATCCATGTAAATGTATTGCGTTAGTATAGACTCATGAACTGGACTGTCTCTTTGTGTGCTTCATTGTACTAGAAGTAATGAATAACATTCTTCTAAACTATACCTATAATAGTTTAATAATGCTCTACTTGGACTGTTACTAAAAATACTCATTTTTATACTAAGTTATGAATGTACTTTAACAATGGAGTTTTGTATAACTATAAAGTAACATTGTAACATCCGGATTCCCAGGTATTATATTTTATTCTTTTATATTTTGGAAGTTGTGAGGAGACTCGGCGAGTTGGTGTTTAAACTCGCCGAGTATGGTCGTGGATTCGTATCCGAGTTCACAGCTGGACTCGGCGAGTTCATGAGTGGACTCGGCGAGTTCATGAGTGGACTCGGCAAGTCCACGCTGTTTAATGAAACCCTAATTTCCAGGGTTTGAGACCTATTTAAAGGCCCTTAGGTCCGTCATTTTCGGCCACCAACCCCCAGAGAGAAACCCTAAGAGATCTAGAGTGTTTGTGAGGAAGGAGAGGCCATTCTTGATCCTTTTGTTGGTGTTTTTGCAATAAGGAGGTGACCAAGGCAAGAGGAGGCTGAAGGTGGTGTGATTTTGGTGATTTCTGAGTTCATAGAGATCATATTGAGGTGTTTTGCTCGAACCTTCTTCAGTTTTGGTGTTGATTCTTAGTGTTAGGGTTTTCTAACCCTTTTAGAGGTTGGATAAGTGGAGCATTTGGTCCCTTCTCGAGTCTATGTTCTTCATCTGGACCCAAAGAGGTCCAGAGACTTTAACCCTTGGAGCTTTATGAGTCATTTTGGGAGCCATGAGCTTGGGATGTCATTTTTGGGGCTAAATCACCAAGTTAGACCATTTAGATGTTATATGAGTGTCAAGGTCTGAACTTTACGTGATTATCATGCTTGGGAAGGCCAGATCTATGAATGTAAGGAACAGATCTGACCTCAGGAGGCCTATGGAGTTTGTGCATGGCATGAACTCGCCGAGTCTGAAGAACAGACTCGGCGAGTAGGATGAGGGTTTCCTGTAAAGCACTCAGTGAGTAGACTTTCTGAGTTGGGGAATAACTCGGTGAGTCAGGGAGAGTTAGGGAGGCTGGAGGTCAAGGCGGAACTCGCCGAGTTGTTCTTGAGACTTGGTGAGTTGAGTCGGGGTGGCCCCACGGTTCATGCCAGGTGTGACTCGTCGAGTCAGAGGAAGTACTCGACGTGCCAAGAGAGGGACTAAGAGAGTCATTGGACACGTGTAGACTCGCCGAGTCGTCCTAGTGCACTCGACAAGTCGGGTAAAAGTTTGACCGTTGACTTTGTTGACTTTTAGGGTTGACTATAGTTGTATTTATGATTGTATTTACTTTATGTGATTAGGCGGAGGCTAGTTCTCATTTCTACCGAGTCAAAGACTTACTGAGACACTGAGGGGAGTCTTTTCACTATACGTTACCTAGAGTGGTATTATGTGATGACTAGAGGGTCTTATGTGTTATGTATGAGATTATGTGCTATGTGATATATGTATGTCGTATGATGATATAGAACGGACTAGAGGATCCAACGAGCTATGACCGGACCAGAGGGTCCAACGAGCTACAGGACTGGAGGGTCCCGCTGAGACACATCGACCAGAGGGTCGTATATTAGCCTCGAGTGGCGTATGTGTTGTATGTGGTATTTTGGGGAACTCACTAAGCATTTATGCTTACAATTGTTGTGTTATGTGTTTTAGGTACCAGTGATGAACGAGGGAAGGCGCCGGCATGATTCGTACACACGCACATTAGAGTTCATATATTTTGATCTTGGGTTTTGTACTGATACAATGTTGATACAATGTTTTTAAATGAATGCGAATGATATTTTATGGTTTTTTTCAATGGGAAAAATTGTTTAAATTTTACAGTGTTACAAGTTGGTATCAGAGCCTTGCTTTGAGAGATTCGGATGCATCTTCAGGCGTATCTTAACGCAAACTGAGGATTTGAGGAAAATTTTGATAATGAAGTAAAATTTTTGAAAAGGGTAAAAAGAGTTTTGAGACAAATGGAGCAGAGCCGTGTGTACGATCAGCTGGCACCCGAACGGTGGATCCCCAAAAGTACCCTTACATTGTGTGTTGTGAGATATGTTATGTTACATTATGAATGCTAGAGTAGGCTAGGTATACATATTAGGACCAGAGTGGCCTGATTTGTGATGCCTTAGCCTATGAGATTTCTGCTGCTGAGATGCTTTGAGAGTGAGTAGATAGTAGTTAGGAGCTCATGAGAATAGAGTACTTGTAATCCAAGATCCAAGGAGGAGGACTTGGAGTGAATGCTGATGCGGTGTGGTCAGTAGTATTGGGCCCATACTACTGAAGACACCGAATCAGTGGGCATTCCAAGTAAGAATCTTTTGGACAACGGAGGACGAGTAGGGTTGCGTCATCGAGTATGAGTATGCTCAATCGATTCTATGATAATTTTTGTTGTATTTCAGAGGCATCATGTTTGGGACTCGACACACACCTGAGAGCAGTGGTGTCAGCGACGAGGAGATCCGTCGATTGATTCACGAGGAGGTGGCTGCTGCCATCTGGGCTGAGATTCTTGAGATGTTTGGGGACATCAAGACCACATTGATCGATACTTTTGATGAGCGGTATGCAGCGCTGACTGAGGCTGCGACAGCTGCAGCTACTGCTGCTGTTGTTGCTGCCAGACCTCAGGGAGGTGACTCGTTGTTGTTTCGAGAGTTCAGCAACACGAAGCCACCAGAGTTCGATGGGACGCAGGACCCGATTGCTGCGATGAGATGGATCTCTGACATCGAGAGATGTTTCTATACGTGTTCTTGTCCAGAGCACTTGAGGGTACGGTTCGCTCTAAACCAGCTCCGTTTGGGAGCAAAGGATTGGTGGATGTTCGTGACGGCGAACTTCACAGTGCAGAGATTTCTAAGGTGACCTGGGAGAGGTTCACCGTTATGTTCAGAGACGAGTATGTTCCCCCAGTGGAGAGGGAATGGTTGATTCAGGAGTTCTTAACCCTCAAGCAGGCTCGTATGAGCCGTTATCTGAGTGTTTTGAGGAGAGATATTCAGGAGTTCATGGCGAACTCGACATACCGGACATTTTCTAAGCTCCAGGAAAATGCCCGGAAGAGGGAGATTGAGTTGGAGACTCAGGCCAGGGAGGAGGCCGAGTCACATAGGGCGGATCGGTGACCGGCTCAGTCCCAGACGGCAGCCAAGCAGGCAAGACCCGCTGATTCGAGATCTGGTGGTGCAAAGGGTCGCACTTGTGGGAAGTGCGGCAAGAGTCACAAGGGTTCGTGAAGGGCTGGAGTATGCTACAAGTGGGGGAAGGAGGGACATATCGCGAGGGATTGCCCCAAGGGATTTTCGGTTTGATTTCATTGCAACCAGACTTGCCATCGGAAGGCCGAGTTCCCTCAGCTACTTCAGGGTTCAGTGCAGGGATCTACGCATACTGCTAGGGCTACCGAGGTTTGGCCGGTGAAGGCCGAGGCCCCGAAGGCTCGTGGGAGAGCATTTTAGTTGACTGCGGAAGAGGTCTGCGCGGCGCCCGATGTTGTGGCTGGTATGTTGTGGCTTATATTGTGACATCCCCAAAATCTCGACCAGAAAAGACCGATTTCATTTATGCTTTTTAAATAATTTCAGAGTAAATCCTTTTGATTTAAAAGAGTTGCGGAATTTGTTCCCAAAACAAAACATGATAAAATAATATTTATCAAAGCATTTCATCAAGAGATGCATTTTCATTATATAATCAAAACTCGGGATGTCATGTTCCGATACAGACCATAAAGCATAAACGATAACATTACAAGTCACTCAACAAATATATACATATACAGACTTGTAACAAAACAACTTGATGATTCAACCATCTTATGCCCTCGCGCCACTACCTGTAATACAAATAAAACTGAGTGGGTCAGGCTTGGGAGCCTGGTGAGCATATAGGGTTTTCAACCCACAATAAATAAATTATATTTAATTTCACCAACCAATCACTATCCCGATTACCCATTCCCGTTATCCTCACTTTACGTCCCTAAAATAACATCTATCTCAAGGGACCTAATCTAGGATTCTCATCGGGACGGACATCACTGCTAAGGGGTTTCCTCAACAATAGATATCCTAAAGGCAACCATGAGGGGGATAAAGTACACCGGTGAACACATCGTTCACAACATCTACAGGTTATGAACCTGCTAGCGTTCCACTGGACTGTCTAGAAAGAGTCCGTGGTCGTTATCCATACTCCGCTGAATAACTAGATCAACAACAACAACAACATCGAGGCCTCTCATCTGTTTATTACACACCAACTATCTACCCATGTTCTACCCAACATATTAGTAGATAAAATATATACTTTCATACATAGTTTGAAACCTGTATATCATTTTCATTCAATACATATTCCACATAACAGATGAGGCACACCCACATAACACGTATTTCATAGAAAGTAAATCAGATCTATGAGATAGAAGAGGGTGAACATACATTCACACACATAACAACAAATTCTACACATAACACGTATTTCATATAAAATACTTCATAACCATGCGTTAGAAGAAAGTAACTACACACCCACACATATAAACAACAATATACTTAATACATTCGAACCATACTTGTATTATTATCGTGTTTATGAAAGGTAGTATACACTCACTTGATCAGAAGATGATCGGACAGCACTACGACTTGCAGAAGTAGAAATCCTCAGCAGATCTGGAAGATCTCTACAAAAATCAAACTTCTCGCGGGCAGAGCTTCGACTTGGGAACCGCACTTCTCGGGATCTCGGGACTTGCCTCGGGGCTCGAGAATGATACCGGGGCTTCGGGGTATTTCTGGCACGCAAATCGATGCAAAACGGGAGAGAGAAGAGAGAAAATGAACAAAACTCTCAACTGCCCTCGCAAGCCTTTTATAGAGGCTGGGCCTCGCATGTACGCGGGGCATACAGGTCCGAAATCGTCACTGCGTTCGTCATCCGAAGCCATTTGTTGTGAGTGTCGACATCTTCGGAGTACGCGGGGCGTACTTCGGATCGGATTGCTGACTCCCCTTCGGATAATGCCGGATTTTTCAATTAAAAATAAATACAAATTAATTAATAAACTTCGGAAATTCATATCTTCTTCATACGAACTCCGTTTTCGACGTTCTTTATATCCACGCGAAGGTGAGACTACGCTCTAAAACTTTCGTTTAGACTCCGTCGGCTAATTTTGACTTTATATTTATTATTTATTTTTAATAGGCCGCGACAGAAAAACTTCGTTATAAATTCATAACTTCTTCGTTTGACGTCCGTTCTCGCCTAACTTTTTATCGCTTCAATACCAACAACGAGACCTTCGATCCTCGTTTAGAATGCTTCGGCTAAAACCCGCTCGATCTCAAATCGAGTATTTCAGGCTGGATACTACTAAGTCGAAACTTTGATAAATCATAACTTCCTCATACGAAGTCAGATTTGGGCGTTCTATATATATTCGGAAACCTTGTTTCAACTACTACAACATTATACAAAGATATTAAGTTTATTTTACACTTAAATTTTGACGCTTATTTTTATTCTTAATTAATCAAACAACATAACTAAGCAATTAAGCACAAAACACATAATACTCAAATAATACATTCTTATTATTTCAAAACGGGTTACAAAGGTTAACCTAGACTATTACATTGCTAAAAATGGCAAGCCCGGAAACACAGGCGTTACATATATGATGATGTGCGTAGGTACTTTTCTTGTGAGTTCTGTGCCTGCTTTGGTATTATTTGACTCAGGTGCGAGTCGGTCGTTTGTTTCCGTAGCATTTAATCAGCACATTAGTATCTGTCGAGAGGCGTTGGATCGGCCTCTGCGAGTTTCCATAGATGATGAACGAGCAGTGTATGCTTCAGATGCGATTCGAGGATGTGTCCTTGAGATCTTCGGTGTGGAGTTTCCAATAGATCTGGTTCCGATCGTGATGGGGGACGTGTTTGTTATATTGGTTGAGCCGATATGGAGCTGTGATAGACTGTGAGCGTCAATTCGTGACGATTCGAGACCCTAGTGGGGGAGTTCTTACGGTGTACGGTGAGGGTACACGTACGGGGTCAGCAATTTGCTCGGCCGCCAGAGGGAGATAGAGTCTACAGATGGGCTGTAAGGGATTTGTGGAATATGTGATGGATGCGAGGGTTGATTCAGAGAGACCGAAGTCAGTGGATGAGGTCCCGATAGTGCGTGACTTTCCGGATGTGTTTCCAGAGGAGTTGTCGGGTGTGCCTCCGAAGAGGCAAGTAGAGTTCAGTATTGAATTGGTTCTGGGAGCTGCACCTATCACCAAGGCGCCTTATCGCCTCGTGCCTCCGGAGATGCAGGAGTTATCCTCGCAGCTCCAGGAGCTGCTGGGGAAGGGGTATATCAGGCCGAGCAGTTCGCCATGGGGGCGCCTATTCTTTTTGTCAAGAAGAATGGTTCACACCGGATGTGCATTGATTATCGGGAGTTGAACAAGCTAACGGTCAAGAACCGTTACCCGTTGCCTAGGATCGATGATTTGTTCAATCAGTTGCAAGGAGCATCTTGGTTCTCCAAGATCGATTTGAGGTCTGGGTATCATCAGGTGAGGGTGCGAGATGAGGACGTCCATAAGACTACATTCCGGACTCGTTATGGGCATTACGAGTTCGTGGTGATGCCTTTCGGACTCACCAACGCACCGGCCGTGTTCATGGTTCTCATGAACAGAGTGTGTAAACGGATGTTGGATTGCTCAGTGATCATGTTCATCGACGACATATTGGTGTATTCGAGATCCAGAGAGCAGCATGAGGAGCATTTGAGGGAGATCCTCGGAGTTTTGAGAACAGAGAGGCTTTATGCCAAGCTCTCCAAATGTGAGTTCTGGCTATGAGAGGTTCAGTTTTTGGGGCATCTCGTTAACCAGAATGGGATATTGGTCGATCCAGCCAAGATTGAGGTGGTCATGAGGTGGGAGGTGCCGAGATCACCCACCGAGATCAGGAGCTTTCTAGGTTTGACCGGCTATTATCAGAGATTTATTAAGGATTTCTCCAAGATCGCCGTGCCACTCACTAAGTTGACCTGGAAGGGTGCTGCGTTTTCTTGGGGTCCAGAGCAGCAGACCTCGTTCGAGACACTTCGCCAGAAATTACGCAAAGCCCCAGTATTAGCCCTTCCGGAAGGGATGGAGGATTTTGTGGTATATTGTGATGCATCGATATCCGGATTAAGAGCGGTGCTTATGCAGAGGGGGCATGTGATAGCATATGCATCAAGGCAGCTTAAGCCTCATGAGTCGAGGTATCCCACTCATGATTTGGAACTGGGAGTGGTAGTGTTCACCCTCAAGGTCTGGCGACATTATCTGTATGGGGTTCGGTGTACGATATACACGGATCACAAGAGCTTGAAGTATTTGATGGATCAGCCCAACCTGAATATGCACCAGAGGAGGTGGTTGGATGTGATCAAGGATTATGATTGTGAGATCCTGTACCACTCGGGCAAGGCTAATGTTGTAGCCGATGCACTGAGCCGTAGGGCAGAGGGCGCCCCAATTCGAGATGTTTGTTTGAGATTGACAGTGATGACCCTAGTGTTGGATGCTATTCGTGGGGCCCAGGCTGAGGCTATGAGGCTAGAAATCCAGAAGAGAGAGCGAGTTGTCGAGCTGGTATCGGAATTCGTTACCGATAGCTGGGGGCTTATGACATTTCAGGGTCGGATATGGGTACCGTCCGTGGGCGGAACGCGTACCAATTTGATGGAAGAGGCATATCGATTGAAATTCTCGATCCATCCCGGGGCTACTAAGATGTATTTGGACCTGAAATAGGAATATTGGTGGCCCTTTATGAAGAGGGGTGTCGCATGGTTTGTAGAGAGATGCTTGACATGTCGCAGGGTTAAGACCGAGCACCAACGTCCACATGGTAAGCTGCAGCCGTTAGAGATTCCCGAGTGGAAATGGGAATAGATTACCATGGATTTCATCACCAAATTGCCAAGGACTGCAAGGGGTGTCGATGCAATCTGGGTGATTGTGGATAGGTTGACGAAGAGTGCTCACTTCTTGGCCATCAGTGAGAGCTCTTCCGCGGAGAAGTTGGCAGAGATGTACGTGAGAGAGGTGGAATCGCGGCATGGAGTGTCAATCTAGATTGTCTCAGATCGAGATGTACGTTTCACTTCCGGATTCTGGAAGAAGTTTCATGAGGAATTGGGTACGAAACTGCATTTTAGTACCGCATGCCACCCACAGACTGACGGGCAGAGTGAGCGGATGATTCAGACGCTCAAGGACATGCTCCGAGCATGTGTGTTGGATTTCGGTGGGAGTTGGGACACGTATTTTCCCTTGGCAGAGTTTTCTTACAACAGAAGCCATCATTTGAGCATTGGCATGCCGCCCTTTGAGCTGTTGTATGGGAGGAGGTGTCGAACCCCCATTTGTTGGGGAGAAGTAGGGCAGCGTGTGCTGGGTAGCACTAAGATCGTGCTTCAGACGACAGAGCAGATTCAGCAGGTCAGACAGAGGTTGTTGACCGCTCAGAGTCGTCAGAAGAGTTATGCAGACAGACGCCGGTCCGAGCTTGAGTTTCAGGTCGGCGACTTCGTGCTCCTGAAGGTCTCTCCTTGGAAAGGAGTGATTCGATTCAGGAAGAGGGGAAGTTGGGGCCCCAATATATTGGTCCTTTCAGGGTGATCGCGAGGGTAGGCAGGGTAGCCTACCGTTTGGAGCTACCGGCACAGTTGGCTCAGATTCATGACACTTTCCACATGTCGTAGCTGCGAAAGTGTATAGCCGACGAGTCGGCAGTGGTGCCATTAAAAGATATTCAGGTGGATGCGAGCCTGAATTATATTGAGAGACCGGTGGCGATTAGGGATCGGAAGATCAAGGTTTTGAGGAACAAGGAGGTGCATCTGGTTCAGGTCCAGTGGCAGCATCGGAAAGGGTTAGAGTTGACTTGGGAGCCGGAGCGTGAGATGAGGGAGTAGCATCCAAAGTTGTTTGCAGAGTGAGACTTCGAGGGCGAAGTCTGATTCTAGTGGGGGAGAATTGTAACATCCGGATTTCCAGGTATTATATTTTATTCTTTTATTTTTGGAAGTTGTGAGGAGACTCGGTGAGTTGGTGTTTAAACTCGTCGAGTATGGTCGCGGATTCATATCCGAGTTCACAGCTGGACTCGGCGCGTCCACGTTGTTTAATGAAACCCTAATTTCCAGGGTTGAGACCTATTTAAAGGCCCTTAGGTCCGTCATTTGCGGCCACCAACCGCCAGAGAGAAACCTTAAGAGATCTAGAGCGTTTGTGAGGAAGGAGAGGCCATTCTTGATCCTTTTGTTGGTGCTTTTGCAAGAAGGAGGTGACCAAGTCAAGAGGAGGCTGAAGGAGGTGCGATTTTGGTGATTCCTGAGTTCATAGAGAACATATTGAGGTATTTTGCTCGGACCTTCTTTAGTTGTGGTGTTGATTATTAGTGTTAGGGTTTTCTAACCCTTTTAAAGGTTGGATAAGTGGATCATTTGGTCCCTTCTCGAGTCTATGTTCTGGATCTGGACCCAAAGAGGTCCAAGGACCTTAACCCTTGGAGCTTTATAATTCATTTTGGGAGCCATGAGCTTGGGATGTCATTTTTGGGGCTAAATCACCAAGTTAGACCATTTAGATGTTATATAAGTGTCAAGGTCTGAACTTTACGTGATTATCATGCTTGGGAATGACAGATCTATGAATGTAAGGAACAGATCTGACCTCAGGAGGCCTATGGAGTTCTTGCATGGCATGAACTCTCCGAGTCCAAAGAACAGACTCGGTGAGTAGGATGAGGGTTTCCTGTAAAGCACTCAGTGAGTAGAGTTGCCGAGTTGGGGAATAACTCCGTGAGTCAGGGAGAGTTAGGGGCTGGAGTTCAAGGCGGAACTCGTCGGGTTGTTCTTGAGACTCGGCAAGTTGAGTCGGGGTGGCCCTGCGATTCATGGCAGGTGTGACTCGTCAAGTCAAAGGAAGTACTCGACGTGCCAAGAGAGGGACTAAGAGAGTCAGGTGACACATGTAGACTCGCCGAGTCGTCCTAGTGCATCGACGAGTCGGGTCAAAGTTTGACCGTTGACTTTGTTGACTTTTAGGGTTGAGTACATTTTTATTTAAGGGAGTATTTACTTTATGTGATTAGGCGGAGGCTAGATCCCATTTGTTCGGAGTTTGAGACTTACCGAGACAACGAGGCGAGTCTTCTCACTATACGTTACCTAGAGTGGTATTATGTGATGACCAGAGGGTCTTATGTGTTATGTATGAGATTATGTGCTATGTGATATATGTATGTCGTATGATTATATAGACTGGACCGGAGGGTCCAACGAGCTATGACAAGACCAGAGGGTCCAACGAGCTACGGGACTGGAGGGTCCCGCTGAGACACATCGTCCAGAGGGTCGTATATTAGCCTCGAGTGGCGTATGTGTTGTATGTGGTGTTTTAGATAACTCACTAAGCATTTATGCTTACAGTTGTTGTGTTATGTGTTTCAAGTACGAGTGATGAACGCATGAAGGCGCCGACATGATTCGTACACACGCACATTGGAGTTCATACATTCTGATCTTGGGGTTTTGTACGGATACAATGTTGATACAATGTTTTTAAATGAATGCGAATGATATTTTATGGTTTTTTTCAAAGCGAAAAATTGTTTAAATTTTACGGTGTTACAAGTTGGTATCAGAGCCTTGGTTTGAGGGATTCGGATGCATCTTCGGGCGTATCTGAACTCAAACTGAGGATTTGAGGAAAATTTTGATAATGAAGTAAATATTTTAAAAAGAGTAAAAAGAGTTTTGAGACAAACGGAGCAGAGCCGTGTGTACGATCAGCCAGCGCCCGAACGGTGAATCCCCAAAAAGTACCCTTACATTATGTGTTATGAGATATGTTATGTTACATTATGCATGCTAGAGTAGGCTAGGTATACATATTAGGACTAGAGTGGTCTGATTTGTGATGCCTTAGCCTAGGAGATTTCTGCTGCTGAGATGCTTTGAGAGTGAGTAGATAGCAGTTAGGAGCTCATGAGAATAGAGTACTTGTAATCCAAGATCCAAGGAGGACTTGGAGTGAATGCTGATGCGGTGTGATCAGTAGTATTGGGCCCATACTACTGAAGACACCGGATCAGTGGGCATTCCAAGTAAGAATCTTTTGGACAACGGAGGACGAGTAGGGTTGCGTCATCGAGTATGAGTATGCTCAATCGATTCTCTAATAATTTTTGTTGTATTTCAGATGCATCATGGTTGGGACTCGACACACACCTGAGAGCAGTGGTGTCAGCGACGAGGAGATCTGTCGATTGATTCACGAGGAGGTGGCTGCTGCCATCTGGGCTGAGATTCTTGAGATGTTTGGGGACATCAAGACCACATTGATCGATACTTTTGATGAGCGGTATGCAGCGCTGACTGAGGCTGCGATAGCTGCAGCTACTGCTGCTGTTGTTGCTGCCAGACCTCAGGGAGGTGACTCGTTGTTGTTTCGAGAGTTCAGTAACAAAAAGCCACCAGAGTTCGATGGGATGCAGGACCCGATTGCCGCGATGAGATGGACCTCTGACATCGAGGGATGTTTCTATACGTGTTCTTGTCCAGAGCACTTGAGGGTACGGTTCGCTCTAAACCAGATCCGTTTGGGAGCAGAGGATAGGTGGAAGTTCGTGACGGCGAACTTCAGTTTGCCAGAGATTTCTGAGTTGACCTGGGAGAGGTTCACTTCTATGTTCAGAGACGAGTATGTTCCCCTGGTGGAGAGGGAACGGTTGATTCAGGAGTTCTTGACCCTCAAGCAGGGTACTGATTATGTGGCAGTGATCACTAGGAAGTTTCATGAGAGGGAGATGTTTTGCCCTGAGCAGGTGTCTTCTGAGCAGGCTCGTATGAGCCATTATCTGAGTGTTCTGAGGAGAGATATTCGGGAGTTCGTGGGGAACTCGACATACCGGACATTTGTTGAGCTCCAGGAAAATGCCCGGAAGAGGGAGATTGAGTTGGAGACTCATGCCTGGGAGGAGGCCGAGTCACAGAGGGTGGATCGGCGACCGGCTCAGTCCCAGCCGACAGCCAAGCGGGCTAGACCCACCGATTCGAGATCTAGCGGTGCGAAGGGTCGCACTTGTGGGAAGTGCGGCAAGAGTCACGAGGGGTCGTGCAGGGCTGGAGTATGCTACAAATGCGGGAAAGAGGGGCATATCGCGAGGGATTTCCCCAAGGGATTTTCGGTTTGCTTTCATTGCAACCAGACCGGCCATCGGAAGGCCGAGTGCCCTCGGCTACTTCAGGGGTCAGTGCATGAATCTGCGCCTGCTGCTAGGGCTACCGAGGTTCAGCCGCTGAAGGCCGAGGCCCCGAAGGCTCGTGGGAAAGCATTTCAGTTGACTGCGGAAGAGGTCCGCGCGACGCCCGATGTTGTGGCTGGTATGTATTCTATATTCATCTTTTATTTGAGTTGAGTTATTATGCATATATGATGATGTGCGTAGGTACTTTTCTTGTGAGTTCTATGCCTGGTTTGGTATTATTTGACTCGGGTATGAGTCGGTCGTTTGTTTCCGTAGCATTTAGTCAGCACATTAGTATCCATCGAGAGGCGTTGGATCAGCCTCTGCGAGTTTCCATAGCTGATGAGCGAGCAGTGTATGCTTCAGATGTGATTCGAGGATGTGTCCTTGAGATCTTCGGTGTGGAGTTTCTGATAGATCTGGCGATCGCGATGGGGGACGTGTGTGTTATAGTGGGTATGGATTGGTTGAGTCGATATGGAGCTGTGATAGACTGCGAGCGTCAATTGGTGACGATTCGAGACCCTAGTGGGGGAGTTCTTATGGTGTACGGCGAGGGTACACGTAAGGGGTCAGCATTTTGCTCGGCCGCCAGAGCGAGACAGAGTCTACAATAGGGCTGTAAGGGATTTGTGACATATGTGATGGATGCGAGGGTTGATTCAAAGAGACCGAATTCAGTGGAGGAGGTCCCGATAATGCGTGAGTTTCCGGATGTGTTTCCAGAGGAGTTGTCGGGTGTGCCTCCGGAGAGGCAAGTAGAGTTCGGTATTGTATTGGTTCCAGGAGCTGCGCCTATCGCCAATGCGCCTTATCGCCTCGCGCCTCCAGAGATGCAGGAGTTATCCTCGCAGCTCCAGGAGTTGTCGGGGAAGGCGTTTATCAGGCCGAGCAGTTCGCCTTGGGGGGCGCCTATTCTTTTTGTCAAGAAGAATGGATCACACCGGATGTGCATTGATTATCGGGAGTTGAACAAGCTAACGGCTAACAACCGTTACCCGTTTCCGAGGATCGATGATTTATTCGATCAGTTGCAAGGAGCATCTTGGTTCTCCATGATTGATTTGAGGTCTGGGTATCATCAGGTGAGGGTGCGAGATGAGGACGTCCAGAAGACTGCATTCCGGACTCGTTATGGGCATTACGAGTTCGTGGTGATGCCTTTCGGACTCACCAACGCACCGGCGGTCTTCATGGATCTCATGAACAGAGTGTGTAGACTGATGTTGGATCGCTCAATGATCGTGTTCATCGACGACATATTGGTGTAATCGAGATCCAGAGAGCAGCATGAGGAGCATTTGAGGGAGATCCTTAGAGTTCTGATAATGGAGAGGCTTTATGCCAAGCTCTCCAAATGTGAATTCTGGCTACGAGAGGTTCAGTTTTTGGGGCATCTCGTTAACCGGAATGGGATATTGGTCGATCCGGTCAAGATTGAGGCGGTCATGAGGTGGGAGGTGCCGAGATCACCCACCAAGATCAGGAGCTTTCTGGGTTTGGCCGGCTATTGTCGGAGATTTATTAAGGATTTCTCCAAGATCGTCGTGCCACTCACCAAGTTGATCCGGAAGGGTGCTGCGTTTTCTTGGGGTCCGAAGCAGCAGACCTCGTTCAAGACACTTCGCTATAAATTATGCGAAGCCCTAGTATTAGCCCTTCCGGAAGGGATGGAAGATTTTTTGGTATATTGTGATGCATCGATATCCGGATTAGGAGCGGTGCTTATGCAGAGGGGGCATGTGATAGCATATGCATCGAGGCAGCTTAAGCCTCATGAGTCGAGGTATCCCACTCATGATTTGGAACTGCGAGCGGTAGTGTTCGCCTTCAAAGTCTGGCGACATTATCTGTATGGGGTTCGGTGTATGATATACACGGACCAAAAGAGCTTGAAGTATTTGATGGATCAGCCCAACCTGAATATGCGCCAGATAAGGTGGTTGGATGTGGTCAAGGATTATGATTGTGAGATCCTGTACCACCCGGGTAAGGCTAATGTTGTAGCCGATGCACTGAGCTGTATGGAGGAGGGCGCCCGAATGCGAGATGTTTTTTTGAGATTGACAGTGATGACCCTGGTGTTCGATGCTATTCATGGGGCCCAGGCTGAGGCTGTGAGGCCAGAAAGCCAGAAGAGAGAGCGAGTTGTCGGGATGGTATCGGAATTCGTTACCGATAGTCGGGGGCTTATGACATTTCAGGGTCGGATATGGGTACCGTCCGTGGGCGGAACGCGTACCATTTTGATGGAAGAGGGTCATCGATCGAAATTCTCGATCCATCCCAGGGCCACTAAGATGTATTTGGACCTGAAAAAGGAATATTGGTGGCCCTGTATGAAGAGGGGTGTCGCATGGTTTGTAGAGAGATGCTTGACCTGTCGCAGGGTTAAGACCGAGCACCAGCGTCCACATGGTAAGCTGCAGCCGTTAGAGATTCCCGAGTGGAAATGGGAACAGATTACAATGGATTTCATCACCAAATTGCCAAGGACTGCAAGGGGTGTCGATGCAATCTGGGTGATTGTGGATAGGTTGACGAAGAATGCTCACTTCCTGGCCATCAGTGAGAGCTCTTCCGTGGAGAAGTTGGCAGAGATGTACGTGAGAGAGGTGGTATCGCGGCATGGAGTGTCAATCTCGATTGTCTCAGATCGAGATGTACGTTTCACTTGCAGATTCTGGAAGAAGTTTCATGAGGAATTGGGTATGAAACTACATTTTAGTACCGCATACCACCCACAAACTGACGGGCAGAGTGAGCGGACGATTCAGACGCTCTAGGACATGCTCCGAGCATGTGTGTTGGATTTCGGTGGGAGTTGGGACACATATTTTCCCTTGGCAGAGTTTTCTTACAACAACAGCCATCATTCGAGCATTGGCATGCCGCCCTTTGAACTGTTGTATGGGAGGAGGTGTCGAACCCCCATTTGCTGGGGAGAAGTAGGGCAGCGTGTGATGGGTAGCACCGAGATCGTTCTTCAGATGACAGAGCAGATTCAGCAGGTTAGACAGAGGTTGTTGACCGCTCAGAGTCGTCAGAAGAGTTATGCGGACAGACGCCGGTCCGAGCTTGAGTTTCAGGTCGGCGACTTCGTGCTCCTGAAGGTCTCTCCTTGGAAAGGAGTGATTCGATTCAGGAAGAGGGGCAAGTTAGGGCCCCGATATATTGGTCCTTTCAGTTTGATCGCGAGGGTAGGCAGGGTAGCCTACCATTTGGAGCTACCAGCAGAGTTGGGTCAGATTCATGACACTTTCCACGTGTCGCAGCTGCGAAAGTGTATAGCCGACGAGTCGGCAGTGGTGCCATTAGAAGATATTCAGGTGGATGTGAGCCTGAATTATTTTGAGAGACCGGTGGCAATTAGGGATCGGAAGATCAAGTTTTTGAGGAACAAGGAGGTGCCTCTGGTTCAGGTCCAGTGGCAGCATCGGAAACGGTCAGAGTTGACTTGGGAGCCTGAGCGTGAGATGAGGGAGCAGCATCCAAAGTTGTTTGCAGAGTGAGACTTCGAGGGCGAAGTCTGATTCTAGTGGGGGAGAATTGTAACATCCGGATTCCCAAGTATTATATTTTATTCTTTTATTTTTGGAAGTTGTGAGGAGACTCGGCGAGTTGGTGTTTAAACTCACCGAGTATGGTCGCGGATTCGTATCCGAGTTCACAGCTGGATTCGTCGAGTTCATGAGTGGACTCGGTGAGTCCACGCTGTTTAATGAAACCATAATTTCGAGGGTTTGAGACCTATTTAAAGGCCCTTAGGGCCGTCATTTGCGGCCACCAACCCCCAAATAGAAACCCTAAGATATCTAGAGCGTTTGTGAGGAAGGAGAGGCCATTCTTGATCCTTTTTTTGGTGTTTTTGCAAGAAGGAGGTGACCAAGGCAAGAGGAGGCTGAAGGAGGTGCGATTTTGGTGATTTCTGAGTTCATAGAGATCATATTAAGGTATTTTGCTCGGACCTTCTTTAGTTTTGGTGTTGATTCTTATTGTTAGGGTTTTCCAACCCTTTTAGAGGTTGGATAAATGATGCATTTGGTCCCTTCTCGAGTCTATGTTCTGGATTTGGACCCAAAGAGGTCCAGAGACCTCAACCATTGAAGCTTTATGAGTCATGTTGGGAGCCATGAGCTTGGGATGTCATTTTTGGGGATAAATCACCAAGTTAGACCATTTAGATGTTATATGAGTGTCAAGGTCTGAACTTTACGTGATTATCATGCTTGGGAAGGCACGATCTATGAATGTAAGGAACAGATCTGACCTCAGAAGGCCTATGGAGTTTGTGCATGGCATGAACTCGCCGAGTCCGAAGAACAGACTCGGTGAGTAGGATGAGGGTTTCCCATAAAGCACTTAGTGAGTAGACTTGCCGAGTTGGGGAATAACTCGTTGAGTCAGGGAGAGTTAGGGGGCTGGAGTTCAAGGCAGAACTCACCGAGTTATTCTTGAGACTCGGCGAGTTGAGTCGGGGTGGCCCCGCGATTCATGCCAGGTGTGACTCGTCGAGTCAGAGGAAGTACTCGATGTGCCAAGAGAGGGACTAAGAAAGTCAGTGGACACGTGTAGACTCGCCGAGTCACCCTAGTGCACTCGACGAGTCGGGTCAAAGTTTGACCGTTGACTTTGTTGACTTTTAAGGTTAAGTAGAGTTGTATTTATGAGAGTATTTACTTTATGTGATTAGGCGGAGGCTAGATCACATTTCTACCGAGTCAGAGACTTACCGAGACACCGAGGTGAGTCTTCTCACTATATGTTACCTAGAGTGGTATTATGTGATGACCAAAAGGTCTTATGTGTTATGTATGAGATTATGTGCTATGTGATATATGTATGTCGTATGATGATATCGATCGGACCGGAGGGTCCAACAAACTATGATCGGACCAGAGGGTCCAACGAGCTACGAGACTGGAGGGACCCGCTGAGACACATCAACCAAAGGGTCGTATATTAGCCTCGAGTGGCGTATGCGTTGTATGCGGTATTTTGGGGAACTCACTAATGCTTACAGTTGTTGTGTTATGTGTTTCAGGTACTGGTGATGAACGCGAGAAGGCGTCGGCATAATTTGTACACACGCACATTGGAGTTCATATATTCTGATCTTGGGGTTTTGTACTGATACAATGTTGATACAATGTTTTTAAATGAATGCGAATGATATTTTATGGTTTTTTTCAAAGCGAAAAATTGTTTAAATATTACGGTGTTACAAACATAACCTTTAAAAGAGTTTTGAAATGTTCTGACAACTTATAAATATCATAAGTAGCATTTTGAAAGATGTTTATAACAAACATTTACACAATTATCATTGTGTTCAACTTGTATTCCCCCCCTTAAAACAGTTAAAATAGTTAAAAGATTCATTACGGGGTATGAACTAACCTGATGTGGGTGATTCAAACGGGTATGTGCGTACGGATGAGACGTTCCACGAATGAAGTCCCGAGACACAATAAGTCCTAAATGACATATAAGGACACATATTTACATGAATATAGTGTTTATAAACAACTATATGAAAGAAAACACCTTCCGGGACTAGGAAACACCTTGATTAAGTGTTGGAATCACATGTGATTCAACGAAGGGAAGTGAAATGGCACTAATTGGTGTTTACGGTTTTAGGACCAACTCCAATTGAGTTTACGATTGTAAACCCAATAGTTTACTACCGTAAACTAATGTTCCTTTGACCATTTTGTGCTTTGAAGTCCTAGAAGTCATTTTGAAGCATCCTAACTTCAAGTCTATGCCTTAGGAAGTGAGTAGGGCATCAATTCACTCCTTAATGGAGTTTACGGACCATGGAACATTTCTCCATGTGTTTGCTGCAGTAAAATCCTAGGGACGATGGTATTTTGATTGTTTTGAGTACTAAACACATCAAGGTAAGGTGGTAGGCTAGTTTCTAGGCTTAAGGAAGGAATATGGGGCATCATAACCCTCTTTGGGGTGTTTACGGTTTTGGGAGCTCCCCAAATCGTAAACACATATAAATGGGACATTTTGGTGGTTTTCATGTGCTAAACACATCAAAGGAAGGTTCTAGGTTTGTTTCCAAGGTTTGGCAAGAGAATAGGGACACTTTAGCACCCTTTTTAGGGTTTACGGTCCAAGAAGATTCTTGGGCCGTAAACACCTTGTTCTTTGTGATCTTTGGTTGTTTTCTTAATGCTCCTAAGGTCTAAACATGTCAGGGGTAGTTTCTATGTTTGGTTCCAAGGTCTATAGGGACATAGGGCACAATTTTGGCCTCATTTTTAGTGTTAACGGTCCAAGAGGACCTTGGGCCGTGAACACCTTTTCCTTGGGATATTTGGATGATTTCCATGATATCTAGGCATGTAATACACTTTAATACACTCTAGGGTTGAAGTACTTACAATTTGGGATGAACGACTGATGATCCTTGGGAGAGAAATCGGGTTTTCTCTAGTTGAAATGGAGGAAATGAACTAAAATGGCTAAGTCCCACTTATATAGTCTTGAGGGTTTACGGTCCCAATACCATCTTGGACCGTAAACTCCAAACTCTTGAAGTTTTTGGTACTTATTGCTACATAATAAACCCTAGGGTATCCTCTCTCCTGATATCTCTTGATGTACTATCTTTAAAACACTCAAACTTATTCCAAAAAGCTTGAAAGTTAGCAGAAATAGTTTTTACTTCTATTGAAGTGGATGGTTGTATAGAATGGAAATTTTTGGGTTGTCACATCATGCCCCCGTTAGAATGAATTTCGTCCCGAAATTAGCTCTCTTAACATTACTACTGGGGTTGAGCTCTTCTGCTTTGTAGAATACTCACTCGTAGACCTGGCAACTTTGCCCTGTTGTTCCTGATAGGATTCATACTCGGTCCATCTATCATTAGCTCGTGTATACAAGTCGTATATAATTAGGGTTAGTAAGACGGTCGGATGTGCGACTCTGCCCCAGGTCCACAACCCAACAAGGACAGGAGATAGGGCGGAAACACACATACTAGATCTGCATAATCATAATCATATACCACCCTCACGTATACACTAATTAATATTAGGTGGGTTGTATTCGTCCATAGCGTCTATGCTCGAACTTGGTCTGCTGGACGAGTGGTATTTCGTGACGGTCTGCGGACGTCTGACGATAAGGCTTCGGAGGACAAAGTACTCTTCGCACGAGTACTTCGGGGGTTTTATAAAGCGAAAGATAAAAATTTTGATTCAGGTCGGACTTTCGATACGAAAGATGAAAGTTTCGAGAACTTGCCGATCGAGGCTATAAAAACATATGAACTCAGTATGGTGAGGACCATGCCAATTTATAACGCAAGAAAACAACGGACTCTATACTGAACAAAGTTTTGGTCAAATGAAAGAAACGTCTGATAAAGGATGATGTATCCCTGGTATGCCTGGTACTGAACTCCTAGTATGATCAACAATGTACTCCTTGTAACTGTTCTCATGTTTCTTGTCTTCTATTTGAAGTGAACACTCCTATGTATCGTACCGCTATGTGCGCATAGATACAAATAAAAGTTCTTTATTAACTGAAGTGATACTTTTATACCATAATCCCCCGTGGTACCACTACCATCGCCCGTCATATACAAGTTATGAATAATTAAGACGAGCCAGGCCGTCGACTTAGTATCTCTGCCTCAAATCCTCAACCAATTAAGGAAAGGGGACCTAAGCAGAGTCACTCACTCTAAGTCTGCAACATCCCAGTTGCGCACAGCCCTGATGTATATGGTGAGCCATAATAGCTTCTTTAAGGGATCTTTTATTTCTCTTGAATACTGTGACCTATTTCAACATGTGGGTTGTTATAGTTACTTTTAAGTGTCATCCCCAAAATTTTAATCTTATACGAATATAAATTAATTTTTAAAAGTAATTTCTATTTTGAAAACGTACCACTACTCGTCGACGTCTCCGGGTAGATTCTCCTGCGGTGATCATCAGAATACGTCCATCCGCTCCTGCGTTCTTTATTATTGGGTAGTCCCTCTGACGGTGTCCATTCTCACCACAGCCATAGTAGGCTTGGTTTTCTTCAGCTCAAAGGACTTAAGAAATCGGTTAAGCCGATGCCCTGCAGTAACGGACTGTGTGTCCCCTTCTGTAGCAGTTCAGACACTTCATTTCCCGACACACTCTGGTGTGGTGAAAGTTGCACTTTTCACACTTCAGAAGGTTTCCATCATAACGACTAGCAGGTGCTGAAGCAGTAGGCCTCGTAGTGGCGTACATAGTACTCACTCATTGCTCTTGCAGGGTGTCTTGTGTTGTTTGCTTCTTCTTCCTCTTGTTCCCCGACTTCTGATTATAGTCCTCTTCCCTTAATGGCTCGAGAATAGGGACTTTTACACCATGGCGGACTCCATGGTCGATGAGTCGTTGAGCCAGGTGTTTAGCACTATCGAACGTGGCTGGGTTAGAAGATAGCACATTTCCTTGGGTCGGAGCAGTCAGACCCCAAATGTACCTTTCTATCTTCTTGCTCTCTGAGGTAATCATCTCGGGACATAGAGCTTCTAGTTCACTGAACCGGTCAGTGTAGGTCACTATGTCTGAGCCGACCATTGTGATATCCCACAGCTCTTGTTCCAGTTTTTGAATCTCGCCTAACGGGCAGTATTCTTCCCGCATTAACTCTTTTAGGTTTTCACAACCTATTGAGTTTGCCACTGATAGAGTCAGTGAATTAACATGGCAGTTCCACCATGTTTGGGCCTTTCCAGAGAAGGTGCAGGCAGCAAACTTCACTTTGCTTCCTTCTGGGCATAAACAGATTTCGAAAACCGACTATGTTTTCTCGAACCATTGCATAAGGGCAATGACTCCTTTAGTCCCATTAAAGGACAATAGCTGGCATCTGGTGAAGTCCTTGTAGGATAAATCTCCCTGGCGCACCAGGACTTCACCTTGAGTAGAATCAGTAGGCGTTTCACCACCACCTATACTGATAGGGTGATATTGAGCCATGGCTGTTGCCACAGCCGCGACTACTGCAGCGTTCAGAGTTGCTGCATCGATTTGTGGAGAAGGTATTGGAGTTATTGGAGTAGTATGTCTGGGTGATCTGGGAGGAGGCATCTTTGCTAAAAGAAAACAAAGATGAGACGAAATAAGTCTATAGCAATGGACACAACCTGAAAGCTGAAAAGACCTGGTTATCGTAGTTCTGGATGTATCGGGTCCTGACTTCCACAGGGTTCTAGAAACAATTCATAAATGAGTCTATACCTAATAAACTCTATGAATTTGAAATAACTATCCTCGAATGAATATCTGTTTCCTGAATAACTGTTACCAGCTGCATGCAAGAAAATAATCCTAACATATGAAATTTGAGCAGTGTTTCCACTCACTCGACCAATTAACAGGATTAATATTTATTAGTGTGACGTGTAAGACGTTTTGGTTACTCCGGTTGATCCTTCCTTGAAAACTTCTCATGAACTTGTCCTTGTTCCTCATGGACTCTTTTGTTTTATACTATGAGGAAGTGGTTACATCTATCTGAGCTTGTCGTGCGAGAATGAAAGTGACTAAAGAACCTATGAGCTTTAAGGTAACTTTATGGGGTGATCCTTATCGAATCCTCCTATAATTGTACAAGGTACACAAGTTTGTATATAATTGAAGATCAAATAGACTTTCAAATAATTGATCCCACCTCAATACTACTTCTTTAAGAGGAATGGATAGCGAAGCGTAGGTCATAGATTCTTTGTCTATAAGATCTTGATTATATATAAAACTTTAGGAATATACCCTGTAAGATTATAGACCTATCCGCAAGGTTCTTTTAATTTATCACATAAGTTATTTATATGGACTAAAATACTCCTATAGTATTCTTACGTAATGTACTTAGTATGTTCTAAACCCGTTATCGCGCTATCGTATCATAGAATACTCTGCCATAGTACTCTAACTCTAACTGTACTTATTCAGGCATTCTCCTGACTGGTGTTCTGGTAAGTTTTTACCCTGTTGCAACACCACATAATTCCCAAACACATGTTGGTCACATCTCGAATGAATATAGTTGATCAGGCTATATTGATCCTAGCTATGATTACATAACTGTTCGGGTTGACGACAGTGCCCAACCTTTAAATACTTTTAGTTATGTTCTCCTCGTGACACTAGTTCTATTATGTACACGTATAAGCAAGTGGGTAATTTTTTATAACTTGCAGCTATAATCTAAAATATATCATTAGCCAGAGCACTTAAGCCCCATTGTATTTATAGATGTATATCTTTTATTGGTTGATATACTTAGTTCACTATAAACAATGCTCTGATACCAATCTGTCACACCCCAAAACCGGAACGTCGGAAACGTTCGGGGGCGGAGGACGTCATGTTTAGTATCACGAGATATCTATATGCTAAGCAAGTAATGAACAACCATTTCATTTAAAAAGAACGTGTTTACAACGTGTGTGTTCACAAAACATAGAAATCATAAACAAATAACCAAACAAGACTTGAAGCTATAACGCTCCATCTTCTGAATCCCCAGCACGAGCACCTGTCTAATAGCCTTCTGAGAATACAAGTTATTTGAAAGAGTTGATCAACAATTAAGCTGGTGATTTCATAAGATTTTAGTGATGTGAGTAAGCTGTAAGATGTGGTTGAAAATGTATATGTAAAAGTGATGTAAGTTGTAAGTTTTGTTTAGAAAAGTTCGCATGTTCCTCTAGAAAATCCTATATTTCCTACTTGAATGAAATTTTAAGTAAAATGACACTACAAGCCTTTCTATGTGTACTAAGTGAGTACAAACTACATATATTCAGATTAAACAAACAATTGATTGTGCGCATCTGCCCTAAACTCACGACCCAACGGGGAACAGAAAGTAAGGCGGATAGCACACATTCAATTAGTTGTTAGATCGTTGTCATATATAACCCTGGTGTATTCACTTGTTACTCATGGAGTTAGTTGTAATGATTTCCTTTATATCTAATGAAAAGTTCTTTAAGAAAACCTATATTTCTTATAGTAAAAATAGTGACCATAGTGACTACTTTCATAATACCTTAGGTTATACTGCTATATATAATCTAATATCGGATAGAGAGTTAATTGAGTGAATTTGCCCTAAGTCCACAACCCAACGAGGACATGAAGTAAGGCAGAAAACACACATTTAACTATCTATTGGTTATTAGTTTTATATAAAAACATGGTGTATAAGCTAAGGTGTTATAGAGTTATTTACCTAAAGTCTTTAAACTTGTACTGGCTTAATAAAATGGATTAAGCCCTTATCTGGGAAATTTCTAGTTTTGTATACCAAAAGTAATGACTTTGAAAAGTATGTTTTGTACTAGAAAAGTTGTGCTTTGACTCTATGTCCTATAGCCTGATCCATACATGGTACCCTTATGATGACTTAATGTATACTAAGCATATATATATATATATATATATATATATATATATATATATATATATATATATATATATATATATATATAGAATCGGGTAGATAATAGATTGGGTGAATCCGTTCCAAGCCCACAGCTAAACAAGGACAAGCAATGAAGCGGAGAGCACACATCCTATTAGCTGTCGGAACCAATTGGTATATATGTATCCTATGATGTATACATTAAGGAATCATAAGAATAGCATTATGGTCCTAACTTTTAGCAGTAGCCTTCTACCAAGACCTGACCGTTTTGAAAGTAGCCTTCTACCAAGACACGACTGTACGACTATTAATAACATTGACACTGGAATTTTATATCCTTCTGTAATTGTCGTATTTACAGTGTAAGTACTGTAGTATTTGTAATAAGTGACTACTTTTAGTACTATTTTACCTTAATTGAGGGTTAAGGCATAATGTGATGGCTAGATCCTATGCTAAACGCTCCCTTGTCAAGAGATTCTAGGAACTACACGCGACCCCTACATGAGTGCAAGCTGCGAATATCCACATTACTATGATCATGTATACCCAATATAACTATCACAATGTAGAAGTGATTCATTGGTATAGTTAGATCCTGAAAATGTTCCATGCTATAGCACCTTACTATGTTATGTTCTGTTATCGTATATTATTATCGTATCTATGTAAGTGTATCTATGTAAACGTATTGCGTTAGTATAGACTCATGAACTGGACTGACTCTTTGTGTGCTTCATTGTACTAGAAGTAATGAATAGCATTCTTCTAAACTATACCTATAATAGTTTAATGATGCTCTACTTGGACTGTTATGGAAAAGACTTGTTTCTCTACTAAGTTATGCGTGTACTTTAACAACGGAGTTTTGTATAACTATAAAGTAACATAACTTTTAAAAGTGTTTTGAAATGTTTTGACAACTTATAAATATCATAAGTAACATTTTGAAAGATGTTTCTAACAAACATTTACACAATTATCATTGTGTTCAACTTGTATTCCCCACTTAAAACAGTTAAAATAGTTAAAAGATTCATTACGGGGTATGAACTCACCTAATGTGGGTGATTCAAACGGGTATGTGCATACGGATGAGAGGTTCCACGAATGAAGTCCCGAGACACAATAAGTCCTTAATGACATATAAGGACACATATTTACATGAATATAGTGTTTATAAACAACTATATGAAAGAAAACACCTTCCGGGACTAGGAAACACCTTGATTAAGTGTTGGAATCACATGTGATTCAAAAAATGGAAGTGAAATGGCACTTGTCACACCCCAAAACCAAGAACGGCGGAAACGTTCCGGGGTAGAGGACGTCATGTGAAGTATCATAACAGTGTAAAGTAGTAAACAAGCAACAACATCATCCATTGCATTAAAGTAAAGTTTTAATACATGTGTGTTCTTTCATAATGTACAACAATAAAATGAATAATCAAAATAAGACGAGTCTTAACTGTGCTCCGTCTTCTCAAAGCCTGGCCATCGTACCTGTCTAACTGGTGACCTGAGAATACAAGTTATTTTGAAAGCGAGTATCAGCCTAAAGCTGGTGAATTCATAAGTATTTAAGTGTCAGTGTCTTGTTTTGGAAAGCTGTTATGAATGCCTTGTAAATCTTTAAATGAAACAATTTATGTAAGTAATGAAAAACCCTAGAAAATCCCTTATTTCCTACTAGTATGAGATGTAGTCTTCTACCAAGACCCATATGTTTTGTAAGTAAAATGATAGTTTTTCCTTTCTATTGACTAGTACTAAAAGTACTTAGCCTAACTCCTCGTTTATGTGAATGTATCGCAAAATAAGGTAATAGGAAAAAGATATAATAGTCTTCTACCAAGACCCGGATGTTTTGCTATGATAATGATAGTTTTTGCTTCTTTTCGACTATCACAAATAGTACTTAGTCTAACTCATCGTTTATGTGAATGTATCACAAAATAAAGTAAAATGGAAAAGAATATAATAGTCTTCTACCAAGACCCGAATGTTTTGCTATGATAATGATAGTTTTTCCTTTCTATTGACTAGTACTAAAAGTACTTAGTCTAACTCCTCGTTTATGTGAATGTATCACAAAATAAAGTAAATAGGAAAAGAATATAATAGTCTTCTACCAAGACCCGAATGTTTTCCTATGATAATGATAGTTTTTCGTTTTTATTGACTAGTACTAAAAGTACTTAGTCTAACATCTCGTTTATGTGAATGTATCACAAAATAAAGTAAATAGGAAAATGTACTACTGTAAGTGTTATGCTTTGGTACTAGGACTAACACAACATCGCGGTAAGCGAAATGTATAACCTAATGCACATCCGAAGATTGTTCAATTGTCCTCTATAGCAGCAGCAGGGGGGAGGAAGGGTTAGTCCCGTAATCGATTCCCTAATATAAGTATTAACCGTAGGCATCTGTAGATGTTCATCAACCTCTGTAGCGAACAGTAGGCTCGAGGAATGGTTAGTCCCATAACTGTATTCTAATATAAGTAATAACCGTAGGCATCCGTAGATGTTCATCAACCACTGGTGCTAATCAGTTGGGCCTCAGAATGGTTAGTCTCGTCTAGATATCCCGTTGAACTGGGATAGGCAGGACAATTTACATAGAAGGTACTAATAAATCATCCTTGTAACTCTAGGTACAAGTATCCACGTAAGTGTATACATGAAAATGTATCTATGTAATGGTACTCATGTAAGGCATTCATGTAAGTGTATTCATGTAAGTGCATTCATGTATCATGTAAGCATATGTAAACGTACTCATGTATCATGTAATGTACTGGCATAGACTCATGAATGAACTGACTGTTGTGTGATTCCTTGTAATAGGAATAATCTTTTGTATCTCCTAACTATCCCTATAATAGTTAAATGGAAGGTAATTGATTGTCCAAGTAGGTTTATACACCCTTGCTACACAAGAGTGTGGGAAACTGAATGAATGATGAAAACTATAATATCAATACATATAAAAGAACATAAGTGTATGTATATAGTTTTGTTCAAGAGGGTGAAAATGGTTTTGTAAAACATCTATGATTTTTGAACAATAATTAACAATGACTTGATGTCATTTTAATAAACATTTCAAACGTAATACTTTTGCTATCAAGGTATTTTTAAGATATAAAACCATTTCATGCATCACATTTTGTAGCATGTGAAATCTGCTGAATGAAAACACAGTTATAAATACATATGATTGATTTAATAACATGTTGTTTTCTACTTGTATCCCCCCCCCCATTAAAGCATTTAAAAATCATTTAAAACATTGATTAAGGGGTATGAACTCACCTGTTGTGAATGGTTCTAGCGGGTATGCACGTAGGGATGAGAAGTTCCACGAATGAAGTCCCGAGACACAATAATTCCTAAATGACATATAAGGATACATATTGACATGAATATAGTGTTTATAACATCTATATGAAAGGAAACACCTTCCGGGACTAGGTAACACCTTGACCAAGTGTTGGAATCACATGTGATTCAACATAGGAAGGTATAAAGGCACTCACATGAGTTTATTACCATGAGTTCACGACCCAAGGGAGTTTACGGCCGTAAACTCATGGCTACTCATGTGGGAATGCAAGTTTGAAGGCTAGGGAATGATTTAGGAACATTAGCTCTAACCTAGGATGAATAAAAACCCACTTTCTTTGAAGTTCTAAGGAGTTCACGGCCCTAATGAGTTTACTACCGTAAACTCATGGCCATTTATGTTTATCAGGGTCCTAAAGGTCGTAAGGAAGCATTTTAACTTCAAGCCTAAGCCTTTGGAAGTGTTTGTGGCATCAAAACACTCCTAAATTGAGTTTACGGCCCTTGGACCATTTGTTCATGTGTTTGCAGCCGTAAACACTCATGGGTGTTGATATTTCATTGTTTTAGGTCCTAGACACATCAAGGTAAAGTGTTATATTTGTCTCTTGGCTTAATGAAGGTATTTAGGGCATTTTGGCACCCTAATATGGAGTTCACGGCCCAAGAACCTCCTTGGCCATGAACTCACTTTCAACCCTTGATTCTTAATGTTTTGGATGTCGAAAAAATCCATGGGTAGTCTCTAGGTTTAGTTTTAAAGTTTGGAGGGACATTGGGCACACTATTGGCCCTAAATTTAGTGTTCACGGTCCAAGAAGATCTTGGGCCGTGAACACAATTTCCTTGGTGTTTTGAGGTTGTTTTCTCTCCCTAAACTCAATGGTGTACAAGTCCAAACTAGTTTCATGGCTTAAGGAAGGACTAGGCACCATTTGGCCCTTATAAAGGAGTTTACTCCCCAAGGTATTCTTGGGCGGTAAACTCATAAATCTTGTTGTTCTGTTATGATTTTGACGTTATTAAGCACAATCTAAGCTATATAATTCAACTAGAGAGAGGTACTCACGATTTGGGATAAAAACCCGAAGATCCGTGAGAGAGAAAATGGCTTTTCTCTAGTTGGAAATGTAACTAATGAATGAATATGGCTCAGATTTATATATATAGTCCTGGGATATTTTTTGGCAGAAAATATTTTATTCCTGAAATGAACTCTAATATCATAGAGTTTTGGAATAACAGTGTTGCACAAAACCCTAGTGCATCCACTCTCCTGATATTTCCTTAAGTGTAAATCCTGAAATACTCAAACTTATACCTAAAAGTCTGGAATTTCACTGTAACTGTTCTAACTTCTATTGACTTGATATGGTTTGTTCAGAATGGGAATTTCGGGTTGTCACATCATCCCCCTGTTAGAGGGAATTTCGTCCCGAAATTAGAATCTATGTAAGGAAGTAGGTAGAAGTGATCGAGTCGTTAGGTGAACTTCCTAATCGATTGGTTCTCGCACTCCCAAGTGAAATTGGGTCCTCGGTTGGTATTCCAACGAACCTTCACTAACGGGAGACGGCGTTGCTTCGTCCGCTTGACCACTCGGTCGAGGGTCACTACGGTTCTAATACGAAGGCGAGGATCTCGTTAATCTCAATCTCGTCAAGAGGGCTTACGAGAGTCCTAACGTAAAGGTGTTGATTAAAAATAGAGACACGAAGGGTAACATGTACGTTACTGGGTTCGCGGAGTAGGTCTAGTTTGTGAGATACAGGACCGATTCTGGTAAGAATCTCGGAGGTCCTAACTATATTGGATTTAGCTTTCCATGCTTTACGAAGCGTATTAAGCCATTCCCAGAGTGAGGTTTCTTAAAGAATTTGGTCTCTCACTTGGAATTCCGAAGGTTCTTTCTATTTCTTAACTTCCCAGTCAAGGGCCACCCCTTGTTGGGTCAAAGTCGAAAGGGTTTTTGTAATTTGCGAGGAGTTTTGAATGGACTACGATAGTAGGTCCGTAAGACCTAGAATTTGGCGAATTTTCCGTCGGTGACTACGGTGCTGACAAATTCCCAACGTTATTGGAATATTTGCCAGAGTACTCCAGAATTTCCACATCACTAATAGTGTGTCTCAAGAAATTTGATTCTTTAAATCCAAAACTCGTGTTCAGAGAACTTTGCACAAAGTATCTCCGAGGGTAATGTTTCCATGGGTTCCTTCTTACTACGAGGGTAGATAAGTAAGTCATTACATGGAGAAATGACGAACTGATCCTAGTAAGAAAGATGTACCCTACTCATTTAGCTCATGAATACTATGGGCGTATTGGTCCTATCCGAGGGGTATCACTACGGACTCGAAGTGTCCACATCGATTTCGGAGGGTAGTCTTCAGGACATCCTTCCCTAACACTCGAACTAGTGATATTCGGATCTCAGGTCCATTTCTGAAAGTAACTCTTTCCCTGTGTTTGCTCAATCAACTCATCTATGCGAGGAAGAGACAACGATTTCTAAAGGAAATCTTAATGGAGTCCCCGATCGTCGGGGTACATATGATGCACTCCGTCGACTTTTGGAAGAATAAGACCAGAGTTCTCTAGGAGTCATTTCTTTGTTCAATAGTGTTCTCCTTGTTCTCATCTTCCACTACTTTACCTGCACAAGAAGTAGAAGCATCATAAATGTTCACCTTAATATTCTCAGTTGGCCCAGATTGTTCAGTATTAACTGAAGCTGGAACAGGGGTTTGGCTAAATTGAGCAAGAATTTCTTCCTCATTGGTCTCAAGAGGTAGTTTATAGTTGACATTGAAGGGAGGTGGAACACTATGATACCCTAGACCCTTGTTTTGATTTACTTTGAATTTTAGTTGTTTTTCAATCATGGAAACAACTACCTCACTTGATACATCAAACTTTTTAAAGTTAAATTCAACATCATTATATTTTGTTTTCAATGCATCAAGTTTGGCAGTTAATTTGGCAAGTTGTTCCTTAACATATGAATAATTTTCACATTTATTGCTATATTCTTCTTGAAGTGTTCTAAAGTCCTTGATTTTGGCCTCTAGTTGTGCTTTTAAGGGTTTTTGACATTTCCTTAGAGTATAGCCTTCATATTTAAGGTCCTCATTTTCTCTTTTTAATAAATCGATTTGATCTCGGAGAAATTTAATAGTAGTTTCACAAGATTGAGAGCATGAAACTTCATTGACCAGGATGTTTGAGGAACTCATTGTTTACCAAAAATGCCCTTTGACTAAAAACTCAAAAAGTCAACCTTAAAAAGTCAAACTTGAAAAATCAAACCGAAAAACTAAAATTAAAAATTTGAAAGTTAAACGAGAAAGTCAAAGTTTAAAATCAAAGGTCAAACTTGAAAGTCAAAGTCAAAATTTTAAGGTCAAAAGTCAAAAATTAAAAACCAAAATTTTGGGTTGAAAATGGAATTTTAAAATTCAAAAAATTTAATTTTGGGCTAAAATTGTCAAAATTCCGAAATTAAGGGCGAAACAGCAAAGCTTTATGATTTAAAAAAGGAAGACGTTTAACATGTGACTTGCTAGTTGAGTTGGTAAGCGCGAGGGCTCTGTATGCGTGAGATCAAAGTTCGATCCATGCCCGACGCAAGAATTTTTTGTATATTCGCTGCTGACGCACACGTGGGCCGAACCTGCTGGGCCAAAAGTCCGAGAACGAGAGGCTGAGGATCCGAACCGAGGAGAGTCTCGCACCGTGAACCTGCTGGGCGAGAACACTTCCGAGAAAGCTGCTGGCCTCCTAGGGTTATCCGGATGCGAGGATTGCCGCCCACATCTCGCAAATCTTGACCTAAAATGCCCAAAACTTGCCAAAAACACGGGATTTTCAATATTTTAATGTCAAACTCGTTCTAAACTCCAATAATATGAAGAAAATGAAGAACAATGGCCAAAAATTAGTTAAAAATAAAATTAAAAACACCAAGAATTTCCTATAAAAATCTTTGCACTGATACCACTTGTAAGTCCCGAATGCTCCTACGAATCAATTGGATTCATTTTGCAATCAAAGTGAATAATGCAAGATATAAGATGAATAAGAACACAAATAGTTAATGCACATTATTATCATTCAATAGTCGGGTATACAAGATTCACTGTTACACATTGTTCTCTCTTCTTTCTCTCCAAAAACGTGTTCTAAGCAATATGGCAGCCTCTAGAACGTCTAACCCTTCTTTCTTACTCATTTTCAAGCCTAAATAACCCTATATATACCTAGGCCTAATAACCAAACCCAAGCCCAAAACCTAAACAAAACAATACAAAACCTAACCAAAATCACACACGATTTCGGTCCAATTACAAGGAACTCAAGGGGATTTTGGTCCTAGACCGAAAACCATAAAGGCTTATGAAAACCAAGTATAAAGCATAATTTATGACCTAACACACACACACACTAGATGTGTGATCGCGAAAAGCGGCGACGATAAATAACAGTTTTTGCGAATAGTTTTTTACAAGGAAATGTTTATTATATTTTATTATTAATTATTATGTAATAAAAATACCACCTATAAATAATATATATATATATATATATATATATATTTATACTATATATTTATATTGCTTGTTTATACTATTGATATAATTAATTAATATTAGTATCCAGTTTTAGAAATATAAATTAATTTATAGATATGAATTTAATATTTTATGATTTTATTTTGCTCCAAATTGAATTTTTAATAGCTATCATTAATATAAGTCTTCAAACTTTTAGCAAGTATTAATGAATTATCTATGCATAATTGATTTGTAAAAAACGTTTTGTAACATATACCTCTTAAAACTGAAGATATGATTAATATGCTTTATAATATAGTATAATATATATATATATATATATATATATATATATATATATAGAGAGAGAGAGAGAGAGAGAGAGAGAGAGAGAGGAATGATTTCTTTAGCCTTCCGAGAAGAGTGGGGTGGACAAAAATTTTAACTCCCTTAGGCCCATTTATATAGTTGACTAGGTAATAGGATAATACTGATTTAAATCAATGAAATAATAGATTTAATCTTGATATAAATCACTCCTTATTGTATTGAATGTGGCAATTTTGGAACCCTCCAAGAAAGCTCCCAAAACCATCCACTCTAAGGGGGTTGTAGCATGTCTCCTTTGTTCAACTATTAAACAATTAACATTCAGTCCTAGTCACTACTAGAAAAACAGTCTTTTACGACGCTCATTGCGCGTCGTAAAAGGCTCAGACGACGCGCAAATACGCGTCAAGGAAGGCTCTGTCATAAAGAGAGACGACGCGCATTTACGAAATGCAATGCGTATCAAGGAAGACCCTGTCATAAAGGAAGACGACACGCATTCGTGTGTCGTAACCTTACGACATGCGTGTTAATGACACGCAATGTGTATCAAGAAAGGCCATGTCATAAATGAAGATGACACACATTTTTGCGTATCATAATTTTAAATGTTTTAAAAAAATTATTTATAGATTTACTTATTTTCAACTTAAATTTGTATTTAATGTTTCATAATAGAAAATAAAATATCATATACAAAAAATAGAATCCCTTGCATAAATTTAATGTCATACAAATAATCGTTCCATGGAAAGATAAAACAAATCAATAGAAGTTGTAACAAAAATTTACAAACTAATAGTTCTAATAAGCTAATGATTGCCCCAAGGGGTTTGCAGTGTGCTTCCACTGCAATCAGACAGGACACCGGAAGACAGAGTGTCCGCAGTTGCGAGGGTCATCTCAGGGAGCACCTCAGGGATCTGCCCCTGCCGCCATCAGAGCTACAGAGTGTCGGCCAGTGAAGGCCGAGGCGCCGAGGGCACGAGGGAGAGCCTTTCAGCTGACCGCGGAGGAGGTCCGCGCAGCGCCCGATGTCGTGGCTGGTATGTATTCTTTCATGTATTTATTTTGATGTTGTGATATTATGCTTATGTTATGTTATGCGTAGGTACTTTTCTTGTGAATTTTGTACCTGCCTTGGTGTTATTTGACTCGGGTGCGAGTCGGTCTTTTGTATCTTTGGCTTTTAGTCAGTATATCAGTGTTAGTTGTGAGGCGTTGAGTCGGCCTCTGAGAGTTTCCATAGCTGATGAGAGGGTGATATATGCCACGGAGGTTCTCCGAGGTTGCGTAGTTGAGATTTTCGGTGTTGAGTTCCCGATTGATTTGGTTCCTATTGCTATGGGTGATGTCTGTGTCATTGTGGGCATGGATTGGTTGAGCAGATTCGGTGCGGTTATCGACTGTGAGCGACAGCTGGTGACTATACGAGACCCTAGTGGGGGAGTTCTTTCGGTATACGGCGAGGGTACACGTTCAGGATCAGCGTTTTGTTCGGCCGCTAGAGCGAGGCAGTGTCTACAGCAGGGCTGTAAGGGTTTTGTGGCGTATGTGATGGATACGCGGGTGGATTCCGAGAGGCCGAGTTCAGTTGAGGAGGTTCCGGTGGTGCGTGAGTTCCCGGATGTGTTTCCCGAGGAGTTGTCGGGTGTGCCTCCTGTGAGGCAAGTGGAGTTCAGTGTCGATTTGGTTCCGGGGGCCGCGCCTATCGCCAAGGTGCCTTATCGCCTTGCACCTCCAGAGATGCAAGAGTTATCCTCGCAGCTTTAGGAGCTGCTGGGGAAGGGATTTATTCGGCCGAGCAACTCGCCGTGGGGAGCACCTATCCTGTTCGTCAAAAAAAAGGATGGTTCACACCGGATGTGTATTGATTCCCGGGAGTTGAACAAGCTGACGGTCAAGAACCGTTACCCGTTGTCGAGGATCGACGATTTGTTTGATCAGTTGCAGGGAGCATCTTGGTTTTCCAAGATCGATTTGAGATCCGGATATCATCAGGTGAGGGTGCGGGATGAGGACGTCCAGAAGACAGTGTTTAGGACGCGATATGGGCATTACGAATTTGTGGTGATGCCTTTTGGGCTCACCAATGCCCCGACAGTGTTCATGGATCTCATGAACCGAGTATGTAGGCCGATGTTGGATCGGTCGGTGATTGTATTTATCGATGATATTCTGGTATATTCGAGATCTAGAGAGCAGCATGAGGAACATTTGAGAGAGGTTCTCGGGGTTCTGAGATCGGAGAGGCTTTATGCCAAATTCTCCAAGTGTGATTTCTGGTTGCGGGAGGTCTAGTTCTTGGGACATCTTGTTAATCAGAAAGGGATATTTGTCCATCCGGCCAAGGTTGAGGCGGTGATGAGTTGGGAGGTGCCGAAGTCGCCCTCCGAGATCAGGAGTTTCCTAGGGCTGGCAGGGTATTATCGGAGGTTTATTAAGGATTTCTCCAAGATCGCAGTGCCACTCACCAGATTGACCCGGAAGGGTGTTGCTTTTTCATGGGGCCCCGAGCAGCAGGCCTCCTTTGAGACACTTCGCCAGAGGTTGTGCGAAGCCCCGGTGTTAGCTCTCCCGGAAGGAATGGAGGACTTTGTGGTATACTGTGATGCATCGATTTTGGGATTGGGAGCGGTGCTGATGCAGAGGGGGCATGTGATAGCGTATGCTTCGAGGCAGCTGAAGCCTCATGAGACGAGATATCCCACCCATGATCTAGAGTTGGGGGCAGTGGTGTTGGCCCTCAAAATTTGGCGTCACTACTTGTATGGGGTTCGATGTACGATATACACGGACCATAAGAGTTTGAAGTATTTGATGGATCAGCCCAACCTAAATATGCGTCAGAGGAGGTGGTTGGATGTGGTCAAGGATTATGATTGTGAGATCCTGTACCACCCAGGCAAGGCTAATGTGGTAGCTGATGCATTGAGTCGCAGGGCGGAGAGCACCCCGCTGCGAGAGGTATGTTTGAGATTGACAGTGATAGCCCCGGTATTGGACGCTATTCGTGGGGCACAGGCCGAGGCTGTGCAACCTGAAATGCAGAAGAGGGAACGGGTTGTTGGTTTGGTTTCAAAGTTCGTTACTGATGGTCGGGGGCTTATGACATTTCAGGGGCGTATCTGGGTACCGTTTGTGGGAGGAACGCGTACTATTTTGATGGAGGAGGCGCATCGGTCGAAATTTTCGATCCATCCGGGGCCACTAAGATGTATTTGGATTTGAGAAAGGAGTATTGGTGGCCCTGTATGAAGAGGGATGTCGCGTGGTTCGTTGAGAGGTGCTTGACCTACCGTAGGGTTAAGGCTGAGCACCAGAGGCCGCATGGTAAATTGCAGCCATTGGAGGTTCCCGAGTGGAAGTGGGAACAGATCACTATGGATTTCATCACCAAATTGTCGAGGACTGCCAGAGGGGTTCATGCAATTTGGGTGATTGTGGACAGGTTGACGAAGAGCGCTCACTTCCTTGCCATCAGTGAGAATTCTTCAGCAGATAAATTGGCGGAGGTGTATGTGAGGGAAGTGGTATCTTGGCATGGGGTGCCGATCTCGATTGTTTCGGACCGTGATGTGCGTTTCACTTCCAGATTCTAGATGAAATTTCATGACGAGTTGGGTACTAGGCTGCATTTTAGTACCGCATATCATCCCCAGATAGACGGTCAGAGTGAGCGGACGATTCAGACGCTTGAGGACATGCTCCGGGCATGTGTGTTGGATTTCGGGGGCAGCTGGGATACGTATTTACCCTTGGCAGAGTTTTCCTACAACAACAGCCATCATTCGAGCATTGGTATGCCACCCTTTGAGCTGTTGTATGGGAGGAGGTGTCGGACCCCTACTTGTTGGGGAGAGGTTGGTCAGCGGGTGATGGGAAATACATAGATCGTGCTACAGACGACAGAGCAGATTCAGCAGGTCAGACAGAGGTTGTTGACCGCTCAAAGCCGACAGAAGAATTATGCAGACAGGCGCCGGTCCGATCTTGAGTTTCAGGTCGGCGACTTTGTCCTCCTGAAGGTCTCTCCTTGGAAAGGAGTGATTCGATTAAGGAAGAGGGGTAAGTTGGGGCCCCGGTATATTGGTCCATTCCGTGTGATCGCGAGGATAGGCCAGGTAGCCTATCGTTTGGATTTGCCAGTAGAGTTGGGGCAAATTCACGACACTTTTCATGTGTCGCAGCTGAGGAAGTGTATCGCCGGCAGTGGTTCCATTAGAGGATATTCAGGTGGATGCGAGCCTGAATTATGCCGAGAGACCAGTGGCCATCAGAGATCGGAAAATCAAGGTTCTGAGGAACAAGGAGGTACCCCTGGTGTTGGTTCAGTGGCAACACCGAAAGGGATCAGAGATGACCTGGGAGCCGGAGCGTGATATGCGTGAGCAGCATCCGGAGCTATTTTCAGAGCGAGACTTCGAGGGCGAAGTCTAGTTCTAGTGGGGGAGAGTTGTAACAGCCCGGATTTCCAGGTATCTTTTTATTCTTATGTTTTTGATGTTTTGTGAGGGGACTCGATGAGTTGGAGCTCAGACTCGCCGAGTAGGATCGCGGTTATGGACGCGGGTTCGCGTCTGGACTCGGCGAGTCCAAGGTATGGACTCGGCGAGTCCTCACTGTTTAATGAAACTCTAATTTCCCAGTCCTAAGCCCTATTTAAAGGACCTTATGGCCCTTCATTGCGGCTACCTGGATCTTGAGAGCACCAAAGCGGCTGAGGGATTCGTGTGAGTGAGAAAGAGGCCATTGTTCACCAAATTTGTGTGTTTTTGCAAGAAAGGAAGAGGAAAGGCAAGCTAGAAGAGTTGGAGAGCTTAGATCTTCTTTCATTTCATCAGAGGAGGCTCCTTGAGGTATCTTTCAGAGCTTATTTCCGTATTTTGTTGATATGATCAAATCTAGGGTTTCTTCATGCCTTATTTGCTTTGTATTGGAAGTGTGAGAGGTCCCATGGGGATATGGTGCTTAGATCTGGACCTTAGTAGGTCCAGAGAGTCCCTAATGTCATGCTTTATGTTCTCCCTTTTGGGTTGGAGGCTAGGGTTTCCATTCTAGAGGTCATTACCCCAAAAAGAGCCTTATAGGTGTTGTATGGTAACCAAGATATGAACTTTACGTGATGAATAAGCTTAGGAGGGCCAGATCTATGAGTGGATGGTGCGGATCTGACCTCAGAAGCTAGTTTGAGTTGATGCATGGCATGGACTCGCCGAGTCTGAAGAACAGACTCGGCGAGTAGCATGAAGATTGTCCTTAACCACTCAGCGAGTGGTCTTGCCGAGTTAAGGGTCGAGTCAGTGAGTCAGGGAGAGTTAGAGAGGGTTGACAGTTGGACTGAGTCGGGCTGGGACTCGCCGAGTTGTTCTTGAGACTCGGCGAGTTGAGTCGTGGTGGCCCCGTGATTTAGGGGTGAGCGCGGTGCGGTTCGGTGCGGTTATTAGCTAAAACCTCACCACTAACCGCAAATGCGGTTAATCCATTTTGAAAACCGCATGGTGCGGTTATTTTTGCGGTGCGGTTAGGTGGTTATTTTTGCGGTGCGGTTTTGTTTTTTCTGTGTTGCGGTTATTAACCGCATGGATTTGGTGCGGTTAGGTGGTTATTCATGCCAGGTGGAACCCGTCGAGTCAGGGGAGTACTCGATGTGTCAAAAGAGAATCCTAGAGAGTTGGTGAATACGTATAGACTCGCTGAGTCGCCCTAGTGCACTCGCCGAGTCCGGTCAAAGTTGACCGTTGACCGTTGACCGTTGACCAGAGTTGACTTGATAGGGGTAGTCAACCTTAGTGGTAAAAGTGTTAATTAGAGATGTATGATGTTATAGGGGGATTATAGCTCGGAGGATCGAGCACGAGTGATTTCCAGGATTCGCGAGTTATCGAGATACACGAGGTGAGTCTTCTCACTATACTTTGCCTTGAGTAGGTAACTAGAGTTATGTGATCAGAGTATTTGTATATGTATGTGATGTGTTGTACTGCATGATTTCTATGTGATTTATGTTGTGCATGTTTTAGAGTTGGAACTGGAAGGTTCACAGAGTTAGAACCTGAGGGTTCACAGAGTTTGGGTGAACGGACCCATAGAGTTACAGCCTCGAGTGGCTAATATGTGTTATGTGTGTGGTATTTTGGGGAACTCACTAAGCTTTGTGCTTACAGTGTTAGTGTTGTTGTTTCAGGTACTAGCGATGACCGTGGGAAGGCACCGACTTGATCTGTACACACGCGTGGGATTTTGATATATATATATATGATCTTGGGATTTTGTATGATGTGAATTGGGATTTAAACTTAATGCTTTTATTAAAATTAAATGAGAAATGTTTTTTATAATTTGCAAAAAATTATTTTGAAATTCACGGTGTTACAAGTTGGTATCAGAGCCTTGGTTTGAGGGATTTGAGTACACCTTCGGGCGTATTTGAACTCAGACTGAGGATTTGAGAAGTATTTTCAAAAAGAGTAAAAGATTTTGAAAAGAAACGCAGAGCAGACTTGTGTGTACGATCAGTCCGCGCCCGAACGGTGATTTCCCAAAATACCCTCATGTTATGTGCTATTGATATTGATATGATGTATCCGCATGCTAGAGTAGGCTAGGTATTCCTATTAGGACTAGAGTGGCCTGATTTGTGATGCCTTAGCCTAGGGAGAGGTGAGCTGCTATGAGATGCTTGAGAGTGAGTAGGTAGCAGCGAGGGGTTTGTGAGAGATCTATTAGAGAGAAGGTCTATGCATGTTAGAGTACTTGGAATTTGGGATCCGAAGAGGAGGACTTGGGGTGTATTCTGATACGGTGCGGACAATAGTATTGGGCCCGTACTACTGAAAGCACCGGAGCGGTGTACAGCCCAAGTAAGAATCTTTGGAATACCAAGGATCAAGGAGGAATGAGTTGTCGAGTGTGAGTATGCTCGAAGAGATTCTAATTTTCGTATGTTGTATTTCAGAGGTAGATCATGGTGAGGACACGTTTGATGCCTGAGAGCAGTGGTACCAGTGATGAGGAGATCCGCCGGATCATTCATGAGGAGGTGGTTGCGGCCATCAGGGCAGAGATACCGGAGATGTTTGGGTCTATAAAGACCACGCTGATCGAGACCTTTGACGTGCGTTATGCCGCTCTTTCTGAGGCTGCTGTTGCTGCCGCGAGGCCGCAAGGTGGTGATGTGTTGCTGTTCCGGGAGTTCAGCAACACAAAACCACCAGAGTTTGATGGGACCCAGGATCCGGTGGCAACTATGAGGTGGATATCTGATATAGAGGGGTGTTTCTTCACTTGCTCATCTCCTGAGCATTTGAAGGTTCGGTTCGCGCTGAACCAGCTTCGCTTGGGAGCGAAGGACTGGTGGAAGTTTGTGACGGCGCATTATACGCCTGCTGAGCTTGCGGCAGTGACCTGGTAGAGGTTCACTGTCATGTTCCGAGATGAGTACGTTCCCCAGGTGGAGAGGGAGCGTTTGGCACATAAGTTTCTGACCCTCAAGCAGGGTACTGAGTCAGTTACAGCGATTACCAGGATGTTCCATGAGAGGGCGATGTTCTGCCCTGAGCACGTGTCCACTGAGCAGGCACGTATGAGCCGTTATTTGAGCATTTTGAGGCGGGATATTCGGGAGTTCGCGGCGAACTCCTCGTACCGGACATTTGCTGAGCTTCAGGAAAATGCCCGGAAGAGGGAGATTGAGCTAGAGACTCAGGCCAGGGAGGAGGCGGAGTCTCAAGGGAGGGATCGGCGACCGGCACAGTCTCAGCCGGTAGCCAAGCGGGCCAAGGCCGCTGATCCCAAACCAGGGAGTCAGAAGGGCCGCACTTGTGGGAAGTGTGGCAAGGGTCACGATGGAGTCTGCAGAGAGGGATCTTGCTACAAATGTGGCAAGGAGGGGCAAATGGCCAAGGATTGCCCCAAGGGGTTTGCAGTGTGCTTCCACTGCAATCAGACCGGACACCGGAAGGCAGAGTGTCTGCAGTTGCGAGGGTCATCTCAGGGAGCACCTCAGGGATCTGCCCCTGCCGCCATCAGAGCTACAGAGTGTCGGCCAGTGAAGGCCGAGGCGCCGAGGGCACGAGGGCGAGCCTTTCAGCTGACCGCGGAGGAGGTCCGTGCAGCGCCCGATGTCGTGGCTGGTATGTATTCTTTCATGTATTTATTTTGATGTTGTGATATTATGCTTATGTTATGTTATGCGTAGGTACTTTTCTTGTGAATTTTGTACCTTCCTTGGTGTTATTTGACTCGGGTGCGAGTCGGTCTTTTGTATCTTTGGCTTTTAGTCAGTATATCAGTGTTAGTTGTGAGGCGTTGAGTCGGCCTCTAAGAGTTTCCATAGCTGATGAGAGGGTGATATATGCCACGGAGGTTCTTCGAGGTTGCGTAGTTGAGATTTTCGGTGTTGAGTTCCCGATTGATCTGGTTCCTATTGCTATGGGTGATGTCTGTGTCATTGTGGGCATGGATTGGTTGAGCAGATTCGGTGCGGTTATCGACTGTGAGCGACAACTGGTGACTATACGAGACCCTAGTGGGGGAGTTCTTTCGGTATACGGCGAGGGTACACGTTCAGGATCAGCGTTTTGTTCGGCCGCTAGAGCGAGGCAGTGTCTACAGCAGGGCTGTAAGGGTTTTGTGGCGTATGTGATGGATACGCGGGTGGATTCCGAGAGGCCGAGTTCAGTTGAGGAGGTTCCGGTGGCGCGTGAGTTCCCGGATGTGTTTCCCGAGGAGTTGTCGGGTGTGCCTCCTGTGAGGCAAGTGGAGTTCAGTGTCGATTTGGTTCCGGGGGCCGCGCCTATCGCCAAGGTGCCTTATCGCCTTGCACCTCCAGAGATGCAAGAGTTATCCTCGCAGCTTTAGGAGCTGCTGGGGAAGGGATTTATTCGGCCGAGCAACTCGCCGTGGGGAGCACCTATCCTGTTCGTCAAAAAAAAGGATGGTTCACACCGGATGTGTATTGATTCCCGGGAGTTGAACAAGCTGACGGTCAAGAACCGTTACCCGTTGCCGAGGATCGACGATTTGTTTGATCAGTTGCAGGGAGCATCTTGGTTTTCCAAGATCGATTTGAGATCCGGATATCATCAGGTGAGGGTGCGGGATGAGGACGTCCAGAAGACAGTGTTTAGGACGCGATATGGGCATTACGAATTTGTGGTGATGCCTTTTGGGCTCACCAATGCCCCGACAGTGTTCATGGATCTCATGAACCGAGTATGTAGGCCGATGTTGGATCGGTCGGTGATTGTATTTATCGATGATATTCTGGTATATTCGAGATCTAGAGAGCAGCATGAGGAACATTTGAGAGAGGTTCTCGGGGTTCTGAGATCGGAGAGGCTTTATGCCAAATTCTCCAAGTGTGATTTCTGGTTGCGGGAGGTCTAGTTCTTGGGACATCTTGTTAATCAGAAAGGGATATTTGTCCATCCGGCCAAGGTTGAGGCGGTGATGAGTTGGGAGGTGCCGAAGTCGCCCTCCGAGATCAGGAGTTTCCTAGGGCTGGCAGGGTATTATCGGAGGTTTATTAAGGATTTCTCCAAGATCGCAGTTCCACTCACCAGATTGACCCGGAAGGGTGTTGCTTTTTCATGGGGCCCCGAGCAGCAGGCCTCCTTTGAGACACTTCGCCAGAGGTTGTGCGAAGCCCCGGTGTTAGCTCTCCCGGAAGGAATGGAGGACTTTGTGGTATACTGTGATGCATCGATTTTGGGATTGGGAGCGGTGCTGATGCAGAGGGGGCATGTGATAGCGTATGCTTCGAGGCAGCTGAAGCCTCATGAGACGAGATATCCCACCCATGATCTAGAGTTGGGGGCAGTGGTGTTGGCCCTCAAAATTTGGCGTCACTACTTGTATGGGGTTCGATGTACGATATACACGGACCATAAGAGTTTGAAGTATTTGATGGATCAGCCCAACCTAAATATGCGTCAGAGGAGGTGGTTGGATGTGGTCAAGGATTATGATTGTGAGATCCTGTACCACCCAAGCAAGGCTAATGTGGTAGCCGATGCATTGAGCCGCAGGGCGGAGAGCACCCCGCTGCGGGAGGTATGTTTGAGATTGACAGTGATAGCCCCGGTATTGGACGCTATTCGTGGGGCACAGGCCGAGGCTGTGCAACCTGAAATGCAGAAGAGGGAACGGGTTGTTGGTTTGGTTTCAAAGTTCGTTACCGATGGTCGAGGGCTTATGACATTTCAGGGGCGTATCTGGGTACCGTTTGTGGGAGGAACGCGTACTATTTTGATGGAGGAGGGGCATCGGTCGAAATTTTCAATCCATCCGGGGCCACTAAGATGTATTTGGATTTGAGAAAGGAGTATTGGTGGCCCTGTATGAAGAGGGATGTCGCGTGGTTCGTTGAGAGGTGCTTGACCTGCTGTAGGGTTAAGGCTGAGCACCAGAGGCCGCATGGTAAATTGCAGCCATTGGAGGTTCCCGAGTGGAAGTAGGAATAGATCACTATGGATTTCACCACCAAATTGCCGAGGACTGCCAGAGGGGTTCATGCAATTTGGGTGATTGTGGACAGGTTGACGAAGAGCGCTCACTTCCTTGCCATCAGTGAGAATTCTTCAGCAGAGAAATTGGCGGAGGTGTATGTGAGGGAAGTGGTATCTTGGCATGGGGTGCCGATCTCGATTGTTTCGGACCGTGATGTGCGTTTCACTTCCAGATTCTAGATGAAATTTCATGAGGAGTTGGGTACTAGGCTGCATTTTAGTACCGCATTCGTTCTATCCTATTAGTTATATTCGTTTTTCATATTCATACTTAGTTATAATTAGTATGATTTCTTTTACAAAAGACAATATTTAAAAGAAATCTGTATTTAACCTGCAGTTCAAAAACATCAGTTATCACAATCAAGACATTTAGTAAATAAACCATTAAATTGAAAATCAGTTGAAGTACAAAATATATTTGTACTTTTGCTTGTATTCCCCCCCCCCCTTGAAAAACAGTGAAAACAGTGAAAAACACGGAAAAAGGGTAGGGGTATGAACTCACCGAACGCGGAAATGTGTCGATTTCGGATGCTAAACATCAAATCGAGGCCTGATTACTCGTGATGTCCCTATGTAAAATGAAATAATGTCCATATATATCTAATTAGATTTACAATCACTAATTATATGGAACATTATACTCCAATGAGATTAAACACCCCAAAACGAGTGTTTGGAGTGATCCGGGTGACATCTATGGATGGGAATTGAAGCGAGGGACTTGGAATTTGAGTTTACTCCCCAAGAGTAAACTCCCTAATGAAGTTTACGGCCTAAACACCCATTCCCCATGAGTTTACGGCCGTAAACTCATGGTGGGGTGGCTTATGGTGCTTAAAGGGTCACAAATGGCTATTGATACTTAGAAATGCTTGGAATAATTTTACCTAAGGCTTGGATTGAATTAAAATCACCAAATACAACCCTTAAGGGAGTTTACGGCCTTGGCATGGGGCCTATGGCCATAAACTCTCATATCTCCTTGAATAATTGTTTTTAAGGTCCCAAAATTAATCACATGTGATTCTAAAAATTCCTACAAGCCTAGAAATGAATTTGGGGCACCAATTGACACACTTTTAGGAGTTTACGGCCATGGGGCATGTTCTATGGCCGTAAACTCTCATATGTGAGGTTTTGATGTGTTTAAAGCCCTTAAACTATTTTTGGTTGGTCCTATGATTTATTCCAAGGCTTTTGGTGGTGTTGGATGGCTTTCTAACACCTTAGAAGTGAGTTTACACCCTTGTTTAAGGAGTTTACGGCCCAAGCACCAGCCTTGGCCGTAAACTCACACAAACCCTTCAAAATTTATGTTTAATGTGTTCTAGGTCCATTTCCAATATTCTAAAAATCATATCTAAGTCTTGTTTGTGTCTTGGAAGGGTTAAATGGCTTAAAAACCCTTTAAATATGTGTTTATGGCCTAGGCTCCTTCCAGGGCCATAAACTCATATATAAGGCTTTAAATTATGGTTTGATGCATTCTAATTCCATTTCATAAAGTCATCTAGCCATATTCAAGGTCTAATTGTGGTTTGGAAGTGTTTTGTTGCTCCAAAAACCCCATTTATATGAGTTTACGGCCTAGGATAGTTCTAGGGCCGTAAACACATGATAATGGTCCTAATCCATAGATTATACTCAAAATTGAAGGTTAAAGAGGTTGTATAGCATGCTAGGGAATTTACCTCAAAGATTTGAAGCCTTAAACTTGAGATTTGGACCTTTAATTCTAGTTTGAGGAGAGAGGTTGGGGTGATAGATGTAGAATGAAGCAAAAGCTTCAAAATGAAGTCTTAGAACACTTTAAATAGTGTTCAGGATTTGGACACGATGAAATTCTACCCGATACCGGCTTTAGACAGGGCTTTTGGTCGCACCCGGCCAATTTGTCGTAACCCGATCATTAATATGAGGCGTTAGAATGAGTTCTAAGGGAATTTGGACACTCATTAAGTCATAACATAAAATATACAATAATGACTTAATAAAATGCCGAAATCGAAAATGAAACCGGAAACGGCGATTAGATAATCGGAACGAGTCGCAAGAAGGGTTACAATTAGGGATATGAATTTCGGGTTGTTACAATTAGATAGGATGGAAGAATTCTAAGGATAAGGCCTTAGGAATTCGTCCTAGATGAGGGCTTCTGAAATTATCCTTGGGTTGCTTGGTAGCTAAGTAACCAAATAAGGATAACCACTGAAACCCTAATTTCCACACTTATAAAAAGACCCCTAAGGCTAGGGATTCCAGCCACTTGAACCCTGGAAGTCCTAGAGCCGAAATTCTCCTCTCTCTCTCTCTCTCTCTCTCTCTCTTTCTCTCTCTTGATTCCTCCAATTGCTATTAGCGTTTGTGATTCATTAGAGGCACAACACTTGAGGTGCTAAAGTTCTCAAGGCTTCAAGATCCTCAATCAACAATAAGGTAATCATCTAGAACTGTTCTGATATGTAAATTTCGATTATTTAGACTAGATCTAGGGTTAGAAAGTCTTGGATGAATTGCATGTATAATACAGAAACCTGGATCCAAGCATTAGGGTTGGTATAAGCACATAGGATGTTCTTTTGCCTCAAACCCATCAGTGGTATCAGAGCCTGGTTTGGTTAAGTTCCTATTCTATTGATGCCTTGTATGTTCATCTTGCTGAAAAAATCATTTTTTGGCCCTCTACTCAACCTGACTCGCCGAGTCACTAGCTGCACTCGGCGAGTCAGTCCAACTCGACGAGTTCAGTTAATGACTCGGCGAGTCGGTGCGTCTGACAGAGGAATATTCGGGATTTTCTTGTTGTTTTGATTAAGGATAATTGCCAAAATCTTTTTTTGAATAATAAAATCCGAATTTTATCACTGTTATATGATTATCCTTACCAAATCAATAGGTAATTACCAATTGTTTGAATAATAAATTACTTATTTGATAATATTTTATTATTTGAATTAATTGCTGCATTATCTTGTAAATAAAATTGACTAGGTAAAATTTAGATAATCACTAAATTAATTGTTTAATTTAAATTATTTGCTATTTGATCCTTTATGTTTTGAAAAGTTCAAAACTTGTCCTCAAGTTTTGAAATTTAAATTTTATGATTAAAAGTTTAATTTAAACTATTTAAATTCCAAACCCTAAAGTTTTACAAGTTTATAATTCAACCTTATACTTTATAATATTACAAGATTAATATATATATATATATATATATGTGTGTGTGTGTGTGTGTGTGTATAACTTAAACGCTAGTCTTACTGTTAGTAGGCCTCATTCACGAAGCCAATCTTGAAGGGGGGGGGGGATAAGGTTATGGCCTATAAAATAGCCATTTAATGGGTGTCCACTCTCACCCACTGCTTCCTTGATTGGTGGAGGGTCGTTAACCGAACGGGTAGGAATGGGCAATCCTTCATCATTAATAAGTATAATGAATTATTAAAGTAACTAAATGATTTTCAAAAAATTCCCAATCTTAGTTACTTTAGGTAAAAGCGAAAATGATGCAATTCCATGAAATTACACTTTGTACCCTTGCTAAGATGTTAGTGGAGTGTGTGTAGTTAACCGGCACACTAATTGGGTTCTAAGCAAAGGTAGAAAAGGGTGAGTCATTGTTTATCATAGTTTGATGGAGCGTGTGTAGTTAACCGGCACATTGAATAGGTGACTGTAACAATAAGGGCACCATGTATATTTGCATGGTTATTCACACCCACTTTGTGATCCTCAGCATCCCAGTCACAAACTAGAGGGGCATATCGAGATTTAAACATGCCATTGAAAATTTCAATGAATCTCAAAAGATCTAGGAGTTTTCAATACATTTAAAACTTAATCTTCTTTTTTCATGGTGGAGAATTAGTGAATCGTCATTCACTTACCTTCAAATTATTTGCATGTTAGATTACGACATCCCTCTTCTAATATGTAAATAATGTTGTTAGATCCTAGCCCTAATTTCTCATTTGGGTGTTTAATTATGGATTCATTTCTAATCAAACTTTGTTCTTTTTCCTTTTCAGGTGTCAAACAACAACAATGCTCCCGGCTCGAATTCCTCCGGCTCGTTCTCACTCATGAACTTGTGTGGGAGAGTGATCTTTGACGTGTCCAATTTCAATGATTGGATCTGCAACATCCGAATGGTCACTCGATATGAGGATAAAGAGTATGTCCTTGATGAGAAGTTGAAGGAGATCAACCTCAACGCCGCCTTTGAGGCCCATGAGTGTGATGCTACGAAAGTCCATTGCATTATGCTAGCGACCATGACTGCAGAACTCCAAAAGTCCTATGAGGACATGTATCCCTATGAAATGCATCAAGACTTGCTGGACCGGTACCACCAAAGTGTGAGGAAAAAAGGTATGAGATCATCACTTCGATGATCACTACCCGAATGGGTAATGGAGATTCCCTTACCGCGCAACCGCAAAAGATGCAGAGATATGTTGATCGCTTGCTAAAGTTGAATGTTAACTTTGATGAAGAGCTGGCACTCGACATCATCCTTCACTCCTTGCCTCCCTGCTACAACCATTTCCACATGACCTACCACATGAATAAGGAAAAGGTCACTTTGAGCAAGCTTCAAGGCTTGCTTAGGACTGCTGAGAGCAATCTCAAAGATAAGTCTGTTGCATCAACTCCAACTCCCGTTGCTGCCCCTGTCTTGGTAATAGGGCAAGGGGAGGGTAAGAAGAGGAAGGCTCCTTCAAAGAGCCACCACAAGCAAAAGTCCCAAGATGGTACATCTTCTAGCGTAGCCAAGGCTGGTTCTGCTAAACCCAACTCTAACCCAAAAGAGGCAGAGTACTATCACTGCCACAAGATAGAGCATTGGAAGGGAAGCTGCCCAGAATATCGGCAAGCTATCAAGGATGGGAAGATCAAGTCGTCCTTTGTAGGTATTTACACAATTAAATCTAATTATTCATCACAAGCTATTTCTTGGGTTCTTGCTACAGGATATGGTTTTCACATTTGTTGGGACTAAGAAGAAATAGGGATGTGGAGCAAGGGAAGATAAATCTAATCATGGGAAACAGAAGATTGTCGCCTGTCACCAAGATTGGAGTATATTCCTTAGTGCTTAGTAATGGATTAGGTTTAGATTTAAACAATTGTTTCTATTTGCCAGATATGGAAAGAAACATCATTTCATTTCATGGTTTATACAGACAAGGATTTAGATATTCATTTGATAATGAAAAGGGTTGTATTTATGCTTATTTTAATAGTGTTTTATATTTTGAAGCATTGCCTTGTAATCGAATATATGAAACTGTGATGGTTGTAGACAACTCAGGAAATGATGTATAGTGTGTTGATTCTTCCAATAGTATGGATAAATCATTCTTGTGGCATTGTCGTCTTGGACATGTCAACAAGAAATGCATAGCCCAACTCCAAAAGGATGGAGTGTTGGAGTCATTTGTCCTTAGGGACGATGACGTGTGTGAGTCTTGTTTACTTGGAAAGATGACCAAGTCACCCTTTACTGGCACTTGTGAAAGGGGTGAGGGTTTATCGGATCTCATACACACCGATCTGTGTGGGCCCTTTAGATCCACAACAAAGGATGCGAGTCGCTTCTATCTGACTTTTACCAATGATTATAGCAGATATGGGTATATCTACTTAATCAAGCACAAGTTAGAAACCTTTGAAAGGTTCAAAGAGTTTAAACAAGAAGTTGAGAATCAGTTGGGCCGGAAAATCTAGATGCTTCGATCCGATCGAGGAGGAGAGTACCTAAGTCTTGAATTCCACAACTATCTCAAGGAATGCGGAATCGTTTCGCAATTGACGCCACCTAGAACACCACAGTTGAATGGTGTGGCTGAGAGGCATAATCGAACCTTGCTAGACATAGTTCGTTCCATGATGATTTGTAGTTCACTACCTATCTCATTTTGGGGGTATGCCTTAGAGATTGCCGCCCATTTCCTTAACTTAGTCCCTACAAAGAAGGTTGCCAAAACACCTCACGAGATGTGGAGAGGGAAAGCTGCCTCGTTATCACATATCAAGGTTTGGGGTTGCGAGGCTTTCATCAGACGAGAGACTCACGACAAGCTCAAACCTCGTAGTGAGCGGTCTATTTTCATCGGCTACCCGCAGAAATCCTTTGGATATCTCTTCTATAGACCGAGTGACAACGTTGTCTTCGTCACGAGGATAAGGGTTTTCCGTGAGCGAGAACTCATAAGCCAAAGGGGAAAGTGGGAGGCAAATCGATATTGAAGAGATTCAAGAGTCGAGCGATGAAGGAACCTCTAACACTGGCGCTCAACCTAAGGAGGAAACTCCGGTTGAACCGATTGACGAGTCCTTACCTCTTAGACGTTCTGAAAGAGTTAGGTTTCAACGCCAGTTATATGGTTTTCATATTACTACAGAAAGGGATACGTATATTAGTGATAATACACTAATAAATTTGGACGAACCTAATAGCTATAAGGAAGCGATGGCAGGCCCGGAGTCTACGAAGTAGAAAGAGGCGATGGAAAGAGAGATTCAGTCTATGTATGACAACCAAGTTTGGAATTTGGTTGACAATGTACCAGGTCGTAAGACGGCCGGGTACAAATGGATCTTCAAGAAGAAGACCGACATGGATGGGAATGTACATACTTATAAGGCGAGATTGGTCATGAAGTGCTCCACTCAAACTCCAGTTGTGAAGATAAAAGTCTATTAGGGTGATGTTGTCCATTGATGCATTTCATGATTATGAAACTTGGAAAATGGATGTCAAAACCACTTTCCTTAATGGAAAGTTGGTTGAGGATGTTTACATGGCTCAACTAGAGGGTTTTGTCAATACGAAGCATCCCAATAGATTGTGCAAGCTTGAGAAGTCCATTTATGGACTGAAACAAGCGTCTCACAGATGGACTCTTTGTTTCGATGAGAAACTCAAAGAGTTTGGTTTTCTATGAAGCAAGGATAAATCATGTATATATGTCAAAGCCAATGGGAGTATAATGAGCTTCCTCGTATTGTATGTCGATGACATACTACTCATAGAAAATGACATCTCGACACTGCAGGAAGTTAAGTCCTGGCTCGAGTAGGGCTTCGTTATGAAGTACCTCGGAGAAGCTGCCTATATTATAGGAATAAGGATAGTGAGAAACAAAAGTAAGAGACTAATAGGAATTAGTCAGAATACTTACTTGGAGAAGGTACTAAAACTTTTTAGTATAGAGAATTCAAAGAAGCGAGAGTTACCAATCCACAGTAATGCCAAGTTGAGTAAGACTCAAAGTCCGAGTACTGAAGCCGAGATAGAAGAAATGAGTCGAGTACCTTACGCTTCCGCAGTTGGCTCGTTCATGTACGCAATGACTTGTACCCGCCCTGATGTGGCCTTCGCTTTGAGCATGGTCAGCAGATATCATGGGAAACCTGGAAAAGTGCATTGGACTGCAGTGAAGAATATCCTTAAGTACTTTCGGTGGACCAAGGAATGGTATCTAGTCCTCGGTGGGAGTGATGACTTCAAGGTGCGAGGGTATAGTGACGCCAGTTTTCAGACCAACAGGGACAACTATCGTTTGCAGTCGGGCTGGGTCTTTACCCTAAATGGAGGAGTAGTGACTTGGAAAAGTTCCAAGTAGGAGACCGTAGTTGATTCAACGTGCGAATCAGAGTACATTGCAGCAAGCGAAGCGTCAAAGGAGGCAATATGGCTGAAGAATTTCATTGGAGACCTTGGAGTTGTGCCGACCATATAGGAGCCTATGGAAATTTTCTATGATAATGAAGGAGCGGTTGCCTTGACCAAGGAACCGAGGGATCATGGCAGATCTTGACATATTGACAGAAAATATCACTTTATTCGCCATCGGGTGGAAGAAGGACTCCTCGTAGTGAAGAGGGTATCGTCAGAAGATAACCCAGCAGATCCGCTTACGAAGGGACTGAGCAGGGTTAAACACTTGCAACACGCTAGGAGCTTCGGGATGAAGGATGATATTAGTTTAGATTATATAGTTTAGAAACTTGCAATAGATGAATTGTAACTGACATTTGATGATTAAGTAAAAGAGTATTATTTATTAGTAATGTTACTGTCTTATGTTAATTGTTTACCGATTGTTTCATTTTTGCATGTTTTGACTTGCTGGATAATAAGAATTATTCAACCGGTCCACAGTCATTCATATGTTGGAAGTAGGTATGAATGAAGATTGTCATGAATTGGTGTGTAGATTGTCTAAAGTGTATTAGACATAGCAAAAGTTTGCTATGATGTTCATGAGTTCTTATGAACTTGATTTTAGCATTGGAATAAACCCACGCTTACTGGAATCACTTCATGGAATTTATCACGAGTGATCGCAAGACGATAATATCATATGGTCATAAAACCTAGATATATGGTTTATTGTTTGCTAATTGGTTGTGCATTGATAATGAGTAAACAGATCAGTAACTTGAGGTTATAAAACGCATTGTTGTGTATGATTTGATTAGTGGATAATGAATGCATATAAGTCGAAGTTTATTTGTTCCTTTTATCCTAAGAGGGTAAAAGCAATATCAAGACTCCTCAATGATTTGATTTGACTTATGTGCCAGGCCCGGTCAGGACTTAATCGATGTGTTCAATTAAGTTCTATGTCAAATTAATCAGAGATCGAGAAACTAACTGTCGGACAATAAGTATGACTATGTTCCATGTAATTGTCCACATGATATCTAGAATAGAGGATTATACGATCCCTTATCTTAAGGACAAGTTATTGATAAGATCAAGAGTTTTGAGAACTGCGATTGCGAATCGGATCCATAAGTTGCATTTGCATTTATAGTTATTAGACTTATCAGAGTGGGAGATTGTTGGATTATTGTCTAAGTCCATAACGATATTTGGTATGTACTTGACCCAGTTGTGCATGGTCCTTTTGGGTTGCCTTCACCAAAGCAACTTGACTGGTGGAATAATATAGAAAGGGGTGGTTATGGTTTATTAATATATATGAGATTTATATATTAAAAGAGAAATCATATTTATTTAATTAACATTGGTCAATAATTAATTAAGAATTAGTTTTGTGATAAAAAGAAGTTAATGAAACTTAAGGGCCTGAACTGTAATTATGTGATAGTTACAAAGTTACGCAAGGAAACCCTATTAGATAGGGTGGACGCATTCTAAGGATAAGGCCTTAGGAATTCATCCAAGATGAGGGCTTCTGGAGTTATCCTTGGGCTGCTTGGTGGCTAAGTAACCAGATAAGGATAACCATTGAAACCCTAATTTCCACACCTATAAAAAGACCCCTAAGGCTACGGATTTCCGCCACTTGAACCCTAGACGTCCTAGAGGCGAAATTCTCCTCTCTCTCTCTCTCTTGATTCCTCTAATTGCTATCGGTGTTTGTGATTCATTAGAAGCACAAAACTTGAGGTGCTAATGTTCTCAAGGCTTCAAGATCTTCAATCCACAATAAGGAAATAATCTAGATCTTTTTTGATATGTAAATTTCAATTATTTACACTAGATCTAGGGTTAGAAAGTCCTGGATTAATTGCATGTACAATAGAGAACCTAGATACAAGCATCAGGGTTTGTATGAGCACATAGGACGTTCTTTTGGCTCAAACCCATCAAAGACAGCTTTCAGGACTCAGTATGAGCACTATAAGTTTGTGATGATGCCATTCGGGCTCACCAATGCCCCAGCAGCATTCATGGATATCATGAACATGGTGTGTAGATCGATGTTGGATCAGTCGATGATCGTTTTTATTGATGATATCCTGGTCTATTCTAAGACCAAGGAGCAGCACGAGCAGCATCTAAGGTCTGTATTGGAGACACTAAGAATGGAAAGGCTTTATGTCAAGTTCTTAAAGTGTGATTTCTGGTTGAGAGAGGTGCAGTTTTTGGGGCACATCATCAACCAGGAGGGTATTTCAGTTGAACCAGCCAAGGTTGTGGTAGTGATTTAGTGGGAAGTACTAAAGAACACATCTGTGATTCGGTGCTTCTTGAGTCTAGCGGGGTATGATCGAAGGTTCATCCAGGATTTCTCCATGATCGCCGTGCCAATGACCTGTTTGACCAAGAAGAATGTGACCTTCCGGTGGGGCCCAGACCAGTAGTTTGATTTCGAGACCTTGAGGCAGAAGTTATGTGAGGCCTCGATTCTAGTTCTACTGGAGGGAATGGATGATTTGGTAGTGTATTGTGATGCATCAATCTCAGGGTTAGGGGTGGTACTAATGCAGAGGGGTATGTGATTACTTACGCCTCGAGACAGTTGAAGCCTCATGAGGCGAATTACCCCACTCACGACCAGGAATTGGGGGCAGTGGTGTTTTCGCTCAAGATTTGGAGACACTACTTGTATGGAGTATGGTACACTATTTGTACTGATCATAAGAGTTTGAAGTATTTGATGGATCATCAGAACCTCAACATGCGACAGAGGAGGTGGTTGGATGTGCTGAAAGATTATGACAGTGAGATCTTATACCATCTAGGGAAAGCCAACGTAGTGGCCGATGATTTGAGCCGCAAGACGATAGGTTCTCCGATCGGGAACGTTTGTCTAAGGATGACGATGGTCTCTACACTACTAGATATGATCAAGAAGACTCAACTAGAGGGTTTGATGAAAGAGAACTGGAAGATAGAGTGGATTCGGGGGTGGTTTCCCTTATTTGTACGGAATGGTCTGGGGCTCTTGACACAGTATGGCCAGGTGTGGGTAGCGGTGAACAATGGAGTGAGACAGAAAATATTGGAGGAGGCACACAAGTCCAAGTTCTCTATATATTTGGGAGCTATAAAAATGTATAGAGATCTGAGACTGAGCTATTGGTGGCTCTGCATGAAGTAGGAGATCGCTTGGTTCGTGGAGCGGTGCTTGACCTGCAGGAAGGTCATGGCCGAACATCAGCGGCCACATGGAAAGGTTCAGCCGCTACCTATTCATATGTGGAAGTGGGAGGAGATCACTATGGACTTCATCACGAAGTTACCGAGGACGGCGATGGGTGTGGACACCATATAGGTTATTTTGGATATGCTAACGAAGAGTTCCCACTTTATTCCAATCTCCAAGAGCATCTCTGCTGAGAAATTAGTGGATATTTACGTGCAAGAGGTCGTGGATAGGCACGGGGTGCTAGTGTTAGTAGTTCCTGACTGGGATGTCTGATTTACATCTAGATTATGGAAGAAGTTCCACGAGGAGTTGGGCACTCAGTTCTATTTCAGCACAACGTACCACCCTCAGACAGACGAAAAAAGTGAGAGGACGATCCAGACACTCGAGGATATGATTTTGGCATGCGTGTTGGACTTTGGAGGGAGTTGGGACACATACGTCCCACTAGCAGATTTTTCATACAAAAATAGTTATCATGCTAGTATCGACCAACCACCATTTGAGATGTTGTATGGGCGGAGATGTAAGACCCCTGTTTGTTGGGGTGAGGTGGGGCACCAAGTCATGGGGAGCACTGAGGTGGTGCTCAAGACTACTGAATTGATTCAGCAAGTGCGTGACAGGCTACAAGTTGCTCGGAGCCGATAGAAAAGATATGCTGACCGGAACTGATCGGATCTTGAGTTTCAGGTGGGGGATTTCTTCTTGTTGAAAGTATCACCATGGAAGGGTGTCATTAGGTTCTAGAAGAGGGGCAAGCTAGGGCCCCAATATATTGGATCATTGAGGATTACTGCCCGGGTGGGCAAGGTGTCCTATCGCTTGGATCTGCCGAACAAGCTTAGCCAGATACACAACACCTTCCATGTGTACCAGCTTCGGAAGTGTGTCATAGACAAGGTTGTTGTTGTTTTGCTGGACGACATTTAGGTGGACGACAGCCTGAACTACATTGAGAGGCACATTGTGATTTTAGATAGGAAGACCACGGTTCTTCAGAACAAGGAGGTGAAGTTAGTAAAGGTGCAATGGCAGAACCGAAGAGGCTCCGAATGGATATGGGAGCTGGAGGATGAGATACGAGAGCACTACCCGGATTTGTTCGCATCAACAAACTTCGAGGATAAAGTCTAGTTCAAGTGGGGGATATTTGTAATGCTCATTTCAGGTGTCTATTTCTTTTCATAATCTTAGGGTTTTACATTGGAACTCGACGAGTTGGGGAGCTCCAACTCGTCGAGTAGAGATCATTATGGGACGCAGGATTTAGGACCTACTCGACGAATTGGAAGGCCTAACTCGACGAGTAGGCACTATAAAGGAAAAACCTAACTTTTAGGGTTTGCACACTATATAATCTCCTTAAAACCTTGAGGTTGGCCTTCCATCAACCTCCAAACCCTAAAAACGTCAGTGCTAAACCCTAATCCCCATTTTCTCTCATATTGTGAGCTAGAGTGACTTTTGGAGCTTAAGAAGAAGAAGATAGTGAGAAGAAGGAGGAGATCTAGCAAACACAGCCTTCACTATTGAACTTGACCATCTTGTGGACTATTGTAGGCATTCAAGATTCAATTTTTATCTTAGAATATGACTAGATCTTTAGTTTACTCTTCATTTCCCATTATTCTTGTCGATTGCATGCATGGGATTCATAAAGTTTGCAACTTTATGAATCTCCAGGGAAAAATGGTCCAATGATGGGCTAGATCTAGCTTTTGGTCAAGCATGGATGTCATGCATGGATTTTAAAGTATATTTTCCCTTTTAGCCATTTTGACTTCAAAACATGCATTGGAAATGCATGTCCATAAAGTATCCACCTTTGGAACGTTTTGAGGATTAGAACCTCTTCTGGAAAGGAGGCATTCTAGATCCCTAGAGTCTTGAACCACATGGCTAAGCTTTTGAGCTTTCCAACCTTTGTTAAGGGCTTTAGAGCATTCGGAGTGGTTCTAGAGGATAAAGTTGGAAACTTTAACCTTGTAGACACCTTTAGGTTTTAGATCTAAGCCCTAGAGTCCCTACAATCAACGTATCATCGGAATAAGAAAATGGGGGGGGGGGGACTGGATGAGTCGCCCAGGAAACTCAATGAGTTGGATCGGGTTTTCCCGACTACTGGATATTGAGTGAACTCATCGATTTGATGAGATAACTTGGTGAGTTGGCTGGGTTTTGTCCCAGTTTTCTGGACTTTGAAGGAACTCGACGAGTTACTAGATGCACTTGATGATTTGGGTCAACATGGACTGTTGACTTGGACTTTGACCAGGGTTGACCAAGTTCGACCTTGAATGTATTTATGGTATTTTAGGATTTTGAAAAGTTAATCACATGATGACTACAGGCAGTTAAGTTGGAGTTGTGCGTTGGAACTTATCTGGTCTTATCTTATTAGTTCAGCATTCTTGAGAGGTGAGTCTCCTCATCATACCAATGGGTCGAAGGCTCCAAGGTCGGCCCATTTTGTGTTATGTGGTACACTAGTGATTATATGTTAGGTGGTATGCTTGTTGGTTATATGTTATGTGGTATGCTAGTTGTTGGTGTGATACTTGCATGAAAGACAATGGGGGTGCCCTCGACACTTGCTTGTAAGATTATGTGGGGGTGCCCATGGCATTCTAGGTAAAGACCATGGGGGAGCCCATGACACTTGGTTGTAAGACCATTTGGGGGTGCCCATGGCATCCTGGAGTAAAACTTTGGAGGATATCCAGGGCATCCTCATATGTTTTTATGCATCGCTTATGTGATTGAGATGGATTATGTTGGGTGTAATAGATTGCGTCATTGGGCTTATTTAAGTAGTCCCTTTGTATTCGTTAGTGGGCCTGTCCATGCCGTGTCATTAATTAGGGTTAGAGTATAAATTGTGCATGCATGCACCATAGTTAGTATCGATCTGATTGCTTTTGATTGTAACCCTAGCACACCTCTACAGTAGCATTTCTTTATTAGAGTTCTTCTGAGGTTATGCCATTTAATCATTCGGCACCTTGTTGATTCATCCTGTGTTCATACTTTAGTTCGTATTCATATTATACTTGTTTAGAATCTATTCGATCTATAAGATTTTTAGTCATAACAATTGGTATCAGAGCGAGAGACTGTGTAAATCATACGCATCTCTTCTTTTTGAAGAAATCATTAGGGTTTTCGCTATTATCGAAACTATTGGAGCCGTCATTACTTTGTTGACGCCACTCCGTGATCTGGATATTACCCTAATACGATCATACAAGTATGATTCTTAACAGGTACAAAAAGAACATGTCAACACGTCGCATGAAGATTTTCAATCCAATCCAATCAACATCTCAAGGAACATAGGATCAACCACAAGAATTCCGATTCTATATCCTCACGAGTATGAAGTATGGGTTCTTCATTTTGAAGACTATGTTCTTGGCTCATAAGATAATGGGTATTTGATATGGGAAGCTATTACTTTGGGTCCTTTTTTCAATCTAAAACTAAAATAATCATTAAAAATCAGAAGGAATACAATCAGTTGCTCATTGATATGAAAGAGGTTCTTAAGGATGAGAAAGATAAACTCATCAGCAATATTAAAGCAATGAGAGTTATAAGGTTCACTCTACAGTCTGATATATTCCGCTTGGTGAGTTCTTGTGACAATGTGAAAGATATTTGGGAAAGGCTTAAAGAGCTTTATTCCACAGATGTTGATCTTGAACATTCCACCCAAACACTCCTACATTCGGAGTTTGGTGACTTCAAACAAACGCTAGAATAGAATCTTAGCCAGACGTTCAACCGATACAGTCATCTTCTTAGTAAGATGATTAAGCATGGAATAGAACGAAAAGTGATCGAGCAGAAGGTCACATTCATGAATGGTTTTAGACTTGAATGGATGGCAGTAGTTTCAACTGTTAAAGCACACAAACAGTTCAAGAGTTATTCATTGGCCAAACTTGTTGGCATTCTTAAGTCACATGAAAGTGTAGTGACGAAAGAAACGAAAGTTGTGTCTGGTATGGGGTCCTTGACTCTCATTTCGAAGGGAAAGGGTGTTGCAGAGGACGAACCAGAGACTGATCTCTCTGATAATGATTTGACGAGCGAAGAATATGCTTTGATGGTTTCAAACCCCAAGCGGTTTGCAAGAAAGAAATTCCGTACCACTAAGAACCGAAACTGGCAGGGAAGTTACAGCTCCGAGAAAGCAAAAGAGGAGAACAAAAGCACTCCTCAAAAGGATGAAGAGAAGAAGGAAAGCAATCTGGTTGGTAACTTACGCTATGACTATAACTACTGTCATGGCAAAATCATTTGGCTAAGGAGTGCATGTTGAGGAGGATGAATGACAAGTAAGACGGAGAGGATGATGAGGCTTACTACTTGCGTAAGCTGGAAGAGATCAAGAAGAAGAAGAATAACGATAACTCAATGCTTGCTTTAATTGTGCAGGAAAAGACATCTGAGAATGAGTTTGGAGGAGTAGAAATATGGTCTATTGATTCAGAGGATGAGGAAGTTCGCACGCCAACACATGGTAGGTTGTGAAAGAAGATGGCTCGAAGTTCACTAGAAGGTGTCTGATGGTGACCAATGACGTGTCACATATGAGAGGCTACACAACTGATGGTGGATATGAGGAGACAAAGGAGAGAAGAGATTATAAATGCTTTGCAACGAAACCAGTATGTGAGCAGATCAATTGTAACACCCAAATTTTCAAATAATTTTTCACATTTAAAAAAACATTTTCATTCGCAATTGTTATAAAAATATCATTGCATCACATAATCAGTTCATAACATCACATCCCAAGATCATAAAAATGTAAAAACTCCTCAAGTGTGTACTGATCAAGCCAGCGCCTTCCCGCGATCCTCACTGGTACCTGAAACACATAACACAACACTGTAAGCATAAATGTTTAGCGAGTTCCCCAAAATAACACGCACAACACATATTAGCCACTCGAGGCTATAACTCTGTTTGACCCTCTGGTCAAAGAGTCTCAGTGGGACCCTCTAGTCCCATAACTCTTTGGGCCCTCTAGCCCTAACTCTGTAACCTCTGTAACCTCTGTAACATATGATATAGGCATATTTAGTCATAAGAATCATGCATGATCTTAATACTTTATGTTAATTTTATCTCAAATAGTGAACCAAAGGTGATTAATTAGCTTAAATATTTCATTTTTAGCAACAAATACATGCTCGAAAGGAAAATGAAGCGAAATTAGTGATTGGAAGCTTGGATCTTGGATTTTGAAGAAAGAAGGATGTTGCTGGACAGCTTGACTCCTCGTCAGTGTTTTGGCCATATCTCATGAATAGAAACTCCGATTGATGAGATTCAAAATGTTCTGAAAACTAGACACGATTTCGGAGGACTTTCATGTTTTAAGAAAATGCTGATTCCAAATGGACTTGACGAGTAGGCCGTAAACTCGACGAGTCACTTTCAACTTTCGCGATTCGGGACGCGCTGACTTGCCGTACACGGGTTTTAAGTGACGGACTCGCCGAGTAGGTCACTAGACTCGACGAGTCACCTCTGTTTTGTGAAAATCTATATAAAGGGACTTTCAGATCGATACCCTAGCATATAGATGAACCCTTGGAGGCTAATTGTTGACTAATGGTGCTGCTGGAGCGTGGGAAGCTAAGGAATCAACCCTACATTCAATTTTAAGGAGAATCAAGTCAAAATCAAGTTTACTCTTACCTAATCTCTTGTTTGAACTATTTTTTTACCAATTGATTTCGCTTTTGAGCTTGTTTTTGCTGTAATCATGAGCTAAAACTCATAACTTCTGTTTAGGTAGATGAATTTGTGAACATGGATTGATTATTTGATTAGGATTAATTTTAATTGGTGATTATGTTTTATTAAGCTTGTTAAAGAACCTTATGTGTTAAAAATAACTATTATTCTGTTAATAAATCAGTAATTAAGTTGTATGAACATCTCTTAGTTATTAATTTCATATGATTTATTGTGACCACATAGTTGTATGTCTAGGAATAGCGAATGTGAAACTAGAATTAACTAGAAGATAGGTAAGTTAATGTGTGAGCTTGTTGATGAAAATCAACAAGAGGTTAATTGAAGGGCCAATTTAATTAACCATAACAAGTCTTATTTAACCCGAATGAATAACTAGGAAATTCGTTAATTTAGACAACTGGCCACTTCTTGAGTTAATTTGTTTCCTAAGGATTAGTAATAGCGAACATGAAACTAATCATTTTAGTAGGTAGCCAATGAAGAATTAATCCGATACATTGAAATCATCCATGGGAACAAATGAGTCAAACCTAAACAAAAGTCCTCTTTATTATTGAATTTAGTTGATTTTTATTTGCTTATCTCTTAGTTTCTTAGTTTAAGTTCTAGTTAATTGTTTAAGTTTCTAGTCTTGCAAAACTAGAGAAAACCCTCTTTCTATTACTTGTTTTATTTAGATAATGTTAGCATTTATTTTAATTTTTTACTGTTCCCCGTGTTCGATACCCTAATTACCTGAAATAAACTGCTAATCGATAGGTACACTGCCTTTCGTGTGTTTGTCTTTGTGTTTAAGTTAGTAGGATTAAAACTAGTTGACTTTTACACACATCAAGTTTTTGGCGCCGTTGCCGGGGAACGATTCTAAATAGTTAATTTTATTTGCTAATTGTTATCATATATTTTTTTATTTTTTATTTTTTTTATGTAGTTTAATTTTCATTTATTATGTGTTTTCCAAATCTCGATGCTTTTCTTGATGAAGTAGTACAGGAAATTGAGCAAGAAGATGAGGAGTGTGGATCAGATGAAGATTTGAAGGAATTTGATAGATGGTTAGATATCATCTTGTCTAACAATCAAGAAAAATCTGAGTCACAAGAGCTAAAGTTACAAGATGAAGAATTTAATCCAGAAAGAGATTTGGAGGAGCTGGAAAGGTTGCTAGCAAGGAGGTCGGATGAAGAACAAAAACAATTTGAATTGCAGGAACCAACCTGTGGTTTGACCATTACCATGACATGGTCCCCTGTTCTTCCGATTTGTGTTTCGAAGCATGGGGTGATGATTCCAACTTTGGAGAAAGTTCTAAATCACGATCCATTTATGATTAGTATCCAACCGGTTCCAACCCTTGTCAATATTAAGTGGTTTTAAGAATTCAAGCTCGTTTGGCCAATTTTTGAAGCAAAGAGTCGAATTTTACAAATTGGTCCAAAGAAAATATTTAATGCAATGGATGGATGGGCATCGAATTTATTACAAGTTTATTAAGTTGGGAGTCCAGCTAAAGACTCGCACAAAAAGAAGGGCTTGCGGGAGGCAACCCGTCATTAGAGTTTCTTTTTCTTTTTCTTTCTAAACTTCTAGTATTTAGGGATAATTTAGGATTTTTATTTTGATGTTTTTTTTATTACTTGGTATTTGTTTTTGATCTTTTCAGAATATAGGGTGGGGGATAGAATGAACGAATAAAGCATGAGGAAATAAAGTGAGGGGTCGAGACGTAGACGAGAAGATTAGAAGATTTGAGTGATTTTATAAGTCTGATGGTTTTAACGGTTAAAAAGGAGTTTCGTCATTGAAGAATATAAGGAGGTGTATTACCTTAATACCCTATTTGACCTCAAAAATAGACCTGAAGCAGAAAGAAGAATTTGCACGATCAGAGCCGAAAACTCGTCGAGTGCACCCTTATAACTCTACGAGTTCCAGCGAAATTTCACGATTTCTGCCCATATGACAATTCAACTCGGCGAGTCTCCACATAAAACTCGACGAGTTGCTCATTCTTTTATCTTTAAGTTAACGATTTGATTCAATTCAAGGCGGCAATTGGCTATATTTTTGACGACCATTTCTAGGCGATTCCAAGATGCTTTTTCCCACATATTTAGAGTTGTCAACCACACGAGATTTGACGCCAAAGGCGTGGATGAGCTGTTCATATGCCTAAAGTCAGATGAAGATGGAGCTAAATCGAAGAAGATCACCCTCGTCACTACTATCTCAGGGGAGTTTGTTTCAATTCTCTTTTTACTTTTATGTTATTTAATTGTTTTAATATGCAATGGGGACATTGCATAAATTAAGGGTTACATTAGTTAAAATTTTAGTTAAATTTTGAAATTTTTGAAATTTTTGCAATAAAATTGCTAGGGCTAATTTAGAAAACTTTGGTAAAGAAATTAGGGATCATGCTAGTATTGTGTTTCATGATTCCTTGAGGACCTAAATGTTTAGTTGAGCCTATATACATTATAGTGCATTTGTGGCCCCTTTATTCTATTGAAATCATGGGACAAAAACACAACCTCGCTTAGTTTAAGGATCGCAACATGTTTAGCATTGTGTACCAGAAATGTATCCAGGAAAGCTTAAGTAGTCATTGCACACTAGACTAATGCCTTTAACCAATAAAGGATGAAGTTAAATTCCCTTGCTTAAGCATATGTTTTTCTAGGTTTTTAGTTTTGAATGGAAAAAGTGTGTTGAAAAAAAAGAAAAAAATATTGAAAAAAAAGAGTGATGAAATGTTTGAATAAAGAATCTACAAAACTATGAAGACAAAGAAGAATATCATGAAGAAAAGCTACAAAGTATAAAAGATTCAATCAAAAGTTGTATTTGTAATTTTCTTTTCTAGGTTATTTTATCGTATGTATGCTTGGGGATTTAACCAAAAATACCTTGAGGTTAAAAAAAATTTCTAGGGATGTATTCGGAGGGATGCATAAAATGAGCGTTGTTCAAAAGAAGTGGGCGAGTGTTTATGAGGATTGTAAGTATTTAGGATTAAGGGGGGTCCTTAGGAAAAATTTTAGACACAAATGCATGCGTTGCAGTCTTGGCATAATTGTTGGGTTCGATTGGGATTGTCTTATATGGTATTAGTATGTTAAAATTCAGTTTTGCTTGGGGGCAAAGCGAAAGTCAAGTGTGGGGTATTTTGATATAGGCATATTTAGTCATAAGAATCATGCATGATCTTAATACTTTATGTTAATTTTATCTCAAATAGTGAACCAAAGGTGATTAATTAGCTTAAATATTTCATTTTCAGCAACAAAGACATGCTTGAAAGGAAAATGAAGCGGAATTAGTGATTGGAAGCTTGGATCTTGGACTTTGAAGAAAGAAGGATGTTGCTGGACAGCTTGACCCCTTGTCAGTGTTTTGATCATATCTCATGAACCGTAACTCCGATTGATGAGATTCAAAATGTTCTGAAAACTAGACACAATTTCGGAGGACTTTCATGTTTTGAGAAAATGCTGATTCCAAACGCACTCGACAAGTAGGCCGTAAACTCAACGAGTCACTTCGAACTTTCGCGATTCTGGACGCGCTGACTTGCCGTACACATGTTTTAAGTGACAAACTCACCGAGTAGGTCACTGGACTCGATGAGTCACCTCTGTTTTGTGAAAATCTATATAAAGGGACTTTCAAATCGATACCCTAGCATATAGATGAACCCTTGGAGACCCATTGTCAACTAATGGTGCTGCTGGAGCGTGGGAAGCTAAGGAATCAACCCTACATTCAATTTTAAGGAGAATCAAGTCAAAATCAAGTTTACTCATACCTAATCTCTTGTTTGAACTATGTTTTTACCAATTGATTTCGATTTTGAGCTTGTTTCTACTGTAATCATGAGCTAAAACTCATAACTTCTGTTTAGGTAGATGAATTTGTGTACATGGATTGATTATTTGATTAGGATTAATTTTAATTGGTGATTATGTTTTATTAAGCTTGTTAAAGAACCTTATGTGTTAACAATAACTATTATTCTGTTAATAAATCAGTAATTAAGTTATATGATCATCTCTTAGTTATTAATTTCATATGATTTATTGTGACCACATAGTTGTATGTCTAGGAATGGCGAATGTGAAACTAGAATTAACTAGAAGATAGGTAAGTTAATGTGTGAGCTTGTTGATGAACATCAGCAAGAGGTTAATTGAAGGGCCAATTTAATTAACCATTACAAGTCTTATTTAACCCGAATCAACAAAGCACACAGAGTCACATAAGGACATATCATAATCATACTACTATACATGCATGGGTTTTATCCACCCTTCAGTATCTTTCAACCGGTAATCGTCATCGGTATCTTTCAACCAGTAACCACGGCTAGCATGCCCTACTACTACTGAACACATTCTCAACACATATATAGCAACCAGACAATTATCAAAAAGATAACCATCTCAACCATAATCACATACTGGAGGGCTGGCATTGGTGCCTTAGACCTACCCCTACTGGAAGGTAACTCACCTCATAAGGCTGACTGCTAAAAAGTTGATCGACACATGTCTGACCACTACTCCGGTGATCCTCCGGCTATAATTCCCACAAAACACTTAGTCAGACATTGATAACTACTCTTAGGTTAAAATGACTATTTTACCCTAACCAAGTCAAAGTCAAAGTCAAAGTCAACTTCCAGTTGACCTGACTCGCCGAGTTGGGCCTCTAACTCGTCGAGTCCCAACCCTTCATCTATGCTTCTTCACGCTTCTACTCGTCGAGTTTAGCAATGACTCGACCAGTTCTCCTTCTAAAACAAGCCCGAATAAACCTTCATCCGACTCACCGAGTTGTATGAACAACTCGTCGAGTTCATCCTCGTCCTACAAACAAGTCCTATCCTTGACTCTCTGAGCTGTATGAACAACTCGTCGTGTTCATCTTCAACAGTTGGGAGATTGCCTTGGACTCGTCGAGTCTACTCATGCACTCGTCGAGTCCTATGAACTCCAGGTCTATGGCTAATTCCAATGCGTCAGGTCACTCCCCCAGACCCTTCTAAGGCCATTCTAACACTGAATGGGTTCCTTTGAACCCTAACAGAAAAAGGGAAGTCAAGCCTTGGGCTCGCCGAGTCCCAAGAACAACTCACCGAGTCGAGGTTGTCCAAGTCTCATTTCTTGATTTTTGATGTTCAACATTTGTCCAAATGATAGATCTAGGCTCCTAAGATCGATCTAGCACGTAAAGTTATGAACTTTACGTGCATGCATCAGATTATGAGCTAAAAATCCCCTAAAAGAAGCTCTTGAGTTACATGAGGCTTTCCATGGGTGCAAGGGCAGTCCCTTTCTGCCTTCTAACCCTTTAATGAGCTTAGATCTGAAACCTTAACCCCCCATGCTTGAAATCATGGTTGGTCACCAAGAATGGCTTATAAAAGCCCTAAATCTCATAAAAAGGGATCTTATACAAGAAGGAGCAAGGTGACAACTTTATACCTTCCAAGGACTGTAGATGATGCACAAGTTTGACTCCTCTGGCCAATCTCTTGGTTCCTCAAGCTTCTCCTTCCTTCTTGCCACCACAAACCACCAAGAATCAATAAAAAGGCCTTAGATCTTCACCAAGGACGATTAGGGTTTGATGTGAGGGGGGGTTTTGAGAGTATAAGGGACAAGGGAGGCTGAATAAGATGTTTAAATAAGGTGCAAACCCTTGGATTAGGGTTTTGTCCAGCTCGAGTCTACTCGTTGAGTCATATTGCCACTCGACGAGTCCGCCACTTAACCCTCGGGTCCAACTCGCTACTACTCAACGAGTTGTCCATCAACTCGCCGAGTCTTAGTCCAAATTGAAAAACACTTGAATGAAATACATACCAGGAACCGGGTGCTACAAATCTCCCCCACTTATTTTAGACTTCGTCTTCGAGGTCTGCTACTCGATCTTGGAAAAGCTCTGGATAATGCTCCCTCATCTCGTCCACCGGCTCCCATGTCCACCCCGAGCCCTTCCGGTGCTGCTGTTGCACCTTCACCAGCTCGACCTTCTTGTTCCTCGGGTCCTTCAACTTTCGGTCGAGGATTGCCACAGGACGCTGAATGTAGTTCAGGTTGTCATCAAGCTGCATATCCTCTCTAAGAGCACCACCGTTGAGTCGTCCACCAGACACTTCCGCGGCTGGGAGACGTGGAAAGTGTTGTGGATCTGACTGAGTTCGGCTGGCAAATCCAGCCGATATGCCACCCTGACCACCCGGGCTATAACTCTGATGGGTCCAATGTACTTGGGGCCCAGCTTTCCCCGCTTCCTGAATCGAATGATGCCTTTCCAAGGCGACACATTCAGGAGAAACATATCCCCGACCTGGAATTCCAGGTCTGAACGGCGCTTGTCGGCATAGCTTTTATGCCGACTTTGTGCAGTCTGGAGCCTGCTCCTGACCTGCTGGATCATCTTTGTCATCTTGAGCACCACTTCGGTGCTCCCCATGACCCTCTGGCCAAACTCACCCCAACTTATCGGGGTCCTGCACTTCTTCCTGTATAACATCTCAAAGGGAGGACGATCGATACTTGTGTGGTAGTTGTTGTTGTAGGAGAATTCAACCAATGGGAGGTAAGTATCCCAGCTACCACCGAAGTCTAGCACACATGCCCGAAGCATATCCTCCAGAGTATGGATGGTCCGCTCGATCTGACCATCCATTTGTGGATGAAAAGCAGTGCTAAAGTGGAGGCAAATACCCAACACGTCATGGAATTTCTTCCATAACCTGGAAGTAAACCGTACGTCCCTGTCTAAAATCACTGACACTGGCACCCTGTGCCGCGCCACCACCTCTCAAATGTAGATGTCAGCCAGCTTCTCAGCCGATATACTCTTCTGGATCGGTATAAAATGGGCGCTCTTGGTAAACCAATCCACAATGACCCATATGGAATCCACCCCCCGTGCAGTCCTGGGAAATTTGGTGATGGAGCCCATGGTGATATCTTCCCATTTCTATAGAGGAATATCCCACGGTTGCATCTTGTCGTGTGGCCTCTGATGTTCGGCCTTGACCTTCCTGCAGGTCAAGCACCGCTCCACATACCATGCTACGTCCCGCTTCATGCAGGGTCACCAATAGTCAAGACGAAGATCCCTATACATCTTTGTCGACCCAAGATGGATAGAAAACCTGGATTTGTGCACCTCCTCCATCAATGTCTGACACACGCCTCCATGATAGGGGACCCACACCCTACGGTGGAGGGTCAACAGCCCTTAGTTATCATAGTCGAAGGAGGAAACCTGACCCACAATACACTCACTCTTCCTATGTTCCTCCTTCATAGCCTCCTGTTAGGCCTCTCGGAGCTGCTCCAACAGCGGATTCACCACGGTCATCCGCATCCAGATATCTCTAATCAGCGCTGCCTTGCGGCTGAGTGCATCGGCCACCACATTGGCCTTTCCCAGATGGTAAAGGATCTCACAATCATAATCCTTCACCACAACTAGCCACCAACACTGCCTCATGTTCAGATTCGGCTGGTCCATGAGATACCTCAGTGTAACACCCCAAGTTCAGAAGTGCAAGTTCAGGGTTCTTGGTGTAATTAAGGAAGATCGACTCGGCGAGTCTATGGATAGACTCAGCGAGTCGACTCGCGATTTGGCCATGTGCTAACTAACTGACTCGGCGAGTCAGTGCTGGAATGAGAAACCCTAATTCCTGGGGTTTGCACCCTATATAAGGAACCTTAAGTCCCACCCCAGCCTCTTTAGCACTCCCATTGACGTCCAGAAACTTTCCCCCATCGATTTCAAACCCTAAATTGAGAGTGAGAGGGATTTAAGTATGTTTTAGAGCTTGGAGAAGAAGGATACTTGAAGCAAGAGTTGGTGGGATCATAAAGGAGCAAAGTGGATCTGATTTCCTTGCTCGTTGGCATCAGATTAAAGGTAAAAAGTTGTTGCCTTGACTTTGTTGTGTTTAGATGGTTCATGAATGAAGTTTTAGGGCCCAATTTGCCATATATGAGCCTCTTTTCGAATATTGGGTTCAGATCTGTGGTTGCTACTATAGATCTAGACTGGTCCTGACTCATGAATCTAGAAAGTGATAGCTTTGGAGCTTGATTAAGAGTGTCCTTGCCTTAAACCTTCACTTTAGCTTGAGTAGAGCTTGTTGAGCCTTGCATGCACGTAAAGTTGGAAACTTTACGTGTGGATCTGGCTCTAGGAGTCCAGATCTATGTATTGAAAGTAATGGTTTGGCCTGTGATCGTCTGAATGAAGGTATTACGTATGGACTCGGTGAGTCTGGGAGATGACTCGACAAGTCGGACTAGAGATTTGGCATGAATCGCGTAGTAACTCGGCGAGTCACATGGGTGTACTCGACGAGTTGGATGAAGATAGGCAGGAACTTGACAAGTTGGAAGAACAACTCGGCGAGTCTGTTGAAGATTGCCTTGGGCTCGGTGAGTCTATTCTTGGATTCGGCGAGTCTAGTTGAGGAGTCCTAACCGTTTTTGGTTAAGTCGTGAATCGGTGAGTCGAAGGATGACTTGGTGAGTTGAGCATGAAAGGACTCCAGAGTTTGTTGGACTCGGCGAGTCTTGGGGCGACTCGGAGAGTTGAGTCGTGATATGAGAGTTTTGAGTATGGGAACTCGACGAGTCAACGAGTTGACTCGGCGAGTAGGGTCAACCAGGAAGGTTGACTTTGACTGAGGACTTGGACTTTGACTGAGGGTTGACCAGTTGACTTCCAGGGGTATTTTGGTAATTATTGGTATTTATTGATTTGGTTTTTGGTAATGATTAGTGGTAGAGTTCGTGCTGGTGATCGGAGCAGCGTGATCTTATTCTTCAGTCAACAGTTACAGGTGAGTTATCCTCACTATGCTGATATGGTCTACGGCACCAAGGCCGGCCCTCTATCGGATGGAAATCTGGGTATTGTTGTTATGTTATTGCTTTGCTATGTTTGCATCCTTGTAGTTAGGATGGTATATGTGTGACCGGAAGGTCTTATGTGCTATAAGGGTATGAGATATATGCTGATAAATGTTATGAGAGCTGTATGTGTTAAGTTATGTTATAAGCAGTATTTTATGGACCGGAAGGTCATCATGTTATATGCGGTTATATGATATGTATGTGCTATGTATGTCATGTATGATATGGACCGGAAGGTCAACAGAGTACAGACCAGAAGGTCAACAGTGTATGGACCGGAAGGTCAACAGAGATATGGGATGGAAATCCCCTGAGACATTCGGATCGGAAGATCCCATGGAGTCATGTCCTGGAAGGGCGTATGTGTTGTTATGGCCTGGAAGGGTGTATGTGTTGTTATGGCCTGGAAGGGCATATGTGTTGTTATGGCCTGGAAAGGCATATGTGATGTATGTAGTATTTTGGGGGTAATTCACTAAGCTTTTGGGCTTACAGTTGTGGTTTAATGTTTCAGGTACCTCGGGAGACCGTGGCAAGGCAAAGTCGTGATCGTACCGCTCCTCGTGTTTATGTTCTATGATATGGATCTGGGAAAAATACTTTGATAATAAAAGTATTGAAAACCTTTTTGTAATGAATTAATGAAAGTGGGTTGTTTTTGAAAAGTTTAAATTGGTTTGAATTTTTACGGTGTTACAAGTTGGTATCAGAGCCTTGGTTTGAGTGAATTGGAGGAACATTCGTGTTAATCCAGTCTCAAATCAAGGAGAGTTTTCAAAAGAGAATTTAAAATGGTTTTCAAAAATGAATAAAGGAGGACACGAAGGTACGATCAGCCGGAGCCAGTAAGTAGACCCCAAAAATACCATACAAAGTTATTTGATTATGTGATATGTTAGAACAACATGCTAGTACTAGGCTAGGGATCTTTAGGAATTGCATGATAGAATTGCCTGATTTCATGATGCCTGCTAGCCTAGAGTTCCTGCTATGAGAGGTAGTTATCCGTTCCTCTAGAGGTGAGGATGGAGTGTTTTCCATGTATATGTTTATCGCTAGGGTGTTGTTACTTGATATAAATATGGGTAGGTGTGGAAAGTAGTATAGGCCCGTACTACTGAAAGCACAGGACACATATGCATATCAAGGAAGTTACAACCCCTAGGGTTGGGTTGGGAGTTGGTTCTCGGGTTATTGGGGAATCATCTGATTTTATGGCGGTGTATTTCTAGTATGGTGGTTGTGAGGCGTGTCGGGGTGGATCTAGGTCAGGATCGGGACCAGGAGAGGACAATTAGGGTGGATCAGCGCCACCCGAGGTCATTGGTCAGATGAGTATGGATGAGTTGGATGCCAGGATTGGTGAGATCCTGCATGATGAGATTGTTGCCATGTTCAGGGTGGAGATGTCGGAGATGTTTTGGTCGATCAAGACCGCCATGATTGAGTACTTTCATGAGCGCTATGCAGCTCTTGTAGAGGCGGCTGTCGCGGCAGCTACAACGCCTATATCAGCGGCAGGGGGAGTAACCGGTCGAGGTTTTCAGTATTAGGACTTCGATAATACGAAGCCTCCTATTTTTGATGGAGTTTAGGATCCGATCATTGCTATGAGGTGGTTGTCGGACATGGATGGTTGTTTCTTCACGTGTTCGTGCCCTGCGGATCAGAGGGTGAGGTGTGCTCTGAACCTTTTAAGGCTCGGGGCAAAGGATTGGTGGAGGTTGACACGGGATCGTATTCTGATGCGCAACGGGCTGTGGTTACATGGGAGCAGTTCCGGAAGATGTTCATTACCCGTTATGTTCCACGGGTTGAGAGGGAGAGGTTGGCTCAAGAATTCTTGGAACTGGAGCAGGATTCGGAGTCGGTGACGGAGATCACCAGGATGGTCACTAAGAGGGCGATGTTTTGCCCTGAGTTTGTTTCAAAGCAGCGTCAGATGTTCCGATATCTGAGTATGCTAAAAAGGGATATCAGGCAGTTTGTGTCTACGCAAAGGTGCGAGACCTTACTAGAGTTGCAGGCGGTCGCTCTGCGGCGTGAGTTGGAGATTGAGTTACAGTTGAGAGAGTAGAGGCAGGCCTCGGTGTAGTCGCAACCGGCACCGAAACAGTCCAAGACCGTTGATTCCAGGTTGGACAGTTAGAGCGGTCGTACTTGTAAGAAGTGCGGGAAGGGTCATACCGGGGTTTGTAGATCTGGTGATAGCTTTGGGGCTTGATTGAGAGTGTCCTTGCCTTAAACCTTCACTTTAGCTTGAGTAGAGCTTGTTGAGCCTTGCATGTACGTTAAGTTGGAAACTTTACGTGTGGATCTGGCCCTAGGAGTCCAGATCTATGTATTGAAAGTAATGGTTTGGCCTGTGATCGTCTGAATGAAGGTATTATGTATGGACTCGGCGAGTCTGGGAGATGACTCGACGAGTCGGACTAGAGATTTGGCATGAATCGCGTAGTAACTCGGCGAGTTGGATGAAGATAGGCAGGAACTCAACGAGTTGGAAGAACAACTCGGTAAGTCTGTTGAAGATTGCCTTGGGCTCGGCGAGTCTGTTCTTGGACTCGGCGAGTCTGGTCAAGGATTCCTAACCTTTTCTGGTTAAGTCGTGAATCGGTGAGTCGAAGGATGACTCAGTGAGTTGAGCATGAAGGGACTTAGAGTTTGTTGGACTCGGCGAGTCTTGGGGCGACTCGGCGAGTTGAGTCGTGATATGAGAGTTTTGAGTATGGGAACTCGACGAGTCAACGAGTTGACTCGTCGAGTAGGGTCAGCCAGGAAGGTTGACTTTGACTAAGGACTTGGACTTTGACCAAGGGTTGACCGGTTGACTTCCAGGGGTATTTTGGTAATAATTGGTATTTATTGATTTGGTTTTTGGTAATGATCAGTGGCGGAGTTCGTGCTAATGGTCGGAGCAGCGTGATCTTATTCTTCAGTCAGCAGTTACAAGTGAGTTATCCTCATTATACTGACAGGGTCTACGGCACCAAGGCAGGCCCTCTATCGGATGGAAATCTGGGTATTGTTGTTATGTTATTGCTTTGCTATGTTTGCATCCTGGTAGTTAGGATGGTATATGTGTGACCGGAAGGTCTTATGCGCTATAAGGGTATGAGATATATGCTGATAGATGTTATGAGAGCTATATGTGTTAAATTACGTTATGAGCAGTATGTTGTGGACCGGAAGGTCATCATGTTATATGCGGTTATATGATATGTATGTGCTACGTATGTCATGTATGATATGGACTGGAAGGTCAGCAGAGTACATACCGGAAGGTGAATAGAGTATGGATCAGAAGGTCAACAGAGATATGGGATGGAAATCCCCTAAGACATTCGGATCGGAAGATCCCATGGAGTCATGGCCTAGAAGGGCGTATGTGTTGTTATGGCCTGGAAGGGCGTATGTGTTGTTATGGCCTGGAAAGGCGTATGTGCTGTATGTAGTATTTTGGGTGTAATTCACTAAGCTTTTGGGCTTACAGTTGTGGTTTAATGTTTCAGGTACCTCGGGAGACCGTGGCAAGGCAAAGGCGTGATCAGACCGCTCCTCGTGTTTATGTTCTATGATATGGATCTGGGAAAAATACTCTGATAATAAAAGTATTGAAAACCTTTTTTAATGAATTAATGAAAATGGGTTGTTTTTGAAAAGTTTAAATTGGTTTGAATTTTTACGATGTTAGACTCAGGCTCTTGTGGTCCGTGTAAATGGTACAACGAACCCCATAGAGGTAATGACGCCAAATCTTGAGGGCAAAAACAACCGCCCCAAACTCCAAATCATGCATCGCATAGTTCGCCTCATGAGGCTTCAGCTGCCTCAAAGCGTAAGAAATAACATGCCCTCTCTACATCAATACCGCACCCAAACCCGAGATGGACGCATCGCAGTACACTACAAAATCCTCCATGCCTTCCACAGGGCTAAGATTAGCACCTCGCACAATCTCTGTCTCAATGTCTCAAATGCAGCCTGCTGCTCAGGCCCCCAGCGAAAGACCACGACTTTCCTTGTCAGCCTGGTCAGGGGTGCGACTATCTTGGAGAAATCCTGGATGAATCTCCAATAGTAGCCTGCCAGCCCTAGGATGCTCCGAATCTCAAATGGAGATCTCGAGACTTCCCACCTCATCATGGCCTCTACCTTGGCCGGATCCACTGAAATCCCATCCTGGTTGACAAGGTGCCCAAGAAACTGCACTTCGCGCAACCAGAACTCACACTTGGAGAACTTAGCATACAAGTCCTCCCTCCTCAAAGTCTCCAAAACCTCCCGCAAATGGTCCTCGTGTTGCTCTTGCATCTTGGAATAAACAAAGATGTCGTCGATGAAAACTATCACAGACCGATCCAACATCAGTCTGCACACACGGTTCATAAGATCCATGAACGTGGCAGGAGCATTGGTGAGCCCGAAAGGCATCACCACGAACTCATAGTGACCATAGCGCCTTTGGAACACAGTCTTCTGCACATCATCCTCTCTGACCCTCATCTGATGATATCTTGAACGCAAATCAATCCTTGAGAACCCAGACGCTCCCTATAGCTAGTCAAAGAGGTCATCAATCCTCGGGAGTGGGTAACGGTTCTTCACCGTTACCTTATTCAGATCCCGGTAATCTATACACATCCGATGCGACCCGTCCTTCTTCTTCATAAATAGAATCGGGGCTCCCCAGGGTGAACTGCTCGGTCTGATGAATCCCTTATCCAACAGCTCCTGCAGCTGTGTAGACAACTCATGCATCTCAGGAGGAGCCAACCGATACGGTTCCTTGGCTGTCGGAGCCGCACCAGGGACGAGGTTGATCCTGTACTCCACCCGCCTCTCCGGAGGTATCCTACGCAACTCCTCGAGGAATACATCTGCAAATTCTCGTACCACGGGCACATTGCCTATCGTCGCCTTACCCACCTCCCGGGTATCCGTATCATAGGTGACAAATCCTATGCAACCCTACGGGAGGTAGCGCCTCGCCCTCGCTGCTGAACATAAAGCTGTTCCTCGATGTGGCCTCTCGACCTGGATCACCAGCTCTCCCCCCTTTGGGGTCCTGATCCGCACCAACTGCTGAGCACAATAGATCACTGTCCCATTGAGGCTTAACCAATCCATACCAATAATAGCCCTGTTCCCCTACAAAGGTATGGGAACTAAGTCTACCAGGTAACGTTCCTCGAACAGCCTCAATACACAATCCCGGTAGACCTCTGATGCTCGCACTGACTGGTCGTCCGGAATCTCGACCTCTAGAGGGCAGTCTAACATGCCCGAAGACTTAGGAAACTTCTTGCCAAGCGCAAGAGAAACAAACGAACAGGTAGCACCCGAGTTAAACAACACCCGAACCGGGATACCGTTCACATGGAACGATCCTAAACAGATCATACTCATATCATATCAAAATCACAACGACCTATCATAAAGAAATAAGAGAAGAAATCGTACCCGTCACCACATCGGGTGTCACGCATGCCTACTCGGCTGTCAACTGAAATGCTCTGCTCCACACCATTGGAGCCTCTACCTTGGCCTTTCTGCCATCCGTAACCAGCGCTACTGTTGGGGTTGGCGTCGCTGCTATCGCTGCTATCAATCTAGGGCAATTGGCCTTCTTGTGGCCCCTTTGATTGCAATGAAAGCAAATCAGGTCTATCATCTACACTGTGGGGGCAGGGGTAGTACAATCCCTGCCAAAATGCCCAGCCTTGCCGCACTTATAGAAGCCCAAACCCGACCCAGTGCGACAAGCTCCTTCGTGTGATTGACTGCCTTTTCCACAGCGGTCCCTGCCCTGCTGGTCCTTCGACCTAGAGTCGAATCCCTTGGGTTTCTTCCCCGAAACCCTGGTAACCTGCCCAGTCTCGGCCTTCCTCTTCCTGAGGTGCTCCAAATCAATCTCCCTCTCCCGCGCCCTGGCAATCATAGAGTCTAAGGTCGGGCATGTTGAAAAGCTGACATGCTCCCTAATGTCGGCTCTCAAAGTGTCGTGATAGCGGGTCCTCCTCATATCCTCATCGCCTGCATATTGGGGCACCAAAAGAGCCCTCTCGCGGAACTTGGCGGTGATCTCCACCACAGTCTCCATAGTCTTTCTCATGTCCAAAAAACTCCCTGGCCAGCTGCTGAAGCTCCACAGCTGGCACGAACTCCGCCCTGAATCTGGTCACAAAGTCTGACCAGATCATAGCATCGACGACTGGGGCTCCCAATGAGTCACCAACCGACTCCCGCCAATCTCTAGCTCTGTCTCTCAAACATCCCGCCGCAAAGCGGACCTTCGACCCTTCCGGGTAGAAGCTCGTCGACTGTGCAGACTCAAAGTCTGCAATCCATCTTTTGGCAGCAATGGGGTCCTTCGCCCTGTGAAAATCCGGCGCACCACTCCCTATGAAGTCCTTGAAGGACAGTGTGTGTGCCAGACGCCAAATCACTCCTGAATGCTCGGAGGCGATCCTCCATCAGCTCGATGATCCCCTCCTTGATTGACCCAAAAATGATCGGGGTTAACACAAGGATACCTATCATAATCTCAGACGCGATGAACTCGCGTAATCCATCATCAACCTACTCGGATCCCGCGCCCGAGCCCAATCCCGATCCTACGTCTCCTGCTCCATGTCGTGTGACCACCATACTGGGAACAAACACATAAATGTCAGGATCAAAACATACCCTGAGAAGTCTCACACATTATCTAAGATTCCTGGTTCCATCTCGACCCTCCTTGACTCGAGTACGGATCCTCTGCTTTTAGTAGTACGGGCACATACTACCTTCCACATCTATTTGTACTTTCCTCAAGGACTGCTTCGACTTCACCAAGTCCCTTAACCAATATTCCTTTCCAACTATTCTCATCCTAGGCTTCCCTAGGGCACTCTCTGACCTACTCTCCGCCATCAGCTGCACCAGGAGTCCTTACCATCCTCCGCTAACTAGCTTGCAGATATTGTTACATATCCGCTCACTAGTCAGTTGAAGTTTTCCAAGACCCCTATAGCACAAAGCAAGCAGCATTTGTGCATCGAGTAACCATATCAAGTATTACCTACTAGGCCATCCTATTGTTGACTAGGTAGTCCTAGCATACAGCTCATACAACAGGCATATAAGGCATCCATCCTAGATCCTCAGCCCTAATCTAGCATGTAGTTCTCGAAACATATATCAGGCAAAAAAGGCATCCTCCTAGTTCCTTAGCCCTAATATAGCATGCAGTTCTCAGAGTCATATATCATATAACATAACATAACAAGTATGGGTATCTTGGGGAAAACTTACTTGAGCTCGGCCGGTCGAACACATCACACACACCTTGGTCTTTCTCAAACTCTTTTTCTTAGATTTAGAAAACCATTTCTTTTTAAAAAAAAACTTTATCCCCACGGTTTGAGTCCAAACACCCCCGAGGGTGTGTCCGAATCCCTCAAACCAGGGCTCTAATACCAACTTGTAACATCCCAAAATTCAAGGCCAAAAATTTCGTTTTTAAATAAGTTAGAACATAAAACCATCGGTATAAAAACATTCATAAAAGTATCTCATGTCACAACCACTATCTCAATAAACCAAAACATGTCCCCATAAAAACCATTTTGTCAAAAGTAAGATAAATCAGAGTACACTCCCAGGAAGCTCCATGCGGAAAACATGAGTGTGTGTATGATGCGCTGCTACACCGTCGGCTCCTTCCCCTTGGACGAAGAGGTACCTGAAACCAAAACTGAAACTGTAAGCACGAAGCTTAGTGAGTTCCCCCATCATACCCATAGCACATAATCATCGGTATCTTTCAACCGGTAACCTGGAGCTACCCTCCCCTTCGGTATCTTTCAACCGGTAACCGGGAGCTACCCTCCCCTTCGGTATCTTACAACCGGTAACCGGGAGCTACCCTCCCCTTCAGTATCTTTCAACCAGTAACCGGTTACTATCCTCCCCTTCGGTATCTTTCAACCGGTAAACAGGAGCTACTCCCCCCTTCGGTATCTTTCAACCGATACCTGGGAACTAACCTCCACTTCGGTATCTTTCAATCGGTATCTGGGGACAATTTCACCCCTATCCCTATTACACATTACAGGTCATAACATATTGGTTTCACAATAACATACATAAGCATACTGAGTCACATAATGACATATCATAATCATACTACTATACATGCATGGGTTTTATCCACCCCTTTGATATCTTTCAACCGGTAATCGTCCTCGGTATCTTTCAACCGGTAACCAGGGCTAGCGTGCCCTACTACTACTGAACACATTCTCAGCACAGATATAGCAACCAAACAATTATCACAAAGATAACCATCTCAACCATAATTACATACTGGTGGGCCGCCATTGGTGCCTTAGATCCACCCCTACTGGAAGGTAACTCACCTCGTAAGGCTGACGGCTAAAAAGCTGATGAACAGATGTCTGACCGCTGCTCCAGTGATCCTCCGGCTATAATTCCCACAAGACACTTGGTCAGACACTGATAACTGCTCTCAGGGTAAAATGACTATTTTACCCCTAACCAAGTCAAAGTCAAAGTCAAAGTCAACTTCCAGTTGACCAGACTCGCCGAGTTGGGCCTCCAACTCGTTGAGTCCCTACCCTTCATTTGTCCTTCTTCACGCTTCTACTCGTCGATTTTAGCAATGGCTCGATGAGTTCCCCTTCAAAAACAACCCCGAATGAACCTTCATCCGACTCGCCAAGTTGTATGAACAACTCGTCGAGTTCATCCTCTTCCTACAAACAAGTCATGTCCTTGACTCGCCGAGTTGTATGAACAACTCGTCGAGTTCATCTTCAACAGTTGGGAGATTACCTTGGATTCGCCGAGTCTGATGATGCACTCGTTGAGTACTATGAACTCCAGGTCTACGAATAAGTCCAATGCGTCGGGTCACTTCCCTGGACCCTTCTAATGCCATTTGTAACATCCATAATTTTTACGCCAAATTTAAACTTTTTCAATCATAAATAAAAACGTAAAGCATCGTTTACAAAATGTTTTCAAATCATTTTCCATCAGACTGTCCCAAAAATCATAACATAAGGATGAGGAGCGGTACGGTCACGCCTTCGCCTTTCCATGGACTCATGAAGTACCTGAAACATTAAACTGAAAATTGTAAGCCCGAGGGCTTAGTGAGCTACCCCTAAAATACCAATACCACACCGACAATACCATATCAGTAATAATAAATTAATCATCATGCATACTAGGCCATCCGCCTGACTGGGCCACCCCACCGGGCCAACGGTCTGTCTGAATCTATCCCGAGCCTTCGTCATGACTGGTCCGCCATGTGGGCCTACAGTCTCCCCGGACCGCTCATAGGGTATGTTGGCCTTCAGCACAAAGCAGGATCGCCTCAACCCAACCAAGAAGCAAATAACCATGTGTGCATAGCTATCATATACTGGCATATACAAACATCAAGCAAATCTATCTCACTGGTCATAATCCTAGAATTCTCCTGTAACCAGAGTACCGACTTCTCAGGTCAGTAACACACCAATCCCTACGGATCATAAAAGCATAACATATTGTCTACCTCCATTCCGAACTAACAAATCATAACCACATGCAACATACCATAACAATAACAACTAAAGGGCCAGCCTTGGTGCCGTAGACCCTATCGATATAGTGAGGATAACTCACCTCGCAGATGCCGACACGAAAGGTAAACTCCAACTCTCGGATCACTTGACATAGGTTCCACCACAAATCATCATAGTACATCATACTCATAAGTCCTTAACCTTACAAGGTACTCCATAAACCACTAGTCAACCCCTGGTCAAAGTCAAAGTCCTCAATCAAGGTCAACAGTTCATGTTGACCTTAACTCGCCGAGTACCCTTGGTTACTCGCCGAATTTCCTGAAGTACATTCCAACTCACTGAGTCATCGGAGTGACTCATCGAGTTCCTTTGATCCTCGATCAAACTTAAGGTCACACGTCGAGTTCCCTCCTTGCAACTCGACAGATACACACACATACATAATCTAGGGAAACTCATCTGACTCGCCGAGTTGTTCTTCAACTCGTCAAGTATTATGGTGATCCTCATTGATCTCGCCGATTTGTTCATCCAACTCGTCGAGTTCACGCCCATCTTCATATGACTCGCCGAGTCCATACAGTTCTTTTTCCATACAGACTTGATTTGGGCCATGCAGCGGCCCCAAATTACAGATCCAAGCTTCTAGGGCATACCTATCACGTAAAGTTGCAAACTTTACGTGCATGCATGGCTATAAAAGCTCTAAATGTCTATTTTAAGTTCTTAATGAAGCTTCAAGTCTAAGAGGGACCTCAATCTCAACCAATACAAGAACTTTATGATTCTAGCATCCAAGGAGGGTCCAGATCTGAAGTTACAACCTCAGATCTAGCCCATAGCTCATCCTTTCAACTTAATACTTCACGAAAAAACCCAAAAACTCAACAATGGAAGAGATTCACAAGAAGAAAGGCGATTTGGTTACCTCCAGAAGATGATGACTGAGATAAGAGCTGATTTCCACACTCCACTTGCTCAATTACCCTTCTCCTCTAAGCCTTCTCTCTCCAAAATCCTCTTTTCAAGCTTCAATCATAGAATGGCACACACACACGTATTAGGGTTTTTGAGGGCTCTCAAAGACTGCAAGGAGGCCAAAGATGGATGAGGCTCCTTTAAATAGGAGTGCAAACCTCGGGATTTATGGTTTCATCTGCCAGCTCCAACTCGCCGAGTCCCAAAGTGGACTCGTCGAGTAGGTCACTTAACACGCGGTCCCACCCCGCTGCTACTCGACGAGTAGGTCGGCCGACTCATCGAGTAGGGCTTCATCCAATAATTCTTATGTAATTAATACCTAAGAATCGGGGCGTTACAACTCTCCCCCACTTGAACTAGACTTTGCCCTCGAAGTCCGCTGGAATAAGCAATGTCGGGTAATGCTCGCGCATCTCCGCCTCTGGCTCCTATGTCCACTCGGATCCTTTCCGATGTTCCCATTGTACCTTTACCAAAGGTATTTCCTTGTTCCGTAGAATCTTCTTCTTCCTTTCCAAAATCGCCACAGGCCTTTCCACATAGTTCAGGCACTCATCAAACTGAATGTCATCCAACGATACCATTGCCGTCTGGTCCATAATGCATTTTCGTAATTGCGAAACATGAAATGTGTTGTGGGTCTGGATAAGCTCCTCCGGAAGCTCTAGCCTATAAGCCACCCTGCCAACCCTGGCGATAATCCCGAACAACCCAATGTAACAGGGACCCAATTTTCCCCTCTTCCTGAATCGGATCACACCCTTCCAGGGTGAGACCTTTAGAAGAACCATGTCACCCACCTAAAATTCCAGCTCAGATCGGCATCGTTTGGCATAGCTTTTCTGCCGGCTCTGAGGGGTCTGCAGTCGCTGTCTAATCTATTGTATCATTTCGGTAGTTTGTAGAACTACCTCTGTCTGACCCATCACTTTGTGCCCAACCTCGCCCCAACAGACTGGGGTCCTACACTTCCACCCATACAACAGCTCGAAAGGTGGGGCGCCAATACTGGAATGATAGCTGTTGTTGTAGGCGCACTCTGCAAGCGGTAGGTGGGAATCCCAGCTCCCACCGAAATCAATCGCGCACGCCCTCAACATATCCTCGAGGGTCTGAATGGTCCGCTCACTCTGCCCATCAGTCTGCGGATGGAACGCCGTTCCTCATGGAAATTCTACCAAAAACGGGAAGTAAACCTGACATCTCGATCGGAAACGATAGAAACTGGAACACCATGGCGAGAGACAATCTCCCTGACGTACAGGTCGGCCAACTTCTCTGCCGACGAACTCTCCTGTATGGCTAGGAAATGGGCACTCTTGGTCAATCGATCCACGATGACCCATATGGCATCGAACCCCCATGCCGTCTTCAGCAACTTAGTGATGAAATCCATCGCGATCCGTTCCCATTTCCACATGGGAATCTCCAGAGGCTGCAACTTACCATGTGGCCTCTGATGCTCGGCCTTGACCATCCTACAGGTCAAGCACCTCTCAACGAACCAAGCGATATCTCGCTTCATGCCAGGCCACCAATAACGCCAACTCAAATCACGGTACATCTTGGTGGCTCCCGGGTGAATCGAAAAACGAGACTTATGAGCCTCCTCCATCACTGTCAGTCGGACCCCTCCGGAGATCGGAACCCAAACCCGACCGTAACGGGTCAACAATCCTCGGCTATCCTGAACAAACCGGGCGCTTTCGCCCTTAATCCTCTCCAACTTCCAATTCTCTGGTCTAATGCCCTCAATCTGAGCATCCCTGATCAAACCCACCAGTGGGGAATCCACCGCTATCCTCATACACCTGGCTAGGGTCGAGGACCCTGCTGACTTGCGGCTCAGAGCATCTGCAACCACATTCGTTGTACCAAGATGGTAAAGGATCTCACAATCATAGTCCTTAACCACATCCAGCCACCTGCGCTGCCTCATGTTCAGGTTCGGCTGATCCATGATGTGTCTCAAACTCTTGTGATCCGTGTATACAGTGCAACGGACCCTGTACAGATAGTGCCTCCAAATCTTGAGAGCGAAAACCATTGTTCCCAACTCAAGATCGTGCGTGGGGTACCTCGTCTCATGCGGCTTCAGCTGCCGCGATGCGTAGGCTACCACCCGTCCTCTCTGCGTGAGGACTGCCCCCAAGCCAGTGATGGATGCATTACAAAATACCACAAAATCCTCCACTCCCTCGGGGAGTGTCAACACTGGCGCCTCGCATAAACACTGCGGAGGGTCTCAAACGCCCTCTGTTGCTCAGGGCCCCACCGGAAATCCACCCCCTTCCTCGTCAGACGAGAAAGGGGTACATCAATCTTGGAGAAATCATGAATGAATATTCGATTATACCCTGCTAAACCCAAGAAACTCCTGATATCAGAGGGAGATTTCGAGGTCTCCCACTACATAACCGCCTCCACCTTGGCCGGATCGAACAGAATCCCTTCCTGGTTAACGAGGTGTCCGAGGAACTGGACCTCCCGTAACCAAAACTCGCATTTCGAGAACTTGGCATACAATCGTTCTCGCCTCAGAACTTCTAGCAGCTCCCTAAGATGCTCCTCATGCTGCTCTCGATTCTTGGAGTACACCAAGATATCATCTATAAACACAATGACCGAGCGATCAAGCATCGGTCTGCATACTCGGTTCATCAGATCCATGAACACTGCTGGCACGTTGGTGAGTCCAAACGGCATCACCACGAACTCGTAATGACCATAAAGAGTCTGAAACACACTCTTCTCCACATCTTCCTCCCTCACCCTGACCTGGTGATATCCTGATCTCAACTCATTCTTGGAAAACCAAGATGCACCTTGCAGCTGATCGAAAAGATCCTCAATCCTCGGAAGCGGATAACGGTTCTTCACCATTAACTTGTTCAGCTCCATATAGTCAATGCACTTCCTGTGCAAGCCGTCCTTCTTCCAGACGAAAAGGATCGGTGCTCCCCAGGGTGAACTACTCGGACGAATAAACTGCTTACCCAGCAGTTCCTGCAACTGAGATGACAACTCATGCATCTCTGGCGGTGCCAGTCGGTACGGCGCCTTAGCGATAGGGTCCGCACCTGGGACTAGGTCAATCCTAAACTCAACATGCCTCTCTGGAGGCACTCCGGGTAACTCCTCTGAAACACATCAGCAAACTCCCTCACCACCAGAAACTCAGAAACTGAGAGCTGCTCTCTAACCCGCGTATCTACAACATACGCCAAATAACCGGCACACACGTGCTGAATATACTGTCGAGCCCTGGCTGCCGAACAAAACCCTGATCCCAACCTGGTGCCCTCACCATATACTACAAGTTCTCCCCCACTTGGGGTTCGAACCACCACCCGCTACCCGTCACAGTTGATCATGGCGCCAAAACGGCTAAGCCAATCCATCCCTATAATCATGCCTACATCCCTCATGGGAATAGGAATCAAATCTATCGGGAAGGACACCCCAAAAATCTTCAACTCGCATCCCCGGAAGACCGAAGAAGCAGAGACCCATGCTCGTTGGTGATCGAAACTCGCAACAGACACTCAAGATCATCTATCGGCACATTGAACCCTCTAGAAAAGGTCTGAGATACAAACGATCGACTCGCCCCCAAGTCAAATAATACCAAAGCGGGCAAAGAATTCACTAAAAACGTACCTAATCACAGGTACAATCAATAAGCATAACACGAATACAATAACTGAACAAAGAATAGAAAACGTACCAGCAACCACATCCGGTGCTGACTTGGCCTCCTCGGTCGTGAGCTGGAAGGCACGACCCTGAGCCTTCGGAGGCTCCACCTTGACTGGCCTCCCATCTCCAATCCTCCCAGCAACTGGCGCGGAACCCTGTGCCGGCTTGGCGGCGAGCTGCGGACAGTTGGTCTTCACATGACCAACCTGATGACAATGGTAACAAATCCTCATATATGCTGGAGGGGTGGACTGACGGCAGTCCCTGGCATAGTGCCCCTCCTTGCCACATTTGTGGCACCCACCTCCTGCTCGACAAACCCCCGAATGAGCCTTGCCACACTTTCCACAAGTGAGGCTTTGATAACCCCCGGACCGTGTATCAGCGGTTTTAAACCGCTTAGGCGCCGGCTGAGACTGTGCTGGTGCCTGGCGCTGCTCCTTCACTTGCAGCTCTATCTCCAACTCACGCCGCCGCACGGCTTCCTGAAGGTCCATGAGGATATCATATCGCTGAGTAGACACAAATTGTTGAATATCAGTCTCGAGCATACTCAGATAATGAGTCAACTGAGACTGCTTTGAAGCAAACTCCGGGCAAAACATAGCCCTCTCCGTGAACATATGGGTAATCTCCAGCACAGACTCCCCATCCTGTCTCAATGTCAAAAACTCTTGCGCAAGCCGCTCCCGCTCAATGCGTGGAATGTAGCGGGTGCGGAAGATATCTCTGAACTGCTCCCAAGAAACAGTATCCCGTTGAACATCAGTATACAACCCAGTCGTCAACCTCCACCAGTCCTTTGCCCCAAGCCTCAGCAGGTTCAGGGCACACCTGACCTTTTGGTCAGCAGGACATGAGCACGTGAAGAAACAGCCCTCCACGTCAGATAACCACCTCATAGCCCTAATTGTATCCTATGTACCGTCAAACGTCGGGGGATTATCGAAGTCACGGAACTGGAAATCCCTGTCGGCTCCTCCTCCAACCCCTGTCACGGTTACAACCGAAGTGGCTGCAGCGACGGCTGTCTCTGCTAGAGCTGCATATCGCTCGTCAAAATACTCAACCATCACGGTCCTAATCGACCCAAATATCTCTGGTAGCTGCACTCGGAACGCGGCAGCAATCTTGTCGTGCATGATCTCCCTGATCATGGCATCCAACTCCTCGGTCCCTATCTAAACCATGGGCTCAAGTGCTATTGGCACCTCCAACCCTCCGTCTCCCGACCCCGATCCTGATCCGGATCCCGAAGCAACACGTCTCGTCACCACCATACTAGAATATATACATACAAGTCATCAGATGAATAACATAACGTCGGGATACCAAAACCCCAAAAACCCCAGGGGTTGTGATTTCCTTGCTACGCGTATGGGTCATGTGCTTTCAGTAGTACAGGCCCATACTACCTTCCACACCTACCCATATTTGTCTCAAGTATCATCACAACACCCTGACAATATCATCAACATAGGAATGCGCCCAATCCTCACTTCTAGGGGAATACCAAATACCTCTCATCTAGCCTCACCACTTATCACAACTCTCACATCCATGAAACTTCCATCATCCCCTGCAAAGACGGTGCACGCTAGCTGCACGTAACGCTAGACCGCATAGACTTTCGAATATCTAATCCTACACTAAGGTTGAATCAGACATTCTCAGGCTATAAGATCTTGATTATACACAGCCGTGATGCATACACCAAACATCTACAGTTATGATGTCAATTCCATACACAAGAAACCCTTGGCTAATATGCATCATATAATCAGGCAAGGCTATCATGCGATTCCTGAAGATCCCTAGCCTAGTACTAGCATGTTGTCCTAACATATCAGAATATCAAATAATTGTATAGTATTTTGGGGTTCACTTACAGGCTCTGGCTGACCGTACCCTCTGCATCCTCCATCCTTATTTTGAAAACCATTTTAAAACTTATGTTCCGAAAATCTCCTTGAGTTGAGACTCAATTCACACAAGTGTTCCTCCAATTCACTCAAACCAAGGCTCTGATACAAACTTGTAACATCCATAAACTTTTTTGACAAATTTAAACTTTTTCAATCATAAATAAAAATGTAAAGCATCGTTTACAAAATGTTTTCAAATCATTTTCCATTAGAGTGTCCCAAAAATCATAACATAAGGATGAGGAGCGGTACGGTCATGCCTTCGCCTTTCCATGGACTCCTGAAGTACCTGAAACAATAAACTGAAAAATGTAAGCCCGAGGGCTTAGTGAGCTACCCCCAAAATACCAATACCACACCGACAATACCATATCAGTAATAATCAATCAATCATCATGCATACTGGGCCATCGGCCTGACTGGGCCGCCCTACTGGTCCTACAGTCTGTCTGAATCTATCCCGAGCCTTAGGCATGACTGGTCCACCACATGGGCCTACAGTCTCCCCGGACCGCTCATAGGGTATGTTAGCCTTCAGCACAAAGCAGGATCGCCTCAACCCAACCAAGAAGCAAATAACCATGTGCGCATAGCTATCATATACTGGCATATTCAAACATCAAGCATATCTATCTTACTGATCATAATCCTAGAATTCTCCTGTAACCAGAGTACCAACCTATCAGGTCACTAACACACCAATCCCTACGGATCATAAAAGCATAACATACTATCTACCTCCATTCCGAACTAACAAATCATAACCACATACAACATACCATAACAATAAAAACTAAAGGGTCGGACTTGGTGCCGTAGACCCTATCAATATAGTGAGGATAACTCACCTCGCAGATGTCGACACAAAAGGTAAACTCCAACTCTCGGATCAGTTGACATAGATTCTGCTACCTATCATCATAGTACATCATACTCATAAGTCCTTAACCTTACAGGGTACTCTATAAACCACTAGTCAACCCCTAGTCAAAGTCAAAGTCATCAATCAAGGTCAACAGTCCATGTTGACCTTAACTCGCCGAGTACCCTTGGCTACTCGCCAAGTTCCCAGAAGTACATTCCAACTCGCCGAGTCATCTGAGTGACTCGTCGAGTTCCTTTGATCCTCGATCAAACTTAAGGTCACACGTCGAGTTCCCTCCTTGCAACTTGACAGATATACATGCATACATAATTTAGGGAAACTCATCTGATTCGCCGAGTTGTTCTCCAACTCGTCGAGTCTTATGGTGATCCTCATCAAGCTCGTCGAGTTGTTAATTCAACTCGTCGAGTTCACGGCCGTCTTCTTATGATTCGCCGAGTCCATACAATTCTTTTTCCATACAGACTTGATTTGAGCCATGCAGCGGCCCCAAATCACAGATCCAAGCTTCTAGGGCATACCTAACACATAAAGTTGCAAACTTTACATGCATGCATGGCTATAAAGGCTCTAAATGTCTATTTTAAGTTCTTAATGAAGCTTCAAATCTAAGGGGGACCTCAATCACAACCAATACAACAACTTTATGATTCTATCGTCCAAGGAGGGTCCAGATCTGAAGTTACAACCTCAGATCTAGCCCATAGCTCATCGTTTCAACTTAATACTTCACCAAAAACCCTAAAACTCAACAATGGAAGAGATTCACAAGAAGAAAGGAAATTTGGTTACTTCCAAAAGATGATGACTGAGATAAGAGCTGATTTCCACACTCCACTTGCTCCAATACCCTTCTCCTCTAAGCCTTCTCTCTCCAAAGTCCTCTTTTCAAGCTTCAATCACACAATGGCACACGCACACACATATTAGGGTTTTTAAGGGCTCTCAAATACTGAAAGGAGGCCAAAGGAAGGCTCCTTTAAATAGGGGTGCAAACCCCGGTTTTCATTTGCCAGCTCCTACTCGCCGAGTCCCAAATTGGACTCGTTGAGTAGGTTACTTAACACACGGTCCCACCCTGCTACTACTCGACGAGTAGGTCGACCGACTCGTCGATTAGGGCTTCATACAATAATTCTTATGTAATTAATACTTGAGAATCAGGGTGATACACCATTCTAACACTTATTGGATTCCTTTGAACCGTAACAGAAAAAGGGAATTCAAGCCTTGGACTCGCCGAGTCCCAAGAACAACTTGCCAAGTCGAGGTTTTCCAAGTCTGATTTCTCGATTTCTGAGGTACAACACATTTCCAAATGATAGATATAGGCTCCTAAGATCGATCTAGCATGTAAAGTTACGAACTTTACGTGCATGCATGGGATTATGAGCTAAAAAGACCCTAAAAGAAGCTCTTGAGTTGCATGAGGCTTTCCATGGGTGCAAGGCAGTCCCTTTCTGCCTTTTAACCCTTTAATGAGCCTAGATCTGAAACCTTAATCCCCCACCATGCTTGCAATCATGGTTGGTCACCAAGAATGACTTATAAAAGCCTTAAATCTCCCCAAAAAGGGATCTAATACAAGAAGGAGCAAGGTGACGACTTTATGCCTTCCAAGGACTATAGATGATGCACAAGTTTGACTCCTCTTGCCAATCTCTTGGTTCCTCAAGCTTCTCCTTCCTTCTTGCCACCACAAACCACCAAGAATCACTAAAAAGGCCTTAGATATTCACCAAGGACGATTAGGGTTTGATGTGAGGGGGTTCTGAGAGTATAAGCGATGAGGGGGGCTGAATAAGACGTTTAAATAATGTGCAAACCCTTGGATTAGGGTTTTGTCCAGCCAGAGTCGACTCGTCGAGTCATGCCGCCGACTTGACGAGTCCGCCACTTAACCCCTGGGTCCAAGTCGCTACTACTCGACGAGTTGTCCATCAACTCGCCGAGTCTTAGTCCAAATTGAAAAACATTTGAATGAAATACATCCCAGGAACCGGGTGCTACAATTTGATAGGTTTGAAATGAATGAATATGGGGTCAATATTATGGTTTATACTTTGCTTTTCTGGACAATTATATTTTTATGTAATATTTTATGAGCTTACAGTCTAGTTTACGGTCAGGTGGTGTTTATGGTTGAGTTTACAGCCGTAAACCCATTTACGGCCCATGTCCACGAAGCCCATGTTCCCATTGTATAAATATAGGTGTTAGGGTGTGAGGAAGAAATTGATGAACGAGAGAAGAGAGTTTACGGCCAGAGAGCATTTTGTGTGAATCTTTTGTATCTGGAACTTTAATTCTAATCAATTCATACAGAGATTCATATTATTCTTCTTCTCCTTCTCTTCTATTTAATCTGACATCATCCGTTTGATTGGGATTCCGCACCATCAAATGGATCTGATTGATACACAGGCAAATTAGGGACTTACAATTGGTATCAGAGTCAAGTTGTATCAGTCAATTTTGTCAGATTTGGGGCATAGTTTGATCTTATTTTCGAAATATTCTTGCATTTTTTGATAGATCTTTGAAAAATAAGGGGGGTTTATTCTTCGTGTTTTTCATAAAAAAGGGTTTTTGATCGGGTTTTGGAGCTTCAGAGTTGAAAAATCGTTGTTTTTTGTCGTAATCAGCGAGGAGTTTGCGGCCGGCGGCTAGGGTTTCGGAGTTCACGGCCGGAAACTGTTCTCAGTCGTCGGAGGTTTGCGGCCTCAACTCGGATTTCAGCTCGGCTCGGATCACGGCTAAGCAGCAGCTCGCATCAACGCCTTCATAAAAAAAATTCAGAAAGGATTTGAGGGTGCCCGAGATCGAACCCGGGACCTCTAGATCATCAACAGGGCGTCTTACCAGTTGAACTAGCTTGCATCTTATTCCTTACCTTCGCAATTTAATTCAAAAGGAGTCCTGTTCGGTTCCTAATTTCGCAATTTTTACACTTTTTACCCCAAAAATTAATTTTCTTTTATTTTTAAATTCCTTTTACATCCAAAATTAAAAAAATAAATTAATTAATTTAAAATTAATAATAATAATAATAATAATAATAATAATAATAATAATAATAATAAAATAATAAAAAATAAATTTTTTATTTTTGACTTTTATTTTTGATTTTTTATTTTGACTTTGACTTCCAAGTTTGACCTTTGACATTAAACTTTGACTTTTTCGTTTAACTTTTAAAATTTCAAATTTAGCTTTTCAGTTTGACTTTTAAGTTTGACTTTTAAGTTTAACTTTTGAGTTTAACTTTTTACATTTGACTTTTAAGGTTGACTTTTGAGGTTTATAATCAAAGGGTTTGACTTTTAAGTTTGATTTTGGCTTCTAGTTCTGCTTTTTAATTGATTTTAAGGTCTACAAGGGAGTTGAAAACATGAAAGAGAGTCGTCGGGATATGTTAAGACAAAATTTCAACATTTTCGATTATATCCCTGGAGAAACCCTCGAAATTCAGTTGCAGCAATTTACTACACTTACTACTGAGATGAATATAGTTGGGATCTTCTTGTCTAAGTTTGAGATAAACAAAAAGCTACTGAATTCACTTCCGAAATCGTGGGATATGAACGTGGCTATCATCAAGAAGACAAAAGATCTCAATCATCTTAGTCTTGCTAATGTAATTCAAGAACTTGATGCTTTGAAGTGTAGAAAAACAATGAGTTCTGAAAACATTTCGGTCACTGAAGTTACATGTACTCCAACTTGTAAAGCTACGATTAAATTTCTTTGGGAACAAATTGATTTATTTAAAAGAGAAGTTGAGGACCTGAGATATGAAGGATATCAACTCAGGAAAGGACAAAAACCCCTGAAGGCTGAATTAGAAGCAAAAACCAAGGACTTTAGGAAACTTCAGGAAGAGTATAGCAACAAGTGTGAAAATTATGAATATATTACGAGACAACTTGCTGTTGTAACTGAAGAACTTGACGCTTTAAAAATTAAGTGTGGAAAAACAAATGTTAGTTTTAAAAATTATATTGCGTCAAGTCAGACAGTCGAGTCCTTGTTTGAAACCCAATTAAAATTCAAATATAATCAAAACAAGGGTCTAGGGTATGATAGTGTTCCTCCACCTTCCAATCATAACTACACATCCATCCCTATGACACAGGAAGAAATTGACAGGGAGGCACATCTTAAATATGGAAAACCAGCTAGATTTGTGTCAGGAGGTATTCAGGTTGAAAATACTAATGTTTCTGCTTCATGTGCAGGTAAAGTAGCAGAAGATGAGAACAATGAGAAAACCATTGAACAAACCAACATCTCCTTGAACTCTGAATCTGTTACTTCGAACTCAGCTGTTTCTGATTAACCTGCTGTTGAGAAATACAGGCCACCAATTCCAACGTAATAGAGTTCTTCTTGCAAGTGTGCATGTGGGAACAACAAGAGACAAGGCAAGGATACGACACCAGGGGCAGGAAGAAACAACTTCACAGTGAAGAAAAGGACATGTTTTCACTGTGGAACACCTGGACACATTGCCAAAAATTGTCCTAATCGCGCGTACGTTCCCTACTCTGCACAAGGATGGCAAAACGCGTCAAGTGGGAGATACTTCAAAAGAAACCCGTCTGGGTCACGTTCAGACAACGGTGACTGGAACGTGCAGAAGGCCAAGAATCAAACCCACAAGGCAAAGAATCTGAATCCCAAGGGCAAGAAGGAAATGTCAACCAAGAAGCCCAATCCAAGAGATGCTCAAGTGAAACAAAGACCGGTTAGGTCAAAGTCATCTCAAGAGCCGACATCCAGATCAAAAGCAAGTGCCGAGGCACCCATCCGATCCAAAAAGAAATGGGTTAAACCCAACTACAAATGGGTTCTGAAGGCTCAATCTCCCAAATCTTCTAAAGATTCTAATATTTCTATATCTTCTGTTTGTGATAAACAGGACATGTCATGGGAGAAAGTACCTTGCATTGATGACAAAGGTCGACCCAGTTTCAAAATGGACTGGGTTCCAAAGACCAACTGATCCCACTCTGTGTCGGAGCAGCTATGGAGGCATATCATCAGATTTCATTTTGTTGATAGTGGTTGTTCCAGGAACATGATAGGAGACATGTCTCAACTGTACAACACTCAGAACATTGTTTGGGAGTATGTGTCCTTTGCGGGAAAGGAAGAAAAGAAGAGATCACTCATGGGGTTAGTGCTTAACGACATGAAGAATTTTCGGATCTGTTCTGAGATTACGCGTGTTGTTCTCAGACCTTCTGGATGCAAATTCAATCGGTGACTTATGGTTTGAGTTTTCTTCTCTATACTCCTGAGTTTTTCTTAAGCTGATTCGCTTTAAAGACAAATTTTTGTTTTAGGATAGTTTAAATTTGCGCATTTACTTTCGTTTCTCTCCTATGCACAAATTTAGGGGGAGAAATAAAAACAAAACAAAAAATTTTAAAATTTTAAAAAATCCAAAAACATTAGAAAATCAGAAAATCAAAAATGTGGTGTTAATGGAATGTGCTTGCAAGAGATGTTTTGGGAAATGAAATTAGCAAGTGATAACGGGCAATCTGAATCGGTGTAACGTACCTAAGTTGAATCGTCTACGCTCTGTGTTCGATGCGCTGGTAGGCACGAAAGATTTTAAATGGACTTGACTAGGGAGAGTTGAACCTAATGAATTTAAGGACTTTACATATTTTGACCTAGTTAGATCCGTTTAACCTGATTTCACGACGCTCGGATAGGTTGAGCAGGGAGATATTCATGGGAATCTACCGATCACATTAAATAACCTGTATCTAGAATTGTGGATTCACTTTTCCTCGATGTGCGGATTATGTCCTTAATTCCGGTTGGATGGGGCGACTGGTAAATTCAGATAAATTAGGTCTATAGAATATTGTTTTCTTTCTTTCTGTCTGTTAGTCATATGTTGTCTCCTTTGCGTGACTTCCAATCTGACATGGTACACAGCATATGCAACTCTATTTCTCTGCATGTTATATATATGAAATTGCTCTTATCTGTTAGCCACATGCTGTCTCCTTTGCGTGACTTCTAATCCGACCTGGTACAAAGCATATGCAACCTTCTACCTCTCAACCCCTCTAAAACGATAAGTAATAGAATTCTGAATTTATCCTCTCTCTGAATGGTTGTCTGCTCACCCGGTGTAAGGAGTACTCTGGAAGTTCTTGATGGTTGGGGCATGCCAGGAAGTGGGAAACACGTTCTAGTACACTTAAAATTGAACACATACAGATTGTCTGTAGATCTCGCTGCTCGATTTAGGTGGACAACAATATCCTTGGTTGTAGTCAGTTAAATGGTCATAAGAAAAAATTATTTAATAATTAGGGCCAATTATGATAATAAAGTTACAATTAGATATATACGTGTATCATGTCATTGGTAAATTGTCCAAAATTGTCATAAATTTTTCGTGTTTAAGTGGACCACAATACTGGCGATCGATCAGACGAAGATGTGAAGATAAGGGTACCGACAAGTGGAATAAGGCTGTCCAACAACTTTGATCCCAAATCACTCTTAAAGTTAGCTATTATTTTTTTTTGTTAAGTTTGTTCATATTGTTCTTCTAATTTAAATATAAGGGGAGAATTAAAAAAAATCAAACAAAAATCAGAAAATTCAAAATCAAAATTAGTGTTATTTATGTTTTATTTCTTTTTCAGAAAATATAAAAAATCCAAAAATATTTTTGTTTTTTGTTTTAATTTGTGTGCTAAGTTTTCGTTTAGTTTTGTTTTGCCTTGAAAAGTGATTTCAGGTGAAGATGAAATTCATGGAGTTTGTGTCGAAGATTTCTGAGCCAAAAGCTTCGTTCGTGAGCATCGAAGAACTCTCATTCGAAGGAGCAAGAAATGAAGATTATTCTTTCAAATTCAGTCTTTCAACCCCAAAAGCAAGGTGAAGCTGAAATTGAAGATTATGTGACGAATTGCATTGAAGCCTTCTCAATCAGTCTGCTGCTATCTTAAACCTGCTGAAGTGATCCAGAAGATTTGTTATCTCTGATGTTCTCTCTGAAGATTCTTAAGCTGAAAGCGCTATCTTTCAAGAATCAGTACAAGAAGTCTCCTCACCCAATGTGCATTTAATGCCAAATTGTGAAGAAAACCTCAAGTGCTCAAGATGAAGTCATTCATTGAAGATTCATATGTTCATCCTGATGTTGTGAAGAAATCGAAGGTTAAAGCTGAAGCCAAGCTCCCATTGAAGATTGACAAGAAGAGCCAGCTACTTTTTAGGAGGAGCTTGTTGGGTCATTTAAGAAAAGAAAAGAAAGCTATAAACCAAGGGGGAGATTGTTGGGTCACTATTATGATTTATACTTTGCTTTTCTGGGCAATTATATTTTTATGTAATATTTTATGAGCTTACAATCTAGTTTACGGTCAGGTGGTGTTTACGGTTGAGTTTATGGCCGTAAACCCATTTACGGCCCATGTCCACGAAGCCCATGTTCCCCTTGTATAAATATAGGTGTTAGGGTGTGAGGAACATATTGATGAACGAGAGAAGAGAGTTTACGGCCAGAGAGCATTTTGTGTAAATCTTTTGGATCTTGAACTTTAATTCTAATCAATTCATATAGAGATTCATATTATTCTTCTTCTTCTTCTCTTTTATTTGATCTGACATCATCCATTTGATTGGGATTCCGCACCATCAAACGGATCTGATTGATACATAGGCAAATTAGGGACTTACAATGAATGATGTTTCTTTTGGATTTTAAAAATGAAATTTTTACTTACTAATTTTAGGGACATTACAAAGACAATATATTATCTATCAATATCATTCTATATTGTTTATTGGGCATAAAGATCTTTCAGGTGAAGGGGGTGGCAATTGTCCAATTTCACATGATCTCATATATGATGGGAAAAAGAACTAAGCATTCCTTAGCAGAGGTGTGGATACCTTCCATGTCATAATTCTTTTCAAAGTCGCAAGGGTAGCATATCCTAAAAGAACTTTGTGGTTAAGCGTGCCCGAGTGGGAGGATGAGTGAGCTCCCTAGGAACTTTTCCCGTCAAGTGGCCCAAAGCGGATAATATTGTGCTACCTGTTATGGGGATGTTACAGCTTTGCTTTCTTTTCTTGCTTTTATTTTCTAGCCACAAGTAGAAATGTACATTAGCGATCTCGAAATAGGATGGTATTTTTTTGGGCCAATCTTTCTCTGGTTCGGTCTTTTTGGGACCGATCTCGGCCATTTCGGTTCAGCTTCGGGGTTTTTCGGTTCGTTTTTCGTATTTTCCAATTTTTTGTTTCGGTTTCAAGTTCTTTCATTAACAAATGTGAGATTAACACCAAAATTATACACTAAAATTTAATTTAAAAAGTAAGAAGTTGGGTAATATACGATTAAAAAATGTATAACTATCACAAAGTTGATACTGTGATTTTAAACTTTAGCTTCTGATCTTTTTGAGACAGGTCTCGGAACTATCTAGTTTTTTTTGGGACCGATTGTGAGCAGTCTTTCATCGGGTTTTTTTTCGTCCAGTCTTATTTTCGACCACTTCGATTTTGCTTTTTTTTAGACTGTTTCGAACCAACCTGCCTTTTTGTGCATTTCTTTCTCTTTTGGGTTGCTATAAAGAAAACATAAATGGGTCATTGCTTTCTCATTTGAGCTGCTACATATCATGTGAAATAGGCTTCCATATTCGAAGTTGGACAACATTCTACGTTGTTTCTCACGATGCGAAACATCGGACCAGACATTGTCTAAATCCACTAACTTTTTGTTAGATTGAAGATCAATGAGTTGGGAAGCAGGCCCGACCCAATACATAGGCGAGTCCAAGAAGACACGCTCCATATGCAGGAGTCTGAAAACAGAAGAAGGAAGCATGACTTCGGTGTTGTTTGTTTTTTCGAAGAGAAAATGTCTGAAGTCTGTGGACCACCTCTGCAATCCTCTGTAGCAGAAGAGGTGGAACAAACGGCTGCAGCATTTAATAAAAAGTATGTTTGTTTTTTAACGTCTGCAATAAGTTAAACTAAGGCATGAAGAGGTTTGAAGCAGTTGGTTTAGTGTTGCGCCACGCAGCACACGCGCAACAGTTTTTAAGTCAAAAGTCTTCTAAAAAACAAACAGCTGCGAAGGATCAAGTGTTGCGCTGCGCAACAATAAGTGGTCCGAAGTGTTTTTTTTAAAACAAACAACATCGTCATGAGCGCCAATATCTTGAGAACTTCAATCGTCAAATTGGAAATGGTAACCCTTGAAAATTGTGGAGATTGAGGCTCTTAATCCATGAACTAACTCATTTATGGTCCGATTTCTATTCCTCGTTCTCCATCTCTTATTTTAAATCTCTATCTATCTTATTCCCAATTTCTGTAAATCAACTACTGCTGCTAATGTTCGATTATTAATTTCAATCGATTAAATTCAGTTTTTTTCTTCATTCCAAGTTCGATCAACGATTCACAGTTACTATGCTTGATTCGGGTTTGATTTTTTTCTGCCTGAAGCAAGAGGAAAACATAAGAAGATTGTAAGTCGGTGAGTTCGTTTTTTATTTTGTTTGTTTCTTATTTCTTTCTATAATTCCCGACATCAATCATCATCTCTTCATTATATTTGATTAAGTGATTGGTTTAATGGTTGATTCTGTGATGTGAATACAGAACCAAGAAGCTTGGAGGCATATCTGAAAGCTGTAAATTGAAAAAAGGACTGTCTGATTTCGTTTTCTTTTTATTTTGGTGAGTTATCTACTTGTCTTCTTCTGATTATGTGTTTCATTCTATTTGAATGCGATTTAAGCTTGGATTTCTCCCTTGTTTAAGGTTGAAATCAGGAGGCATGTCTGAAAGTCGGAAAACAAAAAAGGATTGTGATTTCGATTTTTTTGGATTTGGGTGAGTTCCTTACTACTCTTCTTTTGATTTCGATTTTACTATTTCATTTCAATTTATGTTATTTCGGTTTTGTAAACTTTTTTTGGGTTTTTGTTTCTTGTTTTTGTGGTGTGAATCATGATTCATGAGGCTGCTTTGTTATGATATTTGACAACTGTGGCGTTTGCTCAAATTCTACTGCTTTGTGTTCTTGTTCAGGTTGTATATTTCTTTATTTAGTGTTTATAATTAGATTAGTTGTGTTTTAAATATGATACCCCGAAAACAACCATCAGGTGCACAAAATAGAAAATGAAGGAGATTATTTTATTATTATTGTAGATATGACTCTTGTTCAATTGAAAAGTGGATTTGAACAAATGCAATATTTTGAATCTATTTCTTGTTTTTTATTTGATGGTTCCAGATTAGTTTATTTAGTTGATGATGAATTAAAAAAATGTTGTTTAAATCTTGAATCCATCTTGACAAATGATGAAGAATGTGATATTGATGGAATTTGTTTATTTATAAAGTTACAAATTTTGCAAAAAATGTTGTCGAACGAAGCATACAAATGTGAAAGTCTTTGGATATCTATTTCAAATAATAGAGTATGCAAGAAGAATGGATATGTTCCCTAATGTTTTGGTTTCATACCAGATTCACCATCACTAATTCACAGGAGCCCAACTCAAGGACCACAGGAACGGCTCAAGAGAGCTAAGAAAATACCGGTCCGACTCCTTGACTGAAAGTAGTTGAACGAGTCTTGCATCTGCATGGTTTTAGGAGGACTTAGTCCTTCCTCAAGGTCAAATAACGGGAACTAGTGCCCCTCAAGTAGAATCCACGTTTACACTTAGTACATGCATTTCCTTTTGTTTAGCAATTAGTTAGTTCAGTCATTTTCTAAATTTGTAACGTGAAGGTTAAAAAGATATGCAGAAAATTGTTCCAAAATTCTCCTCTGTTCCTACTTCTTCCTTGTTTTCTGTTCTTGGAGCTTCACCCACTCAACGAGTGTTTATCATTGGTGCTTTCATTCCATTCCCATGCCTCCCAAAAATGAAGACCAGGTGGGTGACCCACCAAATGTACACGATCAACTACAAGCTCTGATACACTTATCCACTGCCACAACCACACGCCTTGACACCATTGCAAACCAACTTACCATGCAATCCACCAACATGACCAACCAAATGGAAGCTATCAACAACCTCATAACCATTATGGCCACCAATCACATCAATCAAGGACCACCACCACCCCCACTGCCACCCCACCACCACAACCAACCCCGACCATCCAAGATCAACCTTCCCAATTTTGATGGTTCTAACCCTCTCGATTGGCTCTTTCAAGCTAATAACTATTTCGAGTATTATACCATACCTCTCACCCAACGTGTTCCAATGTCCGTCTTCTACTTCACCGGTGATGCCCTTTCTTGGTACAAACACTTGGCAACTAACCACATGCTCGGCACCTGGCCAGAATTTTCCCGCGCTTTGGCCCGTCCTCCTAGGAAAACCATGAAGCTGTTCTCTTTAAGCTCCGGCAAACCTCCACTGTTCTCGCTTATCAAGCTGAATTTGAAAAGCCAAGCAACCAAGTCCAAGGAATGCCTGGCAACTCGCTTCCAAATTGCTTCCTGTCCGGCTTACGTACCGATATTCAGACTGAATTGGCCATACTTCACCCCACTTCCGTCCACCAAGCTTATGGTTTGGCCAAATTGGTGGATGACAAATTGTCCATGGGTCGAACTCGACCACCATATTCACGTCCCTACACCACACCATCTTCGTCTACTACACTCGCCACACCTTCAACCCCTAAACCCACATCCACTAGTATATTACCCTTACCACCCATCTCTAAACCGTCAGTGCCCATCACTCGATTATCTCCCGAGGCGCTGCAAAAACGAAGGGCAGACGGCTTGTGTTTTCGTTGTCCAGAAAAGTATACACCAGGGCACAAGTTCACCCAACCCCAATTTATGTTGGTCGTTGATAATGATGATACGGATATTGACACCACCGATATCACAACCACATCCACAGATGTCAACCACAACAACTCAGATCGCCAATACTTCTCCTTATCCACCGCAGCCTTCTTTGGGTTGTCTTCCCCGCAAGCACTACGTCTCACCGAATTCATCAAAAACCACCCAGTCACAATACTAATTGACTGTGGCATCACCCACAACATTATTCAACCCCGGATCGCTTCGTTCCTTCAACTTAATATCAAACCAATCCCGAAATTCTCTGTGATGGTTGGAAATGGTGACAACATCAAATGCAATGGCATTTGCCCAGACCTGGCCGTCATGTTGGATCACACGATCTTCGCCATTCCATTTTTTGTTCTTCCAGTGGAAGGGGCCGATCTCATATTAGGTGTTGCATGGTTAAGCACATTGGGCCAAATTCTAGCATAATTTGCAATCCCACAAATCACTTTCACGGTGGGCCCCAAGACTGTTACCTTACGAGGTGAATCCCTATCTGCCCCAGTTTCCACACCTCAACTCAAAACCCTACTCACTAATACTAGTGTAGCTTCCTTATACACCCTTTACTTCACTTTAAACCACAACTCTCCCCCCAAAAAATCAATTCTTACTCACCCAGACGCCACAATTGAGCAACTCCTTCTTACTTACCAGTCCATCTTTGACACTCCCAAAACCCTTCCCTCATTCCGCTCCGAAGATCACCATATTCCCACCCTACCAAACTCTCCTCCCGTCAATGTCAAACCCTATCTCTATCCTCACTACCAGAAACAAGTCATGACTACCTTAATTCACGAGATACTTACAAATGGTATCATCACCCCAAGCCAGAGTCCCTACTACTCCCCCGTCCTTCTTGTCAAAAAGAAAGATGGAACATGGCGCTTCTGTGTCGACTATAGGGCTCTTAATGCCATCACCATTAAAGACAGGTACCCGATTCCAACAGTCGATGAGTTACTTGATGAACTTCATGGCGCTTCTATCTTCTCTAAGATCGATCTCCACGCCGGGTACCACCAAATTCGGGTCGCCACCACCGATACACATAAAACTTGCTTTCGCACGATCGATGGTCACTATGAATTTCTTGTCATGCCCATTGGGCACTCTAATGCACCATCCACCTTCCAAGCCACTATGAATGACCCTTTTCGCCATGTCCTACGTCGATACGTACTCGTTTTTTTATGACATTCCGATGTATAGCACAACTCCATAACAACATTACAGTCACCTCCAAGATGTTCTGGACACCCTTGCCCGCCACCAGTTTCATGCGAAACAGTCAAAGTGCACATTTGGGGTTCCCACTGTTGACTACTTAGGCCATATTATCTCATCTCAAGGTGTCTCTGAAGATCCAAAAAAACTTCGGGCCATTCACACTTGGCCCCCACCAACCTCCTTCACGACCTTATGTGGGCTCCTAGGCTACACCGGCTACTACCGTCGTTTTGTTCGCAACTATGCACAAATTGCATCACCCCTCACTATTATCCTCAAACTCAAGCAGTTTATGTGGTCTCCAACTGCTCAGATGGCATTTGAGGCACTCAAAACAGCCATGTCCTCTTTAGTCACACTCATACTTCCCAATTTCACAACACCATTCGATGTAACCACAGATGCGTCCAACGTGGCAATTGGAGTTGTCTTATCCCAACACGATAAACCCATTTCTTTCTATAGCAAAAAGATGTGCCCCCGCATGCAAGCTTCTTCGGCCTACGTTCGCGATTTATTTGCAATTACCGAAGCAGTAAAAAAAATGGAGGCAATATGTATTGGGTAGGCCCTTTCACATCTTCACTGATCAAAAAAGTTTAAAGCATTTGTTGTCACAGGTGGTTCAAACTCCGGAACAATATAAATAGGCAACCAAACTCATTAGGTTTGACTTCGAAATCTTCTATAAACCGGGGAAAGAAAACCAAGTTGCTGATGCCTTAAGTTGTGTTGATGATACTCTCTTGTTTGCACTCTCCTCCACCAGCCCTGCATGGTCACAGGAGCTCAGGACATTCTACCATTCTGATCCAAACCAACAAATCATAACCAAAATCTTGGCAAACACTAGCAACAACAATTTCCAACTCCGTGATGGAATGCTTTACAAAGCTGATAAATTGTTCATTCCTGACAGCCAAGCCATCTGTCGCCTTCTGTTAGAAGAATACCATGCAACAAACCTTGGGGGAGACTCCGGAGTGTCAGCTACCATTCTTCGTCTCTCCGCCATGTTCCATTGGCCTAAACTCGAAGAACATGTCCATCTTTTTATCCGCCATTGCAAGATCTGTCAAGAGACCAAATACCCAACCCACAAGCCTTATGGGTTACTGCAACCAATCCCCATTCCAACGTAGGTATGGAGTGATATATCCATGGATTTTATCACACACCTTCCGCCATCCGGGGGGAACACAATCATATGGGTCATTGTTGACCGATTCTCCAAGTTTGCTCACTTTGTCTCCTTGCCCACCAAGTTCACAGCAGTGTCATTAGTTGTCATTTTCTTACAGTTGATTTATCAATTACATGGGCTTCTGTGACAACCCGGAATTTTCATTCGGTCAAACCCTAAAAGTCAATCACTTCTTATTATAAGTTAATGTCATTATTTCTTATTTTTAACAAATTTAAAGTTCGTTTGATTATTTTAATATTATTCTTTAAACGAACGGGTGAAAGAAAGTGTTGTCTCGGGTTTTGAAATTTAAAAACCGCAAACACCTCGTGTCTTAGAAGTTCCCGGCCAAACTTTTATGTTTGGGCCGAAAAATCATCCAAAAAAACGTAAACTCATTCTTTAAGCATGAGTTTACTCCCCAAGCTAGTCATTTTATGTTTACTCCCCATTTACCAAAAGAGTAAACTCCAAAAATCCTCTCAAGTATCATCCTAGAATTAATTCAAGACCTTCAAACTTGTAAGTGTTCTAACCATTTCAAGTTGGTATAACACTTAATCTAGTGATTGTACACCTTTTCATCCATCCATATTTGTATTTTGTTTAGATTTGCAAAAACACCAAGAACACAGACTAAGTGTTCTTGGACTTTGAGCTCAAATCAAGCTTCCTTATAGTAAGTACTTCCATCCTTGAGTCTTATTAAGCTTGTTACATGTTAGCAGCAAGAAAATATGCCAAGAACACAAGGATTAAGGTGTTCACGGTCCAAGAAGGTTCTTGGGCCGTAAACACCAAGAAAGGCACCAAAGTGTGCCTAAGTCCTTTATCTAGCCCTAGTTTGATGTTTAAGCCTTACCTTGACATGTTTAAACCTTCCCTTTATGTGTTTAAGCCTTGATAAACACCAAAGACCAACATTTTTAGGTGTTTACGGTTTGGGGATCTCCCAAAACCGTAAACACCCTAAAGTGTGTTTATTTGGGCCATATTCCTTCCTTAGGCCTAAAAACTAACCTAGACAATTAACTTGATGAGTTAAGGACTTGAAAACATGGAAATACCCTTTTCCATATGGGTTTATGGTAGTAAACCCAAAGGGAAATGACCATGAGGCTGTAAACTCCTCAAAGGGGGTGTTTTGTTGCCCTAGTCCCTTCCAAAGGCCAAACCACCAAGTAGAAATGCTTCAAAAGACTTGTAAAACCTCAAAACAACTTATGGTCCTAAGGAGTAGAGTTTACGACCGTAAACCCTTGAGTTTACTTCCGTAAACTCCTTGGGTAACGGTCATTAAAACCGTAAACTCCAAAGGAGTTTACCCTTGAACTCCAAACACTCTAGCTTTGCCCTATAAACACTTGGATGCAACCCTTGTGATCTTTAACACTTGAAACAAAGTGTTTTCATGTTCTAGAGTGTCCCAACTTAAATTATTAGTTATAAATTGGCTAATTAGTTATATATATGTTCATTATATTATAACTAGGCTCGTGCGTGTGTACAAGTCTCCATTTGTCACCTAGCACCGTATCCGACACTTCAATCCAATCCACTCATTGCAAGTGAGTTCATACCCCTTTAATTAACCTTTGAAATACTTTTATGTTTTAAATGCTTTTATGGGGGGAATACAAGTTGAATACTTATAGTTATTACATCAATCACATGTGATTAATAACTACAAAACCAATGATTTTCTTACTGTTCAAACTATTTATCAAACTGTTTTACTTCAAACTACTTTACAAACTCTTTTACTTATCAAATACTTTTACTTAAACTTTGTTATACGTATTATAAATTACACGCCCATATATGTATAGTTATATAAGCAATGTTTAAAAGGCTTAGGAAGGCCGCCCGCCCTATTTCCTTTTCGCGCTTGAGATGTGGTCTGGTGGGATATCGGGTATCCGTCCGAAGGTTTTTTAAATATTAGTTATATATAATGTGTACATATATAGTCATAAAAGTTCTTCCATATTCATATGTACCAGTTACATCATTAGAAAGTTACCATAGGGGTAGCACAGGTTAATACTTATACTATTTCTAGAACCATAAGATGTTCAATGAGTCAGTTCATTCATGAGTCAGTACTTATTACTATGAGAACATATACATTATATTACTATGAGAACATATACATTACATTACTATGAGAACATATACAACTATACTAGAAGAAGAACATATACAACTATACTAGAAGAAGAACATATACAACTATACTAGAAGAAGAACATATACAACTATACTAGAAAGAGAACATTTACAACTATACTAGAAAGAGAACATATACAACAATACTAGAATGAGTAACAATACATTACATATACATGAATACGTTAACATAATTGTGATCCACTGTATCGGGCATGCCTTCAATGTCATGGCCCGAGTTGTAGCCAGAGTCTCTTGGAGGGAGAGCGTGAGTTTGCGTATAGATCTATACTGGATTGACTATCCTACACCTTGCTGCTAGCTACAGTCGGACCTGCAGGTTTGCGGGTGCCAAACGTCATACCTTTTTACGACCTACATAGTCGTTTTTCTTAGTCGATAGTATGTTACAATTAATCACATAATACCTTGATATAAATCCGGTTTAAGGTAGTTAGTACAACAGTAGTTCCTATAATACAACACTACAATACTACATTAATTTACCCTTTACATATATTTAGTGATCATTTCACTTAAACATTAATGTACAAACTATATTTTGTTAATGATAGTTACACTTGGGAAAATTACACACTTTTACAATAAACGAACATACAAAACAGTTACGCCTTGGTAGAAGGCTACTTTTAATAGGAAATATAGGGTTTTCTAAGAGATTCAAACTTTTACAAACATTCACATATTTTTATCACCAATGTTTACAAACTCGTACTTCAAACCACGTTCAAATGTTTTGATACAAACACTGACACTAAAATACTTATGAACTCACCAGCTTTAATGCTGATAAACTCTTTCAAAATAACTTGTATTCTCAGGTCACCAGTAGACAGGTACCGAGGCCAGCTTTTGAGAAGATGGAGCGCATTCAAAACTCATCTTATTATTTTGATTTACATTTTTGGTGTCTATAACTGTTCAGAACACGCTTGTATTAAAATTATATATTTAATGCAATGGATGATGTTGTTTGCTTGTTTACTGTTATACTGTGTTGTGATATTTTACATGACGTCCTCCGCCCCAGAACGTTTCCAACGTTCTTGGTTTTGGGGTGTGACAGCTTCCCAAAAGCATCATCACCGACCGAGACCCACTTTTTTTGAGCGGGTTTTGGAAAGAACTTTTCAAACAACTTAGTACATGCCTCAAGTACTCCAGTGCCTACCACCCTCAGTCTGACGGCCAGACTGAAGTGGTCAATCGGTGTCTACAAAGTTATCTTCGTGCCTTTGCAAGTGACGCACCACACACCTGGAGCAAAATATTGTACTTAGCAGAATATTGGTACAACACGTCACACCATTCTGCCATTAACATGACACCCTTCCAAGCTCTATATGGCCGACCTATTCCCGATCTCAACCGATATACTCCAGGCAACTCTACTTCCACCACCATTGACATGACACTGACAGAACACACAAGGTTGCGGGCATTGTTACGGGATAATTTGCGACGCGCTCAACAGCGCATGGCTGATTTGGCCAATCACCACCGCTTGGATAAACAATTTGCAGTTGCCGACTTAGTCTACCTCTGATTGAAAGATTACCACCAACATTCGGTGCACAACCGACAGTCCAAAAAATTGAGCAAACGCATCTATGGGCCCTTTAAAATCATTGCCAAAATCGAGTCAGTCGCCTATAAGCTTGATCTACCTCCGGAGTCTCGCATTCACCCAGTGTTCCATGTATCCCTCCTTCGACAAGCATTTGGCAAACCGACACCTACACCTTTACCACATTTTTGTAATCATCCAGAGCTCGAGGACGAGCTCGTTGTTGAGCAGGGGGAAGTTGATACAGGCCTAGTACCAGATTCACCATCACCAATTCACAGGAGCCCAACTCAAGGACCACAGGAATGGGCCAAGAAAGCTAAGAAAATACCGGCCCGACTCCTTGACTGAAAGTAGTTGAACGAGTCTTGCATATGCATGGTTTTAGGAGGACTTAGTCCTTCCTCAGGGTCAAATAATGGGAGCTAATGTCCCTCTAGTAGAATCCACGTTTACACTTAGTACATGCATTTCTTTTTATTTAGCAATTAGTTAGTTCAGTCCTTTTATAAATTTGTAACGTGAAGGTTAAAAAGATATGCAGAAAATTGTTCCAAAATTCTCCTCTGATCCTACTTCTTCCCTGTTTTCTGTTCTTGGAGCTTCACCCACTCAACGGGTGTCTATCACTTATTGCTAGAATTCGTGGTTTTTTGAAAAGCCCTATTTTTTGTATAAAGTTATTGTTGTCAAATATTTTTTTACTTATAAAAAGTCAATAAGCTAATAAGTTATTTTAAAAAAACTCTCTCAAACACCCACTAAATGGCCGGTGAAACTAAAATTATCGATATAAATTACTAATATATTTACAAGATGAAAAGGCTTGGTAACAAATCCTAGATTAAGAAAACTCTGCCAACTTGTTTATTTTGTTTTCTTTATGTGACCTACCACCTACGGAAATAAAAATGGCAACCAAGGTACGACAAATGAAAAGAAAAAATGATATTCTACCACCTTAATCGTAAATAAAAACTAAAAAAATAAATAAATAAATAAAAAATTGGATGTTTGAAAATCATACCTACTAATTAGGATCCCATGTCGTGAGTCTCTTGCCAAACACAAACAACAAGATGCTAAACTGTCTGTTCTTCAGACTCCATCCAACCCGTAACACCTCCTCCTTATAAAGCGATAGATTAGTTGGTATCAGAAAAGAAGTAAACAGCTAAACAAGTAATTTCGAAAAACATATGCAAGAACTCTTAATGGTGACGATCAAACGTATGAACAGCAGTTGTCAGTTTTCGTTAATCAAACGGCTGTATAGTTTTTCTGATGACCCCATAACTAAGATTTATATATTAAAATGGCTAAACGAATCATCAATCCATTGTCGTCCAGCGGTTAGGATATCTGGCTTTCACCCAGGAGACCCGGGTTCGATTCCCGGCAATGGAATTTTTTGTTGCTGTTTTGCTTGTTCCAGGAAACTCTTTTGTACGTGTATTAACAATCCAATTCCAAATGTATCCAAATTCCAAAACATCAATAAAACAAACACATTCATCATCGAGGGGAATGTTTTATTTAGGGTATGCATGTAGAGTGTCAAATTCCATTCCCACATTGCTACTAGAATAGAAATATACAATTTAAATAAGCTCTATAAAGAAGACCCTACAGCAGCCTAATATAATCACGCAGCCATGTAATAAGCACATAGCGAACTATTCTTTCGCCTTTTACTAAAGAATACCGTGTGTTTGTTACATCAAGTGGCATACGCCTATTTTTGGAGAGGTATTCCTTTGTTGGGATGCTTCTAGCAACTAACAGTTTTAACTTATTAGTTATATTTCAAAGTTTTGAGAGCTATTTAACTTTGCAATGAAAAAGTTTGAAACTATTTGTGTTTCAAATTTTTGGCTAAGTCCACTCAAAACAAAAGTGGCCTACGCCTATTTTTGGAGTTTGGAGAGGTGTCCTTTTTTAAGAAGCCTATAAAAAGTTTTAACTTTTTAAGCTATTGTTCTGATGCTTGATTGTGAAATACAGATGTTTAGTAGTAAAATGTTGGATTTTTTTTAAATGCTTGATTGTGAAACCTCGCTTAGATCTAATAATTGGGAAAATATGAACTCTCGGAAACAGTTAACACTACAAATTAACCAATTGATACTTGTTTGACATCGATAAAACCAACATTTGCATCTTTTGTATATTTGACATCTATCACACCCGATGCATGTCATTCTATGAAAAGGAATTTATAACCAAGGTAGGACAAATGGAGAAAGTATTGTCATTCTATGACCTTAATCCTAAATAAAAACTAAAAAAAATGGATAATTCAAGAGCACAGCTACTAAGATTACATGCATGAGTCTCCTACCAAACAACAAGATGCTAAGAATGTCTATTCTTGGGACTCCATCTAACCTGACAACGCCAATTGATTAGTTGGTGTAAGAAAAATGTTAAACAGGTAAACGTATGAAGAGCAGTTGTCAGTTTTGGATAATCAAACAACTTCACAGTCTTGTTGGTTGAGCCCATAAGGCCGTAATAAAATGCCAACACAAAAACATAAATCCATTGTCATCAGCGGTTAGGATATCTGATTTTCACCTAGGAGACTCGGGTATCAGGAATAAATCAACATAATCGGTTACATTAAATAGTTGATTTATTTTATCTTGTAAATTATTCTCTATATATCTTCATGTAATAAGTTTATTTTGTTAATATATATTCAAATCCTCCCATATTGGCGAGGTATCCCTTTCAATTATCTTCCTGTATTAACTTTATTTTGTTAATATATATAAGTTTTTTTTATAACAGTTCTAGTGTGGCATCCTCACCTATTGTTGCAAAAGTATCAATAGAGCCGGTTATGCCCTCCGGGCGGCCTTGTTCCTCTTGTTTTGTGCCGGAGCAGCCTTCTTTTTCAAACCCAATAGCCTAACCACAGTCCAATGATGGACCACATGCAGTCTCCTTCTAGCCCACTTCATGATGATGAGCCCACCAATACGTCTAACGCTTCATATCCAATACCACAACCACAACCACCGTTGAATATAAACCAACAATCTCTTTCAACTCATCACATGAATACACAATCAAAAGCTAGGATTTTCAAACCTCGACACCAATTGGATTTAGCTCATACATCTTCTCATGCACTTTACTCGGCTTTATTTGCTCAAAAGGATCCGAAAGGATACAAATCCGTTGCTAAAAACCCAAAATGGATGTTAGATATGCATGAAGAAATGACAACTCTTCAACAACATGACACTTGGGTTTTAGTACAGTGCCCTACTACTGAATGTCGTCAGTTCCAAATGGGTGTTTCGCACAAAGTATCATTCAGATGGATCGATTGAACGCCTCAAAGCATGACTTATGGCTCAAGGATTTACTCAAGTTCCGGTTCTTGATTATTCTCGTTCATTTAGTCTTGTTGTTAAGGCATCCACGACATGTATTGTTTTGTCTCTTGCAATTATCAATAAATGGCGTCTTTATCAACTCAATGTAAAAAAAAATTCTCAATAGTTATTTGAATGAGATTGTATTTAGGGAACAACCATCTGATTTCGTCGACCCTCATTTTGCTAATCATGTTTGCAAATTAAAGAAAACATTATATGGCCTAAAAGAAGCTCCGCGAGCATGGTTTTATCTTCTTAGTTCATTTCTTATTGCAAACAGTTTCAGGTGTTCTCGGTTATACACTTCGCCTTTTGTTTTTAAACGGGAAGCGTGCATTATTTATCTTCTTGTTTATGTTGATGATCTCATTTTAACCGGAAACAACAAAAAAGTTATCTCTTCGTTTATTGCTAAACTTCATCATGAATTTGCCATTAAGGATCTTGGTGACCTAAACTACTTCTTGAGTCTTGAAGTTTTATATACGGATGATGGACGCATGACATTCTAGATAGAGAAAATACTCTCCATGCTAAATAGGTACACTTCTAGCTGCCATGAGATATTCATGTCCACTGATACCTCATATTCTAATCCAACTGAGTATTGCTCGTTAGTGGGCATGCTTCGGTACTTGACCATTACTCGGTCTGATATTTCATATGTAGTTATTCATATGTAGTTAATCAAGTAAGTCAATTTCTTCAAAACCCTACAACAGATCATTTTCAAGGTGTTAAGAGAATTCTTCGTTATATCAAAGGTACCATTTCTTTTGGGCTTACTTTCAAACAGCCTAATGACACATCTATTTTGGGTTATTCAAATGTTGATTGGGCTACATGTACAGAAACTCGGAGGTCCACATCTGGTTACTCCATTTTTCTTGGGGGTAATCTAGTTTCATGGAGTGCTAAAAAGCAGCCTACATTTGCTCGTTCGAGTTGTGAGTCGGAATATCGAGCAATGGCAAACATCGTTGCTGAAATCCTTTGGGTCACTCACTTGTTGCGCGAACTTCATGCTTTAGCGCCAGATCGCCCAACTCTATTATATGACAACCATAGTGCTCAATTCCTAAGTCAAAATTTTGTAACGACCCATTTTTTCAAAGAAATTTTTCATGTTTAATTAATCAAACAAATTTCCATAAATCATGAAATTCCAAAATAATTGTTTCAAATCCACATTCATTACAACTTTATATTCAAAAACATCGGAGTGTCCCGTAAAACATCGGTGGGAGAGTGCACGCCGTGCCATCAAGCCTTGCCCTTGCCCTTGGGCTCAGATGTACTTGAAACAAATCCAAAAACTTTAAGTTAATGCTTAGTGAGTCCCCAAGAGCATACCCCACATGCAATCCACATATCACATATCATATTAGTTATAAAGCTATCTTGACTACATAACATATCATATTAGCTAAAAAGCTATCTCTACCACATATCCTTGCGTGAGGATGCCATGGGCTCCCCCCATGGTCTTTCTCTGCTAAACAACCATGGGCTCCCCTACATGGTCTTACATCCAAGTGCCATGGGCTCCCCCCATGGTCTTACATACAAATATCACAAAATCACTAGCATGCAACTTAACATAAAGTTAACTATCATACCATATATCTCTACTACAGCTAGTGTACCACATATCATAAAAATGGGCCGACCTTGGTGCCTTAGACCCATTGGTATGGTGAGAAGACTCACCTTTGGAATGCTGAACTGGTAAGCAGAAGTCATATATGTCCCACACTGCCTCTACTCAACTGCCTATAATCATTAAGTGATTAACTTAACACCAACCCATAAATACCCTCATAGTCAACCCTGGTCAAGGTCAACAATCAATGCTGACCTCAACTCGTCGAGTACAACCAACAACTCATCGAGTTCCTTGCATAACTCGTCAACTCGCTAAGTCACTTGAATGACTTGTCGAGTTCCATAATGTTTGCGGCCATGAACCCTCAGCCGCAAACTCCTGACCGCAAACCCCTTCTAGTCGAATACCCCTTGGTCGTAAACTCCTTGGCCGACTCGTCGAGTTGATAGTGGGACTCGCTGAGTCCCCTTTCATGTTTGCTTGTCGCGATCATACAGGGATTCCAAGGCTTAGATCTGAAGCCCTAAGGTACCTATAAGGATAAAGTTTCCAGCTTTACCTTTTAGAACCATTCCAAATGCTCTAAGGTCCTTCATAAAGGTTGGAAAGCTCCAAAGCTTTTCCATTTGATCCAAAACTCTAGGGATCTGAAATCCCTTTTTTCCAGAAAGGTTCCTAGTCCTCAAAACGTCCCAAAGATGGAAGCTTTATGGACATGCATGTCCAATACATGTCTTTATGGCAAAATAGCCAAAAAGAGGGAAATATGCCCTAAAACCCTTGCATGGTGTCCTTACTCGACCAAAAGCCAGATCTAGCCCACCTTGGGACCATTTTGCTCTGAAGATTCATAAAGTTGCAAACTTTATGAATCTCATGCATGCATTCAACAAGAAGGGTAGGAAATAAAGAGTAAACTCAAGATCTAGCCTTATTTTTTGATAAAAATCGAGTCTTGAAGACATACAACGGTTCACAAGATGATTAAGCTCAGGGATGGGTGCTTGGTTTGCTGGATCTCCTCACTATCTCCTTCTTCTTAAGCTTCAAAGGTTACTCTAGCTCACAAAATGGAAGAGAATGGGGATTAGGGTTAGCACTGACGTTCTTAGTGTTTAGAAGCTAATGGGAGGTCAGACTCAAAGCTCATAAGGAGATTATATAGGGTGTAAACCCTAAAATTAGGTTTTTGTCTTAACAACGCCTACTCACCGAGTCGGACTTCCAACTCGTTGAGTAGGGTGTAAATCTCGCGTCCCTGAGATGACTTCTACTCGACGAGTTGGGCTCCCAACTCGTCGAGTCCACCACCAAAACCCTAGATCTTACATAAATTAAGTAATACCTGGAAGAGGTGTTACAAATTTGGTGTCTCATAAACAGGAAAAACATATTGATCTTGATTATCACTTTATTTGTGTTGTACAATAAATTTGAGGAACCAAGCTTCAGGTGTCTGACATTTACACAAAAAGTCTTTCACATCCACAGTTTGAATTCTTTCGAGCTATGCTTCATCTTGGACCACCATTGTCTCGCTCGGGGGATATTAGTAATAAATCAACAGAATCAGATACATTAAATAGTTGACTTAATTTATCTTAGAAATTATTCTTTGTATATCTTCCTCTAGTAACTTTATTTTGTTAATATATATTCAAATCCATATTGGTGAGGTATCCCTTTCAATTATCACACTAGCTTCGATTCCCACAAGTGAACTTTTTCGTATTTATCAAGAGATAGAAGTAATAATAATTCAAACCCAAATTCCAAATGTAAAAAAGATATCCAAAAGCATTAAAAGAATTCATATTTACAAACGAAAATAAGCTATACAAAAAGAAAAAGAAAAGAACTAAATCGCCTGAAAGGCCAAAATCAAGCGGCTACCATATCATTTGTAGTACAACGATCATCATACAAGTTGTAATAAGTTGAAATTAGCCCTCAAAAACAAAATCTGGAACTGGAGCTAGACTCTGGAGAATGGGAGGATCTAGAAGGCATAATGCATAAACTTCCAAAACAGTTATTAGTATTTTCATCTGAAAAGTCATTACGGTTTTTTATGTGAAAACAACTGTTAGTATTTTTATCTGAATAGTGCATAAACTTTCAAAACAATTGTTAGTATTTTTATCTGAAAAGTGCATAAACTTTCAAAACAACTGTTAGTATTTTTATCTGAAAAGTCATTACAATTTTTTTGTATAAAAACTATTGATAAAATGATTTTTTTTTCATTTAAGCTATTACTTACCTACTAAAATCGGTTAGCAAATTATAGATGTTTACATTAGTTTCCTGGCAACATAAGGTGTATCACGTTGGGCTATTTTGGCAGATAAATAATGAATTAAATGAAATTATAGTAGTAGTTTTTCTACCATATATATATATATATATATATATATATATATATATATATATATATATATATATATATATATATGAGGTTGTAATCACTTTTTAGTATAATTAATGGTGAAACTATAAAGACTATAGTTTAAAAGGGTGTATAAAGTAGAGTTAATGGCATTCCCACATCGCAAGGTAAACAAAAATGTAGATTTAGAAATACATGTATAAATAAGGCCCTCCAACAGGTTATGAAATCATGCAAGCAATGTGATGAGCACAAAGCGAACTATTCTTTCGCCTTTTACTAAAGAACTAGGCGAATGCTCGCGCGTTGCGCAGAAACACCTATATAGTTGAAGTCTTTACAAATATATGATTTTTTAAATATAACAATAACGTTGTTGTTAAATTTGATATAATAATTTGTATATACTAAATTGATATAATATATTTATTATTTTGAATTATATGATAATATATACATTTATTATAACTTCATAATCTCAATCGTTTGAATGAGTTCTACCTGCGAGTTACACATGAATAAAATTAAATATAATATATGATTTGATGTTATTTATAGTTGTTTTTATTATTAATTAATTTTTAAAAATTTATTTGCTTAATGTTTTAATTTCTATCATTATAATTATTTAAAACATCAAACATTGTTTTTTATTTTAAAGCTAACAATATAATCATTTATATAGAGTTGTTTTTAACTGTTGTTATTGTAAGTTATTTTAAGCTACTTATTTGGAAATTTTTAACGATTATAAACATATATTTAATAAATATTTTAGTTAAGTTGATATTACAATTTAGTTTTTGTTTTTATCACTACAATTTATCACTTTTAACTATTTACAAAATATTTTTTAGTTTTTTTAAATGGAACTGAAATTTATATTTGAGTTGACATTGTAATGCGCAATAACACCTATATAGTTGAAGTCTTTACAAATATATATTTTTTAAAATATAACATTAACTTTTTTGCTAAAATTGATATAATAATTTGTATATAAATTTGATATAATATATTGATTATTTTCAATTATATGATAATATATAAATCTATTATAACGTCATAATCTCAATCGTTTGAATGACTTCTATTCGCGAGTTACACATCAATAAAATTAAATATTATATATGGTTTAATATTATTTATAGTTGTTATTTTTAACTAATTTTTTAAAATTTATTTGCTTAATGTTTTAATTTCTATCGTTATAATTATTTAAAACATAAAACATTATTTTTTTGATTTTAAAGGTAACAATATAATCATTTATATAGAGTTATTTTTAACTATTGTTATTACAAGTTATTTTAAGCTACTTATTTGAAATTTTTTAAACATTATATAAATATATTTATGAAATATTTTAGTTAAACTGATATTACAATTTAGTTTTTGCATTTATCACTATAATTTATCACTTTTAACTATTTACAAAATATTATTTGGTTTTTTAGTGGAACTAAACTTTATATTTAAGTTGACACTGTAATGTTATATTTAAATTAACAATTTAAGTATTTTGTCCAAACTGTTCAAAAATTGTAGCTTTAAACTGATAATGGTTTACATGCAATAACATTTTAAATCTAATAAATTAAGTATAATATGTTAAAATTTAAAGACATAACTTTATAAATAGAAGTAAAGATATTATTTTAAAATTGAAATTTCGTCTATTTATGATTACACTTTAGGTTTGATATTTATTTAACCTTATTAACTAACTTACAATCAATATTAGAAAGACACTAGAATTTTTCACTTTTAACTATTTATAAAATAATCTTTGGGTTGTTTAAGTTAAATAAAATTTATATTTAAGTTGAGCCTATAATGTTATATTTTAATTAATAATTTAAGTATTTAATACAAATTGTTCAAAAATTATACCTTTAAAATGATAATGGTTTACATCCAACAATATATTAAAACTAATAAATTAAGTATAATATGTTAAAAGTTAAATAACATAATTTTATAAGTAGAATTAAAGATATTATTTTAGTATTGAAATTTAGTTTATATATGAATACACTTTAGATTTGATACTTATTTAACCTAATTACCAAATTATAATTATTATTACAAAGAAATTGAAAAGTCATGAGAGTTTCAAATGAATGTGGTGAAAGGAAAAAAGAATGGGGGTTTCAAATGCATGAAATTCAAGAAAAAAATGCTAGCTTTATAAGTATGTATAATACAGTGTGTTCTTCACATTAAGTGGCACACGTCTATTTTTCTATTATAGGAGAGGTTTCCCTTTTGGGGATGCTTCTAACTATTCATAGTTTTAAGCTTCAATTGTGCAATTGGTAAAAAAAAATTTCAAATGCTTGGTTGGGAAATTTGTTGCAGAAAAATAATTTATGAACTATAAAATATGAAAGCATTTGTGTTATATTGATCCTTTGGCTAAAGATGAAGTTTGATATTGTCTTTGAAATGGTTACAGCTACAAGTCATATGATACTTGTTTGACATCTAATGGGCCATGAAAGATACGTCATAAAAGCTATTTTGAGTTCTGGGAATGAGGGCATTCATGTCTTTTGTGTAGACAAGAGATCGAGGGCAAGTCTTTGCCCCATCTTGTTCCATTTTTTTGTGTGTGGGAAAAACTGCATTTTTTTATAATTGACGTGTGTCTGGCCAGTGTATGCCAAAAACAATACAACATGTTCTACCATATCCATTACTACGTAACCAACTGGTCGTAAGAGAATATAAACTACGCTACAAAGTTTTTTTTAAAGCTTATTGATATATGTAACCAGTTACTCTTTTATTTACAAGATGAAAAGTTAGAGTAACAAAACATAGATTAAGAAAATGAAAAAAAAAACATTTGCCTACTTATATTTGTTGTCTTTGTATGAGGATTAGGTTAGTCTTCATTCATTATCAACGCAATCATCTTATATTCCAAAGGTTAACATATTATTTGATAAGTTCAAAAGAATATTACCCAAGTTTGAACAATTTATGTGATCATACTAAAAATCTAACTGTAAGAAGTTACACTTATATTCCAAAGGTTAAGTACACCTTACGTCCTTACCTCCGCGACTCCTCTTAACCTATTAAGACTTGTTGTATGCATTAAGTTAAAAAGAAGTGCTCCTATATATCTATCAATATGGATTAATTCTTGTTTCTATTAAGTAGTAAAAAATAAACTTCACCTTAGACATTTGATGGGTCATGAAACAGTTTTTATATAAAAAGATTGGGAATTTATTGCATATCTTTGAAAGTTGGTTTGGAAATGAAAGCTACAGGCACAACAAAGGCTATTTTCATAAAAGGTGTTGTATTTCAACAACCAAATATTAGAAATATTTGTAACTGATTAGTAACATTGATTAATTTTGTATTTGAAAACCACTTGATTTAATGTCATAAATTAGAAATGCTTCATTTGTTTAACCGATAAAGATTCGTTTTTGTGCAACGTCGATTTCTTTGCCATAGTATCTGGAGGACCATAAATCAAATTTAGTCAAAGAAGTTTGCACAAGTTCGTAGCCATAAGATATATAAATCCCATCAATGAATGAAAATAAAAAAAAAACTTATGATATAAATTCAAGAGAGACTATGACAAACATGTTTCACTTATCTGGTAAAAATGTGAAATTTTCAGTTTATTGCTATGAGGTGGTACAAAACTAAAATTAAGTTTCAAAATAACTGAATTACTAGTAATTAGGATACTATTTGCTACTAATCTCAGGGCACCATAGCATGTCGGGAATAAGAGGGGACATACTAGACATAACCACTCCCTTGATTGGGGGTTGTGCCGCCCCGCCTTTCGATTGATACATAGTTGAGGAGGCCAATCACGAACGCAACAGGTGTGGGAGCGACCCTGGTCAGGGAAGGCTAAGACAACGCCTCGCATATGGGTAGCAAGAGGGCGCTTATGCCCCGACGGTAGGGGCTTATGCAATTTGACAGTATCTTTGGAATTGAAAGAAAGGAAACACCAACTTTCATTTACTACTAACATGTCATAATATAATAATTCAATATAAAGAAGTATTGCTACATTCCCACAGTGTTAGTTGAATGGAAATCTACAACTTTTACAAACCATATAAAGAAGGCCCTTCACCATGCTTTAGAAATCATGCAGCCGTGTGATGAGCACAAAGCGAACTATTCTTTCGCCTTTTACTAAAGAATATCGTGTGTTCGTCACATCAAGTGGCATATGCCTATTTTTGTAGAGGTGTTCTTTTATAGAATACCTCCAACAACTAGTAGTTCTAAGATTTACAAATTGTTGATAAATTTAATTAAGAGAATAAATGTTATTAACCAAAGTATCCAATGCGTGAAACTCAAATTTTATCTCCTTCCATACTTCACAAGTAACAGCTAGTTCAGGACTCCATTTGGTAGCCTGACGGATAATTTCATTACCCTCAGTAGCAAGATCGCGTCCCTCGTTAGGAGCTTGTACAAATGCTTCTAGAGCTACGAGATTAGCTACGGCACCAGGTGCATTTCCCCAAGTGATATTCAGCTTTGAAGTATATAATTATAAGTGTTTTCCTCCAAATGCTTGATTATAAGCCTAGCTAACAGTACTAAATTATGAAATACAAAAATAGAAACCAAATTAATTAAGATATAAACATTTGTGATTTATTGACTTTTTGGCTAATGATGAGTAGAACTTGAAGTTTGACAGCAAACACCATAATCCATTGAAACTTATGGTTAGAGATGCAGTAGGGACGGCCTACCCAAGCTTTGGCCAATCAATAGATCAAGCGGGTAGGCCAACGATCCTCAAACATGTTATTTTTTGGGGTATTCATCCCAAGCCTCAAACAGACATACTATACCGGGTTCTTGCAACCTGCCCGGGTTTATACTCGGGCCGACCAGATAGAGCCATAGAGGGCTTTTATACTTTTTTAAAAACTTTGAAATTTTTTAACATGAAGATTTGAATCTTATTAGGAAAAATTGAAAGTAAGATGTTATAATGAACAAATCAACGAAACTGCATTGCTATTTTTTGCTTCTAATCCAACCTAAACTAATTATTTATATTGGTTTTATGTATTTATATAAAAAAAGGAATAAATATCAATATATTTTTATAGATGTTGATCTTGGTTCTAGGTACAGGACTATAGGAAAGTGTCTTGAGTTGGTTATAAATGCAAAAAATACCAATATATTTTAGTATGTTATTCAGAGCACCGTAGTCTCATTTCTTTCCATTTCATGATGAAATGAACGTATGATGATATATGAGTAAAACAAGTACAAGGAAACTTAAACAAATGAAAAAGAAAAAAATTCGGAATCATCCAGACCTTCTTGAGGAAGGTCAGGTAAAGTCCATAGGCTTTAATAAGCTACTTTCAAAAGAGGGAGGGGTGCACATCTACTTGTTTGGCATTTCAAAAGAAAGTTATATAAAGCAAACCTTTCAAGTTAAGGAAATCCCACATTGGTGGGGAAATGAAAGCTCTGGAATGGTGTTGTAATTTATATTTTTGGTTCAATTTTTTTTTCAATTATGGTTAAGTTTATGTAATTTTTGTGGTATCCTTCAAGTAAAGGTATTATTTTTGGTCGATGTGTATATATAAACTTTGCAATTTTGATCCCAAAATGATAGACATTTTATTTGACATAGGGACTAAAAAAATAATGAAAATCTCAAATTAGGACCAAAACTAAAAGATAAAACCTTTTAGGACCAATATTGATAAAAGACAACTATACTTAAGGACCAAAGATGTAATTCATTCTAAAGCCATAGGGAAAATGACATTGTAGCACATTGTTGTATTGCTTTCGTCCGGATTAGGTCCTCATTATTTGTTTTTTGCACAGTAGATCACTTAACTTGTTTTTAAGTGTTAAATAGGGGATTGAGCCCTAATTGTATCGGTTTAACGGTTACATAAGGTTAGCTAGATGCCTTATAATGGATAGACCACATGTTAGACACGTCCTCAAGGATGCGTTTCCATGATACGACCCTATACTCCATCTGGTAGCCCTTATCATTTATTATTCCCATTTTTTGAGCAAATGAAAACCCTAAATAGTTATCTCGATGTATCCATCTTCATCTTCCTCTCATCAACAACTACGAGTTGTAACCACTACGAGAGACATTAAGAAGTGCTTCTGTGACTTTCTTTCCAAGGAACGAACCTCTTGAAATTCGGATAACCCTAGATGTTGCTTCTACATTGAGGTTCCGATTTTGGTTCCATTAACTTCCATTAACTATATCTAAAGATGTATGCAAAAAATTGTGAAATTTATTTGTAAAAACCCTACATTTTCATTTGGAAAAAACCCTTATATAACATCTACTCTAAGTTTCCTTATACTCATCTTCTGCTTATGTAAAATTTGGTTTGTATAGTGACTCTTTATCTATGCATATGTAACAAGTGACCCTAACTAAAAGTTTTTTGCAAAACTGTGTTCACTCTTCAAATACTTTATCTAGAAGGTATCTTCAACACCCATCCGAGATACCTATAACATGAATGTGCAAGTTGTTGGATTCATGTCTAAGTCCATAACTGTAATTGGTAAGACTTGACCCGACCCGGCATGGTCCATTTGGGTTGCATGGCATCATGCATTTTGATAGACTATAATGAGAGAAATAACACTTAAGGTTGGTTAATATATTATAACTTCTAATATATTAATAAGATTATTTAATTAGTATTGATCAAGAATTAATCTAGTATTAATTAAGTGATCAAAAGAAGACTAATTAAATATATGGGTTGATTGTGTAATCATCCATACTTATATAGTAGGCTAATGCTCCATGGATTGTCAAGTTGGGCTAAAACCCATAAGATGCTCCATGGATGCTCCATGGTGTATTTGTACCCATGGATAATGGAAATGAAAGGCCATGACAATTAGGGTTTACATAGTGTAACCCTAACTATATAATGATCTTATTCTTGGAGAAAATCGGCCACTATGTGTGAGGAAAAAGGGCTAGCCGATTTCATGAAGTGTGTATGTTCTCTCAAGTTATTCCAAGTGTATTTGGTGTTGTGTGAACCATTTGAGGTGTCACACTTGGGGCACTAGGCACTCAAGCTTCATGAAGACATTCTACATCAAAAAGGTATGTAATTCTAACTTGATATATTCATATGAATCAATGTTATTATGCTAGTTAGGATAAATACCTTGGAAAGTTCATATTTGCATGCATATTAGAGAAAAACATAGATCCAAGGTATTTAGGGTTGCATGTACACTTAGGAGTGTTAGAATGCTCAAAACCCAACAGTGGTATCAGAGCCTAGGCTTGCTTTCTCTTATACTTGATGCAAATAGATTTTTCGAAGCCAAAAATCTGTCAGGGCCTAAAACTCGACGAGTTCTGGTAGAAAACTCGACGAGTTCATGTATTAGAGCATGAACTCGACGAGTTCCATTAAGAAATCGACGAGTTTGGCCTCCAGACAGCATATCTTCATGTTTTTTCGCTGGAATTGGACTAGGAACATTACCATAAGCTGTTTTTGAACTTATAAACTTGTTTTTGATGTGGTAATGTTCATGCTAATCCAATTTCAGAGATAATTGTCAATAGATTCATGTTTTGTATTAATTTAAGAGTTATGTTAATTACATGAAAAAGTTTGATGTGAATTATCTCTGTTCATATGAGTTGCTTAGATTAATAGAAAAGTTAATTGATTATGTGTTTTCAATCCATTTTAATCTAAGATTTGATTCTAAAATGTGTTTTTATAACTTGCCCTCAAGTTATATGAAAAGTCACATTTAAGATTCATAAAACTCATAAGTATTTCCATAGGTTATGAATAAAGAAAAGTCACATTCTTTTAATAGTTTGAAGTCTTCCATAACTTGTCCTCAATTTATGGAACTTAAAGAGTTTTTGGATTAAAACTACTTTAAACACATAAGTTATGGAAATTGAATAGTTTCAAAACTTACCCTCAAGTTTTGGAATTTGAAAAGTTTTCTCTTATGAATACTTTAATTCCAAGTTTAGCCCTTAGAATTTTAAAAGTTAAAATTAAACCCTTATAATTTATAATATTATAAGTTAATAATATTTATATATATGTATAAGAGTAAAGTCAATCTTACCGTTAATATGCCTCATTCACGAAGCCGGTCTATAAAGGGGGTATAAGGTTACTGCCTATAAAATGGCAGTTTAATGGGTGTCCACTCTCACCCACCGCTTCCTTGACCGATGGAGGGTCGTTAGCCGAACGGGTAGGACAAGGACTAGAATTCTCTCTTCATTAAAAGTATTAATGATAAATACTAAGTAACTAAACTCTTATTAATACCCAATCTTATTTACTTAGAAAATGTGAATAAGGTGCTAATCCATGAAATTACACTTTGCACTTTGTTTAAGCCGTTAGTGGAGCGTGTGTGGTTAACCGACACACTAACCTGAACCTAACAAGGTAGGAAAACGGTAACTTAATATTTATCATAGTATCGGTGGAGCGTGTGTGGTTAACCGGCACATCGATTAAGGGGTAAATATTAAGGGTACCAAGTATATTTGCATGGTTACTTCACACCTTGTTTTGTGATCCTCGGCATCCCAGTCAGAAAACCTGAAGGGCACACTCGAGATTGAAACATGCCAGTGAACAGTTCAATGAATCTCAAAAGAATCTAGGAGTTTCAAAAACCAATTAAAACCTAATAATACATTTCGTTTATCTTGGTGGAAATTGGTGAATCGTCATTCACCTACCTTCAAATATTTTATAGCTTGGATTACAGCATCCCTCTTCCAAGTTATAAAATAGTTTGTAGGGTCCTAGCCTTAATATTTCATATTGGGTGTTATATTAAGGACTTTTAATCAACTATCTTGAATATCTCCCAAAAGATGTCTAGTTCAGACATCTATGATCCTCCCAAATCTCTTGGAACTTCACTTCCTCCACCTCCTCCAACTATTCTCCCTATCCCACAAGTTCAAGGTCACTTAAGCCCTATTGGCAAGGTAAGGTCTAGGTGTGCTCAAATCTTGGAGATGAAGTCACATACTGACAAGCCGGGAGAGTTGGGTGTCAAAGTCTTGAGAAAGTTGGATGTCCAATCACTTTCTAAGTCACATAGTAAGTTCCTTTGGGACTCCTATGAAACAGACTATGACATGACCCTAAATGATCTTATCTATTTGCTTGGTGCTGCTGAATCAGCAGCACTGGGAGAGCAAATTTGATTAGTAGATCAACTTCCCAAACTACCATGGACATTGCCAATGGTAACATTGGATATCTAGAAAAACCTTCTCTTCCCAAGGAAATGGATTGACCATAGTCAACTAGGTTAACCAAATGGTAAAGAGAAAAACTAAGTATGTGATAGTCCCATGTACCATTACCAAAGGGTCCATAAGTTAAATTGCCAAAGGAAGGGGCACTGATTGCGAAGCTGCCAAATTTTTACCTAAGGATGTTAAAGTCAATAAGTTTGACTCTACTTCAGGTAAAGACCACTATCTAACTTTGTTAAGTTTCTATTATGAGATTCTTGATACATGATGTGACTGGGTCACATGTTGATGTTTTAAGAATCAAAGAAAAGTGAAGAAACTTAAAGAAAGAATATGTTGAATCTGATCGCGTAGATGGATTTCAATCGCATAGTTTGAAGATCGGATTCTTGAGCTACTTCTTAGGAGTTATGATATATTGCTTAGGAATAGATAACAACAAAGTTTTCATGTGCTTTGCACTGTAAGGATAGTTTTCCGCAAAGTTTTTAAAATAAAAGGAAAAAAAATTATTTTATTTATTATAAAATATCCTTATAGTGGCATTTGTGAAAAAACTTTGTTGCTTATATGATTCCATTAATAGTAATATTGGAAATATGAATTTGATTCTTTCATTTGTGGTAGTGTCTAAATTTACCAAATAAGGAAAGATTCTCATCACCCAAATTTCAGTTGGATAGAAACTAGGAATCATGCAAGTTATATTATGAATGAGAATTTTCATCTTTGGAAAATTAAGACTAATTCCTTGTTCACATGTTTAAGTGAGTCAAGTGAAGGACTAAGGGATCGAGTACACATTTTTGTGCACTAGCCAAAGTCCACCACAAAAGGTGGATAAGACTATTCGTCATGATTTACTAAGTCTAGTAAATATGGTTATACTTACAGGCCTAAGTATAATTCTGAAGCATTGAAAAGATTTCGGTGTATGGCAGAACGAATGAGAAGAATCAAATTAGGAAGAAGGATACAAGTTTCGCAAATCTGAAAAGATGGGAGAGTACTTTAGTATCATGTTATATGATCATCTTAATGATTAAGAGACCTTATCACAATTCATCCTCTATGTTTATTCTGATAGCTAAGAAGAGGAGCTATGAATTGTTGAAGTGGTCAAATCAAGAAGATGATTCATACCTCGTTCCAAAACAATTCTTAGAGTCATACTCCAAGATTGTAACTTAAGTGACATATCTTAAAAGAAGGTTTTATTAACACTAGTCAAATGCAAGAGTAAAAGGTTTTCTACTCTTGTACATTTGAAATTGGTAAGTTGTGATGTTTTGGATAAAACAAAGACCAACTTAGGCCAATTGTGTGAAGTGTTTGTCTTGATAAAGAATCCGCACTATCTCTTGGATGTTTGACAAGGGAGTCTTATATGTCAAGAGGACAGTGGGAGTCTTAAAGGTCTTGAAAGTCTCAAGAATTAATCAAGAATAAAACCTGAAGTTCTTCACTAGCACACGACTTGAGGTTTATACCCTGTCGTGTTGACATATTCTATTCCCATTCCAGTTAAAGTTGGCTTTGCATATGAGTTCTTAGAGTTCTCAATTGGTTGCATAACAACTTGGAAGCAATGGCAGGCCCTTGAGCTGTCAGATGACAAGAAATTCAGATTGAGTTCAGTCCATATGAGTTTGGATTTGTCATTATCCTTGTCTTGTGACTAGGGTTTTGACAATTCACATGGATAAGAACACATACACCATGAAATCTAAGGTTCATAAGGTTTCTCTCCGATTCATGAAAATGATGGTGAGGAAACACTTTCACTAAGTAGATTTTAGCTAGATAGCAATTGTGATATTTACATTCTCAAAGTCGTTAGTGGAGCGTGTATGGTTAACCGACACACTAACATGGACTTGTGAGAAGTGGCAAAGGTCTAAACAATCGAGACTATGATTACGGCATCCCTTTTCGTAGTTCTTAAAATTGTTTAGACACACATGTGAGCTATCTAAGATAAGGTGTATGATATTGATAAAGTTTTATTAAAACAATCTAGTATCAGAAATTTGAACTTTGGTAGGAAAGTCAATAAAGTATTGTCTTTCTAGAAGTTCAGCTGATTTCTGAGTACATGTCAAAGCTAGTGGGAGCCTAAGTGTTATGCTAATAATCATCATGTTAGTGGGAGCATGATAATTATGATAAAGGTTGCAAGTTAGCAATGTTAATTATAGAAAACAAAAGGTTTCAATTGGGAAAAAGTTGTTTTGCTATAATTAAGGGAGAGGAAATTACACTTCATCTCAAATCTATAAGCTTAGATTGTGAGATTTTAATCAAATTTAGTCAAGTGTGTGTGTATATATATATATATATATATATATATATATATATATATATATGAATGTTATGTTGGAATGACTCAACATAAGAAAATTCTATATATAGGTCCATTATTTGTGTTCTAAAATTCGATTATGATTACGGCATCCCTTTTCATAATCTGAATTATGAGAACTTGGCAAATTGAAATGGAAATATTATAGCAAAAGACTGGTTTAGTCTTTATGTGAGACATCATGAATCGTGTCCCATATGCTTCGGATATAGGATCGATTGCATGTGCTATATTCATCCTTTCTAAAAGAGTAAATTACACGGATGGTCCCTATGGTTAATGGTTACTTGCACGCTTGGTCCCTAAGAAGTTTTTTTAACTCGGACCATCCCTAAAACCTAAATTTGTTACCCGCCCAGTCCCTAAATTAACTTCGCCATCTATTTTGCTGTTATTAACCCCCATGTGAGTAGCACGTTGGGGGCATTTTTGTCCTTCCATGTTTATAGCCACTTAAAGACCTACCCAACCTTCTTTTTATCAATTTCTTCTTTCTCGTTCTTCTCGGTGCACTGGTGCACCGACTTCATCAGTAAGCTCCAAATAATAACATGCCTGAATGTTGATTTTTTATATAAGTAGCAAACTTGAAAATCTTTTAATAATAAACTTCAATACCATGACATGTATCCGAGTCGTGAAGGAGGAAAGGGGTAAGAAAATGAAAAATGAACCTTGTTATTTGGTGTACAGCAAAAATGGGTCTGAAGGGTAAATTTGTTTTAATAGCATCATTCTCCTTTGATTCTAACATAGGTTCAAATCGGGCACCTACACTGAAAAATCCTTCTTTACTATTTCAATCCAAGTTGGAACTTTCACCTGTTATGAAAAAATCAACAATGAACAAAAGATTAGTTAAAACTCATAAAGTCATATTCACCTGTTATACAAAGAGTTAACAACAGATAAGATATAAAATCAAGTTTTTAACATGTCTTAAAACTAGCTTCAGGGACTAACTTGATTTGGACTGAATAATTCCTTCCAACTAAGCAATCCTTATAAGTTTTACATCATAAAATCAAGTTTGCATATTGCAAGCTTCTAAAAGATGTACAATACACTGAATTGGAAAATTTCACACAAAGAATTCCTAAATTTTTACTCCGTCAAATGCTAGAATCCAAATTGACAAAACCTCATATCTTTCTTTACTTCTTTCTCTCCCTCTCTCTCCAACCAAGAAGGAACTTTGAAAGCAGTTGTCTTCGAATTCCTAATGTCCGCCTCTGTATCCACACAACAAAATCCTTGTGCATATTCCTCTTCCTAAATCGATCCCCAAGTGCAAGGCTGCCTTTGTATGGATGAATCCTCTCTAAATCTTAAGACACATTGTCATTATGAATCGTGAATCGTTTCCAAATCCCAGAAATCGATGACAATGTTCATTGTTTCCACAACCTAGAGAATCACTGACGTTTATTGTTTTCGCACCATAGAAATCATCGATGTTGTTTATCGTTTCCGTAGACTCCTCCATCATATCAGCGTTCTTCATCGTCTCCACACCAAAAAAATCACACCTGTCATTAGCGTTTCCGTAGATTCCGAAAATCGATCTGTGCGTTTACTTTTTCTTGTGACAGACTTGTTGTTCGATTTCAAGGTGAAGAAGCAAGTTGCGATGTGGCAGATGATTCAGGAGAAGTGAAGAAAGAAGAAGAAGGGTAAGGACGTGAGGGCGTTGGGTGGCGGTGATTTCTTTTATCTCTTTCTCTCTCCCTATATTAAATATAAAAGTAAGGGTAGATATGTCTTTTCACCATAGTTTAACAGCAAAACAAACGAAAAGTTAACTTAGGGACCGGGCGGGTAACAAATTTAGGTTTTAGGGATGGTCCGAGTTAAAAAAAACTTCTTAGGGACCAAGCGTGCAAGTAACCATTAACCATAGGGACCATCCGTGTAATTTACTCTTTCTAAAATTTTCCAAATGCATGGGGCATTAAGAAGGGAAAAGGTCTAGAACTGGATATGACTAAAAGGACTAAGAAATTGTCAAGGACAATCTAAGGTTTTATCAAGGATTGGTTGCTCAAGGACAGTTGGAAGTATAGTGTTAACTTTGGAAGGACCATATTGACCTAATCTGAAAAGAGGCAATTCTTGTTCAGAAGGGGTAGTCAAAATGGGAATATGGAGTTGTCTCCATAGGTGGAAGTTATCTGTGTAAGATTAGGAAACTTAATGCAATAAGAGTGTTCAAAGGCAATGAACTTTGAATATGAGACTTCGGTTCCATGGAGTTGATCTCCATTGGAATACTCTATAATGTTGTTGACAAGTCTTTGTGACTTTGTGCGTAACCGTTACAATATGACCAATGCATATAAGTTTAGAATCGAAAAGATTTCGGTAAAAGGAATGAGTTTGGAATTCTTGCATTGACGCAAGGACTTGGGACTGTCAAATGAGAATCATTGGAGTTATATTCAATCGATCTATTTCACAAGGTAAAGATCATAGACAAACTTGGTATGCATGCTTGGAGGATGGAATAACTAATGTTTAGACAAACATAGAGTGCATACTTGGTGTATGGCAAAGCTATTGTTTAGAAAAACATAGTGTACATGCTCGGAGCATGGGACAACTAATGTTTTAATTCAAGAATAAAGTTGATAGCTGAAACAATATGCAATGAATAATGTGTAATCATATGGTGATAACTAAAAGGTGTTTTATTTATATTCATAAGTTCTGAGACAATATTGGATTCAATTATTCTTGTGTTTCATTTTGCATGTTTTGACTTCCAGAATAACTAGGTCGTTCTTCCTGCATGACTAAGTTATTCAAACCATCCATAGTTGGTCATATGTTGGAAGTAGATATGAATCAAGATTGTCATGGGTTGGGCTTGTAGAGGTCTAAGATGTTGGACAAGGTGGTGCTACAACACTCATGAGTGCTCATAAGTTCTGAGTATTGGATTCAACCCACGCTCATTGGAATGACTTCATGGATTTTATCACGAGTGATCATGAGACAATAATATCTTATATTCTTCAAACCTAAAGATATGAGTTGTTACTATGAGTTGGTTGTACATTGATTGCACGAAAACGCATTAGTATCTCGATGTTATAAAACGTGCCTTTGTGTATGATTCAACAAGTAGTAGAACAAGCCATACGAGTCGAAGTTTATCCATTCCTTTTACCTTCAAGATAAAAGTGATATTTGTGGGCCCCTCGATGATTTAATGATGATACATGTGAGTGCTTGGCCAAGTCAGGACTGATTTGATTTGTTCAATCAGTCAGTCATCATGAATTGAAAATCGGGAAACAACAGATGGACAGAAAGAATGATTATAATCCATGTCTCAGTCCATATGATATCTAGAATGGAGGATTATATGATCACTTATCTAATGGACAAGTCGTTGACAAAGGTCAGAGATCATCAGCAAGGTCAAATTTCGACAGAAGCTTTTGAGAGCTATGATTGCCAGTCGGTTCTTGAAGTCATACACAATAATATTTTTAGACTTATCCAAGTGGGAGACTGTTGGATTAATGTCTAAGTCCATAATTGTAATTGGTAAGGCTTCACCCGACCTGGCATGGTCCATTTGGGTTGCATGGCATCATGCATTTGGATAGACTATAATGAGAGAAATAACACTTAAGGTTGGTTAATATATTATAAGTTCTAATATATTAATAAGATTATTTAATTAGTATTGATCAAGAATTAATCTAGTATTAATTAAGTGATCAAAAGAAGACTAATTAAATATATGGGTTGATTGTATAATCATCCATACTTATATAGTGGGCTAATGCTCCATGGATTGTCAAGTTGGGCTAAAACCCATAAGATGCTCCATGGTGTATTTGTACGCATGGATCATGGAAATGAAAGGCCGTGACAATTGGGGTTTACATGGTGTAACCCTAACTATATAATGATCTTATTCTTGGAGAAAATCGGCCACTATATGTGAGGAAAAAGGTTTAGCCGATTTCATGAAGTGTGTATGTTCTCTCAAGTTATTCCAAGTGTATTTGGTGTTGTGTGAACCATTTGAGGTGTCACACTTGGGGCACTAGGCACTCAAGCTTCATGAAGACATTCTACATCAAAGAGGTATGTAATTCTAACTTGATATATTCATATGAATCAGTGTTATTATGCTAGTTAGGATGAATACCTTGGAAAGTTCATATTTGCATGTATATTAGAGAAAACATAGATCCAAGGTATTTAGGATTGCATGTACACTTAGGAGTGTTAGAATGCTCAAAACCCAACACAAGTACCTTAATAACACAAAACCAACAGTAGTTTCCTATCATTCTTTTGAAAACAAAGTTGGTACCTATTAGCTACAACATAGTTGAACAACATGGTTTACACTTATCCTAGGTCCTTAAACCTCATAACAAGTACGTGCATTTTCTTTTTACAATGTAACTATCCATTAAAAACAGGATGCACTTGTGCATATTGGTCTTACTTTCACCCCTACCGGCTTCATCATTGTTGATGTTGAAGTCCTCTCCCTCATGAGCAAACAATCTACTTAGAATCTTATCATTTGATGTTTTGTTCATAATTATTGTTCCCTCGGTATAATCAACATCAAATTCTCTTATGTTAGCTACCTCTTACTTATTTTCCCCACCCATGATGCATGAATCATGTTCATCATCTTCATTGACTTCATCAGCAAACCATTCCTCTATTCTAGCACCAGTATCGTCCATATATAGGGAAAGTTTACCATATGTTCTATAAGAATAAAAGAATGAAACTTTCATCATCTAGATCATTTGTAATATGGAGAATCTCATCCAACAATGTTTTGTCTAGCTTGTAGCAATAAATTTTCCTGTATTCTTCTTTCATGAAAAGTTCAAGTGTAACACCCATAAAATTTCATAAAAATTTAAACTTTTTCAAACCAAGAAAAAATCTTAATTGTTTAAATTGTAGTTTTCAAAACAAGTTTAACATTAGAGTTTTTCAAAAAATCACAAAACACAACATGAGGAAGTGCACGATCAAGCCTTTGCCCTCCCACGATCATCTGAGGTACCTAAAACACAACCCAAAGCTTAGTGGGTTCCCTCAAAGTACCAACACAATAATTAACACATATACAATAACAACATACTATAGGTCCAATCAACCATCGGGTTGGAATACCCCAACCCCTCAACCATCGGGTTGGAATGCCAACATACTATGGGTCCAAATAACCATCGGGTTGGAATACCCCAGACCCCTCAACCATCGGGTTGGAATGCCAACACACTATGCATCCAATCATCCTCACGATGGAATACCCTATGCCCTCAACCATCGGTATGGAATGCCCCAGCCTGTTGTCTAACGCACAAAGCAGTGAAGCCTCAGCCACCGACCAAACATGTGCACATATAACAGATAATCATATAATAGTCTACAGTCAGTCAAACATATCTACATATCACTAAGAATAGCAACATCCTATCTAACTGGATACCGATCTAAAAGATCATAAGTAGCACATAATTGATAATGCCCGACTCTGAATCTCAGCTCTCAACTCAAATGCCTATAATGACCAAGTGACCAATTCCATCAAACCCAACAATACCCAAAATACCCTTAAAAGTCAAACATGGTAAAACTTGGTCTACTCAAAGTCTACTGGTCAAAGTCCACAAACCCACTGAGTCAACCCATCCACATCAACCCAACCGAGTTAACCCAATCTAGTTAACTCGAAAATGGTTGAACCATGTGAGTACGCAGGGCGTACTCCGGAGGTACGTGCAACGTACGCAAGCCTCACATTGACTAATTACGGAAGCGTTAACCGAGTATGAAAGCGTACTCCCTTCTACATGGAGCGTACCCTCAAAAGCCCAAAACTTCATTAAGTGCTTAATGGCTTAAGCACTTAAGCCCAAACTTCAGATCCATGGTCCAAATGCACCCTATAGTCATAAAGTCTCCAACTTTATGACTTTAAACATCCAAAAATCCTTAATACATGGTATTAATCCATTAAGACCTTATACAAGAAGCATGGAGCCAAACTAGCTAAATGGACCTCATTTTTATGGCTTAGAACCCTTCTTGGGGTCTGAAAGCACAACCCAAAACGTCTAAAAACAAACATGCATAACAATGGGACTTTTAGGACAAAAAGAATATCATAAAGCTACCAAAATGAGATCCAAGCAAACAAAGCATAAAGGTCAAAACTTTTTACCTTCTAGAGCTTCCCAAGAAGGTGACGATCCAAGATCCACAAGCTTGCTTCAGCTTCTAATATCCTTGATGCAACTCCTTCTTCCTTAAGCACACAAAGAAACACACTTTTAGCTCAACACACTCTCTTATAGGGTTAAGGTTTTCCAAAAACGGCTCAAAGACTTGGAGGCTAAAGGGATGAGGCTAAATGATCCATAAGGGTGCTTAAATACGCCACAAACCCTAATATATAGGATTTCACTCAGACATAAGTACGCCCACCGTACTAGGATGCGCCCTAGTACACATAGCGTACTCACATGTACGCTTAGCAAACATTCTCAGGCTATAAGATCTTAGTTATGTATAACCATGATGCCTACACTAAGCAACTACAGTAATGATGTCAATTCCATAAAAAGAAAGGTCCTAGGCTATCAGGAATCATATAATCAGGCAACTCTATCATGCAATTCCTGAAGATCTCTAGCCTATCACTAGCATATTGTTCTAACATATCACGATATAAGTAACAATGTAGTATTTTGGGGTCTACTTACTGGCTCCGGCCGATCGTACACCTTGCTTCCTCCTCAACCATTTTGAAAATTGTTTGAAAATTGGTTTTGAAAATATTTTTCCTTAGTTTGAGACTAGATTCACACGAGTATTCCTCCAATTCACTCAAACCAAGGCTCTGATACCAACTTGTAACATCCATTAAATTTCATAAAAATTTAGACTTTTTAAAACCAACCAAAAATCACAATTGTTTAAATAGTAGTTTTCAAAACAATTTTAACATCAGAGTTTTTCCCAAAATCACAAAACAGAACATGAGGTGCACGATCAAGCCATTGTCATCCCACGATCATCTGAGGTACCTAAAACACAACCCAAATATGGAAGCCCAAAGCTTAGTGAGTTCCCCCAAAGTACCATCACAACAATTAACACATATAAAATAACAGCATACTATGGGTCCAATCAACCATCGGGTTGGAATACCCTAGGGCCCTCAACCATCGGGTTGGAATGCCAACAGAATATGGGTCCAATCAACCACCAGGTTGGAATACCCCAGACCCATCAACTATCGGGTTGGAATGTCAACACACTATGGGTCCAATCATCCTCGGGATGGTATACCCTAGGCCCTCAACCATCGAGTTGGAATGCCCCGCCCTGTTGGCTTACGCATAAAGCAGTGAAGCCTCAGCCACCGACCAAACATGTGCACATATAAAAGATAATCATATAACAATCTACAGTCAGTAAAACAGATCTACATATCACTAAGCATAGCAACATCCTATCTATCAAGATATTGATCTAACATATCAAAAACACAAATAGCATGCATAACAGGATATCAATCCAATGGGTCGGCATTGGTGCCTTCGACCCACAATAACTGTGAGGAAAACTCACCTCACAAGCAACACATAACTGATAAGGCCCGACTCCGAATCTCAGCTCTCAACTCAAATGCCTACAACCACCAAGTGACCAATTCCATCAAATCCCAACAATATCCAAAATACCCTTAAAAGTCAAACTTGGTCAACTCAAAGTCAACTAGTCAAAGTCCATAAACCCACTGAGTCAACCCAGCCGAGTTAACTTGAAAATGGTCGAGCCATGCGAGTACGCAGGGTGTACTCCAGAGGTATGCACAACGTATGCAAGCCTCGCATTGATTGATTACGTGGGCATTGACTGAGTACGTAGGGTGTACTCCCTTCTAAGTGGGGTGTACCCTCGCAAAGCCTAAAACTTCATTAAGTGCTTAATGGCTTGAGCACTTAAGCCCACACTTCAGATCCATGGTCCAAATGCACCCCAGAGTCATAAAGTCTCCAACTTTATGGCTTTAAACATCCAAAAAGTCCTTAATACATGGTCTTAATCCATTAAGACCTTCTACAAGAAGCATGGAGCCAAACTACCTAAAGGAACCTCATTTTTATGGCTTAGAACCCTTCCTAGAGTCTGAAAGGACAACCCAAAATGTCCAAAACCAAACATGCATAACAATGGGACTTTTGGGACAAAAAGAACAACATAAAGTTACCAAAATGAGATCCAAGCAAACAAAGCATAAAGGTAGCAACTTTTTACCTTCTATAGCTTCCCAAGAAGGTGATGATCCAAGATCCACAAGCTTTCTTCAACTTATAATCTCCTTGATGCAACTCCTTCTTCCTTAAGCACACAAAGAACACACTTTTAGCTCAACAAACTCTCTTAAGGGGTTAGGGTTTTCCAAAAATGGTTCAAAGGCTTGGAGGCTGAAAGGATGAGGCTAAATGATCCATAAAGGTGCTTAAAAACCCCACAAACCCTAAAATCTAGGGTTTTACTGGGACATAAGTACACCCAACATACATATGTGTACGCCCAACATACTCACATGTACGCTTAGCGTACACCTCCTGCCTCAAAATTACCATTTTGTCACTAGGGCTTCTTAGGGCTACTTTCTTACAATCCTATAAACAAAGTGACATAATTCAACACCAAATGAGAGATTTTAAAATACCTAAAAACTCGGGATGTTACATCAATCCATGTCACACACTTAGAGTAATCCATACCAACAAAATCATGATCGTCAATGGTAAGGGTAAAACCATTAGCATAAGAGAAGGGATGTCGAACAAATGACCCATTATGGTTGAGCTCCACTTTCGCATAAACTCCATTAACATTAAGATTTTCCATGTCTACTGCTTTGATGCTTTTACACTTCAAAAAACCCTAGTTTTTTGGTCTACTTTTTTTTGTTTATGGAGCAAATTGATGAGAGAAACTATATCGATACCTTTTTAAAACGATGTGGAATTACTTATGTGGCGTTAAAAACATATAGTTAATATTATCAAATCCATGTTAGCAACAAAACCAAATGACCGCCTCACATTTCTCAAAATGGTGTAATTGACAAGTGAATTAATACATAAATGACTTACTGCATAAAAAATACATTAATAACCAAATATGGATGAAAACAATACATTAATGTTCTACAATGTCATTCTCCCAATGCTATATTCCTTGACTCTGATGTGAAATATTGTGTGATTGTGGAAATTGAATTTTTCTTCATTTAATGGGAAAATTATGCAATAATTTAAAACACTATCATACAAAATAAGGGTGGAGAGATATGTGGGTAAGTGGGTTATTCTTTTAAATGTATGGAACAACTCAAAGGTTGTTCAACTTAAACAAATTCTTATAAAAATTTATTAAAAAATCCACTTCCACACTTGCATCACATGGGACTCAATAAGATTTTGAAATTTTCATATAATGCAGTTAGGTGAAAATCATGCAACCATCAAAACAAAAATCAATTTGAAATTTTAAAGCATGACACCGTTTGCAGATAACTAAAAACACCAACTTTCATCATAAGTATAGAGAAGAAAGAAGAAATGTTATATTCCCACAACACAAAAAAAAATGGAAATGTAGAGTTTGAAAGATCATGTGCTTGTTGCAACAAGTGGCATATACCTATTTTTGGAGAGGTGTTCCCTTTTGGGATCCCTCTAACAACTAATAGTTTTAAGTTGCTATTGTCGAATTGATAACTATTTATTTGTTTTCCAAATGTTTGATTGTGAAACATGGCTTAAAATTATTAATTATGAATGCAAAATACGAAATCATTTGTGTTATACATATCTTTTGGCTAACTATGAAGTTTGATACTCTTGGAGACTATAAACACTACAAGTCATTTGATACTTACTTGACATCTAATAGGTCATGAAAGAGTTTGAATTTAACGGGGTACACCGGTGAAAGATATTTTTATAATAAGAATATGGGCATTCACGTCTTTGGCATAGACAAAAGATCAAGAGCAAGTGTGTCTTATCTTGTTCCAATTTTTTTTGGTGGGATAAAAAATACATATTTTATTACAATGACATCTTTCCAATCTAATGCATGACAAAGGCAATACAATGTGTTCCTATCATGTTCTGTACTAATTAAGTAACCAACTTACCGTAAGGAAAGACCAACTTATTAAATCGTAATATATGTAAACTAGTTACTCCTTTATTTAGTAGATGAAAAAGTTAAATAACAAAACATAAATTAAAACAAATGCAAGAAAACATTTATATTTATTGTGTTTGGTTTGATATTAGGTTGATCACACTCAAATCAACCCATTATCTTATCATGGTAGATGTCTACTACCATCTACCGAATGTTCGAAGCATACACAATATTTACATGGGTTCCATGAGAAATTTGAAACTTTACTAATATGTCCACCATGGATAAAGAGCAACCTCGATGGCCCATCTGTAGCGGCCTGTAACTTTAGCTCCATGTCACTCAGGCATTTCAAATAATTCTCAAAACTTATAGTAATTTTTTAAAGAAAAAACGTACATAAATTTTATTTTAAAAATAAAAACAGATATTAAATTCTCAAGCTCTCTACAAATTATTTTACTATTTTTTAATTGATTCCAATATAGTATCATTTATTTTGGACAACGGTGTCGATTAATGAATATTATTAGTTCTATGTTATCATATTCATATATAGATGTATATTTTTTGTTTTTCCTATAAAAGTTAAAATACAAAGCCGAAGGGCCTTTCGGCCACCATAATCATGAGTTGACAGAAATGTGTTGAGGGTTCAAGCCCCTCTTGGAACGAAAAGTGTATATTTAAAAGAAGAGTAGTTGGTGTGTGTGTGTCGGTTAGCTTAGCTTTTGGTTCAAATTTTTAGTCGGATCGCAATTGTAGATGTCACGTCAACACACTTAAACTTAGTAAAAGGTACATTGATATTCTATGACATTCACCATTTATTAATTTGTCAAATGCATATCATGTCAGCAAAACATAGCGGTTAAATAGGTCAACACCTTAACACCTTAACGGCCAGTGTAAGTGGCATATGTTTTGTGTCTACAATGACTTGACTTATTAACACATGAAAAAAGAAACTACTAGAAAAGGCTCTTGTTCCTACGAAAATTTTCAGAAGAACATTTTACTTCATAAGTTTCTACGTATTTCTGAGGGATTTCCTAGTAATCATGTAAAATAGTTTTCCGTGGAAATTCCTACGCATTCCCAAGGACATTCCTAGAAAAGTCGAAAAATTGACAGTTCCTCATAAATCATTTGGAAGTTCTTATGCATTTTCGAAGAAAACATTTATTTTAGGCATTTCCTCGAAAATCTCTTGGAAGTTCCTATGCATATTTGATGATGGTGCTACTGTTGATATATGTTCGCCAATTTTTGTCATTTTGTTGTTTTTAGTGGTGGTGTCGATTTTTTGGTACTTCTAGTGTTATTTTAGTTCGTTATTTGGGGATTGTTTTTTGTTGTTCCTCCTTGCTTGTTGCATTATTTGTCTTAGTCTAAGTTTTGTTTGCTTAACTTATTGGTTCTTTCTCTGTTTAGTTTTGTTTGAACTTTTTTGTTTTTTGCTAGCTTCCTGCTAGCGTTTATTTTAATGTTATTTGATGTCGTTCGAAAAACTAAAATTATGTATGTTTGTTTTAACATGTTTTTAGGTTCGGGAGACGGAAGAAAGACAATTAGACAAACCCAAATGCAAACCCAAGCTGAACGACATGTACAGTTGGATGCTCAAATGGCTAAAATCATGAGACAACTCCATATTAACATTCCACCTAATGGTAGTTAGTTATTGTTGAAAAAGCTCATATATTTCTTAGATATTTAAATTATATTGTGATTTTAGATGTTTTCTTAAACTTATTTGATAATGAATACATTTTAAATTCATATACCGGTGCACATTTTCTCGGAAATCCCTAGGAAAACACTAGGAAAATTTGTCACAAATATGTGACAAAAACACCAAAAAGCTATCATTATAGAGATTCCATCGGAATTCCTTAGGAAAAAATTTCCCTCGCAAATCCAAAGGAAATAAATTTCCTTGGAAATTCCGAGGAACCTGTTTCCCTTAGGAAATGCCATGTAAATTTTCCCGGAAGAGGCATTTATAGGAAAGTCTTCGATATTTCCTACAAAATATATTCTCTTGGAAATGACTCTGGAAAATTCCTCGGAAAGCTTTTCCTATGAGGGTTTTTTTTTCCAATGAAGTAATTTCCTAGGAAACTTCTATTCCCAGGAAATTTCAAGGAAAATTTTCGTAGGAATAACTATCTTTTTTCTAGTAGTGAGAATTGGTACGTAACCGACGTAGGATAAATGGAAAAGATTAATTTTGTCATTGTATTACCTTAATCCTAAATAAAAACTAAAAAATGGATAATTCAAGAGTATACCTACTAAGATTACATGCACGAGTCTCCTAAGTCCTAGCAACCAAACAACAACAAGATGCTAGAAATATCTATTCTTCAAACTCCATCCAATACTACTAGAAAAATGAGAAAACCTACAGAAATTTTTCGTAGGTAATTACCGATGGAATAATGATCGAATACCTACGAAAAAGGATGCCCTAGTTCAGTAATGGAATTATGACGGAATAGCTACGAAATAGCGACGGAAGGAATCACGTAGGAATTCCATCGGTATTTACCTACGGAACCACCCTTACATGCGCCATTTAACTGTACCTCCGGACGAGATTCGAACTCAGGTCTCATGTGTATCGTGCCAAATACATTACCAACCGACCGAGCATGCCACGTCCAATTATAAACACTACTTGATTATTCTTATACAATAACGTTTTTCATTTCTTTTATTATTATTATTATTATTGTTATTATTATTCCTTTTTTCTTATTATTATTATTATTATTATTATTATTATTATTGTTATTTTTGTTACTATTATTATTACTAGATTCATGATGATGATGATGATGATGATGATGATGATGATGATGATGATGATGATGATGATGATGATGATGATGATGATGATGATGATGATGATGATTATTATTATTATTATTATTATTATTATTATTATTATTATTATTATTATCAGTTTGGGTTAACCTAATTGGTACATAGTTTTTCATCTTTTGCATATGTCTAAGAGAAGTCATCAATGCAAGCCTAATCATAGGCGAAAATCACATAATGATGTGAACTATTGCGTGAAAGAATTACATGTATATATCTACACATCGCAAACATTTCAAGTTCTCCCAAAGAACTTTGCTAAATGAAGAACCATTTTCCTACACCCGAAATTTACGCATATAACATGGGGTCACACATGAAAATGTTAATTTCTCCTTTTCTCCTACATGGGCCTTAAATGCATAGACATACACATATATGAGTGTATGTTTATATGTAGATGTATGTGTGCATATGTGTATTTGTATGTATACATATGTATATGTTTGTATGTATGTATGTGTTTGTGTGTGTATGTGTGTACGCATATATGTATATCTAAGTGTGTCTATGTGTATGTGTGTATGTATGGATGTATGTGTGTTTTAGTGTGTGTAAAATCCCAAAAACACAACCCAAAAATTTTTGTTTGAAAAACATTACTAAACCATAATATCAAATATCAAAAGATAAAAACCATGAATTGTGTATCTCAAATGTCATAATAAATTATCAAATCAAAACTAGTGTCAAGATCATATCAAAATATCAGAGTCAATCTCCCAGGCTAAACTGTGGTGTATGTCATGCCATCATCCCGGACCCTTCCCCTTGCTAGCTGAAGTACCTGAAACCAAAACTTAAACTGTAAGCACGAAGCTTAGTGAGCTCCCCCAAGCTACTACATACCATACAGTAACATATAAACACGTATTGGGCCTTGTCCATTGCATCGAACCGAAGTCCGGAAACTGCATCAGACCGAAGTCCGGAACTAACCAGGGCCTTGCCCTCTGCATCGGACAAAAGTCTGGAAACTACATCGGACCGAAGTCTGGAAACTGCATCGGACCGATGTCCGGAACTAACCAGGGCCTTGCCCTCTGCATCGGATCGAAGTCCGGAAACTGCATCGGACCAAAGTCCGGAACTAACCAGGGCCTTGCCCTCTATATCGAAACGAAGTCCAGAAACTGCATCGGATCGAAGTCCGGAACTAACCAGGGCCTTGCCCTCTGCATCGGACCGAAGTCTGGCATATCATAATCATATCTACTAGCATAAACACATATATTGCATATTGCATCGAACCGAAATTCGGAACACATATCACAAAGCCATGCTTGAATCACAAAGCCATCAAACACACTGAACTATTACATCGGACCGAAGTCCGGAACTACTGCTAACTAAACGGGTCGGCATTGTGACCGTAGACCCGTTCTTACTGGAAGGAAACTCACCTCGTAACGCTAGCTGCTGAGATGCTAAATCTAAAACTGGATGATTGCTGCTCTGGAACTCCCCGACTACAAATCCCATAAACACTAAATCAGATACTGATAACTACTCCCAGGGTAAAATGACTATTTTACCCTGGGTCAAAGTCAACTTTTAGTTGACCGGACTCGCTGCTTCGGGCCGCCAACTCGCCGAGTCTCTAACATCCTTTCTAATCATCTTCCCGCTTCAACTCGTTGAGTTTGGCAAAGACTCGACAAGTTCTTCTTTGGTAGTAACATCGAGTCTAACTTCATCCGACTCGCCGAGTTGTATGAACAACTCATCGAGTTCTCCTTCATCGCATGAATACGTCCAGACTATGACTCGTCGAGTTGTATGAAAAACTCGTCGAGTCTATTCCTGAGGCAAGAAGATTGCCTTAGACTTGCAGAGTCATGGCGTAGACTCGCCGAGTCCCATGCATGCCATTACTATACAGTTGATTCTAGTCGATTTCAGTGCATCCAGTTCATATATATGGGCTTCTAGGGCTGGTTTTACACGTAAAGTTTCCAACTTTACGTGCATGCATAAGAGAATGGGGCTTAAACACCAAAATCATCCAACAATAAGCACTTAGGGTTTGGAACAAGGCTATATTTGCATAAAGGTAGCTACATTGATCTCCTAGAGCTCAATAACATCCAAATCTATGGTTTCCATCGTATGTAGAGTTCGATTCTCTAGTTTGAATCATATAAAGTTCCAAGAGAACCATAAACAAGCATAAAAGAGGGTTTAATGGAAGAATAAGCAAGGTAATAACTTTATTACCAGAATATGAAGCAGATGGAAGCTAGCTCTTGGATCTCCTTTCTCTTCTATTGATCTTCTTTTCTTCCTTCTCTTCTACAACTCCCAAGCTATCACAAAACACTCAAGCTCAACAATGGGGACTAGGGTTCTACAGAGAAATGCTCTAAAGGTGATGGAAGCTGGGGTGGGAGGCTATAATGACGTTTAAATAGGGTACAAACCCTGGGATTTAGGGTTTCATCCAGACTAGCGGACTCGCCGAGTTCGGGATACACACTCGTCAACTCGCCTCTAAAGACGCGTACAAATCCCGTCTCTACTCGAAGAGTCGGGATACTGACTCATCGAGTTTCTCTTGAGGAAGGAGAAATACTATATTTACATTACATACCAGAAATGGGGCGTTACAATTCTCCCCCACTTATCTTAGACTTCGTCCTCGAATTCTGCTACTACCGATCCTAAAAATAACTCCGGATAGTGCTCCCTCATCTCCTCCTTAGTCTCCCACATCTACTCTGAACCCTTCTGGTGCTGCCACAAAACCTTCACTAACTGGACCACCTTGTTTCTCAAGCTCTTCATCTTCCGATCTAAGATTGCAACTGGTATCTCGATATAATTCAGGCTGCTATCAACCTGAATATCCTCCAATGGTACCACTGCTGACTCATCCACCAAACACTTCCGCGACTGAGAGACGTGGAAAGTGTGGTGGATCTTGCTAAGCTCTGTTGGAAGATCCAAATGATAGGCAACCCGACCCACCCGGGCCAAAACTCTAAAGGGACCAATGAACCTAGGGCCTAGCTTGCCCCTCTTCTGGAACCTGATAATACCCTTCCAAGGTGACATTTTCAGGAGGACCATATTGCCCACCTGAAACTCCAAGTCCAAACACCTCCTGCCGACATAACTCTTATGCCGACTCTGTGCAGTCTGCAGTCTGCTACGGACCCGCTGGATCAACTCTGTGGTCTTGAGCACCACCTCAGTGCTCCCGATGACCCTCTGACCGACCTCGCCCCAACAAATCGAGGTCCTACACTTCCTCCCGTAAAGCATCTCGAAAGGAGGGCGGTCAATACTGGCGTGGTAACTGTTGTTATATGAAAATTCCGCTAATGGAAGATACGTATCCCAACTGCCACTAAAATCTAGAACACATGCCCGAAGCATGTCCTCTAGAGTCTGAATCGTTCTCTCGCTCTGCCCGTCCATCTGAGGATGGAAAGCAGTGCTGAAGTGAAGACGAGTCCCCATCTCATCATGAAACCACTTCCAAAACCTGGAAGTGAATTAGACGTCTCCATCTGATACTACCGATACAGGTACTCCATGTCGTGCCACTACCTCGCGCACATAAATATCGGCTAGCTTCTCGGCCGATATACTCTCCTGAATCGGTATGAAATGCACGCTTTTGGTCAGCCAATCCACTATGACCCAAATCGAATCAACTCCACATGCGGTCCTGGGAAGCTTAGTGATGAAATCCATAATGATATCCTCCCATTTTCCACACGGGAATGTCTAACGGCTGCATCTTGCCATGGGGTCTCTGGTGTTCCGCCTTGACCTTCTTGCAGGTCAGGCATTTCTCCACATACCAAGCTACGTCCCGCTTCATGCAGGGCCACCAATAATCGGGTCGAATATCTCTGTACATCTTTGTCGCCCCTGGGTGGATGGAGAACCGAGACTTGTGGGCCTCATCCATCAGCACCTGCCGTACTCCTCCCCAGTACGGTACCCAAACTCTCCCATGAAGGGTCAACAATGCTCGACTATCATAGTCAAAGGAAGCTACTCAGCCAACAATCCTCTCACACTTCTGCCTCTCCTCCTTCAGGACCTCAACCCGTGCCTCTCTAATCTGCGCCAACAATGGAGTAATCACTGTCATTCTCATACATATATCCCTGATCGGGGTTGCTACCGCCTTGCGGCTCAGGGCATCGGCCACTACATTTGCTTTTCCCGGATGATAAAGGATCTCACAGTCATAATCCTTTACCACGTCTAACCATCGGCGTTGCCTCATGTTCATATTCGGCAGATCCATGAGGTACCTCAAACTCTTGTGATCCGTATAAATGGTATAGCGGACCCCATAGAGGTAATGCCGCCAAATCCTGAGGGCAAACACTACTGCCCCCAACTCCAAGTCGTGTGTAGGATAGTTAGCCTCGTGAGGCTTCAACTGTCTAGAGGCGTAAGCTATCACATGGCCTCGTTGCATCAAAACCGCTCCCATACCTGTGATCGAAGCATCACAGTAGACTACAAAATCCTCTACTCCCTCTAGCAGGGTAAGAATCGGCCCCATGCACAATCTCTGTCTGAGGGTCTCAAATGCCGCCTGCTGCTCAGACCCCCAGCAAAACACCACCGACTTCTTGGTCAGTCGGGTGAGCGGAACTGTTATCTTGGAGAAATCCTGGAGGAATCTCCTGTAGTACCTTTCCAGTCCTAGGAAGCTCTGAATCTCAGATGGAGATCTCGGGACCTCCCACTGCATCACGGCCTCTATCTTGGCCGGATCTACTAGTATACCCTTCTGGTTGACGAGGTGTCTAAGGAACTGCACCTCGCGCAACCAGAACTCGCACTTGGAGAACTTCGCAAACAGTCTCTCCCTCCTCAGCGTCTCTAGCACCTCTCTCAGGTGCTCCTCATGTTGCTCCTGAGTCTTGGAATAAACCAAGATGTCATCAATGAACACTATCACTGACCGATCTAGCATCGGTTTGTATCCGCGATTCATGAGATCCATGAATGCGGCTGGAGCGTTGGTGAGCCCGAACAGCATCACCACAAACTCATAATGACCATAGCGGGTCCTAAAAGCGGTCTTCTGCACATCCTCATCATTGACCCGCATCTGGTGATATCCTGACAGTAGATCAATCTTGGAGAACCAAGATGCTCCTTGAAGCTGGTCAAACAAATCGTCTATCCTCGGGAGTGGGTAACGGTTCTTCACCATTACCTTGTTCGGCTCCCGGTAATCTATGCACATACGGTGCGACCCATCCTTCTTCCTCACGAACAGGATCGGGGCTCCCGATGGTGAACTACTTGGCCTGATGAAACCCTTGTCTAGCAGCTCCTGCAATTGTGTAGACAACTCCTGCATCTCTGTAGGAGCCAGCTGATGTGGTGCCTTGGCTATCGGAGTCGCACACGGAACCAGGTCAATCCGAAACTCGACCTGTCTTTCCGGAGGTATCTCAGGCAACTCCTCCGGGAATACGTCCGAATACTCTCGTACTACTGGTACATCGTCAATTATCGCCTTACCCTTCTCCCGGGCATCTATAACATAGGCGATGTATCCTACACAACCCTACTGAACGTAGCACCTTGCTCTCGCTGTTGAACCAAGAATTGATCCACTTTGTGGCCTTCGCCCTAAATCACTAACTCTCCTCCACTGGGAGTGCGAACCCTCACTAACTGCAGCTCAAAATCAATCACTGCCCCATTGGGGCTCAGCCAACCCATACCCACTATAACCTTATTCCCTCTCAGGGGAATAGGAACCAAGTCCACTGAAAACTGCTCATCAAATAACTGCAGCGAACACCCCCTATGCACTCTCGCGACCCTGACGGTCCTGTCATCCGCTATCTCAACCTTAAGTGGACAACCCAGCTGCCCCGAAGATCTGCTAAACCTCTTGCTAAGCTCAAGTGAAACAAATGATCAGGTAGCCCCCGAATCAAACAATATTGTAGCTAAAATGTCGTTCACTAAGAACGACCCTATATGAAAACATATAACCATGAGAAACAATCAATATCAATAAAGAGATAAGAAGGAAATACATACCCATCACCACATCAAGAGTCGCGCACGCCTCCTCTGCTGTCATCTGGAAAGCTCTACTCTTCGCCACTGGTGCCTCACCCCGGCCCCGACGGCCGTCTGTAATCATCAATGTAGTAGGGGCAGGTGTCGTCACCTTCCCTGCTGCTAACAAACTCGGACACTGGGACTTTTTATGTCCCCTCTGATTGCAATGGAAGCAAATCAGATCAGATGTTGTGGTGGTGGTGGTAGTAGCTGTACAATCTCTGCTCATATGCCCTGTTCGGCCGCACTTGTAGCAACCGGGACTCCCTGCCTTACATGCCCCATCGTGCAACTTCCCACACTTGCCACACCAACTGTAGCTCTGTTGTCCTCTAGATCTGTGGTCCGAAACCTTGGGATTTTTTACCGAACTCCCTATGCCAGATGCAACCTCTGGCTTCCTCTTCTTCTCCATCTCCAAATCTATCTCTCTCTCTCACGAACCCTCGCAACATATCATCCAGCGTTTTACAGCTGGACCGGCTCACAAACTGGCGGATATCACTCCGCAACATCTCATGACAACGGGACTTCTTTATTTCTTCATCAGCTGCATACTGAGGAACGAGAAGAGCCCTCTCCCTAAACTTGGCGGTAATCTCCGCCACTGTCTCTGTAGTCTGTGTGAGATCCTGAAACTCCCTAGCTAACTGTTGCACCTCAATAACCGGTGCAAACTCGACTCTAAACGTGGTAGTAAAATCAGACCAGGTCATCACATCAAGAGATGCGTCATCCCCAATGACATGCCCGATCTCCTCCCACCAATCTCTTGCCCTGTCCTTCACGAGATAGGATGCTAGTCTGACCTTGACCCCCTCGAGACATCTGCTAATGCGGAATGCGTTGGCGACATCTGCCAACCACCTAGTGCTTGCTATGGGGTCCCGCGCCCCATGATAGTCTAAGGCTCCACAAGCCCTGAACTCCCTGAAGGTGAGTGTGCACGACCCCATCATGGTCGCCACCTCTACATGGAATGTGCTCAACCTCTCATTCATCAACTTCAAAATACCCTCTTTGATAGAACCAAAGATCATAGGAGTCTGCTCGAGTATGGTGTGAGTAACCTCTGAGGAGAGGAACTCCCTAGTCTGCTCATCCAAATGCTCGGCCCCCGAGCCTGATTCTGATCTCTCGTCGGCTCCTGAACTGCCGACTGCTGGCCTAGGGCGTAAAACCACCATTCTGAAAACGCATGATGATAAACGTCAAAAACACTGATATATCTCGATGGATCGCTACTACTACAAGTTTCCTGGTCTCATCTCAGCCTTCCTCCATTCAAGTATGGATCCTCTGCTTTCAGTAGTACAGGCCCATACTACCTTCCACATCTATCCGTACTTTCCTCAAGAACTTCCTTGACTCTACCAAGTCACTTCTACTGCTACTGATCTCTGCTACTCTCATTCTAGGCTTGCCCTAGGGAAATATTTGACTCCACCCAACCCAGTCCTTAGTTGCTGAAGGCCTCCTTGTAATGCCACTTAGCTATCACCTGAATACCATCACATGTGACGAGGCTCAGATAATCCTTCGAGTAAAAGACTCGTCCCTACAACGGTTAGACTCAAACAAGAGCTGCATAATATGGCCAAATCCAACACTCTGAGATTATTCAACCCTGATCACATGTGACGTGACGTATTCACCTAATGGCTAACTCCCATCACTCAGATTCCCACAAAGCACAAAGCAAGCAACATTCAGACACAGGAAACTACTCAAGCAATTATATCCTCATAACAAGAAATTGTACGAGCATACAATGCTAAGCTCATACTATCAGGCATAACCTAAACATGCTATCCTACTACTGTCTACTCAATACTAGCATGTAATTCTCATAAAGCTGAAACACATATAGCAGGCACATAAGGCATCCTCCTAGATCCTTAGTCCTATCATAGCATGTCATTCTACTGAAACTGAAACTGATAATCATAACATAAACTTGTATGGGTAATTTGGGAGTACTTACTTGAGCTCGGTTGATCGCATACACCACACCCTTTTTCTCTTTTTCAAAAACTCTTTTCTTTTTAAGTTTTCTTTTTCAAAAATTCTTTCAAAAACATTTTTCTTTTGAAAATCTTTTTACCATTTCCTTAGTTTGAGTCCAGTCACACTCGAGAGTGTGCCTGAATCCCTCAAACCAAGGCTCTGATACAAACTTGTAACATCCCAAAAATACAACCCAAAATTTTTTGTTTGAAAAACATTACTAAACCATAATATCAAATATCAAAAGATAAAAACCATGAATTGTGTATCTCAAATGTCATAATAAATTATCAAATCAAAACTAGTGTCAAGATCATATCAAAATATCATAGTCAATCTCCCAGGCTAAACTGTGGTGTGTGCCATGCCATCATCCCGAGCCCTTCCCCTTGCTAGCTGAAGTACCTGAAACCAAAACTAAAACTGTAAGCACGAAGCCTAGTGAGCTCCCCCAAGCTAACACATACCATACAATAACATATAAACACGTATTGGACCTTGCCAACTACATCGGACCAAGGTCCGGAAACTGCATCTTATCGAAGTCCAGAACTAACCAGGGCCTTGCCCTCTGCATCGGACCGAAGTCCGGAAACTGCATCGGACCGAAGTCCGGAACTAACCAGGGCCTTGCCCTCTGCATCAGATCGAAGTCCGGAAACTGCATCGGACCGATGTCCGGAACTAACCAGGGCCTTGCCCTCTACATCGAACCGAAGTCCGGAACTAATCAGGGCCTTTCCCTCTGCATCAGACCGAAGTCCGAAAACTGACTGAACATAGCATATCATAATCATATCTACTAGCATAAACACATATACTGCATACTGCATCGAACAGAAATTCAGAACACATAACACAAAGACATGCTTGAATCACAAAGACATCAGGCACACTGAACTACTACATCGGACCGAAATCCGAAACTACTACTAACTAAACGAGTCGGCATTGTGGTCGTAGACCCGTTCCTACTGGAAGGAAACTCGCCTCGTAACGCTGGCTGCTGAGATGCTAAATCTGAAACTGGCTGACTGTTGCTCCGGAACTCCCCGGCTACAAATCCCATAAACACTAAATCAGATACTGATAACTACTCCCATGGTAAAATAACTATGTTACCCTTGGTCAAAGTCAACTTTCAGTTGACCGGACTCGCTGAGTCGGGCCGCCAACTCGCCGAGTCCCTAACATCCTTTCTAATCCTCTTCCCACTTCAACTCGTTGAGTTTGGCAAAGACTCGACGAGTTCTTCTTTGATACTAACATCGAGTCTAACTTCATCCGACTCGCCGAGTTGTATGAACAACTCGTCGAGTCTATTCCTGAGGCAATAAGATTGCCTTGGACTCACCGAGTCATGGCGTAGACTCGCCGAGTCCCATGCATGTCATTACTATATAGTCGATTCTAGTCGATTTCAGTGCATCCAGTTCATATATCTGGGTTTCTAGGGCTGGTTTTACACGTAAAGTTTCCAACTTTACGTGCATGCACAAGAGAATGGGGCTTAAACACCAAAATCATCCAACAATAAGCACTTAGGGTTTAGAACAAGGTTATATCTGCATAAAGGTAGCTACATTGAGCTCCTAGAGCTCAATAACATCCAGATCTATGGTTTCCATTGTAAGGATAGTTTGATTCTCGAGTTTGAATCATATAAAGCTCCAAGAGAACCATAAACAAGCATAAAAGAGGGTTTAATGGAAGAATAAGTAAGGTAATAACTTTATTACCAGAATATGGAGCAGATGGAAGCTAGCTCTTGGATCTCCTTTCTCTTCTATTGATCTTCTTTCCTTCCTTCTCTTCTACAACTCCCAATCTATCACAAAATACTCAAGCTCAACAATGGGGACTAGGGTTTTACAGAGAAATGCTCTAAAGGTGCTGCAGGCTGGGGTGGGAAGCTATAATGACGTTTAAATAGGGTACAAACCCTGGGATTTAGGGTTTCATCCAGACTAGCGGACTCGCCGAGTTCGAGATACAGACTCGTCGAGTCGCCTACTAAAGACTCGTGCAAATCCCGTCTCTACTCGACGAGTCGGGCTATTGACTCATGGAGCTTCTCTTAAGGAAGGAAAAATACTATATTTAAATTACATACCAGAAATGGGGCATTACAGTGTGTTTATGTGTATGTGTATGTGTGTATGAGTGTCTAGGTGTGTCTATGTATGTATGTATGTATGTATGTATGTATGTATGTATTTGTATATGTGTATGTATGGGTATATGTGTTTCTAAGTGTGTTTATGTGTATGTGTATGAGCCGTCGGTTCAGCTTACATGGTAATTTGCCAAGTAGTCCACCAAATAATTCTATATTTTATGTTTTTAAGCACTTAGTTAAACATTTATAGTTGACACTTTTAATGTGTATTGTTATACACATTTAGTATATTATTAGACAATGTTCATTAGTAATGCATTTATATTTGATACTATTTAAGGTATTAGATGATGTTTATTAGTTTTACTGTAATGTTATTAGTTTTGTGGTTGAATTTCAATATTATTATAAGTTTAATCTAATAAGTTTTGTCAATATCATGGAGAAAAAAAACTAGAATTTTTGTTATTTATTGCTTTTTTTTTAAAGAGAGATATTTAGTGACAGAATACTTACGGAGAATCCGTCGGTAATATGAGTCGTCGGAAATCCGTCGCTATAGTGCTCCCTATGTATTCCGTAGGTAAATTACCGACGGAAAAATGTTGTCGGTATTCTCAGTAGCAGCTAATCAGTTGCAAATCCGTCGGTAAAATTTACCCACGAGCGTTTATGCTATGGCCCATTTTCCGTCGCAATTCCGTAGGTAAAACCCTATACCTACGGATTTTGTCGTAGGAATTTTCAGATTTTCTAGTAGTGCAACCTGAAACACCAATAGATTGGTTGTTGTAGAAAAAAAGTTAAAAGGTAGTTTCCAAAAACTTACTCGTGACTATTAAATATTGTATGAAGAGTGGTCGTCAGGTTTTGTAATGTTTCCACAAGAAGTAACCAAAAAACGTAATCTGAACATAAATCCATTGTCGTCCAGCGGTTAGGATATCTGGCTTTCACCCAGGAGACCCGGGTTCGATTCCCGGCAATGGAATTTTTTGTTGCTCTTTTGCTTGTATCAGGAAACTCTTTTGTACGTGTATTAACAATCCAATCCCAAATGTATCCAAATTCCAAAACATCAATAAAACAAACACATTCATCATCTGTTTTTACTTCCGTTAGTTTGAAAACGGGAGTTTGAGGGGAATGTTTTACTTAGAGTATGCATGTAAAAGTGTCAAATTGCATTCTCACATTGCTACTAGAATAGAAATCTACAATTTAAATAAGCTTTATAAAGAAGACCCTACAGCAACCTAATATAATCACGCATCCATGTAATAAGCACATAGCGAACTATTCTTTCGCCTTTTACTAAAGAATACCGTGTGTTTGTTACATTGAGTGGCATATGCCTATTTTTGGAGAGGTGTTCTTTTTTTTTGGATGCCTCTTAAAATCTCCTAGTTTTTAACTTTTTAAGCGATTGTTCTGATGCTTGACTTTAAAATACAGATGTTGAGTAGTAAAATGTTAGTTTCTTTCGTTTAAATGCTTGATTGTGAAACCTCGATTAGATCTAATAATTGGGAGAATATCAAGTCTCGGAAACATGCATGTCAAAAGCCGAATTATCATGACCAAGTGGAATGTTTTTTGTAAGTACAAGATGACTTGACTTAACACATATGAAAAGGAATTTATAACAAAACTAATGGAGAAAACTAAAAAAATGGATAATTCAATAGCATAGATACTAAGATTACGTGCATGAATCTCCTACCAAATAACAAGATGCTAAGAATGTCTATTCTTGGGACTCCATCTAACCTGAAAATGCCAATCGATTAGTTGGTGTAAGAAAAAGGGTAAACAAACAGGTAAACGTATGAAGAGCAGTTGTCAGTTTTAGATAATCAAACAGCTTCACAGTCTTGCTGGTTGAGCCCATAAGGCCGTAATAATAAAATGACAACACAAAAACATAAATCCATTGTCATCTTATTTTCACCAAGGAGACCCGGGTTCGATTCCCACAATTGAACTTTTTCGTATTTATCCAGAGATAGAACTAATAATAATTCAAACCCAAATTCCAAATGTAAAAAAGATATCCAAAAGCATTAAAAGGATTCATATTTACAAACGAAAATAAGCTATACAAAAAGAAAAAGAAAAGAACTAAATCGCCCCAAAGGCCAAAATTCATGCGGCTCTCATATCATTTGTAGTACAACGATCATCATACAAGTTGTAATAAGTTGAAATCAGCCCTCAAAAACAAAATCTGGAATTGGAGCTGGACTCTGGAGAACGGGCCATTTGAAGGATCTAGAAGGCATAGTGATAGTGTATAAACTTTCAAAACAGCTGTTACTATTCTTATCCGAAAAGTCAATACGATTTTTTTGTATAAAAACTATTGATAAAATGATTTTTTTTTTCATTTAAGCTATTACTTACCTACTAAAGTCGGTTAGCAGGTTGAGTACAGATGTTTACACTAGTTTCCTGCCAACATAAGGTGTATCACGTTGGGCTATTTTGGACCGATTTTAGCAGGTAAATGATGAATTAAATGAAACAAATCAAATTATAGTAGTGGTTTTTCTACAAAAAAAAAAAAAGGGTTGTAATGACTTTTTAGTACTTAATGGTGAAAATATAAAAACTATAGTTTAAAAGGGTGTATAAAGTAGAGTCAAGAAGGTTCAATTGCATTCCCACATTGCAAGGTAAACGGAAATGTGGATTTAGAAATACATGTATAAATAAGGCCCTCCAACAGGTTATGAAATCATGCAAGCCATGTGATGAGCACAAAGCGAACTATTCTTTCGCCTTTTACTAAAGAATACCGTGTGTTCTTCACATAAAGTGGCATATGCCTATTTTTGGAGAGGTTTCCCTTTTCGGGATGCTTCTAACTATTCATAGTTTTAAGCTTCTAGTGTGCAGTTGGTAAATTTAATTTTTTTTTCCAAATGCTTGATTAGTAAACCTGCTGCAGAAAAATCAATTATGAACTACAAAAATATAAAAGCATTTGTGTATTACTGATCCTTTTGGCAAAAGAGGAAGTTTGATACTGTCTTGGAAATGGTTAACATACTTGTTTGACATCTAATGAACCAACCATGAAAGATATGCCATAAAAGCTATTTTCGGTTATGGGAATGAGGCATTCATGTCTTTTGTGTAGGCAAGAGATCGAGAGCAAGTCTTTTCCCCATACTATTCCATTTTTTTTTTGTGTGTGTGAAAAATTGCATCTTTTGTATCATTGACGTGTGTCCGGCCAGTGTATGCCAAAAACAATACAACATGATCTATCATGTTCATTACTACGTAACCAACCGGTTGTAAGACAATATTAACTATACTACAATTTTTTTTTAAGCTTATCGATATATGTAACCTAGTTACTCCTTTGTTAACAAGATGAAAAGGTTGAGTAACAAAACATAGATTAAGAAAGTGGAAAAAAAAACATTGCCTACTTATATTTGTTGTCTTTGTATGAGGATTGGGTTGGTCTTCATTCATTATCAACGCAATCATCTTATCATGGTAGATGTTTTCAACAATCTATCAAATTTGAAGAATGTTATCCGAAGCAACACTAGCAACGATGCAATCTTCATATCGGTTGTTTAGAAGTGATAAATAACAAATGATTGTTTATTTAAAAATTGTAAATGACCACATTAAAAAATAATTATAAATAAAAAATATAAATAATAACATGATTAACAACTTAAAATGAACATGCTATAAAATAACTTCAAAGAATAAAACTAACTCCAGATATTTGAAATAGATTAAACAAACCGACTACATAAACCGAACACGATTTATATAATAAAAAATAACATATTATTTGATAAGTCCAAAAGAATATTACCCAAGTTTGAACAATTTATGAGATCATACTAAAAATCAAACCGTAAGAAGTTACACTTATATTCCAAAGGTTAAGAACACCTTACCTCCGCGACTCCTCTTAACCTATTAAGACCTGATGTATGCATTAAGTTAAAAAGAAGTGCTCCTATATATCTATCTGGATTAAGTCTTGTTTCCATTAAGTTCACTAAGTAAAAAATAAACTCCGCCTTAGACATTTTATGGGTCATGAAACAGTTTTTATATAAAAAGATAGGGATTTTTTTGCAAATCATTGAAAGTTGCAGGCACAACAAAGGCTATTTCATAAAGGTGTTGTATTTCAACAACCAAATATTAGAAATATTTGTAAATGATTAGTAACATTGATTAATTTTGTATTTGAAAACCACTAGATTTAATGTCATAAATTACAAATGCTTCATTTGTTTAACCGACAAAGATGCGTGTTTGTGCAACGTCGATTTCATTGTCATAGTATCTGGAGGACCATAAATCAAATTTAATCAAAGAAGTTTGCACAAGTTCGTAGCCATAAGATATATAAGTCACATCAATGAAAGAAAATAAAAATCTGATGATATAAATTTAAGAGAGTCTATGACAAACAAGTTTCACTTATCTTGTAAAAATATTAAATTTTCAGTTTGTTGCTTTGAGGTGGTACTATTAAAACTAAAATTAAGTTTCAAAATAACTGAATTACTAGTAATTAGGATACTATTTGTTCCTAACTAAAACACCAACTTTAATTTACTAGTAACACGTCATAATATAATAATTCAAAATAAAGAAGTATTGCTACATTCCCACATTGCTAGCTGAATGGAAATCTACAACTTTTACAAACCGTATAAAGAAAGCCCTTCACCATCCTTTTGAAATCATGCTGCCATGCGATGAGCACAAATTGAACTATTCTTTCGCCTTTTACTAAAGAATACCGTGTGTTCTTCACATCAAATGGCATACCCCTATTTTTGTAGAGGTGTTCTTTTATGTAATACCTCCAGCAATTAGTAGTTCTAAGATTTACAAACTATTGATAGTCATATTCAGCTTTGAAGTATATAATTATAAGGTTGTTCCTCCAAATGCTTGATTAAAAGCCTAGCTAATAGTATTAAATTATGAAATACAAAAATAGAAACCAATTTAATTAAGCTATAAACATTTGTGCTTTATTGATTTTTTGGCTAATGATGAGTAGAACTTGAAGTTTGACAGCAAACTCCACAATCCATTAAAACTTATGGTTAGAGATACAGTCGGGCCAGAATGGTGTTGTAAATTAAAGCTCATTAGTCACCTGGAATAGTGTGGGAATGAAAGCTCATTAGTCACCTCGAATGGTGTTGTAAATTATGTTTTTGGTTTAAAAAAGTTTTCCTTTTCAATTTTGGTTAAGTTCCATGTAATGTTGGTGGTCTCTTTCAAGTAAAAGTATTGTTTTTGGTCAATGAGTATATATAAACTTTGCAATTTTGATCCCAAAATGATAGACATTTTATTTGACATAAGGCCTAAAAACATAACAAAAACCTCAAATTAGGACCAAAATTACAAGATAAAACCTTTTAGGACCAAAATTTAGAAAAACAACTATACTCAAGGACCAAAGATGTAATTTACTCTAAAACCGTAAGGAAAATGACATTGTAGCACATTGATGTATTGCTTTCGTCCTAATTAGGTCCTCAATTTTTTTTCACAATAGATCACGTAACTTGTTTTGTAAGTGTTAAATAGGGTATTGAGCCCCAATTATTGGTTTACCGGTTACATAAGGTTACATGGATGACTTATAATGGATAGACCATGTGTTAGACACATCCTCAAGGATGTGTTTCCACGATACAACCTTATACTCCATCTGGTAATCCTTCTCATTTATTATTCCCCTTTTTGAGCAAACGAAAACCCTAAATAGTTAGCTCGATGTCTTCATCTTCGTCTTCTTCTAATCAGCAACTACGATTTGTAACCACTAACAGAGACATTAAGAAGTACTTTCGTGACCTTTGTTTCCAAGAACGCACCTCTTGGAATTTGGATAACCCTAGATGTCACCTCGGTTTCAATTTTGGTTCCATTAACTATAATGTAAAGATTTATGCAAAAAAATTGTGAATTTTATTTGTAAAAACCCTACATTTTCATTTGGACAAACCCTTATATAATAATAGTAAACCCTAATATTCGTTCATGTCTCCTTTGCTGTCACACAGGAGTTACTTGAACACCAAACTTCTTTATAACTTCTGCTCTGAGTTTCCTTACACTCATCTTATGCTTATGTAAAATTTGGTTTGTATAATGACTCCTTGTCTATGCATATGTAACAAGTGACCCTAACTCAAAGTTTTTTGCAAACATGTGTGCACTCTTAAAATACTTTATCTAGAAGGTATCTCCAACACCCATCCGTGATGCCCATAACATGAATGTGCAAGTACCTTTACAACACAAAACCAACAATAGTTTCCTATCATTCTTTTGAAAACAAAGTTGGTACCTATTGGCCACAACATAGTTGCACAACATCGTTTTCACTTGTCCTAGGTCCTTAAACCTCATACAAGTACAAGATTTTGCTTTTTACAATGTAAGGATTCATTAAAAATAGGATACACTTATGCATATTGGTCTCACTTTCACTCATATTAGCTTCATCATCGTTGATGTTGAAGTCCTCCTCTCCCTCATGAGCAGACAATCTACTTAGAATGCTATGATTTTTTGTTTTGTTCGTAAATTGTTGTTTCTTCGGTATAATCAACATCAACTTCTATCATGTTAGCTACCTATTGCTCATTTTCCCCACCCATGATGCATGAATCATGTTCATCCTCTTCATTGACTTCATCAACAAATCACTCCTCTATTCTAGCACCGGTATCGTCCATATATAGGGAAAGTTAATCATATGTTCTGTAAGAATAAAAGAATGAAACTTGCATTGTATAAATCATTTGCAATAGGGAGAATCTTATCCAACAATATTTTGTCTAGCTTGGAGTAGTAAAGTTTCTTGCATTCTTCTTGCATGAAACGTTCGAGCCAGATCGCACACTTAGAGTAATCCATACCAACAAAATCATTATCGTCAATGGTAATGGTGAAACCATTAACATAAGAGAAGGGATGTCAAACAAATGCCCCATTATGGTTGAGCTCCACTTTTTCGAATAAACTCCATCAACATTTAGATTTCATGTCCACTGCTTTGATGCTTTTACACTTCAAAGAACCCTAGTTTTTTTGGTCTACTTTTTACGAATCGGTGGAAGAAGCTATATTGATACATTTTTAAAATGATGTGGAATTACTTATGTGGCGTTAAAAAATATATATTTAATATTATCAAATCCATGTTAGCAACAAAATCGAATGACCGCTTCACATTTCTCAAAATGATGTAATTGACAGGCGAAAACAATACATTAATGTTCTACAATGTCCTTCTCCCAATACTATATTCCTCGACTCTAATGTGACATATTGTGTGATTGTGGAAATTGAAATTTTCTTCATTTAATGGAAAAATCATGCAAAACTTTAAAACACTAGCATACAAAATAAGGGTGGAGGAATATGTGGGTAAGTGGGTTTATCTTTTACATGTATAGAACAACTCAAAGGTTGTTCGACTTAAATAAATTCTTATGAAGGTCGTATATCTTTATAAATAAATCCACTTCCACACTTGCATCACATGGGACACAATAAGATTTTTCAATTTTCATATGATGCACTAAGGTTAAAATGTGAAACCATCAAAACAAAAATCAATTTGAAATTTTAAAAGAGGACACCATTTGCACATAACTAAAAACACCAATTTTCATCACAAGTATGGAGAAGAAAGAAGTACTGCTACATTCCCACAACACAAAAAATGGAAATGTAGAGATTGAAAGAGCATGTGCTTGTTGCAACAAGGGGCATATACCTATTTTTGGAGAGGTGCTCCCCTTTGGAATGCTTCTAACAACTAATAGTTTTAAGTTGCTATTTTCGAATTGATAAATATTTATTTGTTTTCCAAATGTTTGATTATGAAACATGGCTTAGAATTATTAACTATTGTAACATCCGGATTCCCAGGTACATTATTTATTCATTTATTTTGGAGATTTTGGAGGGACTCGGCGAGTTAACGCTTAGACTCGCCGAGTAGGATCGCGAATTCTATCAGGGTTAATGACCGGACTCGACTAGTCGACTAGTGGACTTGGCGAGTCTGTGTTGTTTAATGAAACCCTAATTCCTAGGGTTTGGAACCTATTTAAAGGGGATTATAGACACCATTTGCGGCTACCAGACCCTTGAGCGAAACCCTAAGAGATCTAGAGCGTTTGTGAGGAAGAAGAAGCCATTTTTGATCCTTGTGTGGGTGTTTTTGCAAGAAGAAGGTGACCAAGGCAAGAGGGAACTGAAGAGGGTGCTATTCTGCGGATTTCAGAGCCTAGGGACTTCATATTGAGGTACATATTCAATCCTTCTTTAGTTTTGGTGTTAATATTTGAGAGTTAGGGTTTCTAGCCCCCTTTAGAGTACGAATTGTGAAGCAATTGGTCCCTTCTTGTGTTGAGACTTTGGATCTGCATCCAAAGAGGTCTAGAGACCTTAACTTCTTGATCTTTATGGGTGTCATTGGGGGATACAAGCTTAGGATGTCATATTGAGGCCACTTCTTCAAATAGAGCCATTAGGTCTTTGCATGGGCATCAAGATCCAAACTTTACGTGTTTATCTTGCTTAAGGAGGCCAAATCTATGGGTTAGAGGAACGGATCTGACCTCAGGAGGTCATTTGAGTTTGAGCATGGCATGAACTCGTCGAGTCCAAGAACAGACTCGGTGAGTAGGATAGTTTTCCCCCATGAATCACCCAGTTGTTGACTCGCTGAGTTGGGGAAGTGACTCGGTGAGTCATTGGGGATTTTGAGGACTTGAGTTCATGAATGAACTCGCCAAGTCACAATTGTGCACTCGACAAGTCTGGTCAAAGAGTTGACCGTTGACTTTTGTTGACTTTTAGAGTATGGTCAACAATTGGACTTGTGGACTGTTTGAAGGGTGAAATGGTCTTTTAGCTTTCTTAGAGGACGTGTGAGGATTTAGTCTAGCCTGGAGAGCCATTATTAATTGGGATGATCGTTTATGTGTTTAGGCAGAGGCTAGATCAATGTTACAGCGAGATATTACCGAGACATCCGAGGTGAGTCTTCTCACTATACTTACCTTGAGTGGTAATTAGAGTTATATGATAGAGTATCTCATATGCTCTGTATGTGATGTGTTGCATTTCATTATTTCTATGTGATTTATGTTGTGTGTGTTCCAGTGCTTGACATAGTTAGGACCGGAAGGTCCATAGAGTTAGAACCGGAAGGTTCACAGAGTTAGGACCAGAGGGTCCACAGAGTTAGGGCTCAAGGGCCCACATAGTTATAGCCTCGAGTGTCTAGTATGTGTTATATGTGGTATATTGGGGAACTCACTAAGCTTCGTGCTTACAGTGTTTGTGTTATATGATTCAGGTACTAGTGAGGATCGCAGGAAGGCGCTGACATGATCAGTACACACACACGCGCAGAGTTTTATTGATATATTATGATCTTGGGATTTGTGATAAGATAATGTTGATACATTGTTTTCTTGAAAGTGATTATGAATGAATTTACTTGGTTTTAAAAAAAGTGAAAAATTGTTTGAATTTTTACGGCGTTACAACTATGAACGCAAAAAATGAAATCATTTGTGTTATACAGATCTTTTGGCTAACTATGAAGTTTGATAGTCTCGGTGACTATAAACACCACAAGTCATTTGATACTTGTTTGACATCTAATAGGTCATGAAAGAGTTTGAAATTTAACGGGGTACACTAGGGAAAGCTATTTTTATAATAATAATGGGGCATTCATATCTTTTGCATAGACAAAATATCAAGAGCAAGTGTGTCTTATCTTGTTCCAACTTTTTTTGGTGGGATAAAAAATGCATATTTTCTTACATTGACATCTTTCCAATCGAATGCATGACAAAGGAAATACAATGCGTTCTTACTAGTTAAGTAACCAACTTTCCGTAAGGAAAGACTAACTTATTAAATCGTCATATATGTAAAATAGTTACTCCTTTATTTACTAGATGAAAAAGTTGAATAACAAAACATAGACAAAGACATATGCAAGAAAACCTTTATATTTATTATGTTTATTTCTACGCATTTTGAGGGATTTTCTAGAAATCATGTAAAATAGTTTTCCTTGGAAATTCATACGCATTTCCTAGGACATTCCTAGAAAAGTCGAAAAATTGACAGGTCCTCGGAAATCCCTCGGAAGTTCCTATGCATTTTCGAGGAAAATATTTATTTTAGGCATTTCCTTGGAAATCCCTCAGAAGTTCCTATGTCTATTTGATGATGGTGCTGTTGTTGATATATGTTCGTCGGTTTTTGTCATTTTGTTGTTGGTTTTAGTGGTGTTATCGATTTTTTGGTACTTTTAGTGTTCTCGATTTTTTGGTACTTTAGGTGTTATCTTGTTTTTTGGGGGATTGTTTTTGTTGTTCCTGCTTGTTGCATTATTTGTTTTAGTCTAAGTCGTGTTTGTTTAGCTTCTTGTTTCTATGTTTAGTTTTGTTTGAACTCTTTTGTTTTATGTTAGCTTCCTGCTAGCGTTTATTATAATGTTATTTGATGCCTTTCAAAAAACTAAAATTATGTATGTTCGTTTTAACATGTTTTTACGTTCGGGAGTCAGAAGAAAGACAAACCTAAATGCAAACCCAAGCCAAACGACATGCACAGTTGGAAGCTCAAATGGCTTAAATCATGAGACAACTCCATAATAACACTCCACCAAGTGGTAGTTAGTTGTTGTTGAAAAGTCTAATACATTTCTTTGATATTTTAAATTATATTTTTGATTTTAGATGTTTGCTTAAACTTGTTTGAAAATGAATACATTTAAATTTATGTTTCTTTGTGATATATATATATATATATATATATATATATATATATATATATATATATATTCTGCATTTTGGATAGAAAATATGGATTTTTGTGTGCTTTTCGGGATTTTTTACCGGTGCACATTTTCTCGGAAATCCCTAGGAAAACACTAGGAAAATTTGTCACAAATATGTGACAAAAACGCCATAAAGACTGTCATTATAGAGTTTCCCTCCAAAATCCATAGGAAAAAATTCCTTCGGAAATTCCGAGGAACATGTTTCCCTCGGAAATGCCGCGTAATTTATTTATAGGAAAGTCCTCAATATTTCCTACAAATATATTTTCTCGGAAATGACTTGGAAAATTCTTCGGAAAGCTTTTCCTTGGAAAATATATTTTCGTGTGTGTTTCCGCGTAATTTATTTTCTCGGAAATATATTTATAGGAAATATATTTTCTTGGGGATTTTTTGAAGGAATAACTACCTTTTTCCAGTAGTGAGAATTGGTAACCGAGGCAGGACAAATGGAAAAAATTAATGTTGTCATTGTATGACTTTATTCCTAAATAAAAACTAAAAAATGGATAATTCAAGAGTATAGCTTGTAAGATTCCATGCACGAGTCTCTCCTAAGTCCTAGCTACCAAACAACAAGATGCTAGAAATGTCTATTCTTCAAACTCCATCCAATCTGAAACGCTAATAGATTGGTTGTTGTCATAAAAAGAGTAAAAAGGTAGTTTCCAAAAACATATGCAAGAACTCTTACTCCGTGACTATCGAATGTATGAAGAACAGACGTCAGTGTATGTAATCAAACAGCTTCACAGTCTTCTGTTGGCCCCGTTTCAAAACAAGTAATTAGAAAATGTAATCAGAACACAAATCCATTGTCGTCCAGCGGTTAGGATATCTGGCTTTCACCCAGGAGACCCGGGTTCGATTCCCGGCAATAGAATTCTTTTTTGCAATTCATGTATTACAGCATAATCCATTTTATTCGTTCATAGAAGTATTAATAATCCAATCCCAAATGTATAAAAAACATCAATTTAATTCATATTTAGAAACAGTCTTTTTTTTCTATCATCAAATCAAAACCTTTGCAGTATAAAAACGGAATTTTAATAGACACATTCATCATCGGTTTTTACTTCTGTTAGTTTAAAAACTGGAGTTTGGGGGGAATATTTTATTCAGGGCATGCATGGAGAAGAAAAAACTGTCAAATTGCATTCCCACATCGCTACTTGAATAGAAATCTACAATTTAAATAAGCTCTATAAAAAAGACCCTACAGCAGCCTAATATAATCACGCAGCCATGTAATAAGCACATAGCGAACTATTCTTTCGCCTTTTACTAAAGAATACCGTGTGCTTGTTACATCAAGTGGCATACGCCTATTTTTGGAGAGGTATTCCTTTGTTGGGATGCTTCTAGCAATTCACAGTTTTAACTTATGAGTTATTTTTCAAAGTTTTGAGAACTATTTAACTTTGCAATGAAAATGTTTGAAGCTATTTTTGTTTCAATTTTTTGGCTAAGTCCTCTCAATTTGACAGTCTTGTAAACACTTGACACCAAACCTCATCTTATAAGCCCTTGCATCATATGTTGTTGTGGATTAGACCAATAAACCATATGTAAAGGAAGAAAGCTAAGATTTAAAAAGATGCAAACAATCACTTTAAAGAATACCGTGTGCTCTTCACATTATGTGGCAAGAGGTTCAATTGCATTCCCACATCACAAGGTGAATGGAAATGTAGAGTTAAAAATACACACTACTAGAAAACAGACCTTTAATGACACGCTTTTTACGTCACGCACTGATTAATGATACGCAAAAGGGCGTGCCCTAAAAATAATGTCAAATCTTTAGAAATTTAAAGAATTTTGGACGCGCATTTTTGCATGCCCTAGAATTAGTGTCTCGCAAAAAAAACACAGAGGGCGCTTATGTTAAAGGCGTATTATCTAGAAATGTCACTTTATAATTTTACAAATGCGCTTTTCAACAACTAGCAGCGGGAAAAAGGAAATAAAAAAAATTAGAAAATCCGCCTTCCTTCCTTGTTTCCCCTCTTTAGCTCTGGGTATGTTCTTTGACCACAAAAATCTTCTCCGGTCATCCTCCACCTCCCTACATCGAGTGTTGCTTGCGTCTTTCCCTTGCACTCCGACCGCCGCCACCGATTCTTCCCCGTTCGTTGACATCGATCAAGGCTCATTTACTTCTACCCACTGGAACCACCATATCTCCCACTCGATGTTGAAATTGTAAGAAAAAGCCCTAATTCAGTATTATACTCTCAAGTCTCAATATTAAGAATGCAAATCTTGATTCTTGTTTGTTTCTTATTCCCCACAGATAAACCGAAAAAGGGGAGTTAGAATAACGAAGGTAGCGGGAGTTTTGGTCCGGTGGTCGTGGTTCATCTATCGAGCAAGGAAGATGGAAACGCAAGCAACCATGGTGGCTCGATGATGCAATCAATCGAGAAAGGGGAAACACCTCTAGTGCGGGATCGATTTGACAAAAGGAGAAGGGAGAAGGAGCGATGCTTCCCTTGTCTGCCGCAACTAGGGGGAAGGCGCTCCGACGGTCTCCTTGGTTGTTCTTCCTTGTCGCCATCAGATTACACGTAGGGAAGGGACTCAACTAGTCCGATGGAGCAGGGCAAGTAGCGACTAGTAGATCGGGATGATCGATCTATTCGTGAGGAGGAGGAGGTAATTATCGGTTCTTGGTGAGCTTTCCTTGGCTTCTTAGACTCCTTCATCGGTAGAAATCGGGGTTAGTGAGTCGGTTTCTTGTCTGATTTCGCTGAAATAAACGGAGGGAGGAAAGGTTTGGGTGGAGGTCTAATCGATGAAAACAGTGGGAGCCTCTTGGTCTCGTCGGATGCTACTCCATCTCCAATGGACACCTCCCATGTAACAACGTAAATTTTCAAACAAAATTTTCATTTCAAAATAAAGTATTTTCATTCAAAACAAGGCATAAATATTCCAAGTGTCCTGTCAAAATACAAATCATAGAATTCCCAAGATCACAAAACATCTATCAGTGTGTACAGATCACGCCGGCGCCTTCCCACGGTCCTCGCTAGTACCTGAAACACATACATAACAACTGTAAGCATAAATGCTTAGTGAGTTCCCTAATATACAACTTACGCACATACGCCTTTCCAGGCCCTGACCTTCCGGTCCATGTGTCTCAGGGGACTTCCGTCCCTGCTGGGTAAACCTTCCGATCCTACCCACGCCGACCTTCCGGTCCACAACACAACGCCTTCCGGCCCATAACATAATCGTCTTCCGGCCCATAACATAATGCCTTCCGGCCCATAATATAATGCCTTCCGGCCCATAACATAATGCCTTCCGGCCCACATAACATACATAGCACGTATAACAAATAACTTACCACATATAGCACATATATCATATATCATATCTGACCTTCCGGTCACACAGTCAAACCCTTCCGGGTACAGTATAGTGAGAAGACTCACCTCGTGAATATCGAAAGCTAGCAAATCCCGAAATCACTCGTGCTCGATCCGCTGAGCTACAATCTCCCTATAACATCATATATCTCTTATTAACACTTTTATCTTCTAAGTTTGACTATCCCTAAGAAGTCAGACATAGGTCAACTCTGGTCAACGGTCAACGGTCAACTTGACCGGACTCGGCGAGTGCTAGGGCGACTCGGCGAGTCTAAACGTCCTCACCAATTCTCTAAGATTCCCTTTCTACTCGTCGAGTATCCTCCTTGACTCGACGAGTCCCTCCTGGAAGAATCGCGGGGCCACCTCGACTTAACTCGCCGAGTCTGAAGAACAACTCGGCGAGTCCCAGTTAATCTTCAAGCTACTCGCCGAGTCTGTTCATCGGACTCGGCGAGTCCATGCCATGCAACCGCTCAAACTGCTTTCTAAGGTCAGAACTGCTCCGACCATTCATAGGTCTGGCCTTTCTAGACTGATTCATCACGTAAGGTCCTCATTTCGGTGCTCATAATACACCCCATGACTCATAATTTACATTTTGACCTAAGGCATAAGGATTCCAATCCAAAACCTCCATTGATTCCCGAAATGCTCAGGCATGGGACATTCTGGACTTCCAAAGGTCCCAATACAGGGTTCCAATCGCTTGGGGGACTAAGGTAACACTCAATCTAGCCACAAAAGGGTTCAATAAACCCTAAATCCATATACACATCAACATAGAAGAATGCAACTCGAAATATTACCTGAATAACGTGCTCTCTGTGTCCCCAATCCTCAGAACGTGGCTTCTCTTGTTGTTCCCTTAACCAAGCCTCCTCTTCCTTGCAAAACAACACTTCCAAAATCAACAATGGTCCTCTACCTTGCTCCAGATGCTCACAATCGAATTAGGGTTTCTCTCAGAGGACTAGGGTGAACAATGACGGCCATAAGGTCCCTCATATACGTCCCAACCCTGAACGGTTAGGGTTTTCGCTAAACAGCGCAGACTCGCCGAGTCCATATCCGGACTCGTCGAGTCTAGTCGCGAACCCGCGACCAGATCCGCGATCCTACTCGGTGAGTCTAGGCTCCAACTCGCCGAGTCCCCTCTTAAAACACCCAAAATCATAAATACAACGATACCTGGAATTCCGGGCTATTACAACTCTCCCCCACTAGGACTAGACTTCGCCCTCGAAGTCTCACTCTGAAAATAGCTCCGGATGCTGCTCCCGCATCTCACGCTTCGGATCCCAGGTCATTTCCGATCCCTTCCGGTGCTGCCACTGAACTAACACCAGAGGTATCTCCTTATTCCTTAGAACCTTGATCTTCCGATCTCTGATGGCCACTGGTCTCTCGGCATAATTCAGGCTCGCATCCACCTGAATGTCCTCTAATGGAACCACTGCCGACTCATCGGCTATACACTTTCTCAATTGCGACACATGAAAAGTGTCGTGGATCTGCCCCAACTCTGCTGGCAACTCCAAACGATAGGCTACCCGGCCTATCCTTGCAATCACACGAAATGGCCCAATATACCGGGGTCCCAACTTGCCCCTCTTCCTGAATCGAATCACTCCTTTCCAAGGAGAGACCTTCAGGAGAACGAAGTCGCCGACTTGAAACTCAAGCTCGGATCGGCGTCTGTCTGCATAACTCTTCTATCGGCTCTGGGCGGTCAATAACCTCGGTCTAACCTGCTGAATCTGCTCTGTCGTCTGAAGCACGATCTCTGTACTGCCCATCACTCTCTGTCCCACCTCTCCCCAGCAAATGGGGGTCCGACACCTCCTACCATACAACAGCTCAAAGGGTGGCATACCAATGCTCGAATGATGGCTGTTGTTGTAGGAAAACTCTGCCAAGGGTAAATATGCATCCCAGCTACCCCCGAAATCTAACACACACGCTCGAAGCATGTCCTCCAGCGTCTGAATCGTTCGCTCGCTCTGACCGTCTGTCTGGGGATGGTATGCGGTACTAAAATGCAATTTAGTACCCAGCTCCTCATGGAATTTCTTCCAGAATCTGGAAGTGAAGCGCACATCACGGTCTGAAACAATCGAGATCGGCACCCCATGCCGAGATACCACTTCTCTCACATATATCTCCGCCAACTTCTCCGCTGAAGAACTCTCACTGATGGCCAGGAAGTGTGCACTCTTCGTCAACCTATCCACAATCACCCAAATGGCATCGACTCCTCTGGCAGTCCTCGGCAATTTGGTGATGAAATCCATAGTGATCTGTTCCCACTTCCACTCGGGAACCTCCAATGGCTGCAACTTGCCATGCGGTCTCTGGTGCTCGGCCTTAACCCTACGGCAGGTCAAGCACCTCTCAACGAACCATGCGACGTCCCTCTTCATACAGGGCCACCAATACTCTTTCCTCAAATCCAAATACATCTTCGTAGCCCCGGGATGGATCGAGAATTTCGATCGATGAGCCTCTTCTATCAAAGTAATACGCGTACCGCCCACGAACGATACCCAAATCCGACCCTGAAACGTCATAAGCCCTCGTCCATCCTTAACGAACTCTGAAACCAACCCAACGACCAGCTCTCTCTTCTGCATCTCTGGTCGCACAGCCTCGGCCTGTGCCCCACGAATAGCATCCAATACTGGAGCTATCACAGTCAATCTCAAACATACATCTCGTAGTGGAGTGCTCTCCGCCCTGCGGCTCAATGCATCGGCTACCACATTAGCCTTGCCTGGGTGGTACAGGATCTCACAATCATAATCCTTGACCACATCCAACCACCTCCTCTGACACATATTTAGGTTGGGCTGATCCATCAAATACTTCAAGCTCTTATGGTCCGTGTATATCGTACATCGAACCCCATACAAGTAGTGACGCCAAATCTTAAGAGCGAACACTACTGCCCCCAACTCTAAATCATGCGTGGGATATCTCGCCTCATGAGGTTTCAGCTGCCTCAACGCATAAGCTATCACATGACCCCTCTGCATCAACACTGCACCCAGCCCCAAAATCGATGCATCGCAATACACTACAAAATCCTCCATCCCCTCCGGGAGAGCTAATACCGGGGCTTCGCACAACCTTTGGCGAAGTGTCTCAAAGGAGGTCTGCTGCTCGGGTCCCCATGAGAATGCAACACCCTTCCGGGTCAATCTGGTGAGCGGCACTGCGATCTTGGAGAAATGCTTAATAAATCTCCGATAATACCCTGCCAACCCAAGGAAGCTCCTGATCTCAGAGGGTGACTTCGGCACCTCCCAACTCATCACTGCCTCAACCTTGGCCGGATCGACCAATATCCCTTCCTGATTAACAACATGTCCTAGGAATTGGACCTCCCGCAACCAGAAGTCACATTTGGAGAACTTTGCATAAAGCTTCTCCGATCTCAATACCTCAAGGACCTCCCTCAAATGCTCCTCATGCTGCTCTCTAGATCTCGAATACACTAGAATATCGTCGATAAATACAATCACTGACCGATCCAACATCGGCCTGCATACTCTGTTCATGAGATCCATGAACACAGCCGGGGCATTGGTGAGCCCGAAAGGCATCACCACAAACTCATAATGCCCATATCGCGTCCTAAACTCTGTCTTCTGGACGTCCTCATCCCGCACTCTCACCTGATGGTACCCTGACCTCAGATCAATCTTGGAAAACCAAGATGCTCCCTGCAACTGATCGAATAAATCATCGATCCTCGGTAACGGGTAACGGTTCTTGACCGTCAACTTGTTCAACTCCCGGTAATCAATGCACATCCGGTGTGAACCATCCTTCTTCTTGACGAACAGAATAGGCGCTCCCCACGGCGAGCTGCCCGGCCGAATGAATCCCTTCCCCAGCAACTCCTGAAGCTGCGAGGACAACTCTTGCATCTCCGGAGGTGCAAGACGATAAGGCACCTTAGCAATAGGCGCGGCCCCCGGAACCAGATCGATACCAAACTCTACTTGCCTCACAGGAGGTACTCCCGGCAACTCCTCGGGGAAAACATCTGGAAACTCATGCACCACTGGGACCTCCTCAACTGATCTCGGTCTCTCAAGAACCTCCCGCGTATCCATCACATACGCCACAAAACCCTTACAGCCCTGCTGTAGACACTGCCTCGCCCTAGCGGCCGAACAAAAAGCTGATCCCGAACGGGTACCCTCGCCGTACACCGAAAGAACTCCCCCACTAGGGTCTCGTATAGTCACCAACTGACGCTCACAGTCGATGACGGCGCCGAATCGGCTCAACCAGTCCATGCCCACAATGACACAGACATCACCCATCGCAATAGGAACCAGGTCAATCGGAAACTCAACCCCGAAAATCTCTAGCACGCATCCCCGGAGAACCTCCGTGGCACAAATCACTCTCTCGTCAGCTATAGAAACTCTCAGAGGCCGACTCAACGACTCACGACTAACGCTGATATGCTGACTAAAAGCTAAAGATACAAAGGACCTACTCGTACCCAAGTCAAATAACACTAAAGCAGGCACAGAGTTCACAAGGAAGGTACCTACGCATATCATAACATAAGCATAACATCTCGACATCAAAATAAATACATGAAATACAGCATACCTGCCACAACATCGGGCGCAGCGCGGACCTCCTCCGCAGTCAGCTGAAAGGCTCTCCCACGAGCCCTCGGGGCCTCGGCCTTCACCGGTCGAGTCGCAGTTGCCCTGGCAGTAGGTGCAGATCCCTGAAGAAGCTGAGGGCACTCGGCCTTCCGATGGCCTGTCTGGTTGCAATGAAAGCAAACCGTAAACCCCTTGGGGCAATCCCTAGCAATGTGCCCCTCCTTGCCACACTTGTAGCAAGCACCAGATCGACATGCCCCATCATGACTCTTGCCGCACTTTCCGCAAGTGCGGCCCTTCGAACCTCCCGTCCTCGAATCGGCGGACTTAGTCCGCTTGGCTGCCGGCTGAGACTGAGCCGGCCGCCGGTCCACCCGCTGAGACTCGGCCTCCTCCCTGGCCTGGGTCTCCAACTCAATCTCGCGCTTCCTGGCATTCGCCTGAAGCTCAGCAAAGGTATGATAGGTGGAGTTTGACACAAACTCCCGGATATCCCTCCTCAAAACTCCCAAGTACCGGCTCATCCGAGCCTGCTCTGTGGACACCAGCTCGGGGCAGAACATCGCCCTCTCATGAAACTTCCGCGTGATCACCGCAACTGAATCAGTACCCTGCTTGAGGGTCAAGAACTCCTGAACCAATCGTTCCCTCTCCACTGGGGGAACGTACTCGTCTCTGAACATGGAGGTAAACCCCTCCCATGTCACCGCTGAAATCTCTGCCAATGTGAAGTTCGCCATCACGAACTTCCACCAATCCTTCGCTCCCAGACGGAGCTGGTTCAAAGCGAACCGTACCCTCAGATGCTCCGGACATGAACAAGTGTAGAAGCACCCCTCAATATCAGCGATCCACCTCATCGCAACAATCGGATCCTGTGTCCCATCAAACTCAGGTGGCTTCGTGTTGCTGAACTCCCGAAACAGCAACGAGTCACCCCCCTGTGGCCTGGCAGCGACCACAGCTGCGGTAGCTGCAGCGGCTGCAGCCCCAGTCAATGCGGCGTACCGCTCCTCAAAAGTCTCCATCAAGGTGGTCTTAATAGACCCAAACATCTCCGGAATCTCAGCCCGGATCGCTGCAGCCACCTCCTCATGAATCATATGACGAATCTCCTCGTCACTCACACCGCTCGAACTCGCTCCGTGGCGTGGTCTAACCATGATGTCTCTGAAATACAACATAAAACTATCAAAGACTCCATCGAGTATAATCGCACTCGATAACGCAACCCTACTCAGTCTCCGATATCCAGGGATTCTTACTTGGGTCTCCCACTGACCCGGTGTCTTCGGTAGTACGGGCCCAATACTACCGACCACACCGCATCAGCATTCATCCCAAGTCTTCCTCCCCAAACCCCGGATAGTGAGCACTCTACTTTTGTTATGCACTATCTACCCGCACACTAGCAAAGCGTCTCATATCGGCAACCTCCCTAGACTAAGGCATCACAAATCAGGCCACTCTAGTCCTATCATGAATACCTAGTCTTCTAGCATGCATAACAATTCATATCATAACTTATCTCATAACATAACATTGTAAGGTATTTTGGGGATCTTTACCGTTCGGGCGCTGACTGATCGTACACACTGTTTCTTTCTTGTTTACCACAAAATCATTTACAAAAGTTTATGCCTTTATTTTAAAAGTTTTCCTCAAATCCTCGGTTTGAGTTCAGTTACGCCCGAAGGTGCACCCGAATCCCTCAAACCAAGGCTCTGATACCAATTGTAACAACGTAAATTTTCAAACAAATTTTTCATTTCAAAATAAAGTATTTTCATTCAAAACAAGGAATAAATATTCCAAGTGTCATGTCAAAATACAAATCATAGAATTCCCAAGATCACAAAACATCTATCAGTGTGTACAGATCACGCCGGCGCCTTCCCACGGTCCTCGCTAGTACCTGAAACACATACATAACAACTGTAAGCATAAATGCTTAGTGAGTTCCCCAATATACAACTTACGCACATACGCCTTTCCAGGCCCTGACCTTCCGGTCCATGTGTCTCAGGGGACTTCCGTCCCTGCTGGGTAAACCTTCCGATCCTACCCACGCCGACCTTCCGGTCCACAACACAACTCCTTCCGGCCCATAACATAATCGCCTTCCGGCCCATAACATAATGCCTTCCGGCCCATAATATAATGCCTTCCGGCCCATAACATAATGCCTTCCGGCCCACATAACATACATAGCACGTATAACAAATAACTTACCACATATAGCACATATATCATATATCATATCTGACCTTCCGGTCACACAGTCAAACCCTTCCGGGTACAGTATAGTGAGAAGACTCACCTCGTGAATATCGAAAGCTAGCAAATCCCGAAATCACTCGTGCTCGATCCGCTGAGCTACAATCTCCCTATAACATCATATATCTCTTATTAACACTTTTATCTTCTAAGTTTGACTATCCCTAAGAAGTCAGACATAGGTCAACTCTGGTCAACGGTCAACGGTCAACTTGACCGGACTCGGCGAGTGCTAGGGCGACTCGGCGAGTCTAAACGTCCTCACCAATTCTCTAAGATTCCCTTTCTACTCGTCGAGTATCCTCCTTGACTCGACGAGTCCCTCCTGGAAGAATCGCGGGGCCACCCCGACTTAACTCGCCGAGTCTGAAGAACAACTCGGCGAGTCCCAGTTAATCTTCAAGCTACTCGCCGAGTCTGTTCATCGGACTCGGCGAGTCCATGCCATGCAACCGCTCAAACTGCTTTCTAAGGTCAGAACTGCTCCGACCATTCATAGGTCTGGCCTTCCTAGACTGATTCATCACGTAAGGTCCTCATTTCGGTGCTCATAATACACCCCATGACTCATAATTTACATTTTGACCTAAGGCATAAGGATTCCAATCCAAAACCTCCATTGATTCCCGAAATGCTCAGGCATGGGACATTCTGGACTTCCAAAGGTCCCAATACAGGGTTCCAATCGCTTGGGGGACTAAGGTAACACTCAATCTAGCCACAAAAGGGTTCAATAAACCCTAAATCCATATACACATCAACATAGAAGAATGCAACTCGAAATATTACCTGAATAACGTGCTCTCTGTGTCCCCAATCCTCAGAACGTGGCTTCTCTTGTTGTTCCCTTAACCAAGCCTCCTCTTCCTTGCAAAACAACACTTCCAAAATCAACAATGGTCCTCTACCTTGCTCCAGATGCTCACAATCGAATTAGGGTTTCTCTCAGAGGACTAGGGTGAACAATGACGGCCATAAGGTCCCTCATATACGTCCCAACCCTGAACGGTTAGGGTTTTCGCTAAACAGCGCAGACTCGCCGAGTCCATATCCGGACTCGTCGAGTCTAGTCGCGAACCCGCGACCAGATCCGCGATCCTACTCGGTGAGTCTAGGCTCCAACTCGCCGAGTCCCCTCTTAAAACACCCAAAATCATAAATACAACGATACCTGGAATTCCGGGCTATTACAACTCTCCCCCACTAGGACTAGACTTCGCCCTCGAAGTCTCACTCTGAAAATAGCTCCGGATGCTGCTCCCGCATCTCACGCTTCGGATCCCAGGTCATTTCCGATCCCTTCCGGTGCTGCCACTGAACTAACACCAGAGGTATCTCCTTATTCCTTAGAACCTTGATCTTCCGATCTCTGATGGCCACTGGTCTCTCGGCATAATTCAGGCTCGCATCCACCTGAATGTCCTCTAATGGAACCACTGCCGACTCATCGGCTATACACTTTCTCAATTGCGACACATGAAAAGTGTCGTGGATCTGCCCCAACTCTGCTGGCAACTCCAAACGATAGGCTACCCGGCCTATCCTTGCAATCACACGAAATGGCCCAATATACCGGGGTCCCAACTTGCCCCTCTTCCTGAATCGAATCACTCCTTTCCAAGGAGAGACCTTCAGGAGAACGAAGTCGCCGACTTGAAACTCAAGCTCGGATCGGCGTCTGTCTGCATAACTCTTCTATCGGCTCTGGGCGGTCAATAACCTCGGTCTAACCTGCTGAATCTGCTCTGTCGTCTGAAGCACGATCTCTGTACTGCCCATCACTCTCTGTCCCACCTCTCCCCAGCAAATGGGGGTCCGACACCTCCTACCATACAACAGCTCAAAGGGTGGCATACCAATGCTCGAATGATGGCTGTTGTTGTAGGAAAACTCTGCCAAGGGTAAATATGCATCCCAGCTACCCCCGAAATCTAACACACACGCTCGAAGCATGTCCTCCAGCGTCTGAATCGTTCGCTCGCTCTGACCGTCTGTCTGGGGATGGTATGCGGTACTAAAATGCAATTTAGTACCCAGCTCCTCATGGAATTTCTTCCAGAATCTGGAAGTGAAGCGCACATCACGGTCTGAAACAATCGAGATCGGCACCCCATGCCGAGATACCACTTCTCTCACATATATCTCCGCCAACTTCTCCGCTGAAGAACTCTCACTGATGGCCAGGAAGTGTGCACTCTTCGTCAACCTATCCACAATCACCCAAATGGCATCGACTCCTCTGGCAGTCCTCGGCAATTTGGTGATGAAATCCATAGTGATCTGTTCCCACTTCCACTCGGGAACCTCCAATGGCTGCAACTTGCCATGCGGTCTCTGGTGCTCGGCCTTAACCCTACGGCAGGTCAAGCACCTCTCAACGAACCATGCGACGTCCCTCTTCATACAGGGCCACCAATACTCTTTCCTCAAATCCAAATACATCTTCGTAGCCCCGGGATGGATCGAGAATTTCGATCGATGAGCCTCTTCTATCAAAGTAATACGCGTACCGCCCACGAACGATACCCAAATCCGACCCTGAAACGTCATAAGCCCTCGTCCATCCTTAACGAACTCTGAAACCAACCCAACGACCAGCTCTCTCTTCTGCATCTCTGGTCGCACAGCCTCGGCCTGTGCCCCACGAATAGCATCCAATACTGGAGCTATCACAGTCAATCTCAAACATACATCTCGTAGTGGAGTGCTCTCCGCCCTGCGGCTCAATGCATCGGCTACCACATTAGCCTTGCCTGGGTGGTACAGGATCTCACAATCATAATCCTTGACCACATCCAACCACCTCCTCTGACACATATTTAGGTTGGGCTGATCCATCAAATACTTCAAGCTCTTATGGTCCGTGTATATCGTACATCGAACCCCATACAAGTAGTGACGCCAAATCTTAAGAGCGAACACTACTGCCCCCAACTCTAAATCATGCGTGGGATATCTCGCCTCATGAGGTTTCAGCTGCCTCAACGCATAAGCTATCACATGACCCCTCTGCATCAACACTGCACCCAGCCCCAAAATCGATGCATCGCAATACACTACAAAATCCTCCATCCCCTCCGGGAGAGCTAATACCGGGGCTTCGCACAACCTTTGGCGAAGTGTCTCAAAGGAGGTCTGCTGCTCGGGTCCCCATGAGAATGCAACACCCTTCCGGGTCAATCTGGTGAGCGGCACTGCGATCTTGGAGAAATGCTTAATAAATCTCCGATAATACCCTGCCAACCCAAGGAAGCTCCTGATCTCAGAGGGTGACTTCGGCACCTCCCAACTCATCACTGCCTCAACCTTGGCCGGATCGACCAATATCCCTTCCTGATTAACAACATGTCCTAGGAATTGGACCTCCCGCAACCAGAAGTCACATTTGGAGAACTTTGCATAAAGCTTCTCCGATCTCAATACCTCAAGGACCTCCCTCAAATGCTCCTCATGCTGCTCTCTAGATCTCGAATACACTAGAATATCGTCGATAAATACAATCACTGACCGATCCAACATCGGCCTGCATACTCTGTTCATGAGATCCATGAACACAGCCGGGGCATTGGTGAGCCCGAAAGGCATCACCACAAACTCATAATGCCCATATCGCGTCCTAAACTCTGTCTTCTGGACGTCCTCATCCCGCACTCTCACCTGATGGTACCCTGACCTCAGATCAATCTTGGAAAACCAAGATGCTCCCTGCAACTGATCGAATAAATCATCGATCCTCGGTAACGGGTAACGGTTCTTGACCGTCAACTTGTTCAACTCCCGGTAATCAATGCACATCCGGTGTGAACCATCCTTCTTCTTGACGAACAGAATAGGCGCTCCCCACGGCGAGCTGCCCGGCCGAATGAATCCCTTCCCCAGCAACTCCTGAAGCTGCGAGGACAACTCTTGCATCTCCGGAGGTGCAAGACGATAAGGCACCTTAGCAATAGGCGCGGCCCCCGGAACCAGATCGATACCAAACTCTACTTGCCTCACAGGAGGTACTCCCGGCAACTCCTCGGGGAAAACATCTGGAAACTCATGCACCACTGGGACCTCCTCAACTGATCTCGGTCTCTCAAGAACCTCCCGCGTATCCATCACATACGCCACAAAACCCTTACAGCCCTGCTGTAGACACTGCCTCGCCCTAGCGGCCGAACAAAAAGCTGATCCCGAACGGGTACCCTCGCCGTACACCGAAAGAACTCCCCCACTAGGGTCTCGTATAGTCACCAACTGACGCTCACAGTCGATGACGGCGCCGAATCGGCTCAACCAGTCCATGCCCACAATGACACAGACATCACCCATCGCAATAGGAACCAGGTCAATCGGAAACTCAACCCCGAAAATCTCTAGCACGCATCCCCGGAGAACCTCCGTGGCACAAATCACTCTCTCGTCAGCTATAGAAACTCTCAGAGGCCGACTCAACGACTCACGACTAACGCTGATATGCTGACTAAAAGCTAAAGATACAAAGGACCTACTCGTACCCAAGTCAAATAACACTAAAGCAGGCACAGAGTTCACAAGGAAGGTACCTACGCATATCATAACATAAGCATAACATCTCGACATCAAAATAAATACATGAAATACAGCATACCTGCCACAACATCGGGCGCAGCGCGGACCTCCTCCGCAGTCAGCTGAAAGGCTCTCCCACGAGCCCTCGGGGCCTCGGCCTTCACCGGTCGAGTCGCAGTTGCCCTGGCAGTAGGTGCAGATCCCTGAAGAAGCTGAGGGCACTCGGCCTTCCGATGGCCTGTCTGGTTGCAATGAAAGCAAACCGTAAACCCCTTGGGGCAATCCCTAGCAATGTGCCCCTCCTTGCCACACTTGTAGCAAGCACCAGATCGACATGCCCCATCATGACTCTTGCCGCACTTTCCGCAAGTGCGGCCCTTCGAACCTCCCGTCCTCGAATCGGCGGACTTAGTCCGCTTGGCTGCCGGCTGAGACTGAGCCGGCCGCCGGTCCACCCGCTGAGACTCGGCCTCCTCCCTGGCCTGGGTCTCCAACTCAATCTCGCGCTTCCTGGCATTCGCCTGAAGCTCAGCAAAGGTATGATAGGTGGAGTTTGACACAAACTCCCGGATATCCCTCCTCAAAACTCCCAAGTACCGGCTCATCCGAGCCTGCTCTGTGGACACCAGCTCGGGGCAGAACATCGCCCTCTCATGAAACTTCCGCGTGATCACCGCAACTGAATCAGTACCCTGCTTGAGGGTCAAGAACTCCTGAACCAATCGTTCCCTCTCCACTGGGGGAACGTACTCGTCTCTGAACATGGAGGTAAACCCCTCCCATGTCACCGCTGAAATCTCTGCCAATGTGAAGTTCGCCATCACGAACTTCCACCAATCCTTCGCTCCCAGACGGAGCTGGTTCAAAGCGAACCGTACCCTCAGATGCTCCGGACATGAACAAGTGTAGAAGCACCCCTCAATATCAGCGATCCACCTCATCGCAACAATCGGATCCTGTGTCCCATCAAACTCAGGTGGCTTCGTGTTGCTGAACTCCCGAAACAGCAACGAGTCACCCCCCTGTGGCCTGGCAGCGACCACAGCTGCGGTAGCTGCAGCGGCTGCAGCCCCAGTCAATGCGGCGTACCGCTCCTCAAAAGTCTCCATCAAGGTGGTCTTAATAGACCCAAACATCTCCGGAATCTCAGCCCGGATCGCTGCAGCCACCTCCTCATGAATCATATGACGAATCTCCTCGTCACTCACACCGCTCGAACTCGCTCCGTGGCGTGGTCTAACCATGATGTCTCTGAAATACAACATAAAACTATCAAAGACTCCATCGAGTATAATCGCACTCGATAACGCAACCCTACTCAGTCTCCGATATCCAGGGATTCTTACTTGGGTCTCCCACTGACCCGGTGTCTTCGGTAGTACGGGCCCAATACTACCGACCACACCGCATCAGCATTCATCCCAAGTCTTCCTCCCCAAACCCCGGATAGTGAGCACTCTACTTTTGTTATGCACTATCTACCCGCACACTAGCAAAGCGTCTCATATCGGCAACCTCCCTAGACTAAGGCATCACAAATCAGGCCACTCTAGTCCTATCATGAATACCTAGTCTTCTAGCATGCATAACAATTCATATCATAACTTATCTCATAACATAACATTGTAAGGTATTTTGGGGATCTTTACCGTTCGGGCGCTGACTGATCGTACACACTGTTTCTTTCTTGTTTACCACAAAATCATTTACAAAAGTTTATGCCTTTATTTTAAAAGTTTTCCTCAAATCCTCGGTTTGAGTTCAGTTACGCCCGAAGGTGCACCCGAATCCCTCAAACCAAGGCTCTGATACCAATTGTAACAACGTAAATTTTCAAACAAATTTTTCATTTCAAAATAAAGTATTTTCATTCAAAACAAGGAATAAATATTCCAAGTGTCATGTCAAAATACAAATCATAGAATTCCCAAGATCACAAAACATCTATCAGTGTGTACAGATCACGCCGGCGCCTTCCCACGGTCCTCGCTAGTACCTGAAACACATACATAACAACTGTAAGCATAAATGCTTAGTGAGTTCCCCAATATACAACTTACGCACATACGCCTTTCCAGGCCCTGACCTTCCGGTCCATGTGTCTCAGGGGACTTCCGTCCCTGCTGGGTAAACCTTCCGATCCTACCCACGCCGACCTTCCGGTCCACAACACAACTCCTTCCGGCCCATAACATAATCGCCTTCCGGCCCATAACATAATGCCTTCCGGCCCATAATATAATGCCTTCCGGCCCATAACATAATGCCTTCCGGCCCACATAACATACATAGCACGTATAACAAATAACTTACCACATATAGCACATATATCATATATCATATCTGACCTTCCGGTCACACAGTCAAACCCTTCCGGGTACAGTATAGTGAGAAGACTCACCTCGTGAATATCGAAAGCTAGCAAATCCCGAAATCACTCGTGCTCGATCCGCTGAGCTACAATCTCCCTATAACATCATATATCTCTTATTAACACTTTTATCTTCTAAGTTTGACTATCCCTAAGAAGTCAGACATAGGTCAACTCTGGTCAACGGTCAACGGTCAACTTGACCGGACTCGGCGAGTGCTAGGGCGACTCGGCGAGTCTAAACGTCCTCACCAATTCTCTAAGATTCCCTTTCTACTCGTCGAGTATCCTCCTTGACTCGACGAGTCCCTCCTGGAAGAATCGCGGGGCCACCCCGACTTAACTCGCCGAGTCTGAAGAACAACTCGGCGAATCCCAGTTAATCTTCAAGCTACTCGCCGAGTCTGTTCATCGGACTCGGCGAGTCCATGCCATGCAACCGCTCAAACTGCTTTCTAAGGTCAGAACTGCTCCGACCATTCATAGGTCTGGCCTTCCTAGACTGATTCATCACGTAAGGTCCTCATTTCGGTGCTCATAATACACCCCATGACTCATAATTTACATTTTGACCTAAGGCATAAGGATTCCAATCCAAAACCTCCATTGATTCCCGAAATGCTCAGGCATGGGACATTCTGGACTTCCAAAGGTCCCAATACAGGGTTCCAATCGCTTGGGGGACTAAGGTAACACTCAATCTAGCCACAAAAGGGTTCAATAAACCCTAAATCCATATACACATCAACATAGAAGAATGCAACTCGAAATATTACCTGAATAACGTGCTCTCTGTGTCCCCAATCCTCAGAACGTGGCTTCTCTTGTTGTTCCCTTAACCAAGCCTCCTCTTCCTTGCAAAACAACACTTCCAAAATCAACAATGGTCCTCTACCTTGCTCCAGATGCTCACAATCGAATTAGGGTTTCTCTCAGAGGACTAGGGTGAACAATGACGGCCATAAGGTCCCTCATATACGTCCCAACCCTGAACGGTTAGGGTTTTCGCTAAACAGCGCAGACTCGCCGAGTCCATATCCGGACTCGTCGAGTCTAGTCGCGAACCCGCGACCAGATCCACGATCCTACTCGGCGAGTCTAGGCTCCAACTCGCCGAGTCCCCTCTTAAAACACCCAAAATCATAAATACAACAATACCTGGAATTCCGGGCTGTTACATCCCATGTACTCTGTTTTACTTATCTATTTTGTCGACTATCCTGTAGGTCTCTTCTTCTTATTCACGCCTCCACCATGGACCTCAATTTTAAACCACCTGATGCTCGCTTCTTTCTTCTTGAAAGACCCTCCGTCATACCAAGTTACTATTCAGGTAGGTTTGAGCCCTAATATTGAAAAATTGATTTCTTACAAGTAATATTTTTTTTATCTTATATTCTGTGAGTTCTTCATTCTCATTCACATGCATCAAATTGCTCAATGAAACCTGTCCTAGGATCATTCCCTCTTTACATTTTTCCGATCTGCTCAAATCACTGATGTCGGGCCAGTTGGCATCCACAGTGGTGCGGGACAGCCGACGTCCCTTCCTCCCTCTGGGAAAAAACCACCACAACATCATCCCCAACGTATCAAGACCACAACCTCACACCCTCGCCAGCAATGTACATCAAGGAATCTGCCAGCCACCACCACTAACACTTTTTTAGGTTGGATATTTGTTTGGGTTTGGTTTCTTGAAGGTGTTCATGGTGTTGTGGGACTCCTCAGATACGGTAAGTTATTAAATTCTTTGGTTATGATTGATATGAATTGTGCCCTAAAAGTGTTTGTTGAAATGTCAGTTTTGTTTTGGTCATTGTTAAATCATTTGATTCAAACTTATATTGCAAGATTGAGAGAACACATACGAATGGATCATAGGAATCTAACAGTAAATCTCTTTCTTCACATATTTTTTTTGGGGAGTATCCTTAAAGTTATCATTTACATGGTCGAACATGAAGTTAGAGCTAATGAAACTTCAATTGAAGAGGCTAGAAAACTTTCATAAGAATTATTTGCATCATTAAGAAGGTTTGTTATCTGTCAAATATATTTGGAAAAAAATCTAAACTTATTGTTTATGTTACAGGTTCATGAACGAATGACACAAAAAAATATTGATGGCATTATAAAAGGTATAATTTGTAGCAATTTATACAAAGGGGTTTTTTGTTTTAACTTAATGAGATTAATTAATGGGTAAAATAAAACCCTTTTGAATGAATAGACTATGTGATCTAAGTTTGTTCTGTTTCAAAGCATGGTCACTGTTCTTGATAAACTTCAGTTTGGTGTACACTCTCTTTCTTCTTGATGATGTAGTTTTAAGAATATATGTTCTGTAATGCAATTAATGATGCTTCATTTAAGTGGGTAATATTCCAGTTCTCTTACCATAGCCGCCTTCTGATTCTATCATTCTTAGGCAGCTGACTGTATGGCTGCTTAGCCGCATTTCGGGACAGCTGACTATATGGTCGACAGTTTACTAGGTGAAAGTACTTATCTTTTCTTACATTCATGAACCATATCTGATGCCATTTTGTTTTTGTTATTTTATATTGCATTGATAGCTTTGTAATTGCATGCTCTTACTAAAATGTATATTACAACTCTAGCTTGACTAAATCTTTTAACCATACTGGGGAGAAATTGATAAATCCATCAACAAATTTGACTCCAAAGAATAAAGATGATTTTTATTTGGAAAAGAGGCAATTCTTGTCATGATTCTCACTGACCTTACATCTTGTTTTTTTATATCAAGTTTAAAGTTTACTTAATCTGCATGATTTTTGTTTCTATACTTATTTTATTTAGAGTTAAATGCATATTCTGCAACTACAACTTTATTTTACCAATGGCTTTCTTATAATTTATGTTGACATTTGTTTTTTTTACCAATTTATGCAACGAAATGGACTTGTTACAAATCTATGCAAATGCCAAAATTCGTGAATTAATTGCAACAATTTGAAACATGACTACTTGCATAATTCTTGTTAGTAAAAAGTCATTGCATAATTTCATAATCCGAAAAATGATACTCCAAAAACTGAAGGAAGCATAGGTCATAATTTAGAGGTAGAATAGCAAAATATCATTGCATAATTTCATACCTTGAACACAGTTGAATCTTTTTGCATTCGCTGCAAAACCATTTACAGGTAGAATAGCAAAATATCACTTCATGGCAATGAGTACAAACATGTTGTAAATGGACAATCATAAAGTTTTCCTTTACAGGTAGAATAGAAAAATATCACTTCCGCCCCTTTCTTTAGCATCTACTTGTACATAAACATAAAAAAACTCGTAATTAGCAAAATATACTCTTTGAGGCATTTTATCAAATAACTTATGTGCAGAGACAAAGAGTGGTACCACTGTCGTAGCTTATCTTGTTGTGGTGTTCTCTGAGTCTCTGGATGGCAGTAAAAACTGTAATCAACTGACGGAAAAAAGATATATATAATGTCAGATGAGATGCCTATAAGCTGAAAGCATAATAATTAATAGTTTGATGAAATAGTTAATTTTTTATAAATGAGAATTATAAAAAAATGAGAAGTTCTATGTTGTGAGTAATAACCTTTATTGATTTATCTTTATTTATTTATTTATTTTTTATAAATATTTTCTCAAAAGTTAATATTATTATATTTTGTTGAATTGCAGGGGGATAACCAGAATAGAGTAAGTGGACAAGAAATGGAGTTCAAGCAACTGAACATACATGCATGAGAAGTATTTGAGAAGGCCAATGATGTCCATATGCAAGCTGCTCCTTCACAAACTGAATTGTTGTATAAGAATTATAAAGTGAACAAAGAGAAGCTGAAATCTCAAGTGAAGGAGAAGTTAAATATGATCGTGCTGGAAGAATCATCAAAGGAAAGCTGCTTCTTCATCTGCTAGAAGAGCACCTGTCTCAGGGACAAAAGGGAAAAACAAGAAATATGTAAGCCCATTCCATACCACATTGGTATTTTGTTTTTTATTATGATATGTTTGTAATTTGTAAATCGCAATTGGCAGTGTGGTGGTGGTGGTTAGATAATGGGGGGAGGATCTTCCCTGAAAATGCAGTACCCTCCATCAGGGCCAAGTGGGTGGGGCCAGCTTGGTAATCGTGTGACTTCTGGGCCAGTTGCAAATGAGTCTGCTGAAACATCAGCATTCTCCCCATTGATTGGAAGAAAAGTGAGAACCAGATGGCCTGATGACAACAATTTTTATGAAGCAGTTATAACAGATCACAACCCCGTTGAGGTAATTTGATATTGCTTGCAGCTCCACCTCCAAATTTTATGCTGGAAAAAATATACTTTCAGGGTCAGCATGTACTAGTTTATGATATTAGTACAGCAAATGAGACATGGGAATGGGTTAATCTTGCATAGGTATGTGTAGAAAGTTAAAATCATGGATGATATACCATGTCTTAAATAAAATATTGCTTGATACTTGATGCAGATATCACCAGAGGATACACAATGGTGGATCATGTATTCAGTTCATGGAATGAGTAGACCCGTTGGACGTGATAATGGTCCTGGTGGAGGTGGAGGTGCAGGGAGAAGTAGAGGGTTGCCCAAAAGTCAAGCAGCAGCAGCATCAAGAAAAGATTTTCCACGATCACAGAATGGCATTGGAAAGAAGGGTCGAGACAATATTCAGTCACTTCACACTGATACTCTTATAAAAGAGGTACATACATGATAATTGCATATATATCATATATGTATATTGTATATTTTATTTACAAGAAGGGAAAGGAATTTTAACATTCATGCCACAGGTTGAGAGGGTATTTGGGTCTAGTCATCCAGATCCTGTTGAAATATAGAAAACTAAGAAAGTGCTCAAGGTTAGTTAATTTTGAAAACATGTAATGTATGATTTATGATTGAAATAATAATAATAATAATAATAATAATAATAATAATAATAATAATAATAATAATAATAATAATAATAATAATAATAATAATAATATATAACGCAGGAACATGAACAAGAACTGACTGATGGCATTGCAAGGCTTGCAAATATCTCAGATGGTGAAAGTGGTACAAAAACTAAACTAAACTATACTCTTCTTCCAACTCAATTAAATGCTTACTTCCTGAGTCTCACTTAAAGAGACAAGTGAATGAAACTAAGAAGACAGGAAATGTTTTTTGATGTTCCTGAGTTTTTATAATGGAAAGAAGAGAAAGGATAATCTTCCCTTCCAATTTGGAAGGATTTGGTTCCTTAAAATAAGACGTGAATTTAATTTCTTTTCTTTTTCTTCAAACTCGGGAACACATAAATTATTAAAATGTTTATTTACCTTTTATTTTTTCAAGCCTGGAAACATGAAAATATAATCTTCTTTTCTCTCCTTTTTTTTTCTTTTCTTTGGTAAAACTTGGGAAATACAACATAAAACTAAATGACATATATGAATATAATTATAATGCTTGAATTATTTACTTTACAATTTTCTTTCAGGTGATTTGGTAAAGATGGCAATGGTTAACACTAATGGTCCAAACCATTTACCTTTTTTTGGGCAATTGATTGGCAATCTTACTCAAGATATACCACTTCTTTCTGTAAACATCACCTTCAACTAATAAAATTTACCAAAAAGCCCTTCAAATAACTTCCACTTCCATTCTTGAATTTACTTCACTTAGGCAATGACCAAAATAATTCCAAAGAGACACTCTTGATTGGAGAATTAAGCTTCTTGAATTAGCTGCTGGAATTGTGTCTGTGTATATATATATATATATATATATATATATATATATATATATATATGGTCTTGCTATATATAAACATTAAATCTTTGTTGTTTTTTTCAAGTTTTTTGCAGATATACAAGTGTTGCATTCTTCATTTCAATTGTACATATGTTTGTTTTAGTTTGCATGCAGTCTTTGTTTGGCAGCTTAGACAAACTTTGTAGCACCTGATCGTCCATGGCATTCTTGGTAAAACAAATTTATAGTGTACTTCTTCCATTCATGTTAGTAATTTCTCATTATGATGTGTTGTTTCTTGTGCAATTTTATTTTTAGGAGGTATTTTACTTTATTAAATGTTGCACATCATGGAACATTTTAGGGCAGTTGTTGGTTTTCCTCTTGGTGATCCATCAATGAAGTGGCCAACATCATGTAATAACATTTAGGGGAAGATGTAGGTATATGTTTTTTTAATGAATAATGTAATCATATGTATGAATATGAAATAAAGTTTGTTATTTGTATGACAATAAATTTTATGCAATGGATTGTATTTTTTGTATATGGCATTTTATTTTCTGTTATGAGACATTAAATGCAAATTTGATTTGAAAATTAGTAAATCTGTAAATAATTATTTTTTTAATATTTAAAATTATGATACGCAAAAATGTGTGTCATCTTCATTTATGACATGGCCTTTCTTGACAGGGGCTTCCTTGATACGCATTGCGTGTCATAAACACGCGCGTCATAAGGTTACGACACGCAAATGCGTGTCGTCTTCCTTTATGACAGGGCCTTCCTTGATACGCATTGCGTATCATAACTGCGCGTCATAAATGCGTGTCATAAATGCGCGTCGTAAATGCGCGTTGTCTCTCTTTATGACAGGGTCTTCCTTGACGCGCATTTGTGCGTCGTCTGAGCGTTTTACGACGCGCAATGAGTGTCGTAAAAGGCTGTTTTTCTAGTAGTGACATGTATAAATAAGGCCCTCCACCAACATAATGAAATCATGCAAGCCATGTGATGAGCACAAAGCGAACTATTCTTTCGCCTTTTACTAAAGAATACCGTGTGTTCTTCACATTATGTGGCATACGCCTATTTTTGGAGAGGTGTACCTTTTTGGAATGCCTCTAGCAATTAGTAGTTTTTAAAATGTTATCCAAATGCTTGATTTACGAAAGACATTTGTTAAGTTGCTAATTATTAAATTCTTTTTCAATACTTAAATGCAAAAAACTGGCTTAGAATTATTAGACAAGTTAATCTTTTCATATTAACAATTTCCATTAAATTTTTTATCCCCGATACTGAAAAGCTTAAGTGACTCATTTAGTCACCATAGTCATTACTAATTATCCATTCTACCGGTCAAGATCTACATGATTTCTTTGTGTTAATAGTTTTAAGAAATATTTTAAACATTAATTTGGCTACCATGTTCACAAGCTTGAATACTACAATGTCCACAAACTTTATAAAAAAAGAAATAACCAACAGAGATTACGAGAAACTAGACTTTCATTTAAAAAAGACAATTGCAAAAATGGTATCATGTGATTAATAAAAATATGTGTTTTTGGTCCAAAAAAGTTTGTTGTTGCATTTGTTGTCCGATTTTGGATTTTTTAGTGATTTTGGTCCGTATCAACATGAAAAAACTATTATACCCCTTATACAATGAGTCCAGGGTCAGTCCTGAAAAATGAAATATATTCTTAAAGGCCTAGGACGCACAAGAAAAAAATGGCCGTTATCTTTATTATAATTTTGTATTTTTAAATAAAAATATATAATCAAAAAAATTGAGTCCTGTGCAGCTGCCCACTTTGCCCCCCTCTAAGCCCCCATGATACCATCTTTCCACCGTCACCACCCACTACCATTACTGTTTGCCACCACCACCTTCATCTCCACCTAGATATTTTTTTGCCACCTTAATCTCTGCCCAAAAAATATTCCATAAACGATTAGACGCCATGATATGTACTCTAAAGCTGCCGATTTGCAGATTTGTACGACGCCTTTGAAAACCCTAGTACTTTTTTTTTGAACGGCATAAATCTTATTAGCAACCCGATAACAAGAAACTGGACAGGAAAAAAAAAACGAAGCAACAAAGAATTACATAAGAGCCACAATTAACAATTGGGTTGTGAAGCCAACCAACTCAATTAATAAAATTTCTATGTCACCATAGTCGTCACAATGTACTAATTTTATTCATTAAAATCTACATGATTCCTCTACTTTGTTGTAGCAACCACTTGAGGCTTTGCTTGATCGGTCTTGATAGTAAAATGTTGACTCATTTGTGGACATCAAACACAATTGCTAACATCTCCACATAAACTAAAAGTTGTTGCCACTTAGACTCAGTAATCTCTTAATATAGACCAATTCCAAGAACCATACCGTCCTTCTTTCCAACCAAAACCATAGTGGATCCAAACGATTACCTTAATTAGCAATTGAAAACATATCTTGAATGATGCAAAGCACAAGCAAAGAAATATCAAACTCTTGGTCCCATAAACAAGTGCAAACCCAACAAGAAAACGGATAATTAACGAAGATGTAGAAATACAGTAAAACGTATAATAACAGGAGAAACATATACCAAGATAAAGTAAAATGTAAATTTACTTGATGCATGTTAATGACTCTTCTTGCAATCTTGCAATTCTATTGCATCTGAAATTGTTTTGGGTTTGAATATATCTTGACAAAAGACTTAATATTAGGGCTTAAACCTCTTTCAAAACTTTCAAAGAATAATTCACCACTGATATGAGTATTCCTATATATGCATCATTAACTCATACTTTTCTACATAATCCTTACTCGAATCCACTTGATGCAATTTATTGAATTGCTCAACCACATGATTGGTAACTAACTATACAACAACAACAATACCGATCGAACTGGATCATATCGCTCCCAAACCAATGCTACACGATATTAAGGTGAATTAACAATAAAATGGTAGAGAATTAACTAGAGAAATAGTAAAAATAGAAATAGAATATGATATGAGAAAGAAAGTGGCTTTATTATGAACGAAACTTGAATGTATCTTTACAACTGAATGGATTTTTATACAAAAAAATCTCTTACAAGTTTAGGTCTAATCAATATGCGTTAACCAACGTAGTTACTAACATATTCAGAAGTTGAAAAGGTTGAGTAACAAAATCCTTTAGAGTAACAAAAAGAAAAACAAAATTCGATTGCCTATTTGTTTTTTTTGTTTTGAGATGGGCCAGGTTGATCTTCAGGTATATCAGCCCAATCATCTTCTTCATCATGATATATGTTTTCAGCCATCTTCCATATCTGAAGAATGTTATCTTCAGCAACACCAGCAATCACCCACTCTTCATTTGAATTCCATGAAAATTCCGACACTTTACTCGTATGCCCACCATGAATAAACAGCAACTCCGGTGGCCCATCTTTCACATCTTCCGGCACTTGCTCCTCTCCAATCCTACACATGCATTATTAAAAAAAACTCGTAATTAACCTAAGGGTAAAAAAGTAATTTCATACTAAAAATAGGACGATTGAAGTACGTACGTAATTACCTACTAATATCCCATATCATGAGTCGTCTATTAAGACAACTAGATGCTAAAACTGACTCATTCTTCGGACTCCATGCAACTTGAATTACCTCGTCCCTAATGATCATGAGAGTAGATTGATTAATTGGTGTACACGTACGGAAAAGGGTAAAAACGTAATTTCCGAAAATTAATACATGCAAGAACTCTTACTCGTGACTAAATGTGTGAAGAGCAGTCGTAAGTTTTCGTAAATCGAATAGCTTTACAGTCTTGTCTGTTGACCCCGTTGCCAATTTCCACTCGTTAAAAGGGTTGAATGATAATGACATGACCTGATATATATTTAAATACATGAATATATATTAATAAATATAAAGTATACATATGTATGAATAAATATGTAATGTATACCTCGTTTTGATGAGCCATTAGGGTTTGGATAGGTTTGGTGAATGTTGGAGATCGAAGATCAAATATGTGCAAGTATTTGTCATCACCAACTGAACCAAATAAGTATTCATGCTTTAAATGCCAAGCTACATCTTCTACGACTCCCTTATGAATCTGATAAATTAAAAGGAATTAATTGGGTATTAGAAATTAACAAACAACTTGTTTAAATATGGAATTAACTACAATGGAATTAGGAAAACGAATGGATATGGTCATTCATAACGTGTTTGTTTTGCCCGATGATGGAATATGTGATTCCTTTTGTTAGTTTTTGTTTCTTAGCAAACCGAAGTTTTTTTTTTCTTTGTTTCACCATAGAATTTTGCAAACATTCTTTTTTTTTTAAATGTACCTTTATTTAAATTGAAAATTTGTTATTATATAAGGTAAAAGTATTATTTTTAGGGCAAATCACAAAAGTGTCAAAACGGGCCATATCACAAAATTCACTTAATATTTATTACTATCTATATTTGAAAAATATATTTCCCCGGGAAATTGCTTGATCAGAGACCCACCACTAAATTTAAAATAAAATAAAAATCGCTACCTTTTTATTTTTATCTTTTGCAAAAATGTAATTTCCTAAAAAAAATATCATTGTTACAAACTTTATTAAAGATTTTTCTATGGTGACTATTGATAAAGCAATTTTGTAAAAGAAAAATGTATTTTACAAAGTTGTCTTGCGACAATTATTCAAGAAGATGATCAATTTTATGATTCTTGTAATAATTAAAATAATGTATAGAACAGATTTAATGAGCTTTTATGATGTTAAATTCTTTAATTCTTGTAATAATTAGAATAATGCATAGAATATATTTAATGAGCTTTTATGATGTTAAATTCTTTAAATCTTGTAATAATTAAAATAATGTATAGAATAGATTTAAAATTATGCATTGTGTTTAGAATCAAATAAAAAGATTCATATGGAAATTCATTTCATTCTTAAATTAATGTCAACCAATAATTAACATAATTAATATGTATTATGTTTAGACTTTAGACTTTAAATGTACCTTGAAGATTTGCATAGCATCAAGAGTCTTATTTCTTGGAGTTGCATGAACATCCCACAAACAAATTCTAGAATCATCAGAACCACTTAACAAATAACCTTTCTTGAATTTACTCCATGAAAGACCAAATCCCTCAGCAGTGTGACCCTTCAATCTCAAATCAGGTTTGCATTCTTTTTCTCTTTCTGAAGGTGGATCAGATTCAGATGGATGTATGCGATAATCAAAAACATGAACCTCTGCATTTATCGTCTTTGATGCTATCACGAAAGGGTTTTGAGGCATATAACGAGCTCTGTTCACCTCTCCATCGTGATTGATTTTCTGAATCACTTGTACCTTCATCAATAAACGCACAATTAACTCCATTATCGAAACTAAAACCCCAGAAACCTAAGGATGTGAGTTCTCATGGCATCAAGATCGATAGCGAATTTCAAACGAACAATCAAATGAAACAAAATCATGGAGACGAAATTAGTAGAATCTCGATACTAACCTTGCCATTGGTGCATCCAAATCCGCCAAGATCAGGGCGGCTATCGTCGTACTGAGGAACGGCGATTTCAGCGTCTTTGACAGGCAAGTGAACCTTAGCGATCATGAGGTAATTAGGCTCGCCGACGGAGGTGTGGGTCCCGAGAATCAACTTCTGTACGGAATAGTCTTTTCCGGCGGGTTCTTCAAGATCAGGGAGCCATTCAACGGTGAGCGACGGCCATTCAAGCGGATGAGTCATGACCAGGTCGTATAAGAACGGGGTGTTCTTCTTCCAAATCTTGTATTCTTCGTTGATTTTTCGATCCTCGGCTTCGCTTCTCATATCACCTTCACTTGTCGCCATTGTCAGTGAAGGATTTTGTGGGTGGGTATCGCTATGAATTTTGCGGATTCTGTAAATGGATTGAAAATTTGGAGGGAATGTGAGAGTGGAAGAGGGAGAGGGAGGTTTGGATACAAAATACAGTTGCAAAGAAAGCGGAGAGAGTGAAACGAAATTAACAACTCAATGAGTCTTGTTAATTTTTATTGGGTATCCATACCAAAATGTGTGATTTTTTTTAATAAACATTGTATATTTTTTGTGGAAATTAATTTTAAATATGTATCAAAAGATATTAGGTAGCATTATCTGTTTATAATTTCTATCGTGTCCTCCCTAATAAATAAAAATAATTTTATCATTTGTTATCTTTTTATATATTATGTTGCATGTTATTGGTAAATTTAGATTAAATTATATATATAAATATAAATATATATATATATATATATATATATATATATATATATATATATATGTCATTTTGTGGGCTTTTTTTTCATTTTATTAAATTCATCTAATACTTAAATGTAATAATAAATGTATATTCAATTCATTAAAACAATTTTCCTTGTAATTTCTAAATTTTCAAATTTAATTCAATTATTTTAGTTGTATATTTATTTAAATTATTAGTTTAAATTTAAAAAATAAATAAACACTTTAATTTTAATAATTAAATAATTTACTTTTTTCTTAGAATTTTAATTTTTTTTAAATTGTTAGATTTTCGTGTATGTTTGTTCTTTTTTTTTTTGAATAAACGTATGTGCAATACATGGATTTCACAACTAATTAATATTAATTTAGTTTACTAGTTAATTTTTACAAATTAATGTAAAAAATTTTCATATAATTGATACTTCCGATTTGCTTTTAATAAAAATTCTGAAAAATAAGTTATAATTTGAGGAAAGCAAAAACGTAATACATATATTTTATTAAAAATCAACCGTTGTTTAAAATATTAATAATAGTTGGTTATTTAAAATTTTAATGTTGTTTTAAATGATGGTGTATTGATAAAGTTGTTTGTTAGAAACCAAGTTAGGCCCCGTTTAATACGCATCTTTCCAGGTCCAAACAGATCTTTCTGACTAAATGAACCAGAAAGACTGTTTGATTTACACAAAAGAAGGGGTCTTTCCCGGTAAGATATGTCTTTCCTAGAAAGCCCCAAAATCATATCTTTCTGGCTGAATGGGCTGGAAAGACAATTATATACCAAACCCAGTCTCTTTCTTTCTTTATTGGATTATTAATTTTTTTAAATTTATTTTTTATTGAATTATTACTTTTTTTCATCATTCAGCACAGTCAATCAGATGTACAATCAAACAACATGGTTTCTTTCTCAGTCAGAAAACTTTCCAAGACAACACTTTACCGGACAACACTTTCCCAGACATAAACTATCAAACGGGACCTTATTGATGAAAATGACCTACAGTTACTTCGTTTTGATAAATGACCACGATCTTTGGAAATGGACCGTTAGAGAGCATTCAATATTCCTCTAGAGTGCAAAACATATTTTTGAGACAAGATATAAAGGTTTACCGAAATATGACATGTCACGGTCGGACTCCTCATACATTTTGGACCGAATATCGAACATTCTAAAATGTCTTTAACTTCATATTGAAATTTGAGGCCAAATGAATTTAATGGTTTATTATGATCTAGGGATAATGACTTGAAAGGGTAACGAACTTTCGACTTTGTTTATATTTAGTCACTAAATTTTTTTTCGTTATCTATCTGTCATTTAACTATTGAAACTGTTCACATTTTACCCTTATGACCGGCTGTTACCGGTCATAAGGGTAAAATGTGAACAGTTTCAATAGTTTAGTGGCAAATAGATAACGAAAAAAAGTTTAGTGACTAAATGTGAACAAAATCGAAAGTTCGTTTCCCTCTAAAAAGTTCAATGACTAAATTTGAACAAACTTCCTATTGTATTATGTTTTAGCAAATTATTTATTTTTGTTTAATTGTAGCAACATTTGTTGATGAAGAAATCTATGAAATAAAAAAACAAAATGTAACATCCGGATTTCCAGGTATCATAATTTAAGCATTTTTCTTTTGAGTTAAGAAGAGAGACTCGACAAGTTGACGCCTCAACTCGTCGAGTAAGGTCGCGACTGATGACTCAGATTAATGAATGGACTCGACGAGTCGGTGAGGCGACTCGACGAGTCCGCGCTATTGGCAGAAACCCTAAATCTTTGGGCCCGAGCCATATTTAAAGGCACTTATGGCCTTCAATTGCGACTACCTTTCCCATAAGTGAGAACCCTAGCGAGCTTGAGTGTGTAGAGTGAGAGGAAGAGCTATCTTGAGCTTTTTGGTGTGATAGATCTGGACCCTTCTAGGTCCAGAGAGCTGAGAATATGAAGCTTTAGTAGAGTAAACCTTGGGGTTCGAAGTTAGGAAGCATTTATGGGATTTTTATGGTATATACAGTTACTTTCATCTTACACATAGATATGAAGTATTTTATATAAATTACGTGTTATGTATGCATATTATTTGAATACTTGTTGTCTATGTTGGATGAACGATTTTATACATGTTTTAAAAGATTTAAACGGTATATTTATATTATATCTACAAATATGTTGTGGATGAAACATGGGTAGATGAAATAGTTGGTGTGTGATGAAATAAAATGATGAGAGATAGGTGATGATAGAAAGGTGATGATAATTAGGTAAATAGATAAAGATGAATATGTAATGTAGGATGAAAGGAGATACCATAACCTTAACCGGCAATGTGGCGATGTAGTCATCTACCAGAGTATAGATGGCGACCACGGACTATTCTAGACAACCCAGTGGAAACACCAGCAAGCCCATAGCCTGTAGGTGATGAATTACGAGTTCATGCGATGTTGTAACTACGTATTCATGCGATGATACTCTAACCCCTTACTATGAATTACGAGTTTAGACGATGTTGTAACTACATATTCATGGGATGTCACAAATTCCGCATGCCAAACCAATGGTCATAATTCACATCAGTGAGAATGGTTCATTTTTTTGTAAAACCAAAATCAGATTGGAAGTTTTGATTTTTTATTTTGGAAAATGTCAAACCATTGGTTTTTTATTTCGGTTTTGGTTTTTTGTTTTTTTAAATATATTTTCAGGGCTTTGTTTTTTATTTTTATTTTATAGATTTCTTCATCAACAAATGTTGCTACAATTTAACAAAAATAAATAATTTGCTAAAACATAATACAAGAGGAAGTTTGTTCACATTTAGTCATTGAACTTTTTAGAGGGAAACGAACTTTTGATTTTGTTCATATTTAGTCACTAAACTTTTTTTCGTTATCCACTAAACTATTGAGACTGTTCACATTTTACCCTTATGACCGGTAACAGCTGGTCATAAGGGTAAAATGTGAATAGTTTCAATAGTTCAATGGCAAATAGATAACGAAAAAAAGTTTAGTGACTAAATGTGACAAAAGTCGAAAGTTCGTTACCCTTTCAAGTCATTATCCCTATGATCTAAACATTGGTTTAGAGGTTGATGCGTCCCAATCCAAATTATATTATAGAAAATGAATTTATATAATCTGATAATTAGAGTCCTCGTTTGTAGTAGAGGACAGCGAGAGTGAGAGCGGATAGAGGGTTTTATGCAACATATGGCACCAAATTACACGTATTATTGTGTGGATTTAACCTATTATATCAACTTTTCGAGGTTGGTTAACTTGGTGGCTTTGAAGTCCAACTTATATACTAATTATATTTTTTTGTCTTTTCAGTGTCACGGATCAAACCTTGTTATGAAAATTCTTGACGATTATAATATAAATATTTTCTTAATAGTATTAATAGTATTTTGTTGAATACAGTAGAATTGTTTCTTATGAAACATGTTGTCGAAAGTGGTGTTAACCGATTACTTACATACACTTCTACAACTCCTATTACAAATTAATTTCCTGGGGAAAACCGTTTCACTGGCAATGGGTCATCATGCTTCTAAAGTAATCAAATATATAATCTATTACCTATTACCTATTACCTATGAAGCTATGACTTTGAGTTATACGGACACATGTGGAGTCATATATACATGCGATTGATGTTAAGTGTAAAGCTAAAGAACTCGATGACGATGATCTTGTATATGATGCTAATGAATCAACAAATTATAATGCATACTTGATGTTGTTAGTTGATGATTCAAACAATATGTCTTCATGAAAAAACAATAGAAAAATGAAGTGTATATTGGGTTCAAATGAAACTAAATGTGATAATCTTAACAATGAGTCGTAATACCCCAAAATAATTATGCATTTTATTTTTCTATATTTTATTCATTACACAAACATAGATCATCAATAACCTCAAATACCGCATCACATATCAAATTGTTTCAATTGTTTAAAACCAAAGAAAATATTAAGCTATCATTGGGAATGGAATTTGGCGAGGAGGGATTTCGGATTATAACCAACAAATATGTAAAAGACAGATCGAAGAAGATTGTCGTGCTAAAGATTGTAAATGAAGTATCAAAGCGACAAAAAGATAAAATTAAATAAAATTTTCAAGTTTGTAAGTTTGTGGACGAGCACACTTAACTAGAGCTGTAAACTAACTGAACATTTGGTAAACCATTCATGAACCGTTCGGTGGAAAGTTCGTTTGTGTTCGTTTATTTAATAAATGAATGAACATGAACACAAGTTCTTATACGTTTAATTAAACGAATGAAAATGAACAATGGTTTCGTTCACTCATTTATGTTCGTTTATGTTCGTTCGTTTATGTTTATTTATGTTCATATATATTCACTTGTTTTTTATTATATTACTATATTATATGTGTGTTTATGTTCATATATGTTCAATTGTGTTTTGTTTATCTTTGTTCATTTATGATTGTTAAGCATGCTCACAAAAATAAACGAACGAATATAAACAATGTAATTTGTTAAATGAACGAACATGAACAAGAAAAATCGTTCATTTATCTGTTCGTGTTCGTTCATTTGTTCGGCTAACTTAAACGAACGAACATAAACAAACCCTTCTTTGTGTTCTTTCGATTTGTTTACTACCCTACACTTAACACACAACTGTGTCCCATCATCCACATGCCAACAAACAAGTGTTATTGTTATGTCACTTCATAAATGATAAATTGGTTGATAGTACAAAAAACATATTGCATACAAAGCAAATCACCCGAACTTCGAATGACCACTAAAATGTTTATATTCTTGTGGAAATGGATGAAAAAAAAATCCAATCATAAAAAAGTATGCAAAAACTAACCTAAAAGTTTAATCGAATAAGTTCCATTTCTAGATTACATATTCATGTGGAGTCACTATTAAAATGGATCAAAACCATCTAAGGATAAATTCTGTAAAAATGTTTAAGTTTATGGAAAAAAACCTAATGGTAATCCCACCATGCCCCAAACATTGTCATATTGTTTCGTGTTCGTGTAGGGTTAAAACTTAAATGTGTTGAGATAGTTTGACCATAACCCAGCTCGTTTAATTATCGTATCATGCCGTGTGAACCCATTTATTTTCGTGTAGGGTTGGCAGGTGTAGGGTTTAAATCTTGTAAATATGGTGTGTCATGCTAGATAGAAATACTAAATAGGTTGAAAGAGTAAGATTATATCAGTGGAAAAGGAAAAGTGAAAAACATGAAGGAGTAGTAGTTTGGGAGGAGAAGGGGGGAATGAGATTGTGAAGCATAGAATACTAATAAAAATGTGAAAACTAAAAATAAATATTAAGTGTGGCGGCTAATTAGTGGCTTCCATATTATAAAATGACTAAACCCAAAGTTTTCTTTTATTTTTTGTTTTGGGCATGTTTAGTTTACCTAAAATATTAAAAGAAGAGTACATTACTGAAATCGTCCCTATGGTTTAGTCAAAATTGCACGTTTGGTCCCTAATTTTTTTTTGCACTCGGATCGTTCATGTGGTTTGATTTTGTTGCATTTTTCATCTCTTACATATATAAAGTTAGGGACCAAACGTGCAATTTTAACCAAACTATAGGGACGAAAAACGCAACAAAATCAAACTACAGGGACGATCTGAGTGCAAAAAAAAAGTTAGGGACTAAACGTGTAATTTTCACCAAACCATAGGGACGATTTTAGTAATTTACTCTTAAAAGAAATTGCATATAAATATACAGATCATTTTCATGTTGAAAATTTGGACCCTAACATTACTCATTAATTAATCGGGTTGCAATCTCCGACCCATACCTGTTCATTTATGTGTCGAGTTCGTGTTATCTTTCGTGTCGTGTCGAGAATTGTCACTCTTACCCAAATGTTTCCGTTTAGACATGTCACATGCTACCGTGGCTTCAAAAACCTAGAAAACCTATTACTACCTGTTATAATGGTCACTTAAAAAAATATTACCTTTTAACAACACTCATTTAGTTCAATAGTCTTTTTCAAGTTCTTCATATCAATATCTTATTTAAAATTGTTTTTCATTTTGCAAGATCATGATTGGAAAATCCTACAAAACTAGTTTCCAAATTTGCTCACAAGGTATTGTTTATGTGGTACCCATCATAACTTATGCATTTTGACTACCACATGGGTGGTGGAATTAACTTTAACTTTTGGTGCATTAACCATAAATATTGTTGTTGTATACCGCAAAGAAAACATCTTTAGTAGAAATGGTGATACTAAAGCGTTAGATCACAATGATATTACATGATTGTAACAATACGCTACTTAATTTGAAATACGTATAATGAAATGATGATACTATATAAAGACTTCTTGCAATGTACGATGTTGGATTTCAAGTTCAATGGATGCATTTTTGAGGTCCGGATAGATAATAAAGACCAAACATGTGAGATCCAAATCGGATTAAGATTTAAAATCCTAATCAAGGGTACTAGATTGTTTTTCTCTTCTCTACATTTTTACTAAGAACAATACGAGATCTTAACAACCAATATACTTTCCTTTTCTTTTCAAAAAACTTTATAGGGTTTGTTACCATATATATGTTAGTATCTTAATCATATTTACACAGAATCATGGCAATTTATACCTTGCCCATATCAACCTCAGCTACGAGTTACTAATTCAAAAATCTCTAGGGCGGGAAAAAAAACCAATTTCGTGATCAAATGAGAGGCCCCACCGGACGCCACCCTCCAACGGAGGGCGTTGTACCGGACCACCGCCTCTCGACTCCAACACCTGTAGATCCATTGAAGTTCAATGTCGGTGGCGGAGGAACCCGCGGAGATTCCGAGGGTATTTTCTCCGGTAGCCGTCCCTCTTCTTGTTACTCTGCTGGCGTTAATCATCGCCGTTCAGCCTCCGCCGTCGTCATTAAAAACCGATCCAACCAAACCCACGCTATCTCCGCCATCAATTCCTACCTCTCCGAACGTTCCTTCCCGATCTCCTTCAAACTTAAATCTCTCCCAACCAGCAAAGACATCAACGACACCCTAAAATTCGTTCTCACGCATCTCGATTATCTGCCTAGTAATAAGATGGAGGATGATTTGCTTATGGTTTTGAAATACTTGAATTGCCCGATTAAGATTAGCAAGTCGGCCTTAAAATCCCCAGGAACTGATCACGTGTTTCCTACTGTATTAGCGATTCTTCATTGGCTTGTACAGATTGCATTGTACAACGAGCACCTTGTAAATTCCATTCAGTCACAGTCAATTTCTGGAGACACTCTGTTCTATTATACTCTGAATACTTACATGGATTGCTTAAGGGGATACGATGATGAAAATATCATGGAGAAGTTACAACAGGTAATAATGTCACTTTTCTTCGTTTAATCAAAATACCTAAAAGTTCGTTACTTATGCTGATTTGGGTTCCTAAAACGTTGATAACAGGAGAAAAGCTTTCTGGAGGAGAAAATAAAGGTGAAATTAAAAGATGTGAAGGATTTGGAGGCAAAGCTAGAGTCAATAAAGTCTGGGCCATCACTGAGGGAATCAAAAGAGGAGGAACTGAGGATGCTGGAAAAGGATATTAAGAAGTTCAATGAATTAATCCAACAGTTGCAGACACATGTTGTGTCTGTGGAGAAGCTAATGGAAGAAAAAGAGAAGGAATTGGGAATTAAAACAGAGGAGAGGATTAGGATGTGTGAGGAGAATGAAGAGTTGAAGAAGAAAGTGGAAGAACAGGGTATGAATATGAGAGAAGCAGAGAGGTTGAAGAGAGAGTTACAATCAGTGGAAAGAGATATTGAAGAGGCTGAGACTGAAAGGAACAAATGGGAGGAAAAGTATTGGGATCTTGATGCTGCCATGAAGACAAAGTTAAAGGAGCTTAAAGCACTTCAGATTGAATGCAACCAGACTATACAGAGGTACACTTTTTTTGACATATGAATGATCTTTATCAATTATCACAACCTTATTGATATTTCTGGTTTCTTTTAGGTTGAAACTAGGAAATGACTTCCAATATGATCTGAATGCAAAAGGGTTAAGACCTGTTGAGGTTCTTGGGATGGATTATAAGTCAACACTGAAACCTGCACTAAAGTCTGCTAGTGATGACGTAAAGACAAGTTCAATGGAAAATCTTGAAAGTTTGATATCACTTCAACAATCATCCCGTGACATTAATGCAAAGATTGATGCAAAAAGAAATCGTATTCTTGTACTTAAATCACAAATTGAGGAAGTAAGTCCCAACTATTGTTGTTTATAAGTCTTTTTAAGTACTTTTTGCAAACATTTGGGAATGTTTGATTGTGGAGAATAGCAGTGGACTTTCCTTTTGCTACCAATATGGCAATGTACTTTACTTGTTACATATTGTTATCATTAAGGAAATGTAAGTACATTGCTATTATGAGTGTAGAGTTATAAGTACATTGCTATTATTGATCAGGTGGAAACTCGAATAAATTTGATAAAGAAAGAAACACAAGATTACACCTCACAATGTGCTATGGAAGCTCGGAAATTGGTAGAGAAGTTTAAAGCCGAGTCTTATAAAGTGGATGTTGTTGAAAAAGAAGCTCGTGAACTTGTTGAGGTAGTTTCTGAATTTGTTTTTTATTTTTTATGTTAGTTATTTGAAACAATGATGAGGAATGGATATTAACAAATAATGTGTGTTATGCATTTGTGAAGAGTTCAAAAGTGAAGTTAAAGGAAACAATGATGCGAAATGAAGAAGAAGTTGAAATGTGTAGTGATGAGTTATTTGCATTGATTGATTCGGTGTCCAAGTGTAAAGAGTTCATGGTTTCAAAAATATCAAAAATGAAAATTGAGGTTACAGAAATCGGTGTTGATATAGCACAAGTTCACAAGGCATCATTGAAAACTTGTTTATGATGTTGATATGTTTTGTTTTTTGGTTTGGTGGTTGTTGATTGAAATCCTACCTTTCGTTTATATTAACTTTAACATATGATCCGGTTTGAGTTTATTTATTATAAATTGAGAATATTAAACATAATTTTTAGAAATAATTGAACATATGATTCGGTTAAGGTTTTTTGATATACAATTATTATGGTTATTTCATTTGTATGTAATTATTAGAGTAAACTACAGTTTACTATGGTTTGCCCAAATCATGAGTTTTGATCATAGTATTGTGATTTGGTCATGGATGGTCTCTATTGCACTTGCATTGTTTGGTAACAACATTGGTACTTGGACTTAACAAGGCTAACCGAATGGTTGTTAAAGCTCTTAAAAATAACAATATTGCCTTATACTACATAAACAAAAAAATGTTATACATCGACTATTTTTGTAAAAACTGTAATTATACACAAGACACTTTGGCCTAAGAATCTCCACAACAACACAAACACAACCAACGTAGCTTGATCCTTTCTCAATGAAATTTGGTTTCGTTGTACGCCCAACATAAGGATTGGTACGCTCAGCGTACTCGTTGAGACTTGACTTTTGTTGACTTTGACCCTTAGTTAAGATTTAGGGTTTTTGACCATGAGAAAGGCAAAATGGTCCTTTTGCCTTTAGAAGGTTTATCCGTGGGATTTGGACTCATGAGTGAGTTTTGGACCTTAACTATTAATTAGGGTAATTATTTTGTTGACTAGGTGGAGTCTAGATCTGGCAGTTCGGGTGTTAGATTTACGTGTCGTCAGTATCAGGTGAGTTTCCTCACTTATTCTTACTTGTGTGGTAGAATAGTTGTATTTATGATGACCAGTTGGGTCTAGTTGTTATGGTTATGTTATGCTAGTTATATGAGATTGAGGATGCTGATAGCTAAGCAGGGTTGCTAATAACCCACAGGGCGTGCTGTTAGCTCATTGGGACTACTAATAGTCCCTAGGGTTGCTGATAAGCCATAGTTGTTTATTTTATGTTGTGTTGTATGTGGTATCTTAGAGAACTCACTAAGCTTTGTACTTACAAGTGTTGATTTATATGTGGCAGGTACTTCCGAGGACCGCGGGAAGACGAAGGTCTGATTGTACACACGCGATGGGAGATTTACTACTGGGACATGTTTATGAACTCTGAAATTTGTGATACTGTTTGTTTTGGGATAATTATGTAATTGATAACTTGGTTGTGAAACTATGATTTTTGTAAATTAAAAATGAAAATTTTGGTCTAAAATTTGAGGTGTTACATTTGGCCTTCTGAAGAGTATGTTGAGCGTACAGGTGTACACTCAGCGTAATGAGGGTGGCATGCTTTAGCAATTTGTACCTTGTGCTTCGAGGGTGAGTACACGACGCATACCATTCTGTTACGCATGGCGTACTCCCCATAATGTCATTTTGGGCCTTTTAAGGTTTGGGCATTGTTGGGCCATTGGACTTCTGACTTTGGGTCATGGATAGTTTGTGGGCTTTCTTGGTATTGGTCCCATGATGGTTTTTGGGCCCAATTAGGAAGTTGGGCTATTTTAGGCTTTAGGTTGCCATTTAGGGATTTGGGCTTTTTTTGTAAATGGGTTGGATCTTGGTTTTAGGTCAAGTAAGAAAAGGGTCAAATGGTCTTTTACCCTTTAGGAAATTGGATGATGGAATGGGACTCGGATTTTGGGTTATTAGGTTAAATTATTAATTAAGGTGGTATTTTTTTCGGTTGGTGTGAGGTTATCCGGTTCAATAGCCGAGTGGTTATTTGATTATCAGCAGATTGAGGTGAGTCTCCTCACTGTACTCGTGGTCGAAGGCATCAATGTCAGCCCACTAGGATATGTTATGCTAGTTGTCTTTATGACTATTGCATGGTATATTGGGCTAGGCCTATTGTATGTTGGGCTAGGCCCATGGATCGGGAAGGGCTAGGCCCATTATATGCTATGTAGGGTGTTAACCGTCTTTGTGACTTTTGCATTTGTATGATCGGGATAGGCCATTATGGTGGGTTAGGCCTAATGTGAGGGCTAGACCCAATGGTATGTATGGTATGTGGTATTTTCGGAAACTCACTAAACTTTGTGCTTACGATTTTTATGGTTATGGTTTCAGGTGCTTCCGGTTTGAAAGGGAAGGGAACGACATGATCGCAGCGCATCCACCCATGTTTTCGCATTGTGATGATTTTGAGATTGTACTTTGATGATTGTTTTATTTTGAAATACTTTTAAATATTTGAATAAAATATATGTAACGACCCGTCTCCGGTATGATATTTCCTTGGTATTTATTTTGAAGTCTTGCAAGAGGGACTCGGCGAGTTCATAGCCTGACTCGCCGAGTAGGGTCGGGATTTCGAGCACGTGTTAGCTGGCGACTCGGCGAGTCCATATTCCGGACTCGGCGAGTCTGTCCGTCTGGGAGAAACCCTAAATCCCCGGGTTGCCCACTATTTAAGCCACCTTATAGCCCCCAATCTCTCCTCCTTCACCCTCAAAAGCTGTGAGAAAACCCTAATTCGTTCTTGAGTGATTCTAAGTGATTTTGTGTGCTATTGTGAAGGCTTGAAGAAGGAGAAGAAGGAAGGAGCAAGGAGAAGGACTGTAGAACAGAGATTCAAGGGAAAGCAAGAGCTCTTTGAGGTATTCTTCCGTTTTCCCTCTCTTTTATGCCTTAAAACCCTTTCTAGATCTTGTTAATGCCTTTCTCAAAGCTTTATGTTGATATGGAAGATCTCTTATGCCGAGATAACCTTAGATCTGTTCAGTTAGGAGTTGTAGAGCCCAGATCTATTGCCTTTATGGAGCTATTTTGCATATTAACCCTAGATCTACCCCTTTTAAGCATCTTTTAGCCTTTATTCCCTTGTTCATGTGTTTGTACACGTAAAGTTGGAAACTTTACATGGTAAATCAGCTTATTGGACTCAGATCTATCATTTGTATGTTTTGGATTCGAGCAGAATCGAGTGTAGAATAGTTGCATGGCGGTGACTCGGCGAGTCGGAAGAACGACTCAGCGAGTCGAGTCGCGAGTCCCCGATTTCTTCCCTTTTGAGCGGTGTCGAGTGGGTCCAGTGAGTAGTGGAGTGGACTCAGCGAGTTTGAGGGGAGACTCAGTGATGGAGGGACTCGGCGAGTTGTTCATACGACTCGACGAGTCCAAGGCAATCTTCTTAAGCTCAAGAACAACTCGTCGAGTTGTTCATATGACTCGGCGAGTCGGATGAAGATTGTCTGAGTTCTTGGATCGAATGAGTACTCGTCGAGTCGATGCCATACTCGACGAGTAGCAGCGAGTAGGGTCGAGGAGTGAGAATAGGGACTCGGCGAGTTGGCGGCCCAACTCGGCGAGTCAGGTCAACTGTGGGTTGACTTTGACTGAGAGTTGACTTTGACCAAGGGTAAAAGAGTCATTTTACCCAGTGCAGTGTTTAGTTTTTGATTGAGTGTGTTTATGGACTTGTAGCCGGGGAGATACCGGAGCAGCAGCAGTTAGCCCTCCGAGCTATTCACTCAGCAGCCAATCCACGAGGTGAGTTCCCTTTCAGTAGGAACGGGTCTAAGGCCACAATGTCGGCCCGTTTAGCTAGCAGTAGTATCCGGATTTTTATCCGGATGCAGTAATTAGCATGTTTGATGCCTTCGTGGCTCAGACAGGATTATGTGTGTGTTCATGTTAAGTGATACGTTTATGTTATGATCAGACAGCTTCGGACTTCGGCCAGATGTCAGCTTCGGACTTCGGTTCGATGTAGGGGACAAGGTCCCAGTCAGCTTCGGTCTTCGGTCCGATGTCAGCTTCGGACTTCGGTTCGATGTAGGGGACAAGGTCCCAGTCAGCTTCGGACTTCGGTCCAATGTCAGCTTCGGTCTCCGGTCCGATGTAAGGGACAAGGTCCCAGTCAGTCAGCTTCGGACTTCGGTCCGATGGAGGGGGCAAGGCCCCAGTATGTGCTTGATATATTATTGTATGATATGTGGTAATTTGGGGGAGCTCACTAAGCTTCGTGCTTACAGTTTCAGTTTTGGTTTCAGGTACTTCCGCCAGCAGAGGAAAGAGCTCGGGTTGATGGCATCGCACACACCACAGCTTCAGTTTTTATCCTGGGAGTTGATTTAGTTTTTGAATTTTTATATAACATGGATATGATACAGTTTCCCGTTCAGTGTTTTATTATTATTCGAGATATGGCATGTATGGTTTTACGATATGACACTCAGGTTATGGTTTTTGGTTATGTTGAAAAATGAAATTTTTGGGTCGTATTTTTGGGTCGTTTCAAGTTGGTATCAGAGCCCTGGTTTGAGGGATTCGGATACACTTCCGGGTGTATCTGAACTCAAACTAAGGGGGAAATAAAAAGATTTTTCTAAAAAGGAAAAATGTTTTCTAAAAGAGTTTTGAAAGCACTTAGAAGGAAAGAATTTTTTTTTAAACAAGATAAGGGTGTGGTGCATGCGATCAGCCGAGCTCAAGTAAGTACTCCCAAATTACCCATACAAGTTAATTGTTCAGTTTCAGTTTCAGTAGAACAGCATGCTAGTATAGGACTAAGGATCTAGGAGGATGCCTTATGTACCTGTTTTATGTGATATAGCTTTATGAGTATTGCATGCTAGTATTGAGTAGACAGCAGTAGGATAGCCTGTTTAGGTTATGCCTGATAGTAAGAGCTTAGCATTGTATGCTAGAGTAGCTTCTCGTTATGAGGATAGTTTTGCCTGAGTATGTTTCCTTACCCGAATGCTGCTTGCTTTGTGCTTTGTGGGACTCTGAATGGTGGGAGTTAGCCATTAGGTGAATACGCCACATCACATGTGATCAGGGTTGAATAATCTCAGAGTGCTGGATTTGGCCCTATTGCGCAGCTCTTGTTTGAGTCCAACCGTTATAGGGACGAGTCTTTTACTTGAAGGATTATCTGAGCCTCGTCACATGTGATGGTGTTCAGGTGGTGGCTAATTAACATTATAAGGAGGCCTTCAGCAGCTGAGGACTAGTTGTGTTGAGTCTGAGGTTTCCCTAGGGCAAGCCTAGGATGAGAGTAGCAGAGATCAGCAGTAGTAGAAGTGACTTGGTGGAGTCAAGGCGGTTCTTGAGGAAAGTACGGATAGATGTGGAAGGTAGTATGGGCCCGTACTACTGAAAGCAGAGGATCCGTACTCGAATCAAGGAAGGCCGAGACAAGGCCAGGAAGCTAATAGTAGTATCAATGACCCCTTGAGATATTTCAGTTTCTGATATTGCTATGATGTGTTTCAGTATGGTGGTTTTGCGTCCGAGGACAGCAGCCGGCAGTGGAGGTGCTGGGGAGGGATCAGGATCAGGCTCGGGGAGCGAGCACATGGATGAGCAGACCAGAGAGTTTCTTTCTTCAGAGATCACTCGTATCATTTTAGAGCAGACTCCTGTGATCTTCGGTTCGATCAAGGAGGGGATTCTAGAGCTGATGGATGAGAAATTGGGCACCTTCCGTGCCGAGGTGGCGGCCATGATGGGGTCGCGCACCCTTACTTTCAGGGAGTTCAGGGCATGTGGAGCTCCGGACTATCATGGGGCACGAGACCCCATAGCGAGTACCAGATGGTTGGCAGATGTGGCCAACGCTTTCCGCACTAGCAGATGTCCCGAGGGGGACAAGGTCAGACTGGCGTCCTGTCTTCTGAAGGACAGGGCACGGGATTGGTGGGAGGAGGTCGGACATGCCATTGGGGATGATGCAGCATTGGACGCCATGACCTGGGCTGATTTCTCTACCAGGTTCAGGGCGGAGTTTGCACCGGTCATTGAGGTGCAACAGCTAGCTAGGGAGTTTCAGGACCTCACCCAGACTACAGAGACAGTGGCGGAGATCACCGCCAAGTTCAGGGAGAGGGCTCTTCTCGTTCCTCAGTATGTAGCTGATGAGGAAATGAAGAAGGCCCGTTATCATGAGATGTTGCGGAGCGATATCCGCCAGTTTGTGAGCCGGTCCAGCTGTAAAACGCTGGAAGATATGATTGCTAGAGCTCGGGAGAGGGAGATTGATCTTGAGATGGAGAAGAAGAGGAAACCGGAGGCGGTTTCGGGTTCAGGCGGTTCGGGAAAAAAGCCCAGGGTTTCAGATCACAGGCCCAGGGGACAGCCGAGCCACGGTCGATGTGGTAGGTGTGGGAAGATGCACGAAGGAGCGTGCAAGGCAGGGAGTTCCGGCTGCTTCAAGTGCGGTCGGATTGGACATTTGAGTAGGGATTGTACGGCTCCTGCTACTGCCGTCGCAACATCAGATCTGATTTGCTTTCAGTGCAATCAGAGGGGACATAAAAAGTCCCAGTGTCCGAGCATAGCCGCAGCAGGGAAGGTGGTTGCACCTGCCCCTGCTACCTTGAGGATTACGGATGGCCGACAGGGCCGAGCCGAGACGCCAGTGGCGAAGAGCAAGGCGTTTCAGATGACAGCAGAGGAGGCGCGAGCGACTCCTGATGTGGTGACGGGTATGTATCTTCCTTCATCTCTTTATTATTATTATCGTTTGAGTATTGCTTATGATTGTATGTTTTATTCAGGGTCGTTCTCTGTGAACGGCATTTCTGCTATGGTATTATTCGATTCGGGGGCTACCCGATCATTCGTATCGCTTACGCTTAGCAAGAGATTTAGTAGAGCTCCAGGGGAACTGGATTGTCCATTAGAGGTTGAGATAGCAGCTGATAGGACCGTGAGGGTCGGCAGAGTGCATAGAGGGTGTTCCCTTCAGTTGTTTGACGAGCAGTTTTCAGTGGACCTGGTACCTATTCCCCTGCGAGGGAATAAGGTTATTGTGGGCATGGATTGGCTAAGCCCCAATGGGGTGGTGATTGATTGTGAGCTCCAGTTAGTGAGGGTCCGCACTCCCAGTGGGGGAGAGTTAGTGATTCAGGGCGAGAGGCCACAGCGGGGACCGACCTTTTGTTCCGCCGCAAGGGCGAGACGCTTTGTTCAGCAGGGTTGCGCCGGTTTTGTAGCTTACGTCTTGGATGCCCGGGGGAAGGGCAAGACGACAGTTGATGATGTTCCTATTGTTCGAGACTACCCGGACGTGTTTCCCGAGGATTTGCCGGGGATACCTCCTGAGAGACAGGTTGAGTTCAGGATCGACCTAATTCCTGGTGCGGCTCCGATAGCCAAAGCACCGTATCGATTAGCTCCCCCTGAGATGCAGGAGTTGTCTACACAGCTACAGGAGCTGTTAGACAAGGGTTTCATTCGGCCGAGCAGTTCGCCTTGGGGAGCGCCGATCCTGTTTGTGAGGAAGAAGGATGGGTCGCATCGTATGTGTATAGATTATCGGGAGTTGAATAAGGTAACGGTGAAGAACCGTTACCCACTTCCGAGGATAGATGATTTGTTTGATCAGCTTCAGGGAGCATCTTGGTTCTCCAAGATCGATCTACGCTCCGGTTATCATCAGATGCGGGTTAGAGATGAGGATGTGCAGAAGACTGCTTTCAGGACCAGATATGGTCATTACGAGTTTGTGGTGATGCCATTTGGGCTCACCAATGCTCCAGCCGCGTTCATGGATCTCATGAACCGCGTGTGTAGGCCGATGCTGGATCGGTCAGTGATAGTGTTCATAGATGACATCTTGGTATATTCCAAGACGCAGGAGCAGCACGAGGAGCACCTGCGGGAGGTGCTGGAGGTTTTGAGGAAAGAGAGACTTTTCGCAAAGTTCTCCAAATGTGAGTTCTGGTTGCGCGAGGTGCAGTTCCTTGGTCACCTCGTCAACCAGAAGGGTATTCTGGTAGATCCGGCCAAGGTAGAGGCCGTGATGCAGTGGGAGGTCCCGAAGTCTCCATCTGAGATTCGGAGCTTCCTAGGGTTGGCAGGGTATTATCAGAGATTTATTCAGGATTTCTCCAAGATAGCAGTGCCGCTCACCCGACTGACCAAGAAGTCAGTGGTATTTCGTTGGGGTCCGGAGCAGCAGACAGCATTCGAGACCCTCAGGCAGAGATTGTGCGAGGCTCCGATCCTTACCTTGCCAGAGGGAGTAGAGGACTTTGTAGTCTATTGTGATGCCTCGATCACAGGGTTGGGAGCAGTTCTGATGCAGCGAGTCTATGTGATAGCTTATGCCTCGAGACAGTTGAAGCCTCACGAGGCTAATTATCCTACCCATGATTTGGAGTTGGGGGCAGTTGTGTTTGCCCTCAAGATTTGGAGGCATTACCTTTATGGGGTCCGTTGTACTATATACACGGATCACAAGAGTTTGAGGTATCTTATGGATCAGCCGAGTCTGAATATGAGGCAGAGGAGGTGGTTGGATGTGCTAAAGGATTACGACTGTGAGATCCTATACCATCCAGGGAAGGCCAATGTGGTGGCCGATGCCCTAAGCCGCAAAGTGTCGGCGGCCCCTATCAGGGATCTATGTTTGAGGATGACAGTGATCACTCCGTTGTTGGAGCGGATCAAGGAGGCTCAGGTAGAGGGTCTCAAGGAGGAGAGGCAGAAGTGTGAGAGGATCGTGGGCCGAGTAGCTTCATTTGATTACGACAGTCGAGGTTTGTTGACGCTTCACGGGAGAGTGTGGGTACCGTACTGGGGTGGAGTACGGCAAGTGTTGATGGACGAGGCTCATAAGTCTCGATTTTCTATCCACCCAGGAGCGACGAAGATGTATCGAGACCTTCGACCTGATTATTGGTGGCCCTGCATGAAGCGGGACGTCGCCTGGTACGTCGAGAGATGCCTGACCTGCCGGAAGGTCAAGGCGGAGCACCAGAGGCCTCACGGCAGGATGCAGCCGTTAGACATTCCCGTGTGGAAATGGGAGGACATTACCATGGATTTTGTCACCAAGCTTCCCCGGACCGCACGTGGAGTGGATTCGATATGGGTAGTAGTGGATCGGTTGACGAAGAGTGCCCATTTTATCCCGATCCAGGAGAGTATATCAGCGGAGAAGTTAGCCGATATCTATGTGCGTGAGATTGTGGCACGTCATGGAGTGCCGGTATCGGTGGTGTCAGACCGTGATGTCCGTTTCACATCCAGGTTCTGGAAGCGGTTCCACGACGAGATGGGTACTCGTCTCCATTTCAGCACCGCTTTCCACCCTCAGACAGACGGGCAGAGCGAGAGGACGATTCAAACTCTCGAGGATATGCTTAGGGCATGTGTCCTAGATTTTGGTGGCAGTTGGGATACGTACCTTCCGTTAGCGGAATTCTCGTATAACAACAGTTATCATGCGAGCATTGACCGACCTCCCTTTGAGATGCTGTATGGGAGGAAGTGTAGGACCCTGATTTGTTGGGGCGAGGTCGGTCAGCGGGTCATCGGGAGCACGGACGTGGTGCTCAAGACGACTGAGTTGATCCAGCAGGTCCGTAGTAGACTGCAAACTGCTCAGAGTCGGCAGAAGAGCTACGCCGATAGGAGGCGTTCGGACTTGGAGTTCCAGGTGGGGGATATGGTCCTTCTGAAAGTCTCACCTTGGAAGGGTCTCATCAGATTCCGAAAGAGGGGCAAGCTGGGCCCCAGATTTATTGGTCCTTTCAGGGTTTTGGCCCGGGTGGGTCGGGTTGCTTATCGGTTAGATCTTCCTGAGGAGCTTAGCCAGATCCACAACACATTCCATGTGTCCCAGTTGAGAAAGTGTCTGGTGGATGAGTCAGCAGTCGTTCCCCTAGAGGATATTCAGGTTGATAGCAGCCTGAATTATATTGAGAGACCGGTCGCAATTCTGGACCGGAAGACCAAGACCTTGAGGAACAAGGAAATTCAGTTAGTGAAGGTGCAGTGGCAGCACCGGAAGGGGTCTGAGTGGACGTAGGAGGCTGAGAAGGAGATGAGGGAGCACTATCCAGAGATATTTGCAGATTCAGCCGTAGCAGACTTCGAGGACGAAGTCTGAGATAAGTGGGGGAGAATTGTAACGACCCGTCTCCGGTATGATATTTCCTTGGTATTTATTTTGAAGTCTTGCAAGAGGGACTCGGCGAGTTCATATCCTGAATCGCCGAGTAGGGTCGGGATTTCGAGCACGTGTTAGCTGGCGACTCGGCGAGTCTGTCCGTCTGGGAGAAACCCTAAATCCCCGGGTTGCCCACTATTTAAGCCACCTTATAGCCCCCAATCTCTCCTCCTTCACCCTCAAAAGCTGTGAGAAAACCCTAATTCGTTCTTGAGTGATTCTAAGTGATTTTGTGTGCTATTGTGAAGGCTTGAAGAAGGAGAAGAAGGAAGGAGCAAGGAGAAGGACTGTAGAACAGAGATTCAAGGGAAAGCAAGAGCTCTTTGAGGTATTCTTCCGTTTTCCCTCTCTTTTATGCCTTAAAACCCTTTCTAGATCTTGTTAATGCCTTTCTCAAAGCTTTATGTTGATATGGAAGATCTCTTATGCCGAGATAACCTTAGATCTGTTCAGTTAGGAGTTGTAGAGCCCAGATCTATTGCCTTTATGGAGCTATTTTGCATATTAACCCTAGATCTACCCCTTTTAAGCATCTTTTAGCCTTTATTCCCTTGTTCATGTGTTTGTACACGTAAAGTTGGAAACTTTACATGGTAAATCAGCTTATTGGACTCAGATCTATCATTTGTATGTTTTGGATTCGAGCAGAATCGAGTGTAGAATAGTTGCATGGCGGTGACTCGGCGAGTCGGAAGAACGACTCAGCGAGTCGAGTCGCGAGTCCCCGATTTCTTCCCTTTTGAGCGGTGTCGAGTGGGTCCAGTGAGTAGTGGAGTGGACTCAGCGAGTTTGAGGGGAGACTCAGTGATGGAGGGACTCGGCGAGTTGTTCATACGACTCGACGAGTCCAAGGCAATCTTCTTAAGCTCAAGAACAACTCGTCGAGTTGTTCATATGACTCGGCGAGTCGGATGAAGATTGTCTGAGTTCTTGGATCGAATGAGTACTCGTCGAGTCGATGCCATACTCGACGAGTAGCAGCGAGTAGGGTCGAGGAGTGAGAATAGGGACTCGGCGAGTTGGCGGCCCAACTCGGCGAGTCAGGTCAACTGTGGGTTGACTTTGACTGAGAGTTGACTTTGACCAAGGGTAAAAGAGTCATTTTACCCAGTGCAGTGTTTAGTTTTTGATTGAGTGTGTTTATGGACTTGTAGCCGGGGAGATACCGGAGCAGCAGCAGTTAGCCCTCCGAGCTATTCACTCAGCAGCCAATCCACGAGGTGAGTTCCCTTTCAGTAGGAACGGGTCTAAGGCCACAATGTCGGCCCGTTTAGCTAGCAGTAGTATCCGGATTTTTATCCGGATGCAGTAATTAGCATGTTTGATGCCTTCGTGGCTCAGACAGGATTATGTGTGTGTTCATGTTAAGTGATACGTTTATGTTATGATCAGACAGCTTCGGACTTCGGCCAGATGTCAGCTTCGGACTTCGGTTCGATGTAGGGGACAAGGTCCCAGTCAGCTTCGGTCTTCGGTCCGATGTCAGCTTCGGACTTCGGTTCGATGTAGGGGACAAGGTCCCAGTCAGCTTCGGACTTCGGTCCAATGTCAGCTTCGGTCTCCGGTCCGATGTAAGGGACAAGGTCCCAGTCAGTCAGCTTCGGACTTCGGTCCGATGGAGGGGGCAAGGCCCCAGTATGTGCTTGATATATTATTGTATGATATGTGGTAATTTGGGGGAGCTCACTAAGCTTCGTGCTTACAGTTTCAGTTTTGGTTTCAGGTACTTCCGCCAGCAGAGGAAAGAGCTCGGGTTGATGGCATCGCACACACCACAGCTTCAGTTTTTATCCTGGGAGTTGATTTAGTTCTTGAATTTTTATATAACATGGATATGATACAGTTTCCCGTTCAGTGTTTTATTATTATTCGAGATATGGCATGTATGGTTTTACGATATGACACTCAGGTTATGGTTTTTGGTTATGTTGAAAAATGAAATTTTTGGGTCGTATTTTTGGGTCGTTTCAATATAATTGGTGTTTTGATTGTATTAAAAATGAAATTTTTACCTCTTAATTTTTGGGACGTTACAACATGTGTACAATCCCGCTGAACTCTTCTGACAAACAACCTACAAAACATTTTATCCATAACTGTAAACATAAAGCTTAGTGAGTTCCTCAGTATACCACATATTCCACCATATATATAATGCATACAAAGCAAGGTCCTTGACTCTAGCGCCGAATAACCAAATATCCTATCCACATACATATATCATACATGCCAATACATATCATGTGAATATTGTAGCCCCGCCATAGTCTTATAATCACTTTCATTGTTACAACCTCCATTGTAGTCTTTCTTGACATGGTTCCTACCATGGTCTTTCATACGGTTTCCATAGTTCCCGCCATGGGCTTTCCCTGCAATGCCAAGGGCCAAATCTTGGTCTTACATACAAGTTTCATGGGCCAAATTCTAGTATTTCATACAATACATAAAGTCATAAGTAGTCAATGATCAGATAGATAGTCCACCCGAAAGTAATAAATCAAACAAGAACCGTGCAATAAAGTTTTAGATGAAGAGTTCTCAGGTTATCTAACTTAACAATCTACAACCAATACTAACATTACCAACCACCACCACCTCCTCCACCACCCGCCACCACCATATCCATGTATAAATACCCAGTTCCGCTATACTTGTTCATATATGAATATACGTATTCATATATGAATATGACTTGTTCCGTCGACCCGGTACGCTAAAGCGCTTAAGCGATAGATTCGAAATGAGTGGCCCTGATTTATTCTCTCATTCTCAAATGAGAACAACTAAAGGTTAAGAACCCTAAGAACTATTGGTTTTAACTAATAGTTAAGGTTGTTTGTACTTTTTCTAGTGTTTGATTCTTTTTTTTTTTTTAAGTTTTTGTAAATGATAAAAACCAATAAGGACAAAACGGTCTTTTTGAGAAAACATATTCCATATGTTAGATCTGATATCATTTCCTCATTATTCTCCAAAAACAAAACAAGTATCCTTTCATCTCCTTTAACCATCTCTGATGAACATCACTACATCCACCATCGGCAATTAAACCTTCTCCTGTCGTCGGAATTTTAGATCTGGTGTAACACCCGATTCCTAGTACGTATTTAAATTCAAGAAATGTTGCAATTTACTTTGGGACTCGACGAGTTGGAGGCCCGACTTGTCGAGTAGACTCATCATTTATCGGGAGTTTAAGTGGCCTACTCGACGAGTCGGGAGACCGACTCGACGAGTAGGAGTTGTCTGGACAAAACCCTAATATTTAGGGTTTGCACCCTATTTAAACAACTTAACTTGTCCCAAACTAGCCTCCATCACTCTCCCAAATCAGAGAACCCCTGGATTGAAACCCTAAACCCCTATTGTGTGTTCTTAAGCATTTGGTGACCTTTTTGAGTGTATTTGAAATGGAAGAAGAAGAAGGAAGCTTGGGGATTCAAGGGGAAATTAGTAGATCCAGGAAGTGAGGTGCATTTCCAGCTTGTTTGAGGTAAAAAGCTCCTACCTTGACTTCTTACTTGTTAGATCTATTTTAGGACTTGAATCTTGTCATTTTTGGGGCATTTCCAAGTTACCTTCAGGTTTGGGTCATTATGTAGAGAAATAGTTTCAGATCTGGAACCTAGGAGGGTTCTCATGGCATAAAGGTGCCAACTTTACTGCCATGAGAGCCCCATGCACCTTGAAGACTTCATTTTAGGTCCTTTTGAGCTAAATGACTAATGCATGAACGTAAAGTTTGTAACTTTACGTGTATTATGGACCCTAGGAGGTCAGATCTATGTTCTGAATTTGTTAAGACCCATTATGATCGATTGTATAGTTTTGGACACAGAGGGACTTGGCAATTCGTTCTTGGGGCTCGGCGAGTCGGGGTGCATTTTCCACCAAATCCTTCTGTTTTTGGAACAGTTGTTAAGATCGAAGGTTTCCCCAGTTGTTTAGGTTCACTAGGAACTTGGAAATCATAGGACTCGGCGAGTGGATGAACAGACTCGGCGAGTTCAAGGCAATGTCCCAGCCACATGAAGACAGACTCAGCGAGTTCAAAGGGAACTCGGCGAGTCATAGACTGAACATCTTCTTATGGATGAAGATGAACTCGGCGATTTCAAGGGCAAACTCGGCGAGTCGATTGAAGATTGTCCGATGTGTTGTTGAAGGCGAACTCGTCGAGCTCTTGCTAGACTCGACGAGTAGGGACAAGATTATGGCATTTTGTGTATATGGGGACTCGACGAGTTGACAGGTTCACTCGGCGATTCAAGTCAACTACATTTTAACTTTGACCATGGATTTGACTTTGGCTTTGACTTGGACTGAGTGACCCTTGTAAGGGTTACGAGTATGAGTTGATAACTTAGAAGAGTTGTCGTGTAGGAATTGAGGAGGCGGGGAGAGTCGATTTCCACACCGAGATCAGTGCAGACACTACACGACTTCGAGGTGAGTTTCCTCCTAGTAGGGGTGTCGGCCCACAAGTGAGAGTGTTGGATAGATGATTGCCTTTGTGATAATTATCTATGTTTTTATGTGATATGCTTACTGTGATTGATAGGATTAACGTGCTTGATATGATTACTGTGCTTAATGTGTGTTAGCAGTAGTAGGGGTGAAATAGTCTTCGGCTACCGGTTGAAAGATACCGAAGGAGAGGTTAGCTCCCAGATACCAATTGAAAGATATCGAAGGGGAGGTTAGTTCCCAGTTACCAGTTGAAAGATACCAAGGGGGAGTCCAGCTCCCGGCTATGCCTAACGATTACCGGTTGAAAGATACCGAGGATTAGGCATTATTTGGTATGGGTATGATGGGGGAGCTCACTAAGCTTCATGCTTACGATTTTTAGTTTTGGTTTCAGGTACCTCTTCATCTAAGGGGAAGGAGACGGTGGTGTAGCAGCGCATCACACATTGCACATGATTCCGCATTTGAGAAGCCTGGGATTTGTACTATGATATTATATTATTCGTTGGAATGTTTTTGAAACTTATGATTTATGATTTTGTGGTAAAAGGAATTGTAATGCTGTTTTCAATAAATATTTAAGTAATATATTTTCAAACAAAATTTTTTGGGTCCCGAGTTTGGGGTGTTACATCTGGAACTACTGATGTGATGCCTTTTCCGCTATTTTGGTGAACCACCACCGTTTTTTCTTCTTCTACTGTCAAAAATCGAAATCAGACACCACTAAATGACCTTCCTTGTTTCAGATATGCTCCGACAAGCACTAACATAACCGCTGGATTCACTTAGATCTGTTTAGATGTGGTTTGGATCTATTTAAATATGGCTTAGATCTATTCAGATTTGGTTCAGATCTAGTCTACCACCAACCTACGACGACTTTCCACCAACTCCATCACCAACCTCTAATGCATCAGATCTATTACACGATCATCGATGTTACACCACCGCCTCAGCTTCAGTTTTCTCACCAATTGACCGGAAAATGTTAAATCTGGATCTAAATCACCGGAATATCTCAAATCTAAAGATAAATTGACAAAAAACGACCACTAGACACCGGAATAGCTCAGATCTGAAACCTTAGTGTAGCTACTGGCGTGAACCGACAAATCTACGAGCTCCGACAACTGACAAGGCCATATCTCAAAGCTTCGATGACCGCCGACGATTCACCACAACCCCCTCCATCTATTTCTTTCTCTCTGATTACTGGTGAAACACATAAGTTATGTCGATTTTATTGTTTTTCCTTCTATTAAACTGTGAATGTTCTATTAAAATGTAAATTTAATATTTTAATCTCTATTTTTGTTTATTTTTGTTAATCTTAGTTTTAAATGTTGTTACGTTGTGAATCTAAGTTTATTTTCTTACTTGTTGTAATATTTGTACAAAATTGTTATTCACATTTATGTTTTATGGTATTTATGTTGTAGATTGAATTTAGAATGTATGTTATTATGTTAATGTTTTGTCAAATAATGTTATTTTAAGTTTTATAAGTTGTGGATTTTGGTCTTTTAATGTTTTAGATATTGTTTGAATGAGTTAATTAATATGTTTTTAAGTTGTGAATACTATGAATGAGAGTCCAAAACTGTTATATTAAACTATGAATGAGAGTCTTGAAATGTTCCATTAAACTGTGAATTTATGTGGTGCACACAATGTGTTTGATGAAATGCTTCCACAAAATCATGTATGTTTTTTAGTTGTAAATATTGTGAATGAGAATCTTAAACTGATTTATTAAATTGTGAATTCAAGTCTTGAAATGTAAGTTTTAAGTTATACGGTCATGAATGTATAATTTTTTTGTATTAAACTTTGAATTTATTATATTAAGTTATGAATTTTGTGTATTAAACTACAAATTGATTGTATTAAGATGTGAATTGATTGTATTAATCTATGGATTAACTGTATTAATCTGTGAATTGACTATATTAATCTGTGAATTTAATATGATTTTTTTTCTAAAATATAAGATGAAAGTTGTATTATACACATATCTTATTTTATAATTTTGAATATGTAAAGATTAAACTGTGAATATTTGTGTAAATAAACTTTTAAATAAGTACTAACTTATCCATCTAAAGATATAAATGTAAGTTTGAAATCAATAATTGGTTATGAATGTATAGTTTGCATGTACTAAACAATGAATTTATTATATTAATATCTAAATTTTGCATATTAATTATGAATTGATTGTGCTAAGTTGTGAATTGACTCTATTAAACTGTGAATTTTTAGTTAATTTTGTGTTAAAATATGAAAGATTTATTTATTAATGTTTGTATTAATTTATATATATATATATATATATATATATATATATATATATATATATATATATATATATATATATATATGGCTAGGTTATAATATGGATGGTAAGTATTGTGTGGATGTAGGATTGAATATGAACCAAGAGTTTAAAATACATATTCTAATAGAATATGTATTATGATTGAATACAAATTCTGACAGAATACATATTCTAATTGAATGAACATTTTGAAGAATAACAATTTTTTGAACCATGAGTTGAAGAATAACAACATTCTTAAAGAATAATCATATATTATTAACATTATTAAAGAATCTAAGGTCCAAAAATAAACGAAAAAATAATTTTTACTGTCACATTCTATAAAAATACAATGTTATTTTTTGAATTTTTGCCACATTCTATTAGAATACAAGCTTCACAGTGAGTCCTTCTTGAAAAAATCTTCATTCTATAAGAGTACAGTGTCTGTAACGACCTCAAAAATCACGACTAAAAATTTCTTTAAAAACATTACTAAAATCATATTTATAAAAATTGTATCATAAGTCATAACATAATTTTTCGAGTATTAACTCAAAACATAATCTCATTATCAGAGTCAAACATTCCCAGGCTAACTGACTATGGTGTGTGCACTGCAATCTTCCCGAGCTCCTCTTGTGAAAACTGAGTACCTGAAACCAAAATTGAAAACCGTAAGCACGAAGCTTAGTGAGCTCCCCCAATCTACCACATACCATACAATAACATATAAAGCACATATTGGGCCTCGCCCACTGCATCGGACCGAGGTCCAGACTAACTGGGACCTTGTCCCCTGCATCGGACCAAAGTCCGGACTAACTGGGGCCTTGCCCCCTACATCGGACCAAAGTCCGGACGAACTGGGGCATTGCCCCCTGCATCGGACCGAAGTCCGGAAATTAACTGGGACCTTGTCCCCTGCATCGGACCGAATTCCGGACTAACTGGGACCTTGCCCCCTGCATCGGACCGAAGTCCGGAACTAAATGAACATAACATAACATAAACATATCAACTAGCATGAACACACATATACTGCATACTGCATCGGGCTGTAGCCCGGAACACATAACACATAAATCATGTCTGAGCCACGAAGGCATCAAACATACTAACTACTGCATCAGATCAAAATCCGGAAACTACTGCTAGCTAAACGGGCCGGCATTGTGGCCTTAGACCCGTTCCTACTGGAAGGAAACTCACCTGAACTGCTGAGCTCCGCCGATAATCCTCTGGCTGCTGATCGACAATCCCCTGAGCCGCTGCTCCTCCAGCTCTCCGAGCTACCAATATCAATATGACACTTAGTCTGATAGTCCTCTAAAAGTCAACTAAGTCAACTCTGGTCAAAGTCAAAATCCTGGTCAAAGCCAACCTTCCAGGTCAACCCTACTCGCCGAGTCCACCTAATGACTCGCCGAGTTCATGTGCTCAGGGTCTTTTTATTCGCGACTCGACTCGCCGAGTCAGTCCATGACTCGCCAAGTCCAACTATTTCCGAGTCCTGACCTGTCCAACTCGCTGAGTCTCCACCCGACTCACTGATTCGAGTCTCAACTCGAAGGGTTTGGGGTTTCGCGACCTGACTCGCCGAGTCCAAGAATAGACTCGCCGAGCCCAAGGCAATCTTCAACCAACTCGCCGAGTTCATGCCTAACTTTATCCGACTCGATGAGTTGTTCATCCCACTCGTCGAGTTCCTCCTCATCTTCATGCTACTCGTCGAGTCCACTCGAAGGATTCGCCGAGTCCATTCAGATCTACATACATGCAGAGGACTTTTGAGTCATGCATGGACTCCAAACTGTAGATCCACTCTTCTAAAGCCTATTCCTTACGTAAAGTGGCAAACTTTACGTGTAGCTAACGAGATCTAGGCTCAAAACACTATAAACTAGGGTTTGAGACAAAGGGGCTTAACAATCAACCCAAAGACTGATGCTTTAAGATTCGCTAGGCCAAGATACACTTAGATCTGAAGTAGTAACTTCAGATCTGGGCTTCTAACTCGAAGTGGTTCTTAAACTTGCCCTAAAAACCCCAAATCTCATGATAAAGGTTGATCTATATGCAAAAGAGGGAAGGTAGCGACTCATTACCTTCAAATGCTCTGGAAGACCTCACAAACTCTGGATCTACTGCCAATTCTTGAATCCCCAATGAGTGCCTTCTTCCTTCTTCCTTTAAATCACCCAAAATGGCAAGAAAGCTTGAATGAGCAACAATGGAGGCTTAGGGTTTATGGTTCTGGACTATAGGGGCCGCAAATGAGCCCTAGGGAAGAGAATAAGATGCTTAAATAGGGTACCAAGTCCCGAAATTAGGGTTTCCCAACCCAGACCAGACTCGCCGAGTCGGTCACTTACTTTACACCCGGATCCCGCTCCGACTCGCCGAGTTCCTTCCTAGACTCGCCGAGTCAACCCTCTTTAACTTAGGGTTTCTCCTTTCCTTTCTTGACCGTTCTGATTTCGGGTGTTACAATGTCGTTCATGAAAGAATATTCATTCTCATTCTTGTTTCATGTTGTTATATTCCATCCACCATTGGTCAAATCAGCTGGAACAACATACATAAATTGACCAATGGTCAAATCAGCTGGAACTAGATATCTGAAATAAAAACATTAACTTATTACCATTTTGTGGGTCCCATCACATTCATATCTTTTTATATAAATGACACCATAAAAACAAAATGTAAAAACTGTAGTGATCTAATCACATCGATGAAAGTAGTTTGTTATTTCTTTCATATAATCCTATATAAACTAACATAGATACAACAAATGGGAAATGTTAACATTTACATATTTCTTTTTGTCTATGTCAGGAATGTCAGATTTTTTAGCTTTCTCAACAATCACCTGAAACCAAAATTTTACTCAAGAGCTAAGAGACAAATAGAATAGCATAAAGTTTGATTGATAAAGGAACAAAATGTGTTACTGAAACTCTATCTGGATACTTCTCTCTTATGCGAGAGAATTCCGATTTCCTCTTCTCTACATAAACAAAAAGGAGAAATTATGGTTTAGCTATTGATCTTATTATCTAATTGCACATCTTGATGCAATAATCGTTTAGAAAACAGACATCGAAACACCCAATTAAACAAATATTATTATCTAATGATCAAGAATGAAACAGGAAAACCGCAAAAGAAAAGGAAATTGTGATTGAAGGCACAATACGCAATGGGTGTTCAAGCTTGAACGAGCATTTAGCCATATCTGCACTCTGATTGCTTTCTGCAGATTTCAAACAATTGAAAAACATTACAACAAAACCCACAACAACTGAATTGAACGCTTAAAACACGATTAAAGAAGAAAACAAGGTTATCGCAGAAAAAAATACATGAAACCTGACAGTGTTGCTTCTTTAAACCTAATGAAGAATGCAACGACAAGAAATTAAAATTGATAGGTTTACCTGTCAAAATTAAGAAACGAACAGAAAGAATGATTGGTATAATCCAACTTTGTAAGGCTTCTTTAAAGGAGAAATTGAGTACAAGGAATCCTGCACGGAAGGAGATGAAACAAATTTTAGGTTTTCCCAACTCTACATAGAATCTGTGCGTTGCTGATGAACAGATGAAGGGGTAGAAAGGGTCGACGACTAAAGAGTCGACGACGGACACTGTAGTGAGGATCGACGACGGACTCAAGGGCTTACAGCGAATGGCAACGGCATGAATATCGTCCGATGGGGGGCGAAGGTCAATGAAAACGAGAGGGATACGATTGTGTGGGTGTCGATTGAATAGGAAATCTGGTTTTAAATAAAGTAATTTGCATAAATTAAATGGTAGATGATTTAATTAATTATTTATTAAAATTAAATAATACTTGACCCATATTAATCCCTACATTCACACAATATTTGTTCATCCACATTTGAACCTTATATATATATATATATATATATATATATATATATATATATATATATATATGTATATATGTATGTATGTATGTATGTATGTATTATTTTTTATAACTACTTTGCATTAAACTCCAAATTAGTGAATTGATTAGTTAATTAAGCTGTGAATATGATATTTAAGTTATGAATTCATGATTTTACTTACAAATCTGATTTGGAAAGATGGATTGTTGCGACGGTAACATAAGTGGTTGGTGGCGGCATATGGTAGTTGGTGGTGACGGTGATAGAGTTTTAGTTTGACTTCTCTGAATATGTGAATTAGTGTATAATGGAATGTATTAAGTTATGAATTTTATGTATTAAACTAATAATTGACCGTATAAATTGTGTGTTTTATTTAAATTTTGTGTTAAAATATGATTAAATGCATGAATGAAAATAACAGAATGTGAAGTAGTGAATTAATATTTTATTAAACTATGAATGTGTCTTGTAAATGATATATTTTAAAGAGATTTAAAATTCAGAAGAGGAAAAAACGAATTTATCAAAGTATAATTCCATTTTTTTTATTAAATTTTATATATTTGGCTGTAAAATAAAAAATGTATGTGTTAAAAGTTATTACCGGAGAAATATAAGTTATAGTGTTTGTTCTATTAAGCTGTGAATACGACTAAAAAATTGTCACTGAATTTGTTACTCCGATGGCGGTCCGACGGTGGTCTGCTAGCAGTCTGGTGGTGGTTCTATGACAAGTGGCAACTAGTTGTAAGTTACAGAATGAAAAAGTTTGTTTAATATAATATTAATATTTGATTTGTCCAAAATGTCTTTTGATGAAAACATTTAAATATATTCTCTTTTTTAACTTATTTACATATTAAAAAAAAGACCCCTTCCATTTATTAGCTTTTTATGAAGTTGTCTAACATCGTTTTTGTTACAAAAACTTTATAAATTATATAAGTAACTAAATAATCCATATATAATACATCATTACAATGGACTTAATCGTTAGATTATTGAAACAAACATTTTATTAAATAAAAAAAAATTACATTCATAAGTCATAACACATTAATAAACTTTTACAAAGTATTCAAGTACTTAAATATATTTAAAGCATTCATTAATTTAAAATATAACCATATAATTAAATTAATATAAAAAATATATAAACTTAATCATCGAATAACATAAAATAAAGTAGCAATGTATATAAAGTATAAACATCAAACTTGTAGAACTAAAATTGACATGTGAAACTTTCCATTTTTAGTGTTAGGAAATGGAGTTGGATTGGAGTATTTCGACTGACATCCCCTAAATCTCAACAAACTCAATGTGTACTATTGAATGCTCATCAATAATACAGGTAAAACATGTTCTCTCTTGTCGTAATCATTAGCAAACCATGCAAGTAAAAATGACGATTTTACCCCTTCCATGATAAATCTTAGGTTTGCTTCACTCACTCGGCTTTCTGTAAGAGGTTAAAAACAGGAGAATACGTGTGTCGGAGGATGATAGTGATCATGACATAAGTGTTAGCAGCAAAGAACAATAAGCTTGCTGCCCAAAGCTGTAAAAAGACTTGTTTGCCCTTGAACTCAAGCATATAACCCCAAAACAGCCAATGAAGTTGAGCTCCAATCCAAAAGGATACACAGAAAACACCTTCCCATTTGAGCTTCATTTTTGTCCATGGCAGTATCAATGGCAACAGACAGAAGAACCACACAAAATACTGAGCTGTTATCACCTGTAAATAACAACAATATCACATATTTATATCATCATATCAAAAAAAAAAATTACTTTCATTTCTTTCTATTAATTTCTTTACCTTATTAAATGCAACAAAGGCAACAGTCTGAACAAAGAAACAGAAGGAAAAATCATGCGCAAAGCGGAACACCAGAAGAAGCTGCACCATCAACTGAGGCAAAAAGGAGACGAGTTTTTCCAAAACCGAAAATTGGCGTTCATAATTCAAATAAATATGATAAAAATAAATGGAAAAATTATGTCTAGGATCCGTTCGTGTTAAATGGTACAACAAGGCCTCATGTAGGAACTCCCATTCGTATAAATAAAAGAATATTCCCGTGAAAAGGAAGAATACGGATGCTGACGTCAGCGAAAACAAGATTCTTGATCTTGAAAAGGGATTGAAAGATTTGGTGGGGCCCAAAGTGAGATGTGTTTTGGGGTGTTTTGAATTCCAATTTGTGATAATGGGCTTTTTATTGGGCTTGAAATGGGAAGGATCAAGAATTATGACAATTGGAAGGGCGTAAATTATCGGGTAGATTCTCATGTGTACAACAACCCCATACCAAATTGCACCTTGAAAAAGATTACCTACAAAATAAAATATAGATTTTTCAAAGTAGAATATTGTAATAGGAAGAACTAAAATCAAGAATTTGATTATAGTGATTGTACCTTTCATAAGACAAATAATGACCCATAAGATAATGGCACAAACAATAGGCTCACAGTTGCCACGTGTTCCAATTGTGAAAGTGAAAGGGTTGAAAAGCCAAACAATTACAGAGTAAATGCATAAATTTTCAGGCACTCCACGAAGCTTTAGAATCTTACGTATAAAGCACCCCACAAGTAAATCTGCATTTTCAAGATGGGTATACTTTCATTTTATTTGTTTATAAAAGGATAGATTTTTCAAAGTAAAATGTTGTTGAAGTGAAAATAATCATTTTTTTTTATTTACCTGAAGCAGAAAAGAGAAACTTTCCCCATGATTGATGAATAAAGGAATTTGGTGTGAGAAGAAATGCGATCAAAGGAGAGTAACGATATGTGGATCTTTTGTAAGGGGATTTTCCAGAAACTATTAAAGCAGCAGCATCTGAGAAAACAAGGTAATCAACATCTGTATACCTAACTTCCATATGAGTATCTTGCCATTCTCCATAGACAATTAAGAAGACACGTAGAAAGGCTGAGAAAATTATAAGGGAACGAAAATTCAAAGCTTTCGTTGATCCTTCAAGCTGCAAGAAAAGATCATATAAGATTAGCATCCATTGATCGATATTGTATTTGAAAATTGCTAGGTTTAATGTCAAGATTACAAATGTTCCATTTGTTTACCATGTTTGGAACTTAGGGAAAACTAGTTTGAGTCTTATGTGATTACTGAAGAGCCTTGCATATACAATGACACTTCAATTTGTACTTGATTTCTTTCTAGTCCAACACCAATGTAGTATTGCACTGCTCACTTCTTCTATGAGGCATTATTTCAAACAGATGGTATGCATGTTGTCCAATTGTTTTATGTATCACAGAAATCACACAAGATCTATCGCAAGCCCACAAATATAAGATGAAAATCATAACCAATACATAACGAACAAGTTGAAGAAAAGGTCAGGAAGAATGATTTCATCAAATCACCTGGGTGTACAAATTAATGACGAATCTGACCCACTTCAAAGAGTCGTGCAAAGTTGTGACGTTGATTTCTTTATCATAGCATCTGGAGGACCATTAATCGTAATTAATCAAAGAAATCTGAAGAAGTTGGTAGCTATGGACTTCAGTCGAGCTGAATTTGTAGAATATGAAACCCCTGATCTTGTAATTCTGAGAAATCTAAGAATTTAAGAGCGGAAGAGCGCATAAAAGACGATAAATGTTACCCTTTGGCCCCTATACTTTGAAAATAATACAAAAATGGCGGAAACTGAAACCCAATAAAAAGGTTTACAAATTTGCCGCGACTTCAACCACATATCAAAATGGGTCACCAGATTTCACCTCCACTGCCATTAACAGCAAACTTCCCCCTTCTTCAACGTTCTTCTTGTTTCGTTGACAACCTCGTTTTCCTTTCATCACCCATCAAACACAGATCAATTTACTCATCACCCAGAAGATCGTCGTTATCCTACCACAAACCCTCATGCCATCCAATTGAGAAGAACGCGAGATTACAGAGAGCCAGGGTTTCTTTCTTTCAGTCGACGAAAAGTGATGGGTTTGAGAACAACCTTAAACAGGAGCTTCTTGAGACTATAGCCCCACTCGATCGTGGCGCCGATGCTACTCTTGAACAACAGGAGCGCGTTGATCAGGTTTGGATTTCGTAATCCTGTCGTAATTGAATGGTTGATTTAGTGTTATTTCTTTGCAAATGTTTTAACTGGAATTCGAATTCACTGTTTCACATATACCATAGCATAAACATTTTGAAGATCATACTTTAATAATTGTGGAAATTACTTTATCCTCCTTGATATTGCTCAGATTGCACGTAAACTTGAAGCAGTGAATAAGGTGAATGAGCCACTTAAATCTGAATTGGTAAATGGAAAATGGGAGCTTCTATACACAACATCTCAATCAATCTTGCAAACAAAGGTGACATTTTATTCAAACACAAGATTTCCATTTCACTGAAGGGTATTTTGGTCTTTTCATTAGAAGTCAAATACTTCTATTTTACCCATCATTTTTTTTTTGTAGAGACCTAAAATCTTAAGAGCAAATGGAAAGATTTACCAGGCAATCAATGTGGACACTCTCAGAGCACAAAATATGGAAACTTGGCCATTCTTTAACCAGGTGTTTATAAATAAATAAATAAATATTAATATCCTTTAATTACAACAACTAAAATCATCTAATACATTTTTTTCAGGCTACTGCTAATTTAGTTCCTCTTAATGCAAGAAGGGTTGCAGTCAAGTTTGATGCTTTTAAAGTGTTGGGATTGGTAGGTTTAAATAAGTTAAATGCAAGAAATAACAATTTACTTTCATTGATTTGTTTATTACAATATTATAATTGGGTAATTTTTCAAAGTACAATGCCTTGATAAGAAAAAAGAGTGAAAGTAAAATGTATTGATTTGTAGATACCTATAAGAGCTCGTGGAAGTGGTCGTGGTCAATTGGAAATAACATATTTGGATGAAGAATTAAGGTACAAAAAAAAAAGTTAAAAGTACAATGTTGTAAATTGTAACAGAAAGAAATGAAAATAGAATTTTGTAATACACAAATATATGAAAGTATGTTGTTGTTTCTTGCATTTAGCCTTTTCTTCAATGATTTGATATTGTTCTTGTAGAATATCAAGAGGCAATGAAGGAAATTTGTTCATATTGAGGATGGTGGATCGAACCTATAAAGTCCCTCTTTAAAAAAAAGTGTCAAATTTACCATAGTTTGAGCATGTTTGTAGAAGGTCAAATATGTAATTACACTTTGACCATGGATGGTCAAATGTTTAGTCAAGTAAGATGTTGATTCTTTTGTAAATTGTACACAACAATATATAAAAATAGAGGCCTATGGTGAATCTTGTAACTGTTAGTTTGTTATTATCGTATAAAAACAATATATTATTTATTCAATTTAATTAAATATAACGAGTTTAGAGATTTAAATAATGTTTTTGTTAAAGTCCAACATCAACTAGACATGATCACCTCCACCTTTATCTGATTTGGAGTCTCCTCTCTCTTCTCAACGGGTATTGTGGAAAGAAAATCAAAAACTCTACATATCTAACGATTTTATAAAAGTATTGTATATTGCATTATAACATACAATTTCTCAAATACATTTATATCATATCCCTTTATGGAAAAGTTATTAAAAATCGACATCAATATCCAATTATCCATGCTATGACGTCAAAGAGATTATTATTTAATTCGTATATATTTACGAAAAATCATCTCCAATTCTCCATGCTATGATTTCACATGCACTTGCATCATGTGGGGATTCGGTAAGAAGGATCAATCATCTTTAAAACAAACAAGTTTCCCTTATCGCCTCTTGACACCCTATAAAACATAGTAACAATATATGTTATCTCAAGTTTTGAAAGATTTGAAATTTATGTAAATATTGAAAATTTCACCTCAATTCTTCATCCAAATATGTTATCTCAAGTGAACCTCGGGCTGAATCGGGCGCTTTAACCGGTATCTATATGAAAGATTTTATCGGTTTATTTTTTATATAAATCTTGCATGGATTTTCATTTTAGACAAAATAAATAAATAAATAAATGAAATAAACATATTGATATAATTTATTAAAAAATCTTACCAATCCCACAATCTTGAAGTAATCAAATTTCACTGCCACCTTTTTGGAGTTCACTGGCGTTAGATCCGCTGTTACCTAGAGATAGATGAAAACAAGTTAACGTAATAAATTTGTTGCATGTTATTTTTTTAGTTTCAATATGAATGGAAGACACTAGATATTAAAAAAAGATTAGTAAAATACCTGGTTAAAGGTAGGAAACGATTCCATATTTTGAGCTCTGAGTGTGTCTACATTAATCGCTTGATAGTTTACACGTGACCTAAGGAACTTGGGTCTCTGTAAAAAAAAAAAAAAAAAAAAAAAAAGATACTTGGTGCGTAAGAAAAACAGTTGTTTTTTTGTAAATCAGGTACACAACAGTCGGCTAAATAAATAACTGACAAAAGATAAGTGTCCAATACCCATAAGGAGCCCAATCCATAACAAATAAACATGAATCTTTGTAAGTAAGAGAAAAGATGAAGAAAAGAATAAAGGTAAACCTTAGTTTGTAGAATGGATTGTGAAGTGGTGTATATGAGCTCCCATTTTCCATCTAGTAAGGGAGACTTGAGAGGCTCTTTTGTTGGATTTGCTGCTTCAAGTTTTTGAACTATCTAAATCAAACAATTTAGGTCCAAGCTAACAAAATACACAATAATAGATCATGAACTTTCATGAATTTTTTTTGGGTGAGATACAGAAAAATATAACCTACATTTCATTATTTTATGGATTTAGCTACTTTAAGTGTCTTTTTTAGTGATTAAACAATTATATTTTTTGACGTTAGGTTTTTTAAACTATAAAATATTGTATCTAGTTGTACTAGTTAACATTTTCTACATGTTAGGAGTCAATGCTTACTAGTAGACAGATGGAAATTTGACTCAAATTGTTACAATTTGGCATAAATGTTTGTATCTTTTCATAGTGTTTCTTTTGTGATGTTCCATAAAAGCTCAATGCAATTTTGGTATTGAAAAATAGTCCTTTCGAGTTTTGACTTTGACCCTGTATACCTTTGGGGCAATGAAGATCAAGAATCCAGACAGAGGATAATTCAATCCCAATTGTAAGACGAGAACCCAAATCATTCAAAGAGTTGATATTTACAAACAATTGTGTTCTATTATCAGATAAAAGAAAAAAAAAACTTTGCAATTTTGATTAGAATGGAAGGCTGACCTCCTCGATTGTCTGTTGGTCTTCAGCGGAAGCTTCAGCACCACGATCAAGGGGAGCAATGGCGTCAAGAAGCTCTTCTTTAATGGGTTTGGCGTCTTTGGGTTTGTTCAAGAAAGAGGTTAGAAAAGAAACATTGGTCCTCCATTTTGAGATGGGTGTAGCTGAAAAGAGGTGGTGGGTGGTGGTGAGTTTGGCCGGAAAAGTTATGGTGGAGACGGAGGAATGAGAGTGGAAGAGTTTAGGGAGTTGGTGTGTGGTGGTGTTGACGGCGGTTGAGGGAGTGGATAAGGCCATAGAAACGGGAAGAATTGGTGGTTGTCGACGGTGGTAGTCTTTTTTTGTTGATGTGGGTGAGATTTTGTCAGCCAAATGGTTCGACTTGATTGGGAGAGTGGTTGGTTGTATAAATCATGATTTACTTACCAAAATTCATATTCACGTGATATAAGAATTTATATTTTCCTATGTTTTCACAATGTTATATTTAATAATTATTACTTAATTAGGACTTTAAATGATAGTAATGAATTTAAGTTGATTTTTGACGAATATATCAATAAAAGTTAGGTACCGTTAGTAGATAAATATACAAGATCGGTATCACAGATTAACTCCAATTTAGGTTGTCGAATGAAAATGTATTATATGACCAAACTCATATGTAAAAAATAAGAATGAAAATGTACACAAAACTTACGTCGAAATGTAAAAAAAAAAAAAAAAAAAAAAAAAAAAAAAAGTTGAATTACTATCAACACGTACATAAAAATAAGCAAGATTATTTTGTTGTAAGTTAACAAATAGAAGTTTAGATAATCAAAAATCTATTATATGTATCCGAATCATACATAGGAAGGGTATATAAAAATAAACATGAAACATAAAAAATTATATTGAAACGTAAACAAATTAGAATTTATACTGACACATACAAAAAACAACTTTTTTAAAACAAATTGATAAACTAAGCAGTTATCGCGGTCCAAATTTCAATAGCGGTCACATGCCGCTATTTGAAATCGCGGTTATCGCAGTGGTATAGCGGTTTTTTAATATTGTGTATAATTTATATTATATATTTATATAAAATTTATATATTAGATTATTAATACTATATGGAATTAATATAAAAAAAATCATATAAAAACATAACATAATCTATATATAATATTCTAATATAATCATATGGAAACTAAAAAGTGTCAAAATGTCATTACACCTCAAGTCGTTCGTGGTTTCAAAGTACTGAAACAGACGATAAAGGGAAGTTGTCATTTGTTGATTTGTAGTTTGTAATTAACTATTATTAGTGGATCACATGTTACATTGTATTATTCCTTTATATTTCTAGTTAGCCCATTGTGTAAGCCTTGTATGTATTGGCCCAAGTGGCTTTGTATGGTTTTGTATTTATACGTGTGTTAATGTATAATTGTTGATATGGGAAAATCACGGCTTAGCATGGTATCAGAGCCTCCCTCCTACCACCCACCTTTTGTGTTAATGTATAATTGTTGATATGGGAAAATCACGGCTTAGCATCGTTCTGAACGAATGATTCGCACCATCAATAATATGATGCGAACTCTCATGTTTCACTCCCACCTACCACCCACCTTTTGGCCTGAAGCCCTTCATATGACCATCTCCATGTGTTTGGTCTGCCCACCTTCTCAATATATTACCATCCACTTCCATCTCAAACGATACCCCACATTATCGTCTCTTTCATCGCCACCCTACATATGACCATCTCCGTGTGTTTAGTTGTCTTTGCTTTCCTCACCTTCTTCCCAATAATAAGCTTCAGCCCCGCTCCACCCCATGCATCTTCCTCGATACCCAACACACCACCGTGGGTTCCGATGCTATGATATGTCCTCTCAAAAGATCATCATCTCTCGTCATGTTACATTCAATGAGTCGATTTTCCCCTATGGTTCGGTTACCCCCATCGAGCCTCCCTCTTATGATTTCTTATCTGAATCTGATATTTCTCCCACCCTTCGCCATATATTACATCCTAGCCCTCCTACTCCTGACCCTATAGATCATATCAGTCCTTCTCCTACCCCTCCCACTTCTGTTCGCGAGGAGTCTCCCTCCAGTCCCTCTCCACCTGAGGCCCATACAACGCCACCTCCTCCTCCTCATCCCATGCATACTCGTTCCAGAAGTGGTATTGTCAAACCTGTCACCCGCCTCAATCTTCACACTGCTTCCATTTCCTCTGTCCCAAGGTCACATCTCCAGGCTTTGAAAGATCCAAACTGGCATAAAGCCATGCACGAGGAATATAATGCTCTTATTACAAATGGTACTTGGGTCCATGTACCACGACAGCCAGGCGTCAATGTCGTTCGCTCTATGTGGCTTTTTAAACATAAATTTAATGCTGAAGGATCTCTATCTCGATATAAAGCTCGCCTAGTGGCAAATGGGCGTAGTCAGCAGCAGGGGATCGATTATGATGAAACGTTTAGCCCGGTTGTCAAACCGGCCACTATACGCACGGTACTCAGTTTGGCTATTTCACGGGACTGGCCCATTCATCAGCTAGATGTGAAAAATGCTTTTCTTCATGGTCATCTTCAGGAGACCGTTTACATGCATCAACCACCCAGTTTTCGTGATCCTCGATACCCGGACCATGTTTGTCATCTTCAGAGATCTCTATATGGTCTCAAGCAAGCCCCTCAGGCCTGGTACCAGAGGTTTGCTCAGCATGCTCTTCGCATGCGATTTCATCACAGCCTCACCGATTCGTCTCTTTTCATATATCATCATGGAGGTGGCACTGCCTACTTGTTACTCTATGTGGATGATATTGTATTGACGGCCTCTTCCACTTCTCTCCTCCAGTCTATCGTTACTCAACTTAGTAGAGAGTTCGCCATGACAGATCTTGGAGCCCTTAAGTACTTTCTCGGCATCTCTGCCACTCGCTCTCCTCAATGTCTCTTTCTATCTTATCGGAAATATGCTTATGAGATCCTTGGGCGAGCCAATATGCTTCAGTGTAATCCAGCTCATACTCCTGCAGAGACTATTCATAAGCTAGACAACACTGGTACTCCTATTACGGATCCATCATTATATCGTAGTCTTGTCAATGCCCTCCAGTATCTCATGTTTACTCGTCCAGACATTGCATTTGCAGTTCAACAAATATGTTTATTCGTGTATGATCCCCTGGAACCTCATATGAATGCACTCAAGCGTATTCTACGCTATGTTTGAGGAACTCTGGACCACGGCCTGCAGCTTCATGTGTCCTCGTCTTCTGATCTTCGTGCATATTCAGACGCCGACTAGGGAGGATGCCCTGTCTCTCGCCGTTCGACCTCCGGTTATTGTGTTTTTCTCGGTGATAATCTTATTTCCTGGTCTTCTAAACGACAAAGGGTCATTTCTCGCTCCAGCGCAGAGGCGGAGTATCACGGTGTTGCTAATGCTGTCGCCGAGACTTGTTGGGTTCGTAATTTACTTCGTGAGCTTCACAGTTCTCTTACCAAAGCCACTATTGTTTATTGTGACAATATTAGCTTGGTTTACATGACATCGAACCCTGTTCAACACCAACGCACAAAGCACATCGAGATTGATATTCATTTTGTTCGCGACCTGGTTGCCCGGGGTGATGTTCGTGTCTTTCACATTCCATCTTCCGCTCAGTATGAAGACATCTTCACCAAAGGCCTTCCTACTCAACTATTCAACGATTTTAAGACCAGTTTAAACATTCAGAATTCTCCTCCCGATTAAACTGCGCGGGGGGGGGGGGGGGGGGGGGGCTGTTAGTGGATCACATGTTACATTGTATTATTCATTTATATTTCTAGTTAGCCCATTATGTAAGCCTTATATGTATTGGCCCAAGTGGCTTTGAATGGTTTTGTATTTATACGTGTGTTAATGTATAATTGTTGATATGGGAAAATCACGACTTAGTAGTTATATTTATTATTTGGACTTATTAAGACAAAAAGTGTAGTGGACTAGTTAAAAAATAAAGATTTAATATTGAAATAACACACAATGGTTTTTTCTCTTTGTCAAAGTAGCTCAATATGTACGATATTGTAAAAGTGAATGTAGCGTCATTATAGCGCTGATGAGTTTCGCGGTAAATAGCAGTCAATAGCGTCGCCGCTATTTGTAAACGCTATTTCAAAATAACGGTTCAGTAACACCGCATAACACTATAGCGCGCTATTGATAGCATAGTTGACGAACGAAAGTTCTAAATTCATGTCAAAACATTGACTACATTAAATTTATACGGACACATATACAAAAATAAGAACGTAAAATTAGTTTTTTTTAAGTTGACAAACGAAAGTTATTAAGGAAAATCAGAATATATATATATATATATATATATATATATATATATATATATATATATATATATATATATATATATACTACACATGTAAACATGACAATTTAGAAAGTCAAGAGTCAATGTGACATTTTACAAAGTTTGAGGGTGGCAGCTGTAGAAAAAATCAGATTATCTATACTACGAATAATAAACACAATCTTTTAAAAAATATGGAAGTTTAGATAATCTATTGTAACGTCCGCGTTTCCAGGCTAGGCATTATCATTGATGTAATAGTCTAGGTTAACCCTTGTAACTCTTTTTGAAGTATTAATGATGAAATATTTGAGTATTATGTGAATTATGTGTTTATTTTCTTAATTATTATAATTTAATGAATTAAGAATAAAATAAGCGTCAAATTTAAAGTATGATATAAGCCCGATATCTTTGCATAAAGATGTAGTGGTTGAAACAATGATTACGAAGATATAAAGAATGCCAAAATCCGAGTTATAACGAAGAAGTTATGACCTGTCGAAGTTTCGCGACAGAACCGGCAACGCTGAATGACATAAAAAGTGAAATTTACGTTAGAGCGACATTTAGCCTTAGTGATCTAAACTAAAGTCATAGAGTTCGTTAAACCGAGAGTGTGCATAAAAAGAACGCCCAAATCTGACTTCGTATGAGGAAGTTATGATTTTTCGAAGTTTCGACTTAGCAGTATGCAGCCCGAATACTCGATTTGAGATCGAGCGGTTCTTAGCCGAAACAATCAAAACAAGAATTGAAGATCTCGTTAATTGTAGTGAAACGGTGAAAAGATAGGTGAAAACGGACGTCGGATTAAGAAGTTATGAATTTATAACGGAGTTTTCCTGTCCCGGCCTACTAAAAATAAATAATAAAAATAAAGTCAAAATTAGCCGACGTAGTCTAAACGAAAGCTGTAGATCGTAGTCTCACCTACGCGTGGATATAAAGAACGTTGAAAACGGAGTTCGTATGAAGAAGATATGAATTTTTGAAGTTTATTAAATATTTTCGATATTTAATTTAAATATATATGAACCGATATTATCCATGGGGGAAGTCAGCGACCCTATCCTCATTACGCCCAGCTTAATTTCATATTACGCCCAACGTAATTCGAAGTTCCAGCCCCTATAAAAGGATGTCGAGGGCAGCCGAGTTCTTTGCTCATTTCTTCCCTTTTTCTCGCGTTTTTGCATCGTTTTTCGTGCAAGAATTATCCTGAAGCCCCGGTATCATTTCCGAGCCCCAAAGCAAGTCCTGAAGCCTCGAAGATCCCGAGAAGTGCGATTCCCGAGCCGAAGCTCTGCCTGCGAGGAGTCCGGTTTTTGTGAAGATCTTCCAGATCTGCCGAAGAATACTACTTCTACAAGTCGTAGTGTTGTCCGATCATCTTCTGATCAAGTGGGTGTGTAGTTACTTTCTTCTAACGCATAATTATGAAGTATTTTATACGAAATAAGTGTTATGTGTATATTTTGTGTTATATGTGTGAATGTATATTCACTTTCTTTTATCTCATAGATATGATTTATTCTCTATGAAATACGTGTTATGTGTATGTGTCTCATCTGTTGTTTTGGAATATGTATTGAATGAGAATGCTATACAGGTTTTAAACTATGTATAAAAATATATATTTTTATCTACTAATATGTCGGGTAAAACATGGGTAGATAGTTGTGTGATAAACAGATGAGAGGCCTCGATGTTGTTTTTGATTCAGTCATCTAGCGGAGTTTAGATGACGACCACAGACTTTTCTAGACAGTCCTGTGGAACGCTAGCAGGTTCGCCACCTGTAGGTGTTAATGAACTCGGGTGTTCATTCGCTGTACTCCATCCCCCTCATCGTTGCCTTATTTGACTTATATTGCTGAGGAACCCCCGAAGCATGTGTTGTCGCCCCGATGAAATATTCTTAGACTAGGTCCCTTATGTTAGTTGTCTTAGGGATGTAAAGTGAGAATAACGGGAATGAGTAATTGGGTTATTGTTGGTTGATGGAATTAAATATAATTATTTATTGTGGGTTGAAACCCTATATGCTCACCAGGCTCCCAAGCCTGACCCACTCAGTTTTATTTGTATTACAGGAAGTGGCACAAGGGCATAAGATGGATGAATCGTCAAGTTGTTTTGTTTACAAGTCTGTATATGTATATATTTGTTGAACGAATTGTAATGTTATCGTTTATGCTTTATGGTCTGTATCGGAACATGACATCCCGAGTTTTGATTATATAATGAAAATACATTTCTTGATGAAATGATTTGGTAAATATTATTTTATCATACTTTGTTTTTGGGAACAAATTCCGCAACTCTTTTAAATCAAAAGGATTTACTCTGAAATTATTTTAAAAGCATAAATGAAAATCGGTCTTTTCTGGCCGTGATTTTGGGGATGTCACAGTTGGTATCAGAGCATTAATTTAAGCGAACTAGGAATTTGTAGGATTTCTAGACTTAAACTTAGAATGTTGAGTGAAGTTTTGAGACGTGTGTCTGTTATGTTTTAGACACGAGCACTAGTTTATTTTAGGAAAGTTACCTAAAATGCTTTTATGTGCTAAATGTTATATGTTGTCATATATGATATTATTTGTTCGGATCTATGGTCTGTTGCCGACCGGATCTGGAAACCTTATGTGTGTAGGATTCTAAGCGTACGTCTACGATATTAGAACTAGCATGTAAACGTTTCGGAGAGATAAGGATGATTTGAATATCTATCGTGATTGAGGATCTAATTTCACCTTATTCGGTGTGTAGATCAAAATGGTGAGAACAAGAAGTGGAGCTGGAAATGCTGATGAAAACAAGAATCAACCACCAGTGATTGAACAAATACATGTCGTAGCAGCAGCACCTGAGCCAATAACCATGGCTGGTGTGCAAATGATGATTCAAACAATGTTGGATCGTCAAATGGAGGAGACTAGGCGGTTGCTTCAACACAATCATGAAGAACTGTCAATTCGTGTGGAAGAGCCCGAATTAAATGAAGGCCACTCGGAAGGTGGAAACTTCAGTGGGTCTGTTGGTCAAGCCAACCCACCGATAGTTAGGCAAAACAACCATGATGGAAGGAATGATATAATGGGATGCAAGTACAAGGACTTTCTAACTTGCAAACCATCGACCTTCAATGGAAAGGAGGATCCGATTGGAGTTATGGATTGGATCTCAGAAATGGAGTTAGCCTTCATGACTTGTGGCTACAGAGGCAAGTTGCAGACTATCTATCCAGTGTGTCAGTTCCGAGGTGGAGCCGTTCGTTGGTGGAACACTCTAGGGAAGACTTTAAGCCCTAATGAGCCACTGCAATTGTCATGGGCAGAGTTCTTGGCGCAGTTCAAGCGCAAGTTCTACTCGGCTCAAAATCTGTTGGAATTAGAGAACAAGTTTCTGACATTGACGAAAGGCAGCATGTCAGTTGATGAATACACTAATAACTTTACAGACAAGATGGAGTTTGCTTTGCGCATCATTCCAGATGAGCTGACAAAGGTTGACCGGTACGCAAAAGGACTCCCATGGGAGTACGCAGTGCCAGTTCGTCAGGCACCTACTCTAGAGGCGGCTATTTGGGCTGTCAAGTCTGTTGAGAACATGATTAAAGGGAGAACCACCAACAAGGTTGAGGTTGGTGAGAAGAGAAAGTTTGAGGTAACATCTGGTTCCGGTAAGAAAAGCAAATTTTTGAAGTCTGATTCGAAAAAGTTTGGAGGAAAAGGAGGCGAAGCGAAATGGTGTGATAAGTGTAAGAAAAAACACTTTGGGAAATGTAGTGAGGATGTAACCTGCTACAAGTGTGGAAAGGTTGGGCATTTTGCCAATGAGTTTCCAAACAACAAAAGGATGTGTTTTGGCTGTAATGAAGAGGGGCACATTTTGAAAGACTGTCCGAAGAAGAAGGAGGCAGCTAGGCCCAACATTCCACCAAAGTCGAAGGCGAGAGCCTTCCAGATGACACTTGAGGCTGCGAAAGATGAAGCTGATGTCGCTTCAGGTACCTTTCTCGTAAACGAATTACCTGCTCAAATTTTGTTTGATTCTGGAGCCAACTACTCCTTTATTTCGCATGAGTTTGGTAGAAAACTAGCTTTGCCTGTTGATAGACTAGATAATGCTTAATTAGTCGAAGTTGCTAGTGGCAAGTTTGTACCTGTTAGCCATCGTATGAAAAACATCTTAATCGACCTTAATGGGAATAAGTTTCACAAGGAATTATTGCCTATCGAACTTAATGGTTTTGACATCGTTTTGGGAATGGATTTGCTTAGCGCCAATGACGCCGAGATATTGTGCAAGAAGAAGATAGTTAAAGTAAACCCGCCTGGGAAAGATTTGTTTATGGTGTATGGGGATAAACGCAGAGTGAATTCTGGAATCATTTCTCTAATGAAAGCCAGAAAGTGTTTGACCAATGGATGTACGTCATACTTAGCATTCGTGATCGATGCTAAGAAGGAAAAGAATGTGATGCAGAGTATTCCAGTGGTGTGTGATTATCCGGAAGTATTTCCCGAAGATCTTCCTGGATTACCACCTGATAGACAAGTGGAGTTCATAATAGACTTGTTACCAGGAACCACGCCAATAGCAAAAGCACCGTATCGATTAGCACCGACGGAGATGAAGGAGCTAATGATGCAACTTCAAGAGTTATTGGACAAAGGTTTTATTAGACCTATTTCATCACCATGGGGAGCTCCGGTGTTATTCGTGAAGAAGAAAGATGGAAGTATGAGAATGTGCATTGATTACAGAGAGCTGAATAAGGCAACAACAAAGAATAGATACCCGTTGCCAAGGATTGATGACCTGTTTGATCAATTGCAAGGTTCGAGCTATTTCTCGAAGATCGATCTAAGGTCAGGATATCATCAGCTAAAAGTAAGAGAGCAAGATATCGAGAAGACTGCATTCAGAACACGATATGGACACTATGAGTTCTTGGTTATGTCGTTTGGACTAACCAATGCTCCAGCAACATTCATGAATTTAATGAATAGGGTTTGTAATCCGTTCCTTGATAAATCTGTGATAGTGTTCATAGACGACATTCTGATTTACTCGAAAAGCCAAGAGGAGCATGGCAGACACTTGCAAGAAGTGTTAGAAGTTTTGAAGAAGGAGAAGTTGTATGCAAAGCTCTCCAAATGTGATTTTTGGATTCATGAAGTCCAATTCTTGGGTTACGTGGTCAACCAAGAAGGGATAATGGTTGATCCAGCAAAGATTGAAGCTGTGATGAAGTGGGAACAACCGAAAAGTCCCACGGAGATCCGAAGCTTTTTAGGATTAGCCGGATATTACCGAAGGTTTATCCAAGGCTTTTCTTCGATCGCTAGTCCATTAACAGCTTTGACCCACAAAGGAGCTACTTATGCTTGGAGTGATAAGCACAAAGAAGCATTCGAGAAGCTAAAGAAGAAGCTATGCGAGGCACCGATACTTTCTCTACCTGATGGAGTTGAAGACTTCGCTGTCTATAGCGATGCGTCTGGGGTTGGATTGGGTTGTGTTTTGACCCAAAGAGAAAAGGTGATAGCATATGCGTCTCGACAGCTGAAAGAGCATGAAAACAGCTACCCGACTCATGATTTGGAGTTGGCAGCGGTAGTTTTCGCTCTGAAAATATAGAGGCATTACCTCTATGGCACAAAGTGAAAACTTTTCACTGATCATAAGAGTCTCCAATATCTCTTTAATCAGAAAGAATTGAATATGAGGCAACGACGCTGGCTAGAGTTACTCAAGGACTACGACTGTGAGATACTTTACCATCCCGGTAAAGCTAATGTTGTTGCTGATGCTCTCAGTCGGAAAGTCAATCTTGAAAGGAAGAGGCCAAGAGCGTTGAGAATAGAAGTTGTCTCGACAATTGTGGAAAGTATAAAGAAAGATCAAGAGGAAGCTTCTGAGAAAAATGACCGAAAGGAGGAACGTTTGGGCAAAACGTTGTTGTTTGGTACAAACGGTCATGGACTGAAGGTATTCCAAGATCGTATTTGGGTACCTAAGTCAGGAGGAATTAGAGATCTTCTGATGGAAGAAGCTCACAAAACCATGTACTCGATTCATCCTGGTAACACTAAAATGTATAGGGACCTGAAACCCTACTATTGGTGGCCAACGATGAAGCTTGATGTTGCAAAGTATGTGGCCGAGTGTGTTACTTGTGTCAGAGTCAAGACACAACATCAGAAACCATATGGGAGTTTAGAACCTTTACCTGTGCCTATGGGCAAATGGGAACACATTGCAATGGATTTTGTCACTAAACTACCCAGAACGAAAAGTGGTCACCACATGATTTGGGTGGTCGTTGATCGATTCACTAAGAGTGCGCATTTCATAGCAGCCAATGAGAAATGGTCTATGGATAAGCTTGCGAATTCTTATGTGAAGGAAATTGTGAAGCTTCACGGTGTTCCGTTAACAATTGTATCGGATCGTGATAGCCGTTTCACCTCAAGATTTTGGAAAAGTCTACAAGAGGAAATGGGTACCAAGTTATGTTTAAGTACAGCTTACCATCCGCAGACTGATGGTCAGAGTGAAAGAACAATACAAACACTTGAAGATATGCTGAAAGCATGTACCCGAGAATTCCTAGTTAACTGGGATGAACACTTACCTTTAGTAGAATTTTCCTACAATAATAGTTTCCACTCGAGCATAAAGATGGCACCTTATCAAGCTTTGTACGGACAGAAGTGTCGTACGCCGTCTTGTTGGCTTGAGGCTGGAGAAAAGCAGTTTATGGGTCCCGAGATGGTCCATCAAACTGCTGAGAAGTTGAAAGTGATCAGGGAAAGAATGTTAGCATCTCAAGATCGTCAAAAGAGCTATGCTGACAAGAAGCGAAGACCGATGACTTTTGAGGTTGGAGATTCGGTTTTGCTTAAAGTCTCACCGTGGAAGGGACTTATATGATTTGGTAAAAGGGGAAAGTTGAGTCCAAGGTTTATTGGACCATTTAAAGTTCTTCAGAGGATTGGGAACCAAGCTTACAAGCTCGAATTACCCGAAGAACTGAATGGAATTCACAACACTTTTCATGTGTGTTATTTGAGGAAGTTCACGGGAGAAGTTCCTAATATAATTCCAATTTCTGAATTGAGAATTGATGAAAACAAGAGGTTAATTGAAGAACCAGAGGCAATTGTTGACCGAAAGACTAAGAAGCTTCGACGCAAGATGGTCAAATTAGTGCTTGTCCGTTGGAAACATTCGAATGGGCCAAATCTCACTTGGGAAACGGAGAGTGACATGTTGAGTCGCTATCCGCATTTGTTTGTTGATGTGTGATTCCGGGGACGAAATCATCCTAAGGGGGAGAGAATTGTAACGCCCGCATTTCCAGGCTAGGCATTATCATTGATGTAATAGTCTAGGTTAACCCTTGTAACTCTTTTTGAAGTATTAATGATGAAATATTTGAGTATTATGTGAATTATGTGAATTATGTGAATTATGTGAATTATGTGTTTATTTTCTTAATTATTATAATTTAATGAATTAAGAATAAAATAAGCGTCAAATTTAAAGTATGATATAAGCCCGATATCTTTGCATAAAGATGTAGTGGTTGAAACAATGATTACGAAGATATAAAGAATGCCAAAATCCAAGTTATAACGAAGAAGTTATGACCTGTCGAAGTTTCGCGACAGAACCGACAACGCTGAATGATGTAAAAAGTGAAATTTACGTTAGAGCGACATTTATCCTTAGTGATCTAAACGAAATTTGTAGAGTTCGTTAAACCGAGAGCGTGCATAAAAAGAACGCCCAAATCTGACTTCGTATGAGGAAGTTATGATTTTTCGAAGTTTCGACTTAGCAGTATGCAGCCCGAATACTCGATTTGAGATCGAGCGGTTCTTAGCCGAAACAATCTAAACAAGAATTGAAGATCTCATTAATTGTAGTGAAACTATGAAAAGATAGGCGAAAACGGACGTCGGATGAAGAAGTTATGAATTTATAACGGAGTTTTCCTGTCCCGACGTACTAAAAATAAATAATAAAAATAAAGTCAAAATTAGCCGACGGAGTCTAAATGAAAGTTGTAGATCGTAGTCTCACCTACGCGTGGATATAAAGAACGTTGAAAACGGAGTTCGTATGAAGAAGATATGAATTTTTGAAGTTTATTAAATATTTTCGATATTTAATTTAAATATATATTAACCGATATTATCCATGGGGGGAGTCAGCGACCCTATCCTCATTACGCCCAACGTAATTTCATATTACTCCCAGTGTAATTCGAAGTTCCAGCCCCTATAAAAGGATGTCGAGGGCAGCCGAGTTCTTTGCTCATTTCTTCCCTTTTTCTCGCGTTTTTGCATCGTTTTTCGTGCAAGAATTATCCCGAAGCCCCGGTATCATTCCCGAGCCCCGAAGCAAGTCCCGAAGCCCCGAAGATCCCGAGAAGTGCGATTCCCGAGCCGAAGCTCTGCCCGCGAGGAGTCCGGTTTTTGTGAAGATCTTCCAGATCTGCCGAAGAATACTACTTCTACAAGTCGTAGTGTTGTCCGATCATCTTCTGATCAAGTGAGTGTGTAGTTACTTTCTTCTAACGCATAATTATGAAGTATTTTATACGAAATAAGTGTTATGTGTATATTTTGTGTTATATGTGTGAATGTATATTCACTTTCTTTTATCTCATAGATATGATTTATTCTCTATGAAATACGTGTTATGTGTATGTGTCTCATTTGTTGTTTTGGAATATGTATTGAATGAGAATGCTATACAGGTTTTAAACTATGTATAAAAATATATATTTTTATCTACTAATATGTCGGGTAAAACATGGGTAGATAGTTGTGTGATAAACAGATGACAGGCCTCAATGTTGTTTTTGATTCAGTCATCTAGCGGAGTTTAGATGACGACCACAGACTTTTCTAGACAGTCCTGTGGAATGCTAGCAGGTTCGCCACATGTAGGTGTTAATGAACTCGGGTGTTCATTCATTGTACTCCATCCCCCTCATGGTTGCCTTATTTGACTTATATTGCTGAGGAACCCCCAAAGCATGTGTTGTCGCCCCGATGAAATATTCTTAGACTAGGTCCCTTATGTTAGTTGTCTTAGGGATGTAAAGTGAGAATAACGGGAATGGGTAATTGGGTTATTGTTGGTTGGTGGAATTAAATATAATTATTTATTGTGGGTTGATGTCACACCCCCCAAACCGGAACGGCGGAAATGTTCGGGGGCGGATGACTTCATGTGGTAACGTAACAAATGAATACATAGTAAAGAAAGCAATACAACCATCATATATATAATTGAAAGTTTACATTGTTAAAAGGTACATGTTCAAAACCAATTACAATATGATGCCAAAATATGAATTTAAACTGGCGCCGCAGCGTCCCTTCTTCAAAAGTTGTTTGTTACCTGTAATTACTGAATCCCTAGGACATCCAAGTAGTTTTGAAAGAGTAGATCAGCATTTAAGCTAGTGAGTTTCATAAGTACTAAATGACAATGTTTGTATGAAATGAAATGTTTTGTTCTTGTTTGTTTGTTCCTAGAAAATCCTATATTTTCTACTAGCATAAATGTAGCCTTCTTTCAAGACCAATGTTTGTTTCTAGAAAATGTATGTACGTATAAAATTTCCAATACGTCTGAAAAACCCCGTAAATCAATGTGTTTTTAATACTCCATGTGAGTTTTATAACTATGCTATTGACTATAAATGCCTATACACAACGTTCTTCAGGCGTTGGAATTTTCTGACGTTTGTCACCCCAAATGGTGGACTGTAGCTAACAGTCAGGGCGCGGGTTGTCAAGCCCGTATAGATCTATACACAAACACCATGATCCCCCTCCAAGGGATTCTGATATATAATACCGGACTTGAAATGTGTACTCGAACGTACGTGAAGTTGATGTCTCACAAAACTTAGTATAAAAAAAACAGATTTACGTGTGAAAGTGTTTGTATAAATGATCATCCCCTAAGACTGGGATAGCTATGAAAAACGACGTGAAATCTTTAGATATGCATTTGACAATATTTTACCCTTTGCTCAACAGGATACAAATGGAGTAGAGTTTCGTAAACTATATATGTATATTTTTTATGTAGAAGACAAGTTTGTAAACAAAACATATATATGTATATTTTCAATGTAGAAGACAAGTTTGTAAACAAAACATATATATGTATATGGTTATATATATGTATCAATTTTAAAAGATGATTTGGTATGTTTCGTAATTGTTGTTCATATTCTTACGTTTTTATTAGAAACTTTGCATGAAATAATCCTTAAGTTTGATACTAAAGACCTTTTTGTACTTATCACTTTTGTAAAAATGGTAATTAAACATATTTAAATGATTGTGTTTTAACTTCCTCAATGTATAAACATTGCTCAAAAATGTTAGAAGGTGTTAATAAATCTGTAAACCACTTTTGACAGTTTTACCCTTTACTTTCCCTGTTTTTAGAAAACTCATAGAAAAATCATCGTAAGTCAAAAACTGAATCCGTCACCTCTGAGAGTTTACTTTGCTCCTAGTTTTTATTATGATTTTTAGTGGTCTCAAACTAGTGTGAAAATGAACATCTTCCAGGGGTATTTGGTGGTAAAAATATCAAGCAAAAGGAAGGTGTAGATGGGTGAAATGGTGGCTGAAACACAAAAGGGACGGTAGCCCTTTAGTTCATGGTTTTGATGGCTTTGGAAGGAAGTTCTTGTGCTTGAAAATGAGATGAAGGTTGAGAGTAATTCCCTGGAGTATTGGCTGGTCAAATGAGGGTAAAATGAAGAGGAAATTTTGTGGATATGAAGGAGGAAAGAGTGGAAGAGGATAAGGGGACAAAACCTAGACTAGCTTGTGATGGGATGTGAGTTTAAGTGATGTGATCTTGTCTAGCCACTTGCTTGGGTGATTGCTTAGAGATAGAGTTAGTTAACTAACTAACTACTAGTTATTTAGTTAGTTAGGAGTTCTAGTTAAGGAGAGGGAAGGTCTTAATCTCGAAAATTAGAAGAGGGATTAATAAGCATTCTTAGTAAAATGTCTTAAGTGATTAAGCACTTATTAGTTAAGTTGGCACATATCTCCACCAATTCTCTTATCTTAATTGATTTAGAAATCATATTCCTTACATGAAATCACTTAAATCATGACCCATAACTAGTCATTCACTAGATAATAATATATATGTACAAATACATACATGTATACTTAGTATAAAATAACAATGTAGTTTTTGTGTATTTGAACTGTAATGTTTATGTTTTATTTTTTTTATTCAAAAACACTTAAATACATTCTAATTATACCTTATAATAATTCATTTTATATTTTTATTTATTTAAATATAAAATTTATTGACCAATGTATAATTTTGTGACATTTAACCGGTTAACCATATCGTTAAACACGTTTTGTCACTTTGGTTCGTATATTTGTCAAATTTAGATCCTCCACATCTATTAAGCAAACGTTTTACATAGAACCTAACTTACTTATCAACTAGATACATGTTGATACAAAAATTAAGTTTGTTGCGTTTAAATGATGTTATATGCTAATTTCACAAACCGGTGATGGTTCGTAGTCATACATCATAACAAAATTTATCAATAGTTACTTGTTTTATATTTCACAATAACTTATTTAAATAAAAGAGGTTAAATTCCTTCAACCATTCTTGATAAAATACTCATATTGCTTAATAATCAAAACATAGCATCGTACGATCTTTCCTATTTTTACCAATTGTTACATTCTCCCCCCGTTAAAAGAATTTAGCCCCGAAATTCAAATTGTAGACGGGATATCACTAAACAATTGGGGGTGTTTTTTTTTATCCTCGCATTCCCTAGTGAATTTCGGTCCTCGCTTGGCGTTCCAACGAGCCTTCACTATGGGCATGCAACTTTGTTTCGTCCTTTTGACCTCCTGATCCATGATTTCCACCGGTTCTACGATGAAGTTTAGACTCCCGTTGATTTCAATTTCATCAAGTGGAATAACAAGAGTCTCATCAGACAAGCTCTTCTTCTGATCCTGGGATGCCTTCAATCGTTCACGGGTTTGAACAATCTTCTCTGTAGTTTCTCGTATGATCTGGGGGCTGGTGAGAGTGTTGTTAGGAACTTGCCCGTTAGATATTTGCGTGTCACCTACCTCATCTCATCATTAATCCCTTTTTAGGTCTAAAAACATCTTAGTGGCTCCGGTATGGATCGAGAACCTCGACTTATGGGCCTCCTCCAACAAGATGGTACGCGCTCCGCCTACAAACGGTACCCAAATCCGGCCCTGAAAAGTCATAAGTCCCCGACTATCGGTAACGAACTCTGATACCTGACAAATAACCCGCTCTCTCTTACGGTTCTCCGGTCTAATGGCCTCAGCCTGGGCCCCTCGAATGGTGTCCAACACCGGAGTCATCACTTTCAACCTCATACAAACGTCTCGTATCGGGGCGCTCTTCGCCCTACGGCTCAAAGCGTCGGCTACCACATTAGCCTTGCCCGGGTGGTACAGGATCTCACAATCATAATCCTTCACCACATCCAACCATCTCCTCTGGCGCATATTCAGGTTGAGTTGATCCATCAAGTACTTTAGACTCTTGTGGTCCGTGTATATGGTACACCGAACCACATACAAATAGTGACGCCGGATCTTGAGGGCGAACACTACAGCCCCCAGCTCCAGGTCGTGGGTGGGATACCTCGACTCATGAGGCTTCAGTGCCTCGATGCATATGCTATCACATGCCCCTTATGCATAAGCACTGCTCCCAACCCGGATATCGATGCATCACAGTACACCACAAAATCCTCCATCCCTTCCGGGAGTACGAGCACCGGGGCTTCGCACAACTTCTGGCGAAGTGTATCAAATGAGGTTTGTTGCTCCAGTCCCCAGGAAAAAGCGACACCCTTCCAGGTCATCTTGGTAAGTGGCACGGCGATCTTGGAGAAATCCTTAATAAATCTCCGATAATAGCCGGCCAATCCCAGAAAGCTCCTGATCTCAGTGGGCGATCTCGGCACCTCCCACCTCATGACTGCCTCAATCTTGGCCGGGTCGACCAATATCCTATTTTGGTTGAAGAGATGTCCCAAGAACTGAACCTCTCGTAACCAGAAATCACACTTGGAGAATTTGGCATAAAGCCTCTCCGACCTCAATACCCCGAGAATCTCTCTCAGATGCTCCTCGTGCTGCTCTCTAGATTTCGAATATACCAAAATATCATCAATGAATACGATCAACGACCGATCCAACATCGGCATGTACACCCTGTTCATGAGATCCATGAACGCAGTTGGTGCATTGGTGAGCCCAAAAGGCATCACAACGAACTCGTAATGCCCATAACGAGTTCTGAACACTGTCTTTTGGATATCTTCATCCCGAACCCTCATCTGATGATAACCCGGCCTCAAGTCTATCTTGGAGAACCAAGACGCCCCCTGCAACTGATCGAACAGATCATCGATCCTCGGCAGCGGATAACGGTTCTTGACCGTCAGCTTGTTCAACTTCCGATAATCAATGCACATCCGGTGTGAACCATCCTTTTTCTTGATAAAAAGAATCAGTGCTCCCCAAGGCGAGCTACTCGGTTTAATAAACCCCTTTCTTAGCAGCTCCTGAAGCTGTGAAGATAACTCCTGCATCTCTGGCGGTGCGAGGCGATAAGGCGTCTTGGCAATAGGTGCTACTCCTGGAACCAAATCGATACGGAACTCCACTTGCTTCTTGGGAGGCACACCCGACAATTCCTCGGGAAAAACATCCGGGAACTCGCACACTATCAGAACCTCATCAATCGAAATTGGCCTCCCAGCGGCCATCCGCGTGTCCAATACATAGGCTACGAATCCACTGCAGCCCTGCTGCAAACTCTGTCTTGCCCTGGCAGCCGAGCAAAATGTTGACCCGCATCGGGTTCCCTCGCCATACACCGTAAGCACTCCCCCACTGGGCTCTCGTATCGTCACCAACTGATGCTCGCAGTCTATAACAGCTCCAAATCGGATCAACCAATCCATGCCCACTATAACACACACGTCCCCCATCGCAATCGGGACCAAATCTATCAGGAAATCCACACCGAAGATCTCAATGATACATCCTCGAATCACATCCGTAGCATACACTGCTCGCTCATCAGCTATGGAAACTTGCAGAGGTTGACTCAACGCCTCTCGATGGATACTAATGTGCTGACTAAATGCCAAGGAAACAAATGACCAACTCACACCCGAGTCAAATAACACCAAAGCAGGTACATAACTCACAAGAAAAGTACCTACACATATCATCATATAAGCACAATATCTCAAAAGAAATGATAAATACATAATACATACCAGCCACGACATCGGGCGCTGCACGGACCTCCTCCGCAATCAACTGGAAAGCTCTCCCATGAGCCTTCGGAGCCTCGGCCTTCATCGGTCGAACCTCGGTAACCCTAGCAGCAGGTGCAGATCCCTGTGTTGACCCCTGATGCAACTATGGACACTCGGCCTTCCGATGGCCCGTCTGGTTGCAATGAAAGCAAACCATAAATCCTTTAGGGCAATCCTTGGTGATATGCCCCTACTTGCCACATTTGTAGCAAGCACCCGATCGACAGGCCCCTCATGACCCTTGCCGCACTTCCCGCAAGTGCGGCCCTTCTGGCCTTCGGTCCTTGAATCAGCGGACTTGGTCCGCTTGGCTGCCAGCTGAGACTGAGTCGGCCGCTGATCCATCCTCTGAGACTCGGCCTCCTCCTTGGCCTGAGTCTCCAACTCAATCTCCCTCTTCCGGACATTTTCCTGGAGCTCAGAAAATATCCGGTACGTCGAGTTCGACACGAACTCCCGAATGTCCCTCCTCAGAATGCTCAAATACCGACTCATCCGTGCCTGCTCAGAAGACACCTGCTCAGGGCAGAACATCGCCCTCTCATGAAACTTCTGGGTAACCACAGTAACTGAATCATTACCCTGCTTGAGGGTTAAAAACTCTTGAACCAACTATTCCCTCTCTACCGGGGGAACATACTCGTATCTGAACATGGCTGTGAACTTCTCCCAGGTCACCGCTGAAATCTCTGCAAGAGTGAAGCTCGCCGTCACAAACTTCCACCAATTCTTCGCTCCCAAGCGAAGCTGGTTCAAAGCGAACCGTACCCTCAGATGCTCCGGGCATGAACACGTATAAAAGCATCCTTCAATATCAGCAATCCATCTCATCGCAGCGATCAGATCCTGCGTCCCATCAAACTCGGGTGGCTTCGTGTTGCTGAACTCCCGAAACAACAACGAGTCACCTCCCGGAGACCTGGCCGCAGCCACAGCTGCTGTAGCTGCAGCGGCTGCAGCCTCAGTCACCGTGGCGTACCGCTCATCGAAAGTCTCAATCAGTTTGGTCTTGATAGACCCAAACATCTCCGGAATCTCGGCCCTGATCGCCGCAGCCACCTCATCATGGATCATCTGACGAAGCTCCTCGTCACTCACACCGCTCGCCTCAGGTCTGTGGCGTGTCCCGACCATGACGTCTCTGAAATATAACATAATAATATCAAAGACTCATTCGAGCATGCTCACACTCGATAACTCGACCCTACTTGTTCCTTAGTACCCAAAGGATTCTTACTTAGAGTGCGCACTGCTCCGGTGTCTTCGGTAGTACGGGCCCTTATACTACCGCCTACACCGCACCAATATTCACCCTAAGTCCTCCTCCTTGGATCCCAGATCACAAGTACTCTATATCTTACTGGCATAGGCTACCCTTCAGTAGACCTCTTTATCAGCCCTTCACTGCTACCTACTCGCTCTCAAGCATCACATAGCAGCACAATCCTTCCTAGGCTAAGGCATCACAAAATCAGGCCACTCTAGTCCTAATATGAATACCTAGCCAGATCTAGCATGCATAATATGATATATCATATCACATAACGTAAGGGTATTTTAGGGGTTCACCGTCCGGGCGCTGGCTGACCGTACACACTGCTCCGCTCTGGTTGTCTCAAAATCTCTTGCTTTTTAGAAAAAAATTAGTTTTTATCGTTTGAAATTTTTCCCAAATCCTCAGTTTGAGTTCAGTTACGCCCGAAGGTGCATCCGAATCCCTCAAACCAAGGCTCTGATACCAACTTGTAACAACGTAAATTTTCAAAACAATTTTTCATTTCTTTAAAACATAATTTCATTCAAGACAAACCATAGAATCCAATGTAACATGGTCATAATACAAAACATCTCAATCCCAAGATCAAACATATCCAAATCCGCCTGTGTGTTTGTACGAGTCATGTCGGCGCCTTCCCACGGTCCTCACTAGTACCTAAAACACATTACACATAAACACTGTAAGCAAGAAGCTTAGTGAGTTCCCCAATATACCACTTACACACATACGCCTTTCCAGGCCATACTCCACACGACCTTCCGGTCTATGTGTCTCAGGGGACTTCCGTCCCAACCCGGTAAACCTTCCGGTCCTACCCATGTCAACCTTCCGGTCCATAACTCCCTGACCCTCCGGTCCACATCATAATGCCTTCTGGACCATATCATAATGCCTTCCGGCCCATATCAAGCATAGCATACATATCACATACATAGCGCATACAAAACAGGCAACTCATAGCATACAATGCATATATCTCATAGCATACCAGACCTTCCGGTCACACATAGGTACCCTTCCAGGTACAGTATAGTGAGAAGACTCACCTCGGGTATCTCGGATGATCTCACACACGAATCTGTTGGTCTAGCCCCCGCCAAATCACATGCAAAATATCCTCAATAAATAATGGCTCTCAAAGGCTAGATTAAACCCCCTCCTATGTGATGGGTTTTGAGCATTCTAACACTTCCTAAGTGTACATGCAACCCTAATAACCTTGGATCTATGTTTGTCTAATTATCATGCAAAGTTGAATTCCAAGGTTATATTCCTATCTAGCATACATGGGGAACAATTTCTAACTTGAATGAAAGATAGAATAACTTACCTTGTTGTTGCTTATGTTCCTTGAAACCTTGTGAGCCTAGCACCCCAAGTGTGATGCCTCAAATGCTTCACACAACACCAAATGCTCTTGGAAAGACTTTTGAGAGAATACATACTTCTTGAAATCGGCCTAGCCCTCTAGTTTCTTATGTGTAACCGATTTTGGTGGAGAATGGGATCCTTATATAGTGTTGACACATCTAGGGTTACACCATGTAAACCCTAATGTGTCATGACTCTTCATTTCCATGACCCATGGGTTTGTAACTCCCATGGAGCATCCTATGGGTGGAACCCAACTTGATAATCCATGGAGCCTCTTAGCCCACTATACAAGATATGAAGGATTTACATAATCAACCCATATATTTAATTAGTTATCTTTTGATCACTTAATTAATTCTTGATCAAACTAATCAAATAATATTATTAATATATTAGAACTTATAATATATTAATAATCTCCAAGTGTTATTCCTCTCATTTAGTCTATCCAATTGCATGGTGCCATGCAACCCAAATGGACCATGTCGGGTCGGGTCAAGTACTGACCATAAATAGTTATGGACTTAGACACCTTATCCAACAGTCTCCCACTTGGATAAGTCTAATAACTATAACTCCAGTACTTCAGGAACCGACCGGAAATCGTAGCTCTTTCAAGGTCTCTCGGAATTGAGAAGATGTTGATACGCCATTTAAGATAAGTGATCATATAATCCTCTGTTCTAGATATCAGCCAGACAAATACATGGAACATTGTCTTACTTATTGTCCAGCAGTTTGTTTCCCGATTTCCGATTTGTTTGACAAAGAACTTAATTGAACACATCAACTTAGTTCTGACCGGGCCTGGTACATAGGTCAAAACAAAATCATCGAGGGGCCCAGATATCAGCTTCTAATCCAAGAAGGAACAAATAAACTTCGACTCATATGTTTGTTCTACCACTCATTGAATTATACACAAAAGCACGTTTTATAACATCGAGTTACCAATGCATTTTCGTACAATCAATGCATAACCAACTTGTAAGTAACAAATCATATCTCTAGGTTTGAAGACTTATATGATATTACCGTCTCACGGTCACTCGAGATAGAATTCCATGAAGTGATTCCAGTGAGCGTGGGTTGTGTCCAATGCTCAGAACTTATGAGAACTCATGATTGTTGTAGCCTTGTCCAACACCTTAGACCTCTGCAACCAATCATGACAGTCTTGATTCATACCTACTTCCGACATATGACCGACTGTGGAGGTTTGAATAATATGCTATACCAAACAAAATTATTCTGGAAGTCAAACATGCAAAAGAAGTATAGTAAACGATCGACAAGAGATAGCAACACTTTACTCATAAATAAAACACCTTTTATTCATCATCTAATGTCAATTACACTTTACAAATTTCGAGGTTATCTAACTACTAAATCTAATATCATCCTTCAGCCCTATGCTCTGAGCATGCTAAAGATGATTAACCCGAGTCAGTCCCTTCGTGAGGGGATCTGCTGGGTTCTCATCCGATGATACCCTCTTTGCCACGAGGAGTCCTTCTTCTATCCGATGTCTGATAAAATGGTATTTTCTGTCGATGTGTCTGGATCTCCCGTGATCCCTTGGTTCCTTGGCTAAGGCAACAACACTTTCACTATCACAGAAAATTTCCATTGGCTCTTTAATAGCTGGTACAACTCCAAGGTCTCCAATGAAGTTCTTCAGCCATATCGCCTCCCTGATTCACAAGTTGAATCAGCCACTGTCTCTTGCTTGGAACTCTTCCAAGAAATTGCTCCTCTATTTAGGGTAAAGACCCAGCCCGACTGAGAGCGAAAATTATCCCTATCAGTCTGGAAGCTAGCATCACTATACCCTACAACTCTCAAGTCATCACTCCCACCGAGGGTAAGGACCCAGTCCTTAGTCCTCCGTAGGTACTTGAGGATATTCTTTACCGCAGTCCAGTGTGCCTTGTCAGGGTTTCCCTGATACTTGCTAACCATGCTCAGTGCAAAGGCTACATCAGGTCGAGTACACGTCATTGCATACATGATTGATCCTACAGCCGAAGCATAAGGTATTTGACTCATTTTTGCAATCTCAGCCTCAGTGCTAGGGCTTTGTGTCTTACTCAATCTGGCGTTACTCTGGATGGGTAACTCTCCTTTCTTGGAGTCCTGCATGCTGAATCTATTCAGCACCTTATCCAAGTAGGTACTCTGACTAAGTCCAATTAGTCTTTTACTCCGATCTCTCAAGATCCTTATCCCTAGAATATAGGCAGCTTCTCCTAGGTCCTTCATAGAGAAACACTTCCCAAGCCAGGACTTAACTTCCTGCAGAGTTGGGGTGTCATTTCCTATGAGTAGTATGTCATCCACATACAATACCAAAAAGCTAACTATACTCCCACTAGCCTTGACATACACACAAGACTCATCTTCACTCCTAGAAAAGCCAAATTCGTTGACCTTTTCATCAAAGCAAAGATTCCATCTACGAGGTGCTTGCTTCAATCCATAAATGGATTTCTCAAGCTTACACACTCTATTAGGGTACTCGTTGCTGACAAAACCCTCTGGCTGACTCATGTAAACATCTTCAGCCAACTTTCCATTAAGGAAAGCGGTTTTGACATCCATTTGCCATATTTCACAGTCATGAAATGCAGCTATGGCCAACAGAACCCGAATAGACTTAATCTTGGCTACTGGAGAAAAGGTCTCATCATAGTCCACTCCAGGAATTTGAGAGAAGACCTTTGCAACCAGTCTAGCCTTATAAGTGTGTACTTTACCATCCATGTCGGTCTTCTTCTTGAAGACCCATTTGCACCCTACTGTCTTACGACCTGGTACATTCTCAACCAAGTTCCAAACTTGATTGTCATACATGGACTGTATTTCGTTGTCCATTGCCTCTTTCCACTTGGCTGACTCAGGGCCTGCCATGGCTTCCGCGTAACTGTTAGGTTCATCCAGACCTATCAGTGTCTCATCACTGATAAGTGTATCTCCTTCTGCAATAATATGGAATCCATAGTAATGCTCAGGAGCATTCCTAACCCTTGTGGAACGCCTCAGAGGTACAGACTTGTCAATTGGCTCAACAGGAGTTTCCTCCTCAAGTTGAGTGCTAGGGTTTGAAGTTCCTTCACCGCTTGACTCTTGAATTTCTTCAAGATCAACTTGCCTCCCACTGTTTCCTTGGCTTATGAACTCTCTCTCTCTCTAAAGAAAGCCCTCCTAGCTACAAAGACCACATTTTCACTAGGTCTGTAGAAGAGGTAACCAAAGGATTGTTGTGGGTAGCCGATGAAAATACACCTCTCGCTTCGGGGTTCGAGCTTATCATGAGTCTCGCGTCTCACGAAAGCCTCGCAACCCCAAATCTTGATGTGGTCTAGTTTGGGTACTTTACCAGTCCACATCTCGTGAGGAGTTTTGGCAACTTTCTTTGTAGGGACTAGATTAAGGATATGGGCGGCAGTCTCTAAGGCATACCCCCAAAATGAGATTGGTAGCGAAGCTCGACTCATCATGGAATGAACCATATCCAACAAGGTTCGATTATGCCTCTCAGCCACACCATTCAACTGTGGTGTCCTGGGAGGTGTCAATTGTGAGACTATCCCACATTCCCTTAGATAGTCAAGGAACTCTGAACTAAGATACTCACCACCACGATCGGATCGAAGCATCTTAATGTTCCTGCCCAATTGATTCTCGACTTCCTGTTTAAATTCCTTAAACCTTTCGAAAGTCTCTGACTTATGCTTGATCAAGTAGACATATCCATATCTACTGTAATCATCAGTAAAAGTCAAATAATAATGATTAGCATCCCTTGTGGCATGTTTGAATGGTCCACACACATCCGTGTGTACAAGGTCCAACAAACCTTCACCCCTCTTACAAGAACCTGTGAAGGGTGACTTTGTCATTTTTCCAAGTAAGCATGATTCGCAACTATCATCTAACTTTAGGTCAAATGACTCCAAGACTCCATCCTTTTGGAGTTGGCCTATGCGTTTCTTGCTTATATCTCCAAGACGACAATGCCATAATGATGCGTTATCCAAGTTATTATTATTAACAGAATCAATACACAATACATTATTTCCTAAGTTATCAACCACAGATACTGTTTCATACACGCCATCACAAGGTAATGCTTTAAAATAAAGAACATTATTAAAGAAAGCATTAATCGAACCAACTTCATTATCAAACAAAAAGGTGAAACCTTGTTTATACAATGCATGAAAGGAAATAATATTTCTTGCCATTTCTGGCGAATAACAACACTTATTCAAATCTAAACTAAACCCACTACTTAGCGATAAAGTATAAACTCCAATCTTGGTGACAGGTAAAGCTTTCCTATTCCCCATGATTAAGTTTATTCTTCCTTACTCCACATTCTCACTTCTTCTTAGTCCCTGCAAGTCACAACAAATATGAATACCACAACCGGTATCAAGGACCCAAGATTTAGAATGAGGTGAGTTAGTAGAAATGATAGTGTAAATACCTGCATGGTTGGGTTTAACTTTCCCATCCTTCACATCTTGCTGGTATTTTGGGCAGTTCCGCTTCCAATGTGATTTTTCATGGCAATAGAAGCATTCAGCCTCTTTTGGGTCAGAAGAAGGAATGACGAAACCTTTCTTGGTTCCACTTGAAGAAGAGCCATCAAGGGTCCGAGCCTTGGTACCCTTAGAAGAGCTCTTTCTCTTCTTCCCTCGACTTTTCCTGATTGCCAAAACCGGAGTAGAGTTTGGAGTAGGAGTGTTAACAACCGACTTCCCCTTAAGACCTGTTTCTGCGGTCTTGAGAAGTCCCTGAAGTTTGCTGAGTGTGACCTCTTCCTTATTCATGTGATATGTCATACGGAATTGATCATAGCACGATGGTAAGGAGTGCAAAATGATATCTATTGCAAGCTCCTCAGGGAAGTTCACATTAAGCTTCAGCAATCGATCCACATACCTTTGCATTTTCTGCATGTGGCTCGTGACGGATTCCCCGTCCTTCATCATGGTTGTTATCATGGAGCAGATGATTTCATACCTCTCTTGTCGTGCACTTTGATGGTATCTTTCCATCAGATCTTGGTGCATTTCATAAGGGTAGAAATCCTCATAAGACTTTTGGAGTTCCGCTGTCATCGTGGCCATCATGATGCATGCCACTTTCGTAGCATCCCTTTCATGTGCCTGAAAGTTAGCGATCTCCTGAGGAGTTGCAGTGGTCTCATCAATCTCCTTAAGCTCCTTGTCAAGGACATATTCTTTGTCCTCGTAGCGGGTAATCATCCTGATGTTTTTGATCCATTCATTGAAGTTGGATCCATCAAAAGTGACTTTCCCGCACAAGTTCATAAGGGTAAAGGAGCCATTAGGATTAGAGCCAGAAGCAGCATTGTTTGAAGACATTTGAAGGAAAAGGACAAGATTAATTTAGATATTAAGAGAGTCCTTAATAAAAACCCCAAATGTAATATTAAGGCTAGGACCCAATCACAATATATTATAACTTAGAAGAGGTATGCCGTAATCCAAGCTATAACATATTTGAAAGGTATGTGAATGACGATTCACCAATTTCCACCACGAAAACCGAAATATTAAATATTAGGTTTTTGATTGGTTCTTAGAAATTCCTAGATTCTTTGAGATTCAATGAACTTTTCAAAGGCATGTTTCAATCTCGAGTGTGCCCTCCAAGTTTTGTGACTGGGATACCGAGGATCACAAAACGAGGTGTGAAGTAACCATGCAAATCACTTGGTACCCTTAAAGTTTATCACTCAATCGATGTGCCGGTAAACCACACACGCTCCACCGATACTATAATAAACTTTAAGTCACCCTTTACCTACCTTGTTAAGTCCAAGTTAGTGTGCCGGTTAACCACACACGCTCCACCAACGACTTAAACAAAGTGTAAAGTGTAATTTCATGGATTAACACCTTATTCACATTTTTCCTAAAGTAACTAAGATTGGTAATTTAATAAAACATTTAGTTACTTTATAATATTCATCATACTTTTAATGAGAATTTATAAGTCCTTGTCTTACCTGTTCGGCTAACGACCCTCCACCGGTCAAGAAAGCGGTGGGTGAGAGTGGACACCCATTAAGTTTCCATTTTATAGGCAACAACCTTATACCCACCTTATAGACCGGCTTCGTGAATGAGGCGTACTAGCGGTAAGACGACTTTGTTTTTATACATATATATATAATTATTAAATCATAATAATATAAGTATAAGGGTTGAATTTTAACTTTTAAAATTCTAAGGGTTGGAACTAAAGTTTTTAACATGACTTTACTTGTTCCAAAACTTGAGGGCAAGTTTTGTAAACGTTCAAAACTTTTCATTTCTTGTAACTTATGAGTTTATTAGAGTAATAAAATGAAGACTCTTCATTTTTCTAACTCTTGTGTTCTTTTAATGGTTTTAACTCAAGTGACTTTTGGTTTTCTATAACTTGAGGACAAGTTATGGACTCCATTAAAACACATTATGATCAAGAATTAAACTACCACATAGGTTACAAATAATTCCTATGATCATCTAAACATCATAAGATCAAGAACATGAATATGAACACTTTCATGTATCAAAATTACACTTAAAACATTGTAATTTTGATAACTAGTTGTTGTAAATGGATTAGCAAGGACATTACACCATCTAAAACAAGTTTTCAAGTACCAAAACATTTTAGGGTAATGTTTCTAGTCCATTTCCAGCAACTAAAGTCGAAAATCTGCACTTTGTGGCTCCTACTCGCCGAGTGCATGAACCTACTCGGCGAGTAGGTTGAAGATACAAGTGAACTCGGCGAGTCTCCCCATGGACTCGGCGAGTTCATCAGGCAGACAACAAGTTTTTCGACTTTTTTCAACTTTTAAGCACAAATAACAAACAAACAAGCCTAGGCTCTGATACCACTGATGGGTTTTGAGCATTCTAACACTTCCTAAGTGTACATGCAACCCTAATAACCTTGGATCTATGTTTGTCTAATTATCATGCAAAGTTGAATTCCAAGGTTATATTCCTATCTAGCATACATGGGGAACAATTTCTAACTTGAATGAAAGATAGAATAACTTACCTTGTTGTTGCTTATGTTCCTTGAAACCTTGTGAGCCTAGCACCCCAAGTGTGATGCCTCAAATGCTTCACACAACACCAAATGCTCTTGGAAAGACTTTTGAGAGAATACATACTTCTTGAAATCGGCCTAGCCCTCTAGTTTCTTATGTGTAACCGATTTTGGTGGAGAATGGGATCCTTATATAGTGTTGACACATCTAGGGTTACACCATGTAAACCCTAATGTGTCATGACTCTTCATTTCCATGACCCATGGGTTTGTAACTCCCATGGAGCATCCTATGGGTGGAACCCAACTTGATAATCCATGGAGCCTCTTAGCCCACTATACAAGATATGAAGGATTTACATAATCAACCCATATATTTAATTAGTTATCTTTTGATCACTTAATTAATTCTTGATCAAACTAATCAAATAATATTATTAATATATTAGAACTTATAATATATTAATAATCTCCAAGTGTTATTCCTCTCATTTAGTCTATCCAATTGCATGGTGCCATGCAACCCAAATGGACCATGTCGGGTCGGGTCAAGTACTGACCATAAATAGTTATGGACTTAGACACCTTATCCAACAGTCTCCCACTTGGATAAGTCTAATAACTATAACTCCAGTACTTCAGGAACCGACCGGAAATCGTAGCTCTTTCAAGGTCTCTCGGAATTGAGAAGATGTTGATACGCCATTTAAGATAAGTGATCATATAATCCTCTGTTCTAGATATCAGCCAGACAAATACATGGAACATTGTCTTACTTATTGTCCAGCAGTTTGTTTCCCGATTTCCGATTTGTTTGACAAAGAACTTAATTGAACACATCAACTTAGTTCTGACCGGGCCTGGTACATAGGTCAAAACAAAATCATCGAGGGGCCCAGATATCAGCTTCTAATCCAAGAAGGAACAAATAAACTTCGACTCATATGTTTGTTCTACCACTCATTGAATTATACACAAAAGCACGTTTTATAACATCGAGTTACCAATGCATTTTCGTACAATCAATGCATAACCAACTTGTAAGTAACAAATCATATCTCTAGGTTTGAAGACTTATATGATATTACCGTCTCACGATCACTCGAGATAGAATTCCATGAAGTGATTCCAGTGAGCGTGGGTTGTGTCCAATGCTCAGAACTTATGAGAACTCATGATTGTTGTAGCCTTGTCCAACACCTTAGACCTCTGCAACCAATCATGACAGTCTTGATTCATACCTACTTCCGACATATGACCGACTGTGGAGGTTTGAATAATATGTTATACCAAACAAAATTATTCTGGAAGTCAAACATGCAAAAGAAGTATAGTAAACGATCGACAAGAGATAGCAACACTTTACTCATAAATAAAACACCTTTTATTCATCATCTAATGTCAATTACACTTTACAAATTCCGAGGTTATCTAACTACTAAATCTAATATCATCCTTCAGCCCTATGCTCTGAGCATGCTAAAGATGCTTAACCCGAGTCAGTCCCTTCGTGAGGGGATCTGCTGGGTTCTCATCCGATGATACCCTCTTTGCCACGAGGAGTCCTTCTTCTATCCGATGTCTGATAAAATGGTATTTTCTGTCGATGTGTCTGGATCTCCCGTGATCCCTTGGTTCCTTGGCTAAGGCAACAACACTTTCACTATCACAGAAAATTTCCATTGGCTCTTTAATAGCTGGTACAACTCCAAGGTCTCCAATGAAGTTCTTCAGCCATATCGCCTCCCTGATTCACAAGTTGAATCAGCCACTGTCTCTTGCTTGGAACTCTTCCAAGAAATTGCTCCTCTATTTAGGGTAAAGACCCAGCCCGACTGAGAGCGAAAATTATCCCTATCAGTCTGGAAGCTAGCATCACTATACCCTACAACTCTCAAGTCATCACTCCCACCGAGGGTAAGGACCCAGTCCTTAGTCCTCCGTAGGTACTTGAGGATATTCTTTACCGCAGTCCAGTGTGCCTTGTCAGGGTTTCCCTGATACTTGCTAACCATGCTCAGTGCAAAGGCTACATCAGGTCGAGTACACGTCATTGCATACATGATTGATCCTACAGCCGAAGCATAAGGTATTTGACTCATTTTTGCAATCTCAGCCTCAGTGCTAGGGCTTTGTGTCTTACTCAATCTGGCGTTACTCTGGATGGGTAACTCTCCTTTCTTGGAGTCCTGCATGCTGAATCTATTCAGCACCTTATCCAAGTAGGTACTCTGACTAAGTCCAATTAGTCTTTTACTCCGATCTCTCAAGATCCTTATCCCTAGAATATAGGCAGCTTCTCCTAGGTCCTTCATAGAGAAACACTTCCCAAGCCAGGACTTAACTTCCTGCAGAGTTGGGGTGTCATTTCCTATGAGTAGTATGTCATCCACATACAATACCAAAAAGCTAACTATACTCCCACTAGCCTTGACATACACACAAGACTCATCTTCACTCCTAGAAAAGCCAAATTCGTTGACCTTTTCATCAAAGCAAAGATTCCATCTACGAGGTGCTTGCTTCAATCCATAAATGGATTTCTCAAGCTTACACACTCTATTAGGGTACTCGTTGCTGACAAAACCCTCTGGCTGACTCATGTAAACATCTTCAGCCAACTTTCCATTAAGGAAAGCGGTTTTGACATCCATTTGCCATATTTCATAGTCATGAAATGCAGCTATGGCCAACAGAACCCGAATAGACTTAATCTTGGCTACTGGAGAAAAGGTCTCATCATAGTCCACTCCAGGAATTTGAGAGAAGACCTTTGCAACCAGTCTAGCCTTATAAGTGTGTACTTTACCATCCATGTCGGTCTTCTTCTTGAAGACCCATTTGCACCCTACTGTCTTACGACCTGGTACATTCTCAACCAAGTTCCAAACTTGATTGTCATACATGGACTGTATTTCGTTGTCCATTGCCTCTTTCCACTTGGCTGACTCAGGGCCTGCCATGGCTTCCGCGTAACTGTTAGGTTCATCCAGACCTATCAGTGTCTCATCACTGATAAGTGTATCTCCTTCTGCAATAATATGGAATCCATAGTAATGCTCAGGAGCATTCCTAACCCTTGTGGAACGCCTCAGAGGTACAGACTTGTCAATTGGCTCAACAGGAGTTTCCTCCTCAAGTTGAGTGCTAGGGTTTGAAGTTCCTTCACCGCTTGACTCTTGAATTTCTTCAAGATCAACTTGCCTCCCACTGTTTCCTTGGCTTATGAACTCTCTCTCTCTCTAAAGAAAGCCCTCCTAGCTACAAAGACCACATTTTCACTAGGTCTGTAGAAGAGGTAACCAAAGGATTGTTGTGGGTAGCCGATGAAAATACACCTCTCGCTTCGGGGTTCGAGCTTATCATGAGTCTCGCGTCTCACGAAAGCCTCGCAACCCCAAATCTTGATGTGGTCTAGTTTGGGTACTTTACCAGTCCACATCTCGTGAGGAGTTTTGGCAACTTTCTTTGTAGGGACTAGATTAAGGATATGGGCGGCAGTCTCTAAGGCATACCCCCAAAATGAGATTGGTAGCGAAGCTCGACTCATCATGGAATGAACCATATCCAACAAGGTTCGATTATGCCTCTCAGCCACACCATTCAACTGTGGTGTCCTGGGAGGTGTCAATTGTGAGACTATCCCACATTCCCTTAGATAGTCAAGGAACTCTGAACTAAGATACTCACCACCACGATCGGATCGAAGCATCTTAATGTTCCTGCCCAATTGATTCTCGACTTCCTGTTTAAATTCCTTAAACCTTTCGAAAGTCTCTGACTTATGCTTGATCAAGTAGACATATCCATATCTACTGTAATCATCAGTAAAAGTCAAATAATAATGATTAGCATCCCTTGTGGCATGTTTGAATGGTCCACACACATCCGTGTGTACAAGGTCCAACAAACCTTCACCCCTCTTACAAGAACCTGTGAAGGGTGACTTTGTCATTTTTCCAAGTAAGCATGATTCGCAACTATCATCTAACTTTAGGTCAAATGACTCCAAGACTCCATCCTTTTGGAGTTGGCCTATGCGTTTCTTGCTTATATCTCCAAGACGACAATGCCATAATGATGCGTTATCCAAGTTATTATTATTAACAGAATCAATACACAATACATTATTTCCTAAGTTATCAACCACAGATACTGTTTCATACACGCCATCACAAGGTAATGCTTTAAAATAAAGAACATTATTAAAGAAAGCATTAATCGAACCAACTTCATTATCAAACAAAAAGGTGAAACCTTGTTTATACAATGCATGAAAGGAAATAATATTTCTTGCCATTTCTGGCGAATAACAACACTTATTCAAATCTAAACTAAACCCACTACTTAGCGATAAAGTATAAACTCCAATCTTGGTGACAGGTAAAGCTTTCCTATTCCCCATGATTAAGTTTATTCTTCCTTACTCCACATTCTCACTTCTTCTTAGTCCCTGCAAGTCACAACAAATATGAATACCACAACCGGTATCAAGGACCCAAGATTTAGAATGAGGTGAGTTAGTAGAAATGATAGTGTAAATACCTGCATGGTTGGGTTTAACTTTCCCATCCTTCACATCTTGCTGGTATTTTGGGCAGTTCCGCTTCCAATGTGATTTTTCATGGCAATAGAAGCATTCAGCCTCTTTTGGGTCAGAAGAAGGAATGACGAAACCTTTCTTGGTTCCACTTGAAGAAGAGCCATCAAGGGTCCGAGCCTTGGTACCCTTAGAAGAGCTCTTTCTCTTCTTCCCTCGACTTTTCCTGATTGCCAAAACCGGAGTAGAGTTTGGAGTAGGAGTGTTAACAACCGACTTCCCCTTAAGACCTGTTTCTGCGGTCTTGAGAAGTCCCTGAAGTTTGCTGAGTGTGACCTCTTCCTTATTCATGTGATATGTCATACGGAATTGATCATAGCACGATGGTAAGGAGTGCAAAATGATATCTATTGCAAGCTCCTCAGGGAAGTTCACATTAAGCTTCAGCAATCGATCCACATACCTTTGCATTTTCTGCATGTGGCTCGTGACGGATTCCCCGTCCTTCATCATGGTTGTTATCATGGAGCAGATGATTTCATACCTCTCTTGTCGTGCACTTTGATGGTATCTTTCCATCAGATCTTGGTGCATTTCATAAGGGTAGAAATCCTCATAAGACTTTTGGAGTTCCGCTGTCATCGTGGCCATCATGATGCATGCCACTTTCGTAGCATCCCTTTCATGTGCCTGAAAGTTAGCGATCTCCTGAGGAGTTGCAGTGGTCTCATCAATCTCCTTAAGCTCCTTGTCAAGGACATATTCTTTGTCCTCGTAGCGGGTAATCATCCTGATGTTTTTGATCCATTCATTGAAGTTGGATCCATCAAAAGTGACTTTCCCGCACAAGTTCATAAGGGTAAAGGAGCCATTAGGATTAGAGCCAGAAGCAGCATTGTTTGAAGACATTTGAAGGAAAAGGACAAGATTAATTTAGATATTAAGAGAGTCCTTAATAAAAACCCCAAATGTAATATTAAGGCTAGGACCCAATCACAATATATTATAACTTAGAAGAGGTATGCCGTAATCCAAGCTATAACATATTTGAAAGGTATGTGAATGACGATTCACCAATTTCCACCACGAAAACCGAAATATTAAATATTAGGTTTTTGATTGGTTCTTAGAAATTCCTAGATTCTTTGAGATTCAATGAACTTTTCAAAGGCATGTTTCAATCTCGAGTGTGCCCTCCAAGTTTTGTGACTGGGATACCGAGGATCACAAAACGAGGTGTGAAGTAACCATGCAAATCACTTGGTACCCTTAAAGTTTATCACTCAATCGATGTGCCGGTAAACCACACACGCTCCACCGATACTATAATAAACTTTAAGTCACCCTTTACCTACCTTGTTAAGTCCAAGTTAGTGTGCCGGTTAACCACACACGCTCCACCAACGACTTAAACAAAGTGTAAAGTGTAATTTCATGGATTAACACCTTATTCACATTTTTCCTAAAGTAACTAAGATTGGTAATTTAATAAAACATTTAGTTACTTTATAATATTCATCATACTTTTAATGAGAATTTATAAGTCCTTGTCTTACCTGTTCGGCTAACGACCCTCCACCGGTCAAGAAAGCGGTGGGTGAGAGTGGACACCCATTAAGTTTCCATTTTATAGGCAACAACCTTATACCCACCTTATAGACCGGCTTCGTGAATGAGGCGTACTAGCGGTAAGACGACTTTGTTTTTATACATATATATATAATTATTAAATCATAATAATATAAGTATAAGGGTTGAATTTTAACTTTTAAAATTCTAAGGGTTGGAACTAAAGTTTTTAACATGACTTTACTTGTTCCAAAACTTGAGGGCAAGTTTTGTAAACGTTCAAAACTTTTCATTTCTTGTAACTTATGAGTTTATTAGAGTAATAAAATGAAGACTCTTCATTTTTCTAACTCTTGTGTTCTTTTAATGGTTTTAACTCAAGTGACTTTTGGTTTTCTATAACTTGAGGACAAGTTATGGACTCCATTAAAACACATTATGATCAAGAATTAAACTACCACATAGGTTACAAATAATTCCTATGATCATCTAAACATCATAAGATCAAGAACATGAATATGAACACTTTCATGTATCAAAATTACACTTAAAACATTGTAATTTTGATAACTAGTTGTTGTAAATGGATTAGCAAGGACATTACACCATCTAAAACAAGTTTTCAAGTACCAAAACATTTTAGGGTAATGTTTCTAGTCCATTTCCAGCAACTAAAGTCGAAAATCTGCACTTTGTGGCTCCTACTCGCCGAGTGCATGAACCTACTCGGCGAGTAGGTTGAAGATACAAGTGAACTCGGCGAGTCTCCCCATGGACTCGGCGAGTTCATCAGGCAGACAACAAGTTTTTCGACTTTTTTCAACTTTTAAGCACAAATAACAAACAAACAAGCCTAGGCTCTGATACCACTGATGGGTTTTGAGCATTCTAACACTTCCTAAGTGTACATGCAACCCTAATAACCTTGGATCTATGTTTGTCTAATTATCATGCAAAGTTGAATTCCAAGGTTATATTCCTATCTAGCATACATGGGGAACAATTTCTAACTTGAATGAAAGATAGAATAACTTACCTTGTTGTTGCTTATGTTCCTTGAAACCTTGTGAGCCTAGCACCCCAAGTGTGATGCCTCAAATGCTTCACACAACACCAAATGCTCTTGGAAAGACTTTTGAGAGAATACATACTTCTTGAAATCGGCCTAGCCCTCTAGTTTCTTATGTGTAACCGATTTTGGTGGAGAATGGGATCCTTATATAGTGTTGACACATCTAGGGTTACACCATGTAAACCCTAATGTGTCATGACTCTTCATTTCCATGACCCATGGGTTTGTAACTCCCATGGAGCATCCTATGGGTGGAACCCAACTTGATAATCCATGGAGCCTCTTAGCCCACTATACAAGATATGAAGGATTTACATAATCAACCCATATATTTAATTAGTTATCTTTTGATCACTTAATTAATTCTTGATCAAACTAATCAAATAATATTATTAATATATTAGAACTTATAATATATTAATAATCTCCAAGTGTTATTCCTCTCATTTAGTCTATCCAATTGCATGGTGCCATGCAACCCAAATGGACCATGTCGGGTCGGGTCAAGTACTGACCATAAATAGTTATGGACTTAGACACCTTATCCAACAGTCTCCCACTTGGATAAGTCTAATAACTATAACTCCAGTACTTCAGGAACCGACCGGAAATCGTAGCTCTTTCAAGGTCTCTCGGAACTGAGAAGATGTTGATACGCCATTTAAGATAAGTGATCATATAATCCTCTGTTCTAGATATCAGCCAGACAAATACATGGAACATTGTCTTACTTATTGTCCAGCAGTTTGTTTCCCGATTTCCGATTTGTTTGACAAAGAACTTAATTGAACACATCAACTTAGTTCTGACCGGGCCTGGTACATAGGTCAAAACAAAATCATCGAGGGGCCCAGATATCAGCTTCTAATCCAAGAAGGAACAAATAAACTTCGACTCATATGTTTGTTCTACCACTCATTGAATTATACACAAAAGCACGTTTTATAACATCGAGTTACCAATGCATTTTCGTACAATCAATGCATAACCAACTTGTAAGTAACAAATCATATCTCTAGGTTTGAAGACTTATATGATATTACCGTCTCACGATCACTCGAGATAGAATTCCATGAAGTGATTCCAGTGAGCGTGGGTTGTGTCCAATGCTCAGAACTTATGAGAACTCATGATTGTTGTAGCCTTGTCCAACACCTTAGACCTCTGCAACCAATCATGACAGTCTTGATTCATACCTACTTCCGACATATGACCGACTGTGGAGGTTTGAATAATATGTTATACCAAACAAAATTATTCTGGAAGTCAAACATGCAAAAGAAGTATAGTAAACGATCGACAAGAGATAGCAACACTTTACTCATAAATAAAACACCTTTTATTCATCATCTAATGTCAATTACACTTTACAAATTCCGAGGTTATCTAACTACTAAATCTAATATCATCCTTCAGCCCTATGCTCTGAGCATGCTAAAGATGCTTAACCCGAGTCAGTCCCTTCGTGAGGGGATCTGCTGGGTTCTCATCCGATGATACCCTCTTTGCCACGAGGAGTCCTTCTTCTATCCGATGTCTGATAAAATGGTATTTTCTGTCGATGTGTCTGGATCTCCCGTGATCCCTTGGTTCCTTGGCTAAGGCAACAACACTTTCACTATCACAGAAAATTTCCATTGGCTCTTTAATAGCTGGTACAACTCCAAGGTCTCCAATGAAGTTCTTCAGCCATATCGCCTCCCTGATTCACAAGTTGAATCAGCCACTGTCTCTTGCTTGGAACTCTTCCAAGAAATTGCTCCTCTATTTAGGGTAAAGACCCAGCCCGACTGAGAGCGAAAATTATCCCTATCAGTCTGGAAGCTAGCATCACTATACCCTACAACTCTCAAGTCATCACTCCCACCGAGGGTAAGGACCCAGTCCTTAGTCCTCCGTAGGTACTTGAGGATATTCTTTACCGCAGTCCAGTGTGCCTTGTCAGGGTTTCCCTGATACTTGCTAACCATGCTCAGTGCAAAGGCTACATCAGGTCGAGTACACGTCATTGCATACATGATTGATCCTACAGCCGAAGCATAAGGTATTTGACTCATTTTTGCAATCTCAGCCTCAGTGCTAGGGCTTTGTGTCTTACTCAATCTGGCGTTACTCTGGATGGGTAACTCTCCTTTCTTGGAGTCCTGCATGCTGAATCTATTCAGCACCTTATCCAAGTAGGTACTCTGACTAAGTCCAATTAGTCTTTTACTCCGATCTCTCAAGATCCTTATCCCTAGAATATAGGCAGCTTCTCCTAGGTCCTTCATAGAGAAACACTTCCCAAGCCAGGACTTAACTTCCTGCAGAGTTGGGGTGTCATTTCCTATGAGTAGTATGTCATCCACATACAATACCAAAAAGCTAACTATACTCCCACTAGCCTTGACATACACACAAGACTCATCTTCACTCCTAGAAAAGCCAAATTCGTTGACCTTTTCATCAAAGCAAAGATTCCATCTACGAGGTGCTTGCTTCAATCCATAAATGGATTTCTCAAGCTTACACACTCTATTAGGGTACTCGTTGCTGACAAAACCCTCTGGTTGACTCATGTAAACATCTTCAGCCAACTTTCCATTAAGGAAAGCGGTTTTGACATCCATTTGCCATATTTCATAGTCATGAAATGCAGCTATGGCCAACAGAACCCGAATAGACTTAATCTTGGCTACTGGAGAAAAGGTCTCATCATAGTCCACTCCAGGAATTTGAGAGAAGACCTTTGCAACCAGTCTAGCCTTATAAGTGTGTACTTTACCATCCATGTCGGTCTTCTTCTTGAAGACCCATTTGCACCCTACTGTCTTACGACCTGGTACATTCTCAACCAAGTTCCAAACTTGATTGTCATACATGGACTGTATTTCGTTGTCCATTGCCTCTTTCCACTTGGCTGACTCAGGGCCTGCCATGGCTTCCGCGTAACTGTTAGGTTCATCCAGACCTATCAGTGTCTCATCACTGATAAGTGTATCTCCTTCTGCAGTAATATGGAATCCATAGTAATGCTCAGGAGCATTCCTAACCCTTGTGGAACGCCTCAGAGGTACAGACTTGTCAATTGGCTCAACAGGGGTTTCCTCCTCAAGTTGAGTGCTAGGGTTTGAAGTTCCTTCACCGCTTGACTCTTGAATTTCTTCAAGATCAACTTGCCTCCCACTGTTTCCTTGGCTTATGAACTCTCTCTCTCTCTAAAGAAAGCCCTCCTAGCTACAAAGACCACATTTTCACTAGGTCTGTAGAAGAGGTAACCAAAGGATTGTTGTGGGTAGCCGATGAAAATACACCTCTCGCTTCGGGGTTCGAGCTTATCATGAGTCTCGCGTCTCACGAAAGCCTCGCAACCCCAAATCTTGATGTGGTCTAGTTTGGGTACTTTACCAGTCCACATCTCGTGAGGAGTTTTGGCAACTTTCTTTGTAGGGACTAGATTAAGGATATGGGCGGCAGTCTCTAAGGCATACCCCCAAAATGAGATTGGTAGCGAAGCTCGACTCATCATGGAATGAACCATATCCAACAAGGTTCGATTATGCCTCTCAGCCACACCATTCAACTGTGGTGTCCTGGGAGGTGTCAATTGTGAGACTATCCCACATTCCCTTAGATAGTCAAGGAACTCTGAACTAAGATACTCACCACCACGATCGGATCGAAGCATCTTAATGTTCCTGCCCAATTGATTCTCGACTTCCTGTTTAAATTCCTTAAACCTTTCGAAAGTCTCTGACTTATGCTTGATCAAGTAGACATATCCATATCTACTGTAATCATCAGTAAAAGTCAAATAATAATGATTAGCATCCCTTGTGGCATGTTTGAATGGTCCACACACATCCGTGTGTACAAGGTCCAACAAACCTTCACCCCTCTTACAAGAACCTGTGAAGGGTGACTTTGTCATTTTTCCAAGTAAGCATGATTCGCAACTATCATCTAACTTTAGGTCAAATGACTCCAAGACTCCATCCTTTTGGAGTTGGCCTATGCGTTTCTTGCTTATATCTCCAAGACGACAATGCCATAATGATGCGTTATCCAAGTTATTATTATTAACAGAATCAATACACAATACATTATTTCCTAAGTTATCAACCACAGATACTGTTTCATACACGCCATCACAAGGTAATGCTTTAAAATAAAGAACATTATTAAAGAAAGCATTAATCGAACCAACTTCATTATCAAACAAAAAGGTGAAACCTTGTTTATACAATGCATGAAAGGAAATAATATTTCTTGCCATTTCTGGCGAATAACAACACTTATTCAAATCTAAACTAAACCCACTACTTAGCGATAAAGTATAAACTCCAATCTTGGTGACAGGTAAAGCTTTCCTATTCCCCATGATTAAGTTTATTCTTCCTTACTCCACATTCTCACTTCTTCTTAGTCCCTGCAAGTCACAACAAATATGAATACCACAACCGGTATCAAGGACCCAAGATTTAGAATGAGGTGAGTTAGTAGAAATGATAGTGTAAATACCTGCATGGTTGGGTTTAACTTTCCCATCCTTCACATCTTGCTGGTATTTTGGGCAGTTCCGCTTCCAATGTGATTTTTCATGGCAATAGAAGCATTCAGCCTCTTTTGGGTCAGAAGAAGGAATGACGAAACCTTTCTTGGTTCCACTTGAAGAAGAGCCATCAAGGGTCCGAGCCTTGGTACCCTTAGAAGAGCTCTTTCTCTTCTTCCCTCGACTTTTCCTGATTGCCAAAACCGGAGTAGAGTTTGGAGTAGGAGTGTTAACAACCGACTTCCCCTTAAGACCTGTTTCTGCGGTCTTGAGAAGTCCCTGAAGTTTGCTGAGTGTGACCTCTTCCTTATTCATGTGATATGTCATGCGGAATTGATCATAGCACGATGGTAAGGAGTGCAAAATGATATCTATTGCAAGCTCCTCAGGGAAGTTCACATTAAGCTTCAGCAATCGATCCACATACCTTTGCATTTTCTGCATGTGGCTCGTGACGGATTCCCCATCCTTCATCATGGTTGTTATCATGGAGCAGATGATTTCATACCTCTCTTGTCGTGCACTTTGATGGTATCTTTCCATCAGATCTTGGTGCATTTCATAAGGGTAGAAATCCTCATAAGACTTTTGGAGTTCCGCTGTCATCGTGGCCATCATGATGCATGCCACTTTCGTAGCATCCCTTTCATGTGCCTGAAAGTTAGCGATCTCCTGAGGAGTTGCAGTGGTCTCATCAATCTCCTTAAGCTCCTTGTCAAGGACATATTCTTTGTCCTCGTAGCGGGTAATCATCCTGATGTTTTTGATCCATTCATTGAAGTTGGATCCATCAAAAGTGACTTTCCCGCACAAGTTCATAAGGGTAAAGGAGCCATTAGGATTAGAGCCAGAAGCAGCATTGTTTGAAGACATTTGAAGGAAAAGGACAAGATTAATTTAGATATTAAGAGAGTCCTTAATAAAAACCCCAAATGTAATATTAAGGCTAGGACCCAATCACAATATATTATAACTTAGAAGAGGTATGCCGTAATCCAAGCTATAACATATTTGAAAGGTATGTGAATGACGATTCACCAATTTCCACCACGAAAACCGAAATATTAAATATTAGGTTTTTGATTGGTTCTTAGAAATTCCTAGATTCTTTGAGATTCAATGAACTTTTCAAAGGCATGTTTCAATCTCGAGTGTGCCCTCCAAGTTTTGTGACTGGGATACCGAGGATCACAAAACGAGGTGTGAAGTAACCATGCAAATCACTTGGTACCCTTAAAGTTTATCACTCAATCGATGTGCCGGTAAACCACACACGCTCCACCGATACTATAATAAACTTTAAGTCACCCTTTACCTACCTTGTTAAGTCCAAGTTAGTGTGCCGGTTAACCACACACGCTCCACCAACGACTTAAACAAAGTGTAAAGTGTAATTTCATGGATTAACACCTTATTCACATTTTTCCTAAAGTAACTAAGATTGGTAATTTAATAAAACATTTAGTTACTTTATAATATTCATCATACTTTTAATGAGAATTTATAAGTCCTTGTCTTACCTGTTCGGCTAACGACCCTCCACCGGTCAAGAAAGCGGTGGGTGAGAGTGGACACCCATTAAGTTTCCATTTTATAGGCAACAACCTTATACCCACCTTATAGACCGGCTTCGTGAATGAGGCGTACTAGCGGTAAGACGACTTTGTTTTTATACATATATATATAATTATTAAATCATAATAATATAAGTATAAGGGTTGAATTTTAACTTTTAAAATTCTAAGGGTTGGAACTAAAGTTTTTAACATGACTTTACTTGTTCCAAAACTTGAGGGCAAGTTTTGTAAACGTTCAAAACTTTTCATTTCTTGTAACTTATGAGTTTATTAGAGTAATAAAATGAAGACTCTTCATTTTTCTAACTCTTGTGTTCTTTTAATGGTTTTAACTCAAGTGACTTTTGGTTTTCTATAACTTGAGGACAAGTTATGGACTCCATTAAAACACATTATGATCAAGAATTAAACTACCACATAGGTTACAAATAATTCCTATGATCATCTAAACATCATAAGATCAAGAACATGAATATGAACACTTTCATGTATCAAAATTACACTTAAAACATTGTAATTTTGATAACTAGTTGTTGTAAATGGATTAGCAAGGACATTACACCATCTAAAACAAGTTTTCAAGTACCAAAACATTTTAGGGTAATGTTTCTAGTCCATTTCCAGCAACTAAAGTCGAAAATCTGCACTTTGTGGCTCCTACTCGCCGAGTGCATGAACCTACTCGGCGACTAGGTTGAAGATACAAGTGAACTCGGCGAGTCTCCCCATGGACTCGGCGAGTTCATCAGGCAGACAACAAGTTTTTCGACTTTTTTCAACTTTTAAGCACAAATAACAAACAAACAAGCCTAGGCTCTGATACCACTGATGGGTTTTGAGCATTCTAACACTTCCTAAGTGTACATGCAACCCTAATAACCTTGGATCTATGTTTGTCTAATTATCATGCAAAGTTGAATTCCAAGGTTATATTCCTATCTAGCATACATGGGGAACAATTTCTAACTTGAATGAAAGATAGAATAACTTACCTTGTTGTTGCTTATGTTCCTTGAAACCTTGTGAGCCTAGCACCCCAAGTGTGATGCCTCAAATGCTTCACACAACACCAAATGCTCTTGGAAAGACTTTTGAGAGAATACACACTTCTTGAAATCGGCCTAGCCCTCTAGTTTCTTATGTGTAACCGATTTTGGTGGAGAATGGGATCCTTATATAGTGTTGACACATCTAGGGTTACACCATGTAAACCCTAATGTGTCATGACTTTTCATTTCCATGACCCATGGGTTTGTAACTCCCATGGAGCATCCTATGGGTGGAACCCAACTTGATAATCCATGGAGCCTCTTAGCCCACTATACAAGATATGAATGATTTACATAATCAATCCATATATTTAATTAGTTATCTTTTGATCACTTAATTAATTCTTGATCAAACTAATCAAATAATATTATTAATATATTAGAACTTATAATATATTAATAATCTCCAAGTGTTATTCCTCTCATTTAGTCTATCCAATTGCATGGTGCCATGCAACCCAAATGGACCATGCCGGGTCGGGTCAAGTACTGACTAGAAATAGTTATGGACTTAGACACCTTATCCAACACTATGATCCTTCAGAAGGGTAAAAGATCATTTTACCCCTCCTTGACTCAAAAGTCCAACTGTTGACCGAAATCCTAAAGGTCAACGAAAGTCAACAATCACAGCTGACCCTACTCGCTGAGTGGACTAAGGTGACTCGGCGAGTACACGCATGTCCTCTTCGCCCCTGGTTCTCCCTTGACTCACTGAGTCAACCCTAAATTCCACGAGTCGACACAGATCGCGAGTCGCGGGGCAACCCGACTCAACTCGTCGAGTCCTCCCATGGACTCGATGAGTACATGCCATGTACTCACTCAAACGACCTTCTAAGGTCAGATCTGTTCCTCTAAACCATAGATCTGGCTTTTCCAAGCACTATAATCACGTAAAGTCTCAATCTTGATGCACATGCAACAACCATATGACCATATATGATGATTTAGCCCCAAATACCCTAACCCAAGGTCATGACCTCCATTGTTCTTCATAAAGCTTGAAGAATAAGGCTCTCTGGACCTCTACGGATCCAGATCCAAAGTCTCATCACCAGATGGGACTATTTGGACCTCCAATCGACTTAGACAAGGGCACAAGAAACCCTAAAACCATCTATCTTTCCCAAAACAGAAGAAGGGTCAAAGTAATACCTCAAATGAAATGGTCTTAGCTTCAAATCCTCATAATAGCAACCTCCTTTGCTTTCCTTTGGCTAGAACCTCCTTCTTCTTGCTAAACAACACCTCAAAGGTCAAGAATGGCTTCTTCTCTCTCTCAAAACGCTCTAGCACTCTAGGGTTTCTCTCACTGGACTGGTGGCCACAAATGACGGCCATAAGGGCCTTTAAATAGGGCGCAAATCCGAGAAATTAGGGTTTCATTAAACATCGTGGACTCGCCGAGTCCCTCATTAATCAGACCATTCCAATCGCGATCCTACTCGGCGAGTCGGGGCTCCTACTCGCCGAGTTTCTCTCCAAAAATTCAATATAAGAGAATAAAATAATATACTTGGGAATCCGGATGTTACAATGTGGCACACTAAACCTAATACTTCAGGTAATAGGGACTAAAATCGCAGGTTGCTCACCACTTTGTGCCCTTATAAAGCCATGAAATTAATTTAGGGATTTAAAGGGCCAACCCTAAAAAGTTCGTAGGGCATTTGTGTCATTTTCCCTATTAAATAAATATCAAGAAACTATTTTAGACATAAAAGCGAAACTAGTAAAAACAAACCAAGTTGTAAACAAATGGCTCTTTAAAGAATTTAAATGTGTGAATATATAGCAACCATTTAGACATCATTACAAAAAAAATAGTGAAAACCGAAAGGACTGACAAATCTGATGGTGAAGAAAGAAAGTATCAACTGTTGTGGAGTAGAAAGTAGAGCCCGACGATTGAAGAGAAGTCGACATTTGAAGAAAGCACAAATTTAGAACAATTTAAGTGAATTATTTAGGTCAAAGTGTCAATTAAAAAGGTAAATTTTATGTTTGATTTATGTGTATAAAAATCACAAAAAATATTACATGTCTTATTTACTTTTTTGGCTTTTTATAATGTGAGAGAGAGGGAGAGAGAGAGAGAGAGATAGAGATAGAGAGAGAGAGAGAGAATTGTGGTCGGTCGTAGTTCCAACCATGACCATGCCACCCTTGGGGTGGTGTTCTCGTTGATGACGCCGATCGCCCCCGAATAACACCCATACTCCATGCATTCTTTATTTTATACACATAAATATATTTTTACTCATAATCTTTATGTCCATTTCTTTATGAATATATGAACGTTTTTTATAAAATTATAAGTAAATATATATTACTTTTTAATGGGAATAATATTAACGAAAGCTGTAGTAGACTCAAATACTAACGTATTCACATAAATATCGTTAAAATCTGAGATCGTATGAAGAAATTATAACGTTCAAAACAAAAGAGCTAAGCCAAACTAGAAGACCTAAACAACCAAGCAGTCGTGTAGCACCTGGTTCCTGATATGTATTTCATTCTAGTATCTTGCATGTTGGCCTTGGACTCGGTGAGTTGAGGTCTAACTCGTCGAGTCGGAGCATATTGGACACAGAAGTTTAATGACCTACTCGACGAGTCCGCGTCCAGACTCGGCGAGTAGGCGTTGTCCGAACAAAACCCTAGATAAGGGTTTGCACCCTATTTAAACCACTTATTTAGCCTCCCTTTCGTCCCCCAATGCTTCCAGAACTCCCCATAAGCAAACACTAGCCGTTTTTGAGAAGAACTAAAGCATTTTGGTGGATCTTGCTAGTTGTGACCATAAGGAGGAAGGGAAAGGATTGAGGAAAAAAGTGAAGACCAGGGGAAACCGAGTTTGTGCATCTTCCACAGTTCATTGGAGGTATAAAGCTGTAACCTTGCTCTTTCATTTGATAGATCCCTTTTTGGGGAGATTTAGGGCTTTTATAAGCCATTTTTGGTAACCAACCATGATTGCAAGCATGGTTGGGGGTTGAGGCTTCAAAATCAAGTCATTAAAGGAGTTACAAGGCAGTTAGGGGTTGCTTTTGCACCCATCTAAGGTCCCATACATCATAAGAGCTTATTTTATGTCCTTTTGAGCTCAAAGTCCCATGCATGCATGTAAAGTTTGTAACTTTACGTGCTAGAATGATTGAAGGAGCTTAGAACTACCTTTTGGTCAAGAGTTGTACGCTGGAAATCGAGAAATAAGACTTTGTCATGCCTGACTAGACGAGTTGTTCTTGGGACTCGGCGAGTCCGAGGCGAAACTCCCCTTTTCTGTTAAGGTTTGAAGGAACCTAGTTGAGCGCGAGAAGGGTTTTTGGAGGGTCCAAGGGAGTGACCCAACATGTTGGACTTAGCCTTAGATATGGAGTTCATTGGACTCAACGAGTGCAAGAACGGACTCGGCGAGTCCAAGGCAGTCTCCTTACAGTTGAAGATGAACTCAACGAGTTGTTCATACAACTCGGCGAGTCAAGGACATGACTTGTTTATCAGAGGAAGGTGAACTCGACAAGTTGATCATCCGACTCGGCGAGTCGGATGAACATTCATTCGATGTTCATAAAGAAGGGGGAACTCGTCGAGTCGTTGTTGAACTCGACGAGTAGAGTCGTGGATAAGGACGGGTAATGAGTTAGGGACTCGACGAGTCGGGTCAACTGGAAGTTGACTTTGACTTGGACTTGGTTAGGGGTAAAATAGTCATTTTACCCTAAGAGTAGATATCAGATTCTAACTGAGTGTTTTGTGGGATTATAGCCGTAGGGTTACCGGAGAAACAATCAGTCAGTTGCCGAGCAATTTTTCAGCAATCAACCTTTCGAGGTGAGTTACCTTCCAGTAGCGGTGGGTCTACGGCCACAATGTCGACCCACTAATAGGAGTTGTATATGAGATGATGGTCTTTGTGATATTCATATAGGCTTGCTACTACCTGTTATGTGCTAGCATATTACGATATTATGTGACAATAGTAGGGGATGAAATAGTCCCCTGCATCGGTCGATAGGACCGCAGGGGTAGTTTAGTACCCAGCCATGCTAGCCAGATTATGATATATGTGATATGATATTATGTGGTAGTAGTAGGGGTGAAATAGTCCCCGGTTACCGGTCGACAGGACCGAAGGGGAGGCCAGCACCTATATATGCTAGGCAGTATCTGGTCGACAGGATCGAAGGGGAGGCCAGCACCCAGATATGCTAGGCAGTATCTGGTCGACAGGACCGAAGGGGAGGCCATCACCCAGATATGCTAGGCATTATCCGGTCGAAAGGGCCGAAGGGGTATGTCGGGCACCCATATATGCTTGACAGTATATGCATGATATGTGATTTTATGGTATGTGGTACGATGGGGGAGCTCACTAAACTTTGTGCTTACAGTTTTCAGTTTTGTTTCAGGTACCTCTTCAGCGAAGGGGAAAGAGCCGGCACAGTAGTTGCACATCATACACACATCCCAGAATCCGCACTATGAGTTTCCTTGGGATTGTACTCTGACATTATCACTATTTTATGATTTGGATTTTCAAACATTATACATAGTTTTATGAGATGTTATGATTTGTCAATGTTTTTCCTACGAATATTTTAATTAAAGTAATTTATAAAAATGAAGTTTTTGGACGTGAAAATTGGGTTGTTACAAGTCGAGGTCACAATGGTATAAACATCAGCACCCTCAAACACCTCATTAATGATTTTTGCACGTAGGATGATGAGACAAAAACCTAAAAAAAAATAGTCATAAATACTAAATGTGTACAAAAACAATAATGACTTATTTTGCAACAAAAAAATATTAAAGACTAAATATGCAAAAAAATATTATGGACTAAATGTGCAAAAAATATTAAGAACTAAATGTGTACAAAGTGAGAAATATATTACCCTTTTAAGTCATTTTTCACAGTTTACCTAAGCCACAGTTTACCTAAGTAGTTGGTCATAAGGATTGGATGTATACAGATTAACAAGTTGAAGATGTAAATATAAATGAAAAAAACTCAATGAATAAATGTATATAAATCGAAAAATATATTACCCTTTTAAGTCATTTATCTCTTTTACGAACCTCCATAATGTGTTGTGTGGGCCATTGGAGAGTAATTTCCTAATACTAAACAATTTTGCAAATTGATCTTATGATATGATATTTATTAAAAAAGGTAGTTATTTGTCATAGACACCCTTTCTTTTTGGTTAGTGTCGCGAGTAGCCCAATTATTTACCTATCCACGTGACCAATATTAGTGTATAACATTTTAGAAATTTGTGGTTATTGCATACGTCATGTGATATTCTTGTTATCCAAACAAATAACATAGTTTCAAATTTGTGTTTTATTTTAGGAACAATGAATAAGAAAAGGGACTTTTTAAACTTGTGAATAGGTGATTATTATCCATCAACTACAAAAACATAACATATTGTCCCAAAAAAACACCATATTTTTAAAGATTTGTGGATAAGCTAGAAGTTATTTTCATAACAAAATTTGAATTGTAGGGTCAAAAAATTCATATATAAATCCAAAAAATTTCCACATAAAATCTCTAAACTCATACCCGACCCGTTTTAGTAATACCGATAAATGGACCAATCATTAAACACCGCCATTGGCCACCCACCACCACCATGTGAACGAACTCACCAAAACAAACACTCCCTCTTCTCTTTGTCGACAACCAAATTTCCTTATTCTGAACAAAAAGCTTCTGTATATGAATCTTCAACAGTATACTCCTTTTTTTCATCTCACATAATCAAATTCAAAAAAAATGCAAACAAATTTCTCAAAAACCCCTCAACTCTTTTCCTTAATCCCAAAACACCACCACCAAGCTTTCTGTAAGATCGTTTCCTGTGCCAATAATTCTTCTTCTTCTTCTTCAGAGAACAAAAATGGTTTCAAGCTTATGCGCCAGTCTTTTGGTGATATGAAATTGCGTCTAAATGACTTCGATCGCAGTGAGTAGTCCTGACCATATCATTTATTCTTCATTCAAATTGAATAATTCACTCTTTTAGTCGAAAAAAAAATCTTGTTTTCTTCGTGGGTTTTCGTTAAATTTATCTGTTATCAAGATTTCCATTGTGGGTTTTCTTGAAATTAGTTATTTTGATGAGAATAAGTCGAGGGTAATTTCAGTCGTTTTAAAGTCAGTTGATTGTGCAATCAGTTATCGTTTTTCTTTATTTATGTTGTGAAAGGTTCGATGCAAGATGCTTTAAACATTTGGGTATCAAAAACAACGAATTTTTTTAGCGAAGTGGCATCTCCACTCGTGAAGAATGTTCAAGATAAAAACCCTACAAAAATGGGAAACGCATATGAGATGGATGACATGGAGGAATTCTTCATGGCGGAGCAGACTGTTGATGGCAGAACAGCCGGCGGTGATCTTTCTTTGGCTGCCATTGTTTCTATTGAGCAGTTTAGCAGGTGAGCATAAGCTTCTAAATTTCAAAAAATAGCAACCAACTTTCATTTATATGTGTATGATAATATTCTACTTTCATTGTACTTATGAAAATCTACCCAATTATATAAATTGGTTGATTTTTCATTGTATAATTTTTTAATAGGAAATGCTTTATAAATAAACAAGAAAGTGCTTTGCTATTTCTTGCATTACACCTAACATTTTAGCATTTTCTGTTGACCTATTTAAAAAACAAAGATGTAAATTTGTAACTTATTTGCATTGAGTTGGAATTGACATCGAATTTCCATGTCATAAGAAAAAGAAAAATTATATATTTATCTATTTAGGCAAACTTTGATGTTAGTTTTCATAGAAATGTAACAAAAAGCATAAACTTTCATGAGAATGGAACAAAAATGAAACTCGAGGTACCTAAGTGTAACACATCCAAAACTTGGTTACTATTTAATGACATTGTTCATAAAAATAAACAAAAAAGTTTGTAACTTTTTGAAGTTTAAGCTATGCAGGATGAATGGATTAACTGGGAAGAAAATGCAAAGAATCTTTAAAGCGCTTGTCCCTCAATACGTGTCTAATGATGCACGTAATTTGGTTGAATATTGTTGCTTTAGATTCTTATCAAGAGATAGTTCCGAAATTCATCCTTGCCTTAAGGTTCGTGGGCCCAATTTACTTTATGATTTCTCAGTTTTTCTTTTCATAATTTGAGCTAAAAAGGGATATTGACTTTCTTTGACTTTGTTGTTACAAATTACAATAGGATCCAGCATTCCAAAGACTTGTATATATAACCATGCTTGCATGGGAGCATCCGTATGCAAATAAGAAGGATTCTTGGAGTAATATTGGAGATAAAGCTTCATTTCAGGTTCACTTTTCTGTACGTAATACTTCCCTCATTTTTCACTACTTGTCTTGTTTTAATTTTTTAATTTGAATAAACTATTGAAGAGGAAAGTAAAGCTTAAGTAACTTGTTATTTATTTTTTTTATATATTGAAGAGGAAGCTTGTAGGAGAGGAGGCTTTTGTCCGAATTGCCCCTGCTATTTCAGGCCTAGCAGATTGGGCAACAGTGCATAATCTTTTCAAGGCTCTTGCTGGTGATCAAAGAAGCATCTCATTTCATGCATTTTCCAAATATATCAATGAACTTCTCAAGTGAGCTTCTTGCTAATAGTTTCATAATTTCATTCATTACTCATGATTTTCTATTAGTTTACTGTTCACCTTTCGATACATAGAAAAACTTTTAGTTTGATTAAAGTAAGAAATAGCAACACACTTTCGCTTATATGTGTATTATAATTATAACATCCTGCTTTTGTTTCTTTCTATTACACATTGCACCTTCAATCTTTTCTCTTTGGAATAAAAAACTATCCAATTATAATATTGTACTTCAACTTTTTGATCTTATTAGCACATTATAAACAAATAATTTTCTTGATGTTTTGCAACTGATGATTGATTTTTTTTTTCTTAAGAGTGTATGAAGGAAGGAAATCATATCTTCCAAAAGGAACTCCTCATATTTCAACAGAGAGAATCTTATGCCTTGGATCTAGCAGAAAGAGACCTGTTCTTAAATGGGAAAATAACATTGCATGGCCTGGAAAACTAACACTCACTGACAAAGCACTTTACTATGAGGTACATTTTGTGTCACTTTACAAAAACTTAATCTTGTTTCTTTTTTACTTAATCTGGTAAGTTATATATATATATATATATATATATATATATATATATATATATATATATATGAGTCTTTCTTTTTGACTTAATGCAGAAAGAGCGACTTAATAAAGCCTTTCCCATTATGTCCTAACATTTTACAAAATTACCCTTGTTTAGTTTTTCCATAACATGATCTTGTAAGCTATATATGAATACGAGTTTCTTTTTTACTTAATAAAGAAAGAACGACTTCATAGAGGAAGTCAAGAAAACAAGTTTTAAATTTTTTTTCTTACAAATTTGCTCTTATTTATGTTTTCCTTTGTAGGCAATTGGATTGAAAGGCCAAGGGGATGTTATTAGAATGGATCTTACAAGACCCGGGTCACGGGTCGAAAAAACATGGGTCGGCCCATTCGGGTCGGATCTTTTTGATTCTGCCATTTCTGTTACCTCTGGTCCCGAGTGAGTAAGCTTTCAAAAACTCATCTGTTTCACATATCAAGAATCTTTATCATCAACTCACTAAAATACATTCCCAAACTTATCAGATTAAAGCCATGGGTACTTGAATTTGTTGATTTGGGAGGTGAAATGAGGCGAGATGTATGGTTTGCTTTTGTCAAAGAAGTCATTTCTTTATACCAATTCATACGAGACTTTGGACCTAAAGAAGGTGATCAATCCATACACCATGTTTATGGTGCTCAAAAGGGCAATAAACGTGCCACATCTTATGCCATTAATGGCATTGCAAGACTCCAAGCTCTTCAATTTAGTAGAAAACTCCTAGATGAGCCTACAAAACTTGTCCTCTTTTCATATTTACAAAACGCACCCTTTGGAGAAATCGTTTGTCAAACTTTAGCAGTAAATTGTTGGGGTGGACAATTGACTTCAAGATTTACAAAGATTGAGTCATCTTCAAATGAAGGAGCTTATAATAGTAGTCATGTGTTTGATATTGATGGAGGTGTTTATTTAAGGAAGTGGATGAGACATCCATCATGGAGTTCTAGTAGTTCGGTTGCTTTTTGGAAGAATAGTTTGATGAAACATGCACTTGTTTTGAGTAAAAATCTTGTGGTTGCGGATAAAATGTTGGTTGAAAAAGCATCAAAAATATTTCGGGAAAAATACACGGAAGTTGAAAAGACACAAGCTACAATTGATGCTGCCATGATTGAAGGGATTCCTAGTAATATTGACCTTTTCAAGGTTAAAATTTATGATATCTTTTAGACTTTATTTAGACCCCATTTGTTATGCAGAACAAGACATGACAAAACAGGTTGTACTGTGTTTTATGTTATTGGGACCAAGACTAAGACTGATGTCAATGGGACAAAAGTTGACATTTTTGCCCCACCCGATACAAATGAACTAAAGACAAGACTTGCTCTTCGACCTCACATCTATGCGAAAAGACGTAAATGCCCTCCTCGTCCTCATCATCAAAAACATCCCTAAAAAGCTTGTCTAGTCCCGTGGTATTGTTTATCCCATGTAACAAAAGCAACCTTAGTCAAAATATTGAAATTCATAGCATCTTTATAATATCTTTCATCATTTTCTTTTTATACTTTAGGAGCTCATACTTCCTTTAACATTCATTGCAAAAAACTTTGGAAAACTTCGACGTTGGGAAGAGCCACATTTGACCACATCTTTTCTTGCATTTTTATACGCACTCATCTTCAGGTAAAAACCTATTAAATATTGTTGCATAAAGTATTTACATACATGAAATAACTAAAGCTTTATGCTTAGCTAAGTCTTTCTATAAGTTGAAACATACTTACAAGGTATAATGCTATTTTGGGTTTCAGGAATTTGTTATCTTATGTGTTCCCAATGACATTGATAATTTTGGCATCAAGCATGTTAGTATTGAAGGGGTTGAAAGAGCAAGGGCGCCTTGGAAGAACATTTGGCATAATCACCATACGTGATCAACCACCTTCTAACACCATTGAAAAAATCATAGCTGTTAAAGAAGCCATGCGTGATGTGGAAAAATATATGCAAAATATTAACGTTTCTCTTCTAAAAATTCGCACTATTCTTCTTGCAGGCCAACCACAGGTTAGTTAATACTTATACACTTCATCAATCTTTCCTTTTATGGAAAGTGATACTTTTGTTCCATTGACATCAGTCTCAGTCTTGGTCCCAGACACAAGACACAGACACAGACACAGACACAGACACAGACACAGACACAGACACAGACACAGTACAACCTGTTCTATCCTGCATAACTACAAAATGCAGACTATAAATAGTTTTTTTTTTTTTTTTTTCAGATAACAATGGAAGTTGCCATGGTACTTTTATTGGGTTCTGTGGTTCTCCTTACTATACCTTTCAAATATGTTCTTTCCTTTCTTGTACTTGATCTTTTCACACAAGAACTTGAGTTCAGGAAAGAAATGGTTATAAAGCTCAAAAGCTTTTTAAAAGCTCGTTGGAACACAGTGCCTGCTGCCCCTGTTTCAGTGTTGCCATTTGATGACAAAGATGCCAAAAGTCAAAACAAGGAAACAAATGACTTTCCAAAATTAGAAAGAACTCGGGATAAGCAGTAAAGTCAAAATCCATTTATCGTGTTGTAACTTTTTACTCGATAATATTTGTACAGAGATTGATTTTGTTCATAGAATTTAGGTAGCATGATTATATACTGTACAGATGATCTCTTCAAGATATAATTCGGATTTGAATCACAATTGGCAAAAAAAACATGAAAAATAGCCATATGTAAGGCGTTGACTTTGACCTCGTTGACCCGTTACATACAAGTTTATTGTCATGATACGAGCATTGTTGTGTCTGATTCCTGCAATTAGTGGGGCAAAAAAAAAAGTCAACTGATAAATAGTTTTTATCGAATTTTCTTGTTTGCATATTATAATAAGTATTAATAACAATCACAAGTTCAAGTGGGGTTGTTTATACTTTATACAACGGATCCCGTATAAATCTTAGCATATCAATTAAAAAAAATGTTATAAAAACTTTATCATGAAGTTTTGTATTAGCTTAATATTAAACATGGCATCTAAATGTTTAATATGCATCGTAAATTTGTCACTTCTAGTTTAGCAAAGCTTTCATAACATAAGATATTTAGAAATTGAAATATAACTAATTAAATATCATAATTGTTATGTTCCAATAAAAATAGTGTAAGACTAAAAAGAATACGCCACTCTATTATTAGAATATTAACATATAATGTTTTTAATTAATGCATTATTTAGTGTGGCTGGAATGGAAATAAAATTTGGTGATAATGTTTTTTTTTTTTTGGTGTTATGGTAGTTAGAAAATAAGAATCGAATGCTATTCGCTAAATTTAAGTTGTGGGCCACGTGATATTTAATTTTTACACATACCTTGGTGAACAAAATGAGACGACAAAATCGGTAGTTGAACATGTTATAATGCTGGTGGGATCATCGTAAGCGTAGCTATATGCAACGGGGCAAGCCGTTTTGAAAATCTTTGAGTAATTTGTTGGGACACACGTGACTGGATTTGAGTACATTCCTTTACAACAAAACTCATCGGAATCAAAAACATTACACGCACTCCGACATGCAACTGTTTTCCCATCTAACCGGAAACTTAGCTCCGGTGGGCAATTAACCCTAAGATCCGTATCACATCCAGCAATGCTACATTCCCCTTTCCCTTCAATCGGTGTAACCGTAAGTGGCAAGTTGAATCCATCCACAAGGCTAACATCGTAAAAAGCAGTGTCACCGAGGGTAAATTCGGCAATTGACGCGGGCGGGGTGCCCGGGGTGGTGCAGGTTAGCGTTGTACCGCATGATCCGGTTTGGCACGTGCCGTTGCCGTTTTTGTCGAAATTGCATCCGGTTCTGCCCCATATACGGCCGCCCCACCCTGGTGGGGCGGCGTAGATGACGGTTTCGCCTGGTTTTAGGACGAAACCGCCACCTGGGAGGGTGGTGTTGGTGGCGGTTATACCCGGCCAGATGGTTTCGTGACAGTTGTTGATGATTGTGAGGTTCATGCAATTTGACAAGTTTGCCCTTGATAATAGGGTAAATAGGAGGATGATTTGAATGGAAGAGTGCATGATGGTTAATGACTAATGAGTGTAGTTGGTTTGGTTGTGTGTGTGTGAAAGAGTGTGTGAGTGTGTGTTTTTATATTGGAAAAAGAAATGGGAAGAAAGAGTGTTAAGGAGTGATAGAATACTTACTCATCACATTATACCTTGCTTCCACCATTTTTGTATGTTCACATCTTCCTTGTGACACCAGAGTGTTTTATGTACCATGATACAGAATCATATGTGCACTTTATTATTATTCAACAATTTATCATGTACCCTTATAATAACTTATCAAATAATATTGGGAATTTGCTAACATAATAATATCTTATTAACATCTCTAGACCATAAATTAATAAGTTAATAGTCAAACCCCCATTTTTATACATAAACTCTAAAGATCGGGTTTTTAAAATCTTTGATTTCTTTTAAAAAACAACAGTGTGTTTTGGTTATTCAATATATACATCTCGTATCATTAATTAAAAAAAATTAGACATTTCTTTTATTTACCCAAAAGGTAAAAACTATCAAAAAGATCGTAAATGACCACATACACAAATTATATTAGTATCTTTAAATGAATACCAATATAAAGGGATGAAAATTTTAAGGGAAAATGACATAAAAGCCCTTAAGTTCTCACAAAAATGTCGGTTTTACCCTTGGACGTGTTTTATGTCTAGTAAAGCCCGAAGTTTTGTTTAATTTGTTCATTTTTACCCTTGTAGCCGGTTTCCAGGTAACCTACCTGTTACCTAATGTCAGTAAAGCCCTTGAATTTTCAAAAATATTCGGATTTACCCTTAAGTTTTTTAAAAATGTTCGGATTTACCCTTACCTTGATTGTTATTTTGGTTACTATTATTATTATTATATTTTTAATTGTATAAAAATATTTTATACATACATTTTTAAATGTATAAAAATATTTTTTTTACTAATATAGATATATTTTTAAAAATATATGTACTTGTATTTAGTATTTATATACATTTGAAAACCCTAAATCTTGATAAAGTAAAAAATATCGTCAATTGTTGATTTTGCAAAAACCATATAAATATGTATAAATACATTTCTACAGGTTTACATGGGCTATCAAATGTATATATAAATATTAAATACAAGTATATATATTTTTAAAATTATATTTATATTAGTAAAAATATGTGTATACATTTAAAAATGTGTGTATAAAATATTTTTATACATGTAAAAATGTATTAATAATAATAATAATAATAATATGTATAAAAATGAATTAAAAACATATCAAATATTTTTATACATTTAAAAATGTAATAATAATAATAATAATAATAATAATAATAATAATAATAATAATAACAATCAAGGTAAGAGTAAATCCGAACATTTTTGAAAAACTTAAGGATAAATCCGAATATTTTTGAAAATTCAAGGGCTTTACTGGCATTAGGTAACCGGTAGGTTGCCTGGAAATCGGCTACAAGGGTAAAAATGAACAAATTAAACAAAACTTCGGGCTTTACTAGACATAAAACACGTCTAAGGGTAAAACCGATATTTTTGTGAAAACTTAAGGGCTTTTATGTCATTTTCCTAAATTTTAAAGCAAATGAGCTCCAACATCTAGTTTTCCACCTTTATTTCATTTAAACTTGATTATCTCATATATTTAGCTTTCTAAAACATATATCAAAACGACTTGACAGGGATAGAATCGAGTCTAGTTGATATGTAACTTTTTTTTTAATCACTTGTTACCCTTTTACTAACATTTAAACAGGAATCGATTTTATAGAGATGATTTGGTTGGTTAATGCTATGCCATTTTGAGGGAAAATAAGATTGTGATTACCATCAAAGGGTAGAATCGGTATCTATTCTTCAATAATTGGAAGATATGATGCTGATTATTAGTGAGGTCGTGCATCTTCTTCCGATTTGAGAAGATGATAGAGGGCAATTTGGGAAAATAAAAACTATCCGGAGGGAATGGAATAAAAAAACGGGGGTACCCCAAGAAATGAAAACACGGTAATTTGAAATTTTGAATGAATGGAATTGCTTCAATGATGGGTCTTTCCATTCCTTACCAAACATGCCTTTTTTCCATTACCCCTCAATACCATATTCCATTCCTTAGTGAGTGGTGTTTTTTTGTCAAAAGCAAAACATGCAACCTTCAACCTAAAGTTCATATAATCATGCTGTTCAAAGGAAGTCTCCTAACTAAATGATTCACTTCTGCGGATGGGTCTAATTGGACCAACAAGATGGTCTTGAGCATGTGATATTATTGTTGGTATTTGAGCCTGTATTCAACAATCATGAAAGCGAGGATTCAATCTGTCGTCGAGAATGGGAGCATTCTCTTTCAGCAAAATAGCAAGATAACCCAGTTTGGCAAAACGGGTAGGGTCGAAGAAGCCTGTAAATTGTTCAACGAAATGACTCATCGGAACACTGTGACATTCAACTCGATGATCTCTGTCTACGCGAAAAATAGAAGAGTTAAAGATGCATTAAACCTATTCGATAAAATGCCTCGCCGCAATGTTGTTTCTTGGAACACGATGATTGCGGGTTGTTTGCACAATGACAGAGTCGAAAAGGCACGTCAGCTGTTTGATCAAATGCCTCAAAGAGACGTTTTCACCTGGACTCTGATGATCACTTGCTATACTCGGAACGGGGAGCTTGAAAAGGCGAGAAATTTATTTAATTCAATGCCTGATAAGACGAACCCAGCTTGTTGGAATGCTATGATTTCAGGCTATGTAAATCATAGAAAACTTAAGGAAGCTAGACAACTGTTCGATGAAATGCCTGTGAAAGATTTAGTCTCTTGGAATTCAATGCTTGGAGGTTATACCCAGATTGGAGAAATGAGTATAGCTTCAAAGTTCTTCGAGCAAATCCCAGTCAAAGATGTAGTTTCCTGGAACTTAATGGTCGATGGGTTTTCTCAAATTGGTGATTTCGATTCTGCTTGGAGTTTCTTCAAGAGTACCCCGAATCCAAATATCATTTCTTGGGTCACAATCTTATCTGGGCTTGGTAGAAACGGTCAAATCATGGACGCCAGGAAACTGTTCGATGAAATGCCAGTTAAGAATACAGTCTCATGGAACGCCATGATAGCAGCTTACGTCCAAAACTCCCAAATCCATGAAGCTTTAACCCTATTCAACCAAATGCCAGAAAAAAACGCAGTCTCGTGGACCACCATGATCAATGGATACGTACGTATTGGTAACATAGACCAAGCCCGCCAACTGCTCGATCAAATGCCATACAAAAACACCGGAGCTCAAACTGCAATGATCTCAGGATTCGCCCAAAACAATAGAATCATCGAGGCCCGTGAAATCTTCAATCAAGTACACAATCGAGATACTGTTTGTTGGAACACGATGATTGTGGGTTATGTTCAAAACGGAATCATGGAGGAAGCACTCGATCTTTTCAAAAAGATGGTGAAAAAAGACGTGGTTTCTTGGAACACCATGATTGCAGGTTATGGTCAAGATAATCAAATGGATAAAGCCCTTGCGTTCTTCAACAAAACAGAACACAAGAACATAGTCACTTGGAATTCCTTAATTTCGGGTTTTACCCATAACGGGTTTTACATTGATGCATTCAAGTATTTTGGATTAATGTTACAAAATGGTTATAAACCAGATGAATCTACATATGCTTCAACTTTAAGCTCATCCGCAAATTTAGCATCTTTACAATTGGGGACACAAGTTCATCAGATTGTTTTGAAGACAGGTTATGAAGAAGACATATATGTGACAAACTCTTTGATTACTATGTACGCAAAATGTGGTCACATGTCAAGGGCAAAACGGGTATTTTGTTATACTACACGGACAGATGTCGTCTCATGGAATTCTTTAATCGATGGGTATGCTTTGAATGGATATGGGAAAGAGGCGGTGAAGGTAATGGAGGCTATGGAGGTCGCCGGAGTTATCCCAGATGAGGTCACGTTCATCGGTGTTTTATCTGCGTGTAGCCATGGTGGTTTGGTGGATGAAGGGTTTAGGGTTTTTGAATCGATGGTTAAAAAGTACTCGATTGATCCGTTGCCGGAGCATTATGGTTGTATGGTGGACTTGCTTGGAAGAGCAGGGCGGACGGAAACTGCCTTACGGATGGTGGAGGAGATGAAAATGGGTGGTAATGCGGGGGTGTGGGGTGCTTTGCTCGATGGTTGTCGTGCGGGGGGTGATTTGAAGGTGGCGGAAGTTGTGGCGGTGAAGCTGGCGGAGATTGAACCGGAGAAGGGTTCGGGTTTTGTGATGTTGTCGAATGTGAATGCGGCAGCAGGGCGGTGGGAGGTGGTGGAGAGAGTGAGGGAGAAGTTGAAAGAGAGAAGAGGATTGAAGCAACCGGGGTGTAGTTGGATTGAGGTTAGAAATCAAGTCCATGTCTTTGTGTCTGGTGAGGGGTTGAAGGGAGAAAATAGTAATTTTGGTGGTGACTTGAAGGCACTATTGGCTCATGTTAGTGACACAAATGAAACCTTTTTTTGATGCTACATAAATTAGACATAAGAAATGTGAGTATAAAGGTTGAATAACTATGGTATACGATTAATGTTAGTTATGCAAAGTCAATTAGATGTTGGAAAATTCTACAAGGATCATGAACCTTCAAGAAATATCAAGAAGATGATGGAAGGATAAAATGGTAAAAGTTGTCTAGAAACTTTCTTGTAAATATTTAGAACATAATTTTCTAGAACAGTTTCCATTTATTTGCTTGTCTACTATAAATAGATAGTTACTTGTAATTTGTTTGTATACATATCTTATTTTGAGTAGACAATGTAGTTCTCTCCTATATAAGCACTTGAAGAGTAATAGAGGGATTATAATTCTCATTTAGTTCTTGAGTTGTTCATACTTGGTTTTACTTGCTTGCTTTGCCTTGTTTGACATAAAGGCTCGAGTTAGGTTGATTTGGAATGAGTACTAAGGGTCGTATAGTGAACTTGTAGAAACAAATTCATGACAAGCATAACAAGTGGTATTACAACAGGTTTGTTTAATTAGGAGAAGATTCAAGAACTAGAGGGGTTGAGAAAAGGGGAAAAGGAGATTCAAGACAACATGAGGTGCATCCTCAACATCCCAAGATATCCACGGACTATGAGAATCGATCATAGAGGAGTTCCGTGGTGAATCCATAATGAGTTGGGTACGTGATCTATAGTGAGTAGGACACGTGAGCTACAGTGAGTGAGATTCATGGAATGTTAGTAAAGAGAGCTTGCAAAGTTAAAGAAACAAATGGAGGGAGAGCTTAAGCGCACAAATATAACAAACTAACATCACTTAATCCACCTTTCTTTCGATTGAGCGTCGGTACTTTTTGAGTCTCTCTCCGTAGGCGCGCAAAACAACAGAGCCACTGCTCTTCAAGGTGGTGAAGTGGGCAATCCCTTATTCCAGCTTTAGAGGAGCATCTTTGCATGAATCAATACCAAGTCCTCAGCCCGTATGAAGTCCTTCGATTTCGGAGATTAGAGCAGAAGAACTCCGTAACGGCGGGGAAGGCTTTCGCCTCGAATCCAAACGATTTCTTGTCTTTTTTTAAGAGATTTCTAGTTAGGACTTGATCAAGGGATCAATTTTATCCGGAACATAAAGTAAAAAGACCAGAAATAAGGTTGCCAACGTAGGTTACCCACGTAAAACATATAGCCAATAATATTGAATATGGAACATGAAAGGAACATACATGTACGTTATGATTGTTGTAAAAGTTAATTAAACTAAATGTGTAAAGGTTTGTATATGTAATTAATTAAATTGGGAGACACCGATCTTCTTAGCATGACCAAAAAGGCGTATCTGGCCCTTAGGTGTTGTAAAAGGAAAGGCGACCACTACAAGAATAAACACGATTTTTCTAGGGAAGGAATCTGTTGCAAAAAGCTGAAATTCCGTTGCAAAAGACGAATAGCGATGGAATTTGCGACGGCCAATTTTCATCCCAAAAAACCTTGTAGCGAGGGTTTGCTAGGGAAACAATCAGTATGTCGCAAATGTGACAACAGAATGAAACGTTGTAGATGGTATTCCGTTGTAGGATTCCACCACAAATTCCATGGTAGTTATTCCATAACAAATTTTGTTGTAGTTAATCCCTAGCAAAATCCGTGGTGATGAATACCTAGCAAATTTCATGGTGATGAATCCCTAGCAAATGTCGTGGTGGTGAATCCCTAACAAATTCGGTGGTGGTGAATCTCTAGTAAATTTCGTGGTGATGAATCTCTAGCAAATTCCATGGTTGTGGATCCCTAGCAAATTTCGTGGTTGTAGATCCCTAGCAAATTCCGTGGTGCTGAATCCCTAGCAAATTATGTGGTGATGACTCCCTAGCAAATTTTGTGGTGATGACTCCCTAGCAAATTTCCGTGGTGTATATTATATAACAGATTCCATAGGCACGGATGGATAATATATTATAAGAATAATATATTAATTGAGAAATCATATTATTTAATTAGTATTGATCAGAAATTAATTTGTTATTAATTTGGTAATCAAAAGAGACTGATTAAATAAGCGGGACTGATTATGTAAATCAGTAATACTTATAGTTTGGGCTCATGGACCTTATTGGTGTAAGGTGGACGAAATCTATATGTGAGTCCATAAAGATTTCATCCAAGGCTTGACAAATAGGAGTCAATATGTTGCTTAGGGCCTAAGAAAGGGAATTTCATGGTGATGAATCCCTAGCAAATGTCGTGGTGGTGAATCCCTAACAAATTCGGTGGTGGTGAATCTCTAGTAAATTTCGTGGTGATGAATCTCTAGCAAATTCCATGGTTGTGGATCCTTAGCAAATTTCGTGGTTGTAGATCCCTAGCAAATTCCGTGGTGCTGAATCCCTAGCAAATTATGTGGTGATGACTCCCTAGCAAATTTTGTGGTGATGACTCCCTAGCAAATTTCCGTGGTGTATATTATATAACAGATTCCATAGGCACGGATGGATAATATATTATAAGAATAATATATTAATTGAGAAATCATATTATTTAATTAGTATTGATCAGAAATTAATTTGTTATTAATTTGGTAATCAAAAGAGACTGATTAAATAAGCGGGGACTGATTATGTAAATCAGTAATACTTATAGTTTGGGCTCATGGACCTTATTGGTGTAAGGTGGACGAAATCTATATGTGAGTCCATAAAGATTTCATCCAAGGCTTGACAAATAGGAGTCAATATGTTGCTTGGGCCTAAGAAAGGGAATCAAGGTTTCCAAGTTGAAAACCCTAGTAATCCTCAACTATAAAAGGAACCCCAATGGCTCTTAAAATTGGTCGATGCCTTTAGAAGGAACCCTAGCCGACTTTTGAAGCCTCCTCCTCTATCTCTTGTTCTTCCTTGTTGCTAGTGGTGTTTGTGACTCCATTAGAGATGCAACACTTGGGGCACTAAACTTTCAAAGGTCAAGGAATTCTTGTTATTACAATATAACAAGTGAGGTAAAGTTTCGAACCCTAATCATATGTGATTTTCGATATATGTATGCTAGTTATAGGGTTATTGCTTTGGTATTCATAGTTGTATGTTCAAATTAGAAAAACCTAGATCCAAAGCAATTAGGGTGGCATGTACACCATAGGAATGATGTTATGCTCAAAACCCAACAGTTCTTGAGTTGACGGATCTGTTATCCTTTGAAGTTTCTTCAGGTGAGATACGTCAACAATTTCAGATCTGGACTCACAAGTTGTTTGATGTCATGCATGAAGTTTTGACTTCATTTCTTAGCATTTTGACCTAATTTGGGGTGAGACATGCATTGGACATGCATGTCCATAAAGTCATGATTTTTATGGTCCTTTGTTATGCAAAGAACCTTTTTGGAAAGTATTAAGGATTATCTTAACGGATTAAGCTCTTAAGGAAGAAATGTCTTCCTGGCCGAAAACCACGGCGTGGACAAGGATGGCTCACGATGTTGTGACGCGATGCAACGCATCTGTTTTGTCTTGATGTGCCCACGGCGTGGCGGTATATTTCTATGCGACTGTTTTTCGAATGGCTACCACGACATGGTCAGTGGTTGGCCACAACATGGTGGCTGACTGTTAACCGTTGACCGTTGATTTTTGATCAATTTGACTTTTGGTCAAAGTTGAGTAGGATTGAGTTTTTGTCTAAGGATTGGTCTCATTTTGGCATTAGGTAGCATGGGTTAGATGTTTTGTTGTTGAGCTTTTGATGAGTAGTTCAGGTGAGTCTTCTCGCTATACTATATGGGTTGTTGGACTATCCTTGTAACGTTAGCATAATAGACCATGGGAGGACCATGACTCTTGTATGAAAGACCATAGGAGGACCATAGCAACTGCATGAAATACCATGGGATGACCATGACACCCATACGGAAGACTATGGGAGGACAATAGCAACGAAGACTGTAGGGGACTGCAACAGTGAATAATTGTAAGACTGTGGGAGGACCACAACATTCACACATTTGTATGTTATGTATGGTATATAGTATTTTGGGGAACTCGATAAGCTTTGTATTTACAGTTTTATGTTTAAATGTTTTCAGGTACTTATGGTTCTAAAGGAAATGGATCGGATTGATTGCACGGCATCCCCTTGCGTTTTATTTCGCACAGTCGATTTCTGATTTCACTCTGATATCTAGAACACATTATATTCTAATTGGCTTTTGATCAAATAAATGATTGGATTTTAGTGGATGAAAAATAAAATTTTTACTTATTATTTTTGAGACGTTACACATAACTTTATTAAATAGACAATTAGACATATTTCTATAAATTGTACATTTCTAACCCATTTGAAACTCCTTGTTGATAGGTTTTTTTTATCGGCAGAAATATATTTAAACGGGCTAGCAATACATTAGAGAAAATTATATGTTACACGAAATGATAGGAGAATTACATCAATAAAACCAACCTAATCTAACAAATCTAGCTCTATACGTTATCCAATTATAAGACTAAATTTGAATCTTATCCGTCCTCCTCAGAGAATTGCACTTTGGATTTTTTATTTTTGAAAAGAAAATTGTTTCTAGCAATCTACAAAAACCACAACAACGAGTGAGATACCAATACTAACTTGTACTTTTTGATAGGTGAAAACGAATTTACTCTTACCCATGTGTCCATGGTGAGAACGAATTTACCCTTGTTGATAGGCGAAAACGAATTTACTCTTTTAACTATGTATATATCACACAGTTTTGAAGCTTTGTTTTCTTTTTCTTTGTCAATAATATAAATATCTTTTTTGGTAATTTACCATGTATAATCCTAATAAGTCAAACAAAAAAACAACTCATCAAGTTATTGTGATACCACATAAGATAATTCATACATTTTTTAAAAAATTTAGTTTTGTAACACATAAGTTGCTCTTCTACTAAAAAAAAGTAGAATTTGTTTTTAGTAAGAAATCCCAAACAATACCTATGTCAAAATCAACAAACAATAAACATATGCAAACATTAGGAATCATAAATGGACTAAAGGGGTGGTTTCTTTTCTTTCCTACGAGAAATCTCTTATTTGTTTAACAATTAACACTCACAACTTGAGTTTGAGTTTACAGAAAACTCCCAAAAGTAAAAAGCCATAAATGAGGAGATGAACACAAAATTCCATAAAATCTTTACTGGTGTAAGTAATAACAAGAAGCATATCAATCATAAATAATTCCAGTTTCTTCTTTATCAATTCTCATCATCATCATCATGTCAATGTCAAAAGAAAACCTTCATTTTTGCCAGCTGGATCATCATCATCATAAGTCAGCCAAGCCACGTCACCCTACAAAATTGATCACCAAACTCAACCACCCATCCAACTCAAGTCGTCACCTTTTTCCTCACAATTCTCTTTCTCCTGGCCTTAGGTGGTGGTGGTGCCGCCTCACCCTCACCGGAGGTTTGACTTTGACCCTGGTTGAACCCTAGAAGTCCGAGCCCTGAAGTGACTGCGTTCTTGGATAAGAACCATTTTGGTGAAGAAGTGTTGTTGGATTCAGATGGTCTGTTGTAAGCTTGTTTGAGCAAGTCGTCTGAATGGGCTAGTGGGTCCACCTCCACCCCTAGCCATGCTAGCCTTGATGTCTCTCCTAATTGTGCATTCATGATTCTGCATTTATTTTATTTTAAATTAATTAAAAAATCTTCAGAACTAATTTTGAATGATTAGAATACCTTAAGGCTGTGCTAAAAAACAATCCAACTCCAATGACATCAAACTGAGTGACCATAGCTCTATCAAATCCACTTAGAAGCTGATAACGCAAGTTTGCATAAATTCCAAGAAACGCACCATACCCTAATGCATTCGTACTCACACTTGGAATTGTCAAAGATAATCTAACAAAAAAAAAAATCAAAATCAAAATCAAATCAATCAATCACAAGTTTAAGATATTCAACTCAAAATGATTAAAAAAATGGCATTACCTTGCTTCTTTTTTGGAAGCAACAAGATTTGACAAACCACCTTGGAGTGCGCCAGCTGTCAAGCCAACCATACACAACTCTGCAGCTTTGTAAAAGAAGGAATGGAGTCTTTTTTGCATGTCAAATTCCCTCATTGGATAACTTCTTTCAAAAACATTATTTGGTAATTTCTGCAAAGTGTTTTGCAAATCAAACCGAAAAGTGTTTCCATATGAACGACATGGAGCAAGTGACCAAACAACCATCGCATTGCATGCGGTTACAGTAAGCACATTAATCAGAGCAAGATCCCATTCCTCCTTTATCCTATAAAAAACATATATAACAAATTAATTTAAAAAATCATATAATGATAATGATATTATGTGATTTTTGGTACCTTTCTTTGCGATTTTTCACCTCGTATAAAACGGAAGAACCGATTGTTGCTGCTTGTTCTAAGAGGATTCGATATAAAAATGCAGGATCTGCAATCATTCTGTTCAAAACATTTTTATTTTAGATGAAGGGAGAATGAAAAAATACTAAAACTAGAAAATAAGATTTGCATGCAATGAAAATTTTGAACTTTATGTTAAATACAAATTAAGCAAATGATCTGATGTAGTGATGTCAGATCTTTTGAGAAAAGGTTATTCATGACAATTTGCTTTTAATGTTATGTTTACAAGTATGAATATTTTAGAGAATCATAAAAATAAAGATTTACATGAGTATATGTAAAAGGCAGATAAATAAAAGGAATCTAAAAGAAAAGAGAATACACACAGGTTGTTTGTTGTTTACATTTATATAGAAGATGAAACGATATCTTATATTTGTAAACAACCCTTATAAATTGAATTCTTGATTTTAGAACTTGTAAATCGGTTTAATAAAGCAAAAACATGTACAGACTATTTGACTTTAAAACCATGATGTTAACTAATGATTTTGAACTTTCATCTTATTTTTTGGAAAAAAAGTTAAGACTTTCCAAAACCCTTTTAGTTTTATTGTCAAATAAATAGAAATCACAAATTTCGTTTAAAGTAAAAAGAATGCAAACATTAAACAAAAGATTTAAGTACCAAACAAGGCCTTAGTGCTCTTATTATACATACGGGTTTCTATTAGTATCATCAAAACTTAAAGGTCATCAAGTTTCCTCACATTACCCTGCATATTTCCATTGAACAAATTACCAGAATAACCCCTTAAATGTCCTCTAACTTCCTCCCTTTCGACAAAAGGCTTTTTAGTTATCAATTTGAATGCAAGTATGACAGAATTACAGAAGAATGTGCCTATGTTGAGACAACAGAATATGATGAAAACAAACACTGAGAAACCCCCAACTGACAGGGGCACTTCCGTAAATTTACCTGCCAATGAATCCCCTAGACAACGATTGAGGAAGCGAACGCGAGATAAACCTTGCAGTTGTTGGCCTTGCATTGATTGCTATATATCTTACCAATTGGGCTGAGCTCACCAAACCCTAATTTCACCATTACACACATTAAAGATTATGATTCAGTTAAGGTTATGTTTGGTATGATGGAATCATGGAAGGAATGGAATGGTTCATTCCATTCCATTCCATTCAACTAAACAAAACCTAATTATGAAAACCATTTACCATTTCATAAGCTTGCCGGAGTCCAGATGGCAAATCCATCATAGTCTTTGACCACTCATTCAATACAGCTTCAAGAAATTTCCGATCAAATAACTGCCAGAGTTTATATGATATTCAATCATATAAGTTAAAGCTAAAAAAAGAAGAAATCAAAAGGTATAGATTTGATTCACAACCTCTGGGAAAATAATCCGTCTCCTAAAGAGTCCACCTTCATCCCCTTCATCACCATCATCAAATTCATCAAAGTAATCATCATCATCACCATCATCATCACCGCCATCACCACCACCAAAATTAATGCTCTTTCCGATATTGCCCCCACCTCCTCCGATTGCAAGCTGAAGAAGAAACAAGGGTATCACTTTTTCGTCATACTCGATGCATATCAGAAACTGAGATTACTGTACTATTATGTATATTCCCAATTCCCAAATAGGGTTCAAATTAGCTCTGTCGATTCTAATAAACGAAACTATAATATTGGAACCACGAAGGCTTCCTAATGATCATCAAATAGAATGGGGCACAAAATTACGAAACTGAATAGAAACACAAACCTCTGGACTAGACTTGGTTTGTTTCTGAGTCATATCAAGTTTAGATTTCTCCAGAGTCACTCCACCAAACGCACCGTATTGTCCTCCCTTCATAACCGGTCCATGGGACGGCGCCGAAGAGGAAGACGGCGGGCACTCCGGTGTTGAAGACGGAGACATCCTGAAACAACGTTCAAGTCCCGCCATAGCATCTCCATCAACAATAGCCGAAGAACTCTTCACTATCAAACCCTTCCGGGTCAACGGAAGAACCCGGTAATTAGAGACCGGTAACAGAGGATTCGACGGCGCTGATGATAAGGTTTTGACGGTGGGTACGAGATGGGTATTGATTGGCATAATTTGAGCAGTCTGGAACACTGTGTGCGCCATTTTTCCTTTGAAATCTTTATCGGTTTTTGGATAGAGAGAAACAAGATGATGTTGTTTCACAGTGAGATATGATGAAAAGGGGGTTTTTTACCCTTGTTATTTTGAGTTCTCTCTCTGGGGTTTTCTAGAGAGAGAAAGAGAAGGAGGAGTTGTGAAGGGGTGCAGGGTTGTTTTGATAAGGAGAGATGATGGCTGGCCGTCGATTCATACGACAAGCTACATACCGAGTTCACTCGGTAATGGAATCGGTGAGTGACGCAACCATTGACTCAGCAAAAGATAATCACCTACCAGAACTACACACGTTTAAACAACTCCAACAAAAGTTCAATATTAAACTATCAATAAATAAGTACAATATCTTTATTTGTTGTGTATATAGCTTAAGAGTTTTTTTTTTTTTTTTTTTTTTTTTTTTTTTTTTTTTTTGTAGCGTTTTTAGGCTAAGTAGCGTCATGTCAATTTCAGCTCGGTTTGGGAACAACGGTCTTTCAAACGCTTTTGTTTTCCCACGTGGCATTCGATTGTGGATGGCTCTTCGGTTGGTTGTGGTTACGAGTTATTTTCGATCATTTAATGGTAGCCTTTGATCCTACATTTACATCGTAACCGGCGTTTTTGCATGTATAACTTACGTATCTTGAACAATTTGTTCAATAAATAATGTTTACTGCGATTATAGTAAGATTTTTAACGTATATTATTGATGTTGTGTATGTTTATAGTTTATCGGTTGTTGATTTGTATTTTATAGTTTAGATGAAAGATCATAATTAGTGTTGTGGAAGCAACACTGATATTGAAGCTATATGTGTACATGAAGGCAATAAATAATTATTCCTTGTGGAAGCAATATGTATACATGAAGGCATCAAAATTGAACATTGATATGGTTTTAATGGAGCAAGAGGTAGCTATATGACATATCTATGTTCCCTCGTTTTTGTTTCATTGGGCTAACTTTTTCACATTTGTTTGTATCATAATGTTAAGGGAAGTGTTTTTATGGTATTGATGAAAAGAGCCTCATAAGGAAATGTGATAAATTGCTCAAGCGAGGAACATAAATGTATTTCTCGATGATAATCTTGCCAATTTGAAAATGGCAAATGATAAATATAAACTAGTGTAAACAAGTTAAGAATATTTAAATTGTTTCAGTGTTTGTTGATGTAATAGCCCAAAAACCATGATCAAAATTTTCATTTTAAATAAACACAAAAGTTACAATTGTCACATTGTTCCAAAACTATTTATTAATAATAATGTCAAATCATCAGAGTAAAATGTCAAATTGCGGATAACTTGTGAGGAGTGAATGTTGCGCCATCAAGTCGAGTCCTTCCCCTTAGTACCAGAAGTACATGAAACCACAATTATAAACTGTAAGCAAAAGCTTAGTGAGTTAACAATCATATCACATACTAAAAAGTAAACATGTAAGCAAAAGCTTAGTCGAGTCCTTCCCCATGGTATTTGCTCACAATGTCGAGGTTCAGATCCTGGTCTTACATATGAGTGTCATGGGCTACCCCCATGGTCTTTCCTTGCAAAGTCGAGTGCCAAATCTCGATCTTACACTCAAGTGTCATGGGCTACCCCCATGGTCTTCCATACAAGCATCACAAAAGTCAACAACTTTCTATGTAATAAGAAATGGGCTTGGTGCCTTCGAACCATGAACCTGGTGAGAAGACTCACCTCGATCTGTTGAAAAATACTAACTGCTCGACTACCAATCCGAAAGATCCCACACTAAACATACACAAATTCCCCTAATTAGGAAATGGAAAAAAAAAGGCATAGCCATGGGCCTAGATTTCCATCCAAGCTCCTAATGGTAGGGCCCAATCACCACACCCACAATGGGATTAACCAACCTTGACCCTTAACCCCCCTTATTAGGCCCCAAGGCCTAATTTGAGTCGCTAATGGCCCACAACAAAAATATGAATCCCATCTACCCTAAATAGGCCAAAGCCCACTAACTAGCTAAAGCCTAAAAGTCCAAGACCAACCAAACTCCAAAAGCCCACTAAAGGGTGTACACTCAGCGTACGAGTCTGCAAGCCAGTACGCGCTGCGTACACTTTGGTACGCCTTGTGTACTATGTTGAATACCACCTTAAGCCATTAAGTGCTTATTCCTTACAACCCTATACCCAAATTTCCAAATCTCGACCAAAATAGGATTCTAAGACATAAAGTTGGCAACTTTATGCCTTAGTATGCCTAATGGAGCCCAACATCTACTCTTATCCAACAAGTCTCTCATTAAGGGTCTTTTTTCATGCATAGGCTCATAATTATCACCAAGGAGACATTTTTATGCATCTAACACCTCTAAGAAATAGAGATATTACACCTCAAACTCCTAGAGCTACCCAAACTCACAAGAGAGCTCATGGGACCAAGAATTAGCTCATATCTCATGTTAGACATGATGTATGAGACAAAGGAATAATAGATACCACACCTTTAGTAACATTTGCAGCTTAGAGCTCATGGAATTGGTTGTTGATGAGATGACACCCTTCATATGTTGTTAGGGGCAGTAGCCTGTTGCTAGACGTCAGCTACTGTCTATGTCACTCTATAATGAATCTTGTGCAAGTGGGAGATTGTTGGATCTATATCCCCAAGAATCATTATGGAGTGATATTGCTAATAATATATGATCCTATAGGGTCATACCTTTATCAAGTTGGCACATTTTGTATATTTATTATTAATGTGATTATTAATAAATAATATCAATTCTTGTATTTTTAATTAGGGAATAATTATTGTTTTGTGAAAATAATAATTATAAGAGAGTATTACTAGTTATTATTTCATATGATATGAATTAATAAATCATGCACAACCTTTTGGACTAGTTGGATTCTTTTGTCTTTTACCTAAAGACAAAGTTTATATCTTATAAACTTGTAGTTTATAAAAAGTAAACAATCTTTCTTTTAAAGAGGCATGGGCCGAAAGTTAGTAAAGGTTTGGGAGGTTGTTTATCAACCTTCCACCTTTTGTCTCCCATGATTGTAAAGGCTACCATTACTTTAGATTATTTTAATGGTTAGGCCTTACCTCTCATAAACTATATAAGAGTATCTTATGTATGAGAAATGTGCAAGTTTTTGATCTTCTTTCTTCCCTTCTTCTTATCTCTAAAACTGTGAGTATGAAGGAGCTCCAAACCTTTGAAGTTTGGTGCTTTACTTTGGTGTTTAGAAAACCTCTTGAGTTGTTCCCTTTAGTGCTTATGTAACATCCCGATATTTTGCAGGTATTTCCGAATCCTCTCATCTATTATTATTTTGTCATTGTAGTCCATGGGGGTTAGAAGAGTTTACCCATGAGAAGTCTAAGGGCTAAAGTTGCAACTTTGGGATCAAGGGAGTACGCTAAGCGTACATAAGGGTACGCTAAGCGTACTAGACGCGCCCTAGTACGCTGGGCATACTCACGTCAAGTGGAAATCCTAATATTTAGGGTTTGGGTGCTATATAAACAACCTTATGAGCTCATAACCCTCCCTTACCTCAGCCTCCACTTTTAGAGTCGTTTTCCCTAAACCCTAATCATTTCCTTGGGTGTATGAGCTTATAGAGTGTATTTTGAGTAGTTGGAGAAGAAGGTGTAGCATCAAGGTGTTGGAGAAGGAGATCAAGCTTGTAGATCTGAAGTTGTTTGGTGCCTAGAAGCTCCAGAAGGTAAAAAGCTTCAAACTTTATGCTTGCATGATATAGATCTAGCTATTCTAGCCGTATGGAACCAATATTGTCCCAAAAGTCCCCAAATTGGTGCATGATATGATTTGGACAAGATAAGCTTTCCTTTCAGACCCTTGAAGAGGTCCTAAGAGATAAAAATGAGGTCCCAATAACTTAAGTTGTCCCATGCATGGAGTAGAGAGGTCTTAATGGATTAAGAGCATGAATTAAGAGCTTTCTGGACGTCCAAAGTAATAAAGTTCAAGACTTTATGGCTCTAAGACACTTTTGGTCGTTGGATCTGAAATATGGCTTTAAGTGCTTAGTCCATTAAGCACTTATTAGGGTTTTGGCAAAACCCCACGTACGCCCAGCGTACCAGAGGAGTACGCCCAGCGTACGTCCTCTGTTGGGCATTTGACAAATTGGGCTTCGGGATTGGGCCACTTTTGGACTAATTGGACTTGGGCCTTGTTGGGTCCTCTGAATAATTGAGGTTGGGCCAGTTTTGATAAGGGGCCCTATAATGAGGCCCAATTAGGGAGTTAGGCCCAAATTGGGAAATTTAGGCCATTAATGGGCTTTTAAGATCATGGATTTGGTAATTGGGCCTTGGCCCAATAAAGAGAAAAGGACAAAATGGACTATGCGGACCCTTGTTCAAGATTTATATTCCATGTTTTGACATAGTGTTTATTATTTGGATAGTTTGGGATTTTTGGCGAGACAGTGATTCGGGAGTTCGATTCATTAGTTGAGATCGACATTGCGAGGTGAGTTATTCTCACTATATCAACAGGGTCTATGTAACGCTCCGATTCTCAAGTATTGCTTAAATAAGATTCATTGAGTTAAGCTCTACTCGACGAGTTGGTTGACCTACTCGTCGAGTAGCAGCGAGGTGGGATCACGTGTTAAGCGACCTGTTCGACGAGTCCATGTTGGACTCGGCGAGTAGGAGCTGGCAGTGGAAACCCTAAATCTCGGGGTTTACACCTCTATTTAAAGGAGCATTAGCCTCATTTGGCCTCTTTACAGTCTTTGATAGCCCCCTTAAAACCCTAATTTGTGTGTGTGTGCCTTGGTGAGGTGTTTGAAGCTTGGAAAAGAGGATCTTGGAGGAAGAAGCTAAGAGTGTAGAGGAGATTGAAAGCAAGGAAGGAGTGGGAAGCAGGATTTACCTCAGCTAGCATCCTTTGGAGGTATCAAAGTGCCATTCTTACTTCCTTTTTTTCTCTTTTTGTTGAGTTTCTAGGGCTTTTTATGGGTTTTCAAGTTGGTATGATGAGCTATGGGCTAGATCTGAAGTTGTAACTTCAGATCTGGACCCTCCTTGGATTCTAGAAGCATAAAGTCATAGTCTTAGTTGTGATTAAGGTCCCTCTTGAGCATGAAGTTCCATTAAGAACTTGGAATAGACATTTAGAGCCTTTATAGTCATGCATGCACGTAAAGTTTGCAACTTTACGTGATAAGCATGCCCTAGAAGCTTGGATCTATGAGTTGGAACCGTTGCATGGCTCAAAACATGTCTGTATGGAGGAAAGGGACTGAATGGACTCGGCGAGTCGCAAAGTGACTCGGCGAGTCACATGAAGATGGCCGTTAACTTGACGAGTTGGAGGAACAACCCGGCGAGTCCGATGAAGATCGCCATAAGACTCGACGAGTTGAAGAACAACTCGGCGAGTCAGATGAGTTTTCTTTGAGACATGTAAGAGTGTGTATCCATCGAGTTGCAAGGAGGGAACTCGACGGGTGACCTTAAGTTTGATCGAGAATCAAAGGGACTTAACAAGTCACTCCGATGACTCGGCGAGTTGGAATGTACTTCAAGGAACTTGGCGAGTAGCCAAGGGTACTCGGTGAGTTAATGTCAACATGGATTGTTGGCCTTGACTGAGGACTTTGACTTTGACCATGGGTTGACTAGTGGGTTATGGAGTACCTTATAAGGTTAAGGACTTATGAGTATAATGTACTATGATAATAGGTGGTGGAACTTGTGTCAAGTGATCCAAGAGTTGGAGTTTACCTTTCGTGTCGACATCTGCGAGGTGAGTTATCCCCATTATATCGATAGGGTCTACGGCACCAAGGCCGACCCTTTAGTTGTTATTGTTATGGTATGCTCCATGTGGTTATGATCTGTTAGATCGGAATCGGGGTAGACAGTATGTTATGCTCTTATGATCCGTAGGGATTGGTATGTAGTGACCTGCTAGGTCGGTACTCTAGTTACAGGAGAATTTTATGATTGATGATTAGTGTGACAGATATGTTTGATGTTTGTATATGCCTGTATATGATAGTATGCGCACATGGTTATTTGCTGGTGGTTGGGTTAAGGCGGTCTTGCTTTGTGTTGAAGGCCAATATACCCTGTGAGCGGTCCAGGGAGACTGTAGGCCCACATGGCGGACCAGTCATGCCGAAGGATCGGGATAGATTCAGACAGACTGTAGGCCCAACAGGGCGGTCCAGTCAGGTCGATGGCCCAGTATGCATGATGATTGATTGATTATTACTGATATGGTATTGTCAGTGTGGTATTGGTATTTTGGGGGTAGCTCACTAAGCCCTCGGGCTTACAGTTTTTAGTTTATTATTTCAAGTACTTCAGGAGATCATGGAAATGTGAAGGCGTGACCGTACCGCTCCTCATCCTTATGTTATGATTTTGGGACACTCTGATGGAAAAATGATTTGAAAACATTTTGTAAACAATGCTATTTGGTTTTTATTTATGATTGAAAAAGTTTAAATTTGGCGTAAAATTTATGGATGTTACAGTCTAAGGCACCAATGTCGGCCCTTCAGATTGTATCCGGGTTTATTTCATGATATGCTTATTGATTTACATCCTGGTAGTTAGGATGGTGATATGTTATGTTAGTGATCGGTTAGGTCTGTATCCTGGTAATAGGATGTTCCTATGATTAGTGATCGGTTAGATCGGTTTGACTGTTATATATGTTAGCGTACGAGATGTATGAAATGTATGATATGTGCACATGTTTGTTGATTGGGGGTTGGGTTGAGGCGGTCCTGCTTTGTGCTGAAGGCCAACATACCCAGGGCGGTCCGGATAAACTAAAGGTCCTGCAAAGGGGTTCAGTTAGGCCGAAGGCCCAGTGAGCGGTCCGGATAGGCTATAGGCCCTGCGAGGCGGTCCAGACGTGCCGAAGGCTCGGGGAGCGGTCCAAATAGGCTGAAGGCTCATTATGCATGTTGTTTGCTTATATGTTACTACCTTTGTCCCAAATTGATAGTCCAATTTTGATTTTTGAAGTTTTCTTCTTCAACTTTGATCTTAAATATTTGTTTGTTTGATAGATAACAATTGACGCAAAATATATCAATGGATTGTATTTTAAATGTTTTTTCATTGTTATAAGTTTTATCACGTAATATATAACACAAATAAAAATATTTAAGGTCAAAGTTGAAGAAAAAAGACTTCAAAAGTCAAAACTAGACTATTAATTTGGGACGGAGGGAGTATATGATATGGTTATATATGTATGGCGTTGGTATTTTGGGGTGACTCACTAAGCCTTCGAGCTTACATTTATCGATTATTGTTTCAGGTACTTCGGATGATCGTGGGAAGGCGAAGGCGTGACCGTACACTTCCTCGGTTTTATGTTCCTGATTTCTGGGAACTCCGATATGATACTATTTTGAAAATAAATTGTAATAACTTAATGATTTTTAAATGTTTTTAAAATTTCAAATTTGACATGATTTTTATGGATGTTACAGCTTAATTGAGTTAAGCACTTAAAAACTTTTGACACCAAGAATACAAGAAGGAACTAGCATTCCAAGTGTCTTACTCTTGATGGTGGATACTTGTAGAGAAGATCATACACTTTGATCTTTTGTTATCTTCATCAACACCCCAAAACCAAGGGGGTTCAAAGGCTTCAAAGGTTATCTCTAAAACATCTTATGGTTGGTTTTATTTCATTCTAACATCTATAAATGGATCCATGATGGTTTGGTTTTGTTATGAACTAAAAATAAACTTGTTATTTTTAAAGTCTCCCGTTGCCGGTTTTTGTGAAAAACAATATTTTATTTCGTATCGAAACCCCAACAAATAAATAATGCTTACTGCGATTATCATAAGATTTTTAAGTATATTATTGATTTTGTGTATGTTTATAGTTTATTGGTTGTTGATTTGTATTTTTTGGTTTAGATGAAACGTCATAATCAGTGTTGTTCTTCGTTATGGAGGCAATATGTGTATATGAAGGCATCAAAATTGAACAACATTGATATTTTTAGTGGAGCAAGAGGTAGCTATATGACATATCTATGTTTCCTCATTTTTGTCTCATTGGTACTGATGAAAAGAGTCTCATAAGAAAGTTTGATAGATTGCTCAAGCGAGGAACATAGATGTATTTCTCGATAATCTTACCCATTTGAAAATGACAAATGATAAATATAAAATAGTGGAAACAAATTAAGAATATTTAAATTGTTTCGATGTTTGTTGACATTGGGTGAGCATGTTTTTCTAAACATTTTATGGAATATTTTGTTTAGCAATTATCATATGTTGAAAAATGGTAGTAATTTGCAATTGCTGTCAAATTTGAGGTTTGCTTTCTAATATATTTTTGGCACCGAATATAAATTTCCTCTAAAAATAGCAATCTCATAGAGAAGTTAGATGGATTGTTCAAGCTAGCAGATGAATAGTATGTGGTATTCACATATGTTCCCAACACCGAATATAAGTATCCTCACATTGTCAATTTCATAGGCAACTTTGATGGATTGTTTAGGCGAGGAAACATATACGTATTTGTTGGTGATAATATTATTCGTTTGAAAATGGCAAGTGATATAAGTTCAAATCGTGGACATCGAACATAAATTTACCGGAATCAAACAGTAACAAGTCCACAACACATAATCATCGACAAAGATAATTCATTTTGACTCACGATAGGATATGAACAGTTTGTGACATTCAATATACATTCTCGACACCAAATATAGTTTTCCGACAACATTATCGTTAGATTGAACCGAACATAATTTGAAGAATGTTTAATCATGAATGCAAGCATGAGGACCGAATATATGTTGTTGGTAACGTTAATTCAGATTGAAAGAACATAATTTGAAGGAGGTTAATCTCATATTGTCATTTCAAACCGAGTGTATTTTTTAGGTGAACGATTCTCAGCGCCAAACTTATTATCGTTGTTATTACCTTAGCAACGTTTTTTTATGAAATATGTTTGTCTTGTCTATACATTGTTCTACATTAAATTGGCATTTGTGTATTTTATTAGTACCATTTGTATATTAGATAACATTTTCATAAAACATGTAATCAAAATATATTGCAATAACTTGAAAAAGTTCAATGATAGTACGATTGGATTGATAATTAAAAAATTACATCTTATATATAAACTCAAAATCACAATCTAATATTGCGTATAATATTCATGATCATTTTTCTCTTATTCAAGTACTTCTATCACATCTTTATACAAATTTGCCAATACTTTCGCATCCTTGAGTTCTTCGGTAAGATATGATATAACAAAATCTTTTGTCAAACTCAATAGTCTTCAAAATATCAACTGTTATTTCTCTAACAGGTTGATGGACCTGAAGTGCTCTAATGTTGTTTCTCTAACAGGTTGATGGACCTGAAGTGCTCTAATGTTGTTCGTTTTGTCAAACTTTGATTTCAGAAAAGTTCCTTCACACACACACAAAAAAAAATTATGAGGTTTGAGGTATCTAGTTAGGCCTGACAATTGAATTGGGTTCGGGTTGGCGGGTCATGGGTTGTCGGGTTGGCAGGTCAGAAAACATAAACCCAACCCAACCCATATAATATGTGGGTTGACGGGTTGGCGGGTCACGGGTTGGTGGGTTTGAAACCTCAACTCAACCCAACCCATATAACCCGTTTAAGTATATGGGTTCGCGGGTTCACAAGTTATTAGGTCAAACCTAACTCATATAACTCGTTTAATAAATAAGCAACACATTCTAAAAAATGAGGTTTTTTCAACTTAAATTCATAAAATGGTTAAAGTGATTAACATAAAAAAAGGTTTTCAACATAAATTCATAAAGTCAATAACATCCAAATAAAAATAAAAAATAAAAACATTCATAGATAGTGGATGTGTTCTTCATTCGTGACTAAAGAAAATAAAGTCATGTATTTTTTTTCTTTTTCTGATTAACGAACCGCAAATGCAGATTAATCACATACGAATACGGAAGGAATACAATGATACAAAATATTACAAATATCGATTGAAATCAAATTTCATTAATAATTAAATTTATATATATATATATATATATATATATATATATATATATATATATATATATATGAGTATGATCAAATGAGAACACCTAAATGATTGAGAACGCGAGAACAGATCTAGACCATCTAAATATTCAAATCTAAGGCTATTATCAGACGGACCATTGATGTAAATTCTGGAAATTATTGGTATTAAAGTGTAACTTTTAATGGTGAAAATGGTATAATAGTAATTGAATGTTTATTTAATTTCTATAACTTCTCACACACTGATATCTTTCCTTTTAATTTGCTGTCTCTCTCTCTCTCTCTCTCTCTCTCTCTCTATACCTAGGGCACGCTTCCTCGCCTCCCTTATCTATACACCACCAGAGCTTCTAAAAATGTGAAACAGATGAGAGTACACGAGGATTCAGAGTGAGATCGAGAAGGAGGAGGGGGAAGCAGCGGTGATGGAGTTATGTGAGCAAGAAATGGTTAGGGCTTTTTAATTCCCCATCTCTTGTTTTGATCGGGCAAATAAAGGAATGAACGAAAGCTTCCAGTACATGGAACGAAGGTGACAAAGCAGATGAATGAAGGGAGTCGAATCGACGACGGCGAGAAGGAAACGGGAAGTCTCGCAGGCACGATTTCGACAGTTGATTCGCAAAGAGGAAGGAGTCTCCGGGGGTTCATCGAGGCCAAAGGGGAAGGTGAGTTAATCAGCAAGGCTTCCCTCTTATCGTCCGGCTGCGGGGAGCGAATTCCAGGCGTCGCAAGCAGCAATAGCTTCGAAGCGGGCGAGGTTTTCAGAGGTTTTGCTCGATCGGGGAAGGGGAGAAGTGCCAGAGGTTCAACCAGTGGGAAGGAGGGGTTCCGATGGGACAAAGAAATCAGCGAAGTGAGCAGCAACAGTGGAGATAGCGAGCCCTTGGCGGTGTTTTGCTCCGTTTGGTGGCAGGTAAGTGGATGGGTTAAGAGGATGGTGTTCTTATCTTGCGATATCATCTTCTGATTACTTTCATAATCGAAAATTTAGAATCGCATTTACCTTCGACTAATTCCACTAATCCATGTGAGTTTCCTTGCAATTCCGGTCATTTACTTAGAGTTTGTGTTTACGAAGCCCTAATACGATTTTTGGTATATGTTAGAGTTCATTATTCATTCAATTTACTTAGAGTTTTTTTTGTCCATTTGGTGTTTGATAAAATGCCACAATGAACTCATTTTAGGATTAGGATTGGAATGATGGTCTCTTGTTTTCTTTTCCTCTCAGGAAATTTAAAGGATATTGCACTTAAAGTTCAATTTTTTTTATAGTTTCCTGCAATCAAATTACGAACACCAGGTTTGTTTATTGGGTCAAAAGACAAGACATGTGAATTTGTTCATTCATCTATTCATCATGTTTGTTTATTGGGTCAAAAGACAAGACATGTGAATTTGTTCATTCATCTATTCATCAATGAATAAATAAAACTGGCTTAAGATGTTGAACTCTTTTTTTAACTAACACCTTATTCAGTTATGAACACTAAATATCATAGATTGGCTTATTATATTTCATTATTTTTTTTCACTCATGTCTTATTCATTTATAAATATTGGGTTTGTATGTTGATACAGATACAATAGCTTGATAAGACAAAAATATACACATTGAAAGAATGCTATGGAAAAGCGAAGTTGGGTGACACAAAAGATTAATGTAGTCTGAGAAAAATCATCGTCGGACTACCACGCCTCTATGACCCATCGGAGATCCACAATGAATCAATCTCTTTAACCGAGGAAGCCAAAGCCGATACCATATTAGAATTTCTTTGTCTCTTAACAGTCTTTTCTATTCATTTATGACAAAATGTGTATTCATTAGTGATTAAATGTTTATTTAAATGTATTCAGAAGATTAAATGTATATTCATTAATAATTGAAGCAATTCATATTTAAATGTTTTCATTTATGGTGATGTTTCTTTAATTGTGTTTTATTCATTTATGAATATAAATTAATTCATCTATTCGTTCAAGATTATTACCGGCTTCATATATGACTACAAATATATATTTATTCATGCATGATTACTAATATTCGGATAAAATGATTAATGCGTCAGTATTTTTGATGTGGTTGGTAAAAAAAACTTAGAGCAAAAAAAAAACTTTTTTTTAAATTATGCTAAAAACGTTTTTTAAAATTATTTTATTGATTTTGTTAATTAAAAATAGATTATATAAGTTCCTAATATTTGGGTAAAAAATCTATGAATCATATTAAATCCCATGATTTTAGGAATTAATTAACTACTCATAAATTATCCATAATTAATTATAATGTAAAATTCCTTTTATGCCCTTATAACATTTTAGGTGTTCTCATTTGATCATTTCCCTATATATATATATATATATATATATATATATATATATATATATATATATATATATATATTGTATGTATGTATGATTAATTATGGACCAATCATTTTAGTTATTTTAAGAAAGTAATTAATGCATATTACATGTTGAAGATATAATAGATATATGCATTAATTACATCTTCAACATTTAATATGCATTAGTTACTTTCTTAAAATAACTAAAATGATTAGTCCAGAATCAATCATACATGCACACAATAGATAGTGAAAACAAAATAACCTAACATATATATATATATATATATATATATATATATATATATATATATATATATATATATATATATACGGGTTGACGAGTTAACCCGCGAACCCAAACAGATAACCCAACCCAACCCATAAAATAAACGGGTTGGTGGGTTGTCGGGTTGGCGGGTCCAAAATCTCAACCCAAACTCGTTTATTTTCGGGTTGGGTCAGTGTCGGGTTACGGGTTGGGTCGAGAGTTGTCACCCCTATATCTAGTTTGTTGGTAAAGGGTGAGGAAGATGAAGCCACTAAAAAGGTTGATAAAAATTGATTTTGTTTAGAGTATAGAAACAATAATTAGGATGTGTTTGTGATTCCTTTTTAGACTTAAAAGTCTTTTTTATAAAAGGACTTTTTGTAAAACAACTTTTTCTAAAAGAATGTGTTTAAAATGTGTTTGGCTTAACTTTTAAAACTTTTAAGAGTTAAAAGCCAAAAGTCACAAAAAAATGAGATTTCATAACTTTTGAAAAAACTATTTTTTGTTCATGGCAAAAAGTTGTTTTAAAAGAACTTTTTCATTTGCCAAATATCTTTTAGACATTTTGGAAAAGTTAAAAGACCGAAAGTCATTTTAAAATGAATATCAGACACCCCTTAAGCGTGATATGGATCGGAATCAAACTTAATGAAACTTTATGGATTCAAAGTTGCAAGACTTAAATTTCGGGAACGTCAAGGCCCAATTGTTCCAAAAAGAATAAGACGATTGGTGAAAATTCGATAGTAGAATAAGGCTCAATGTTTATGCTACCATTACGATGAAAAATCCAATCCACACACCAAGTGTAAAAGAAAAGTGCTTGTTAATTTGGTTATTGAAAGTCTCGATATAGAAGAACATGATGAGGTGACAAAGTTAAAGATTTTGATGTTGGAATTGAAGCATTGGAAGTGGAGGAAAAACATTGAAATACTTGAAGATGTCAGCATTACTTCTGGATTCCATTCATGTATGGTGGTCCAAATTCAATAAATCTTGTATTAAGAAGCAGTATCAATATTGTTCGTAATGAGAGGAGAATCGTCACACTTTAATGGCACAACTAAAATGTGATGGCAACTTTGTGAAATATGAAATAGTGAGTATTATTATTCTTTTTTTTTAATATTTGACCAAGTTGATAAGAGGAAGCAAGGTTAATGCATGGGTTAAAGGCCTTTAGGTTATTATCTATAAATAGAAGTCTTATGTTAATTAGTAGACATCATTGTACATGACTCAATTGGGCAAAAGCCTTGAGAGACTAGCCTACCAAAAGCCGAATTACATTTTCTTGTAATCATTTTCATCAAATCTTTCAATGCTAGCAAACATTGAGGCCAAACCTATCAATGAGCAACATAACTTTTTTCAAAATTCAAAAACATATTTGCCCTGACAAATCACACATCTTTGAACATGAATACGAACATCCATAATCTTCATTCACAACAAATACGAAACCCGTTGGTTGATGGTTGTGTCTAGTCCACAATGTCCGGACACAACCAAAGCCCAAATTGTAGACCAGAGCAACAAATATGATGTCGATGCAGAGGCAACTCACGTTGCTGATTTTGGGCAATATCTCACATTTTAATAATTTGATTTTTATTTTTAGATTGGTTTATCTTAATTTTAAAAGACCTATTAATTAGGGATTAGGCTTTATCTTCTTTTGATGTCATTTGATTAGGCCGAACTTTGGAGCTCGTCATAAGTATCTTATTTGTTATTTGTGTTGGGAGGATCTTTTTATTGTTGATGAATAGAAAGGAACGAGACCTTTTCTATTTGCATTTGTGATTCTTGACCATTTGAGTACTGTTTGCATCATTTGGTATCAGAGCACAGGTATTGCAAATGGTCGGACGTGGACGCCCTCGCAATCAACCTCGTAGAGACGCCGACGGAGGCAACGCTGGAGAACTGAGAGACCCACGGGATGTTGAGATAGAGCGCCTTCAACAAAGGATTCGAGAGCTCGAACTATTAAGAGAGGTGCGAGAAGAGGAGACTGAGACAGATTCCAACGCAGGAGGAAAGGGAGAATATGAGGAGATGAACCCTTTTGCTAACCAACGGAATTTTCAGAGGCATCCGCATGAAGATCATGTACGCACTTTGGGTATCAAAGTTGAGATTCCCGAATTTGATGGTACCGCCCACCCTGATGATTTCATTGATTGGTTGAGCACAGTGGAACGAGTCTTCGACTTGCGGGAGATACCCGATCATCTCAAGGTAAAACTTGTTGCTATTAAGCTTCGTAAATATGCATCATTATGGTGGGATCACGTGAAAAAACAACGCATGCAAGAAGGGAAGTCTAAAGTGCAGACGTGGGTAAAAATGAAAAAGTTGTTGCAAACAAAGTTTCTTCCCATTAATCATCGCCAAGAGGCGTTTCTTGAATTCCATAGTATAGCACAACTTGACTTGTCGGTCTCAGAGTTTATAACTAAATTTTATTAGATGCGAATGAGGTGTGCGATGGACGAGGAAGAAGAACACGCCATTGCTCGTTTTCTTGGTGGTCTTCGAACTGAGATATCAGAAGTGGTCCAACTGCAACAATATTGGACTTATACATATGTTTGTAAATTGGCTTTACGGGTAAAAAAACAGTTAAAGGGACGGGAACAGAGCAACGACCAGTAAACATTTTTCCTCGTCTCGAACTTCTACAATACAAAACTCAAAACTCATTGCACCAAGGGTTGCTGACACTAACTCAGGTAAGACTACACCCGACATTACTTCTGCTCCGTCTATGCAACGTGTGATTCGTTGTTTTAAATGTCAAGGCATAGGACATCTCGCAAGAGATTGCCCTAACAAGAAATTAGCAACCTTGATAGACGACCAAATGCCCATTTATGATACAGTATACGAACAGGAGGCAACAGATGATGAGGGTGAAGTTCTTTATGCGGATCAAGGGGAAGCATTGATAGCCCAACGAGTACTTAATGTTGCTGTATCAGAGCCAACTGATGAACATTTATGGCTTCGAAATAACATTTTCCACGCTAAGTGCACAACTAAGGGAAAGGTGTGTGATATCATAGTAGATGGGGGTAGTTGTGAGAATATGGTGGCTACCAGCATGGTTGAGAAATTAGGCCTTACCACTACAGATCATCCTGCGCCTTATCAAGTTACATGGTTAAAAAAAGGAAACACTGTTAAAGTAACTAAGAGGTGTCTCGTACATTTTTCAATTGGTCAAAAGTACTTTGATGACGTTTGGTGTGAAGTGATTCCAATGGACGCATGCCATCTATTGTTGGGAAGACCTTGGCAATATGATCGAAAGACTAAACATGATGGGTTCAAAAATACATATTCGTTTATAAAGGACGGCATCCATATCACCCTAGCACCTCTTGATACGCGCCATGTGACAAAAGATGATTTACTTATCACAAGATCTGAAGTTGCTGGTCTTACCAGGCTCAACCCACCTGATCTTCTATTCGCATTAGTCATACAAGAAACCAATAAAGTTGAGCTTACAATTCCAGTTGCGGTCCAGCCTCTCATCACTGAATTTCAGGAGGTATTTCCCGACGACATACCCCCGGGGTTGCCCATGATGCGTGAGATCCAACATTGTATTGATTTTATACCCGGATCGGTCATCCCAAACAAACCCGCTTATCGAATGAACCCGACGGAATATGCAGAATTACATCGACAAGTGTCGGAGCTACTTGAAAAGGGCCTTATTCGAGAAAGTATGAGTCCGTGCGCGGTTCCCGCCTTATTAGTACCTAAAAAAGGGGGTGCTTTTCGTATGTGTATTGATAGTCGGGCCGTCAACAAAATTACTATAAAATATCGTTTTCCTATTCCTCGTTTTGACGACTTAATAGATCAACTTCATGGATCATTTGTGTTTTCTAAAATTGACCTAAGGAGCGGATATCACCAAATCCGGTTGCGACCCGGAGATGAGTGGAAAACTGCCTTTAAAACTCGAGACGGACTTTATGAATGGATGGTCATTTCGTTCGGGTTATCAAACGCTCCGAGCACGTTTATGCGTCTCATGAACCATGTGTTTAAATCTTTTATAGTCCATTTCGTTGTGGTTTATTTTGATGATATATTGGTCTTTAGCAAGAATGTCGATCAACACCTTTTCCACCTTCGACAAGTTTTCACGGTTCTACGGGAGCAAAAATTGTATGCAAATGCAAGTAAGTGCCATTTTTTTACCACAGAGGTTACTTTCCTTGGGTATTTAGTATCTTCAGAAGGTATACGCATGGATGCCATTAAAGTTAATGCAATTTGGAGTTGGCCCACACCCACTTCAATTAATGATATTAGAAAGTTCCATGGTTTGGCTTCATTTTATCGACGCTTTATTAACAACTTTAGCAGTATCATAGCTCCTATGACAGAGTGTATGAAAGCAAGTGTATTTAAGTGGTCAAAAGCTGCTGATGATGCTTTTGTCGCATTAAAACATCGGGTGACACAAGCACCGTGTTTAGCTTTTCCTAACTTTAGTGATGTGTTCCAGGTGGAATGTGATGCTTCAGGGCTGGGTATTGGAGGAGTATTGAGTCAGAATAAACGTCCAATCGCAATTTTTAGTGAGAAGTTTAATGATGTTCGTCGCAAATATTCTACTTATGATAAAGAGTTTTACGCAATTGTACGCACAGTTGAATATTGGCGACACTATTTATTACCTAACGAGTTTATCCTCTATTCTGATCATGAGGCTCTTAAGTTTATTAATGGCCAACATGCACTCAAACCCCGCCATGCAAAGTGGGTTGAGACATTACAAGCTTATTCTTTTGTTATCCGACACAAGGCTGGGGCATCTAATATTGTTGCCGACGCACTCAGCCGCCGACATGCTCTCCTCTCAGCCATGCAGGTGCAGGTGCAAGGGTTTGACTCATTTTGCTCCTTGTATCCAGATGATCCAGATTTTAAGGAAGTGTGGCGACAATGCCAAATTCAGCCCCTCAATGATTTCTCGATGCACGATGCTTATTTATTTAAAGGATCACGGTTGTGTGTTCCTATTTGTTCCTTGCGGGATGCTATTATTTTGGAGAGCCATGGAGGAGGCCTTGCGGGTCATTTTGGTCGGGACAAGACGGTCGCGTTACTTCAGGAAAGATTTTACTGGCCTAAACTAGCACGAGATGTATCGCGTATTGTCAACCGTTGTCGGATTTGCCATATATCTAAGACTCGGGGCTCAAATGTCGGGCTTTATACGCCATTACCTGTCCCTATAGCTCCGTGGGAGGATGTTAGTATGGACTTCGTACTAGGTTTACCTCGTACGCAACGGAAAAAAGACTCGATTATGGTTGTTGTTGATCGTTTCTCAAAGATGGCACATTTCCTACCGTGTGTCACAACTTATGATGCAAGCCAAGTGGCACGATTATATTTTGCAGAGATTGTGAGACTTCATGGAATCCCGAAGACGATCACGTCAGATCGTGATGTCAAGTTCGTCAGTCATTTTTGGCGCACTTTGTGGAAATCGTTGGGGATCGAAACTACAATTCAGTAGCTCCCACCATCCCCAAACTGATGGGCAAACGGAAGTGGCAAATCGCAGTTTAGGGAATTTACTTCGTACACTCGTGGGGGAACAACCTAAGAAATGGGACCTTATTTTGCCGCATGCTGAATTTGCTTATAACCGTTCAGTAAACCGTACAACAGGAATGTCTCCGTTTCGCATTGTTTATGGTCGCGATCCCATAACTCCCCTCGATCTTTCTCCGATACCTCGTGATAAGGTTGTTAGTAGTAATGGGATAGATTGCTCCCAGTATATTAAAGAGTTGCATCAGCGGGTACGTGACAATATCATTAAACGCAACGCGCGTTATCAAGTTCAAGCCAACAAACATCGTAAACAGGTCGTGTACAAGGAAGGCGATCTTGTGTGGATTCACTTACGTCCAGAGCGTTTCCCGAGAGGTCCTTTTCGTGTACTTCAGCGTATTAACGATAATGCCTATAAGATAAAGCTTCCGGGTCACTATAATGTTTCTGCTACTTTTAATGTTGCTGATCTCTCGCCATATGAATCGACCAGCGACGAGGAGGTGGACTCGGAGTCGAGTCCTTTTCAAGCCCGGGAGGATGATGCCGATGCAGAGGCAACTCACGTTGCTGATTTTGGGCAATATCTCACATTTTAATAATTTAATTTTTATTTTTAGATTGGTTTGTCTTAATTTTAAAAGAGCTATTAATTAGGGATTAGGCTTTATCTTCTTTTGATGTCATTTGATTAGGCCGGACTTTGGAGCTCGTCATAAGTATCTTATTTGTTATTTGTGTTGGGAAGATCTTTTTATTGTTGGTGAATAGAAAGGAACGAGGCTTTTTCTGTTTGCATTTGTGATTCTTGACCATTTGAGTACTGTTTGCATCAAAATATTTTCTATGATGAAAATGAAAATACATTTATGTCTTTTGCTCTGACGAATATATACCTTCTTGTTCCACCTTTCGATGTGGAACAGTAATATTGCAATTTTGTCCTATTAACAACAGTCTCAGTCTAACAGAACACCAAAAGACAATGCCCTCTACAAAGATGATAGAAAATTACTTGTTTTCCATTAAGTTTCTAACCAAACTACTTAAAACTTCTTTGTTTCGAGTCATGACAACACTGATAACAAGCATGCAGATGTTCAAAAAGAACCACAAGAAAAAAAAAAGTGTATTTTCAACTTTCGATTTCAAGATACAGTTGGATCTCCTTGATGATACTGCATGAACATGAACACACACACACACACAAACATTCACTTTGTTGATTTAATGAAGATCAATCTTTTTTTCTTCCCTTAGGGAATATTCAGTCAGCTGTCAGGAACGCAAAGCGGCCCGCCACATTTTGGCTTTGACCCGCAACTGATTTGTATTATATATTTATATTATTTATATTTATATTCATATATTATATATATAGACGATCGTATATCTATAGCTTGACTTTCAACCCTTTTCATCTTATATATATAACTTTTGTATCATGTTACTAATACCAAAACTGTAAGCCACCACCACCACCATATATGCATGCTGTAATACGATATGGAATGTAAACCACCTGCAAAAGCATTGGAGGAAGATGAAATTAATATTAGAAATTGCAATTATACCAACTATCAAATTTTGATGGAATCCAACGGAATTGGAATTCAAGATTCCATTCCACCACATGTTTGTTTGCCAAATGGACGGAACGGAATTCAATTCCGCCGGAATCCTTCATATTCAGTGTTCAATATGTCTCACACCGTTCCTAATAGACGGTTGAAACAATTCAATTCAATTCCATTCTTCTTTCTTTATTAAATGACCAAAATACCCTTCGCTATAACACAAGAGAGAGAGAGAGAGAGAGAGAGAGAGAGAGAGAGAAAGAGAAGGATAACTTACAAGAAGAGGATGATGGCAGAGGTGAAGGTGCCAAACCATTTTCATGACTAGGAACCGATCCATAAGACACAGCAGGCAAAGGAGAAAGATTTGGTGGCAAACTAGTAGAACCGCCAGGTGGAACGCCATGCTGACGTGGACCAGGTGACACGTCATCATCGGACCCACCAGAAGGAGACGGGGAACTCGCCGGAGCTCCGGTGGGACTGTTTTGCTCCGGTGAAGGAGCCGGGGAAGGTGTAGGGGCGTCGAGAGTACGAGACAGAAAAGACGACAAACTGATTTCCTTAACTTTTCCAAAAACTGAGTGATCAAGTCCAAGGTTTTTTCCCGGGGGCGATCCGGTAATTTCCTGTGCTAATTGCTTCAGTCTTTGAGGGTTGAGACTGCCTAGATTTGACACGATTGATGCCTGGACTGTTACGGGTGGATCTTGGGTTGACCCGACTTTGTTTGTCACTTGCAAGAATACACTCTGTAAGAGAAAAAAAAAATTAAAAAAATGTAAAATACATGTAGGATGATATTTCTTGGATCTAAAAAAGCATATACCTCATCAGGCATTAACTGCAATCCGGAATTTAGTTGTTCCTTCAACACAAGAAAATTATATTCTATTTCTTGTAGGGAATTACGAAGGGTAAAATTAAAAAGAACTTCGGGTAGAAACCAAACAGGAGGAGATAGTCTTGGGATAATTGTGATCCCATCGGGAAACTTTAGAATTTCAAAATCAGAAGTCAAACCAAAAATCGATTTTGTCAAAGTCAAATTGGAACGTTGACTAAAAAGGTCAAGTAATGAAGTTTTCAAGACACTTAAAGATATGGGGTTTATAGGGGAGTTCATAGGTTTATGAAGAACACCAAAGACCACATCTGTGTAGTTATATTCACTGGATTCATGCATTGATAAGATAACAACCTGCAAAATAAACAATCATTGATAAGGGTTGAATGCAATAAATAGCAACATACTTTGGTTTCTTTGTTTATTATAGCAACCTACTTTCATTTTTTTCTATTATAGTAATTATAAACTAATTAATTTCTGCAAAATAAACAATATTTCACATTCTTATCAATTTATGCAATAATGTTTCACCTTTTTACCATTTTACGCAACTAATGATTGCATATTTTGGTCATAGAAAAAACATTGTTGCAAATTTTGTATAAAAGAACACTTTGTTGCATAAATTGGGAAAAAATGTGAAATATTTGTTGCATAAATGTCAACTTAACCCATATTAAAATGGACAAAAAGAATGAAACTAGCTTTTGTTGTTACAACAAACCTGTGTGCCAGGGACACCTATTTCATTGTATATATCGTACTCTAGTCTTGTAATTTGAGGAAGAAGAAACGAAACTGCCTTTTCTAATCTGAAGTATGCCTGAACTTTAGCTGAAATAATAACAAAAAGGTCAACTCAATAATCCAAAAGAACCATATGAATCATACATACATCCATGGATAGTTAGTTGCATACACATGATTTCCCCAAAAGTTTGTATATGAAGGGAATGTAAGATCAATAGATAAATTAGAAAGTGTTTTAGGAACCCTAATTATACGAAGGGAGCTGCATAAACTTGGTTTTTTCGAGAATTAGCTTTTGATGTTTGAAGTTTTTGAAAAAAAAAAAAAGTGTGCGAGAGTGGAAAACCGAATCCACGATCATTCTTATTCCAGGAGAAAAATATAAACCCTAAATTGCTGTTGAAAATCATCGATCAAGATCACGCATAAAACCCTAATTCAAGATCACTAAAACTTGGCTTAAATCTGAATCACGGGTGACCCATTTGCTCAACTGATCAGAGTTACATAAACCGTATATTAGTGTTTTCATAGTCAACAGTCAAGAGGAGTTCAATTCAGAATAACCCATTTGTTCATATCCCAAAAACAAACCACCCAAAACCCTAATTACAGTAAAACTAGAAATTCAAATTCCAAACATTCAAATAAAGAAAATCGAACGAATAAAAGAATCAATATACATACCACTGTGCTTGATTGAATCATTCGCATCGTACCCAGATTGTCTATGGTGAATACGAACGACCGAAAAGATCGCGGAAAGGGAAACGGAAGCGCTAAGGAGCAAAATGAAAGCACACTTGAAACTGAACAATCGAGCAGTTCTTGAGAAACCCCTTGAACATCGAACAAAGAACGAAGACCCGTGACGATTTTGCTGCTGCTGGAGGTGATTAAGTGGCAATTGGGGTTGGGATTTCCCCATTTGCAGAGCATCTGTGCACTCAATCTATGTGTTTATCTCTGTCGATTTTACTCTAAAACATGAATGACTTTGATGGAATTTTGAAGTTGTGCAAGATGATGAGAGAATTCAAGGTTAACGCATCTCCTTTTCTCTTTCTCTTTATCTGTGTTATTTGCACAACTGTTACTAGTGCTGATGAGGAAGCATCTGTTTTGTACCACTAATGCTATTTTGTCCTCTTCTAATTCCAATATTTTCACCTTCTTGACAAAATAAACTTTTATCAAATTTCAACCATTTTTATTTTAATAATATATTTTCAATATTAATATTTAACAGATTTATGGATTAACATAATCGTAATTTGTGAGACAAAAAGAACCTAGTAATAAGTACAATTTTCTAAAGATGCATGTACTATTGGTGTAATGTAATGTCCAAAAAATATAATTCAAAAAATTTTATTTTTAGTTTAAGTAAAAACAGTATTCTAATATTATCCATGCATCCCGAATAAAATAAGTGCATCAAACATCATAAAAATCAGAGTGAAATCTCAAATGCGGAATCTATTTGGTGCGTGCGATGTAGTCAACTCGAGTTCTTCCCTTAGGAACCGGAAATACATGAAACATAAACTGAAACCGTAAGCACAAAGCTTAATAAGTTCCCCAATATATCACATATCATAAATACATAACATATAACGAGCCTCGTCCAAAAGTATAACGGGTCCCGCCCTAACTCGCATAACGGGACCCCGTCCACTGCGTGTAACGGGCCCTGCCCTAACTCGGATAATAGGCCCCGCCAAATGAGTATAACAGGTCACGTCCTAACTCGGATAACGCGCCCCGCCCACATACAAATTATAACACATAACAACTAATAGCATACAGTATAATCATCGGGCCCACCCAGAAAGCATACAAGCACATACACATACTAGTGTCACACAGACAATGAGTATTCTAACAGGTCATATCATGGGTCGACATTGGTACCTTTAACCCGCTATATATGGTGAGGAAACTCACCTCAAATGTTGAATCCCACTGAAGATCCCTAGTTGTTGTCCTGACAACACCCCGAGCTATAAGTACAAAATAACACCCAATTAACACTTAGGTTCCAATCTATATCCAATAATCCATACTTGGGGTAAAATGACCACCCGACCTAGTTTGATCCAAGACTAGGGCCCAAATCCACAATCTAAAAGGCTTGAAACCAAATAATCATTCATGGCCCATTTATGGCCCATTTTTCCAAATTGGCCCCAAACCCCTTGTATGGGCCTTACCCAAAAGCCCAATAATTTTCCTTAGTCCAAAATCTTGATTCCAGATTGCTCATTAAGGCCCAAAGCAACAAGGTCCAAAGAAGTGACCCAACCGAAGCCCAAAAGATGTGAAGCCCAACAAACTAAGTATGCGGGGTGTACTCGGCTGTACGTTAAGCGTACACGCAGCCTGGGTTGTACATCGTGCGTACGGACTTGTACACCTAGTGTATGAAGCCATTAAGCCAAAAATTAGTCTTAAGCTCTTAATGCTTAAGACTATAAGCCCAAAACACAGATCTAACCCTTAAAAGATGTATAGAACCATAAAGTCATTGACTTGGTGACTTTGTATGCCCCAAAAAGATCCCAACTTCAAGATATAGCATTATACTTTCACAAAATGGCATAAACTCATGCATGGATGGATCTAAACCATAAAGATGACAACTTGATGCATCTAGAACCTCAGAAGCACCAGGATTGGCACCTCAAAGCTCCTGGAGTGGTATCAAACCACTAGATCTCATTTATGGGCCAAAAGGGACAAAAACTCAAACATAATAGATTTAAACCATCATTGATCAAGTTCATATCTTTTTACCTCAAATAAGTTGGAAATGAAGCAAAAAGGTCGAGATCCACAAGCTCCTCCTTGATCCACCACCTTGCACCAAGCTTTTACTTCTTGAATATGGATAAAAACACACCAAAATGGATACTATAAGCTCAAAATGGAAGAGAGAGGCTTGGGGTTTCGAGTATAGGGCTAGGAGGACAGATGATGTTGAGAAAATAATGGTCTCATGGTCCATAATAATGTTTATATAGTGTCCACACTTGAAAATTAGGGTTTTCATTAAACCTTGCGTACACCCCACATACAAGGTTGTACACCCCGCGTACGCATATGGAACCCCGTCCAAGCCTTCGCATGAGTATGTTAAGCGTACCTTTTGGTACGCCCTACATACTCACTTTACAGCTTGTACGCTAAGCGTACCTTGTGGTACTCTCCACGTACAACTCAAGAACTAAAATGCACAAATTATTAGATTAGGTGTCTAAGGTCATAACTATAATTGGTATATACTTTAATTGATAGTAGCACAGTCCTTTTGGGTTGCCTTCAAACCTGACAACTGAATAAGATGACTGTTAGAGAGAGAAAAATGATTTATTAATTTATTACTTGGTTAAAAAACTAATTAGAAATCAAAATAAATGATTTATTAATGTATTATTGAAATATTATATTAATTAGAAATCATATTGTTTAAATAATAATTAATCAAAAATTAATTTGGAATCAATTTTAGGGTTAAAGGAATTACTAAAACTGTAGGGAGTAAAGGTGACAATGTTCAATAGTTGAGCATTGGACAATTCTAGAACCTCCCTAATGAGGGGAAACGGAATCTATAACATCTATAGGGTTTCCTTGGGCTCTAAGGGTGTCTTGGATGCCTTATGGATGAAGTTAATGGATTGTGGTTATCTTGGATACACCTGCCTTATCTAATGCCTTAAGGAGGAAGTTAAGGGATTATGGTTATCTGAATAGAGTCAGCTGGCTCTCTAAATTAACAAAATCATCTCTTGAAAGTCAAATTCTTTCATTCATTTTATGCTAATATACTATTTTTAAAAGTCGTTCTTTTATTGTACTTTGAGATTCTATTTAAGTTTTGAGGCGCTAGCCTAAACCAACGCATGTGCCCTCTTAATCCCATGTCATCTTTCATAGTCGGGTTCATATTTTTTATATCAATATACACTTTGTATTACATGACTCTTATTATATCATAGTTTGAGTTCCTTGTGACACCAATTTAAACTCCATAAACACTCAAATGATCAGGATACTAAAAACACCATGGTTGTAAAAATCGACTTAGACGGCCGGTTAATCGGCACCTAGACGCTTGGCGGCCTCCAACCGCCTACAAATAAGGGTTAAAGGGTAAAATAATCGGTCTTGCTCAATATCGGTCAAAACCGGTCAAACGGGATCCAGATTATACTAAATCGGGCCAATTCGAACTCCAAATTAGGCTAAATCGGTCCAACTAAACATGGGCTCAAAAGATCCAGTTAGCCCACTAAGTAGTTGGGTTTGATTTTTTAAAGGAACCTAAGTCTCCTTTTATAAGATATGTGTGCCTTTATTTTTTGTCCCACCAACGATGTGGGATGCCAAACTTGTAACCTTCATTTTTTGTTCACAACTCCATCGATGTGGGATAACGACGGTGAAGCATGGGAATCCAACTGCTTTCTTACGAATTAAAATCACTCGAAACGTGAAATCGTCGAGTGCTTTCTTCTCCAAGTTATGGACTCATCTTCTCTGACGGACGATGCATCACCTTTGGTCTGAATTCTTTACATGAAATCGATGCATATGGATTATCTTCAGTTGTTTCGCACAAGTTTTCTGCTTTCTCCTTTTTCTGATTTTAGTAATCTATTGAAGGTTAGCACAATTACGACATGATTATGGTGTGATTAGGTCTGAGATTGATTTCAGCATATTTGGTGTTCCACCCTCTAGCGATTGTTGACCAAATAACAATTCAATCTCCTCTGTATATGATTACCGAAATGCTCGTTATCGTAAATGCTTGGTATACGGTGCTCCTCCTAATCCGAATTAGGAGAAATTGTAATCTATCGATGTCAATTCCAAAACAGTGGAACCTAATAATCTCAAATCAATTCGTCTAAATGACAATAAGATATAATTCCGGTGGATTGATTTTCGGTTTAAGAAGTAGCAACACAATTATTGAATCGATACAATGTTTGAAGCGTCGATGCATACCATGTGCTCGATTAAATGTATGTGTGAAAGAACAGTGGAATTGTTGTTGTTGCTAATTCTACACACATAACTTCTTTTGGTGGAAGAAAGATAACTGAAAGATACCAACCAATTAGGTTCCGGCTATGTCTAGCATTATTGTGATGTTATTTAAGGTTGTCTGATGAGCTACATTGATAATTTCATAATCTACACGAGTTCAACAACAATGCACAAAACTGATAGCAATTCCTCTTAAGATATTTAGAGAAAACTAATTCAAGGATTAATGTTATATTCTTAGGATTAATATTATATTTATTAATTTTTTAATAATTAATTGTTCTCGATTAATCTCCGCTTAGCCAATTAATCCTTTGACCCCGGTCCACTGTTAGGCTACCGTCGATCAATTTCTACAACCTTGAAAAACACCAATCGAAGTATACAACATTCTCATAAATTAACGAACTTATGACTTTTTATAACTAATACATATGTAACTAGAAAATGATAGATCCAAAATTATAATTGAATTGTTACCGAATAAATATATCTTTGGTTAGAACATTTGTTTATCCATGTATTTATTCTCCTTTCAAAATAAAAGTAATAAAAAAATAACCATATGATTTTGAGAAAAAATGACCATATGATTTAGAGAAATAAAGGAATTATCCAACTTTTAAGTATTTGTCAATTTGACCATCATTTCTCAAATTTGACATTTCTTATTAAACAGGAGCTTCATGTTACATCAAAAGTACATTATGGCAAAAAAGAAAAAAAAAACCTTTAGATTTCAGATTAGACAAAAGAAAAATTATTCAAAATTATCAAGAACATATTTGAAATCCTTAAAGAACAAATCAAAATTTTCAAGAACTAATTTGTTTGTATCGAAATCTAAAATAAATCTACTCTAATGAATGAAGGTTTTTTTTGCCACATGTAACACTCTCATTCAATTTGCCAAATGTCATTTTGTGGTTATTTTGAATTAATTTTTTTCCACATGTAATTTTATGGGTTTTTCTATTTTAATAAATTCCACATAATACATTTTAATGTAGTAATTACAATAAATATAGTAATAAATGAATATCAATTTCATTAATAGACTTACCTTCTTATTTCAAAATTCCCAAATTAAACCTCATTAGTTTATTTAGTTTATTTATTTAAATTTAAAAGATAAAAAAATAAACTTTAATTATTCATTATTTTTTAAATTTTCCTATAAATCCAAAGTTCTAAATATTTAGACATTTATGTTTAATTTTTTTAAATTAACCCATGTAATACATGAGCGTTACACCTAGTAAATAAACATACTAAAAATACAGATAGATTGCATTAGATGTATATAAAACATGTCATTTAGTTTAAAAATCAATGATAATAACATCTCGTAATCTAAAATTTCAAGAATATGTCCACAGTTAAAAAAACAAACAAAACATTTGACTTTTATCTGGTGTTGTCTCCTTCCTTAACCAAAAGACTTCTTGTCTAACGGTATCCGATGTTGTCATTTCTCATTGAGGTTGAGGGTTCAAGTCTTGTCATAAACATAAGTGAATGACAAAATTGCAAGAATGGTCCCTGTGGTTAGGTCGAAATTGCCACTTTGGGCCAAACAAGTTTGGACTAGCACTCATGGTCCAAAAGTTTTCATTTTCTTGCCACTTTGGTCCAATTTACTTTAAGCTTTTTGGTAATGATGTTTTTGCCATTGGTTTTTCTTTTTCAGTTTATTTAATTATTTATATACTTTAATAATTAAAAGAAAAATAAAAAAGAAAATACCTCTCTCTCTCTCCAGATGCTAAACCCTAGCAGCCCCCCCCCCCCATCGACTTCCAAACTTGTTCCAAAGCTTAGATCATGGCTGTTAATATCACCCATTTTGCCACCTGTCATCAATTTGATTTATTCACAACATTGTATGGAAGTTCATGTTGGATTAGTTTCTAAGTCCATAACTATTTTGGTATGTACTTGACCCGATTATGAGCATGGTCCTTTTGGGTTGCCTTCACCATAGCAATATGTAGGATGAATTAAGAAGAGAAATGTTTAAATATGATTTATTAATATATTATGAGAATAATATATTAAAGGAGAAATCATATTGTTTAATTAATATTAGTCAATAATTAATTGATAATTAATTTTGTGGCTAAAAGAGATTAATTAAACTTAGGGGACTGATATTGTAATTATAAGATAGTTACAAAGTTGGGCTTAGGATTCATTAGATGGCAATTGACGAATTCTATATGCAGATCCATAAAGAAATCGTCCAAGGGCCTTCTGGAATGATCCATTGGACTGCTTAAGGCTTGAGTAGTCAGATTAGGGTTTCCTAGTTGAAAACCCTAATAGCCTACGTATATAAAGGACCCTTATGGCCCCAAAAACGTGGTGAACTGAATCCTTAGGGTTTCTAGACGTTTTTGGGTGCCTCCTCTCTTCTCCTTCTTCACCTAGTTGCTCAGTGGTGTTTGTGACTCCATTAGAGGTGCAGCACTTGAGGCACTAAGCTTTCTGAAGCCAATCAAAGCAAGGAATTGATTGTTATTGCAATATAACAATCAAAGGTAATTACTAAACCCTTATTTCAGTTCTTATATGATAGATCTAGGGTTTATAGCTTTGGATATTCAATTGCATGTTCATTAGACAAACTAGATCCAAAAGCTATTAGGGTTTACATGTACACCATAGGATTGATGTATTGCTCAAAAACCCATCAGTTCAACCTAGCTTACAAGATATAAATAAATCATACACAAATCTAGATACACATTAACCCAGAGAGTTAAAAAGGTTTAGAATGGAACCCATATGAAAATCGTATTTACAGATATGCAACGAAGTAAGAACAAAACAGAGTAGTAATGAAATTTGTCGATCATGAACCTAGATTGGGATATACTAAATTACCTGAAAGAAATACAGAGGAAAAATTAGGAATAAATCCCAAATCATAAAAAGCCCTAAACCACACTTTTCATCGGAAATAACAAAATCACTCGATACTTAGTTCACTTTTCTTTCAATAGTAAGTAGAAGGGAAACGAGAGAAATTGAGAGATTCAGTGAGGGTGATAAAGATGGAAAGATATAGGGCTTTCACATTCGAAATCGACCAAGATTAAGATTACATTGCAGAAAACATTTTTTTACAGTGACGGTGAAATAGGATGAAGGGAAATAAGGTTTGATTCATGTAGTGACTAAAAGTGGTAGTTTGTGAATGGTTTCTAGGTTCAAAATCAAAGCAGAAGATGATGATGGCAGTTGATCGATCTGGACGATGTGAGTCAGTGAAGACGAATGGTGCTGAAGGTAGCAGATTCCACAACGGAGGCATTGGTGGTTGCTGGTTACGAGGGTGGGGCAATAAAACCTACAAATCTTTGTGAGTTTAAACAGTAGAGAGTTCCCATTATCACCAATTTATCCATTGTTATGTTGATGTGTTTAGAAAACGCTTCTTGATTCCTTTTGGTATGCAAGAATGTCTTTGTTCTTGCAAATGATAAGGGATGAGTTGGGTTGAGAGTGAGAGAGAGAGAGAGGTATTTTCTTTTTTTATTTTTCTTTTAGTTATTAAAGTATATAAATAAATAAATAAAACTGAAAAAGAAAAAACAAGGGCAAAATCGTTATTACCAAAAAGTTTAAAGTAAATTGGACCAAAATGACAAGAAAATGAAAACTTTTGGACCATGAGTGCTATTCCAAATATGTTTGGTCCAAAGTGGCAATTTCGACCTAACCACACAGACCATTCTTGCAATTTTGTATAAATGAATTTATGAAGTAATTTAGAAATAGATTAAATTTTCCCTTGAAAAAAAGAACAATAATACTAGTAAATTTTCAAGTAGGGGTGTTGATCGGGTAATTTTTTCGGGTTTCGGGTAATTCGGGTCTTTCATGTTAGCAAAAATACCCGTTACCCTACCCAAACTAAATTCGGGTAATTCGGGTTTGGGTAATTCGGGTATCGGGTCGGGTTTGGGTAATTCAGGTATTACCCGAAATATATATATTGAATTTCACCGGAAAATAAATTTAATGAAATAAATACGTCGTGCTTTATTAGTCTTGTTTATATAAACAAACGAGACATAAACGAAGTTACTCAAGCTTTGAACATTGAGATTTTTTAATCAATAATACCTTAGATATCAAGTAAATTTTTAACAACTTAATCTAATCAAATAAGATGTTAAAAAAACAAATACTTAAAGATCTTAATTTAAAGGTTTAAAATGTTTAAGATAATTGTAGCCATAAATTTTGCCATGTTCTGAAGTTTCGTCAAGATAATGAGTTTGTTAGTTACAATAAAAATTATAATCTAGAAAAGAGTTAAGTTTTAAAGAACATGATGATATATAAACAAATATTTTTAATATTGTTAGTGTCATATTGTTATAATAAAAAGATTCATGTTTTACAATAATGATAGTTAGTTTAAACGTGATCAAATACTTTCTATATAGTACAAACTTTACAAAAAAAAAAAAATTTAAATAATTCGGGTAATTCAGGTATACCCGAAACCCAAAAAATATACCTTTTACCCGACCTAAAAAATCAAGTTACCCGATTACCCGAAAAAATTATCCGATACCCGATTTACCCGATACCCGAATTATCGATACCCGAAAAAATCAGACGGATAATTCGGATATCGGATATTTTTAACGGGACTATTTTCAGGGATTTAAAAGACGATATTGGTATAAATGCAAGAAACTTTTGACTTTTAGGCTCTGAATCCAAAATAGCCTGTTTAGGACATTGGATGCCTCTTCTATATTTTTCCTCATATGGACATGGTCCCATACTCCAATGGACGACATCTGTATATATTCTGCTTATATTAATTAATTTAATGACATGTTTTTATCTAATTTTTGTCACTATTCCATATTATTATTATTATTATTATTATTATTATTATTATTATTAGAGGCCCCTTCACCCTATCTGCCATATCATATGTCGACCGTTTTCCTCTTTGTCGTCCACTTCAGCGGTAACAGAAAAAAGATAAATCGTCTTCCTGAGTGGCCTACACTGAATCCTTTGTATGACTAGTACTTAAGAATAAATTGCAGAATATTAATAATTATTCGACTGTATAAAATTTGAATCTTGAACACTGTTTTTTATAAAACATTTTAAATAGATATTCTAATTTCATACGATTATTTATTAGTCGTTTGTGTGTTTTATATTAACTTTAAGCTAAAAAAATATTTAGATAAAATATCTAAATAACTAAATTCATGAAAAGGAGATCTAAAAAATTATAAACTCCTTGTCTTTGGAACTCTTCTGTCGACATAATTAATTAATTAGAAAGAATTGAGTGGTTAAGATTTGTAGTTCATTATTGGCTTTAGACTTTAAAATAGTCATTTGACTAGTTAATGGCCATTTATTCATCAGTATGCATCATATTTTGTTGGAGTTTTCAAAATATTCGTAATTAACTTGTTTTTTTGGAATTTTCAAAATATTCCCTTTATATATGTAAAAATAATTTAAAAGTTTTACATATATGATATTGGGCAAGTTGCAAGTGAAAATAACATAGTTACTAATCTATAATGATATAAGAAACAGGGTTACATAAAATTCATTCGTATTTAAATAACTTAGTATTTTATTTGAATGTAACATAATGACATGTATTTTAAAATGCGGATTTTAAAGAATACATTCAATAAAATAGATATGGACCGAAGGTATATTCTTTTTATGTCTTTTGTCCTTAAGGACCATATGATACGTGTTATAACACAAATAATAAAAAATCGGATAATCTTTTTAGATGTGCACGCATAAACTCAGCACAGCAACAAATTTTCTTTTGTGGTTTCGTATCAGTCTACATTCATAAAACCAGGCATCAAATCATCACATCAAAAATTCTTTGTCATATTTAATTTCATTTTTTTTGGAACGTTAGAATTTTATAAAAGAAGTCTAACAAAATGTTGAACCTGTAAACCCGGAAGGGATAGGGGAAATGTGTTGATAAATTGGGAAGTGATATTTCCACTTAATAAATTGATTCATCCGTATCACACCCCATAAAGAACCGGTTTCGAATGTGAAGTGATATTTCCACTTGATAAATTGATTCATTCACTTGAAATGTATGTTTTACCAACTTGTACGATAACTGCAAATGTGTTGTACCTCATGTGGATGAATCAAATTATTAAGTGGAAATATCACTTCCTGTTTCGAATAGATTCATCTATGACTTTTTTAGGAGCTCTAAAGATTTTCATGAAATAGGAAGCAATACTACCAAGAACAAATTTGATAGTTGTGAGATGTTTGCCAATTGAAAGAAGCTTTAATTTCCATTTGGATAATTTGGAGAAAAAGTTCCCCAACTTCTTCCCAAGCATCAATTATAGCCATACTAGAACCCACTAGAAGACTAAGGTACATGAAGGGTAGTTTTAAGGTCACACACCTAATAACTATCCGTTCAACTGCCATAAAATTAATCCCAATACCCAGTAACCTGCTTTTATGAAGGTTAATCTTTAATCCGGAAGCAAGGTGAAAGCAATTCCACAATTGAGCAATACTAGTGAAACTCTCTTGATCCCACCCACCAAGGAAAGTTGCATCATCCGCATAAAAGAAATGAGTAACCTCCATAACATTTTGACCCTACTTGAATCCCTCGTAAAAGAGAATTTGAAACAACCGTTTTGACTGTAGCATGAAGACCTTCCATGGCTAAATTGAAAAGAAAAGGAGAAAGACGATCTCCCTGTCTAAGACCCCGTTGAAGTTGGCATTCAGAAGTATGCGATCCATTAATGAGAATAAAATCCCTTGAGGAAGTAAGACAACCATGCACCCATCCCCACTAAGAAGCACCAAACCCGATCTTGTTGAGAACATCATATAAATAATCCCAAAATACCTAGTCATACGCCTTCTCAAAATTAACCTTGAAACTCATCAACTTTTTCTTTTTCTTCTTATACCAAACTACACTTTCATTCAACATGAGCGGTCCGCTATATTTAGTTTCATAACAAAAAAAAACGATATTATTGTCTAATTAACTAGCATAACTACATAACAATTAAACCAAACCACTTTCAAACAAGTACCACTTACCATCTCAAAAAACATCATGAAAACATTATCAACCGACTCTATCAATTTTTTCTTTCCTATTCCACTTTTCTCGTTTCTTTCATATGCAGTATTCAAGTTTTCTTGTTCCTCTCAAATGTCATATTCCAATTTTCTTATTCCTCTCAGATGCACCTCCTTGTCTCTTGCAACTTTTTGAATTGTACCTCTTTTGGTGGCATTTGCTACAAGTGACTATCATGCGTTTCCTAGTTAGCTTGTTCCTTTCACTACTATCATATCCTACTTGTTCATCTTCATCTCTTTTTCTCTTATTCTTTCATCAGCGAAGCCACTCGACCTACGGGAGAGGAATGAGTACTCTCTCTCCTCATTCAAAGAAGATAGAAGAATTCCCCAGGACTGCTATAACTATAGGGAGAAGTGAGAACTAGCTAGACCATATTGACTTTTATATAAGCTCGACCTTCAAAGAGGGAGTAAAAACTGACTTATAGGGGTTGCCAGTCATAGCTATAGGAAGAGGGAATCCAACTATCACAATTCAATCATAGGGCTAAACTGTGTTTGATTAGTACCGACTTTCGTTGAACTGAACAAGCGAAATGAGAATGTCAGTCTAGTGCTAAAAAGGACCAACTTGTTTTATGATGCTTTGGTGCATTTAGTATAGTTGGACACCTAAACCTTAGCCACATATATATAGGTCATTAACAGGGTCAGTCGTCACTCTATATATATTTTCCATGTCTATAACCAATAAAATTTATGAACCCATTTCTATGGTATACCCGCACCCATACTATTTAGTCTTATATTCCAAATATATGTTACTTTCTTGCATGTCCTCAACTTTATGGATTGTGTGGAGAGGTTTCCTTGGAATATATACAAGCATAAATATGCATACAACTTCCATTGTAGCTATTAGAGTTTTTAACCATTCTTAGGCCTTTCTTAATGTTGCAATTGCTGTTATCCTTGCTACTTTCTAAGACTAGGGTTTTGTATAGTGTATACATTTGTCATATTGTAGTTGTTATTGTTTTTCGTTCCTATTATTGATTGCCCACACACTAGGTTACTTGTTATTGGCAAGTTATTTATGCATTTAGTTATTTCATATCATGTAGGGCGCGGGAGACTTATTGTGTGCTTTTGAGTTGTTGTGACCTTTGATGTGAAGTGTGTGTCATCGATAGAGTATCATGACAACCATATATCATTATAGCATGCTAGATGCACGTATGTGTTATGAAGTCTTCCAACCATGTAGTCATTGTTGAGTTTGGGTTAGTTGTTAGTTGTGTTGTTAGTATTACATTCAAGGTACCACATAGCTAATGCTAAAAACAAATGTTGGTCATTTATATTCATTTACCTAGAATACCAACATAGTTACATTTTGCTACCAATATAAATAGCATGCTAGATAGAGTATCATGACAACCATATATCATTATAGCATGCTAGATGCACGTATGTGTTATGAAGTCTTCCAACCATGTAGTCATTGTTGAGTTTGGGTTAGTTGTTAGTTGTGTTGTTAGTATTACATTCAAGGTACCACATAGCTAATGCTAAAAACAAATGTTGGTCATTTATATTCATTTACCTAGAATACCAACATAGTTACATTTTGCTACCAATATAAATAGTATAATTGATGAAGAAACATAAAAATGTGGTCATAACTCATAAAAACTAATTCCAACTATCTGAAAATCACACATAAAAAGGATAATCTTTATATATCTCTACATATAGTATCAAGAATCTCGAATCCACCATAATCAAGATTAAAAAAAAAAGGAACGATGATTCTATAACTTAAGTCCCACTTCATAATATTACCATAAGGGTTGAGAAAAATCTAAATAAGTTTCTTTTTTTGGAAGAAGCGCGTTAAGTACCATAGTTGTCCACAAGAAGCCAAAATGCAAACACCCAATGAAAAGATACTATACCATGCCACCCTGGCATTTGTAGCCTCACTCACTCCTCTCATTTCTGCTTCTCTGTTTATAAAAAAATAAAAATAATTTGTTATTAACTTATTAGAATAAATGAACATAGTAAGAAAACTCACCTGCCCTTGAGGTATAGCAAATTATCATGAATGGCCTCCACAGCTCCTTCAAGCTTTCTCAATTCAAGCTCAACCCCCTATAAATCAATTCAAACAAACATCAAGATTCAAGCCATAACTTGCAATGTATGATGATTTTCACCAAAATGTGTGACAATTAGTCAAATTTCTAAAATACCCTTGTCCATCTTTGATGTTTTTATTGGGAAAAAAGAAGTTTATTCTCACCTCAATCTTTTCTTTCCTAGCAACACTCTCCCAATCTTTTGCTGCAACTCCAATTTTCCAGTCAATATTAACACTCAAGGCACCACCTTGATTAGGGTGATCTGGCCAAAAACATGTCACATATTGACCTGCTTCACTTGATGTGAATGCAAATTGACCATGCGTTATATTCTCCTTATGATGAAGGATGTTTCCATAAGGTGATGTGACCTGTTGAAGTAACAAATGTCACTAAGAAAGAGAACATAGTAGTGAGGTTGGATGAACTTGAAGGATATGCAATATAACATCATCTGTAGTATATTAGTAACATTCTGATTCTAGGAGAAAAATGAGTATTTTTGTGGTTTAAATTCTGCTATGGGTTTTAGAAATTGATAAAATAAAATTGACTTTATGTATTATAATGCAACTATTTTTTAGGAGATCATTGGTGTAAAATTTTGTATCAATCATATACTCCTTTTTGTCCCCAAAAAGAAGATTCCACTTCGTAATTCTTTCTGCAGGGGGAAAAAGGAATCATTGTTGTAGTTTAGCATAAAGATAGATATCATGCTTCCAAATTACCCTTTAAAAATCAATGAATACTCAATCTTTTATTTCTTAAAAAGAAAAAAACAAATTTGGGGGAGGATTACTTCAAAAAGGTTTTCCCAACAGCTCAAAAGTGAAATAAAGGCACAAAATTCATGAACTAAAACCTAAGAATTATCGATAAGTCATTGTTCAAACACACAATTCTACGCAATAATTACCAAAAAGAAAACCTCAGACAGATTATAAAGGACTTCTTAAGTTGCGGCATGCAGATGCTTAGGAGAGTAAAACATACATTGACACACACATCTATAATTACCTTAGCGGAGATGGTCGGAGTGGGATGAAGGTGATCATCGGAGATAACGACGTAATCGCCGACGACGACGACGTTGTTGTGGATTTCCTCCGTCACGCACTTGTTTCCCGATCTAGGTAAATTCAACCATACAGATTCACCCTTTTGCACCAATAGTAGCATCAATAAGAAAACCGGCAACAATACCCTAGAATTCTCCGCCATTTTCACTCTATATGTAGAATTACGTATGTAGATGAATTATGTGTACCGATATCTACGCCTCTGAGTATCAATCGATCGCTGAATTCTGGTAAGATCGAGGAACAACCACGTTAATCGTAGACGGGTGTCTCATGCGTTTGGGGTTGCATTTGGTTTTCAGTTGTACTTAACTTGTGTAGAGATGTAGAAGTGTAATTTGGGCTGCATGGGTTCATAATTAGCTTCATTTTAGGATTGTTTAAATATTTTATTGGGCCTTGAGCCCATTTGATTAAACAAATAAAAACTTAAGAGATAATTTTTTAATGATAAAATTGTTTAGGAAGTCCTTCATTCTCTTTTCATCCTTTCCCGTTTTCAGGTTAGTTTTTACTATTGAAACTCATATGCAATAAGTCTTGCACATTTAACAAGATTGATGCTTAGTCCTTCTCAAAAGTCTAATTTGTTCTGTCATTTTTTTTTTCCGTCGATGCTCCCTAGCCATTACCACAATAATGAGTTTAGTTTAAGCCTATGTTTGCAATTATAATCCCTTTATTTATGTTGGTCATTCCAATGCCTTCTTTAATATCACCCATTATCTCTAGAAACTATAATAATTATATCTTTGCATTTTGCTAGCAATAGTGTCTAAAATATGGACTTTTGTGTCCATTGGATCAAAACTTTGATACCCTCAACATATATGATAAATGGTTATGTCTCAATTAATTACATGAAAGCCATTTAAATTTGGTTTTAATGATAAAATATACTACATTATTGCTTTTGGTTTTGTGTTTTATTGTATAGCAAAAGCTAATCTCGTACTATTTTCCATGAAACTTCATCATGGTGAGAGGTTTAATAAATTTCTAGGCATAAGAGGTGATGATGGTCATATTTCAGTTTATCGATTTGCTTTACGTATATGAGTTTTAGTTTATGAGACGGACATAATAACATGTGAATTAGGCTACATTGTTCCGCTTGTGATATACTAACATTTCAAAATCATATAAGCAAGAATATATTTTAGATTAAGGGCTTTGACGTATGATGATGACATCTTCACACTAACTCAATATATGGGTGCATAACAAGCTCATAAAGGTGTATACTTAATGTGTGGCAACAATTATTTCATGTCTCTAAAACCAAGTAAAATGAGTAACAACAAAGATTTTGAAGGGGATATTTATGGGTATACAATTATAATGTCCCAAAAATAAGGTTTCAAATTTTAAACAAAATTAAAAGTCATTTTCATAAAAGTTAAACATCATAAAAGTTTCACAACATGGAATAAAATCAGAATATCATATCATATCATCTTTCAATCATGAAGTCTACTGGATAACATGTACAGTAAAGCCTTTGCCTTGCCCAGATCCTCAAAAGTACTTGAAACATTTAAATTCACAATTGTAAGTCAAAACTTAGTTAGTTTCCCAAAGTATTACATACAATACAACATGGCTGACAAATAAAACAGATATGGGTTATCAGTAACCCTTAGTTATCAGCAACTAAATTACAACAATTCGGGTTATCAGCAACCCCGAGCTATCAGCAGCTCACATACAACAAGTTGGGTTATCAGCAACCCTGAGTTATCAACAACTCACATACAACACACTGTAAAAGTAACACAACGAGAAAATTCACCTCACATACAAAACAAAAACCTTTACTAAAATGTTCCAAAAATTCAAAGTAAAATTTTCATTTTTAAAACAAGTCATACAAATAAGTTGTTCCAAAACCAATCAAGTGATTACATCATGTACACATCATAGTAAAAATCATAAGTAGTCAATGTAGAAACTATGGGGGATGCAGTGCAGTCACGCTGAACCTTTCTCTTTAGAACCGGAAGCACCTGAAACCATAAACATGAATCGTAAGCACAAAACGTATCGAGTTCCCCAAATACCCCATACCATACATACAATAGAGATTGCTATGTGCCAACCATAGTCTTACAATTGTCATTATGTCATGAGCCGTATCATGGTCTTTCCTTGCCAAGCCAAGGGCCAAAACCCGAGTCTTACAAACAAGTGACAAGAGCCACATCCTGGTCTTTCATGCAAGTATCACAACGACAACTAGCATTCCACATACTGTTGGATATAGTGTCTAAGCCCATAACTATATTTGGTATGTACTTGACCCGACCCGGCATGGTCCATTTGGGTTGCACTTCACCCGAACAATTTATGGATAATATTTGAGAATAGTACAAGTTATGATTTATTAATATATTATAAGTTCTAATATATTAATATAAGATCATATTATTTAATTAGTAGTGATCTATAATTAATCTAAGATTAATTTAGTGATCAAAGATATTACTAATTAAATATGGGCTTCTATATTTATATAGTGTGGGCTTATGCTTATTTGGAATGGGCTAGGCTTGCATGGAGAAGTCCATGGATACTCCATGGAGCTTTAACCCATGGATCTCATGGAAACGAAGAGACATGGGTATTAGGGTTTACATGGATGTAACCCTAATCCACCACACTATATAAAGGAGGCTTTGGTTCTTGAAATCATACTAGTTGACACTTGTTGAGGTGAGGGCGATTTCAAGATAGTAGTAACTATTCTCTCAAAGTTCCAAGTTTGTGGTGATTTCTGATTTCCACTTGAGGCATCCACACTATTGGTGTTAGGCTCTAAAACTCCAAGCAATCAACTACAACTTCAAGGTAAGTATTTCTACTAGCTTTATTTGATTCATGTTCCCCATGCCATGCTAGTTAGGATATGAACCTTGGAAAAATAATTATTTGCATGTATCTTAGACAAACATAGATCCAAGGTTTATTAGGGTTGCATGTACACTTAGGAAGTGTTAGAATGCTCAAAACCCATCACATACAACTGCCAAGGTCCATACCCTGATCTTGCATACAAACTGTCGGGAGCCATATCCATGTTTTTCATGCAATTGTCACGTGCCACCACTTGGTCTTTCTACATAACATAATCCAGTGGGCCGACATTGGTGCCTTCGACCCCCAAGTACAGTGAGGAGACTTGCCTGAATAAAAAAGACGTTTAAAAACCATTCTCAAAGTTCCATCGACCATAACTAACAACTCTCACCACCAAAAGATGGGTGTTAAACATATCCTATCAATCCACACAAGGCAAACCCTAAGTCTACCTTATAAAAATAGAAATTTGAACAAAAGTAAACGCATGCCAAAAGTCAACGGTCAAAGTCAATGAACAATGTTGACTTTAGTCAATCGCCACGTCATGGCCTTCCATGGCTACACCGTGGCCCTTATATGTGTTAGGTTTTGAGCATAATAACACTCCTATGGTGTACATTCAACCCTAGAAACCTTGGATCTATGTTTTCTCTAAAACACATGCAAATTTGATTTCCAAGGTTCACAACCTAACTAGCATGTTATGGGGTACTTGTAACACAAAACTTTAAGTAGAATAACATACCTTACTTTTGTGGTTGATTTCTAGGAGTTTATGAGCCTAACACCAATAGTGTGGATGCCTCAAGTGGTGTCACAAATCACCAAAACAAATTGGAAGCTCTTGAGAGAATAAGAACACTTATAGAAATCGGCTCACTCTTATGCTCATACACACTAGTGCCAATTCTAGAACCAAGGACTCCTTTATATAGTATGGAGGATTAGGGTTAAACCCTAATACCCATGACTCTTCATTTATCTAGGATCCATGGATTAAAAGCTCAATGGATTATCCATGGACTCCATATACTCTTAGCCCATCCTAAATAAATCTTAGCCCAATCCATATATATAAATAAGAGTCCATATTTAATTAGCTCCATTTTGATCACTAAATTAATATTTGATCAATACTAATTAAATAATTATGATATCATATTAATATATTATAACCAATAATATATTAATATATCATAAACATCTTATTCTCAAAAGTATATCCAAACAAATTGTTAGGTGAAGTGCAACCCAAATGGACTATGTCGGGTCGGGTCAAGTTGATACCAAATATAGTTACGGACTTAGACAGCTTATCCAACAGTCTCCCACTTGGATACGTCTGATAACTATAGTTGCAAGTATAACTTCAGGAACCAACCAACAATCATAGCTCTTTAAAACTCTGTTGAACTATGAAGCGCCATTTTAGATAAGTGATCATATATTCCTCTGTTCTCAAGATATCAGTCGGAAAAACACATGGAACATGGTCTAACTTATTGTCCAACATTTGTTTCTCGATCTCTGATTTGTCTGACATAGAACTAAATTGAACACATCAATTAGGTTCTGACCGGGCCCGACACATAAGTTAAAACCAAATCATCGAGGGGCCCAGATATCGCTTCTATCGCTAGAAGGAATAGATAAACTTCGACTCATATGCTTGTACTAACTACTTGTTGAGTTATGCACAAAAGCACGTTTTATGACATCAAGTTACTGATGCGTTTTCGTACAATCAATGGATAACTAACTCACATGAAGTGATGCATTTTCGTACAATCAATGCGTTTTATGACATCAAGTTACTCATACGCTTGTACTAACTACTTGTTGAATTATGCACAAAAGCACGTTTCATGACATCAAGTTACTGATGCGTTTTCGTACAATCAATGGATAACTAACTCACAGCCAACAAGTTATATCTCTAGGTTTGAAGATATATATGATATTACCATCTCACGATCACTCGAGATAAATTCCATGAAGTGATACAAGCGAGCGTGAGTTTAATCCAATACTCAGGACTTATGAGCACTCATGAATGTTGTAGCAGCCATTGCTATGTCTAATGCACCTTAGACAAATATTACAAGCCAAATTCATGACAGTCTTGATTCATATCTACTTCCGACATATGACCGACTGTGGAGAGTTTGAATAAAATAATTATTTTGGAAGTCAAAACATGCAAAATTGAAACAACAGTAAACGATCAACATAGGATAGTAACACTTTACTCATAAATAAATAATAACTTTTATTTAATCATCAAATGTCAATTACATTTTACAAGTTTCAGAAATCTAATTATTAAAACTAATATCGTCGCTCAGCCCAATGCTTCTTGCATGCTGCAAATGCCTAACCCTAGTCAGTCCCTTCGTGAGGGGATCTGCAGGGTTCTCTTCTGACGATTCCCTCTTTGCCACGAGGAGTCCTTCTTCTATATTATGTCTTATGAAGTGGTATTTTCTGTCAATGTGTCTGGATCTACCGTGATCTCTTGGCTCCTTGGCTAAGGCAACCGCACTATTGCTATCACAGAAAATTTCCATAGGCTCTTGTATAGCTGGCATAACTCCAAGGTCTCTAATGAAGTTCTTCAGCCTTATCTCCTCCTTCTCCGCTTCACTCGCTGCTATGTACTCTGATTCACAAGTAGAATTAGCTATTGTCTCCTATTTGGAACTTTTCCAAGTAATTGCTCCTCCATTTAGGGTAAAGACCCAGCCAGACTGAGAGCGGAAATTATCCCCATCAGTCTGAAAACTAGCATCACTATACCCAATCACTCTCAAGTCATCACTCCCACCAAGGGTAAGGACCTAATCCTTAGTCCTTCGTAGGTACTTGAGAATATTCTTTACCGCAGTCCAGTGCGTCATGCTAGGATTTCCCTGAAATCTGCTAACCATGCTCGAAGCAAAGGCTACATCAGGGCGAGTACAAGTCATAACATACATGATCGAGCCAACAACGGAAGCATACGGAAATCGATTCATTTAAGCTATCTCAGCCTCTGTACTCGGACTCTGAGTCTTACTCAGCTTGGCATTGTACTGGATCGGCAAGTCCCCTTTCTTGGAATTTTGCATGTTGAATCTTTTCAACACCTTATCCAAGTAGGTACTCTAACTAAGTCCAATTATTCTCTTACTCCTGTTTCTCATTATCCTTATCCCTAGGATATAGGCAGCTTCTCCAAGGTCCTTCACAGCTAAACACTTCCCAAGCCAGGACGTAACCTCCTACAAAGTTGGGATGTCATTTCCTATGAGTAGTATGTCATCCACATACAACACCAGAAAGCTAACTATACTCCCACTAGCCCTAACATACACACATGACTCATATTCGCTCCTCGAAAAACCAAACTCTTTGACTTTCTCATCGAAGCAAAGATTTCATCTACGAGATGCTTGTTTTAATCCATAAATGGATTTCTCTAGCTTACATACCCTATTAGGGTACTTTGCATCAACAAAACCCTCTGGTTAAGCCATGTAAACATCCTCGGCCAACTTTCCATTAAGGAAAGCGGTTTTGACATCCATTTGCCATATTTTATAATCATGAAATGCAGTTATGGCCAGCAAAACTCTAATAGACTTAATCTTGGCTACTGGTGAAAAGGTATCATCATAGTCAAATCCCGGAGTTTGAGTAAAGTCCTTTGCCACCAGTCTTGCTTTGTAGGTGTGTACTTTCCCATCCATGTCGGTCTTCTTTTTGAAGATCCATTTGCACCCAACTGTCTTGCAACCTGGTACATTGTCAACCAAGTTCCACACTTGATTGTCATACATGGACTGAATCTCGCTATCCATAGCCTCCTTCTATTTATCAAACTCAGGGCCTACAAAGACCACATTTTCACTAGGCTTGTAGAAGAGGTAACCAAAGGATCTTTGTGGATAGCCGATGAAAATACACCTCTCACTTCGAGGTTCAAGCTTGTCATGAGACTCGCGCCTCATAAAAGCTTTGCAACCACAAATTTTGATGTGGTCTAGAGTGGGAACTTTCGCAGTCCACATCTCGTGAGGTGTTTTGGCAACCTTCTTAGTAGGGACTAGATTGAGGATATGGGCGGCAGTCTCTAAGGCATACCCCCAGAATGAGATTGGTAACGAAGCTCGACTCGTCATGGAACGAACCATGTCCAATAAGGTCCAATTGCACCTCTCAGCAACACCATTTAGTTGTGGTGTCCTAGGAGGTGTCAATTGTGAGACTATCCCACATCCCTTAAAATAGTCAAGGAAATCAATACTAAGATACTCTCCTCCCCGATCGGATCGGAGCTTCTTAATTTTCCTGCCCAACTGATTCTCGACTTCCTGCTTAAACTCTTTGAATTTTTCAAAGGTTCCTGACTTATGCTTGATTAAGTAGATGTGACATCCCCAAAACCACGGCCAGAAAAGACCGATTTTGTTTATGCTTTATAAAAATCAGAGTACTTCATTTCATAAAAAGGTTGTGGAATTTGTTCCCAGAAAAACATAGTAAATACGTTATTAAAACATTTTCGAAGAAACGTATTTATTTCATTTTAAAACGTTTGGGATGTCATCGTTAATACAGAAACATAAGCATAAACAGAACTTACAATTATTTACACTAGTGATCTACATCTCTTTAAATCTCTTAGTGTAATGTCACTTCATATCGTCACCTGTGATATAAATAAACTGAGTGGGTCAGGTTGGGAAACCTGGTGAGTACATAGGGTTTTCAACCCATAATAATATAATTATTATGTTCAATCATCAAACAATTAACCCAATTACCCATCCCCATTATCTTCTTTACTCTTAAGGATTTAACCTAAGAGTCGTCTATCCTGCATTCGTTTATTCCGAAGTCCCTTACTTCCAGGGTTATAGGACTGGCACTAAATCCATAGCTGCCGATGTTCGTTCGTAAAGCACTAATTCCATAGCTGCTATAGTTTATTCATCGGGTACTAAATCCATAGCTACCAATGTTCATCTAATAGGTACTAAGTCCATAGCTACCAATTCCTAACAGGTACTAAATCCATAGCTACGAACGTCTAACAGGTACTAAGTCCATAGCTACCGGTGTTTGTCCCATAGGCACTAAGTCTATAGCTGCCAATGTATACTCACGTCTTCTTCTATCTCTCATCATTCATCTACCCATCTCATACCCAACATATTCGTATATATAAAATACATATACAGTTTAAATCCTTTAAAACATGTATAAAACGTTCATCCAGCATAGACAACAAGTATTCAGATAATATGCACACATAGCACGTAGTTTATATAAAATACTTCATATCTATGTGTAAGATGAAAGGGACTATGCACTCACCTGAGTAGGTGGTGACTCAGCACTCGGACAACGCTTCGATACTCTCAAAACGATATTCCTTCGATAAAACCTAGTACCAATACCACTAGGGTTTAGTTTAACGATAACCGCGACAAATTAATTAGTCCGAGTATTATTAAGCGTTAATAATACTCGATATAACTCATAATAATAGCACAAATAATTATTTTAAGGACCTAACAACATTCCTATAATTATTTGAAAGCTATATTAAAAATTGCGTAAGCGTAGCACACTTACAGCGAATTTTATCGAAAACCGGGACTTAATTGGAGCAGCGTTTCGAAACCGAAAAACTCCTTTTTTCTCGGGACTCCGGGAGCCTCGGGGCTTCCCTAGGGTGCTAAGGGGCTTAACTAGGGCTTAGGGGGGGGGGGGGGTTTATAGCACTTAGAGAGAGAAAGAAGTTAGAGAGAGAAGTGAAAAAGGTGTGAAAAATGAAGAACCATCGGCCCCCTTTTATAGCCCTGCGAGGCCTCGGTACGCTGGGCGTACCTCAGACCTACGCGGGGCGTAGCCATCGGATAAGAGCGCCAGCGAGCTTCCAGCTGTCTAACACTCGGAGTAGATCAGGGCGAGGGTATGTGGGGCGTACAGACTTCGGACGCGCGGCGTATGCGAAGGGAGACGTGTCAAGATCCGAAGCGTGTTCCTTCATCAGCGATGGGCGGCCCAGATGCAGCCACGTCATCAACCTCGCAACAGACTTCGTGGATTCATGCTTCAACTTTAAAAATTTGTAACTTTCTCATACGAACTCCGTTTTTGACGTTCTTTATATCCACGCGAAGGTGGGAACGTACTCTACAACTTTCGTTTAGAATCCGTCGGCTAATTTTGGCTCGATTTTTAAATTTTATATTATCAACGGGCCGGGACAGGATTGGTCCGTTAAATCCTCATAACTTCTTCATCCGACATCCGTTTTCACCCATCTTTTTCTCGTTACGCTACTTTCAACGAGATCTTCGATTCTCGTTTAGTTCGTGTCGGCTAAAAACCGCTCGATCTAATATTCGAATTTCGGGTTGTACACTGCTAGTCCAAAACTTCGAAAAATCATAACTTCTTCATTATAACTCGGATTTCGGCGTTCTTTATATGTACGGAAACCTTGCGAAGTATCCTACATCTTGGTTAAGATTATTTATTCTAAATAATATTTTGTAGAAAAGTCGTTTTCGACCCCTATTGCCACTAATTTGACTAGCCCGGATTTGTGGGTGTTACAATTATCTCCCCCTTAGGATGATTACGTCCCGGAATCATCAACGAAACAAGGTCGTATAATGACTCCATACGTCATCTCTTCATCCTTGGTAATAATTATAACTTCTACATTCCTTCAAGTCTATCTCTTAAACTCATTGACTGTAAGAGTATTCGATCGTGCACCTGTTCTCTACCACAGGCTAGACTCCCAATTATGACCTTCAAGTCACAATCTTAATCCTTAATGGATACAAAATTGAGATGATTTCTTTTATTACTACTATGGATCGATGTGTCATATTCTAATGACCTATCATCGTATGTTGCAACACTTAGACTTAGGTCTCTTAGAGTTAAATTCTAAAACAAGCTATGCCTTCCTTCATGTTCTAATGTGATATAATCACACTTTAACATTTGGTATTTCTAGCTACCAACTTCTTTATCAACGAGCACGATATTTCTATTGATCGTTTTGATTTCAATCGTTTGGTTTAAGTCGGACGCTACATCGACCTTGATTTTCTAAACCACATAGCATACTTAGCGTAGTCGGACTCAATTCGATATGACCACTAGGGTCGGAATATCAACAATCTTCTTAGTCATTACCGAAACGATGGTAACAACACACTTGAATAAAACGAAATCAATTACTAGTTTCTTGGTAACCTTGTGACTTTCCCTGATCCAAGTGTGAGTCCTGTGCTTCCGGTAGTATAGGCCTCTACTACCATTCACACCTACTCATACTCGTCCCAAGTATTGTCTCGCAGTATCCCAAGTCACCATGCAGCAAATCACACAATCATTCAACACATCAGATAACAAAACGAAGGTTTTATATTAATTCTTGAAACGATTACATAGGTGTTCAAGTTCGCCCTAGACTATGCCTCTACTAGGCTACATCATACGAAACTATGGCTATTGCATAATCTGATCTTTGGGTAAGAAGTCCTCATTCTTGATTCCTTGCATGGTTCTATGCTTCGTCAAGGATCATGTGAAATGCCCTTGGCCTTGGTGGCGTTTCTGGTCTTGCTGCTTTATTTTTCCTTGGGCAGTCTCTGGACATGTGCCCCTTGCCTCCACATCCGTAGCATACTTTGTCATTATGTGTGCAGTCTTTGGAATAGTGACCAGTCCTCCCACACTTGTAACAAGTCACTGCTTCGTTGCACTTTCCACCATGCTTCTTCTTGCATTTATCACACCATCTTGCTTCACCTCCATCTTCTCCTCCAAGCTTTGAGAATTTGCTTTCCTTGTTCGACCTCGAAGATCCTTTAAACTTCCGCTTCTCTCTTGCCTTATCTTTTTCTAGACCCTTTTCTCTTATCTGGGCCTCTACGTTCTTAGCTGCCCTAACAACTGCTTTCAGGGTAGTTGCCATTTTGACCATTGGGCCAAAGTCAGTGGGCAGTCCGTTAGCAAACCTATCAATCTTGGAGAGTTCAGTAGGCACCAAGTAGGGGAATAGCTTCATCCTCTCGGTGAATGCGGTGGCATACTCATCAACACTCATCTTCCCTTTCTTCAGGTTCTGAAACTCGTTGTTTAGGTCTATCAGATCTATCTCCGAGCAGTACTGCATTTTCAACTGTTCCAAAAACTCTTCCCACAACATCCTTAAGGCTTCTCCTCGTGGCATCGAATCTGCCAATAACTTCCACCAGCTCAAGACTCCAGTTTTCAACTGTCTTACTGCGAAGACAGTCTTCTGTTTCTCATTACAGCTGCAGCTTTCAAACACCATCTCCATCTCAGAGATCCAATCCATGATCTCAACCGGCTTCGGGCTTCCTGAGAGACTTGGTGGTTTCGCACCCAAGAAATTCTTGTACATCCGCCCATCCTTGTTGTTTCTCCCTTCTGGGCCATCCCTTTGCTCACCTGGAGTCCCTACTTGACTCACTTGGCGGCTGTAGTTCCCTTCCTCAGATTGCTCGGGAACTGGATCCGTCGGTTCGACATGTATGGTAGGTTCGTCCCTATTTTCGTGGAGCATCCGTCTCATTTCTTCCCTTTGTTCAGCTAGCATAGCCCGAATCATGGCTTGAACTCCAGCCATGGTGACTGGCTCAGGTGCAACTTCTTCAACAACACGTATTTGCTGAACCACTGGGGGTTGGTTCCTATTCCCATTTGCGTTTACGTTTCCGCTACGGGTCCTTACCATCTTGATCTATACACCGAATAAGGTGGATTTAGATCTTTATTTAGGATAGACGTTTAAATCGTCCTTATCACTCCGAAACGTTTACATGCTAGTTCTAATATCGTAGTCATACGTTTAGAATCCTAAACACATAAGGTTTCCAGATCCGGTCAGCAACAGACCATAGATCCGAACAATTAACAACATATCATGCACAAAGCATTTAGAAAATAAAAGCAATTTAGGCATCATTCCTAAAATAGGCTAGTGCTCACACCTCACAATCATCGCTTAGCATTCTAAGTTTAAGTCTAGAAATAAATCCATATTCCTAGTTCGCTTAAACTAATGCTCTGATACCAACTGTGACATCCCCAAAATCACGGCCAGAAAAGACCAATTTTGTTTATGCTTTATAAAAATCAGAATACTTCATTTCATAAAAAGGTTGCGGAATTTGTTCCCAGAAAAACATAGTAAATACGTTATTAAAACATTTTCGAAGAAACGTATTTATTTCATTTTAAAACGTTTGGGATGTAATCGTTAATACAGAAACATAAGCATAAACAGAACTTACAATTATTTACACTAGTGATCTACATCTCTTTAAATCTCTTAGTGTAATGTCACTTCATATCGTCACCTGTGATATAAATAAACTGAGTGGGTCAGGTTGGGAAACCTGGTGAGTACATAGGGTTTTCAACCCACAATAATATAATTATTATGTTCAATCATCAAACAATTAACCCAATTACCCATCCCCATTATCTTCTTTACTCTTAAGGATTTAACCTAAGAGTCATCTATCCTGCATTCGTTTATTCCGAAGTCCCTTACTTCCAGGGTTATAGGACTGGCACTAAATCCATAGCTGCCGATGTTCGTTCGTAAAGCACTAATTCCATAGCTGCTATAGTTTATTCATCGGGTACTAAATCCATAGCTACCAATGTTCATCTAATAGGTACTAAGTCCATAGCTACCAATTCCTAACAGGTACTAAATCCATAGCTACCAACGTCTAACAGGTACTAAGTCCATAGCTACCGGTGTTTGTCCCATAGGCACTAAGTCTATAGCTGCCAATGTATACTCACGTCTTCTTCTATCTCTCATCATTCATCTACCCATCTCATACCCAACATATTCGTATATATAAAATACATATACAGTTTAAATCCTTTAAAACATGTATAAAACGTTCATCCAGCATAGACAGCAAGTATTCAGATAATATGCACACATAGCACGTAGTTTATATAAAATACTTCATATCTATGTGTAAGATGAAAGGGACTATGCACTCACCTGAGTAGGTGGTGACTCAGCACTCGGACAACGCTTCGATACTCTCAAAACGATATTCCTTCGAAAACCTAGTACCAATACCACTAGGGTTTAGTTTAACGATAACCACGACAAATTAATTAGTCCGAGTATTATTAAGCGTTAATAATACTCGATATAACTCATAATAATAGCCCAAATAATTATTTTAAGGACCTAACAACATTCCTATAATTATTTGAAAGCTATATTAAAAATTGTGTAAGCGTAGCACACTTACAACGAATTTTATCGAAAACCGGGACTTAATTGGAGCAGCGTTTCGAAACCGAAAAACTCCTTTTTTCTCGGGACTCCGGGAGCCTCGGGGCTTCCCTAGGGTGCTAAGGGGCTTAACTAGGGCTTAGGGGGGGGGGGTTTATAGCACTTACAGAGAGAAAGAAGTTAGAGAGAGAAGTGAAAAAGGTGTGAAAAATGAAGAACCATCGACCCCCTTTTATAGCCCTGCGAGGCCTCGGTACGCTGGGCGTACCTCAGACCTACGCGGGGCGTAGCCATCGGATAAGAGCGCCAGCGAGCTTCCAGCTGTCTAACACTCGGAGTAGATCAGGGCGAGGGTATGCGGGGCGTACAGACTTCGGACGCGCGACGTATGCGTAGGGCCACGTGTCAAGATCCAAAGCGTGTTCCTTCATCAGCGATGGGCGGACCAGATGCAGCCACGTCATCAACCTCGCAACAGACTTCGTGGATTCATGCTTCAGCTTGAAAATTTTGTAACTTTCTCATACGAACTCCGTTTTTGACGTTCTTTATATCCACACGAAGGTGGGAACGTACTCTACAACTTTCGTTTAGACTCCGTCGGCTAATTTTGGCTCGATTTTTAAATTTTATATTATCAACGGGCCGGGACAAGATTGGTCCGTTAAATCCTCATAACTTCTTCATCCGACATCCGTTTTCACCCATCTTTTTCTCGTTACGCTAATTTCAACGAGATCTTCGATTCTCGTTTAGGTCGTGTCAGCTAAAAACCGCTCGATCTAATATTCGAAATCCGGGTTGTACACTGCTAGTCCGAAACTTCGAAAAATCATAACTTCTTCATTATAACTCGGATTTCGGCGTTCTTTATATGTACGGAAACCTTGCGAAATATCCTACATCTTGGTTAAGATTATTTATTCTAAATAATCTTTTGTAGAAAAGTCGTTTTCGACCCCTATTTCCACTAATTTGACTAGCCCGGATTTGCGGGTGTTACAGTAGATATATCCATATCTGCTATAATCATCAGTAAAAGTTACATAGTACCGATTAGCATCCTTTGTGGCTGATTTGAAGGGTCCACACACATCTGTGTGTATGAGGTCCAACAAACCCTCACCCCTCTCACAAGTACCAGTGAAGGGTGACTTTGTCATTTTTCTAAGTAAACAATACTCGCAACTATCATCTGACTTTAGGTCAAATGATTCCAAAACTCCAGCCTTCTGGAGTTGGCCTATGCGCTTCTTGTTAATATGTCCAAGACGACAATGCCACAAGAATGCTTTATCGAAGCTCATCGAAGAATCAATATGATATACATTATTTCCAAAGTCGTCTACAATCGACACAGTTTCATATACACCATAACAAGGTAATGCTTTAAAATAAAACACATCATTATAAAAAGCATCAATAGCACCAATTTTATTATCAAATGAAAAGGTGAAACCTTGTTTGTACAAACTACGAAGGGAAATAATATTTCTCGCCATTTTTGATGAGTAACAACATTTATTCAAATCTAAACTTAACCCATTATTAAGCAATAAAGAATAAACTCCAATCTTGGTAACAGGTGATGCTTTCCTATTACCCATGATTAGGTTTATCTTCCCGTGCTCCACCTCTTCATTACTTCTTAGGCCCTGCAAATTAGTACAAATGTGAATACCACAACCTGTATCAAGCACCCAAGAGTTAGTATGCAATGAGTTACTAGACAATATAGTATAAATACCTGCATGGGTGGGTTTAACTTTCCCATCCTTCACATCCTGCAAGTACTTGGGGCAGCTTCGCTTCCAGTGCCCCTTTTCGTGGCAGTAGAAACACTGTGCTTCCTTTGGGTTTGAAGAAGGAGGAATGAGACCTTTCTTGATCCCACTTGAAGAGGAGTCATCAAGGGACTTTCCCTTGGTACCCTTCGAAGAGGTTTTCCTCTTCTTCCCCTTTCCCTGCCCAATTGCCAGAACAGGGGTTGTTGTAGGAGTAGGAGTAGAAGTAACAACCGAATTACCTTTAAGGCCACTCTCAGCGGTCCTTAAAAGTCCTTGAAGTTTGCTAAGTGTAACTTCCTCCTTGTTCATATGATAAGTCATATGAAACAGATCATAACTTGGAGGTAAGGAATGGAGAATGATATCAATTGCCAAGTCCTCAGGGAAGTCCACATTCAGCTTCAGCAACTGGTCCACGAACCTTTGCATTTTCTGCAAGTGACGGGTGATGGGTTCACCATCCTTCATCCTGGCCGTTAGCAAGGAGGAGATGATTTCATACCTCTATTGACGCGCGCTCTGATGGTACCTATCCATCAGATCCAGGTGCATCTCATAGGGGTAGAAATCTTCATAGGATTTCTGGAGTTCGGGAGTCATGGTTGCCAACATGATACAGGACACTTTGGCAGCATCCCTCTCATGTGTAGTGTACTCCGCAAGCTCCTCAGGAGTAGCAGTGGACTCATTGATAACCTTGAGCTCCTTATCAAGGACATATTCCTTGTTCTCATAGCGGGTAATCATCCTGGTGTTTCTAATCCATTCATTGAAGTTAGACCCATCAAAAGTGACTTTCCCACACAAGTTCATGAGGGAAAAGGAGCCTGTAGGGTTTGATCCAGTAGTAGTGTTGGAAGACATCTAAAATAAAGAAGGACAAGTTTAATTAGATGAAGAATCCTTAATAAGTCACCCAAATGAAATATTAAGGCTAGGACCCCACAATCTATTTCATAACTTGCAAGAGGGATGTCGTAATCCAAGCTATGAAATATTTGAAGGTAGGTAAATGACGATTTACCAATTTCCACCATTATAAACAAAATAAATTATTAAGTTTTAATTGGATTTGAAACTCCTAGATCTTTTGAGATACATTGAACTTTCAATGACATGTTTGAATCTCGATTGTGCCCTCTCAAGTTTGTGATTGGGATGCCGAGGATCACAAACAAGGTGTGAATAACCATGCAAATTAACTTGGTACCCTTAATTTTAACACCTAATCGATGTGTCGGTTAACCACACGCGCTCCACCGATCTATGATAAAACTTAAGTCACCCTTTGCCACTCTTACTAGTCCTTGTTAGTGTGTCGGTTAACCACACACGCTCCACTAACGACTTGGTAAGGTACAAAGTGTAATTTCATGGGTTAGCACCTATTTCATAATTTCCTAAAGTAACTAAGATTGGGAATTAATAAAGGTTTAGTTACTTTATTATTTCATTATACTTTTAATGAGGATTAAGGTCCTATCCTACCCGTTCGGCTAACGACCCTCCTGTTGGGTTTTGAGCATTCTAACACTCCTATGGTGTACATGCAACCCTATAAACCTTGGATCTATGTTTTCTCTATTATACATGCAAATAAGAACTTTCCAAAGCTTAAATCCTAACTAGCATATTATGAAGTTCTTATACTACAAAGTACTAGTTAGATGACATACCTTTTGATGTAGCTTGATGTCTTCAAGCTTTAAGAGCTTAGCCCCAATAGTGTGGAAGCCTCAAATGGAATCACAAATCACCAAAACACCTTGGAAGACTTTAGAGAATATGGATACTTGGTTCTCTCTAGTGAAATCGGCTAGCCCTTCTTAGTGTATCCACACTAGTGCCAATTTCACCAACCAAGGACATCTTTATATAGTATGGAGACTTAGAGTTAAACCCATGACCTTTCATTTCAGATGATCCATGGGTTAAACACTCCATGGACTATCCATGAAGGCTTAGCCCAACCTAAATGAACTTGGCCCATTCCATATATATATATATATATATATATATATATATATATATATATATATAAGAGTCCATATTTAATTAGTTCATTTTGATCACTTAATTAATTATAAATTAATTCTTGATCAATACTAATTAAATAATATGATTCCATATTAATATATTAGAACTTATAATATATTAATATTAATCATAAATATACTATTCTCAAAAGATTATCCATATAAATTGTGTCGGTGAAGTGCAACCCAAATGGACCATGCCGGGTCGGGTCAAGTACATACCAAATATAGTTATGGACTTAGACATTAATCCAACAGTCTCCCACTTGGATAAGTCTAAAACTATTATTGAGTATGTCTTCAAAACCTAACTGGCAATCGTAACTCTTAAAGTCGCTGTCGAACTCTGGTCTTTGTCAACGAACTTGTCCATTAGATAAGGGATCATATATTCCTCCATTCTAGATATCATATGGACTGAGACATGGATTATAATCATTTTCTCTGTCCATTTGTTGTTTCCCGATTTCCGATTCATGACGACTGACTGATCGAGGGGCCCACAAATATCGCTTTTATCCCGAAGGTAAAAGGAATGGATAAACTTCAACTCATATGGCTTGTTCTGCTACTTGTTGAATCATACACAAAGACACGTTTTATAACACCGAGTTACCGAATGCGTTTTCGTGCAATCAATGTACAACCAACTCATAGTAACAACTCATATCTCTAGGTTTGAAGAATATAAGATATTATCGTCTCATGATCACTCGTGATAAAATCCATGAAGTGATTCCAATGAGCGCGGGTTAAATCCAATACTCAGAACCTATGAGCACTCGTGAGTGTTGTAGCCCTTTGTCCAACATCTTAGACCTCTACAAGCCAACCCATGACAATCTTAATTCATATCTACTTCCAACATATGATCGACGTTCTTTATATCCACGCGTAGGTGAGACTACGCTCTACAACTTTCGTTTAGACTCCGTCGGCTAATTTTGACTTTATTTTTATTATTTATTTTTAATAAGTCGGGATAGAAAAACTTCGTTATAAATTCATAACTTCTTCGTTTGACGTCCGTTCTCGCCTAACTTTTCATCGCTTCGATACCAACAACGAGACCTTCGATCCTCTTTTAGATTGTTTCGGCTAAAAAAACCGCTCGATCTCAAATTGAGTGTTTCAGGCTGCATACCGCTAAGTCGAAACTTCAGAAAATCGTAACTTCCTCATACGAAGTCAGATTTGGGCGTTCTTTATATATTCAGAAACCTCGTTTCAACTACTACAACATTATCCAAAGATATCAAGTTTATTTTACACTTAAATTTTGACGCTTATTTTTATTCTTAATTAATTCAACCACATAATTAAGCAATTAAGCACAAAACACATAATACTCAAATAATACACTTCTATTATTTCAAAACGGGTTACAAAGGTTAACCTAGACTATTATATCAACATTAATGAGAGGCCCAGAAACACAGGCGTTACAATTCTCTCCACCTTAGAATGATTCCATCCCCGGAATCACACATCAACAAACAACTTCGGATAGCGACCCATCATGTCACTCTCCGTCTCCCAGGTGAGATTCGGCCCATTCGTGTGTTTCCATCGGACAAGCACTAACTCGACCATCTTGCGTCGCAACTTCTTAGTCTTTCGGTCAACGATTGCCTCTGGTTCTTCAATCAACCTTTTGTTCTCATCGATTCTCAACTCCAAAAGTGGAATCATGTCGGGAACTTCCCCCGTGAACTTCCTCAAATAACACACATGAAAAGTGTTATGAATTCCATTTAGTTCTTCTGGTAGTTCGAGCTTGTAAGCTTGGTTCCCAATCCTCTGAAGAACTTTAAACGGTCCAATAAACCTTGGACTCAACTTTCCCCTTTTACCAAATCTTATAAGTCCCTTCCACGGCGAGACTTTAAGCAAAACCGAATCTCCAACTTCAAAAGTCATTGGTCTTCGCTTTTTGTCAACATAGCTCTTTTGACGATCCTGAGCTGCTAACATTTTTTCCCTAATTATTTTCAACTTTTCAGCAGTTTGATGAACCATCTCCGGTCCCATAAACTGTTTTTCCCCAGCCTCAAGCCAACAAGACGGCGTACGACACTTCTGTCCATACAAAGCTTGGTAATGTGCCATCTTTATGCTCGAGTGGAAACTATTATTATAGGAAAATTCTACCAATGGTAAATGTTCATCCCAATTACCTAGGAATTCCAAGGTACATGCTCTCAGCATATCTTCAAGTGTTTGTATCATTCTTTCACTTTGACCATCAGTCTGCGGATGGTAAGCTGTGCTTAAACATAACTTGGTACCCATTTCCTCTTGTAGACATTTCCAAAACCTTGAGGTGAAAGGGCTATCACGATCCGATACAATCGTTAATGGAATACCGTGAAGCCTCACAGTTTCCTTCACGTAAGAATTTGCAAGCTTTTCCATAGACCATTTCTCCTTGGCTGCTATGAAATGCGCACTCTTAGTGAATCGATCAACGACCACCCAAATCATGTTGTGACCATTCTTTGTTCTGGGCAGTTTAGTGACAAAATCCATAGCAATGTCTTCCCACTTACCCATAGGCACAGGCAAAGGTTCTAAAATCCCATACGGTTTCTGATGTTGTGTCTTTACTCTCGCACAAGTCACACACTCAGCCACATACTTTGCAACATCAAGCTTCATCGTCGGCCACCAATAATAGGGTTTCAGGTCCCTATACATTTTTGTGCTACCGGGATGAATCGAGTACATGGTTTTGTGAGCTTCTTCCATCAGAAGATCTATAACTCCTCCTGTCTTAGGTATCCAAATCTGATCTTGGAACACCTTCAGTCCCTAACTGTTTACACCGAACACCAACGTTTTGCCCAAACGTTCTTCCTTTCGGTCATTCTTTTCAGAAGCTTCCTCTTGAGCTTTCTTTATACTTTCCATAATTGTTGAGACAACTTCTATTCTCAACGCTCTTGGCCTTTTCCATTCAAGATTGACTTTCCAACTGAGAGCATCAGCAACAACATTAGCTTTACCGGGGTGGTAAAGTATCTCACAGTCGTAGTCCTTGAGTAACTCTAGCCAGTGTCGTTGCCTCATATTCAATTCCTTCTGACCAAAGAGATATTTGAGACTCTTATGATCAGTGAAAAGTTTGCACTTCGTGCCATAGAGGTAATGCCTCCATATTTTCAGAGCGAAAACTACCGCTGCCAACTCCAAATCATGAGTCGGGTAATTCTTTTCATGCTCCTTCAGCTGTCGAGACGCATATGCTATCACCTTTTCTCTTTGGGTCAAAACACAACCTAATCCAACCCCAGACGCATCGCTATAAACATCGAAGTCTTCAACTCCATCGGGTAGAGAAAGTATCGGTGCCTCGCATAGCTTCTTCTTTAGCTTCTCGAATGCTTCTTTATGCTTATCACTCCAAGCATAAGTAGCTCCTTTCTGGGTCAAAGCTGTTAATGGAGTAGCGATCGAAGAAAAGCCTTGGATAAACCTTCGGTAATATCCGGCTAATCCCAAAAAGCTTCGGATCTCCGTGGGACTTTTCGGTTGTTCCCACTTCATCACAGCTTCGATCTTCGCTGGATCAACCATTATCCCTTCTTGGTTGACCACGTGACCCAAGAATTGGACTTCACGAATCCAAAAATCACATTTGGAGAACTTAGCATACAACTTCTCCCGCTTCAAAACTTCTAACACTTCTTGCAAGTGTCTGCCATGCTCCTCTTGGCTTTTCGAATAAATCAGAATGTCATCTATGAACACTATCACAGATTTATCTAGGAACAGATTACAAACTCTGTTCATTAAATCCATGAATGTCGCTGGAGCATTGGTTAGTCCAAACGACATAACCAAAAACTCGTAGTGTCCATATCGTGTTCTGAATGTAGTCTTCTCTATATCCTGCTCTCTTACTTTCAGCTGATGATATCCTGACCTTAGGTCGATCTTTGAAAAATAACTTGAACTTTGTAGTTGATCAAACAGGTCATCAATCCTCGGCAACGGATATCTATTCTTTATTGTTGCCTTGTTCAGCTCTCTGTAATCGATGCACATTCTCATACTTCCATCTTTCTTCTTCACAAATAACACCGGAGCTCCCCAGGGCGATGAACTAGGTCTAATGAAACCTTTGTCCAATAACTCCTGAAGTTGCATCATCAGCTCCTTCATCTCCGTCGGTGCTAATCGATAAGGTGCTTTTGCTATTGGCGTTGTTTCGAGCAACAAGTCAATACGAAATTCCACTTGTCGATCAGGCGGTAATCCAAGAAGATCTTCAGGAAATACTTCCGGATAATCACACACCACTGGAATACTCTGCATCACCTTCTTTTCCTTCTTAGCATCTATCACGAATGCTAGATACGACGTACATCCTTTAGCCAAACACTTTCTGGCTTTCATCAATGAAATGATTCCATAATTTACTCTGCGTTTATCTCCATACACCATAAACGACTCTATCCCAGGCGGGTTTACTTTGACTATTTTCTTCTTGCATAAAATTTCGGCATCATTGGCGCTAAGCCAATCCATTCCCAGAACGATGTCGAAACCGTTAAGTTCGATAGGCAATAATTCCTCATGGAACTTATTCCCATTCAGATCAATTAAGATGTTTTTCATACGATGGCTAACAGGTACAAGCTTGCTACTAGCAACTTCGACTAATAAGGCATTATCTAGTCTATCAACAGGCAAAACTAGTTTTCTACCAAATTCATGCGATATAAAGGAGTAGTTGGCTCCAAAATCAAATAAAATTTGGGCAGGCAATTCGTTAACGAGAAAGGTACCTGAAGCGACATCAACTTCATCTTTAGCAGCTTCCAGTGTCATCTGGAATGCTCTCGCCTTTGGCTTTGGCGGAATGTTGGGTCTAGCTGCCTCCTTCTTCTTCGGGCAATCCCTCGACATGTGTCCCTCCTCCCCACAACCATAGCAAACCTTCTTAGAGAGGGTACACTCATTGGCATAGTGCCCTGGATTTCCACACTTGTAGCATGTGACCACTACCTCACATTTTCCATGATGCTTCTTCTTACATTTGTCGCACCATTTCGCTTCGCCTCCACTTCCCCTCGAACCAGACTTCGTGAACTTGTTTTTATTATTGGACCCTGAAGTTCCATCGAACTTCCTCTTTTCACCAACCTCTATCCTTTCCAGACCCTTTTCCTTCTGTTGGGCCTCCACATTCTTAGCTGCACGAACATCCGTTTTCAGAGTAGTTGCCATCTTGACTGTCGGACCAAAGTCGGCATGCAGTCCATTAGCAAACCTCTCAATCTTGGAGAGTTCCGTTGGCACTAGGTACGGAAATAACTTCATTTTCTCAGTGAATGCACTAGCATAGTAATCTATGCCCATCCTCCCCTTCTTCAAGTTTTGGAACTCATTGTTCAGATCAATCAGATCTATCTCTGAACAATACTGCACCCTTAGTTGTTCCAAGAACTCCTCCCATGACATTTTCAGGGCTTCTCCTCGTGGCATAGTATCTGCCAACAACTTCCACCAACTCAAGACTCCAGTCTTCAGTTGTCTGACTGCAAAGACAGTCTTCTGTTTGTTGCTACAGTCGCAACTTTCAAATACCATCTCCATTTCGGAGGTCCAATCCATTATCTCAACAGGCTTTGGGCTCCCAGAAAGACTTGGCGGTTTGGCGCCCAAGAAGTTCTTGTACATTCGCCCATCCTTGTTGTTTCTCCTTTCCGGATCGTTCCTTCGTTCTCCTTGAGTCCCAACTTGACTCATAATGCGACTATTGTTCCCTTCCTCCGATTGCTCGGGAATCAATTCGGGTTCCTCAATAGGTATGATAGGTTCGTCCCTATTATCATGCAACATCTGTCGCATCTCATCCCTTTGTTCGGATAACATAGCCCGAATCATGGCTTGCGCCCCAGCCATCGTTATTGGTTCTGGTGCTGCTGCTACAACAAGTATTTGCTCAATCACTGGCGGTTGATTCCTATTCTCATCTGCGTTTCCAACGCCACTCCTTGTTCTCACCATTTTTGATCTACACGCCGAATAAGGTGAAATTAGATCCTCATTCACGATAGATATTCAAATCATCCTTATTACTCCAAAACGTTTACATGCTAGTTCTAATATCGTATACATACGCTTAGAATCCTAAACACATAAACCTTCAGATCCGGTTGCCAACAAATCGTAGATCCGAACAATTAATAGCATATATGGCAACATATAACATTTAGCACATAAAAGCATTTTAGGCAACTTTCCTAAAATAAACTAGTGCTCGTGTCTAAAATCCAACAGACACACATCTCAAAATTCCACTTAGCATTCTAAGTTTAAATCTGGAAATCCTACAAATTCCTAGTTCGCTTAAACTAATGCTCTGATACCAACTGTGACATCCCCAAAATCTCGGCCAAAAAAGACCGATTTCATTTATGCTTTTTAAATAATTTCAGAGTAAATCCTTTTGATTTAAAAGAGTTGCGGAATTTGTTCCCAAAACAAAACATGATAAAATAATATTTATCAAAGCATTTCATCAAGAGATGCATTTTCATTATATAATCAAAACTCGGGATGTCATGTTCCGATACTGACCATAAAGCATAAACGATAACATTACAAGTCATTCAACAAATATATACATATACAGACTTGTAAACAAAACAACTCATTGATTCATCTATCTTACGCCCTTGCACCACTTCCTGTAATACAAATAAAACTGAGTGGGTCAGGCTTGGGAGCCTGGTGAGCATATAGGGTTTTCAACCCACAATAAATAAATTATATTTAATTTCACCAACCAATCACTATCCCGATTACCCATTCCCGTTATCCTCACTTTACGTCCCTAAAATAACATCTATCTCAAGGGACCTAATCTAGGATTTTCATCGGGACGGACATTACTGCTAAGGGGTTTCCTCAACAATAGATATCCTAAAGGCAACCATGAGGGGGATAGAGTACACTGGTGAACACATCGTTCACAACACCTATAGGTTATGAACCTGCTAGCGTTCCACAGGACTGTCTAGAAAGAGTCCGTGGTCGTTATCCATACTCCGCTGAATAACTAGATCAACAACAACAACATCGAGGCCTCTCATCTGTTTATTACACACCAACTATCTACCCATGTTCTACCCAACATATTAGTAGATAAAAATATATATTTTCATACATAGTCTAAAACCTGTATATCATTTTCATTCAATACATATTCCACATAACAAATGAGGCACACCCACATAACACGTATTTCATAGAAAGTAAATCAGATCTATGAGATAGAAGAGAATGAATATACATTCACACTTATAACAACAAAATTATACACATAAACAACAATATACTTAATATACTCAAACCATACTTGTATTATTATCGTGTTTATGAAAGGTAGTATACACTCACTTGATCTGAAGACGATCAAACAGCACTACGGCTTGCAGAAGTAGTAATCCTCAGCAGATCTGGAAGATCTCTACAAAAATCGAACTTCTCGCGGGCAGAGCTTCGGCTCGGGAACCGCACTTCTCGGGATCTTCGGGATCTCGGGACTTGCTTCGGGGCTCGAGAATAATACCGGGGCTTCGGGGTATTTTTGGCATGCAAATCGATGCAAAACGGGAGAGAGAAGAGAGAAAAATAGCAAAGGAGTCGGCTGCCCTCGCATCCTATTTATAGGAGGCTGGAGCCTCGGAGTACGCGGGGCGTACTGCCTAAGAATCATCATTGCTTACGTATCCGAAGAACTCGGGTGCGAGGCGTGTCATGCTTTGTTGTACGCGGGGCGCACGCTAGTACGCTGGGTGTACTTTGGATGAGTCCGATGACTCCTCTTCGGATAATGCCGAATTTAATAATTAAATTTAATTATTAATTATTTAATAAATTTTGAAAATTCATATCTTCTTCATACGAACTCCGTTTTCGACGTTCTTTATATCCACGCGTAGGTGAGACTACGCTCTACAACTTTCGTTTAGACTCCGTCGGCTAATTTTGACTTTATTTTTATTATTTATTTTTAATAAGTCGGGACAGAAAAACTTCGTTATAAATTCATAACTTCTTCGTTTGACGTCCGTTCTCGCCTAACTTTTCATCGCTTCGATACGAACAACGAGACCTTCGATCCTCGTTTAGATTGTTTCGGCTAAAAAAACCGCTCGATCTCAAATCGAGTATTTCAGGCTGCATACCGTTAAGTCGAAACTTCAGAAAATCGTAACTTCCTCATACGAAGTCAGATTTGGGCGTTCTTTATATATTCGGAAACCTTGTTTCAACTACTATAGCATTATCCAAAGATATCAAGTTTATTTTACACTTAAATTTTGACGCTTATTTTTATTCTTAATTAATTCAACCACATAATTAAGCAATTAAGCACAAAACACATAATACTCAAATAATACACTTCTATTATTTCAAAACGGGTTACAAAGGTTAACCTAGACTATTATATCAACATTAATGACAGGCCCAGAAACACAGGCGTTATATATATATATATATATATATATATATATATATATATATATATATATATATATATATATCCTTGACTAAATTTGATTAAAATCTCAATCTAAGCTTTTAGAATTGAAATGAAGTATAATTTCCTTCCCCTTAATTATAGCAAAACAACTTTTTCAACCCCTGCAGCCTCACGAATTGAAACTTTTGTTTTCTATAATTAACATTGCTAACTTGCAATACTTATCATAATTATCATGCTCCCACTAACATGATGATTATTAGCATAAAACTTATGCTCCCACTAGCTTTGACATGTACTCAAAAATCAGCTGGACTTCTAGAAATCAATACTTTATTGACTTTCTTACCAAAGTTCAGTTTTCTGATACTAGATTGCTTTGATAAGACTTTATCAAAATCATACACCTTTCATTAGATAGCTCACAGGTGTGTCTAAACAATTTAAGAACTATAAAAAGGGATGCCGTAATCATAGTCTCAATTGCTTAGACCTTTGTCACTTCTCACAAGTCCAGGTTAGTGTGTCGGTTAACCACACACGCTCCACTAACGACTTTGAGAATGCAAATATCACAATTTCTATCTAGTTAGAATCTACTTAGTGAAAGTGTTTCCTCACCATCATTTTCATGAATCGGAGAGAAACCTTGTGACACTTAGATTTAATGGTGTATGTGTTCTTATCCATGTGAATTGTCAAAACCATAGTCACAAGACAGGGATAATGACAAATCCAAACTCATATGAACTGAACTCAATCTTAATTTCTTGCCATCTGGCAGCTCAAGGGTCTGCCATTGCTTCCAAGTTGTTATGCAACCAATTGAGAACTCTAAGAACTCATATGCAAAGTCAACTTTAATTGGAATAGGCACAGAATATGTCAACACAATAGGTTATAAACCTCAAGTTGTGTGCTAGTGAAGAACTTCAGGTTTTATTCTTGATTAGTTCTTGAGACTTTCAATACCTTTAAGACTCCCACTATCCTCTTGACATATAAGACTCCCTTGTCAAACATCCAAGAGATAGTGCGGATTCTAATCAAGACAAACACTTCACACAATTAGCCTTAGTTGGTCTTTGTTTTATCCAAAACATCACAACTTACCAATTTCAAATGTACAAGAGTAGGAAACTTTTACTATTATATTTGACAAGTGTTTTAAACCTTCTTTAAGACATGTCACTCAAATTACAATCTTGGAGTATGACTCTAAGACTTGTATTGGAACGAAATATGACTCATCTTCTTGATTTAACCATTTCAACAATTCAAGATTCCTCTTCTTAGTCATAAGAATGCACTAAGATCCCTTAGAGAATTAATTGTGCTATGGTTTCTTAATCATTAAGATGATCACAAAACTGATACTAAAGTACTCTCCCATCTTTTCAGATTTGAGAAACTTTTATCCTTCTTGCCTAAATTGATTCTTCTTATTCGCTCTGCCTTACATCGGAACCTTTTCCAATGTCTCAGAATTACACTTAAGCTTGTAAGTATAACCATATTTACTGAGCTTTAGTAAATTATGACGAATGATCTTATCGATCTTTTGTGGTGGACTTAATCAGTGCACAAAAATGTGTACTCGATCCCTTAGTCCATTACTTGACTCACACATCCATGTGAACAAGTAATTAGTCTTAATTTTCCAATACTTGAAAGTTCTCATTCATCATGCTATACAACTTGCATGATTCCAAGTTTCTATCCAACTAAAACTTGGGTGATGAGAATCTTTCCTTATTTGGTAAATTTAGACATTACCACAAATGAAAAAGTCAATTTCATATTTCCACTCTTGCTATTAATGGAATCTTATAAGCAACACAGTTTTTCACAAATGTCATTGTAAGGATATTTTAAAATAAATAAAATCAAAAATTTCCTTTTATTTTAAAATTTTTTGCGGAAAAACTTATCCTTACAATCCATATGAAAACTTGTTGTTATCTATTCCTAAGCAACATATCATAACTCCTAAGAAGTAGCTCAAGAATCCGATCTTCAAACTATGCGATAGAAATCCATCTACGCGATCAGATTCAACATATTCTTTCTTTAAGTTTCTTTACTTTTCTTTGATTCTTAAAACATCAACATGTGACCCAGCCACATCATGTGATAAGAATCTCAAGTAGGAACTTAATAGTGTTAGACAATGGACTTTACCTGAAATAAAGTCAAACTTATTGACTTTATCATCCTTAAGTAAGTTTGGCAACTTCATAACCAAAGACCCTTCCTTTGGCAATAGAAACATATGGACCCTTAGGTAATAGTACATGGGACTATCTCAGACTTAGCCTTTCTCTTTACCATTTGGTCAACCAAGTTGACTATGGTCAATCCCTTTCCATTGGGAAGAGAATGTATTTCTGGATTTCCTATGTCACTATTATCCCTGTCCATAAAGTTTTGGGAAGATGATCTCTTAATCAAATTTGCTTTACTAGTACAATAAATCATTTATGATTTAGCAGCACCAAACAAATAGATAAGATCATTAAGGGTCTTGTCATAGTCTATTTCATAGGAGTCCCAAAGGAACTCACTATGTGACTTAGAAAGTGATTGAACCACTAACTTTCTTAAGACTTTGGCACCCAACTCTCCCAGCTTGTCAGTATGTGACTTCATCTCCAAGATGTGATCACACCTAGACCTTGACTTGCCAATATGGTTTGAGTGACCTTGAACTTGTGGGTTAGGGAGAATAATTGGAGGAGGTGGAGGAAGTGAAGTTCCAAGATATTTGGGAAGATCATAGATGTCTGAACTAGACATCTTTTGGGAGATATTCAAGATAGTTGATTTAAAGTCCTTAATATAACACCCAATATGAAATATTAAGGCTAGGACCCAACAAATTATTTTATAAATTAGAAGAGGGATGCCGTAATCCAAGCTATAAAATATTTGAAGGTAGGTGAATGACGATTCACCAATTTCCACCAAGATAAACGAAATGTAGAATTAGGTTTTAATTGGATTTGAAACTCTTAGATCTTTGAGATTCAATGAACTGTTCAATGACATGTTTCAATCTCGAGTGTGCCCTTCAGGTTTTGTGACTGGGATGCCAAGGATCACAAAACAAGGTGTGAAGTAACCATGCAAATTACTTGGTACCCTTAAGTGTTTACCCCTCAATCGATGTGCCGGTTAACCACACACGCTCCATCGATACTATGATAAACATTAAGTTACCCATTGCCTACCTTGTTAAATACGAGTTAGTGTGCCGGTTAACCACACACGCTCCACTAACCGACTTAAACAAAGTGCAAAGTGTAATTTCATGGATTAGCACCTTATTCACATTTTCCTAAGTAACTAAGATTGAGTATTATTAAGAGTTTAGTTACTTAGTATTTATCATTAATACTTTTAATGAAGGGAGAATTATAGTCCTGTCAAACCCGTTCGGCTAACGACCCTCCACCAGTCAAGGAAACGGTGGGTGAGAGTGGACACCCATTAAACTTCCATTTTATAGGCAGTAACCTTATACCCCCCTTATAGACCGGCTTCATGAATGAGGCCTACTAACGGTAAGACTGACTTTACTCTTATACATATATATATTATTAACTTATAATATTATAAAGTATAAGGGTTGAATTTTAACTTTTAAAACTCTAAGGGCTAACTTGGAATTAAAGTATTCATAAGAGAAACTTTTCAAATTCCAAAACTTGAGGGCAAGTTTTGAAACTATTCAAAACTAATTAATTCCATAACTTATGTGTTTAAAGTAGTTTTAATCCAAAAACTCTTCAAGTTCCATAACTTGAGGACAAGTTATGGAAGACTTTAAACTAATAAAAGAATTAACTTTTCCTTTATTTTATAACTTATGGAATTAATTAAGATTACACCTTTTTTATTTATTATTTAATGAAGGGACTCTTGGTCCTCCATAACTTGAGGACAAGTTATGGAGTCATACAACCATTTAATTAGAACTAGACTCTTCATTTTGTAACCTTTGCCAACTTTTATGAGTTTTATGAAACTTAAATGTGATTTTTCATATAACTTGAGGACAAGTTACAAAACACATTTTAGAATCAACTCTTAGATTAATTTGGATTGAAAACAACTATTTCACTCAACTTTTCTATTAATCTAAGCAACTCATATGAGCAAGATAATTCAATCAAAAATTTTCATGTAATTAGTCTAAACCTTAAACTAATACAAAACATGAATCTATTGACAATTATCTTTGAAATTGGATTAGCATGAACATTACCACATCAAAAACAAGTTTATAAGTCCAAAAAAATCTTAGGGTAATGTTCCTAGTCCAATTCCAGCCAAAAAAGTCGAATATATGCTGTCTGGGGGTCCAACTCGTCGAGTGCACGAACCAACTCAGCGAGTTGGATGCATTTTGCATTGGACTCGGCGAGTCTGCTGGGCAGACAGCATCAAAACTCGATTTTTCAGCTATTTTTGCAAGTATAACAAGAAAACAAGCCTAGGCTCTGATACCAATTGATACGAACCCATCCCATACTAGGCCTGTATCATGTCATAAGCCCAAGTGTAGAACTCACTCCCAAAAGCCAACTTGTAGGAGGAGGGGACACTTAGACTTATAAGCCACCAACTTATAGTACTTTCGGCCGATGTGGGATCATAACAATACCCCACGCGTTGAAGAGCCAACGTCCTCGTTGGTCACGGTTGGCACCCCCTTTTGGTCCAAGAAACCACTCCGAGTCATTGTTGGTCACGGCTACGTTGGTCACAGTTGGCACCCCTCTTTTCAGGTCCAAGCCAACACTCTGTAGGCCACCACTCCAAGTGTTGGCACCCCGAAAGATGGGGATGGCTCTGATACCACTGTTGGGTTTTGAGCATTCTAACACTCATATGGTGTACATGCAACCCTATAAACCTTGGATCTATGTTTTCTCTATTATACATGCAAATAAGAACTTTCCAAGACTTAAATCCTAACTAGCATATTATGAAGTTCTTATACTACAAAGTACTAGTTAGATGACATACCTTTTGATGTAGCTTGATGTCTTCAATCTTTAAGAGCTTAGCCCCAATAGTGTGGAAGCCTCAAATGGAATCACAAATCACCAAAACACATTGGAAGACTTTAGAGAATATGGATACTTGGTTCTCTCTAGTGAAATCGGCTAGCCCTTCTTAGTGTATCCACACTAGTGCCAATTTCACCAACCAAGGACATCTTTATATAGTATGGAGACTTAGGGTTAAACCCATGACCTTTCATTTCATATGATCCATGAGTTAAACACTCCATGGACTATCCATGAAGGCTTAGCCCAACCTAAATGAACTTGGCCCATTCCATATATATAAGAGTCCATATTTAATTAGTTCATTTTGATCACTTAATTAATTATAAATTAATTCTTGATCAATACTAATTAAATAATATGATTCCATATTAATATATTAGAACTTATAATATATTAATATTAATCATAAATATACTATTCTCAAAAGACTATCCATATAAATTGTGTCGGTGAAGTGCAACCCAAATGGACCATGCCGGGTCGGGTCAAGTACATACCAAATATAGTTATGGACTTAGACATTAATCCAACAGCTCCACCAGTCAAGGAAGCGGTAGGTGAGAGTGGACACCCATTAAGCTGCCATTTTATAGGCAACAACCTTATACCCCCTTATAGACTGACTTCATGAATGAGGCATACTTGCAGTAAGACTGACTTATTCTTATACACATATAATGATTAAACTTTTAATATTATAGAAGTATAAGGGTTGAATTTTAAACTTTTAAAATTCCAAGGATCTATTTGGAATTAAAGCATTAATGTGTGAGACTTTACAAATTCCAAGACTTGAGGGCAAGTATTGAAACTATTCAAGACTTTTCATTTCATAACTTATGAGTTTTAATGGTCCAAAAAAAACTCTTCATTTTATGTAACCTCTTATTCTTTAATGACGCTTTTAAAGAAGTGACTTTTGGTTATCCATAACTTGAGGACAAGTTATGGATTCCATCATTAGCCATTAAGATCAAGAATTACACTACAAGCAAATAACACATAATTCCTATGATCTTCTAAAACTCATAAGAACATGAACATTCATATCAAAATTACAAGAATCATATTAACACATATAAAACATGGAATTTTGATATTAGCCATTGTAAATGGATTAGCATAAACATTACACCATCTAAAATAAGTTTTAAAACACCAAAACAGTTTAGGGTAATGTTTCTAGTCCATTTCCAGCAGCAAAAGTCGAAAAATTGCATTCTGGGGCTCCTACTCGTCGAGTGCAAGAACCTACTTGACGAGTAGGATGAGTTTGGTCATGGACTCGGCGAGTTCATGCGTCAGAGTGCAAATTTTTCAGCTTTTTCAACAAGTTTGCATCAAGTATCAAGAAAACAAGCCTAATCTTTGATACCACTGTTAGGTTTTGAGCATACTAACACTCCTATGGTGTACATGCAACCCTAGAAACCTTGGATCTATGTTTTCTCTAAAATACATGCAAATTTGATTTCCATGGTTCACAACATAACTAGCATCTTATGGGGTACTTGTAACACAAAACTTTAAGTAGAATAACATACCTTACTTTTTTGGTTGATTGCTTGGAGTTTGTGTGTAGCACCTGGTTCCTGGTATGTAAAATTTATCTAGTATTTTGCATTCTTAGCCTTGGACTCGGCGAGTTGTAGGCCCGACTCACCGAGTAGAGCCGGGGATATGGAACACGTTTAAGTTGGCGACTCGGCGAGTCTATATTCTGGACTCGGCGAGTCCCCGCTGTATGATGAAACCCTAATTTCAAGGGTTTGCACCCTATTTAAACCATCATATGCGTCCCCAAGCTCGCCCCCTTCATCCTCAGAGCAACCTTAGCCAAACCCTAACCTTCCCCTTTGTGATTTGAGTGTTGGTGTGTGTTTCTTTGAAGTTTTGAGGAAGAGAAGGAGGAAAGATCAAGGAAAAGGAGGAAAACAGAAGTTGTGAGCCCATTTCAGAGATTAGTAAGGTAAAACTTGACCTCTTCTTCTGTTTCTATGGTTGAACCTCCATTAGAGCATCTTTAAGACTTTTTGGAACCCATTTATTGGCTTGGTTGTGGTTTAGAGGACTCCTTGGTTCGTTTAGGCTTCATATCTGACCACATCTGAGCTCTAGAGGCTCAGATCTACAACCTTTATGGGCCATTGTCATGAGCAAGCCTAGATCTACACTTCTAACCCCATTAAAGTCCTTAAATATCTTGAATGAGCATGAATGCACGTAAAGTTGGAGACTTTACGTGAAAAATCAACCCTAGGAGCCCAGATCTATGAATGGTATGCACTGGATTCAAGCAGAATCGAGTGTATAGTTCCTGCATGCATGCGACTCGGCGAGTCGTGTCGCGAGTCCCTGATTTTCCCCCTTTTCGTGTATGCTGAGTAGCAGTGAGTCATGGGTGGACTCGGTGAGTCGGAAGTCGGACTCATCCATGGAGGGACTCAACGAGTCAATGCCCTGACTCGGTGAGTCCGAGGTAATCTTCTTGCCTCAAGAAAAAACTCGGCGAGTTGTTCATACAACCCGGCGAGTCTCAGCGTAAAGTGTTCTTCGAGTGAAGATGAACTTGACGAGTTGTTCATACAACTCGGCGAGTAGGATGAAGGACTTTTGGACATCAGTTTAGAAGGAAAACTCATCGAGTCGATGCCAAACTCGACGAGTAGAGACGAGATTAAGGTCATTCGAATGGATAGGGACTCAGCGAGTTGGAAAGCCAAATCGGCGAGTCGGGTCAACTGGAAGTTGACTTTGACTTTGACTCTTGGCTTGGTTAGGGATAAATGGTCATTTTACCCTGAGGTCGGTTAGCAGTATTTGACTGAGTGTTTTGTGGGAATTATAGCCGGAGGATTCCCGGGGCAGCAGCCGCAAAAGACAATCAGTTCCCATGCAGATCAACAGCTACTTTGAGGTGAGTTACCTTCCAGTAGCGGTGGGTCTACGACCACAATGTCGGCCCACCAGTAGGAATTGTATGATAGATGTTTGTCTCTATGATATTCATCTAGGGTTGCTACTACCTGTGATATGTTATTGTGCTAGTATGATATGATGCTATGTGCTAGTGACAGTAGGGGGAGATAGTCCCCCATAATACCAGTCGATAGGGCCGAAGGGGTGGTCATGCCCAGCCATGCTAGATAGATTATGTGATATATGTGTTATGTGGTAGTAGTAGGGGTGAAATAGTCCCCAGTATCCGGTCGAGAGGACCGAAGGGGAGGCTATCTCCCAGATATGCTAGTCAGTATCCGGTCGAGAGGACCGAAGGGGAGACCAGCACCCAAATATGCTAGTCAGTATCCGGTCGAGAGGACCGAAAGGGAGGCCAGCTCCCAGATATACTAGTCTGTATCCGGTCGAGAGGACCGAAGGGGTAGTTCGGGCACCCAGATATGCCTGACAATATATGTATGTTATGTGATTGTATGGTATGTGGTATGTTGGGGGAACTCACTAAGCTTCGTGCTTACAGTTTTCAGTTTTGGTTTCAGGTACCTCTTTTTCGAAGGGGAAGGAGTTGGCGCGGTGGTGGCACATCACATACATGCTTGTATTCCGCACTATGAGATCTTCATGGGGATTTGTACTCTGACATTATTATGTTTTATAAAATGGTTTCCAGACACGCAACATATTTTATGAAATGATATGATCGGTGAATGTTTTATTTCTAATGTTTTGCAAAGTATATGTTTTAAAAATGAAATTTTTGGCTCGTATTTTTGGGATGTTACATTATGAGCCTAGCACCAATAGTGTGGATGCCTCAAGTGGTGTCACAAATCACCAAAACAAATTGGAAGTTCTTGAGAGAATAAGAACACTTATAGAAATCGGCTCACTCTTATGCTCACACACACTAGTGCCAATTCTAGAACCAATGACTCCTTTAAATAGTATGGAGGATTAGGGTTAAACCCTAATACCCATGACTCTTCATTTACCTAGGATCCATGGGTTAAAAGCTCCATGGACTATCCATGGACTCCATATACTCTTAGCCCATCCTAAATAAATCTTAGCCCAATCCATATATATATATATATATATATATATATATATATATATATATATATATAAGAGTCCATATTTAATTAGCTCCATTTTGATCACTAAATTAATTCTTGATCAATACCAATTAAATAATTATGATATCATATTAATATATTATAACCAATAATATATTAATATATCATAAACATCTTATTCTCAAAAGTATATCCAAACAAATTGTTAGGTGAAGTGCAACCCAAATGGACCACGTCGGGTCGGGTCAAGTTGATACCAAATATAGTTACGGACTTAGACACCTTATCCAAAAATATGGTCAACCAGACGGAAAATTCCCAGTCGCCACGACGTGGCAACCCATGTCCACATTGTGAAATCTGAAATTCCAACAGCTTAATGGATTAAGTTGTTTCCTTCGATTCCAAGAGCTCTAAACCTCATATCTGGTCCATTTTATGGTCTAAATGGATAAAGTTTCCACCTTTATCCATTAATACATCCAAAGAGATCAAGATCTCAAACCCTAGGTCCAAATAAAGCCAAGATCCATAATGTCTTAACCATTAAGCCCTTAATCAGAAAAGTCCTTAACCCAACCACTCCATAAGGGTTTATAATACCAGATATATTAGAAAGATGGAAGCTTTATAAACATACATATCCAAAACATGTCTAGAATCCATTTTAGGTCGTAATAAGCTAAAATTGCCCAAAAAGTCATGCAATGATAAGAACTTCCGACCAAAGTCTAGATCTATAACATAGGATGCTTATGGGACTCAAGAAAGTCATAAAGTTGCCAACTTTATGAATTCCTTTCTTCCAAACTTGCTTAAACATTAAGAAAATGGGATAATATTCTGGATCTAATCGCAATAAGCCATAAAGTTAGAGCCCTTGACACTTATAAAGGTCTAAAAGCTATGAGGGATACTGATGATGATAGTTCCTTGCAAGTTCCACCAGTGGAGCACCTTCTTCTCCAAGCTAACAATGCTCCAAGAATGCCACAAATCACTAAGGGAAAGATAGTTAGGGTTTCTCTGAGGTATAAGGGTGTTGCAGGCTGATTATCAACCCTATAAATGGCTTAAAAGGGTTTAAATACGAAGAGGACCCTAAAAGAATCATGGGCTTGGGCCAAAATAGTTGCCATGCCGTAACAACCCTTGCCCACGTAGTGACGTTCCAAATAAACATGTGATCCTTCAAACCATTGCCATGTCGTGGGTATCCTTGCGCGTTGTGGCACAAAGTCTCTTCCAAAATTTCATCTTTGGTCCTTGATAAAAGTAAGCTTAACCAATTTGGAATACGGGTGTTACATATACAACTCATAACACAAAAGGTCAAACTTAGTCAAAATTCAATGGTCAAAGTCAGTTTTAGCATAACAGCGCGTCGTGGAAAGACCATTGCCATTTCGTGGTTTAAAATAGATCAATCGCAATCCTCGTGTCTGCCACGCTGTGGCCAACCACTTGACACATCGTGGTAAAAGACAAACCAATTGTGAATCAATAGCTCATCATATTGTGGCCATCCCTTGGCCACGTCGTGGTCCTCTAGGAAGGTTTAACTCTCTATTAAGCTTGTAATACTTCAAGAGCAATGCTTAACATTTCCAGAAGGATTAAACATGTTAAGATGTTTCATAAAAATCATAACTTTATGAAATTACACACTCCATGCGAGTCCTACTCCATTTTAGGTCAAAAAACAAAAATGTAACTTTGATTCATTGCATGGATCCAAAACACACTTTGGCCTTAGATCTAAAAGATGAAACACTATAAGGATACATAATATCAATAAAATTGCAAGCTTTATCTGAAGTTCTTCTCTCCACTTCCAACAAAACCATAATCAGGGACCAAAAATCCTAAACATGCTAGATCTATGAAGTTGAACAATCAAGATAAAAATGTTAATACTTACAAAGGTCTATGAGATGCACAAGATGTTGGACCTCTTAAAAAATCACTCTCAATCTCCAAGGGATGATACTCTTCCTTCAAGAATGCTACCAAGACATACAAAAAGGCTTAGCGAAGAAAAGGGAGGCTAGGGTTTGGAGGAGACTTTCTAGAGGGATGGAGGTTGGGGTTGAAGGAAAACCTAGCCCCATAATCCCTTAAATAGAGCTTAATATCCGAGCACTAGGGTTTTGAGCCTATGACGGCGCTACGTCGTGGCCACAAATGGGCACCACGCCGTGGTAAGCCTATCATCGCGTCATGGACTAGGTTAAAAGGCCACTCTATTCTTAAATTGACACAAACAAAAACATAAATTCATACCAGGATTCAGGTGTTACAACAAATTCTACTAATTAGATGCATGTAAAAAAGGCATATAAATTCAAGGTGGAACCAATAAAAGTAAGATATATGTCACCAGGGAGTTTTATCTCCTAAAAAATTTAACCCCTCCCCTACATCACTAGTAGGAAAAGAGAACAAAAAAGAAGCATAAGCAAATTATGGATGAAAGGTTGATCCAAAGCCAAAAGTCCAGTCAGGGTGGTAGTTATAAATAAGAAAAATAAGGTGGTGATTGTTGGATTTTATTCAATAATAAAGTACGAGTTTAGCAACGACAATCTTTTAAAATGAATAAACTTAAAACCATTTTAACCCACCAGGGATCATTTTGTAAAGCATGGAAAGATTAAATCAACCATAGAAAGAAAAAGAACTACGACCTTTGAAGACTTTGATTCTCATGAGAGATTGGAAGTTGATGAAGTGAGTCGAAAACTCAAAAGTAGAAGCTCTCTATAATATACCCACCAAACAAGGGTAAACCACTTCAAGATGTCAGTCTTCACTTGTATTAAGAAATTCTTAAGCCTTAAAGAACTTATACTAAATAAGACTTAAAGGAGAAGCAACTTAGAACACTTAGATCATTCACAAAATTGCAAGACAAAGAGAAGGAGAGTGAGAAAAGATTCTCGGCATTTGCAGGGAAAAAGAAGAAAAACCAACTTTTTCTTCACCTCATGTATCCTTATATACTTACATGTATTAGACAAGGTCCATACCTATATTAAATATAAGCTTCATACCTTGTAAGAGATCATTGGTGCAAGATAAGTCAAAGAAGCAATCCTTCTTACTTCCTTATGAGCTCACATAAAAAGGGAGGTGATGGGAGGGATTAAGTATCTTTCACTCAAGCTTATAACTAGTGTAACATCCCAAAAATAAGATCCATTTTTTTCATGTTTAAATTAATAAAACAGTAAACCATATCATCATCATAAAACCAAGGTAATCAAATTCTATCAATACATTATCATTATCAGAGTAAATCGCAATATACAGAATCGAATGATGTGTGCTCTGCAATCACCCCGTGCTCTTCCCTTTGGAACCATAAGTACCTAAAACATAAACCGAAAACCATAAGCACAAAGCTTAGCGAGTTCCATAAAATACCACATGCCATACATAATAAACAAATACTGGCTCCCGCCCGACATCGAGTCCCACCCAACATCGAGCCTCCCTCGGTTTACAGATCAGTCAATCACCAGGCCCCGCCAGATACAAATATAATCATATAACATACAATCATACTAGCACATGCGATAATCACAAATACAATAGCATATCATACAGTCATCGAGCCCTATCCGACATCAAGCCTTGCCTAGTAAGCATAAAAACACATACTGATAACTTGCATAAAATATACTAATCATACCCCACCTGGCATCAGACCTTGCCCGGTAAGCATACCATCACATAACACATGAAAGAGTCACACAGACATCTAACATCCTAACGTATGTACCATGGACCAGTATTGGTGCCTTTGACCTGCTAAACTCAGTGACGAGACTCACCTCACACTGCTGAATCTCACATATAAATCTCTGGCTGTTGGCCTGCTAAAATCCTCGCACTATCAATCACAAAATAACACTCAAATAATAATTGGATCCCGATTCACACTAAGAGTCCAAAGTAGGGTAAAATACCTTTTTACCTTTTACCCAAATTGCCCCAAGGCCAAGGCCCAATCTAATTGTCCAAAAGCCCAAATTCCAAAATAATCACCCAAAGCCCAAATATGGCCCAATTTCCCAAATTGGGCCCAAATCCCTTTTTTATGGGCCTTCAACCAAAAGTGTCCAATAAAATATCAACATCCCAACAATAGAATTCTGATGTCCCAACAAGGCCCAAGACAACTAAAGTCCAACATGGCCCAATACCGAGAAACCCACAAATCCGAAGCCCACTGCTGAGTACGCTTAGCGTACTTGCTTTAGGGCTTGTACACGCAATGTACCTGCTTCTATGCTCGATGTACTCAACCGAATTGGCTAACTTCCATTATTTTTTATGTTATAAAAAATTATAAAAATAAAATATAAAAGGAAAATTTTCTTGTTTATTTTTCTTTTAATCAGAAAAATCTTTAAATAATAAAAAACTGAAAAAGGAAAAAGTAAGGGAATTCATCATTATGAAAAAGTTTATAGCAAATTGGACCAAACTCGCAATAAAATGAAAAGTTTGGACCTTTGGTGCCAGTCCAAATATTTTTGGACCAAAGTGACAGTTTTCAATAAACCACAAGGACCATTTGTGCTGTTTAGTCTTATCAAAAAAAAAAAAAAACTGAATGAGAAAAGAAAATAATTATGAGATATGAAATAGTGGTGGAAAAAAAGAGTGTTGTTAAGAAACACATTAAAGGGACATAAAGTGAGTTGATATAGTAAATATGATGATGTAATGAAGTAGAAGAGAGGGTAACACCTAGATAGAATGTGAACGACATGTCGTAGCGACATGCCGTTTTGCTTCTGAAAAGGGTTGATGCAAATAAGGCCAGCCTGACTTACAATGTCCCTTAATGCAATTATCATGAGCATCATGGCTTGCCGTTTCGTCTTTGTAGTTTTCTTATAAGAAGGGGTGGTTTTTAGTAAATGCAATTTCATTTTTGTTCTATCTATGGTATTTACTTTGTCGGATTTTATCATTTGCCATTGTTATTCAGTTTATCATGCCTGATAAACAAGACATTGGCTATGTTGTTTCTATCATGGTAGCTCAAGTTGAGAAGCCAACGTTAAAAACCAGAGTAAGTTTGAGAAATATATTGAAGGGAAAAAGAGTGAGGTTGATATAATTAATCTGGTGATGCGACTAAGTAGGAGATGGGGTATTGCATGGACAGAATGATAGAGACATGTCGTTTTGCCTCTAAAATGGGTGATGCAACTAAGGTCGACTGGACTTACAATGTCCCCTAACGTAGTTATCAAGGCCATCATGGCTTGCCGTTTTGCCTTTGTAGTTTTCTTATAAGAGGGAGTGGTTTTTGGTAGATGCATTTTCATTTTTGTTCTCTCTTTGGTATTTACTTTGTCATATTTTATCATTTTCCATTATTATTCAATTTATCATGCCCGATGAACAAGACAGTGATTCTGTTGTATCTATCATTATGGTCGCTCAAATCAAGAAGACAACGCTAAATTGTCACTTCGAAGACGATTATGATGTGCAAATCCTTGATAAGGATTCATTGACTCTTTAGGCGTCAAAAAGGAATTTTTTTTTTGAACAATCAAATAGCTACATGGAAAAACCAAATCAATTACAATAGAATAACAAGGATTGAATTTTGAATCCAAGAATTCGTTGGAGTTTGGTTATTTTACCAACCAACTTTTTGTCAAGGATGTCTTGGCGTTTTATTGCCTTCATATCATTTGTTTCAAATATCATACAAATACTCTATAGGTAGAATCTCCAAACTCTTAAATATATCCAAATAGGTTACCTCACAACTATTTATCGATAATATTTTTTTTGATACATGGTTGAACAGTTCACTAGAACAAGCAAAAAAACATTCACTACTTTTCCATAAAAATATGATGCACCAACCCTTAATGAGCTTAATTTGATAGAGAGCGTTGGACGTATTATAACAATTCCTAAAGAAGCAGGAATTGTATTCACAGTGATATTCTATGTTAGAAAAAACATTACTTAGAGTTCGCGATTATCCAACCCAACTTGTCTAATCTTAACCAAAATTGGTTAATTGGCTATTGGCTTTTACCTTATTGGGCCTGTTTATTGGTCTATGAGAAAAAATAGGATGGGCCCAAAAAAGATTGGGCCGACGAAATCCTGAAGCAAACAGGCATAGCCGTACGTAGGCCGTTCATTTCGTCAAATACTCGAGGATTGCAGTGGCCCACAGTTTCGTGTTCCTCTCTGCCTTTTTTTGTCGACTCCACTTCATCATCTGAGTTTGTTTCCCCACCCGATAACGGAGGATTATCCTCGCAATCTCGTCATGTCGGAGGTAAAGTGATTCAGTTTTGAGCTCAATTTGTTTAGTTTTTCTTTTGAATCTGGTTAATTGTACTTCTGTTCAGTCACGTCACAGTTCGATTCACTGTAGCCTTGAACTTTGTAAAATTTTGAATGGATTCGTACTCTTTTTTCTGTATTATTTTTGTCGTTTAATTCGGTTTTATGGAGCCTTTTAACTTGAATCGACTTGTATTTGTGCAGAAGTTTGTTGATAATTTTATATTGTTTTTTTTTCTTTTGCAGGTGAACGAAAAGGTTTCTGATGTCAAGCCTAAGACCAACACCGGTGTGTTTTTTATTTTATTATAGCGCTTTGATTTTACGTGGATATTACTAGATCAACTTCAAATTTTTAGATTGCTATAAGATGATGATTGATAGAAGATTAAAGGATGTTCAATTTAAGCTTCTTATTAAGTCGATCAGCTCTTTTGTAGTTGAATTACAGAATTACGCTGTTCATTGTAAGCAACTTATTAAAAATAGAGACTGATTATTCGTTTTAGGTAAAAAAATCATTGTTCTCATTGAAAAATAGGGACTGATTATCCTGGGAGTGAAGGTTTCCTATCCCTTTCCCTGAGTCTAGCTCCTCAATCAATTAAACGCGAAGATGGAACTAAGGTTTTTCTTTGAAAATAGATATTGATCAGATAATATTATTTGATTACATTTTGTGACACAGAATTTGCTCTATCAAGCATCAACCTCAAGCCTTAACTACTCCCTACATCTTTTTGATTGGTTTCATAATCGTCTAAATCACGTGTTTAACAGTAAAAAATGATTTTTTTTTTAATGATTTTGAAGTAACACAATAAACGATAGATGTTCTTCATCTATTGACTTTGATCTTGATTTGAAATGTTTATACCTCAAGTACCTATAATGAAAAGAGAAAGAAGCCTTTTGTGTACAACCTTAGTTAGAAGGAAAAGGTTATTAAAGCTGACTTCCTTACATAGGTGTTGTGTTGGGTATTATTTTCTATATGAACTCTTTAAATCCTTACATATATATGTTTAATGTATTCAGAAGAAAAGACTGATCCAGCTGTGAAGAAAACTCCCTCTGAATCAAGCTCCTCAAATACCAAATCTGGAACAACACCTGCAATACCATCTATGCCAGGAGCTGGAATTCCTGCAAATCCCTTTGACTTCTCATCTATGGCTGGTCTACTTAATGTACTCCTTTTAAATCCATTAAGTCAAAAATTAACAATACCTAGGTACATTAGTAGTTGTACACTAGCATATTCTTTTGTTTTTCTTGATATATGTAGGATCCAAGTGTAAAGGAATTAGCTGAACAAATAGCAAAAGATCCATCATTCAACCAAATGGCAGAGCAACTCCAGAAGACCTTTCATGGAGGTGAAGCAGGAGGTCTCCCACAATTTGATACACAACAATACTATTCCACCATGCAACAAGTTATGCAAAACCCTCAGTTCATGAACATGGCTGAACGCCTTGGATCTGCCTTGATGCAGGTATTTTGTTATATAATAAATAATATGGTACAAAATTACAAAAGGATTTATGATATTGTGTGATATTTGGAATTGGCAGGATCCATCAATGTCTCAGATGCTTGAGAGTTTATCTAATCCAGCTCAAAAGGATCAGCTTGAAGAACGGATGGCACGTATCAAAGAAGATCCTTCATTGAAACATATTTTAGATGATATAGAAACTGGTGGGCCCACAGCAATGATGAAGTGAGTAATCTTGCTTGCATAATAAGTAAATGAATGAAAGAATGTTGCAGAAATGTAACTTTTTGTATGTATGAATTTAGGTATTGGAATGACAAAGATGTTCTGGCAAAACTTGGTGAAGCAATGGGTCTTCCAGTGACAGGAGATCCTACTACAGCTTTTGGTGGAAATTCAGGAGCAGGTGAAGCTGAAGAAGAAGAAGAAGAAGAAGAAGAAGTAAATGAAGATGACTCTATTGTTCATCAGACTGCTAGCACTGGTGATGTTGAGGTACTACAAACATTTTTCACAAATCTTTTTTTTTTTTAAACAAAAACTTATTTTTCCTGTTTAAAAAGAAAAATTAAGAAGGGGGAAAATATTAGTAAGAAAGTTATAATGGTTTAATTAATGACTGTAGTAAAGAATTAAGGGGATAAAATGGTGTTATTAATATAATTTTCCTGCAAAATAAAATAGGGTTTGAAGAAGGCAATAGAGTCTGGTGCAGATAAGGATGAGGAAGATTCAGAAGGAAGGACAGCATTGCATTTTGCATGTGGATATGGAGAGGTAAACATTAATTTAAATTTAAATTTTAATCTTGGTGGCTATTTTTTTTTTATTTTATATTTTTCTTTTCCAGGTGAAATGTGCTCAAGTTCTTCTTGAAGCCGGAGCCAAAGTTGATGCTTTAGACAAGAATAAAAACACCGCCCTTCACTATGCTGCTGGTTATGGAAGGAAAGAATGTGTTGCTCTTTTGCTCGATAACGGTGCTGCCGTGTAAGTTCATTAACCACTCAGTTGACAGTTGACAGTTGACAGTTGACAGTTGGAAGTTGACAGTATTTTGAGTTAATTTTTGTGGGGGTTTTATGCAGTACGCTACAAAACATGGACGGGAAGACGCCAATCGATGTTGCGAAACTGAACAACCAGAACGATGTATTGAAGCTGTTGGAAAAGGATGCGTTTCTTTAAGTGTAAGCTTTTGAGGGTGTTGTTGGTGAGTGAGTGTAATGGAAATGATTTGGTTTTCATTCCAACTTGTTATGCTACATGTCTTGTGCTATTTTTTTTAGTCAAATCACATGTTTGACCTCTTTAATCAATCGTCTGTCGTTGTAGAGAGTGAATGATTATAACAAAACAGTCATGTTTCATGTTTTTATTCTGCCTCGTTCGGTTTCTGTAGTGGATTTCAAATATTAAATTAGGGTCAGATATAGATTACTTTATAGGAAGGCACATTTCAAGTTACATGCAAGTCGTTGTAGCCTAGATGTCTTAGAAAAGCATGGTTTTGAACCCGGGTTCGATTCCTAGTAATTATTTTGGTTTTTTATTTAAAAATTAATACAAGTTTCTGTATAAAAACCATTTTATCCATACAAAATTTAGGCGCTGAAATGTGGATTATCAAACTGAGTGGGCGTCCTTGTATCAAACTATAATGACCCTATTATATCACATAAAGTCCTTGAGCGACCCAAAAAATAACTTAGTGTTATAACTTGTATTTTCTATAAATATGTAAAGAGGTAGTACTAAAAATTGTAATGATGAAGTATTGTAGTGTGAAACATGTATACCTGAAAATGTATTACTTTTCAGTAGAAACTTATTATAAGAAAGTTATAGTTCACTTTGATACAGTTGGGTGGATATTAAATTCGTCAAATCTAAGTTCGTATGAGGAAATTATGAATCGTAGAAGTATATAGTATAAGATACATCATCTAAGTGTGTACCAGAGGGCATTACACGATCGTGTGAAGGCCTTACACGGTTGTGTAATCATCCCGAAGTACCTAAAAAGAAAGGAATGAGAGTAAAATTTTAATATTGGTAATCAAGAATGATTACATGATCGTGTAAGTATGCCAAAATGCTAAAACAAGATTCTAAGAAGTAGATTACTAGTTTGGGGCCTTTGTAGAGTTACATGATGGTGTAACGTGAATGTATAATCGTGACGATGTTTAAAAGAAAGAGGATAAAGGTTCATTTGTAGCCAAACTATCACAATCTTTCCCACTTCATAGGACAACTTCTTGAGGCAATTTTGGAGCTCTTTCCACCAAGAATTGAAGATTTAATCAAGTGATTGCAAGGAAAACAATAATCAAACCTCTATTTAATGGATCAAAAGGTTAGAGCATCTTCTCTAGCAAGCTTGAGCTAGTGAACCTTAGAGGAATTGCTTGTAATTGCTGTAAATGTTTTGAATTGCTAGTATGGTGTTGTTTCATGTGTTGTGATCATGATTTTAAGCTTATTATACTTCAATGAATTGATTTGTTCTTCCTATTTTGGTAATGATTGATTGCTATAATTTACCCTAAGATTTGGATCGATATGAAGGACCGTATGTCAATACGTGAGCGTGATACGAGAAGGCCTGTAAGATCATTTTGATTTTAATCATGCATTACATACATGTAAACTACATTGTATAAAGTAAGTTGAAATGAAAGAGTTTTTATCAAATATTTAATAATGATTGGATCAGTTTATAACCAAATGACTATGCGAAACTTGAATATATGATTCGAGAAGGCCCTTAAGAGTTAATTGTGTTTATGAATATGTACTTTGTGAACATATGTTAAATCATATAAAGCATGTGGAAATGAAAAGTTTGTTCAAATGATTGATAATGATTTTGTGTCTAACCTATGTAGCTCACGAGACATTATTTTTTTACGTATATTTTTTTTTTAAATGCCATGTATTCTAGATTTAGATATGAAGTGCTAGAAGATTTGTGATTGCATTGTTGGCAGTGGGCTTTTGAAGGATTAAAATTGCACATGGTTTCTGTAATGTATGTAAATTCACTGCTTTAGTATGGTTTGAAAGTTATCAGTTGTACGCGTGGTAAATTACTTTTAAAATAACAAGTAAATTGTTTGGGTAAATTACACCAATCGTCCCTCGTGCACATGCCAGAAAGCACGTTTGGTCCCTATTTATAAAAATTAACTCGGACCGTTCCTGAGTTTCTTTTTTTCTTACGTGCTTGGTCCCTATTGACATGAAATGACTATTTTACCCTTAGTAATTTCTTTTTCATTTTCTTTTATTTATTTATCAGTTTTAAATTTAAGAAATAAAAAATAAATCAAATATCCCCTCTTCTCTTCCATTTCCCCATCTCTGCAACAAGGTTCTCCACAAATAACCCACCACCACCTATCACCGCTTGCACCTTCGACACCACCACCTGTCATCGTCATCTCCTCCGGCACCACCACCTATCACCTTCATCTCCTCCGGCATAACCATCTATCACCTCCAATACCTCCTTACACTAAAACATAATCTGAAAACTTTACACCTGTCGAAAATCAATATGAACACAGGTGAAGAAGGAGATCGGTCTTAGCATCATCGATCTCGAAACCATCACCTATCACCTTCATCTCCACGACTCATATGTCTGTTTGAAATCCTAAGAGGTGGCGGTGATGGTGTTACTGAAAGCTAGATATGTCACCACATTTCATTTGCACTTCCGGCGACGCCTGAAGTACCACCCTTCATCTACACTCCGGCCAAACCCTTCTTCTCCGCACCACTGTCACTGTGATCTCCCTCACCCTCACCGATACAAAAGGAACACCAAATCTGCTATTTTCTGCCTTCATCTTTGATTTTAAACCCTAGTTCCACCTCCACCTCAGTTCCAAACCCTAGATCTGATGTACGTTTCGCTGGAGTATTACCTGAGGTTTTCGTGTCGAATTTGTTAGGGAGGAACAAATTTTATTCAGTTTACAAAGGGGTTTTGTGGGACAGATAAGTTGTGGAAGTGTACGAGTGTGAAGAGTTGCAAGGCTGAGGAAGGTAAGTTTCTGGTGGTTTTGTAGTCTCCCTGTGGTGGTTCAGGCCGTGGTGGTGTTAAATTTCATTGATGGTGGTGATTAAGTGTTCTTCAAACAATAGACAGAAAGAGAGGGTTCACCGGAGATGGTGATGGATGCAGAGAGGGTTCATCGGAGAGATTATCCACCGGTGGTGGCTTAAGGATGAATGGTTGTATGGTTTTTTAAAAACTTTAGAGAAGAAAGACAGTAATGGGAAGGTGGGTTGGGTGGGGAGATGGGTTTGGATATGAAGTGGGACCATATTTTTTTTTCTTTTTATTTTTTAATTAATAATAATAACAATAACATAAATTTAATTATAAAAAAATACATAAAGGGCATTATGGTCATTTCAAATATGGGTAAGGACTAAAGTCACGATAAAGTCACATATTAGGGACGAAACATGCACATTTACAACAAACGAGGGATGATCCGAGTTAATTTTCAAAAATAGGGACTAAACGTGTTTTTCGGCACTTGGACGAGGGACGATTGGTGTAATTTACCCAAATTGTTTTAGCTTTTCTTTGGATCGTGTTGTAAACCTTACTCAAAGTCTATAAAATAATGTTTTCAAACCCATTGTATTTTATTATACAAAAGCATGGGTGTTACAGTTGCATGTTTCGAGAACCCCATTTCTTTATTTTCATCCTCCCCATCTTCTTCTTCCCATTGTACTTCTGACATTTTAGGTTTTCATTATAAAGTTCTACGTGTTTGTGTGACACTTGTTTTTCATAGCAGATATTATTACGAGTGATGTAACATGTTGATAGGAAAATTGAGGTGCTATGTGACGCATTACCAACGTGAATGGTGTTAGTAAGCTGTTGAAAATAATCTAAGTGTTGAGGGTAATGTACTTTGAATACGTGATAAGTGAGATAGTACGTTGATATTGTTAAAATATAGACGAGAAGCGCGATGCGCACAAACGACAAACGTGGCGCGTAAGAGATTGAAAGCTGACATCATTAAATAATCGTGCAGTGCGCTCAAGGGCTTGGCACAGTGGCGGACGTAGAAAATTTGAGTAGTGGTGACACCAAAAAAAATTCCGAACAAATATAGAATAATAGTGACACTTATATTTCATGACGTTATACCTAATAGAAAAACATTTTTTTACACTAACGGTCAAAATCGGAGTGGTGGCTCGAGACCCTCGGGCACCACATTAGTCTGCCACTGGCTTGACATGACACATCAATGTCGACATCAAGGACATCGTATAAGCAGAAATGAGTTTGTTTTTACTTTTTTTTTTTTAATACATTTGAGTTTTAGAAGGCAAAGGGGATTATGTGATGAAGTTATTGAGCTGTAGATAAATGGTTTTCAAAAGGAATCAAAGGAGGATTATGAAGCAAACTCCTACATCTTGAATTGGAGGTAAATTCAAAGGAGAATTGTTGTTAGCTTTGGGTATGATTGAAATACATGTGATTTTGGGTGTAATACTTGAGGATTGTTAGCTTTAGGTATGAGAACTCTAACTGAAATACATGTGATTATGGGTGTAATACTTGAGGATATTAGTGTAGCTAACATTATAATCATGCTCTCAAGCTAAAATCATGGTTGAATTGTTAAATTTGAGAAAAAGGATAACAAACTCTAATTCGATGAAATTGAGCTTATACCTTAATCAATTAAGTGGTACATTGATAAGTTATACATAGAGGATAATTAATTTTGATATAAAAGTTCATTATATGATTAAGTCATGACTTGTAAATGATTTAACCACGGAAATGGTGATTTTTATAAATTTATCCAAACATTTTTTACAAAATTTTCCTAATTTCTATAACTTTTTTTGTGTGTTTTTAAAGCTTATATTTTTTACAAACTTTTTATACAATTTTACATAGTTTTTTTTTTCAACTTTTTACGAATTTACTTTTACACAATTAGTTTTTTTTCCCTTAGAAACCGCAGTTTGTTGATATACAACGTAGACTTTAAATATTGTCCTTTTTACATAATTTTTAAACTTTTCTTTTTCATTTTTACAAATTTTATTATAAATTATGTTTTGTAACTACATAATTTTTTAGAATCGACAAAAATCGACCCAATCCACCAACCTAACCCGAACCTAACCCAAAATTAACTCAAAATTAGCAGGTTGGGTTGAGATTTTCAACCTATTTAGGATAAATGGGTTAATCCGCCTAACCCATTTAATTAAATAGGCTAGGTTGGGTAAATATTGTCGACCAATTTTCAACCCATCAAACCATTTAACTTCAATATATATCTAATCTACAAACTATTTAAATATTACCATGTATTAATCTAATTATTAATTTATAAATTACAATGTTGCATTATTATTTATGTTTTAGAAAATGCAATCCTAATTCCTATTTTTTTTCTTTGTGCAAATAATACAAGTGACTCTTTAAAATCATTTCGAAATTACATATCTTTAATGTTATTTGAATAATTTCTTTGTATTTATGAATTAGGATTGTGCATTTATAATACTTTCAAAGTTTATTTAAGCTTTGAACTAATTTAAGTGGTTTAATATTTAGTTAATTATTTTTTTTTATTTTAAATGAGTTAAACCAGGTTTAATCCATATACTTAATAGATTGGATTATAAATTATATAAACGGGTCAACCCGATAACAACCAATTTATTAGAAAAGTTAGATTGGATTGAGAATATGTATCTATTTAAATAAAAAGGTTTGGGTTGGGTTGAAATTTTCCAACCTATAAATGATTGAACCATTTTAATTTTTTAAGGTTTCGCGGCATGCAACTCCTACTTACGCAGAATTTCCGAATGGTATTAGAGCCAGTTTGCCACTCAACGATTCGAGAGAAAAAGGGTAAATGACTGCACGAAGAAACACTAACCCTTCATCAAGTTGGATCAATCCGATCAAGGGCAGAGTTAGAAGGAAGTCCATAGACTCTGAACTTCGATCACCACCATCGCACTCGGCTCAATACGAGATGAATGATGAAGGGAACGTTCAGGTCCAGTACTACGACAAGCAGAAGCGGGAACAAAAGCAGCAACAATCGATGAATGGCGGCGACGATGTTGGAAATGAGTATGATGAAGAAGAGGGCGAAGAATTCGAGGATGAAGATCAATCTGGAAACGTAGATGTTCATGGAGGAGAAGCTGATGGATGTGAAAGCAAGGGTGACAACGAGTGACCTAAGCTAGCAGATGATGTGCGGAGGAGAAGGATATCGAAGGTTTGTTAATTATACTCTTTTCTTCGTGTTTGATTGCTTTATTACTATATTTTCCATATTTATATGGGAAAATGACTTATAAACCCAACGAAGTTTTCAAACCGTTCAAAAAATCCAATTATGTTTTGTCTGTTCAATAAAACCCAACAAACTAACATTTTGTCTAAAAAAGCCCGACTAACTTGCACTTTGTTCACTTCTCATTTAGGGTCAACCGGCTAATAAAAGTCAACGAATGAGATGGCTTATGACGTATAATTAAATATCGGAAAATGATTTGTAAGACCACGAAGTTTCAAATCCGTTCAAAAAACTCCAATCATGTTTTGTTTGTTGAAAAAAACCCAACGAACTTACGCTTTTGTTCAATTTTCATTAGAGGCAACCATATTCATTATGTATACAACTAGTTGGCAAATGACATGACATTATATTTAATAACATGAAATAAATAGATTAGAATTACGCTTTATATATCGATTTAGGGTTTCGAGAAGAGAAAAACAAACGTTGTCTGTGTTCGAACTCTTGTAATAGCTACTTCTTATTCTTACTCTCAATCGTTGATGTCCAACTCAATATCCACAAAGAAGATATTTGATGATGAAAACCCTTGTAGATGTGGACACTCTTCTTGGATTTGGACATCTAGAACGGAGGATCATCCAGAAAAAAAAGTTTAGGGCTAAATCGATATATAAAGGGCAATTCTAATCTCTTCATTCCATGTCATTAAATATAATGTCATGTCATTTTCCAACTAGTTGTATACCAAATTAATCTGGTTGCCTCTAATGAGAATTGAACAAAAACATAAGTTCGTTGGGTTTTTTTCAACCAACAAAACATGATTGGGGTTTTGTGAACACTTTTGAAACTTCGTTGGTCTTACAAGTCATTTTCTGATATTTAATTACACGTCATAAGCCATGTCATTCGTTGACTTTCATTAGCCGGTTGACCATAAATGAGAAGTGTAAGTTAGTTGGGCTTTTTAGACAAAATCTTAAGTTCGTTGAGTTTTCTTGAACATACAAAAGATAATTGGGGGTTTTTTGAACGCTTTGGAAACTTCGTTGGGCTTATAATTCATTTTCCCTATTTATATCGTTACATTTTGCCTGATTTTGCTGCACTTTTGTTCTTTCAACCTTCTGTGATTGATCTTCTTCGGGAGAGAAGGGGGAAACACAATACCTAATCAAATGATGCGTCGCCTTATCATATCAGATGCCATTTGCATATAATTATATATGAGAAAACCTGTAATTCTTTTCAATCACGTCACAGTTCGATTCACTGTAGTCTTAATCTTCGTCAAATTTGAATGTCTCTAGTCTGTATATGGTAGTCTGGATTTATTTTAAACTTGAATCGACTTACACCCGTGTGAAGTTTTTTTGATCGATGATTTTGATTATGTTTCATTTGCAGGTGAACGAGAAGGTTCCTGATGTCACGCCTACTACAATCGACACCGGTTTGTTCTTTGTGTTGACTATATCAACTTCAAACTTTTAGATTGCTTTAAGATGATGATTGATACAAGATTAATCGATGGTTTAATAGTTAGGGTTTTTGAGCTCACAACTAGCTCTCTAGGAGTCAGAGTGAGTGCTCTTATTTTGGGAATTGAACGAGTCTAGTTCCTCTCAAGCCACTTAAATGATGTTCTCTTTGAAATAGATGTTGATCAGTTAATATGTTGCTATTTTCTTGCTTTTAAGCAACATACTTTCATTTATTTGTGTAATATAGCAACCTACTTGCATTTCATTTTTATTACAACTTTTTTACTTTTAATTACTCTTTTTCTTATTAAGAAATTGTACTTTGAAAATCGGTTTGTGTATTATTTATATATGACATTGCTATGATATTAATTGGGTATTTGTGAAGAAATGAAAGTAAGATGCTATAATAAACAAATCAATGGAAGTACATTGCTAAAAGGTAACTGTTTACAACAACATTATACACTTTTACATTGTTTTTTTTAATAACCTTTTTGTGCTTAAATATTAGATACTGGAATGCCAAAGATCTTTTGATTAAATTTGGTGAAGAAATGAGTCTTCCAGTCAAAAAAGTTGATGCTGAAAAAAAAAGTGTATTGTTCATAAGACTGCTATCATTGGTAATTTGCAGGTACTCAATCGTCACAAACATTTTTCTCTACTTTTTTTTATTTATAAAAAACATGGGTAAAAAATGATGGTTTAATGATTAAAGAAAATAGTTAAGGGGCTAAGTTGACAAAATGGTGAAAGTATGTGGTGCATTTTTGTATTTTATATACCGATATCATAAGTTGAAATTAAAATAAAAAATGAAATAAATATAGGGTTTAATGAGAGCATTATATTATGGGGGAGACAAGGAGGAGGAAGATTCAGAGGGAAGGAGAGCCTTGCATTTCGCATGTGGATTTGGGGAAGTAAGATTTTTAGTATCTTCCTTCCATTAAATTAATTAATTAACTTAATTCTCAATTGCTTATATATTTATATATTTGTGTTGGTGAAATGTGCAAGAGTTCTCCTTGAGGTTGGAGCCAAAGTTGTTGCTTTAGATAATAATAACGACACCCCCTTGCGCTATGTTGCTGCTTATGGAGAGAAAGAATGCGTTGCCCTTTTGCTTGATTATGTTGCTGACATGTAAGCTTATGAAACCACCAACCCAAACAGTACATCAAAAAATCAGTGTTAGTATCAATATCAATATCAGTATCAATATTAGTAGCAGTTTTGTTGGGTTTTATGCAGTACACTACAAGACAAGGACAGTGACACACCTATTGATGGTGCGAAACTGCAGAATTGAGATAATGTACTCATGCTGTTAGAGATGGTGCGAAACTGCAGAATTGGGATAATGTACTGATGCTGTTAGAGGAGCGAGGTCTCATGTTTACAAAACCAAATCAAACATCTGCTACTATGCTACTTAAAAAAACTATCATGTAAACAAATTACGTACCTACATAATACATAATCACTATATATATATATATATATATATATATATATATATATATATATATATATATATATATATATATAGCAATTAGTAGTCAAACCCTAATCAACGTGCCGACATTCTCACCAAAGGTTTATCACGCTAGCTATTCCTAAATTTTAAATCCAGTTTGAGATTTAACTATATCATGTTCAAATTACTAGAATAGAATTATAAGTATTTGTAATTATGGTCCCGTTTGATAGTTTCTGTTTGGGAAACTGCTGTCTGGTAAAGTGCTGTCAGGGAACGTTTTCTGACTGGGAAAGAAACCATGCTGTTTGATTGTACATTTGATTGACTGTGCCGAATGATGAAAAAAAGTAATAATTCAATAAAAAATAAATTAAAAAAAAGTTATTTAAAAAAATTAATAATCCAATAAAGAAAGAAAGATGCGGGGTTTGGTGTATAAGTATAATTGTCTTTCCAGCACATTTAGCCAGAAAGATATGATTTTGGGGTTTTTTGGGAAAGACATATCTTACAGGAAAAGACCCTTCTTTTGTGCAAATCAAACAGTATTTCCGGTCCATTCAGCCAGAAAGATCTATTTGAACCTTGAAAAATACGTATCAAACGGGGCCTATATCTTTATATTTGGTATGCCCCAATTAGACTGAGTTTCACCTTAACAGAGAGTAATATGAAACTTTAGTTTTCACTTAAAATGGGATCACATCCATGTTAAAATCTTTCACTAGAAATAAGTCTCTCGTTTCAGGGAAGGTATGAGCTTATTAAAGGGATGTTCGACAGCCAATTTTTGAGAGTTTTTAGTTTTTAAGAAAAAACTCATAATAAAAAAAGTTTTGTTTGCAGGTATGAACTTTTAGATTAAAATGTAAAAGCTACTTCAAGTAGCTTTGAATGCTTTTTGTTTTTGGTTTATAGGTAATTTTGCACTTTTAAAATGTTGAACAATAAGTAAAAGTTATATCAACTACTGATCATCAATTTCTGATAGCAATCTGTTGCCACCTAATTTTGCTAAACATATTCTAAATGTTATACAAAGTTCTGAATATATTTTTTGAGAAAAGGATTGAGAATGGAAAAGAAACAAAAAGAAAAGATTTTAAATGATTTTATGATAAAAAAAATGTTTCATATTTTTAATTTCTTACCGTTATCAAATATTATGACGGATTTGTGATAACATAAGTTTTTTTTTTCCCCTTCATTTGGAAAGAAACAAACCGACAACTTTTCTTTATTAACAACATTATAAAAACATAAGCTTTTGATCATTTTCCCTTTCCCTTCAACTAGAGAAGAAAAGAAACTGCCTAATTTTTTTTTAGATCAATAACATAAATAAATGTGTTGGTTTATTTGTTTCTAGACCATAGAATTGACTAAATGTGTTGGTTTATTTTAGTTTTTTAGACTAAAAAGGTAAAATTAAAAGTTAAGGGAGTAATTTGCAATTTCAAATAAAAACTTGATAAGCATTACTATATTACATTTAATGTCATAAAGAGCCCCTTAGATTCCCACAGTTATTATTTCTCATCCGTGTTTGGTTAGGATTGAAGTTCTAAAACTGAAAGGAAAAAAAAGGACACAATCTACATTCTAGGGTTCCAACGCCTTTTCAGGTACGATCGTCTTCTGCACATCTTACTAATCGTCTTGACAGGTGAATGCGTGGTTATGATTCGTCAGAAATTTCAACTACCAATACGAAATTTTTATAATTTTTCGCTATAATTTCAGTCAATCTGTTTCTTATAAAACTTCGTATTAATATCGGAAAAATACTACAATTGCAGGAGATACTTTGTGTTTTAGATATAATCTATTGGTGGAGATATGGCTCGAGATAGGGAATTGTCTCGGTCACCGTCGTATAAAAGGCGGAGGTATTCAAGGTCACCGTCGCCGGTGGTACACAGGTATAGCAGCCGACGATACAGAAGCCGAAGAGATAGAAGCAGCCGATCTCCTTATTCTCATAGCAGGTGATTGATACCCGATTAAGATTATCCTAATCCCTGTGCGTTTGATTTTTTAGCAGTCAACTGAATGTAGATTTTTAATTCTTAGTACACTTTTGTGAGTTTTATCAATATTTCTCTATGATTTTAAACAGTTAAGTTCTTATCTTTTACTTCGAGTGATGTTTGGGCGTTATGATATGTGCCATAGTTAAAGTTATGTGATTGTTTTTGGCTTCATCGAGCTTAAAAGAGCATTAACTCTCCAAATTTAAGAACTTTTTTCGGTTTTCTCTGGTACTTGGCTTCTATCTGTACAAATCTAGGATGCTGCAGCCATACTGTGTTTGTGAGATTGTTTCTGTACAAACACAGTTCTTATTATTCAGTCATGAGGAAAAATTTAGAGAGGAACTTTCATCATAGGGTGGAGCAATGATTAATAGATATGGACTGCATATTTGACAGGAGCTTTCACCAGAAACATTGGGTTTTTACTTGAATTCAATATATGCTTTCCCCTTAATGCTCGAATGACATGTAGCAGTATTCATATGAAACCTGTGATATTTGGTTTTGATGACCCTCAAAATCTTTCTCCAAGTTTTTGACTTGAAAACATATCTCGTAAGAGATCCGACTTCAACTAAATCTTGAAAAGGCATATAGAAGAGTCTTGCGAAGAGCATACTAAATGTAACATAACTCAGAAACAATCAATCCATCCCTTTTGTACAAATAAAAAGAAAAAAACATAATAAAGCAATTGCTCCCCTCCAAATGGGGAGTGAGCAGGTGATGGGTGCTGATTCGTGCTCTTTTCTTGCTCGATTGTGACATTTAGCGGTTTCTTGTGATAAAAGATGGAGCTCACAGTTTGTACTTAGCAATATAAGAGGTAACTGTAAATTGCTTTTATCTCTATTGTGCTAGGTCAGACAGTATGGTGGGTATTATGGTCTTATCTGTTATTTTTTTTTAAACATATAAACCATTTCTCATTTGTTTTCTTGTTTTTTATAGACGAAGAAGCCGATCAATATCTCCTAGAAGACACAAGAGTCGCTCACCAACACCAAGGCGTCATAAAAGACAAAAAAGTAGGAGCACCTCATTGTCTCCTTTACCTAAGTCTTCCAGTATTGCCCCTATTGAGCGCAAAGTTGTCACTGAAAAAACCAAAATAGAAGAAGATGAACAAAAGAAAAGGTATATCATTTGCTAGAAACTCTTGTATTATCCTCTTCTCATTTCATCATGCAAATTCTTTTCTTCTTGGATGTACTTGTATCTTGCTCTTCAGATATTTATAGCATTTGTGAAGGCATTTTGAACTCTACTTTGGCATCCTCTTAAAAGATATATACATTTTAAGTGCTAACTCATGCTGAAATTTGAGCTAGAGGATATTATTTTAATAATTGTCATGAATTCACATTTCTAGACTTGTAATGAGGATAACTCTTGTTTTCATGATATATGCTTGGAGAATTTGTGTATATAAAATTCTGTGAGCAATTCCAAATCAGAGAATCCAAGAGTGTGTTTTGTTCATGGATTCCAATGGGTTAGGAATTCAAGATTCCATTCCGTTGTGTATTTGGTTGCCAAATAGATTCCATATTTAACGGATTTTCACCTTCGTGGGGGAGGATGAAAGGAATGGAATTCAATTCCTTTCTTCCTTTTTATTGAAAGACCAAAATACCCTTTACCCAACTAAATAACGCACCTTAATATGAATATATGATATTGGAAACTTTGGATTTTTAGCTTTATAGATTTATGTTGTAATCTAAACATGAAACTATAAACAATAGGGTTTAAAATTGCAAAAAGGTTACTTTGACATTTTTCTCCACAGGCTATATTGAAGGAAGATATTATCATACTTCAGCTATAGTTGTTCAACTAATTGTTTTATTTGATCAGGAACTCGTTAAAGGTATAAAGCATACACAAACATACGCTTATAAATATTGCTCTTGTCGACATAAAGGTCAGTTTGTCATTTGTTAGTGTAAAAAAAGAAAAAGACAAGACAAACAAATACGTATGAAAATTGGAAATATGGAAAATTAAATGTGTCTTTGTATGCTAATAAAGCATATTGGTTTGTGAATAAACGATTAATGACTTTTCTTTTGTTTAATGTTTTTTTGTATATATGTTTTTTTTTTTTTATCAGGCGTCAACAAGAAGCGGAGTTGAAGTTATTGGAGGAAGAAACTGAAAGAAGAGTGGAGGAAGCTATAAGGAAGAAAGTCGAAGAAAGATTAAGTTCTGAATATATTAAGATGGAAATTAAGATACGATTGGAGGAGGGAAGGAAGAAAGTTGTGAGGGATGTTGTTGAGCAACTTGAGAGAGAGAAAGAAGCTGCAGTTATTGAGGCTACAAGAAAAGAGGTATTTATTAAAATTTTTAAAATTGTTTTTATGGGTTGTTTTTTTTTTTTTTTTTATTTAAAAAAAATAAAAAAATAAAAATAGGAGCAAGCGCGAAAGGAGAAAGAAGAGTTGGAAAGGTTAGTAGAAGAGAACCGAAAGAGAATTGAAGAAGGTCAAAGGAGAGAAGCAATGGAGCAACAAAGAAGGGAAGAAGAACGATATAGGGAACTTGAAGAACTCCAAAGACAAAAAGAAGAAGAATTACATAGAAAAAAACAACAAGAGGAGGAAGAACGTGCAAAACAACAAAAACTACTCGGTAAAAACAAATCACGCCCAAAATTGTCATTTGCAATTGGGTCAAAGTAAAATCAAGACCAAGGTTTCTCATTTTCAAAGATTAAAGGATCATGTCATGTCATTTATCAAATGTTTGTATCAATTGATTTCGGTTGTTTGTAACATGTTTGTTAATCCCTTTTTTTTTTTTTTTTTTTTTTTTTTTTTTTTTTTATATAGTTTTTGGACCTTGTTAAAAGGACTTAATTTTATTTTGGAAAAGGTAAAATGATATTTAGTCGCAACGTTTTATTTAGGAATGAAATCTTTCAAAAGAATTGGAAGATGTAAATTGTTATGTGCTTGGTTGAACGAAAATGAAATGGAATTTAGTATATGTTAAGGTTATTTCGGTCTTTCAATGAATTTTAGTCGTTAATGAATTTTTCAAAACTGTCTTATTTATGTGTTTTTAACAGGGTATTGTAGTTAATTATTGGGTAAATTTTAGGGAAAAGGTCAAAAGTAGCCATTATAAAGCAAATTATTCCATTTGTCCGGTTTTAGTTGTTCAATTTATTTTTGTGAAACTTTTTTTCCAAAAGTTTAATTCTACATACTTTGTTAAAGTGATTTTGGAAAGTTCAGTGCACACAAATTTGATAAAGTGATTTTGGAAAGTTCATTACTAAAGTGCACAAAAATAAGTTGAGGGGACTAAAAGTGTAAAAAGTCTCCAAACCGAGGAGTCCTCTGAATTGCCATTGCCAACCTTTTTATGAAGATACACCTGAAAATCAAAACTTTGGCGTGATGTCTTTAAAAGAGTAAACGATAACACTATTACAATTTACAAACCCCTTGAAACTTTTAACTTTCTCGAAACCCTCTAATGGAATAATTTAAAAGGTGAAGATCCGTAGTATAACTATTATGCATGACCACGCCTTCATAAGAAAATTCAATTTGTGAATGAATTCATTAAAATTATATATTCCGCAGACCGACAAAAACCGACCCATAACAGTAAGAAATCTATTATTAATAGGAAGAGATTGATACGTATCTTTGTATGTAAATAGATCTCCTATAGTATATGAGTTATCTCTTATTCCATCGTGTATTTAAACAAAGGCAAAAGCCTCTTTCATGATAAGTCAATTTTCCAATAAACGTATTAATTTTTTCATGGTATCAAACACAAGTTCTCTAGCCTGCGGACCCTAAAACAATACCGCCATGACCGGAGACATCGGTAAAGGGAGTGGTGAGGAAACACACCACCGATAAACCATCCTCCGATCTAAATTATCCATTCTATATCCACCCAAACGATTATCCCCGACAACTACATGTTAATGAATGCCTCAACGACAACAATTATGCCAACTAGGCAAGAGAGATGAACGCTTTCTTGTTTGCCAAGAATCATGCAGGATTCATTGACGGGACTATAAACCAACTTAATGACAGATCACCAGAATTGAATGCTTGGCAACAAAGCGACGCCATAATAAAGGGTTGGTTGACTACACCAATGGAAAAAGAGATACACAATAGTGTCAAGTATGCACACGTTTTGCGTATGAGTTAAAAAGACCCCTAACAACAATGAGTTAAGATAATCAAATCTATTTCAGCCTATTTTATTACAAAACTGAAAGGCGTATGGGATGAGATCCAGTTGACATCTCCAACACCAAGATGCACTTGCGGCATGTGTACATGTGATTTAGGAAAGAGACTAGTTGAAGCAAAGGAGAAGGAACACATTTATGAATTCCTCATGGGACTTGATGATGTCTTCGACATTGTTAAAACGCAAATACCAAGTACCAAGCCAATGCCTTTTCATGGTACCAATTATCACCTTGTGTCAAAAAATGAGATGAGCAACAATGAAACATTACCGTAGCAAGAAAAACAAATATGGAAGCCTCCGCTCTTCAAATGCGTTTGTCTGTTGTTGATAAAATCCACACTGAAAAAAGAAGGTCAATCGGGAAAACATGAAGTGCAAGCATTGTGGGAAAAATGGCCACACCATTGAAGGGTGTTTTGAGAAGATATGATACCCTGATTGGTGGGACACACGTCAAAAGAAACCCAATACAAAACCAAGAAAGGCGATAAAGCAAAACCCGAAGTTGCAAACGCGGAACAGGAAACTAGCCCCATACATGGACTCACTCTTGAGCAATATACCAAACTAATGAAGCAACTAGGTGATACTCAGAAACCATAGATCAAATGACAGGTAAATTTAATTTCAAACCTACTTGGATCATTGATTAAGGAGCCACCATATATGTTGCTTGCTGTGAATCAAATCTCTGAAACTTAAAGAGAATCGACAGTGGCATACCAGTAAGTATACCTAATGGTGACAATGTTCTAGTCAACAGTTTTTGTAGTGCACAATTACCAAATGACATGAAGATTGATGATGTCTTGTTCATACCAAAATTTAAATGCAATATACTTTCCATAAGCAAAATAACCAATGACCTAAATTACTTTATGACTTTCTTTCCAAAATTCTGTTTTATTCAGGGCTTACGCTCGAGGAAGCTGATTGACATGGATAGATGCGAGGGTGGTCTATACAACATGGAAGGAATGGATGAAAGAGTAAAGATCATGTAAGTAAGGATGGACACAAAGATATGGCACAAGAGACTAGGTCATGCCTCTAAAAATAAACTTCAAAATATTTGTTCTATAATGCTCAATTTCTGGTACGTAATTAAATTATTAAAGTATTATTTTTGAGCTACTCGACGAGTTAGTAGCCCTAATTCGTCGAGTAGATGCTAGAGAGGACATGAGGTTTAAAGGGTCTACTCGGCGAGTCTAAGCATGGACTCGATGAGTAGGTCTGCCAGGAGGAAACCCTATTTTCGGGGTTTTGCACCCTATTTAAGCCACTTAATTCCCATTTGGGCCTCCTTTACCAGCCTCCATGTCCTCCAGAAACCCTAATCCGATTGAGTGATTCTCCTTTGAGATTTTGAGTGTGTTTTTGTGTTATAGAAGATAGTTGGAAGAGCTTGGAGCTATCAAGCTTGCGGAAGAGGATCAAGATCCAGGATTACATTCATCTTTGGCAGCCTTCTGAGGTAAAAAGCTCTTAGCTTGATAACCCATAGCTTAGATCTCCTTTAATGTTGATTTGTGGATCTTTTTGACCCTTTTGAGTAGGATAAGTTTCTTCTCATGGGTTGTATGCCAAGCAATCCCTCTTTCCTGTGATATTTAGCCTCTAGAGTCATAAAAGGAGTCTTGAACCCGTTTCCATCCAAGCCATGGTTATGCTCATGGAAGTAGGTTGCTATAACTTGAGTTTGGGTCCATTTGAGGCGTGCAAAGCCATCAAGTCTCCAACTTTATAGAAATAGACCATGGAAACGACCTAGATCTGTATTTTGGAGCTGTAGAACGGTGAAATCAGTTAACTAGGTTAGATCTGCACGAGACTCGGCGAGTTCATTAGGGGACTCGATGAGTCCGATGAAGAAACCTCGATGATGTTCATAGGACTCGGCGAGTTGTGTAAGGAACTCGGTGAGTTGGATGATCTTGTCCCTTTTCTGATTATGCCAGGGCTCGGCGAGTCTGAGGATGACTCGACGAGTCAGTTCGACCAATCGCGATGACAAGTAGCTTGGGAACTCGGTGAGTCATGGGGTGACTCGGGGAGCCAAGTCGCGATTCCAGGGTTTTGAGTTCTAGGACTCGGGGAGTCACAAGGCTGACTCGGCGAGTTTGGTCAACTTGGAAAGTTGACCTTGACCAAGATGTTGACTTTGACCAGGGGTAAAACGATCGTTTTACCCTAAGTATAGTTATCAGTTTTTGACTAAGTGTCATTATGGAATTTATAGCCGGAGAGTCGCCGGAGCAACAGACAAGGATTCCTCACCCAAATTTTCAACAATCAGTCATTCGAGGTGAGTTTCCTTTCAGTAGGGACGGGTCGAAGGCACCAAGGCCGGCCCATCTATATGATATGTTAATAGCTGAGTGTGGGTGGGGCCCAAATCTCGTAGTAGTCTAGTATGGGCGGGGCCCGATTCTCTTAGTATTACTTGAACATAGATATGTGATTACTTGGTAGATATACTTGTTGTCTGTGTGATACTTGTATGCATGTTAGTAGCGAAGTGTGGGCGGGGCCCGAATCTTCATGAGAGTGGGCGGGGCCCATGTCTCCTAGTTGTATGATATTTTTATGATATGTGGTAGTTTGGGGAGACTCACTAAGCTTCGTGCTTATAGTTTTAGTTTTGGTTTTAGGTACTTCCGGTAGCAAGGGGAAGGGCTCGGGGTGATCACATGGCACACACCATAATATTCAGTCTGGGATTATTTTGAGACTCTGATATTTTATCATATGTTTTGTCACAATATTTAATACGACATTTTGAGATACATGATGTACGGTTTTCTTTATGATTATGGGTGATTTATGGTTTTATAATAATTTTCAAACAAAATTTTTGGACCGTGTTTTTGGGATGTTTCAAGTTCTATAGGAACTATCATAGATTTAGAGCAATGTGACTCATGTGTAAGGGCTAAACAAACCCGACTCCCTTTCTTTGACAGTTCAATAAAAAGTTTTAATTGTTTTGATTTAAGTGATCGTGATATATGGATGTGTATCACACGCCTTCATTATCTGGTGCACAAATATGATCACATGCGCACTTTTGGGTGTCTTGTGTATGATAAAGAGAATAAAGTGGGACAATATAAGTTCGATGAAAAGGGGAGACCAGGGATTTTTGTTGGCTACCTGCAAGCACACAAGGGTTATTGGATCTTTGATCTAAAGGACAATAAAATTATTTATCACGGGATGTAATATTTTTTGAATCAAAATTCCCTTATGAAAAGGAAAATGAGCCGTTACCTACTGATGACAACTTGGATAATGATGTATTTGATGATTTTGGTTAAGTTCCTAATCAACAAGATGCTGAATTTGACAACAATGAAAAACAAAGGCAGCATGATGAGTTGTATTTACACCACACTAATGTTGATAAACAAAATGGAGATGATCGTGAACCACGACCTCCAAACAACCCTATAACCATTGGTCACTCTCTACCCAACGCTAATCAAGCTTCATCCACGATCAGTGAGCTTTTGTGGCTTAGATGGCTCTTAACTTGTAACATCCTATATCGGATCATCTGAGAGTTAGGGTTTGTGGGCTGCAACCCGGGCATGAGGAAGTCTCGAGGTTGCGATGAGTTGCTAGAAGCGTAGAGCATCTTGACACCTTTCCGAGGATATGAGATTCATTGGAAACAAACTTGTAACGAAGGAGCCATGGTAGTTTGAAGATTTGGCAAGTTTAGCCCTTAATGTGATAATGTGTGGCAATTGAGTATGCTGGGCGTAATTATGCGTACGCTCAGCATACTAATGTGCGTGGAAGAAACGCGAAGGCCACCTAGTATGTGGGGCGTAGTAGGTCCTGGAAGAAAACCCTAATGTGTTGAGGTGTCCCTATTTAAGGAACTACATGTCTTCACATTCGACCACCATTTCCAGCACCTTACCTCCCTCAAAACCCTAAATCTCGTTTTTTTTAGCTTGTGTGAGCATTGGAGGCTTATGAAGTGATATTATGGAATCCTTTTGAGAAGAAGGAACTTTGAAGGAAGAAGAGTTGGTATTCAAGCTTTTGGATCTTAGTTCCTTTGTGGATGGCGCAACATTTAGAGGTATCAAGCTCAAAGCTTTGCTCTTATTTTGCATAGTTCATTTAAAGGTCCATTTTAGGGTTTATGTCCCCAAAGCTGGAAGCTTTATGAGTTGGTCCACCCAGAGCCTTATACCTGATGTATTTAGACGCTAGAGTTCATAAAAATGGAGTCTTGGTTGTCAAGACCTCCCCATTTAAGAGATATGAGGATTTTTATGGTGAATGAGTGAGATTATATGAGATCTAGACTTATACAGCCTTGAGGGGGCTTAAAGTCACCAACTTTATGCTATAAGAGACCTTATTGGACCGAGAACTGTGGTGGCAGTCTTTGTCTTAATGAGTTAAGACCAATAGAGTGGAATAAGCTAGACTAGGACGTACGCTGAGCGTACTCCACTTACGCGCATCAAAGCGCTGAGCCACCCCCGTTGCATGCATGGCTAGACGTACGCCCAACGTACACGCCGTGTGTTGACCTCTTCGTTGACTTTTAGGGTTTCGAGCAAACGTGGACTTTTGAGGGGCAAAAGGGTCTTTTTACCCTCCTGGGACTTAGTAGAGAAGTTGACCTAACATTATGGGATATTCATGTCATGTGTTAATTGGTGGGGATTGTGACATATGTTAAGCGGGGATTAGATTAGCAAGTCGGGTGCAGGAGTTGCTTACGCTAGTTGCGAGGTGAGTCTTCTCACTATGCTTACCTTGAGTGGTAATTTTTATGTGTGGCCAGAGGGTCTTATGTGCATGAGCTGTGTAATGAGATATCCTGCTATTTGCTTTGTGTTATGCTTTCTGTGTATTATATTGAGATGCTGAGTTGCGGGACCGGAGGGTCCATCTGAGTTGTGGGACCGGAGGGTCCCACTGAGACACATTGACCAGAGGGTCTTATTGAGTTATAGCCTCGAGTGGCTAATGAGTTGTATGTGGTATTTTGGGGAACTCACTAAGCTTCGTGCTTACCGTGTTATATGTTATGTGTTTCAGGTTTTTTTCAGGATTGCGGGAAGGCACCGGTTTGATTGTACACACTAGAGAAAGAGCTATGTTTAGAGGATCCTGGAATATAATCAAACAAACATGGAGTTGCGTTTGTAAATTAAATAAATGAGATTTTTATAAAACGTGTTATGAGAATTATGTGATTTAAAAATGAAAAAAATTGTTTGAAAATTTACGGTGTTACATAACTGATCTTGAAGCTTCAAAATCTAGACCTGCCACACTATACCGTGACAACCAACCTACTAGATACATAACAAACAATCATGTGTTTCATAAATTTACAAAACACGTTGAAATAAATTGTTATTTTGTTCGTGAACGGGTCGAGTTTGGTGAGATAAAACATGTTGCAATAAGTGACGATGAATAACCAACTGACATATTTACCAAACCTCTTGGCAATGTTCGTTTTAAATATCTATTTGGCAATTTGGGCGGTTGTGATCTCCATACTACTCCAACTTGAAGGAGAGTGAAGAAAGCTATTATTAGTAGGAGATAGAGATACTATCTTTATATTTAAATAGAACTCCTATACTTTATGAGTTATCTCTTATTCCATCGTGTATTTAAACAAAGACAAATTCTCTTTCAATGATAAGTCAATTTTCCAATTAAGGCGTATTAAACTTTTTAGATTCCATCGAAACTTCGTCTTCACAACAATCCTCTAAGCGAGTCCTACATAATTTTCTTGTAATGCAAATCCCAAGGAGCACAATTGTTAATAAAAGTGATATTGACATTCGTCCCAATTGGTCAACATACATGGGCCTCCCTCTTAGCTGCCATCGAGCATTAGACATTTGTCTGATATGAGTGTGATACCCCCTCCTTTTCATGTAGAAGGCAAGTATAAGGCACAAAAGGATGGTTGTTCATACACACTTTTGAGAAAAATGCATGTTTGATAAATGATTTTGGATTTAATGTTTTACTTTATAAGCAAAATATACTTAATAAACTAAGTGGAAAATGATGGGTTTATTCATTAAGACATTTATTTATTTATTTATCAATTATACTTATCCTAAATTTCAGTTTTATAAACAGCGTCCATTTCTTCTGATTTTATGTATATATAGTTTTCTCCAAGATTGAAGATCACATCACATATATATGTAGATTTGCATTAGGTTTTTCTTGTTCGCAACTTCACAAGGTACTCAACAAGGTACTCATTAATTAGTATTATTATCATTATTTTATTGTTTATTTTCCCTTACATACTTTTTAGTCTACCGACTATTTTATAAGAAATATACATCTCATTCTTTGCTACATAAAATGCAAAAAAAATATCTCATTTCTACGTAAAATTCACAAAAACCTTTACTGAAGTTGTTACTCTTTTACTCTACAAAAACTTTCATATATAATTCCTTAATGCAAACTAATATATCATACTTTTATTGTTATTAAATAAACCGCATTCGTTACTCATTTTTAAACATGAAATACAATAACAATTTATTTATATTTAGGTTGCTGGGGTACGAGTCACCCATTCCACACCAAATTTTGGCACATCATAGGCCACACTACTCTCCATACAACACAAATATCCACCACACCATCACACCAAACCACTTTAATTTCCAAGTCATTTTATCTTTTATTTTTGAGTTTCTTTTATTATTATTTTTTCATTTTTCATTTTTTCAGTAATTATAAAAATAAATTATATAATTTTATAAATTTTTTTAAATAAAAACTTACTATTTAAATAAAAACATAACATTTAAATTGAAAATGAAAATATTACAAGACATTCATGAGTTCTTCTTGTTTGTCGTTTATGTTTAAGTCGTTTCTGGTTGTCGAAGTATTTCCATGTGCCGACGTTTTAAAACATTTTTTTTGTTGTAATAATATGTGTTCTTGGGATTTCGCTTCAATTTCCGCCATATGATTCGTTTTCCCGTCACTTCCCTTTGCATGTTTTGCCGTGCGCTTCGTCTTGTCACATCCTATCAGTCGTCGAGAAGGAGAGATCTCTTCAATATCGTCTGAAATTTCATCTATCGTCATTAAGGTCAATGTGATTCATTGGAAACGTTGACCGAACTCAAATTTCGTGACCTCTTAGATTGCATTTCCGACGACGTTGGATAATGATTCCAATTAAATATTCAAATTATGAATTAATTGATCTAGCAATTCTTATCAATGATCATGCGAACTAATCTTGCCTATAATGAATATCAAATTCTTTCTTACATATTCAAGTTAACAATTATATTATCTAACTATAGGATTTGGTCAATCACTAGTTCTAACAATTTATTGTCATAAAGTAATTAGGATAAAAGTTCATATAGTCACATTGGTCCTCTAAACTATAATAAATTTAGTAGTAGATAATAAAAATGGAAACTTTGCTATATAAGGTAAATGATCAATCATACATAATAAATAATCAAACCTTATACATCCATCTAACAAATCAGACCATAGTATTTAGGAATCATGTACATTTAAGCGGAAATAACAGAGCCCATAAGCTCTATTGAAAAATAGAAAACAATCATAATAGTACTGCTAAACATGATGTCTAAGACAAACCGAATGATTAAATAACGTTTCTAAGCTTCGATCTTCAAAACTATGATTCAATCTTGTTTTTCAGCCTTCAAATCGACCCACAAGGATTATGGACGACTTTATCTAGCATGCATAATGATAATTTCAATCTCTATACCCAAGACTTAAGTTATACAATGTCTTTATTATATAAATAAGCAATTAAACATAAAATAAAAGAGAAAACCAGAACGAACTCCCTTTAGATATATGGTGGTGAGATTCAATGATTTTTGTGGGTTTCTTGTCGATATAATGCTTGAATCTTTCGGATAAATTTTTCTGGCAATTGAACATCATTGATAACATTGGACTCTTGGTAGTAGAATTTGGCCTACAGTTTCTTAACATACGAAGTGTGAATGGATCTGGAGCGTAGTCGCGACGTGAATAAGTGAACGTTGCATCGTGCATCTTCAATTTTTGGTAATGTCTATAGCGATGAAAATGATAGCCACGACACATGTTTGCAAGGCCCGCATCCTGAACTTCAGAAAATTATATTTTTGAATCGCTAACCGAAATTGACGTGGAAAAATATGGATCTGTCATTTTCCAGTCTCCCATATACGCTCTCTTCTAGTAAAAAGGTAATTATTCATGACATGCTCCTTGAATTCTCTATGTCGAAAATCCACCTCACACTTAAGCTTTTGTCATTCCTCTTGTTCTCTTATTCTAATTGATGTTGCTACTGTGCTCCTAATTATGACAACGGTGGTCGATACGATTGCTCAATGGGAACTTCTGGAATCTATATAGTGGTTCGCATCGTGTTATCCTTCTCGCCGCGTCATGATTTTTGCATAGTTGCATCACTTTTTTTTCTGGATTTTTCGACCTCTTCATTAGGTTGATCGGTTTTTGACGGTTCTTTAAAGTCTTCAGGAATCAGAGGATAGAATGTAGCACCGCTTATGGTGGTTGTTACCTTTACTTGTTCTTGTGGCCTTTCCATGGCATTGCTCGGGAACAACTTCAAAATGTTTTGTAGGAATAATTGAGAGAGATGAACGATTTGTTTTTCGGTGTTTAGGATCGAAGCTTGCTGAATCCTTAAAGTGACATCGATGTCATTGTGTCGCTTGTCACTATTGCTTTATTGTATTGTTTTCTTTATTGTATTCTTCACACTTTTGCTTCCCGTCCATATTGTTTTTATCTTTCACAAATAGCACACTCCAACTCTCTTCTTCTCATTCTCATTTAAACCACAATCCTTTGTAAGAATGGGACCACTATAATTTTCGAAACCCTCTTGCATACCGTGGATCGTTGCATTTATCTTTTTCACATCTTGACACATATTATCGAGCTTTGCATTAAGAGCCGCTAGATCATTTGAACTATCCTCTATTTCTCATTTTCTATTCTTTTTCGAGTGCCATTGGTGTGAGTGATGAACAAATTCTTTTATTATTTCTCTTCCTGCCTCGAGGGTCTTCTCCGTAAGAGATCCTTACGAGTCTACAAGTAATCGACTGCACCCATTTATACTGATAGATGGCATTTTATGCATCTTTTAGGGTAATTTTTATTAAAATTTAGCATCATATTTTACACATTTGCAAATCATTAGTTTAAATAATGTTTAGCTCATGTTTATCGTCAGAATTCCAGTATTGCTCATGTTTTTATGCTGTTTTCAGGTATTTCGAGTGGATCGGTACTTTGGGAGTAGCTTTGGATGCATATTTGGAGCTTAAAGGAGCTAAAAAACCCAAGGAAGCTGGGTGGATTCACTAAAACTGAAGTTTTTGCGTCCGAATAGTGAAATTTTATCACTTCTATGATTGCATAAACTGGTCGAGGTTTTCTAGGGTCGAAAAATATCAGTCTGAGAAAAAAGTCAAAAAATGCGATTGCATTTTCCTATTTCTGCAATCACATTTGTCTATTTTGGATCCAAAAAGTTCATAAATAGTAGCGTACTTCATTAAACGGTAAATCGGGAAAATTTGCGCAAAAATGCGATCGCATTTTTGCATATATGTGTGACACCCGACTTTTCGTAATAAGTGTTATTTTATGAAATATAGATATTATGAAAGCGATAGGTGAGATAAACCCTAGAAAGGGTTAATTTTTAGATATGCTAATTATTAAATTATTTGTGAAGTGATGAGAACAAATCTCAGATCGTTTAGATCTTTCATAGGTATATTGATGAAAAACAAACAATTTAAACACAATACGCTTTTGAACACAATATGGAATCAAAGTAAAACTTATGATTCAAATATAGTCACGCCTCAGCAGAGCTCGATGAAGAACTTCCACTGTAGAGGCGAGCTAGGGTTTACAATACTGATGAGAAAAATAATAAGGCGTTACTTACTAATGATGCATGCATGCACCTTAAATACTAAAACCCTAAAGTAAAATAATGCATGGTTGGACAGACCCAAACCGTCTACCAAAACTGGGCTAAGGACCGAGCCCATGATGCAACACTATAAGCCCAACAATCTCCCCCTTTGCGTCAAATGGAGCGAGAAATTATTTCTGTTGAGTAGGCTTCACTGTCTTCACAACTTTGAACAACCGAGGAATAATAGCAAGAAGAGTTTTCCGAAATTGAATATACCATCTCAGCATGTCAGTAAACAACTTCTTGTCGGCTGCTGAGTTCTGATTACACCTCTGAATGATCTCTAAAATATGCTCCAGGCAAGCAGTTGAGAACAGGTGCTTATCAACAAGAGCAAACATGCATTTTTGACCTTCGCCCCTGAGAAACATCACAGTGTGATATTTTGAGTCAATTTTCCCTTTGATCATTGAGTTTATATAACCAGATCTTCCCATTGGTTTGATCGTGGTTCGCTTGTGAATAGCCGAGGCGATTTCTTGATCCATCTTTGCTACTTCATGAATGTAGCAAACAAGCATTCGCTTGATATGGTCTATAATCGGCTGATACTCTTGAGGATTCGACATCAAAATGTTGTTGAGGAGTATCCAGTCGTGAAGGTTGAGGTTAGGCAGATCAGCAGAGAGAAATTATGAACCGAGCCTTCAGAGCCTCAAGTCACTTTGAATTTGACGTTGATGAACTTCCCGGCCGAATAAGGCTTGAGTACCTTGACAGTTGTAATCTTCTGTGAGCTCCAGGTCAAGTACTGTGGCTGAGCGAACTCCAGATAAAACTCTAACAGATCACGATCCCCCTTTAGGTCTGGAGAGGGGATGACAGCAGTTGAGTTGAAGCAATGAAAGATAAAAGCCTTTCGAGTGATTGACATGTCAAACTGTGCATCCTTCGAGTTTTCAAGGCCGATCGACATGACAGGTTCAAGCTTGTTGAGAGAAAAAATTTGAGACACACTTGAACAAAACGGTTAAAACAAGTATATAGAGGAATAGTTAATCTCGAAGGATCTGTTAGCTCAACAATAATATTAATAGTTAGAAGTTAGCGAGTTAGATGCAGAAAGTAAAGTAATGTAAATGATAACAATTGTTATATCAAGTATACACATAAGTTGATTCATAACTTGGAATGCATTCAAACCAATGTTAGTAAGTGAGATCAAACTTAGTGATTAAGTCAAAAAGACTTGCTCTGAAGAGTGATTGCAATCTGCTATGTAACAGTAGGAAGTATGGTTGAGTAAGAAAGAAACAGAAAGGATAAATCCAGAGAAGATGTATTAGAAAGTAAAGATCCGTGTCTGATACAAAGAGCATAGTCTCTATTTATAGAGACGCAAGAGTTACAAAACAGAAGGTTTTCTATGTGTAGCCATGAAAGGTCTACTGGACAATAGAAATAAAATAGATGTCCGCATCAATTTTCGCAAAGTCGTACACAGTTTCCATCAAGAAGTTGATGGCCCGATCGAGTGCAGTCTTCAATTTTGGTTGCGTCTCAGCCTTGTTCTGAAATACTTTGGCTATGAGAAACACTTCTTCCGGGTTCATGTTGGGAAAGTATGCTTGGGTGCGAATGTAGTCATGTCCCCTTCCGGTGATGGTGTATTCGAAGAATTCTGCCTTCATAAATTTCCGAACTTTGTAATTTACAACTGCGGATGGCCGGTCATTGGACCATATGTGCTCTATGGGGGAGGAATTTTTAGTAAAGAATTGTGCAAGTCTCTCAAACTCCATAGGCAATCTCTTGGCATCAGGAAGGCTTTGGTCAAACTTCTCAAATACCGTGAAATATTTGGCATTAGGTGAAATGGGAACATCCCAGTAGCCATCCGAAGGAGGTTCTGCATATGTGAGGTGGGGAACATAATCTTCATCTTGCAGCCTTCGGTGAGGATTGACCCAAGAGTTGATAAGGGTTTCATCCATGACAGTATCGAAGCCACTTAGCCTCCATATTTCTTCAGCAAGTTTAGCTGACCTCCAGTATTTCTTCTTTTGAGTTGTGGTAGGAGAATTGGTTGAGCTTGGAGAGAACATGTGTTCTGAAAGGAGTTTGAAGTGTGGGGGAGTTTCAGGTTTTTCTAGAATAAGAGGTGGAGAGTGATGGGATGCTTGCGGTGAAGGATTTTTTTCAGTGATGATGGGAGGACTCTGATGTGGAGTTGGGATTTTTTCAGCAATAAAGGGAGAAATTGATGTGGTGAGATTGAATGATGGGAGTGCTGAGAGTGATGTGAATGATGGGCTTCTTCTTCATCACTTCCCTCTCTTGAGGAATGCATCCCCGGAGCTTCCTCAAGCCAAGAACGAAGGCCATCGACCTTAGAGAAAACTTCTTGGAATTGGGATTTCATGGCATCAGCCAGCTGCTAATTATTGGGAATAGAAGGATTGAAGAGAAGTTTGTGGATGTCTTTGACCAGAAGAAGGATCTCAGGACCATGAAAGTTGGTAGTTATTGAGTGCTACAGCTGGTTGATTGTGGATTAAAGAACAATAATTACGGACTCATAAGCTGAGTGAGTCTCAGCAATCAACCTTTTAGAATCGGAGGCTTGATCCGAAATGGCTGCCTGAAGATCCTTTTTAACTGCAATGACTTCAGAAATGAGTCGATCAGCAGTGGCCAAAAATTCCTTGTGGTCAGCTTTGCAATTATTGTCTAGGGAGCGGATCCCCATTTCAACTTTCAGGGAGAGACGTTTTGCTGCCAATCTTTCACGAGTTTCTAGTCGCTCAATCCTTTCAACAAGCGATTACGGTCCTGGAATATCATCTGGTTGCGGTTGAATTGGCTTGACCACAGCCAGGATTTGATCAACTTTGGCTTGAAGAGATGAGAACTCTTTCCTGGTCACCACATTCTTCTTCTTCTTCTTCTTCTTCTTCTTCTTCTTCTTCTTCTTCTTGGGTTTGGAGGTGGAGTGGTGGGAGCCACTTGATTCTTCACCTTCATCAAACATCATTAAATCATCATCTGAGGGAGAGGATCTGTTTACCTCCTGAATGTCGTCATCATCCATACCCTAAGTGGGAGCAGAGCTGATTTCGATCTCGGGTTCTTCATCTTGAGAAGCTTCAAAAATTGGAGTAGGAGGAACTTTGGATGCTTGTTGGGCAGCTGCATCTGCATGTTGTTGTTGAAGAGATGCAGCCATTTGATCCATTCAACTTTGAACTTTGAGGATGGTGGCTACGGTATTGGCATTGCTGATAGCATTTGCCCAATACTTAGCCACGGTTTGAAGTTCTTGTTCTTTCTGTTGTTGCTGCTTGATTTGCTGATCTTTATGGGCTTGGAAGGCCCTTCTAAAAGCTTCATACTTCTTGATTTCAGCTTCGGTAGTTGGTTGATAACGGCTCCAAGAATCACTAGATTTACTATCGTCAATTCCTTGAGTTCGCACCAAGGTGTCCCTTGGGTTCACGGATCCTTGCACATTAGTGCTCACCGTGGCTAAACCACCTGAAACAGATGTAAGTAGAGTAGGATTTCCTGAGTGTCCTTGGTCTCCTTGACCCGTGGTCAAGTCTGGCCTCAACTCAGTTCTGGGATGGGCAGAAGAAGCGCCCTGCGGTTGGGAATGTATTTGCAGTGTTTGGGTGACTGATAAAAGGATGGAGTTCAACTCCTCAGCAGAAAAGAAGTGCAGTCGGGAAGCCCTGGAGACCTTAGGGCGAGAACCAGTATCATCCCTTTGGGGTCATATTGGTGGGGTGTCTCCACGATATGATGAAACATGCTCACTTGATGAGCTTGAGTGGTATTCGATGGTTGTATTGAATGGATCTGCGGCAATACCAAGGACTACCCAAGCCTGTGGAGAGGCTGAGGTATCAGTCCGGTCACGCATTTGGCTAGTGGTAGTGGTTTTTCTCTTTTTGAGAAGGGCAATAGGTAGCGCATCCTCACGGGAATCATTGTCAGATATAACGACAGTTTTTGACTTACGCTTCTTTGTGGTTGTGGTTGCCTTGGGAGTATTCTTCTTGGGAGTTGGAGGGGTTTTCTTTGATGCTAACTGTTTTCTTCTCCCAGAGACATTGGAAAAAGTGGTAGAGGAAGGGACTGCGGTACCTTTAGGAGAAACAACTACGGATGGAAGAGGCGGGGTAGGTGGGTATGGGTCAATACCCTCCGTAGCCTCTACGTGGTCAGAGACATCAGCAGTCTCAAGACCAAGGGTTGGAAGTATGTGGTTTGGGAGTTTGTGAATAGTTCCAAAGGGAGTTTGATCAGATGAGGGAGAGTACCTTTTAATATCCTTGGCGATGAAGAAGTTGATGTCGTCTCCCATACTGATGCCTGCATCAGAATGAAGATCCAAGATGCACAAGGACTAAAACCTAGCAAAAGTGAGCTCGGTTGGTTTCTCCTTAGGGATTTCCTTGGGAATGTACTGAAGGAAATCCTCCCAAAGGATTTGGCCGTAGTTGACATCGTGGCCAGTGAAAATACTCTATACAAGTTCCAGCAGTTTAAGGCCCATATTATCGATGCCTCCGGTTCTACCAGAGAGACTGCGGATGACATAGTGGCATACGTATTGCCACACTGCGGGCATTTGGTTCTTCTTGAATTCACCGATGCCCTTAATCTTCTTTTGGTATCCCATCTGATCGAGAGCAGATGTGATGTCGGCCATTGACGGGGTGAAAAACTTGATGGAAGGGTGAATCAAAAGATTGTTGGTGTTGAGAAACTTTTCTTTTGACAGTATAACCAGGGAATCGTCAACTAGGTTGAGATGAACTTCTTGGAGATTGTTGAGTGGTCGATATGCAGAAAAAGCACATTTGAAGAGTGTAGATACTGGAACCACGTCTGTGAAAGCATCGAATGGACCATACAAAGGATGATTCTTTAAGAACTTGATCATCAATTTGAGTGGGGCATTGTATGAGGGATGATCATCGAAGATTGCTCTGAAATTACTTGAAGCAATCGTGGGTGAGTCTGTGGGGTTGGAGCTTCGTGATCCAGAGGGCTTAGCTGGTTTCTTTGACACACTTGATTTCACCATTGTTGATTTTGAAAAAGCTTAAAGAATTCAGAGAAAGATTGAGGGTTTTGAGAGTGTAAAGGTTTCTTTGTGAAGAGGAAAAGGGGTTTTATGGTGATTTGAAGGAGCGGAAAACATAAAGGTTTTGACCTAGGTGAAATTGGGTAAAAGAAAATGGTTTATCTGTGAAAAAGGTATCTTTAATCTTAACCACATGTTAAAATAAAAAAGATTAAAATTGGGATTAACCAAAATAATGTTGCATTAAATGAAATGTCAGATTACGTCTTGAGATCGTGTGGAAGGGGGGGGGGGGGTGAGAAAAATCCGTTGCATAAAGTGGAAGTTGTAACGGATGGGATGGTTTGGGTAATAGGAAGAGACATTTTAGAGGATTTGATTTGGAAAATCTTTTATTTTGTCATCATACCTAAAATAGGTCTGACATGAGGTTATGGGAGAGAGGAATGTGACAGTTACTGAGAGGAATGTTTTTTTAATGTTTTATTTAATGAAGGATCATTAAATAGCACACTATGTTTTTTTGTTGTTTTTTTTCAAGAAAAAAAATTGTTTGGAAGGTAATTAATGTGACTGCGGATGAATATATCAATTGCGGATGGTTTCTTTGATATTGCGGATGACTGTAGTGAAAGAAACTGAGGAGAGCACTTGTACAAAAGTTAGTAATCACAAATAAGAAGGACCCATGAAAAATCGATGTAATATATGGTTGAGGTACATCGACTGTAGAACAGGGGATGTTCCAAAACCATCTATTATCAATAACTTTCAGTAAGGAACGCAATGGAGACCAGGAAGGTCTGCAGTGCTTGTTAATTCAAGAAGAATTTAGGATCCAGATTCATCATTCCCAACATTTGTAGGAACACATTGAGTTTTGAAGAGTCAAGTGCTTTTGTAAAAACATCAACAATCTCTTCATGAGTAGGAACAAAGATGGGTTCAATATTACCTTTCAGAATGTGGTCTTTGATGAAATGATACCGTAGCTCAATATGTTTAGTCTTGGAGTGCTGAATAGGATTATGAGAGATCGCTATAGCACTTTCAGAATCACAATAAATTGGTATCCGCAGCATCCTGTATCCGTAGTCTAGCAGTTGTGTCTTCATCCAAAGGACTTGGGAACAACAGTTGGCTGCGGCCACGTATTCTGATTCTGCGGTAGATAAAGAAACACAACTTTGTTTTCTTGAGGACCAGCTGACAAGTCTTCCTCCTAAAAATTGACATCCACTAGATGTACTTTTTCGATCATGTTTTCATCCGGCATGATCCACATCAGTAAATGCTTGAAGACTGAAGTCATTGCCTGCGGGGTACCATAGACCAAGAGATTTGCTTCCTTTAAGGTACCGAAGAATTGGTTTGGCTGCAGTCATGTGTGGCACTTTTGGGTCATCCTGGTACCTTGCACACACACCGGTTGCAAAGACAATGTCAGGTCGGCTAGCGGTGAGATACATTAACGATCCAATGATACCTCTATAAGTCTTGTGATCCACAGATTCGCCAGAGGGATCAATAGAGATCTTATATCTGAAGGCCATAGGGACCTTAGCCGAAGAGCAGTTGTCCATAGAGTATTTCTTTCGAAGTTCAGTGGTGTATTTCTCATGATGAATGGATATCCCTTGCTGAATTTGTTTGACTTGAAGACCTAGAAAGAAGTTAATCTCTCTATTCATGCTCATTTGAAATTTGTTTGTCATGAGCTTAGCAAATTCATCCACCATTCCTTGATCAGATGATCCGAAGATGATATCATCTACATATATTTGTACAAGCATAAAGTGAGACCCATTTGATTTTCTAAATAGTGTGGGATCAATCACTCCTCTTTTGTAGCCTGAAGAGACTAAGAATTCAGAAGGAGTTTCATACCAAGATCTAGGGGCTTGCTTCAGACCGTAGACTACTTTCTGAAGCTTGTAGCAGTGATCAGGGAACTCAATACTTTCAAAGCCAGGAGGTTGTTAAAGATAAACCTCTTTTTTTAATTCCCCATTGAGAAAAGCACTCTTAACGTCCATTTGGTGTACTTTGATGTTTTTGTGAGAAGCATATGCTAAAAATATTCTGATTGCTTCCATCCTAGCTACCGGAGCATATGTTTCATCGTAGTCAACACCTTCCAGTTGACTATAGCCTTTAGCAACTAGCCTTGCCTTATTTTTGATAACCGCACCAGATTCATCTAGCTTGTTCTTGAAACCCTATCTTGTACCAACAATAGTATGGCCTTGTGGAATGGGAACAAGTTGCGACACTTTGTTTCTTTCAAATTCTTCCAGTTCTTCTTGCATTGCAGAAATCCAATCTGGTTCCAATAATGCTTCATTGATAGATCGAGGCTCGACTACGGACATAAATGCTGCATAGTGAAAATGATCAGATAAATCTTTGGCAGATCGAGTTTGGATACCTGCGGATGGGTTGCCAATAATTTGGCCTGGTGGGTGATCCTCATGTAGACGAGGCATCAGATGATCAACAACTGTGGTTGAAGGAATGTTTTCAATATCAGAGGTTGCTTCAGATTGGGAAGGAAGTTCCCACTGGATTTGTGAACAGCCTGCTGAATCATCTTGACTTGTTGGAGCGAGAGAGGCATTTTCTTTAGTTTGGAGAGGTTCCCCCTGGATTGCTGAAGGGAGTTCATATGGAAGCTGAGAAGGTTCCCCCTGGACTGTTGATGGATGTTCATCTGAATGCGAAGTTTTAGATGATTTTATAAGAGTGGGAGCTTGAGCATCATCAAATACTGGAACCTCGATGGTTGTAGTACGAACCGGAGTAGCGCTTTCCCCCTCAACAGGAGAGGTGGAAGTATTGAGAGATGCTACGTCGGAGAGAGATGATCCAGAAACATCAGCATGTTGTTGTTGAGCTGCGGGAGACGCAAGAACTTCAGATAGTTTCGCCGTTTCAACAGGGTCGAAAAGATCATCATAGTTTACTTCAACCAGATTTAACGGTCCTAAAGAAGCAAGAATATCGCTTTCCATAATGGCAGTGGTTTCTTTAGATGGAGGGGTGTTGTAGATGTAAGAGTCATCGAACTTTACGTCAAAACTTTCAACGATTAACCTTGTACGTCTGATGAGTACCCGATACACAACCTTATTTGTGGAGTAACCAAGAAAGATACCTTCATCAAACTTTGGTGCAAACTTGTTAAGTTGATCTCGGTTATTGATCACAAAACATCTACACCCAAAGATGTGAAAGAAATGAACATTTGGCTTTCGGTTGTTGAGGCCCTCATATGGTGTCTTGTTGAGGCGTTTGCATACAATGCTTCGGTTCTGAACAAAGCATGCAGTGGCTACATATTCAGCCCAGAAGTAAAGAGGAAGATGGGCGAAGTTGAGCATGGATCTGGCTGCTTCAACAAGTGTGCGGTTTCTTCGTTCAACAACACCATTTTGTTGAGGTGTATACGGAGATGAAAAGTTATGTGAAATCCCTTTTGACACCAAGAAGTTGTTGAGTGGATGATTGGTGAATTCAGTACCATTGTCATTGCGGATGCGTCTTACTGGAAGCTTGATCTGAATTTCTATTTCTTTGATGAAGTTTATGAGAATCTGCGGTGTTTCGGATTTGAGTATGAGAAAGAATACCCAAGTGAAGCGAGTGAAGTCATCAACTATAACTAGTATATATTTTTTATGATGAAGACTGGCTACGGTTGATGGACCGCAGAGATCAATGTAGAGAAGTCCGAGTGGTTCGGATATGGATGAATCAATTACTATAGGATGACTTGCTTTTGACTGCTTACCACATTCACAAGCAGGACATAGAGTGTCATTGCTAAATTTGAGAATTGGTAGACTTCTGACCAATTCTTCAGTGACTAAGGTGTTGATGTATTTGAAGTTGAGATGAGCGAGCTTGCGGTGCCATAACCAGCTAACTTTGGATACGGCTTTAGAGAGAAAGCACAGCTGCAGTTTACCAATGATGAGAGAGACATCCAGAGGATACATTGTGCCTTCGGATCGTGACTTGATTAAGCAAGTGCTTCTATCACTTGTCATTATGTAACAAAATTGATCATCAAACTCCACTCGATGGCCTGCTTTACATAGTTGGCCAACACTGATGATATTATGTTTAAGGCTTGCTACATAAGCAACCTTTTGAATGGAAAAGTTCCCCGTAGTGAGAACACCATATCCTCGTATGATGCCATTCGCATTGTTTCCAAAAGTGACATTTCCACCATTGCATATAGGCCTGAAATCCCGAAGGTACTCTAACCTTCCGGTCATATGCAAGGAGCAGGCACTGTCGATCAACCATTATTCTTCTTGATCCTCCTTGCACAAAGCATACAGGAATTATATGGTTAATTTGGGCACCCAAGCGAGTTTGGAGCCCGGAGTCACATACGATGTGTTAATCGATGCATGATGCGAGGTGGCAGGGATAGGTTTTAAGTCAACTTTCAAGCCTAGTACTGGGTGTTTGAAGTTCTTTGGAATTTTGTGAGATTGTGGATGATTATGAATTTTTTTGGAGAGATTAGATGAGTCATGAGAGAACTTTTTGTCATATCATAAAACCATACATGATGTATCTCAAATTAATAATAATAAAACACTGTGCGGAAAACTGTATCATATCCATGTCATATAAAAATCAAAAACTAAATCAACTCCCAGGATAAAAGCTGAAACTGTGGTGTGTGCGATGCCATCATCCCGAGCTCTTCCCTCTGCTTGCGGAAGTACCTGAAACCAAAACTGAAACTGTAAGCACGAAGCTTAGTGAGCTCCCCCAAACTGCCACATACCATATGATACATATATAAAGCACATACTGGGCCTTGCCCACTGCGTCAGACCGAAGTCTGGAACTAGCTGCATCGGACCGAAGTCCGGAACTGACTGGGACCTTGTCCCCTGCATCGGACCAGAGTCCGGAACCAACTGCATCGGACCGAAGTCCGGAACTGACTGCATCGGCGAGTCCAGAATATGGACTCGCCGAGTCGCCAGCTAACACGTGCTCGAAATCCCGTCCCTACTCGGCGAGTCAGGCTATGAACTCGCCGAGTCCCTTTACAAAACTTCAAAATAAATACCAAGGAATCATCATACCGGGAACGGGTCGTTACAATCATGCATGTTGTAATTTAAAGTTTGAATCATAAGTTTTACCTGTTCCACAATGCTTAGAGTTCCATCTTTAGCCATATAACAATGGTTCTTCTTTAGATTGGTTGGGCCATCTTCATCAACAGTTGCTACCATACAAATCTTGCCTCATCTGATGATAACCGGAGTGTAGATCGATCTTGAAGAACCAAGACGCTCCCTGAAGCTGATCAAACAAATCGTCTATCCTCGGAAGTGGGTAACGGTTCTTCACCGTTACCTTATTCAACTCCCGATAATCTATACACATACGATGCGACCCATCCTTCTTCCTCACAAACAGGATCGATGCTCCCCAAGGCGAACTGCTCGGCCGAATGAAACCCTTGTCTAACAGCTCCTGCAGCTGTGTAGACAACTCCTGCATCTCAGGGGGAGCTAATCGATACGGTGCTTTGGCTATCGGAGCCGCACCCGAAATTAGGTCGATCCTGAACTCGACCTGCCTCTCAGGAGGTATCCCCGACAAATCCTCGGGAAACACGTCCGGGTAGTCTCGAACAATAGGAACATCATCAACTGTCGTCTTGCCCTTCTCCCGGGCATCCAAGACGTAAGCTGCAAAGCCGGCGCAACCCTGCTGAACATAGCGCCTCGCCCTTGCGGCGGAACAAAAGGTCGGTCCCCGCTGTGGCCTCTCGCCCTGAACCACTAACTCTCCCCCATTGGGAGTGCGGACCCTCACTAGCTAATGCTCACAATCAATCACCGCCCCATTGGGGCTTAGCCAATCCATGCCCACAATAACCTTATTCCCTCGCAGAGGAATCGGTACCAGATCCACTGAAAACTGCTCGTCAAATAACTGAAGAGAACACCCTCTATGCACTCTGTCGACCCTCACTGTCCTATCATCTGCTATCTCAACCTCTAATGGACCATCCAGCTCCCCTGGAGCTCTACTAAATCCCTTGCTAAGCGCAAGTGATACGAATGATCGGGTAGCCCCCGAATCGAATAATACCAAAGCAGAAATGCCGTTCACAGAGAACGACCCTGAATAAAACATACAATCATAAGCAATATTCAATCAATAATAATAAAGAGATAAAGAGAAGATACATACCCGACACCACATCAGGAGTCGCCCGCGCCTCCTCTGCTGTCATCTGAAACGCCCTGCTCTTCGCCACCGGCGTCTCGGCTGAACCCGAAACCGCCTCCGGTTTCCTCTTCTTCTCCATCTCGAGATCAATCTCCCTCTCTCGAGCCCTAGCAATCATATCTTCCAGCGTTTTACAGCTGGACGGCTCACAAACTGGCGGATATCGCTCCGCAACATCTCATGATAACGGGCCTTCTTCATTTCCTCATCAGCTACGTATTGAGGAACGAGAAGAGCCCTCTCCCTGAACTTGGCGGTGATCTCCGCCACTGTCTCTGTAGTCTGGGTGAGGTCCTGAAACTCCCTAGCTAGCTGTTGCACCTCAATGACCGGTGCAAACTCCGCCCTGAACCTGGTAGAGAAATCAGCCCAGGTCATGGCGTCCAATGCTGCATCATCCCCAAGGGCATGTACGACCTCCTCCCACCAATCCCGTGCCCTGTCCTTCAGAAGACAGGACGCCAATCTGACCTTGTCCCCCTCGGGACATCTGCTAGTACGGAAAGTGTTGGCCACATCCGCCAACCGTCTGGTGCTCGCTATGGGGTCTCGCGCCCCATGATAGTCCGGAGCTCCACATGCCCTGAACTCCCTGAAAGTAAGGGTGCGCGACCCCATCATGGCCGCCACCTCGGCACGGAAGGTGCCCAATCTCTCATCCATCAGCTCTAGAATCCCCTCCTTGATCAAACCGAAGATCACAGGAGTCTGCTCTATAATGATGCGCGTAATCTCCGAAGAAAGAAACTCTCGGGTCTGCTCATCCATGCGCTCATCCCCCGAGCCTGAACCTGATCCCTCCCCGGCACCTCCGCTGCCGGCTGCTGGTCTCGAACGCAAAACCACCATTCTGAAACACATCACAACTACATCAGAAAACGGAAATATCTCAAGGGATCATTGATACTACAACTAGCTTCCTGGTCTTGTCGCAACCTTTCTTGATTCGAGTACGGATCCTCTGCTTCCAGTAGTACGGGCCCATACTACCTTCCACATCTATCCGTACTTTCTTCAAGAACTGCCTTGACTCCACCAAGTCACTTTTACTACTACTGATCTCTGCTACTCTCATCCTAGGCTTGCCCTAGGGAAACCTCAGACTCAACTCAACTAGTCCTCAGCTGCTGAAGGTCTCCTTATAATGCTAATTAACCACCACCTGAACACCATCACATGTGACGAAGATCAGATAATCCTTCAAGTAAAAGACCCATCCCTATAACGGTTGGACTCAAACAAGAGCTGCGCAATAGGGCCAGTTCCAGCACTCTGGGATTATTCAACCCTGATCACATGTGGTGTGACGTGTTCATCTAATGGCTAACTTCCATCACTCAGAACTCCCCCAAAGCACGAAGCAAGCAGCATTCGGATAAAGGAAACATACTCAGGCAAAACTATTCTCAAAACGAGAAACTGTTCTAGCATACAATGCTAAGCTCATACTATCAGGCATAACCTAAACAGGCTATCCTACTGCTGTCTACTCAATACTAGCATGCAATACTCATAAAGCTGTAACACATAAAGCAGGCACATAAGGCATCCTCCTAGATCCTTAGTCCTATACTAGCATGCTGTTCTACTGAAACTGAACTGAACAAATAACTTGTATGGGTAATTTGGGAGTACTTACTTGAGCTCGGCTGATCGCATGCACCACACCCTTATCTTGTTTAAAAATTTCTTTCTTTCTAAGTGCTTTCAAAATTCTTTTAGAAAACATTTTCTTTTTTTTAAAATCTTTTTATTTCCCCTTAGTTTGAGTTCAGATACACCCGGAAGTGTATCCGAATCCCTCAAACCAGGGCTCTGATACCAACTTGAAACGACCCAAAAATACGACCCAAAAAAATTTCGTTTTTTTCAACATAACCAAAACCATAATCTGAGTGTCATATCATAAAACCATACATGATGTATCTCAAATTAATAATAATAAAACACTGTGCGGAAAACTGTATCATATCCATGTCATATAAAAATCAAAAACTAAATCAACTCCCAGGATAAAAGCTGAAACTGTGGTGTGTGCGATGCCATCATCCCGAGCTCTTCCCTCTGCTTGCGGAAGTACCTGAAACCAAAACTGAAACTGTAAGCACGAAGCTTAGTGAGCTCCCCCAAACTGCCACATACCATATGATACATATATAAAGCACATACTGGGCCTTGCCCACTGCGTTAGACCGAAGTCTGGAACTAGCTGCATCGGACCGATGTCCGGAACTGACTGGGACCTTGTCCCCTGCATCGGACCAGAGTCCGGAACCAACTGCATCGGACCGAAGTCCGGAACTGACTGCATCGGACCGTAGTCCGGAACTAACTGCATCGGACCGAAGTCCGGAACTAACTGCATCGGACCGAAGTCTGGAACTGACCGATCATGGCATAGCATAAAACATAACAACTATTATAAACACATAAACTGCATACTGCATCGGAACAGAGTCCGGAACACATAACACAAATATGCTTGAATCACAAAGACATCAAGCACTCTAGCTACTGCATCAGACCAAGGTCCTGAACTACTGATAGTTAAATGGGCCGGCCTTGCGGCCGTAGACCCGTTCCTACTGAAGGGAAACTCACCTCGTGAACTGGCTGCTGAGTGAATAGCTCTGAGGGCTAACTGCTGCTGCTCCGGTATCTCCCCGGCTACAAGTCCATAAACACACTCAATCAAATACTAAACACTGCATTGGGTAAAATGACTCTTTTACCCTTGGTCAAAGTCAACCCTCGGACAAAGTCAACTCTCGGTCAAAGTCAACCCACAGTTGACCTGACTCGCCGAGTCCCTGTTCTCACTCCTCGACCCTACTCGCTGCTACTCGTCGAGTATGGCATCGACTCGACGAGTACTCATTCGATCCAAGAACTCAGACAATCTTCATCCGACTCGCCGAGTCATATGATCAACTCGACGAGTTGTTCTTGAGCTTAAGAAGATTGCCTTGGACTCGTCGAGTTGTATGAACAACTCGCCGAGTCCCTTCATTACTGAGTCTACCCTCACTCTCGCTGAGTCCACTCCACTACTCACTGGTCCCATTCGACACCGCGAAAAAGGAAGAAATCGGGGACTCGCGACTCGACTCGCCGAGTCGTTCTTCCGACTCGCCGAGTCACCGCCAAGCAACTATTCTACACTCGATTCTGCTCGAATCCAAAACATACAAATGATAGATCTGAGTCCAATAAGCTGATTTACCACGTAAAGTTTCCAACTTTACGTGTACAAACGCGTGAACAAGGGAATAAAGGCTAAAAGATGCTTAAAAGGGGTAGATCTAGGGTTAATATGCAAAATAGCTCCATAAAGGCAATAGATCTGGGCTCTACAACTCCTAAAGGAACAGATATAAGGTTATCTCGGCATAAGAGAGCTTTCGTATCAACATAAAGCTTTGAGAAAGGCATTAACAAGATCTAGAAAGGGTTTTAAGGCATAAAAGAGAGGGAAAACTGAAGAATACCTCAAAGAGCTCTTGTTTTCCCCTTGAATCTCTGCTCTGGAATCCTTCTCCTTGCACCTTTCTTCTTCTCCTTCTTCAAGCCTTCACAAATGCACACAAGATCACTAAAACAAACACTCAAGATCGAATTAGGGTTTTCTCACAACTTTAGAGGGTGAAGGAGGCGAGATTGGGGGCTATAAGGTGGCTTAAATAGTGGGCAACCCGGGGATTTAGGGTTTCTCCCAGACGGACAGACTCGCCGAGTCCAGAATATGGACTCGCCGAGTCGCCAGCTAACACGTGCTCGAAATCCCGTCCCTACTCGGCGAGTCAGGCTATGAACTCGCCGAGTCCCTTTACAAAACTTCAAAATAAATACCAAGGAATCATCATACCGGGAACGGGTCGTTACAATCATGCATGTTGTAATTTAAAGTTTGAATCATAAGTTTTACCTGTTCCACAATGCTTAGAGTTCCATCTTTAGCCATATAACAATGGTTCTTCTTTAGATTGGTTGGACCATCTTCATCAACAGTTGCTACCATACAAATCTTGCCTTTTCCTTTACTGATATTATCTTCATCTTCATCTCCTGATGACCACACTTGATGATTCCTTTTCACTTGAGCAACGTAGGCCTTTCCCTTTTATTTATCTTCTACTTCTTGAGCCATTCTGAGATAGAAGGCTCTATCTTTCACTATGTTTGCTTTACAATCTTTGGCAAAGTGATTTTCCTTGTTGCACTTGTGACATATAATAATGTCACTCTTGTCTTCTAAATAGGTACCGAAGTCAGTTAATTGGGACTGTGGAGGTACTTCTTTGGACTGTGTTTGCTGAGACTGCGGTGGAGGGAGAGGGTTCTTGGTGGAACGGAAGTGATTGTTTTGAAAGTTGCGGTTGAAAGGTGGTCGATTGTATTGTTGGTTTTTGCAAAATGAAGGTGGTAAGCGATTGAATTTCTAACTGATAAGAGCAATGGCATTCTGAAACTCTTCTTCATCGTCATATTCTGAGTCAGCTTCATATGACTGCGGTGGTGAGTTATACGAAGTGGGATAGGTTTGAGTGTGAGGTGATTGAGCTACTAATGCAAGTGGACCTTCGAAGTCTGAGCAGTCCTTGAGTACGGTAGACTCTTGAGCTTGCAATTCTCCATAAAGCTTATAGAGAGATAATGAGTGAATCTTCCTGTCACCTTGTACAATCATTTTGGTTGTTGTCCAGTGTCTTCCTAAGCCATTAAGGAACTGCAGATTTGTTTCATGATTGCTGCGCATGGTACCCGCATTGGACAATTTTGTGACGATCAAGTTGAATCTTTTAAATGAGTCTTCCAAATTTTCACCAGAGTGGGCTTTGAAGTTATTAAATTCATTGAGTGCTGTAGTGAGCTTCTTGTCTTGAGCCTGCTCTGAACCTTTGTACAAGTTTTTGAGAACCTCCCAAATCTCCTTTGCTGATTTGCAATTTATGATGATGTCGAAGTTGTCAGGAGCAACTCCACAAGAGATTTCATAAAAGGCAATAACATCATTTTCCATCTTGTCTAGATCACCTTTTATGGGACGGTTCAAAACTGGTTGACATCCTCCTAGCCTTGCTGTGGCTCCATCAGTTTAGACTGGGATAAGGACTGGAACGTGGGGTCCTTCTTCTATGGATCTCCAGACATCTCTACCAAGTCGTCTGAGATATCTTTCCATCCTTTGAGACCAGTGATGATACTCATTTCAACCACTATTGGGGCTCGATTAAAACCACCAACACTGTTGGAAATATTCAGTGATAATGATTGTGCCATTTTGAAGATTTTTTGTTTAGAAATGAGCTTCAGTGGTATAGAGGGCTCTTCGTAAAAATCAGAGTTCCGATTTTCAAAAAGCAACCACTATGGCTCTGATACCAATTGTTGAGAAAAAAAAATTTGAGACACACTTGAACAAAACGGTTAGAAAAAGTATATAGCGGAATAGTTAATCTCGAAGGATCTGTTAGCTCAACAATAATATTAATAGTTAGAAGTTAGCGAGTTAGATGCGGAAAGTAAAGTAATGTAAATGACAGCAATTGTTATATCAAGTATACACATAAGTTGATTCATAACTTGGAATGCATTCAAACCAATGTTAGTAAGTGAGATCAAACTTAGGGATTAAGTCACAAAGACTTGCTCCGAAGAGTGATTGCAATCTGCAATGTAACAGTAGGAAGTATGGCTGAGTAAGAAAGAAATAGAAAGGATAAATCCAGATAAGATGTATTAGAAAGTAAAATAATGCACGGTTGGACAGGCCCAAACCGTCTACCAAAATTGGGCTAAGGACCGAGCCCATGACGCAACACTATAAGCCGAACAATCTCCCCCTTTTTGTCAAATGGAGCGAGAAATTATTTCTGTTGAGTAGGCTTCACTGTCTTCACAACTTTGAACAACCGAGGAATAATAGCAAGAAGAGTTTGCCGAAATTGAATATACAATCTCAACATCTCAGTAAACAACTTCTTGTCGGCCGTTGAGTTCTGATTACACCTCTGAATGATCTCTAAAATATGCTCCAGGCAAGCAGTTGAGAACATGTGCTTATCAACAAGAGCAAACATACATTTTTGACCTTCGCCCCTGAGAAGCATCACAATGTGATATTTTGAGTCAATTTTTCCTTTGATCATTGAGTTTATATCACCAGCTCTTCACATTGGTTTGATCATGGTTCCCTTGTGAATAGCCGAGGTGATTTCTTGATCCATCTTTGCTACTTCATGAATGTAGCAAACAAGCATTCGCTTGATATGGTCTATAGTCGGCTGATACTCTTGAGGATTCGACAACAAAATGTTGTTGAGGAGTATCCAGTCGTGAAGGTTGAGGTTAGGCAGATTAGCCAGATAGAAATTATGAACCGAGCCTTCAGAGCCTCGAGTCACTTTGAATTTGACATTGATGAACTTCCCGGATGAATAAGGCTTTAGTACCTTGACAATTGTAATCTTCTGTGAGCTCCAGGTCAAGTACTGTGGCTGAGCGAACTCCAGATAAAACTCTAACAGATCACGATCCACCTTCGGGTCTGGAGAGGGGATGACAGCAGTTGAGTTGAAGCAATGAAAGATAAATGCCTTTCGAGTGATTGGTATGTCAAACTGTGCATCCTTTGAGTTTTCAAGGCCGAAAGACATGACAGGTTCGAGCTTGTTGAGAGAAAAACTTCGAGACACACTTGAACAAAACGGTTAGAACAAGTATATAGCGGAATAGTTAATCTCGAAGGATTTGTTAGCTCAACAATAATATTAATAGTTAGAAGTTAGCGAGTTAGATGCGGAAAGTAAAGTAATGTAAATGACAACAATTGTTATATCAAGTATACACATAAGTTGATTCATAACTTGGAATGCATTCAAACCAATGTTAGTAACTGAGATCAAACTTAGTGATTAAGTCACAAAGACTTGCTCCGAAGAGTGATTGCAATCTGCTATGTAACAGTAGGAAGTATGGTTGTGTAAGAAAGAAATAGAAAGGATAAATCCAGAGAAGATGTATCAGAAAGTAAAGATCCGTGTCTGATACAAAGAGCATGGTCTCTATTTATAGAGACACAAGAGTTACAATACAAAAGGTTTTCTATGTGTAGCCATGCAAGGTCTACTGGACAATAGAAATAAAATAGATAAGACAATACAGACTGAGTACAAAATCAAGACTGCTGATCCTTGGACTTTGGTTGCGGATAACTGAAGTAGAAAATCTTGGCTGCGGCTGAGGTGCTGACTGCGGTAGGGAGAAGTTCAAGAGGGTCACTTTTAATGATTCAATAGTGCCAATGAGTACTCGGTTCATCTATATCATCTCTTTGAAGCGAATCAATGGTCTACTCTGGAAAAATGGACTTCTTTTTCTCTAAGAGCTCCTTTTCTTTTTGCTTCTTCTCCAGCTCAGCCGTTTCTTTCTTGATCTTTTTTGCAAACTCTTTGTCAGAAAGTTTTGTTTTCTGAAAAGGCTTAGAGGGAATTTCACCCAAAGTATCTTCAAAATCATCATCATCATTATCTGTATCATCTTCACCAATTTTCTTTTTCCTCTTATCCCTTTTGCTGACCGAAGCTTCACTATCCTTCGGTTCAGCTGTTGACTTAGGTTCGGGAGGAGGCTGAGTTTTTGCCTTTTCTCCCCTTTGTTTCGGCTGGACACTAGTCACCGAAACACCCTCAATCCGACTAAGGATATCCAATGCAGGTCTGAGTTTGTAAGCCAAATGGCGTCTGATGGTTATAGTCATAATGGGATCATGTGCATCAAGAAGATGATGTAGAATGGAATGAACGTCACCTATAGAGCTTCGAATTACCTCCCTTTCAGACTTTAAATCATTAAGCTCATGTGTTGCAGTGCGAAGCTTGAGGTTTTGCATTTTCAGCTGCGATGTATGCTTGTCTAACTCATCCATTATGCGATTTTCGACAGCCAACTCTGCTTCCAGTTGAGTCAGACGATCATTGAAATCAGCATGAAGGGTGGCATCGGCAGCTTCAATGGCCTTACGAGCGGCTTCAATATTAGTCCTTTCAGCTTGAAGAGAACGCTGAAGATTATCAACCGAAACATTCACTGTCTGAGAGTTCTTTTGAGCAGCAGCCTGCAAAGAATCAAGGAACAATTGAGCCTCAGAAATTAGTTTATCGACTTTTGCGGTCGCTTCTTTGCATCCCTTCGTTGAAGCCTCAACAACAGACGAGGACTTCTGACATTGAGAAGTAGACGCTTCGATAGCCTTTGCTGCAGCAGATAGAGAAGCATCACGCTCCTTAACAACTGAAGAAAATAGAGCTTTAAGAGCAGCTTTAGAATAAGCACTAGTAGAGGAGGAGGAAAGCAGCTGATCAAGCTTTTCAGTAACTGCCTTGAGATGGCGCTTGGTTACAGGAGCATCTTCGTCATCATCACTTTAGACACGGTAGGGACTGAAGTAAGTGGAATCAAACTCCAAGTCCTCCCCTCCAAGAACTGTGTTGGTTTCAGTAGATTGGGTAGGAGATAGGGGTTTGGTAGTTACAGGAGGTTCGGTAGTGACTGGTGGTTCGGTTGTAACTGGAGGTTCGGTTGTGACTGGAGGAGTGGGTGCTGAAGAACGAGCCCCCGTATCAGATACGTTGGTTCGAACTCCAGTAGTGGTGGTAGTTGTAGCTTCAGTAAAGATTGTAACATAAATGGGAATAGTAGTTGATGGTTCAGATGTAGTGATGAGAAAAATAAGAGGGATAAAAACAGGATCATAAACTTGTGGAGGAGAAGGGGCTTTGGACCGAACAGATACCTCTGGTGTATGCGAGTGAGGCGGTGTATCACCACGCGCCGAACCCTCATCCTCTGAGCTTTCACTGTCAGATTCACTTAGAATAGGCGTGGGTTGAGTAGGTGACACATACTCTGAGTAAGAATCACTTGAAGATTGAAGAATTAGTCGTCGAGCGGGTTTCTTGACTTCTTCGGCTTAGGTTGAGCTGGGGCTGCTTTCTCTGACTTTCGCTTCCTAGGTGTTTGAACTTTGGAAACCTGACCCCCTTTATCACCCTTGGTTGGTTTAGTAACCCTCACCTCCTTTTGTGTTTCTGGTTTCTTGCCCCTCTTCGCAGGCTTGTCTGCTTCCTCGATAGAGCGAATCATGGCAGGAGTGAGTTCCCTTGGGCCCGAAGAAGGAAGCTTCTTGTATTCTTGAATAACGTTGCTTGCGTCAGACACACAGTCATACATAGCTGCTGGGATCGATCCAATGAAGGAATACTTGGAAGGATCTGTGACGATGATCTTTGTGGTGTGAAAGATTGCGATAGAGGAAAGAAGAGAGTCTGCCATGATTGGAACGTGGAGACGATCCATCACCCACTTTGTAATAATGGACCAGTACCTACCACATGAAATCTCTGAATATCGTGATGAAGAATACAAACTTTGAACTAGTTGTTGCCATATGACTGCCCCATAGTCTAAAGTAACCCTAGGATACAACCCATAAAGCACAGTCATAAATGACTTGCTTGCTCCGTCTGAGCCGGCGCTACGCTCTGATAGACCTTTGAAAAGAAGAGTGAAGAGGCCATTCCATTGTGAAGGAAGGCAAGACTTCTTGAATTTGGTAACTGTGGTTAGGGTTTCTATATACCCCATTTGGTAGAACATGGAGAATAAATAGCACACTATGTTTTTTTTTCAAGAAAAAAATTTGTTTGGAAGGTAATTAATGTGACTGCAGATGAATATATCAATTGCGGATGGTTTCTTTGATATTGCGGATGACTGCAGTGAAAGAAACTGAGGAGAGCACTTGTACAAAAGTTAGTAATCACAAATAAGAAGGACCCATGAAAGATCGATGCAATATATGGTTGAGGTACATCGACTGTAGAACAGGGGATTTTCCAAAACCATCTATTATCAATAACTTTCAGTAAGGACCACAATGGAGACCAGGAAGGTCTGCGGTGCTTGTTAATTCAAGAAGAATTTAGGATCCAGATTCATCATTCCCAACATTTGTAGGAACACATTGAGTTTTGAAGAGTCAAGTGATTTTGTAAAAACATCAACAATCTCTTCATGAGTAGGAACAAAGATGGGTTCAATATTACCTTTCAGAATGTGGTCTTTGATGAAATGATACCGTAGCTCAATATGTTTAGTCTTGGTGTGCTAAATAGGATTATGAGAGATCGCTATAGCACTTTCAGAATCACAATAAATTGGTATCCGCAGCATCCTGTATCCGTAGTCTAGCAGTTGTGTCTTCATCCAAAGGACTTGGGAACAACAGTTGGCTGCGGCCACGTATTCTGCTTCTGCGGTAGATAAAGAAACACAACTTTGTTTTCTTGAGGACCAGCTGACAAGTCTTCCTCCTAAAAATTGACATCCACCAGATGTACTTTTTCGATCATGTTTGCATCCGGCATGATCCACATCAGTAAATGCTTGAAGACTGAAGTCATTGCCTGCGGGGTACCATAGACCAAGAGATTTGCTTCCTTTAAGGTACCGAAGAATTGGTTTGGCTGCAGTCATGTGTGGCACTTTTGGGTCATCCTGGTACCTTGCACACACACCGGTTGCAAAGACAATGTCAGGTCGGCTAGCGGTGAGATACATTAACGATCCAATGATACCTCTATAAGTCTTGTGATCCACAGATTCGCCAGAGGGATCAGCAGAGATCTTATATCTGAAGGCCATAGGGATCTTAGCCGAAGAGCAGTTGTCCATAGAGTATTTCTTTAGAAGTTCAGTGGTGTATTTCTCATGATGAATGAATATCCCTTGCTGAATTTGTTTGACTTGAAGAACTAGAAAGAAGTTAATCTCTCTATTCATGCTCATTTGAAATTTGTTTGTCATGAGCTTAGCAAATTCATCCACCATTCCTTGATCAGATGATCCGAAGATGATATCATCCACATATATTTGTACAAGCATAAAGTGAGACCCGTTTGCTTTTCTAAATAGTGTGGGATCAATCACTCCTCTTTTGTAGCCTGAAGAGACTAAGAATTCAGAAGGAGTTTCATACCAAGATCTAGGGGCTTGCTTCAGACCGTAGACTGCTTTCTGAAGCTTGTAGCAGTGATTAGGGAACTCAATACTTTCAAAGCCAGGAGGTTGTTAAAGATAAACCTCTTTTTTTAATTCCCCATTGAGAAAAGCACTCTTAACGTCCATTTGGTGTACTTTGATGTTTTTGTGAGAAGCATATGCTAAAAATATTCTGATTGCTTCCATTCTAGCTACCGGAGCGTATGTTTCATCGTAGTCAACACCTTCCAGTTGACTATAGCCTTTAGCAACTAGCCTTGCCTTATTTTTGATAACCGCACCAGATTCATCTAGCTTGTTCTTGAAACCCTATCTTATACCAACAATAGTATGGCCTTGTGGAATGGGAACAAGTTGCCACACTTTGTTTCTTTCAAATTCTTCCAGTTCTTCTTGCATTGCAGAAAGCCAATCTGGTTCCAATAATGCTGATAGATCGAGGCTCGACTACGGACATAAATGCTGCATAGTGAAAATGATCAGATAAATCTTTGGCAGATCGAGTTTGGATACTTGCGGATGGGTTGCCAATAATTTGGCCTGGTGGGTGATCCTCATGTAGACGAGGCATCAGATGATCAACAACTGTGGTTGAAGGAATGTTTTCAATATCAGAGGTTGCTTCGGATTGGGAAGGAAGTTCCCACTGGATTTGTGAACAGCCTGCTGAATCATCTTGACTTGTTGGAGCGAGAGAGGCATTTTCTTTAGTTTGGAGAGGTTCCCCCTGGATTGCTGAAGGGAGTTCATCTGGAAGCTGAGAAGGTTCCCCCTGGACTGTTGATGGATGTTCATCTGAATGCGAAGTTTCAGATGATTTTATGAGAGTGGGAGCTTGAGCATCATCAAATACTGGAACCTCGATGGTTGTAGTACGAACCGGAGTAGCGCTTTCCCCCTCAACAGGAGAGGTGGAAGTATTGAGAGATGCTACGTCGGAGAGAGATGATCCAGAAACATCAGCATGTTGTTGTTGAGCTGCGGGAGACGCAAGAACTTCAGATAGTTTCGCCGTTTCAACAGGGTCGAAAAGATCATCATAGTTTACTTCAACCAGATTTAACGGTCCTAAAGAAGCAAGAATATCGCTTTCCATAATGGCAGTGGTTTCTTTAGATGGAGGGGTGTTGTAGATGTAAGAGTCATCGAACTTTACGTCAAAACTTTCAACGATTAACCTTGTACGTCTGATGAGTACCCGATACACAACCTTATTTGTGGAGTAACCAAGAAAGATACCTTCATCAGACTTTGGTGCAAACTTGTTAAGTTGATCTCGGTTGTTGATCACAAAACATCTACACCCAAAGATGTGAAAGAAATGAACATTTGGCTTTCGGTTGTTGAGGCCCTCATATGGTGTCTTGTTGAGGCGTTTGCATACAATGCTTCGGTTCTGAACAAAGCATGCAGTGGCTACATCTTCAGCCCAGAAGTAAAGAGGAAGATGGGCGAAGTTGAGCATGGATCTGGCTGCTTCAACAAGTGTGCGGTTTCTTCGTTCAACAACACCATTTTGTTGAGGTGTATACGAAGCTGAAAGTTATGTGAAATCCCTTTTGACACCAAGAAGTTGTTGAGTGGATGATTGGTGAATTGAGTACCATTGTCATTGCGGATGCGTCTTACTGGAAGCTTGATATGAATTTCTATTTCTTTGATGAAGTTTATGAGAATCTGCGGTGTTTCAGATTTGAGTCTGAGAAAGAATACCCAAGTGAAGCGAGTGAAGTCATCAACTATAACTAGTATATATTTTTTTTGATGAAGACTGGCTACGGTTGATGGACCGCAGAGATCAATGTGGAGAAGTCCGAGTGGTTCGGATATGGATGAATCAATTACTATAGGATGACTTGCTTTTGACTGCTTACCACATTCACAAGCAGGACATAGAGTGTCATTGCTAAATTTGAGAATTGGTAGACTTCTGACCAATTCTTCAGTGACTAAGGTGTTGATGTATTTGAAGTTGAGATGAGCGAGCTTGCGGTGCCATAACCAGCTAACTTCGGATACGGCTTTAGAGAGAAAGCACAGCTGCAGTTTACCAATGATGAGAGAGACATCCAGAGGATACATTGTGCCTTCGGATCGTGACTTGATTAAGCAAGTGCTTCTATCACTTGTCATTATGTAACAAAATTGATCATCAAACTCCACTCGATGGCCTGCTTTACATAGTTGGCCAACAATGATGATATTGTGTTTAAGGCTTTCTACATAAGCAACCTTTTGAATGGAAAAGTTCCCCGTAGTGAGAACACCATAGCCTCGTATGATGCCATTCGCATTGTTTCCAAAAGTGACATTTCCACCATTGCATATAGGCCTGAAATCCCGAAGGTACTCTAACCTTCCGGTCATATGCAAGGAGCAGGCACTGTCGATCAACCATTATTCTTCTTGATCCTCCTTGCACAAAGCATACAGGAATTATATGGTTAATTTGGGCACCCAAGCGAGTTTGGAGCCCGGAGTCACATACGATGTGTTAATCGATGCATGATGCGAGGTGGCAGGGATAGGTTTTAAGTCAACTTTCAAGCCTAGTACTGGGTGTTTGAAGTTCTTTGGAATTTTGTGAGATTGTGGATGATTATGAATTTTTTTGGAGAGATTAGATGAGTCATGAGAGAACTTTTTGTCATTTTCCCTAACATTTGACTTGGTCTGAGGTTTTGAAGAAAAGTATGCTTTTGTCCATTCTGAGGATTGTGAGATTTAACCCTTTTGTTTGTGTTTTTTGAAAAAATGTTTTGTGCAGGTCTTGTAGGTGTGAGGACATGTGTAGACCTTTTGTGATGTGATTTCTTAAACAATTGAGATGACCTTTTGAGTGCCGGAGTTGGCAAAATTCCTTTCCATTTTTGAGATTTTGAAACTGACACTAGAAGGGTTGGAGTAGGTAGAATACCTTTCCATTTTGGATCATTGAAAGAATTGATTTGAAAACCATTTGATCGAAAAGACTTATCCTTAGGTTTGGATGTTTTTTGAGTATTGTCAGAAACAGTGAACTCCTTCCTTTTTGTTTTCTTGGAAACAGTTTTCTTGAAATGATAATTTGAGAAAACAAATTTTTCAGGACTTTTTGACTTTGGACATTTCATAGATTTCTTAAGTTTTGAACAAATTTCCCGTTGCTTGTCACGAGAACGAAATTCTTCTTTATAAGCTCTTTTTGCTTCGGTCTTAGGAGAACCGCAGTTTGTGACATTTAATTGCGGTTTCCTTAAATCTTTTGAGGATTTTGAAAAACAGTGACTCGATTCATCCGAACTTGAGAAGTCAGGACTTTGAGAACATTGACCAAATTCAAAATTTTCAATTGGTAGTTCATGATTAATTGGTTCAATAGTCACAATACTTTTGACTTCAATCAGTGGTGTAGTGCTTTGGACTACCGCAGAGTAAGTCTTGGTGGACATTTCTTTGGGACATTTGAAATTAGGTAATGGGACAGATTGCAGTACGTGACTACGGTTAGTAACACTGCGGTCAGACTGTAAGATTGGGAAGTCTAAAGAAACTTTAGGACTTCCAATGACAATTTCCTCATCGGCTACAGATAATGTCTGAGAATCTGTGTTATCAACACGAGAAGGAAATTCAGGGATAATTTCTTCTATAACACAATTATTACTCAGATCATGAAGTTTTCCAAAGTGGGATTGAATATCCTCAGGAAATGTTTTGTTATTGACCGGAAAAAAGAAGTTGCGGTCTGGTGGGACATAGGGACGTTCCAGTGTGAACCGAGGTGAGGAGTCCGTTGCGGTTGGGTAACCATCAGACCAACCCCATTTAAAGGTGTTATCAACATTCCCATTATTAACAAGATTCTCAATGACCTCAGTTTTAGTAAACAACTTTTCAATTAAAAGATTTAAACGTACAATTTCATTCTGTGCTAGATCTCTCTGATTCAAGGCTATTTCTAATTGTGTTTCACTTAACATTCTAGCATCTTTTTCTAGCATTAAGTCCTTCTCTAACATTGCCATTTTGAGTCTCTTATTGTCCAAACGTCCTCTAACATGGAACATCTCCTGCGAAGCAATGTTCTTCTCATCTAGGGCTTTATTGTAGTCTGTAAGGACGGCAACACAAGTGTCATTGAGTGTGTCTATGAAAGGTTGACAATCATTGAAACGACCCAAAAATACGACCCAAAAAAATTTCGTTTTTTTCAACATAACCAAAACCATAATCTGAGTGCCATATCATAAAACCATACATGATGTATCTCAAATTAATAATAATAAAACACTGTGCGGAAAACTGTATCATATCCATGTCATATAAAAATCAAAAACTAAATCAACTCCCAGGATAAAAGCTGAAACTGTGGTGTGTGCGATGCCATCATCCCGAGCTCTTCCCTCTGCTTGCGGAAGTACCTGAAACCAAAACTGAAACTGTAAGCACGAAGCTTAGTGAGCTCCCCCAAACTGCCACATACCATATGATACATATATAAAGCACATACTGGGCCTTGCCCACTGCGTCAGACCGAAGTCTGGAACTAGCTGCATCGGACCGATGTCCGGAACTGACTGGGACCTTGTCCCCTGCATCGGACCAGAGTCCGGAACTAACTGCATCGGACCGAAGTCCAGAACTGACTGCATCGGACCGGAGTCCGGAACTAACTGCATCGGACCGAAGTCCGGAACTAACTGCATCAGACCGAAGTCTGGAACTGACCGATCATGGCATAACATAAAACATAACAACTATTATAAACACATAAACTGCATACTGCATCGGAACAGAGTCCGGAACACATAACACAAATATGCTTAAATCACAAAGACATCAAGCACTCTAGCTACTGCATCAGACCAAGGTCCTGAACTACTGATAGTTAAACGGGCCGGCCTTGCGGCCGTAGACCCGTTCCTACTGAAGGGAAACTCACCTCGTGAACTGGCTGCTGAGTGAATAGCTCTGAGGGCTAACTGCTGCTGCTCCGGTATCTCCCCGGCTACAAGTCCATAAACACACTCAATCAAATACTAAACACTGCATTGGGTAAAATGACTCTTTTACCCTTGGTCAAAGTCAACCCTCGGACAAAGTCAACTCTCGGTCAAAGTCAACCCACAGTTGACCTGACTCGCCAAGTCCCTGTTCTCACTCCTCGACCCTACTCGCTGCTACTCGTCGAGTATGGCATCGACTCGACGAGTACTCATTCGATCCAAGAACTCAAACAATCTTCATCCGACTCGCCGAGTCATATGATCAACTCGACGAGTTGTTCTTGAGCTTAAGAAGATTGCCTTGGACTCGTCGAGTTGTATGAACAACTCGCCGAGTCCCTTCATTACTGAGTCTACCCTCACTCTCGCTGAGTCCACTCCACTACTCACTGGTCCCATTTGACACCGCAAAAAAGGAAGAAATCGGGGACTCGCGACTCGACTCGCCGAGTCGTTCTTCCGACTCGCCGAGTCACCGCCATGCAACTATTCTACACTCGATTCTGCTCGAATCCAAAACATACAAATGATAGATCTGAGTCCAATAAGCTGATTTACCACGTAAAGTTTCCAACTTTACGTGTACAAATGCGTGAACAAGGGAATAAAGGCTAAAAGATGCTTAAAAGGGGTAGATCTAGGGTTAATATGCAAAATAGCTCCATAAAGGCAATAGATCTGGGCTCTACAACTCCTAAAGGAACAGATATAAGGTTATCTTGGCATAAGAGAGCTTTCATATCAACATAAAGCTTTGAGAAAGGCATTAACAAGATCTAGAAAGGGTTTTAAGGCATAAAAGAGAGGGAAAACTGAAGAATACCTCAAAGAGCTCTTGTTTTCCCCTTGAATCTCTGCTCTGGAATCCTTCTCCTTGCACCTTTCTTCTTCTCCTTCTTCAAGCCTTCACAAATGCACACAAGATCACTAAAACAAACACTCAAGATCGAATTAGGGTTTTGTCACAACTTTAGAGGGTGAAGGAGGCGAGATTGGGGGCTATAAGGTGGCTTAAATAGTGGGCAACCCGGGGATTTAGGGTTTCTCCCAGACGGACAGACTCGCCGAGTCCAGAATATGGACTCGCCGAGTCGCCAGCTAACACGTGCTCGAAATCCCGTCCCTACTCGGCGAGTCAGGCTATGAACTCGCCGAGTCCCTTTACAAAACTTCAAAATAAATACCAAGGAATCATCATACCGGGAACGGGTCGTTACAATTCTCCCCCACTTATCTCAGACTTCGTCCTCGAAGTCTGCTACGGCTGAATCTGCAAATATCTCTGGGTAGTGCTCTCTCATCTCCTCCTCAGCCTCCCACGTCCACTCAGACCCCTTCCGGTGCTGCCACTGCACCTTCACTAACTGAATTACCTTTTTGCTCAAGGTCTTGGTCTTCCGGTCCAGAATCGCGACCGGCCTCTCAATATAATTCAGGCTACTGTCAACCTGAATATCCTCTAGGGGAACGACTGCTGATTCATCCACCAAACACTTCCTCAACTGAGACACATGGAAAGTGTTGTGGATCTGACTAAGCTCCTCAGGAAGATCTAACCGATAAGCAACCCGACCCACCCGGGCCAAAACCCTGAAAGGACCAATAAATCTGGGGCCCAACTTGCCCCTCTTCCGGAACCTGATGACACCCTTCCAAGGTGAGACCTTCAGAAGGACCATATCTCCCACCTGGAACTCCAAGTCCGAACGCCTCCTATCGGCGTAGCTCTTCTACCGACTCTGAGCAGTCTGCAGTCTACTACGGACCTGCTGGATCAACTCGGTCGTCTTGAGCACCACCTCCGTGCTCCCGATGACCCGCTGACCGACCTCGCCCCAACAAATCGGGGTCCTACACTTCCTCCCATACAACATCTCAAAGGGAGGTCGATCAATGCTAGCATGATAACTGTTGTTATACGAAGATTCTGCCAACGGAATATACGTATCCCAACTGCCACCGAAATCAAGAACACATACCCTAAGCATGTCCTCGAGAGTCTGAATCCTCCTCTCGCTCTGCCCGTCTGTCTGAGGGTGGAAAGCGGTGCTGAAATGGAGACGAGTACCCATCTCGTCGTGGAACCGCTTCCAGAACCTGGATGTGAAACGGACATCTCGGTCAAACACCACCGATACCGACACTCCATGACATGCCACAATCTCTTGCACATAGATATCGGCTAACTTCTCCGCCGATATACTTTCCTGGATCGGGATAAAATGGGCACTCTTCGTCAACCGATCCACTACTACCCATATCGAATCCACTCCTCATGCGGTCCTGGGGAGCTTGGTGACAAAATCCATGGTGATGTCCTCCCATTTCCACACGGGAATGTCTAACGGCTGCATCCTGCCGTGAGATCTCTGGTGCTCCGCCTTGACCTTCCGGCAGGTCAGGCATCTCTCGACGTACCAGGCGACGTCCCGTTTCATGCAGGGCCACCAATAATCAGATCGAAGATCTCGATACATCTTCGTCGCCCCTGGGTGGATAGAAAACCGAGACTTATGAGCCTCATCCATCAACACTTGCCGTACTCCACCCCAGTACGGTACCCACACTCTCCCGTGAAGCGTCAGCAAACCACGACTATCATAATCAAACGAGGCTACTCGGCCCACGATCCTCTCACACTTCTGTCTCTCCTCCTTGAGGCCCTCCACCTGAGCCTCCTTGATCCGCTCCAACAACGGAGTGATCACTGTCATCCTCAAACATAGATCCCTGATAGGGGCCGCCGACACTTTGCGGCTCAGGGCATCAGCCACCACATTGGCCTTCCCTGGATGGTATAGGATCTCACAGTCGTAATCCTTTAGCACATCCAACCACCTCCTCTGCCTCATATTCAGACTCGGCTGATCCATAAGGTACCTCAAACTCTTGTGATCCGTGTAAATAATACAACGGACCCCATAAAGGTAATGCCTCCAAATCTTGAGGGCAAACACAACTGCCCCCAGCACCAAATCATGGGTAGGATAATTAGCCTCGTGAGGCTTCAACTGTCTCGATGCATAAGCTATCACATGGCCTCGCTGCATCAAAACTGCTCCCATACGTGTGATTGAGGCATCACAATAGACTACGAAGTCCTCTACTCCCTCTGGCAAGGTAAGGATCGGAGCCTCGCACAATCTCTGCCTGAGGGTCTCAAACGCTGACTGCTGCTCAGGACCCCAACGAAATACCACTGACTTCCTGGTCAGTCGGGTGAGCGGCACTGCTATTTTGGAGAAATCCTGAATAAATCTCCGATAATACCCTGCCAACCCCAGGAAGCTCTGAATCTCAGATGGAGACTTCGGGACCTCCCACTGCATCACGACCTCAATCTTGGCCGGATCTACCAAAATACCCTTCTGGTTGATGAGGTGACCAAGGAACTGCACCTCGCGCAACCAGAACTCACATTTGGAGAACTTTGCGAAAAGTCTCTCCCTCCTCAAAGCCTCCAACACCTCCCGCAGGTGCTCCTCGTGCTGCTCCTGCGTCTTGGAATATACCAAGATATCATCAATGAACACTATCACTGACCGATCCAGCATCGGCCTGCACACGCGGTTCATGAGATCCATGAACGCGGCTGGAGCATTGGTGAGCCCGAATGGCATCACCACAAACTCATAATGACCATACCTGGTCCTGAAAGCAGTCTTCTGTACATCCTCATCTCTAACCCTCATCTGATGATAACCGGAGCGTAGATCGATCTTGGAGAACCAAGACGCTCCCTGAAGCTGATCAAACAAATTGTCTATCCTCGGAAGTGGGTAACGGTTCTTCACCGTTACCTTATTCAACTCCCGATAATCTATACACATACGATGCGACCCATCCTTCTTCCTCACAAACAGGATCGGCGCTCCCCAAGGCGAACTGCTCGGCCGAATAAAACCCTTGTCTAACAGCTCCTGCAGCTGTGTAGACAACTCCTGCATCTGAGGGGGAGCTAATCGATACGGTGCTTTGGCTATCGGAGCCGCACCCGGAATTAGGTCGATCCTGAACTCGACCTGCCTCTCAGGAGGTATCCCCGGCAAATCCTCGGGAAACACGTCCGGGTAGTCTCGAACAATAGGAACATCATCAACTGTCGTCTTGCCTTTCTCCCGGGCATCCAAGACGTAAGCTGCAAAGCCGGCGCAACCCTGCTGAACATAGCGCCTCGCCCTTGCGGCGGAACAAAAGGTCGGTCCCCGCTGTGGCCTCTCGCCCTGAACCACTAACTCTCCCCCACTGGGAGTGCGGACCCTCACTAGCTGATGCTCACAATCAATCACCGCCCCATTGGGGCTTAGCTAATCCATGCCCACAATAACCTTATTCCCTCGCAGAGGAATAGGTACCAGATCCACTGAAAACTGCTCGTCAAATAACTGAAGAGAACACCCTCTATGCACTCTGTCGACCCTCACGGTCCTATCATCTGCTATCTCAACCTCTAATGGACCATCCAGCTCCCCTGGAGCTCTACTAAATCCCTTGCTAAGCGCAAGTGATACGAATGATCGGGTAGCCCCCGAATCGAATAATACCAAAGCAGAAATGTCGTTCACAGAGAACGAACCTGAATAAAACATACAATCATAAGCAATATTCAATCAATAATAATAAAGAGATAAAGAGAAGATACATACCCGACACCACATCAGGAGTCGCCCGCGCCTCCTCTGCTGTCATCTGAAACGCCCTGCTCTTCGCCACCGGCGTCTCGGCTCGGCCCTGCCGGCCATCTGTAATCCTCAAGGTAGCAGGGGCAGGTGCAGCCACCTTCCCTGCTGCAGCTAAACTCGGACACTGGGACTTTTTATGTCCCCTCTGATTGCACTGAAAGCAAATCAGATCTGATGCTGCGACGGCAGTAGCAGGGGCCGTGCAATCCCTACTCAAACGCCCAATCCGACCGTACTTGTAGCAGCCGGAACTCCCTGCCTTGCACGCTCCCTCGTGCAATCTCCCACACTTGCCACATCGACCGTGGCTCTGCTGACTCCTAGATCTGTGATCCAAAACCTTGGGCTTTTTGCCCGAACCGCCTGAACCCGTAACCGCCTCCGGTTTCCTCTTCTTCTCCATCTTGAGATCAATCTCCCTCTCTCGAGCCCTAGCAATCATATCTTCCAGCATTTTACAGCTGGACTGGCTCACAAACTGGCGGATATCGCTCCGCAACATCTCATGATAACGGGCCTTCTTCATTTCCTCATCAGCTACGTACTGAGGAACGAGAAGAGCCCTCTCCCTAAACTTGGCGGTGATCTCCGCCACTGTCTCTGTAGTCTGGGTGAGGTCCTGAAACTCCCTAGCTAGCTGTTGCACCTCAATGACCAGTGCAAACTCCGCCCTGAACCTGGTAGAGAAATCAGCCCAGGTCATGGCGTCCAATGCTGCATCATCCCCAATGGCATGTCCGACCTCCTCCCACCAATCCCGTGCCCTGTCCTTCAGAAGACAGGACGCCAATCTGACCTTGTCCCCCTCGGGACATCTGCTAGTACGGAAAGTGTTGGCCACATCCGCCAACCATCTGGTGCTCGCTATGGGGTCTCGCGCCCCATGATAGTCCGGAGCTCCACATGCCCTGAACTCCCTGAAAGTAAGGGTGCGCGACCCCATCATGGCCGCCACCTCGGCACGGAAGGTGCCCAATCTCTCATCCATCAGCTCTAGAATCCCCTCCTTGATCGAACCGAAGATCACAGGAGTCTGCTCTATAATGATGCGCGTAATCTCCGAAGAAAGAAACTCTCGGGTCTGCTCATCCATGCGCTCATCCCCCGAGCCTGAACCTGATCCCTCCCCGGCACCTCCGCTGCCGGCTGCTGGTCTCGAACGCAAAACCACCATTCTGAAACACATCACAACTACATCAGAAAACAGAAATATCTCAAGGGATCATTGATACTACAACTAGCTTCCTGGTCTTGTCGCAGCCTTTCTTGATTCGAGTACGGATCCTCTGCTTCCAGTAGTACGGGCCCATACTACCTTCCACATCTATCCGTACTTTCTTCAAGAACTGCCTTGACTCCACCAAGTCACTTCTACTACTATTGATCTCTGCTACTCTCATCCTAGGCTTGCCCTAGGGAAACCTCAGACTCAACTCAACTAGTCCTCAGCTGCTGAAGGTCTCCTTATAATGCTAATTAACCACCACCTGAACACCATCACATGTGACGAAGATCAGATAATCCTTCAAGTAAAAGACCCATCCCTATAACGGTTGGACTCAAACAAGAGCTGCGCAATAGGGCCAGTTCCAACACTCTGGGATTATTCAACCCTGATCACATGTGGTGTGACGTGTTCACCTAATGGCTAACTTCCATCACTCAGAACTCCCCCAAAGCACGAAGCAAGCAACATTCGGATAAAGGAAACATACTCAGGCAAAACTATTCTCAAAATGAGAAACTGTTCTAGCATACAATGCTAAGCTCATACTATCAGGCATAACCTAAACAGGCTATCCTACTGCTGTCTACTCAATACTAGCATGCAATACTCATAAAGCTGTAACACATAAAGCAGGCACATAAGGCATCCTCCTAGATCCTTAGTCCTATACTAGCATGCTGTTCTACTGAAACTGAACTGAACAAATAACTTGTATGGGTAATTTGGGAGTACTTACTTGAGCTCGGCTGATCGCATGCACCACACCCTTATCTTGTTTAAAAATTTCTTTCTTTCTAAGTGCTTTCAAAATTCTTTTAGAAAACATTTTCTTTTTTTTTAAAATCTTTTTATTTCCCCTTAGTTTGAGTTCAGATACACCCGGAAGTGTATCCGAATCCCTCAAACCAGGGCTCTGATACCAACTTGAAACGACCCAAAAATACGACCCAAAAAAATTTCGTTTTTTTCAACATAACCAAAACCATAATCTGAGTGTCATATCATAAAACCATACATGATGTATCTCAAATTAATAATAATAAAACACTGTGCGGAAAACTGTATCATATCCATGTCATATAAAAATCAAAAACTAAATCAACTCCCAGGATAAAAGCTGAAACTGTGGTGTGTGCGATGCCATCATCCCGAGCTCTTCCCTCTACTTGCGGAAGTACCTGAAACCAAAACTGAAACTGTAAGCACGAAGCTTAGTGAGCTCCCCCAAACTGCCACATACCATATGATACATATATAAAGCACATACTGGGCCTTGCCCACTGCGTCAGACCGAAGTCTGGAACTAGCTGCACCGGACCGAAGTCCGGAACTGACTGGGACCTTGTCCCCTGCATCGGACCAGAGTCCGGAACTAACTGCATTGGACCGAAGTCCGGAACTGAGTTCCGATTTTCAAAAAGCAACCACTATGGCTCTGATACCAATTGTTGAGAGAAAAAATTTGAGACACACTTGAACAAAACGGTTAGAAAAAGTATATAGCGGAATAGTTAATCTCGAAGGATCTGTTAGCTCAACAATAATATTAATAGTTAGAAGTTAGCGAGTTAGATGCGGAAAGTAAAGTAATGTAAATGACAGCAATTGTTATATCAAGTATACACATAAGTTGATTCATAACTTGGAATGCATTCAAACCAATGTTAGTAAGTGAGATCAAACTTAGTGATTAAGTCACAAAGACTTGCTCCGAAGAGTGATTGCAATCTGCAATGTAACAGTAGGAAGTATGGCTGAGTAAGAAAGAAATAGAAAGGATAAATCTAGATAAGATGTATTAGAAAGTAAAATAATGCACGGTTGGACAGGCCCAAACCGTCTACCAAAACTGGGCTAAGGACCGAACCCATGACGCAACACTATAAGCCGAACAATCTCCCCCTTTGTGTCAAATGGAGCGAGAAATTATTTCTGTTGAGTAGGCTTCACTGTCTTCACAACTTTGAACAACCGAGGAATAATAGCAAGAAGAGTTTGCCGAAATTGAATATACAATCTCAACATCTCAGTAAACAACTTCTTGTCGGCCGTTGAGTTCTGATTACACCTCTGAATGATCTCTAAAATATGCTCCAGGAAAGCAGTTGAGAACATGTGCTTATCAACAAGAGCAAACAGGCATTTTTGACCTTCGCCCCTGAGAAGCATCACAATGTGATATTTTGAGTCAATTTTTCCTTTGATCATTGAGTTTATATCACCAGCTCTTCACATTGGTTTGATCATGGTTCCCTTGTGAATAGCCGAGGTGATTTCTTGATCCATCTTTGCTACTTCATGAATGTAGCAAACAAGCATTCGCTTGATATGGTCTATAGTCGGCTGATACTCTTGAGGATTCGACAACAAAATGTTGTTGAGGAGTATCCAGTCGTGAAGGTTGAGGTTAGGCAGATTAGCCAGATAGAAATTATGAACCGAGCCTTTAGAGCCTCGAGTCACTTTGAATTTGACATTGATGAACTTCCCGGATGAATAAGGCTTTAGTACCTTGACAATTGTAATCTTCTGTGAGCTCCAGGTCAAGTACTGTGGCTGAGCGAACTCCAGATAAAACTCTAACAGATCACGATCCACCTTCGGGTCTGGAGAGGGGATGACAGCAGTTGAGTTGAAGCAATGAAAGATAAATGCCTTTCGAGTGATTGGTATGTCAAACTGTGCATCCTTTGAGTTTTCAAGGCCGAAAGACATGACAGGTTCGAGCTTGTTGAGAGAAAAACTTCGAGACACACTTGAACAAAACGGTTAGAACAAGTATATAGCGGAATAGTTAATCTCGAAGGATCTGTTAGCTCAACAATAATATTAATAGTTAGAAGTTAGCGAGTTAGATGCGGAAAGTAAAGCGGAATAGTTAATCTCGAAGGATCTGTTAGCTCAACAACAATTGTTATATCAAGTATACACATAAGTTGATTCATAACTTGGAATGCATTCAAACCAATGTTAGTAACTGAGATCAAACTTAGTGATTAAGTCACAAAGACTTGCTCCGAAGAGTGATTGCAATCTGCTATGTAACAGTAGGAAGTATGGTTGTGTAAGAAAGAAATAGAAAGGATAAATCCAGAGAAGATGTATCAGAAAGTAAAGATCCGTGTCTGATACAAAGAGCATGGTCTCTATTTATAGAGACACAAGAGTTACAATACAAAAGGTTTTCTATGTGTAGCCATGCAAGGTCTACTGGACAATAGAAATAAAATAGATAAGACAATACAGACTGAGTACAAAATCAAGACTGCTGATCCTTGGACTTTGGTTGCGGATAACTGAAGTAGAAAATCTTGGCTGCGGCTGAGGTGCTGACTGCGGTAGGGAGAAGTTCAAGAGGGTCACTTTTAATGATTCAATAGTGCCAATGAGTACTCGGTTCATCTATATCATCTCTTTGAAGCGAATCAATGGTCTACTCTGGAAAAATGGACTTCTTTTTCTCTAAGAGCTCCTTTTCTTTTTGCTTCTTCTCCAGCTCAGCCGTTTCTTTCTTGATCTTTTTTGCAAACTCTTTGTCAGAAAGTTTTGTTTTCTGAAAAGGCTTAGAGGGAATTTCACCCAAAGTATCTTCAAAATCATCATCATCATTATTTGTATCATCTTCACCAATTTTCTTTTTCCTCTTATCCCTTTTGCTGACCGAAGCTTCACTATCCTTCGGTTCAGCTGTTGACTTAGGTTCGGGAGGAGGCTGAGTTTTTGCCTTTTCTCCCCTTTGTTTCGGCTGGACACTAGTCACCGAAACACCCTCAATCCGACTAAGGATATCCAATGCAGGTCTGAGTTTGTAAGCCAAATGGCGTCTGATGGTTATAGTCATAATGGGATCATGTGCATCAAGAAGATGATGTAGAATGGAATGAACGTCACCTATAGAGCTTCGAATTACCTCCCTTTCAGACTTTAAATCATTAAGCTCGTGTGTTGCAGTGCGAAGCTTGAGGTTTTGCATTTTCAGCTGCGATGTATGCTTGTCTAACTCATCCATTATGCGATTTTCGACAGCCAACTCTGCTTCCAGTTGAGTCAGACGATCATTGAAATCAGCATGAAGGGTGGCATCGGCAGCTTCAATGGCCTTACGAGCGGCTTCAATATTAGTCCTTTCAGCTTGAAGAGAACGCTGAAGATTATCAACCGAAACATTCACTGTCTGAGAGTTCTTTTGAGCAGCAGCCTGCAAAGAATCAAGGAACAATTGAGCCTCAGAAATTAGTTTATCGACTTTTGCGGTCGCTTCTTTGCATCCCTTCGTTGAAGCCTCAACAACAGACGAGGACTTCTGACATTGAGAAGTAGACGCTTCGATAGCCTTTGCTGCAGCAGATAGAGAAGCATCACGCTCCTTAACAACTGAAGAAAATAGAGCTTTAAGAGCAGCTTTAGAATAAGCACTAGTAGAGGAGGAGGAAAGCAGCTGATCAAGCTTTTCAGTAACTGCCTTGAGATGGCGCTTGGTTACAGGAGCATCTTCGTCATCATCACTTTAGACACGGTAGGGACTGAAGTAAGTGGAATCAAACTCCAAGTCCTACCCTCCAAGAACTGTGTTGGTTTCAGCAGATTGGGTAGGAGATAGGGGTTTGGTAGTTACAGGAGGTTCGGTAGTGACTGGTGGTTCGGTTGTAACTGGAGGTTCGGTTGTGACTGGAGGAGTGGGTGCTGAAGAACGAGCCCCCGTATCAGATACGTTGGTTCGAACTCCAGTAGTGGTGGTAGTTGTAGCTTCAGTAAAGATTGTAACATAAATGGGAATAGTAGTTGATGGTTCAGATGTAGTGATGAGAAAAATAAGAGGGATAAAAACAGGAACATAAACTTGTGGAGGAGAAGGGGATTTGGACCGAACAGATACCTCTGGTGTATGCGAGTGAGGCGGTGTATCACCACGCGCCGAACCCTCATCCTCTGAGCTTTCACTATCAGATTCACTTAGAATAGGTGTGGGTTGAGTAGGTGACACATACTCTGAGTAAGAATCACTTGAAGATTGAAGAATTAGTCGTCGAGCGGGTTTCTTGACTTCTTCGGCTTAGGTTGAGCTGGGGCTGCTTTCTCTGACTTTCGCTTCCTAGGTGTTTGAACTTTGGAAACCTGACCCCCTTTATCACCCTTGGTTGGTTTAGTAACCCTCACCTCCTTTTGTGTTTCTGGTTTCTTACCCCTCTTCGCAGGCTTGTCTGCTTCCTCGATAGAGCGAATCATGGCAGGAGTGAGTTCCCTTGGGCCCGAAGAAGGAAGCTTCTTGTATTCTTGAATAACGTTGCTTGCGTCAGACACACAGTCATACATAGCTGCTGGGATCGATCCAATGAAGGAATACTTGGAAGGATCTGTGACGATGATCTTTGTGGTGTGAAAGGTTGCGATAGAGGAAAGAAGAGAGTCTGCCATGATTGGAACATGTAGACGATCCATCACCCACTTTGTAATAATGGACCAGTACCTACCACATGAAATCTCTGAATATCGTGATGAAGAATACAAACTTTGAACTAGTTGTTGCCATATGACTGCCCCATAGTCTAAAGTAACCCTAGGATACAACCCATAAAGCACAGTCATAAATGACTTGCTTGCTCCGTCTGAGCCGGCGCTACGCTCTGATAGACCTTTGAAAAGAAGAGTGAATAGGCCATTCCATTGTGAAGGAAGGCAAGACTTCTTGAATTTGGTAACTGTGGTTAGCGTTTCTGTGTACCCCATTTGGTAGAACATGGAGAAAAGTTGACCAGTAGTAATCGAGTCGGGGTTTACCAGAGTGGGTTCATGAGCAAGACCAATTAGGGCAAAAAAGCGATTCTTGGAGATAGAGGTCTTTTCGTTGTGAATATCAAAGTGAATCCTATCAGCAACCTTGTCATAGTAAGCGGTTGAATAGATGTGAGAAAGGCAGGTCATGGGAACAACTTCGACCTTTGTAAGAGTAGTGACAAGAGGTGAGTACTTGAGACATTCGACGACGTACAATATGTAGGATTCATAGATGAAGGGTGTAAGATAAATGATGAGGTTTTGTTGAGGCTTAATGGTGAGAAGGTTGGAGTGAGCAGATGTATCTTGTAACATCCCGAGTTCAGGAGTGCAATTTCAGGGTTCAAAGTGAAATGTGAATGGTCAACTCGGTGAGTCCATGGGTAGACTCGGCGAGTAGGGTCACGATTGTAACAACGCAAATTTTCGAACAAAATTTTCATTTAAAATAAAGTGAATTATTTCAACCAAATATAATTATTCCAAATTTCATATCAAAATACAATCATAAAATCCCCAAGATCTCAAAACATCAACAGTGTGTACGCGTCATGCCGGCGCCTTCCCACGGTCCTCGCTAGTACCTGAAACACATACATGACAACTGTAAGCATAAATGCTTAGTGAGTTCCCCAGTATACTACTTACGCATATACGCCTTTCCAGGCCTTGAGATAATCGCCTTCCGGCCCATAACATTTTGCCTTCCGGCCCATAACATATTGCCTTCCGGCCCATAACATATTGCCTTCCGGCCCATAAACATATACAACAATTAATACATTAATCTTAACACATACAGCACGCATAGCAAATACCTTACCATTTATAGCACGTATAACACAAATCATATCCGACCTTCCGGTCACACAGTCAAACCCTTCCGGGTACAGTATAGTGAGAAGACTCACCTCGCGGGTAATGAAAGCTAGCGACTCCTGAAATCACTCGCACTCGATTCGCCGAGCTACAGACTCCCTATAATATCATATATCCCTTATTAATACTTTTATCTTTCAAGACAACTGACCCTAAGAAATTACATGTAGGTCAACTCTGGTCAACGGTCAACGGTCAACTTGACCGGACTCGGCGAGTGCAAAGGCGACTCGGCGAGTCTAGACATCCTCCCCAACTTTCCCTGATGTTCCCTTTCTACTCGTCGAGTATCCCTCTTGGCTCGACGAGATCCTCGTGGAAGAATCGCGGGGCCACCCCGACTCCACTCGCCGAGTCTGAAGAACAACTCGACGAGTTCCATTCAATCTCCAAGCTACTCGCCGAGTCTGTTCGTCGGACTCGGCGAGTCCCTGCCATGCAGTCGATCAAACTGCTTCCTGAGATACGTATTGTCCCGAAATACACAAGCATGGGACCTTCTGGACCTCTAAAGGTCCTAATACATGGTTATAGTTGTTTGGGTAACAAGGTACTAATCCATCTAATCCCCAAATGGGTTCCATAACCCTAAATCCATGCACACATCAACATAACAGAAAAGATCCGAAATATTACCTGAATAACGCACTCTCTGTGTCCCCAAACCGCAGAACTCGAACCCCTTGTTGTTCCTTTAGCCAAAACTCTTCTCCTCCTTGCACAACAATTTCTTCAAGGCCCTAATATCCTTCAATCTTGCTCTAGATGCCCACATCCGTTTAGGGTTCTTCTCAGTCGACTAAAGACGGACAATGACGGCCTATAAGTGCATTATATACGTTCCAAAACCAAACGGCTAGGGTTTCCGCTGAACAGCGTAGACTCGCCGAGTCCATAATGGACTCGTCGAGTCCAGTCGCTAACCCGCGACCCAGTCTGTGGTCCTACTCGGCGAGTCTGGCTCTAACTCGCCGAGTCCCCTCCTAAAACACCCCAAAAACAATATTATAAAAATACCTGAAATTCCGGGCTGTTACAACGATTATGGTCGCGTGTTAAGTGGCCAACTCGGTGAGTCGGTGGCTGGACTCGGCGAGTTGGTGCTGTGTGGAGAAAACCCTAATCCCGGGGGTTGAGCCCTATATAAAGAACATAATACCCTCTCCCCAACTACTTTACTCTCCCTTGAAGTCCAGAAACCCTAATATTTGTTTTTGATAGAATTAGAGAGCATATGGATCTTGAAGGAGGGTTGTTGAAGGGATCTTTGAAGATTAAGAGGCTTGGAGCAAGGGGCTTTACAAGATTTTGGTTTATTCTTCTATTGGAGTCTTCTCTTGAGGTAATGATTCGTTGTTTGAGCTGTTATCCATCTAGATCTATCATTTGTGGGATTTTTGGGAGTATATCTAGTGCTATCTTGAGTTTGGAGGTTGGATCTGAGGTTGCTACCTCAGATCTAGAGTAGTGATGTAACGACCCAATTTTCACGTCCAAAAATTTCGTTTTTAAAACATTACTTTAGAAAACATTAATAATTAAAACATTGCTTAATTAAACCATTTCACATCGAAAACCAAATTTGAAATCCATAACAGTCAAACAACCAAAATATCAGAGTATCAATCCCAGGGTAAACTCATAAATGCGGAATCAAGGAGTGTGTGTGATGAGCCGCTACCGCGCCTGCTCCTTCCCCTTGGCTGAAGAGGTACCTGAAACAACAAATGAAAAACGTAAGCACAAAGCTTAGTGAGTTCCCCCATCGTACCACATACCATACAACACATAACATACATACTGCCAGGCTATTCTGGGGTGCCTGACTACCCGGTACGACCATTCTGGGGTGCCGACTACCCGTGCGGCCATTCTGGGGTGCCGACCTACCCATGTCAAGCCATTATGGGGTGCTGACTACCCGTGTCAAGCTTTTCTGGGGTGCTGACTACTCGTCGTTCCTGACAACCGAGCCTCGGGGACTATTTCACCCCTACTGCTACTAACACACATAACATATTATCAAACATATATGGGGTGTCTGAACTACCCTTCGGTCCTAACAACCAAACTCGGGGACTGGTCCCCTCCTACTACCTCTATTGCATATAACATAACAAGCCAGCATGCAAACACATAATCATATACTGTCAGACATTTCTGGGGTGTCCGAACTGCCCTTCGGTCCTAACAACCGATCTCTACCTCTATCACATAAAACATATCATGCTAGCATATAACCTATCAGGTAGCAGCAAACCTAGATGATATCACAAAGACAATCATCTAACATACGACTCCTACTGGTGGGCCGACATTGTGGCCATAGACCCACCGCTACTGGAAGGTAACTCACCTCAATGTAGCTGCTGATCTGATCGGGAACTGACTGTCTACTGCTGCTGCTGCTCCGGAAATCCTCCAGCTGTAATTCCCGCAACATACTCAGTCAAGCACTGCTAACTGTCCTTTGGGTAAAATGACCATTTTACCTTTGATCATGTCATAAGTCAAAGTCAGAGTCAATTTTCAGTTGACTCGACCCGCCGAGTTGGCTCTCCAACTCGCCGAGTCCCTATCCACTCGATTGCCCTGAATCCCATCTCTACTCGTCGAGTTAGGCGTTGACTCGACGAGTTCTCCTTCCCAAACTGATGTTCAAGTCCTTCATCCTACTCACCGAGCTATATGAACAACTCGTCGAGTTCATCTTCATCCGATGAACACTTATGCTGCGACTCGCCGAGTTGTATGAACAACTCGCCGAGTCTGATCTTGATCTAAGGAGATTGCCTTGAACTCGTCGAGTCAGGGCAATGACTCACTGAGTTCCTTCATGGATGAGTTTGGCTTCCAACTCACTGAGTCACACCCCGTGACTCACTACTCACACTCGACACAACGAAAAGGGGACAAACTCGGAGACTTGCGAGCAGGCTCGCCGAGTCAGATGAACGACTCGCCGAGTCGTTACCATGAAAGCACTATAAACGCGATTTTGCTTGGATCCAGTCCATTCCATTCACAGATTTGGGTTCCTAGAGCATGAATCACACGTAAAGTTTCCAACTTTACGTGTAGATATTCACCACTAAGGGTTTTAGGGTTCAAAATGCACCCAAAAGGGTAGATCTAGGGTCTTCATGCAATATGGGTCCATAAAGGCAACAAATATGAGCTCCTGGAGCTCAACCATGCCTAGATCTAAAGGCCAATCAACTTATTACAAATTATATTGCACATACAAGCTTGGGGAAGGGCTCACGAAAGACTTAATGGAGTAATAAGCATAGAAACAGAGGGAAAACGGGTTATACCTCGAAGGAATCACTGAGAGAACACTAAGATGCTTGGATTCCTTCCCTTCCTCTTGATCTACACCACTTCCTTCTCAAAACCTTCAAGAACACACAAAAATGCTTCAAAGTCTCTCGGAAATACGCTTTGAACGACGGTTGGGGGCTCTGAGGGTGAATGGGTGCTGGCTTGGGGCGGACATGAGGCTTAAATAGGGTGCAAACCCCTGAAACTTAGGGTTTCATCCAACAGCGGTGACTCGCCGAGTCCAGAATATGGATTCGCCGAGTCACCAACTTAAACATGTCCCGGGTCCCGCCTCTACTCGGCGAGTCGGACCTATGACTCGCCGAGTCCAAGGCTAAAAATGGAAAATACTCAAATAAGATTTACGTACCGGGAACCAGGTGCTACAAGTGATGATCCAAAAGAGCATAAAGTCCCTGTTCAAGATTTGTTGATGAAGCGTTTTAGTCCCAAACCCTAGCCCTAGAGTGTATTATGCTTAGATCTCCTTGGATTCACGTAAAGTTTGCCACTTTACATGATGGATGGCTTGTATAAGAGTAGATCTATGGATTGGAGACCCTGCATGGCTTGGAAAGCTTCTGTATGGGTTAAGAGCTAGTGGTACTCAGCGAGTACACATGGGTGTACTCGGCGAGTTGCATGAAGATAGGCATCAACTCGACGAGTTGGAAAAACAACTCGGCGAGTCTGGTTGTGAGGTCCTAACCCTTTCTGGTTGAGCTGTGAATCGGTGAGTCAAGGGATGACTCAGTGAGTTGAGTGCGATTAGACTCAGAGTTGTGGGACTCGACGAGTCTTGGGGCGACTCGACGAGTTGAGTCATGTTATGGGAGTTTCGGAGCATAGGGACTCGACGAGTCAGCGGGGTGACTCGGCGAGTAGAGGTAGTCTTGGGTTAACCAGTTGTCTTCCAGGGGTATTTTAGTATTTATTGAGTTCAGTGTTTTGGTGATTGATCAGTGGTGAAGTTCGTGTTAGAGGTTGGAGCAGCGTGATCTTATCTCTTCAATCGGCAGTTGCGAGGTGAGTTATCCTCACTATATCGACAGGGTCCATGACACCAAGGCTAACCCTTTATCCGATTGTAATCTTGGTATCGTTGCTATGTTATTGCTTGCTATGTTTGCATCCTGGTAGTTGGGATGGTATATGTTAGAGACATGGTTGAGGTCGGTATCCTGGTATATAGGATGATGCTATGCTAGTGACCGGTTAGGTCGGTATCCTGGTTAGGATGATGTTATGTTATGTGATCTGCTAGATCGGTTTGATTGCATGTGAATTGTTATATGATTGAATGTTTATGTGAACATGGTTGTTGGACCGGGGTTGGGTTGAGGCGGGTCCTGCTTTGTACTGTAGGCCAACATACCCAGGGCGGACCGGTTATCCCGAAGGCCCAGCGAGCGATCCGGATATGCTGTAGGCCCCAAGAGGGCGGACCAAACGTGCCGAGGCTCGGAGAGTGGACCAGGCTGACTGAAGGCCCGGTGCGGGCAGACCAGTCATACTGTAGACTCAGAGAGTGGACTAGGTGGATTGAAGGCCCGGTGCAGGCAGGCCAATCACACTGTAGACTCGATGTATATGGCTAGACTGGGAGAGTGGACCAGGCCGACTGAAGGCCCGATGCGAGCGGACAAGTCATACTGTAGACTCAGAGAGTGGACCAGGTGGATTGAAGGCCCGGTGCGGGCGGACCAATCACACTGTAGACTTGATGTATATGGCTAGACTCGGAGGGTAGACCAGGTGGACTGAAGTCCCGGTACGGCGGACCAGTCACACAGTAGACCCGAAGTGCATGGCTGTTCGGTGTTCTGTTATGATATGGCATGTTATGTGTATGGTTTATGTAGTTGGTATTACTAAGCTTTCGGGCTTACAGTTGTGGTTTAAATGTTTCACATACTTCAGGAGACCGTGGCAAGACAAAGGCGTGATCGTACCGCTCCTCATGATTATGTTTTACGATGTGGTTCTGGGAAGACTCTGATAAATAATTGTATTGAAAACCTTTTTGTAATAACTTAATGAAACTGGGTTGTTTTTGAAAAGTTTAAATTGGTTGAAATTTTTAGAGTGTTACAAGTTGGTGTCAGAGCCTTGGTTTGAGTGAATTGGAGGAACATTCATGTGAATCCAGTCTCAAATAAAGGACAGTTTTCAAAAGAGAATTTAAAATGGTTTTCAAAATGAGTAAAATAGGACGCGGAGGTACGATCAGCCGGAGCCAGTAAGTAACCCCAAAATACCATACAAGATATATGTTTTTGAGATATGACAGACCAACATGCTAGTACTAGGCTAGGGATCTTCAGGAATTTCATGATAAAGTTGCCTGATTTATGATGCCTGCTAGCCTAGGGATCCCCTCTGTATGAGATTTCTAGTGTTCCTCTAGGAGTGAGGGTTGAGTGCTTGTTATGTATGATCATCACTAGGGTGTTGTGGTGATACTTGATATAAATATGGGTAGGTGTGGAAGGTAGTATGGGCCCGTACTACTGAAAGCACAGGACCTATACGCGTATCAAAGAAGCCACAACCTCTAGGGTGGGGTTGGGAGTTGGTTCCCGGGATTTTGGGAGAGCGTCTGATGTTTTGCGGTATTTTTAGTATGGTGGTTACGAGGCATGCTGGGAGCGGATCCGGATCGGGATCGGGAGCAGGAGAGGGTGGTCAGGGTGGGTTAGTACCTCCCGAGGTTATTGGTCAGATGAGCACAGACGAGTTGGATGCTAGGATTCGTGAGATCCTGCATGATGAGGTTGCTGCATTGTTCTGGGCCGAGTTGTCGGAACTGTTTGGGTCGATCAAGACTGCCATGGTCGAGTATTTTGATGAGCGCTATGCAGCCCTTACAGAGACGGTTGCCGTGGCGGCTACATCGGTTGTAGCAACGGCAGGGGGAGGAGCCGGTAGAGGTTTTCAGTATCGGGACTTCGATAATACGAAGCCCCCTACCTTCGATGGAGTTCAGGACCTGATTGTTGCTATGAGATGGTTGTCAGACGTGAAGGGGTGTTTCATCACGTGTTCATGCCCTGCTGATTAGAGAGTGAGGTGCGCTCTGAACCTGTTAAGGCTCGGGGCGAAGGATTGGTGGAGATTGACCACGGGGTCATTTTCGGATGCGCAGAGGGCTGCGGTTTCATGGGATCAATTCTGGGAGATGTTTAGCACTCGTTATGTTCCACGAGTTGAGAGAGAGAGAGAGAGAGGTTGGCTCAGGAGTTCCTGGAGTTGAAGCAGGATTTAGAGTCGGTGACGGAGATCACCAGGATGTTCACTAAAAGGGTGATGTTTTGCCCGAATTTTGCTTTGGAGCAGGCTCAGATGTCCCGATATCTGAGTATGCTCAAGAGGGATATCAGGCAGTTTGTGTCTACGCAGAGGTATGAGACCTTGCTGGAGTTGCAGGAGGCCGCTCAGCGGCATGAGTTGGAGATTGAGTTACAGTTAAGAGAGCAGAGGCAGACTCCGGTGCAGTCGCAGCCAGCGCCGAAACGGTCCAAGACTGTTGATTCTAGGTTGGGAGATCAGAGCAGCCGCACTTGTGGGAAGTGCGGGAAGGGTCACACGGGAGTTTGTAGGTCTGGTGGTGCGTGCCGCAAGTGCGGGAGAGAGGGGCATTATGTGAGGGATTTCCGTCAGTCATCCCCAGTTCAGGATAGGAGGATTTGTTATCAGGGTCATCAGGTTGGTCATATGAGGGCCAACTGTCCACAGCTTGCTGTAGGACCGATGCAGGCTCCAGCACCGGCCACTTTGAGGATTACGGGTGGAGGTCAGGGTGGAGCAAAGCCCCCGAGGGCTCAGTGGCGTGCTTTTCAGCTTATAGCAGAGGAGGTCAGGGCAGAGCTGGATGCAGCTGCGGGTATGTTTCCTTCTTGATATCTTGTTATCTTGTGATTATTATTGAGTATTTTATATCTGCTAGTCTCGTTGTGTGATTTTTGGTATTGTATTCATTTGTTCCTTAAGGGTTATGGTATGGTTAGGGTTTTGGTATTGGGAGTTTCGTTGGTTATCATCCATGGGGATTATTAGTGGGAATTCAGGCTTTTGGTCTGAATGTCGGGTAGCATCTGCAGTCTGAGGAGTGGTTAGCTGAAGGTCGGGCTTCTTTCAAGTCCGAGATGATCAGGGTTGATATGTGATTGTGGGAGGGTTGCTCGTTCTAGTGGGAATTAGTTCGCGTGTAAGGGAATGTGTTGTGTAGGGTTGTTAAGGGAGGTCGGTTATGGCGACCGGTGGTTGGTAGTCAGTGCTCTAAGTGGGGAGAATTGGAAAATTCTCTAGAAGACCAACAAGCAGGAGAGGTTGATTAGCTGTTGGGATTCAGCAATGGTTCTGTCAGCCAAGAGCGTAGGCTGGTATGAGCAAGTGACAGGCATACAGGGCGGGATACAGACCAAGGGTTTCGGAAAAAGGGCGATTGATTGTGGAAGGCCTATGATCAGGCCGAGATTGAGTATGTAGGATGGAGTTAGAGTTCGGAGCCCCTAAAGTGTATGGGAGAGTTTTCCAGGAGGGATAACTCGGGATGATGAATGCTACTTGAGCCGTCCGGATAGACTGAAGGCCGATGGGCTTACCAGTCAGGCCGAAGGCTCGGAGAACGGTCCAGACAGGCTGAAGGCCCTGGAGGGCGGTCCAGACATGCTGAAGGTTCTGAGAGTGGTCCAGATTGGCTGAAGGCCTGGTAAGGCGGTCCAGTCATGCTGAAGACTCTGCATGTGTTGATAGATCTGTATGAGGAGATGGAATGAGTATGTTGTGATGTGATAGCATCAGAAGGTCTGGCCTCGAGTATTGATCATGATTAGTGGAAGGTAGTGCATGGACTCGAGAGTCCTTGCGAGCAGATTCAGAGCATGTATGGTGCATGGGATAGCGGTTATGCTATAAGGGAATGGTGTAGCGATGGGCGAGCACCGTGGCACTTGTTGTAGTGACAAGGCGGCCAAGTAGATTTCCTTGGATAAGGAAAAGGAAAGGTATGTAGCTCCGAGAGGGAGTGTAACTTCATAGAAGTCAAAGAAATAGCGTAGAGGTATGATTGAGGTGTTCCAATTATGGTTTTGAGCAGTGTGTTTGCGCCAGTGGTGTGGAAACTCATCCGGGTTGGATGTCTGCTGAGGTCACAGAAGGAATTCCGAGGGTGTAGAGCCAAAGAGGCTCGGAAGGGATGCAAGGATGGAGCCTTGGATTCCCAGTTTGGTTGTGAACAAGAAATTATGCAAGTAGTGGTAATTCATCCTAGGGATGTTTGGAGGTGTCGTTAGTGTGTCGGATTTTCCCAACGTGAGGATGCTAGAGCCAGTTCAGCATGTGTATGTGATTGCGGAGGAGAACTCATGGGAGTTGCTCTGAGGCTGAAGGATGTGTCATCCTGTCAGCATGGAAGGGATAGATTTGGACTCAGGAAGGGAGCAGCTTAAGTCTCAGCAGTGAATTCAGTGAAAGATATGTCTGGCGAGGAAAATGATAGCAGTGTGGTACCGGGTCGGGATCCCGGTGGTTCAAGGTTATATCTAGCTCGTAAGAGTCGAGTGATTGTTGAGATCTGGAACGAGTGAAGTATCATGGAGTGGTACTCGGTTGATAAGTGTGGTTATCCGAGGATGAGGCCGGTGGCCGGCTTGAGGCGGTGGTCCGGACACCGCAAGAGAAGAGTTGGGTTTCGGGTTTCGGTGGTAGTGTTTTGAGGAACCTGGTTTGGTTAATGCCAGGTGGTGCATTGCGAGAGTAGTTTCTGGAGTTGTGTTGCCGCAGGCTTCGAGGGCAAATCCTAATTTAAGTGGGGGAGAATTGTAACATCCCGAGTTCAGGAGTGCAAGTTCAGGGTTCAAAGTGAAATGTGAATGGTGTAAGAGGTGAGTACTTGAGACATTCGACGACGTACAAAATGTAGGGTTCATAGATGAAGGGTGTAAGATAAATGATGAGGTTTTGTTGAGGCTTGATGGTGAGAAGGTTGGAGTGAGCAGATGTATCTTGTAACATCTCGAGTTCAGGAGTGCAAGTTCAGGGTTCAAAGTGAAATGTGAATGGTCAACTCGGCAAGTCCATGGGTAGACTCGGCGAGTAGGGTCGCGATTCTAGTCGCGTGTTAAGTGGCCAACTCGGCGAGTCGGTGGCTGGACTCGGCGAGTTGGTGCTGTGTGGAGAAAACCCTAATCCCGGGGGTTGAGCCCTATATAAAGAACATAATACCCTCTCCCCAACTACTTTACTCTCCCTTGAAGTCCAGAAACCCTAATATTCGTTTTTGAGAGAATTAGAGAGCATATGGATCTTGAAGGAGGGTTGTTGAAGGGATCTTTGAAGATTAAGAGGCTTGGAGCAAGGGGCTTTACAAGATTTTGGCTTATTCTTCTGTTGGAGTCTTCTCTTGAGGTAATGATTCGTTGTTTGAGCTGTTACCCATCTAGATCTATCATTTGTGGGATTTTTGGGAGTATATCTAGTGTTATCTTGAGTTTGGAGGTTGGATCTAAGGTTGCTACCTCAGATCTAGAGTAGTGATGATCCAAAAGAGCATAAAGTTCCTGTTCAAGAGTTGTTAAGGAAGCCTTTTAGTCCCAAACCCTATCCCTAGAGTGTATTATGCTTAGATCTCCTTGGATTCACGTAAAATTTGCCACTTTACATGATGGATGGCTTGTATAAGAGTAGATATATGGATTGGAGACCCTGCATGGCTTGGAAAGCTTCTGTATGGGTTAAGAGCTAGTGGTACTCGGCGAGTACACATGGGTGTACTCAGCGAGTTGCATGAAGATAGGCAGCAAGTCGACGAGTTGGAAGAACAACTCGGCGAGTTGGTTGAAGATAGCCTTGGACTCGGTGAGTTTGTTCTTGGACTCGGCGAGTCTGGTCGTGAGGTCCTAACCCTTTCTGGTTGAGCTGTGAATCGGTGAGTCAAGGGATGACTCAGTGAGTTGAGTACGATTAGACTCAGAGTTGTGGGACTCGACGAGTCTTGGGGCGACTCGACGAGTTGAGTCGTGTTATGGGAGTTTCGGAGCATAGGGACTCGACGAGTCAGCGGGGTGACTCGGCGAGTAGAAATAGTCTTGGGTTAACCAGTTGTCTTCCAGGGGTATTTTGGTATTTATTGAGTTCAGTGTTTTGGTGATTGATCAGTGGTGAAGTTCATGTTAGAGGTTGGAGCAGCGTGATCTTATCTCTTCAGTCGGCAGTTGCGAGGTGAGTTATCCTCACTATATCGACAGGGTCTACGTCACCAAGGCCGGCCCTTTATCGGATTGTAATCCTGGTATCGTTGCTATGTTATTGCTTGCTATGTTTGCATCCTGGTAGTTGGGATGGTATATGTTAGAGACATGGTTGAGGTCGGTATCCTAGTATATAGGATGATGCTATGCTAGTGACCGGTTAGGTCGGTATCCTGGTTAGGCATTTTTTTAAATAATTAAAGCTATAAAGGTTGGCTTTCGCTTCAAATCAAGAGTTCGGTACTTGATATAAGACCGAAAGTGAGTGAAGTACTTGTGAAACCAGTGTGGCCTATTAAACAAGTAGGTAGGTAAGATATTCGGTGACTTGTTGAAGAATGAGAAATCTCAAAAAAAAACTTAACTGGATCCTTGGGGAAGAAAAATATTGGTATTATACATTTTCATAAGGATCACTTAAAATAAAATAGAGACTGCATTCAAGAACTTTATCATAGTAATGGTGCTCCATCAATTCATTAAAGGTGTTGAATAGTGGGTTTCACTTAGTACGTAGTGACACGAAACTAAGATCATTAACATAAATTTTTGTATAACCATAAATCTCAGTGGTAAATGCTGAGAGTCTCAAGGGTTACATAAGTGAGATGAAGTGTAATGAAGAATAATGATATAGGTGGTATAAGAAGCGAAAGTACCTCTGCTATAAAAGAAGGACCAAGCGAAAAACTCTAAGCTCAATATGAGAAGAGTAAGGTAGGTCATGATTAGAGTGTATGAAACAACCTAGTTTGGGAAAACATGATTTGTATATATCATGTTATTAAGGCTTCACTCAAAATCTATAGAGGCTTTAGTCAACATGCAGCAACATGCATCTAGGGACACTTAACTAATTTATAGAAAAGAGGTTATACCTGCTGGAGCTTCACCATCGAGAGTAACATTGATACAAAGGAAAGCATTAGATAAAAATAAAAAAATACTTTTGTATTTTGTGAAAAGTTTTAATAAAACGAAAAAGAAAAATATTTTTGGATTTTATAAAAAAAAATAAAAAAAATGAAAAGAAACATAAAAATGAGTATTTAAAAGAGTGTACAAAAGAATACAATCAAAATGCCTTGCTATGTAAAAGAAGCTAACGAGTTCAGAAGGACTGCACCCGAAATAGACCGAGCGTTTGGTTCATTTCGGTTTTTGGTTGAACCGAACCCGAAATAGACCAAACCCGAAATAGACCGAATGTTCGGTTCATTTCGGTTCGATCTATTTCGCTTCTTACCTTTATTGAAGCGAAGGTGATTTTGGAACTGATTCTGCTTCCATCATTCCTAGGCCTTGTAAGATTTTGTTGAAACTTGCTTTAGGTAAAGCCTTAGTGAATATATCTGCCAGTTGATCAGTTGTCCTCACGAAGTGAATCTCCACGTTGCCATCTTCCATGTGATCTTTGATGAAGTGATACCTCAGTGCTATGTGTTTTGTTTTCGAGTGTTGTACTAGGTTATGACAGATCCTAATTTCACTTTTAGAGTCGCAATATAGTGGGATTTTCTTCATGTTCAGCCCATAATCTCTAAGTTGACTCTGTATCCATACAACCTGAGATGTGCATGAGGAGGCAACAATGTATTCAACTTCTTCCGTGGAGAGAGAAACACAGGTTTGTTTCTTTGATTTCCAGCTGACCAATTTACCATCGAGAAATTGGCATCCTCCAGTGGTGCTTTTACGATCCAATCCACAACCACCTAAGTCAGCATCGGAGAATGCTTGGACAAAGAAACCTGAGTTGGCTGGATACCATAGACCGAGAGAGGAGGTTCTCTTCAGATAGCGAAAGATGTTTTTCACAACTTGCATATGAGGTTCATGTGGGTTAGCCTGGAACCGGGCACAGTAGCAAACTGAGAACATGATGTCAGGTCTGCTAGCTGTAAGATACATTAGTGACCCAATCATTTGACGATAAAGCGTCATGTCAGCGACTGGCTTCTCCAAAGAAGGTGTAAGCTTTGTCCCAAAAGCCATTGGAACTTTCACTTTGGAGTTTCCTATCATGCCAAACTTAGCAAGCAATGTCTTTGTATATGCCTCCTGATTGATAAAAATGCCTTCGGGTCCCTGCCTAATATTTTAGCCAAGGAAAAAGTTAATTGGACCCATTGAGCTCATCTCAAATTTAGTTTCCATCAACTTCCTGAATTCAGCTGTTAAGATGGGATTCGTGGAGCCGAAGATGATGTCATCAATGTAAATTTGGACTGTCATAAGGTGGTTATCCTCTCTCTTACGAAATAAGGTTGGGTCAACCGAACCTTGTTTAAGTTTAGACATTTTTAAGAATCGAGTGAGAGTTTCATACCATGCTTTGGGAGTCTGCTTTAGGCCATATACCGCTTTGTCTGGGATGTAACAGTGATTTGGGTGCTTCTCGTTCACCAAGCCTGGCGGTTGCTCAATGTACACAGTTTCCTCAAGTTCTCCATTGAGAAAGGCACACTTTACGTCCATCTGATAGACTTCAAAATTTTTGTGTGCCGCATAAGCAAGAAAGATTCAAACCGACTCTAATCTTGCAACTGGAGCGAAGGTCTCTTCATAATCAATACCTTCCTCTTGGCAGTAGCCTTTTACAACCAACTGAGCCTTGTTACGAATCACATTCCCCTCCTTATCCATCTTATTTCTGAATACCCACTTGAGACCGACAACCGAAGCATCCTTTGGAGTTGGAATTTGACGCCATACTTTGTTTCTTTCAAACTCGTTCAACTCGTCTTGCATGGCTTGAACCCAATCATAATGATCAAGAGCCGAATTCACAGTCTTCAGTTCAACTTTGGAGACAAAAGAGTTGAACATGCAAAATTCTACTTGAGAGAATAGTGCAACTTGTTTCGCTTTGATCTGTGATCGAGTTAATACCTTTTCTGAAGATTCCCCAATGATTTGACTTTGAGGATGATCTTTGGTCCATTTAATGAGAGGTGGGTAATTCGGATCACAAGAGGGATCCAGTTCTGCATTGATTTCTTCTTCCAATTCTGATAGTGTATCATCATCATTGACATGTGTATTCTCCCCCTCGAATGATGACACGAGTTCAATATATGGATCAGAATGTTCCCTTTCGTTTGGAGTTTCGGTTGAGCTAGAAGATTGTGACGTTGAATTCTCCCCCTGGAATGAAGGACCTTGATCCTTTGGTTGAGACGGATCCTCCCCCTGGACAAAAGGACGGTCACCAGAAGGTTCGCTTAAGTCAGGCCTTTCGGTTGCCTTTGGTTGATCAACAGCCATCTTCTGAGCAACTTCGTCAATGATTTGCTTTAGACTGTCAACTTTTTTATCTTCCGACTATGATTCAGAATCGATAGCCTTTTTAGGTTCATCAAAAAGAAGTATATATTGCTTGAAAAGGTTTGAGATAGGAACTGTAACGTGACTGGTCTTTGGAAAGATTTCCTGAATTGCACCTTCAGTTGTCTTCATCTTCTTAACATAGCTATCGTCAAAAGTGACATAGTATGTTTCTTCAATCTTCTTTGAGCGCTTGTTCAGAACTATATATTCCTTCGAGTGCAAGGAGTAGCCTAAGAATATTCCTTCATCAGCCTTAGCATCAAACTTGTTTCGATTCTCTTTTGAGTTGAAGACGAAGCATCTTGAACCGAACACATGAAAGAATTTTACATTCGGCTTGCGATTGTGTAAGATCTCGTAAGGAGTAATAGAGAATCGCTTGTTTAGATATTATTTGTTTTGAGTGTAACAAGCAGCAGCAATATCATCAGCTTAGAAATACAAAGGCAAAGAAGCGAAGCTTAGCATAGTTCGAGCTGCTTCACACAGATATCAGTTTCGTCTTTCGACGATTCTATTCTGCTGTGGAGTATATGGAGTCGAGAAATTATGAGTCGTTCCCTTCTCAGCTAGAAAATCTTCGAAATCCTTGTTCTTGAATTCCATGCCGTTGTCACTTCTTACATTACAAACCACTTTCCTTAGTTGAACTTCAACTTGATTTATGAAGAGCTTGAGCTTAGGAGTAGCCTCTGATTTTTGCTTTAAGAAAAACACCCATGTGAAGCGAGAGAAGTCGTCGACGATGACTAGAATGTACTTGTTCCCACCAATGATTTCAATAGAGGAGGGACCACATAGATCGATATGCAACAGCTCCAATGGTTCTATCACCTTTGTGTTGATAATAGAATGATGACTTTGTCGACTTTGCTTTCCCGTTGCACAAGCTGCACATTAATGTTTTTTGTCGAATTTGAGAACTAGAAGACCTCGAACATGATCTCCTAAAACCAGCTTGTTGATATCCTTGAAATTAAGATGAGAGAGTCTTCGATGCCATAACCAACTTTCATCTGAGTGAGCCTTCATTAGTAAGAAGACTGCTTGTTTCCCTCGAATTGGATTGAGGTTAAAAGGGTACATTTCCCCATTTCGCTTCGATTTCAACAGAATGTTATTTGACTTCTTTTCGACTATCTCTGAGCCTTCATTATCAAACGATACCTTCAATCTGGTCCCAACTACCAGCTGTGATACACTGATAAGGTTGTGATGCAGTCCTTCAACGTATGCGACCTTTCTTATTGAGAAATCGCCATTCGTAATCATTCCATAGCCTTTGATAGTTCCAAACGAGTTGTTTCCTTACTTCACAATTCCACCATCCTTGCGAGACCGAAACTCTCTCAGTTCTTCCTTTCGTCATGTCATGTGACGCGAGCAGCCACTATCAATATACCATTCTTCGTCAAACTGCTCGTCACGTATAACCTGCAAAATATAAAGCAGATTTAGGAACCCAAAGTTTCTTGGGTCCTTGTGAGCCTTTTACAGGATAGGGAATATGTGACAACCGTCAATTTTCAGTCAAGTCAAAGTCAACGAAAGTCAACAAGTCAAACCGGTCCACTCATTTTGCCGTGAGTACTAGAGCTTACGTTAAGTAACTCCTAAACAACTCTCTATTATAACGAGAGATCCTAAATCAAAAAGTGCGTACATTTAGATCTCCTTAACCTAAAACTGTGGTACGTGGCGAGCCAAACCGATAAAACAATGTTGCATACTCATCGGGAGTATGCAAGATCCTTAAACAAGGCGTAGCGGGACTTACGGACCCTGCATTGCAAAGCCGAACACTCAAAAAGGTCACCAATGAAACCTCTCTCAATCGTTTTCAATCTATCTCTTCTTATGTCAAATCTCTCCCAAATCTCTCTAAGTATGTGAAATCTCTCCCACATATCTCTTTGTATGAGAAATCTCTCCAAGTATGTCAAATCTCTCCCAAATCTCTCTAAATATGTGAAATCTCTCCCACATATCTCTTTGTATGAGAAATCTCTCCAAGTATGTCAAATCTCTCCCAAATCTCTTTAAGTATGTGAAATCTCTCCCAAATATCTCTCTGTATGTGAAATCTCTCCAAGTATGTCAAATCTCTCCCAAATCTCTCCAAGTATGTCAAATCTCTCCCAAATCTCTCTAAGTATGTGAAATCTCTCCCAAATATCTCTCTGTATGTGAAATCTCTCCAAGTATGTCAAATCTCTCCCAAATCTCTCTAAGTATGTGAAATCTCTCCCAAATATCTCTCTGTATGTGAAATCTCTCCAAGTATGTCAAATCTCTCCCAAATCTCTCTAAGTATGTGAAATCTCTCCCACATATCTCTTTGTATGTGAAATCTCTCCAAGAATGTCAAATCTCTCCCAAATCTCTCTGAGTATGTGGAATCTCTCTCAAATCTCTCTCGAAATCTCTCCCAACTTTCTATAATCACTCGGGGCATCCCGACCCTCGAATTTGGCGAAAACAGCCCAAAAACGGAAGTCTACGCGAAAAACGGACCTTAGGAACCGAAACCCCTCTTAGGAACCGAAACCCCTCTTAGGAACCGAACCCTCCTGATGAAGAAGGTTGCTGATCCGAACCGAAGGTACTGTTCACCAACCGAACCGAAGGTACTGTTCATTACTGTTCACTACAGTCCGTTCGGTTCTGCCATTCTCGCTTCTTAACTCCGAACCGAAGCTTCCCTGCTGACCCTTCGGACCGGACCCTCGCCTTCGCTCCTTCTTCACTTCTCGCGCCTTTCGCTTCCGACTCCAACCTCAGCGTGGACCGAGCCTTGGCCTAGGGACCGAACCTCGGCCTAGGACCGAGAGGTCTCGCTGGGAAGCACTTTTCTCCCGGTTTTCAACCAAATTTGCGTTTTAAGCCCGTTTTTAATTATTTTAACGCGGGATTTTCACCCAAAATCATATTTTAACATAATAAACCCTAAATATTCACAATTTAATCATATTTTCATAAAAATCTTTATTTAAATATTAAAAGCAAGTGGGTAAAGTACAAAGAGATGGAGTGTTAACTTTGCTTTACTTTATGACGCAAGCAACCCCCATACCCACTCCATGACAACCCATACTCCTCCCCACCATACCTTGTACCTTTTACCCCTTTTTACAAGCCATCCCCACGTTTTTTAGAGCTGGATAATCATCCTCCCTCTTCATTTTCTCTCATTTGCTCTCATTTCACAAGAAGATCAAACTCTTTTCTCTCTCACTTTCTCTCTCTAGAAATTCGAGATTCAAGGGCTGATCTTGAGTTTTTCCTCCACATTTGGTAAGCATAATCCATTTCCTTTATGATTATCTCAATTATTTCCACCCAAATCATGGGTATCTTACACAAACTCCATAATATTTGTGTTAGAGCTTCGAATCTTCAAGTGATTCTTCAAGTGTTCTTGGGTTGAACACTTCTCTACTTCAACACTTACCTACTGAAACCACACAAGATGAGTTCATACCCCTGTATTTTCATGTTTTCTCAAGTTTTTAGGGGGGGAATACAAGCCAAAACACCAAGAACATATCTAAATTCTTCTAACAGCTTTCATCAGAAAAGTTGGACTCCATTCACGGACTGTTTTGGACATCTTAAATATTTTTGTTTTCAAAACTGTTTTAGGTGCATGTAGTTCCACTTCTTATCTTTAAAATGACTACTTGCACATCTCCATACGATTTTTCTACAATTTATGGTGAGTTTTACAAAACTGCCTATCATTTCAAACATCAATCCGGACCAGTCTGTGATTATGGACTTTTTCACCCAAGTTAGAGGTCATTAAAAATTATAATAAACATTATGAACAAACTAGACTCATTTTCCAAACTCTCAGAAGTTACAGAACCTGATTTGGACATTTTATGATTTTTCTACAATTTTTCCAATATCAGTTACAGAAAAGGTTATTAACAGAAAAACATTATAAATTTCATTTCACCTTGTAACATGTTGAGCAAGGTATACATCGTTATGTAATTATGTGTAGTTGCAACATATGACAAATTTTATATCCTTACATAGACATACATCAGAAAACAAATGGAATTACACCTCCACAAGCATGGGAAATATATAAATGACATTACGAGGCTATATCCATTATAAATATAAACATTGGTAAATTATGACAAGAAGGGCCTATGCTCACTACCCTTACAAACAATTGAGAAACTATAATAGGTATAGTTTAGGGTTACTTATATAACAAACACATTATTTAAGGTTTTACACATACAAAAGATTTATTGCCACTATGGACAATTTAGATAAACTATAATAAGTATAGTTAAGCCATTATACCCCCCGTAAACGAACGCGTTAGTTATAATCGGTATAGTTATAGTAAATACATATTATAAACAAAGTAATAAACTATAATAGGTATAGTTTATGTTTCATCTACCCTAGGAACTTAATTACAAGAAAGGAATTCACCATCACTTTTGATAAGCTATTCATATGCATAGTTCAGGTTCCCTAATCCCTATTACTCCCCGGTGAACTATGATATGTATAGGTTATATTCACAATAGATTTTCGTATTGTTAGACTTCAACTATAATCGTTGAGCGTATATGCTTGAGTCATACAAGAATTTAGTCTGGATTGGCTTGGAATTGGTGGTGCCCGCCTCATCTCCTGTTCCTTGTTTGGTTGTGGACCTAGGGCGGACCCATTATATTCGACGTTTTATCTAACCTAAATCTTATATAACTTATATACGCTGGACGATTATATGGGAAATCTACGGGTCAATCTAGGTTACATCAACACATCATATAGGAATATTCTGTTTACACTTAACTAAGAAAATATTGGATTTTCTGGAGATCAAACTTTATCGATTTTAAAAAGGAAAACGGTTTCTACTCCAAACAAAACTCTTATGAACTCACCAACTTAATTGTTGACACTCTTTCAAAACTACTTGTATTCTCAGGAAATCAGTGAAACAGGAAAACTTCAGCGCTTTGAGGATGGGACGTTAAACCGTCAACAATTTATTTTTGTCATCATATTGTAATTGAATTTGAAACATGTAAACATATACTTTGATGTAACTTTTTCAATTATATTTATGATGGTTGTATTTACTTTGAGCACTATTATACACGTTGTTGTGATACTGTACATGAAGTCCTCCACCCCTGGACGTTTCCGCCATCCTTGGTTTGGGGGTGTGACAGATTGGTATCAGAGCATTGTTTATAGTGAACTCAGTATATCGAACCACATAAGATATACAAACTATAAATACATTGGGACCGAAAGTCTCTGATTTAAAGTTTTCAAAACAACTATACTTTTAGAAACAAATAATTCCTCGGTAAAAGTAGGAGCATGTGCACACACACTAGGGTCAGTATCACGGTGGGATGGGACAAAAGTAGTAACTGTTGAACAATACGAGTAGGCTTGGGGATGTATAGTCAGGACTGGGAATGACATAGCCTGATCAACTATGTCTCACCCATAAATGATTATCATATGCCCAGGAATGGTCGTAGGTGTTGCAACAAGTCTAAAAACTTACCAACACTACCACAACGAAATACCATAGGGGTATTTGGTGTTATTATAATTACTTATTTGAAAACTAAATAGATTTTTATCAATAGGTCAATAATTGCCTAGTGGATACATTAAAATTATATGTATCCAGGACGTCATAGACTTAGAATCTGTGGGTCTTTGCTTTACTTCCTGTTCTCGTTGGATTGGGGATTTAGAGTTAGGATCGCTTATTCGAAGGTCTATCCTGTCCCAAATACATATGACTAGTATGCACTAAACAATATATTGAAGTACCTGGTAAAGATCATTTTATAATTATCTAATTAGTACGTCTATTTAGTTATTTCTTATATCCCCATTTCTCGCGAAGATATTATGGATGAATTCCTTCTCCACGACGACTCGTACTACCCTAACCACGACAATACTGAATGGCTCGGAGAGGAGCCATAGAATGATTACCGAATCCCTTTGGATGGTCACCAAGCTGAAGGCTTTGCTGATGGTCCTGACCCCGACCCTGAAGTGGAGAACCTACCTTGATGGCCCTTGTTCCGAATCCTAACCCTCGTCCGGTTGTTCAAGGCCCAACGCCTCCTTGGGTAGAATGCTTGGAAACCTGGAACGAAGAACACGACCAACCTAGATTGTTAAATGGAGACATTCGAATCCTTCAGAATCCGGAAACTACACTATTCAAGGGAACCGTAGCATTGCCCAAAATTTTCCTTACGTTAATAAGATGTAGACCTATTTTCCTCGAACCTTATATTACAAACAATTTACATATGGTAACTCCAAGAAATTCTTAATATATACCAAGTAATTTTAGAAAGGGATCAGGCGAAACAAATCACTAGTTGCATTTGAATCACTACCACTAAAATTCATTCATAAGGACTTTGTTGCGAATTACATACAAAATACTTTTAAGTCAAAACATAATACAGACAAGTCTGGCTTGATAACATCTGACTTGTCACTACTATTAAAAACTTATCGTTTGTACGTCTCTACCAACTTATGACAGGACTATGCCGCCAAAGAAAAAGTCCAGACCCTCCGGGAGCACAGCACCGCCCCCTCCGCAGTTTGATCCCATAATGTTTCAAGCGGCCGTAACAGCAGCAGTGGCAGCAGTAATGTCGCAAATGGGTACAAATGGTTCCGGCGGCTTCGGATCCGGGAATACTAACTCGAATCAGGGGGACAGCACAGGACGCACTAAGGAGTGTTCTTACAAAGACTTCACAAATGGCAAACCCGATCCTTTCGACGGAAGCGGGGGCGTCATCGCACTGATGCAATGGTTTGAAAGGACCGAAGCAGTCTTCGAAATCTGCGCTTGTCCCGAAGCGAGCAAAGTCAAGTATGCGGCATTCACTTTTACAAGAAAAGCTCTTACTTGGTGGAATAGCCGAGTTAAGTCACTTACTCCTGCAGTGGCTAACTCTATAAGCTGGGAGGATCTAAAAGCTTTAATGCTGAAGGAATATTGCCCAAGAGGCGAAGTGCAAAAACTGGAAGAGGAACTCTGGAACCTCAAAATGTCGGGGATGGATCTCGAAGCTTATACCGCCCGATTCAATGACCTAGCACTCCTCTGTCCTGCAATGGTCACCCCAGAGGAGAAAAAGATAGAACGGTACCTTTGGGGGCTATCATCCCAGATCCATGATAGTGTATTGGCCTCAAGACCAACTACCTTCGACAGCGCCAAGGAGTTGGCACAACAACTCATCGACCATCGTGCCAGCCGTGACACTCCGACAACCACGCCAATTGTTGCGATTCATGCTGCCACAACCCTCACCACGCCAACTCCCATAAAGCAATACGCTGGAACCCTTCCGAAATGTAACAAGTGTAGCTTCCATCACACTGGGGCTTGTAGAGAATTGCATTGCATGAACTGCAATAGAAAAGGGCACACTACCCGTTTCTGTAAGGCAGCGGTACGACCCATCAACCAGTTCCCCGGCTCTGGAGTAAGCCCAGCCTGCTACAAATGTGGAGAAACAGGCCACTTTAAAAGGAACTGCCCAAGAGCAAGAGATGCCAGTGGTGGTGGAAGGGTGCTTGCAATCACCGAAGGAGAGACCACCCCGGAACTGCCCGCAAATATTAGTACGTGTTTCTAACACCGACGTTTAAATTCCAAATTTCTTTATTTGATTAAGTCTAACATCGATTTAAGCATGCATATTAGTAATGCCAAAGATTAAACCGAGAGCATAAACAATAGGAAATTCCAAGGCCGTCATAAGACCATTCTATGAATTTGCTTCGACTCTGCAATGGGACTGCATCATAAGGATGTAGGTCAAACTTCCGAGAACATGCTTCTACTCTATAGGTGAGCGGTCGAAATACATCTAGGTTCAATGTTAGCCCTGACTAGGAACTCCAATTCATTAAGAAGGATTACTAAGTTATTTGTTATGATTTCCTCACTTATACATTCCCCAGTTATATATAACGAATACCTGGTAGATAATAGAATGTGAGAATTCTGACTTAGTTTCTTTTCCTCGTTGGGATGTGAAACTGAAATAGAATCACACATTTTACTATCCGCCCAGTATTGGTTATATCATAATGTGTATAAGCTAAGTTTTCATGTATAATAACTCATCTCTTAGTCAGAATCAAAATAATGTAGAGCCGACCTTAGTCATTTTCAAACTCCTTGCCTGATTTCAAATTTCGGGACGAAATTCCCTCTAACGGGGGGATGATGTGACAACCGTCAATTTTCAGTCGAGTCAAAGTCAACGAAAGTCAACAAGTCAAACCGGTCCACTCATTTTGCCGTGAGTACTAGAGCTTACGTTAAGTAACTCCTAAACAACTCTCTATTATAACGAGAGATCCTAAATCAAAAAGTGCGTACATCTAGATCTCCTTAACCTAAAACTGTGGTACGTGGCGAGCCAAACCGATAAAACAATGTTGCATACTCATCGGGAGTATGCAAGATCCTTAAACAAGGCGTAACGGGACTTACGGACCCTGCATTGCAAAGTCGAACACTCAAAAAGGTCACCAATGAAACCTCTCTCAATCGTTTTCAATCTATCTCTTCTTATGTCAAATCTCTCCCAAATCTCTCTAAGTATGTGAAATCTCTCCCACATATCTCTTTGTATGAGAAATCTCTCCAAGTATGTCAAATCTCTCCCAAATCTCTCTAAGTATGTGAAATCTCTCCCACATATCTCTTTGTATGAGAAATCTCTCCAAGTATGTCAAATCTCTCCCAAATCTCTCTAAGTATGTGAAATCTCTCCCAAATATCTCTCTGTATGTGAAATCTCTCCAAGTATGTCAAATCTCTCCCAAATCTCTCCAAGTATGTCAAATCTCTCCCAAATCTCTCTAAGTATGTGAAATCTCTCCCAAATATCTCTCTATATGTGAAATCTCTCCAAGTATGTCAAATCTCTCCCAAATCTCTCCAAGTATGTCAAATCTCTCCCAAATCTCTCTAAGTATGTGAAATCTCTCCCAAATATCTCTCTGTATGTGAAATCTCTCCAAGTATGTCAAATCTCTCCCAAATCTCTCTAAGTATGTGAAATCTCTCCCACATATCTCTTTGTATGTGAAATCTCTCCAAGAATGTCAAATCTCTCCCAAATCTCTCTGAGTATGTGGAATCTCTCTCAAATCTCTCTCGAAATCTCTCCCAACTTTCTATAATCACTCGGGGCATCCCGACCCTCGAATTTGGCGAAAACAGCCCAAAAACGGAAGTCTACGCGAAAAACGGACCTTAGGAACCGAAACCCCTCTTAGGAACCGAACCCTCCTGATGAAGAAGGTTGCTGATCCGAACCGAAGGTACTGTTCACCAACCGAACCGAAGGTACTATTCATTACTGTTCACTACAGTCCGTTCGGTTCTGCCATTCTCGCTTCTTAACTCCAAACCGAAGCTTCCCTGCTGACCCTTCGGACCGAGCCTTCGGACCGGACCCTCGCCTTCGCTCCTTCTTCACTTCTCGCGCCTTTCGCTTCCGACTCCAACCTCAGCGTGGACCGAGCCTCGGCCTAGGGACCGAACCTCGGCTTAGGACCGAGAGGTCTCGCTGGGAAGCACTTTTCTCCCGGTTTTCAACCAAATTTGCGTTTTAAGCCCGTTTTTAATTATTTTAACGCGGGATTTTCACCCAAAATCATATTTTAACATAATAAACCCTAAATATTCACAATTTAATCATATTTTCATAAAAATCTTTATTTAAATATTAAAAGCAAGTGGGTAAAGTACAAAGAGATGGAGTGTTGACTTTGTTTTACTTTATGACGCAAGCAACCCCCATACCCACTCCATGACAACCCATACTCCTCCCCACCATACCTTGTACCTTTTACCCCTTTTTACAAGCCATCCCCGCGTTTTTGAGAGCTGGATAATCATCCTCCCTCCTCATTTTCTCTCATTTGCTCTCATTTCACAAGAAGATCAAACTCTTTTCTCTCTCACTTTCTCTCTCTAGAAATTCGAGATTCAAGGGCTGATCTTGAGTTTTTCCTCCACATTTGGTAAGCATAATCCATTTCCTTTATGATTATCTCAATTATTTCCACCCAAATCATGGGTATCTTACACAAACTCCATAATATTTGTGTTAGAGCTTCGAATCTTCAAGTGATTCTTCAAGTGTTCTTGGGTTGAACACTTCTCTACTTCAACACTTACCTACTGAAACCACACAAGGTGAGTTCATACCCCTGTATTTTCATGTTTTCTCAAGTTTTTAGGGGGGGGGGGGGGGGGGGGGGAATACAAGCCAAAACACCAAGAACATATCTAAATTCTTCTAACAGCTTTCATCAGAAAAGTTGGACTCCATTCACGGACTGTTTTGGACATCTTAAATATTTTTGTTTTCAAAACTGTTTTAGGTGCATGTAGTTCCACTTCTTAGCTTTAAAATGACTACTTGCACATCTCCATACGATTTTTCTACAATTTATGGTGATTTTTACAAAACTGCCTATCATTTCAAACATCAATCCGGACCAGTCTGTGATTATGGACTTTTTCACCCAAGTTAGAGGTCATTAAAAATTATAATAAAAATTATGAACAAACTAGACTCATTTTCCAAACTCTCAGAAGTTACAGAACCTGATTTGGACATTTTATGATTTTTCTACAAATTTTCCAATATCAGTTACAGAAAAGGTTATTAACAGAAAAACATTATAAATTTCATTTCACCTTGTAACATGTTGAGCAAGGTATACATCGTTATGTAATTATGTGTAGTTGCAACATATGACAAATTTTATATCCTTACATAGACATACATCAGAAAACAAATGGAATTACACCTCCACAAGCATGGGAAATATATAAATGACATTACGAGGCTATATCCATTATAAATATAAACATTGGTAAATTATGACAAGAAGGGCCTATGCTCACTACCCTTACAAACAATTGAGAAACTATAATAGGTATAGTTTAGGGTTACTTATATAACAAACACATTATTTAAGGTTTTACACATACAAAAGATTTATTGCCACTATGGACAATTTAGATAAACTATAATAAGTATAGTTAAGCCATTATACCCCCCGTAAACGAACGCGTTAGTTATAATCGGTATAGTTATGGTAAATACATATTATAAACAAAGTAATAAACTATAATAGGTATAGTTTATGTTTCATCTACCCTAGGAACTTAATTACAAGAAAGGAATTCACCATCACTTTTGATAAGCTATTCATATGCATAGTTCAGGTTCCCTAATCCCTATTACTCCCCGGTGAACTATGATATGTATAGGTTATATTCACAATAGATTTTCGTATTGTTAGACTTCAACTATAATCGTTGAGCGTATATGCTTGAGTCATACAAGAATTTAGTCTGGATTGGCTTGGAATTGGTGGTGCCCGCCTCATCTCCTGTTCCTTGTTTGGTTGTGGACCTAGGGCGGACCCATTATATTCGACGGTTTATCTAACCTAAATCTTATATAACTTATATACGCTGGACGATTATATGGGAAATCTACGGGTCAATCTAGGTTACATCAACACATCATATAGGAATATTCTGTTTACACTTAACTAAGAAAATATTGGATTTTCTGGAGATCAAACTTTATCGATTTTAAAAAGGAAAACGGTTTCTACTCCAAACAAAACTCTTATGAACTCACCAACTTAATTGTTGACACTCTTTCAAAACTACTTGTATTCTCAGGAAATCAGTGAAACAGGAAAACTTCAGCGCTTTGAGGATAGGACGTTAAACCGTCAACAATTTATTTTTGTCATCATATTGTAATTGAATTTGAAACATGTAAACATATACTTTGATGTAACTTTTTCAATTATATTTATGATGGTTGTATTTACTTTGAGCACTATTATACACGTTGTTGTGATACTGTACATGAAGTCCTCCACCCCTGGACGTTTCCGCCATCCTTGGTTTGGGGGTGTGACAGATTGGTATCAGAGCATTGTTTATAGTGAACTCAGTATATCGAACCACATAAGATATACAAACTATAAATACATTGGGACCGAAAGTCTCTGATTTAAAGTTTTCAAAACAACTATACTTTTAGAAACAAATAATTCCTCGGTAAAAGTAGGAGCATGTGCACACACACTAGGGTCAGTATCACGGTGGGATGGGACAAAAGTAGTAATTGTTGAACAATACGAGTAGGCTTGGGGATGTATAGTCAGGACTGGGAATGACATAGCCTGATCAACTATGTCTCACCCATAAATGATTATCATATGCCCAGGAATGGTCGTAGGTGTTGCAACAAGTCTAAAAACTTACCAACACTACCACAACGAAATACCATAGGGGTATTTGGTGTTATTATAATTACTTATTTGAAAACTAAATAGATTTTTATCAATAGGTCAATAATTGCCTAGTGGATACATTAAAATTATATGTATCCAGGACGTCATAGACTTAGAATCTGTGGGTCTTTGCTTTACTTCCTGTTCTCGTTGGATTGGGGATTTAGAGTTAGGATCGCTTATTCGAAGGTCTATCCTGTCCCAAATACATATGACTAGTATGCACTAAACAATATATTGAAGTACCTGGTAAAGATCATCTTATAATTATCTAATTAGTACGTCTACTTAGTTATTTCTTATAACCCCATTTCTCGCGAAGATATTATGGATGAATTCCTTCCCCACGACGACCCGTACTACCCTAACCACGACAATACTGAATGGCTCGGAGAGGAGCCAGAGAATGATTACCGAATCCCTTTGGATGGTCACCAAGCTGAAGGCTTTGCTGATGGTCCTGACCCCGACCCTGAAGTGGAGAACCTACCCTGATGGCCCTTGTTCCGAATCCTAACCCTCATCCGGTTGTTCAAGGCCCAACGCCTCCTTGGGTAGAATGCTTGGAAACCTGGAACGAAGAACACGACCAACCTAGATTGTTAAATGGAGACATTCAAATCCTTCAGAATCCGGAAACTACACTATTCAAGGGAACCGTAGCATTGCCCAAAATTTTCCTTACGTTAATAAGATGTAGACCTATTTTCCTCGAACCTTATATTACAAACAATTTACATATGGTAACTCCAAGAAATTCTTAATATATACCAAGTAATTTTAGAAAGGGATCAGGCGAAACAAATCACTAGTTGCATTTGAATCACTACCACTAAAATTCATTCATAAGGACTTTGTTGCGAATTACATACAAAATACTTTTAAGTCAAAACATAATACAGACAAGTCTGGCTTGATAACATCTGACTTGTCACTACTATTAAAAACTTATCGTTTGTACGTCTCTACCAACTTATGACAGGACTATGCCGCCAAAGAAAAAGTCCAGACCCTCCGGGAGCACAGCACCGCCCCCTCCGCAGTTTGATCCCATAATGTTTCAAGCGGTCGTAACAGCAGCAGTGGCAGCAGTAATGTCGCAAATGGGTACAAATGGTTCCGGCGGCTTCGGATCCGGGAATACTAACTCGAATCAGGGGGACAGCACAGGACGCACTAAGGAGTGTTCTTACAAAGACTTCACAAATGGCAAACCCGATCCTTTCGACGGAAGCGGGGGCGTCATCGCACTGATGCAATGGTTTGAAAGGACCGAAGCAGTCTTCGAAATCTGCGCTTGTCCCGAAGCGAGCAAAGTCAAGTATGCGGCATTCACTTTTACAAGAAAAGCTCTTACTTGGTGGAATAGCCGAGTTAAGTCACTTACTCCTGCAGTGGCTAACTCTATAAGCTGGGAGGATCTAAAAGCTTTAATGCTGAAGGAATATTGCCCAAGAGGCGAAGTGCAAAAACTGGAAGAGGAACTCTGGAACCTCAAAATGTCGGGGATGGATCTCGAAGCTTATACCGCCCGATTCAATGACCTAGCACTCCTCTGTCCTGCAATGGTCACCCCAGAGGAGAAAAAGATAGAACGGTACCTTTGGGGGCTATCATCCCAGATCCATGATAGTGTATTGGCCTCAAGACCAACTACCTTCGACAGCGCCAAGGAGTTGGCACAACAACTCATCGACCATCGTGCCAGCCGTGACACTCCGACAACCACGCCAATTGTTGCGATTCATGCTGCCACAACCCTCACCACGCCAACTCCCATAAAGCAATACGCTGGAACCCTTCCGAAATGTAACAAGTGTAGCTTCCATCACACTGGGGCTTGTAGAGAATTGCATTGCATGAACTGCAATAGAAAAGGGCACACTACCCGTTTCTGTAAGGCACCGGTACGACCCATCAACCAGTTCCCCGGCTCTGGAGTAAGCCCATCCTTCTACAAATGTGGAGAAACAGGCCACTTTAAAAGGAACTGCCCAAGAGCAAGAGATGCCAGTGGTGGTGGAAGGGTGCTTGCAATCACCGAAGGAGAGACCACCCCGGAACTGCCCGCAAATATTAGTACGTGTTTCTAACACCGACGTTTAAATTCCAAATTTCTTTATTTGATTAAGTCTAACATCGATTTAAGCATGCATAGTAGTAATGCCAAAGATTAAACCGAGAGCATAAACAATAGGAAATTCCAAGGCCGTCATAAGACCATTCTATGAATTTGCTTCGACTCCGCAATGGGACTGCATCATAGGGATGTAGGTCAAACTTCCGAGAACATGCTTCTACTCTATAGGTGAGCGGTCGAAATACATCTAGGTTCAATGTTAGCCCTGACTAGGAACTCCAATTCATTAAGAAGGATTACTAAGTTATTTGTTATGATTTCCTCACTTATACATTCCCCAGTTATATATAACGAATACCTGGTAGATAATAGAATGTGAGAATTCTGACTTAGTTTCTTTTCCTCGTTGGGATGTGAAACTGAAATAGAATCACACATTTTACTATCCGCCCAGTATTGGTTATATCATAATGTGTATAAGCTAAGTTTTCATGTATAATAACTCATCTCTTAGTCAGAATCAAAATAATGTAGAGCCGACCTTAGTCATTTTCAAACTCCTTGCCTGATTTCAAATTTCGGGACGAAATTCCCTCTAACAGGGGGATGATGTGACAACCGTCAATTTTCAGTCGAGTCAAAGTCAACGAAAGTCAACAAGTCAAACCGGTCCACTCATTTTGCCGTGAGTACTAGAGCTTACGTTAAGTAACTCCTAAACAACTCTCTATTATAACGAGAGATCCTAAATCAAAAAGTGCGTACATCTAGATCTCCTTAACCTAAAACTGTGGTACGTGGCGAGCCAAACCGATAAAACAATGTTGCATACTCATCGGGAGTATGCAAGATCCTTAAACAAGGCGTAACGGGACTTACGGACCCTGCATTGCAAAGCCGAACACTCAAAAAGGTCACCAATGAAACCTCTCTTAATCGTTTTCAATCTATCTCTTCTTATGTCAAATCTCTCCCAAATCTCTCTAAGTATGTGAAATCTCTCCCACATATCTCTTTGTATGAGAAATCTCTCCAAGTATGTCAAATCTCTCCCAAATCTCTCTAAGTATGTGAAATCTCTCCCACATATCTCTTTGTATGAGAAATCTCTCCAAGTATGTCAAATCTCTCCCAAATCTCTCTAAGTATGTGAAATCTCTCCCAAATATCTCTCTGTATGTGAAATCTCTCCAAGTATGTCAAATCTCTCCCAAATCTCTCCAAGTATGTCAAATCTCTCCCAAATCTCTCTAAGTATGTGAAATCTCTCCCAAATATCTCTCTATATGTGAAATCTCTCCAAGTATGTCAAATCTCTCCCAAATCTCTCCAAGTATGTCAAATCTCTCCCAAATCTCTCTAAGTATGTGAAATCTCTCCCAAATATCTCTCTGTATGTGAAATCTCTCCAAGTATGTCAAATCTCTCCCAAATCTCTCTAAGTATGTGAAATCTCTCCCACATATCTCTTTGTATGTGAAATCTCTCCAAGAATGTCAAATCTCTCCCAAATCTCTCTGAGTATGTGGAATCTCTCTCAAATCTCTCTCGAAATCTCTCCCAACTTTCTATAATCACTCGGGGCATCCCGACCCTCGAATTTGGCGAAAACAGCCCAAAAACGGAAGTCTACGCGAAAAACGGACCTTAGGAACCGAAACCCCTCCTAGGAACCGAACCCTCCTGATGAAGAAGGTTGCTGATCCGAACCGAAGGTACTGTTCACCAACCGAACCGAAGGTACTGTTCATTACTGTTCACTACAGTCCGTTCGGTTCTGCCATTCTCGCTTCTTAACTCCAAACCGAAGCTTCCCTGCTGACCCTTCGGACCGAGCCTTCGGACCGGACCCTCGCCTTCGCTCCTTCTTCACTTCTCGCGCCTTTCGCTTCCGACTCCAACCTCAGCGTGGACCGAGCCTCGGCCTAGGGACCGAACCTCGGCTTAGGACCGAGAGGTCTCGCTGGGAAGCACTTTTCTCCCGGTTTTCAACCAAATTTGCGTTTTAAGCCCGTTTTTAATTATTTTAACGCGGGATTTTCACCCAAAATCATATTTTAACATAATAAACCCTAAATATTCACAATTTAATCATATTTTCATAAAAATCTTTATTTAAATATTAAAAGCAAGTGGGTAAAGTACAAAGAGATGGAGTGTTGACTTTGTTTTACTTTATGACGCAAGCAACCCCCATACCCACTCCATGACAACCCATACTCCTCCCCACCATACCTTGTACCTTTTACCCCTTTTTACAAGCCATCCCCGCGTTTTTGAGAGCTGGATAATCATCCTCCCTCCTCATTTTCTCTCATTTGCTCTCATTTCACAAGAAGATCAAACTCTTTTCTCTCTCACTTTCTCTCTCTAGAAATTCGAGATTCAAGGGCTGATCTTGAGTTTTTCCTCCACATTTGGTAAGCATAATCCATTTCCTTTATGATTATCTCAATTATTTCCACCCAAATCATGGGTATCTTACACAAACTCCATAATATTTGTGTTAGAGCTTCGAATCTTCAAGTGATTCTTCAAGTGTTCTTGGGTTGAACACTTCTCTACTTCAACACTTACCTACTGAAACCACACAAGGTGAGTTCATACCCCTGTATTTTCATGTTTTCTCAAGTTTTTAGGGGGGGGGGGGGGGGGGGGGAATACAAGCCAAAACACCAAGAACATATCTAAATTCTTCTAACAGCTTTCATCAGAAAAGTTGGACTCCATTCACGGACTGTTTTGGACATCTTAAATATTTTTGTTTTCAAAACTGTTTTAGGTGCATGTAGTTCCACTTCTTAGCTTTAAAATGACTACTTGCACATCTCCATACGATTTTTCTACAATTTATGGTGATTTTTACAAAACTGCCTATCATTTCAAACATCAATCCGGACCAGTCTGTGATTATGGACTTTTTCACCCAAGTTAGAGGTCATTAAAAATTATAATAAAAATTATGAACAAACTAGACTCATTTTCCAAACTCTCAGAAGTTACAGAACCTGATTTGGACATTTTATGATTTTTCTACAAATTTTCCAATATCAGTTACAGAAAAGGTTATTAACAGAAAAACATTATAAATTTCATTTCACCTTGTAACATGTTGAGCAAGGTATACATCGTTATGTAATTATGTGTAGTTGCAACATATGACAAATTTTATATCCTTACATAGACATACATCAGAAAACAAATGGAATTACACCTCCACAAGCATGGGAAATATATAAATGACATTACGAGGCTATATCCATTATAAATATAAACATTGGTAAATTATGACAAGAAGGGCCTATGCTCACTACCCTTACAAACAATTGAGAAACTATAATAGGTATAGTTTAGGGTTACTTATATAACAAACACATTATTTAAGGTTTTACACATACAAAAGATTTATTGCCACTATGGACAATTTAGATAAACTATAATAAGTATAGTTAAGCCATTATACCCCCCGTAAACGAACGCGTTAGTTATAATCGGTATAGTTATGGTAAATACATATTATAAACAAAGTAATAAACTATAATAGGTATAGTTTATGTTTCATCTACCCTAGGAACTTAATTACAAGAAAGGAATTCACCATCACTTTTGATAAGCTATTCATATGCATAGTTCAGGTTCCCTAATCCCTATTACTCCCCGGTGAACTATGATATGTATAGGTTATATTCACAATAGATTTTCGTATTGTTAGACTTCAACTATAATCGTTGAGCGTATATGCTTGAGTCATACAAGAATTTAGTCTGGATTGGCTTGGAATTGGTGGTGCCCGCCTCATCTCCTGTTCCTTGTTTGGTTGTGGACCTAGGGCGGACCCATTATATTCGACGGTTTATCTAACCTAAATCTTATATAACTTATATACGCTGGACGATTATATGGGAAATCTACGGGTCAATCTAGGTTACATCAACACATCATATAGGAATATTCTGTTTACACTTAACTAAGAAAATATTGGATTTTCTGGAGATCAAACTTTATCGATTTTAAAAAGGAAAACGGTTTCTACTCCAAACAAAACTCTTATGAACTCACCAACTTAATTGTTGACACTCTTTCAAAACTACTTGTATTCTCAGGAAATCAGTGAAACAGGAAAACTTCAGCGCTTTGAGGATAGGACGTTAAACCGTCAACAATTTATTTTTGTCATCATATTGTAATTGAATTTGAAACATGTAAACATATACTTTGATGTAACTTTTTCAATTATATTTATGATGGTTGTATTTACTTTGAGCACTATTATACACGTTGTTGTGATACTGTACATGAAGTCCTCCACCCCTGGACGTTTCCGCCATCCTTGGTTTGGGGGTGTGACAGATTGGTATCAGAGCATTGTTTATAGTGAACTCAGTATATCGAACCACATAAGATATACAAACTATAAATACATTGGGACCGAAAGTCTCTGATTTAAAGTTTTCAAAACAACTATACTTTTAGAAACAAATAATTCCTCGGTAAAAGTAGGAGCATGTGCACACACACTAGGGTCAGTATCACGGTGGGATGGGACAAAAGTAGTAATTGTTGAACAATACGAGTAGGCTTGGGGATGTATAGTCAGGACTGGGAATGACATAGCCTGATCAACTATGTCTCACCCATAAATGATTATCATATGCCCAGGAATGGTCGTAGGTGTTGCAACAAGTCTAAAAACTTACCAACACTACCACAACGAAATACCATAGGGGTATTTGGTGTTATTATAATTACTTATTTGAAAACTAAATAGATTTTTATCAATAGGTCAATAATTGCCTAGTGGATACATTAAAATTATATGTATCCAGGACGTCATAGACTTAGAATCTGTGGGTCTTTGCTTTACTTCCTGTTCTCGTTGGATTGGGGATTTAGAGTTAGGATCGCTTATTCGAAGGTCTATCCTGTCCCAAATACATATGACTAGTATGCACTAAACAATATATTGAAGTACCTGGTAAAGATCATCTTATAATTATCTAATTAGTACGTCTACTTAGTTATTTCTTATATCCCCATTTCTCGCGAAGATATTATGGATGAATTCCTTCCCCACGACGACCCGTACTACCCTAACCACGACAATACTGAATGGCTCGGAGAGGAGCCAGAGAATGATTACCGAATCCCTTTGGATGGTCACCAAGCTGAAGGCTTTGCTGATGGTCCTGACCCCGACCCTGAAGTGGAGAACCTACCCTGATGGCCCTTGTTCCGAATCCTAACCCTCATCCGGTTGTTCAAGGCCCAACGCCTCCTTGGGTAGAATGCTTGGAAACCTGGAACGAAGAACACGACCAACCTAGATTGTTAAATGGAGACATTCAAATCCTTCAGAATCCGGAAACTACACTATTCAAGGGAACCGTAGCATTGCCCAAAATTTTCCTTACGTTAATAAGATGTAGACCTATTTTCCTCGAACCTTATATTACAAACAATTTACATATGGTAACTCCAAGAAATTCTTAATATATACCAAGTAATTTTAGAAAGGGATCAGGCGAAACAAATCACTAGTTGCATTTGAATCACTACCACTAAAATTCATTCATAAGGACTTTGTTGCGAATTACATACAAAATACTTTTAAGTCAAAACATAATACAGACAAGTCTGGCTTGATAACATCTGACTTGTCACTACTATTAAAAACTTATCGTTTGTACGTCTCTACCAACTTATGACAGGACTATGCCGCCAAAGAAAAAGTCCAGACCCTCCGGGAGCACAGCACCGCCCCCTCCGCAGTTTGATCCCATAATGTTTCAAGCGGTCGTAACAGCAGCAGTGGCAGCAGTAATGTCGCAAATGGGTACAAATGGTTCCGGCGGCTTCGGATCCGGGAATACTAACTCGAATCAGGGGGACAGCACAGGACGCACTAAGGAGTGTTCTTACAAAGACTTCACAAATGGCAAACCCGATCCTTTCGACGGAAGCGGGGGCGTCATCGCACTGATGCAATGGTTTGAAAGGACCGAAGCAGTCTTCGAAATCTGCGCTTGTCCCGAAGCGAGCAAAGTCAAGTATGCGGCATTCACTTTTACAAGAAAAGCTCTTACTTGGTGGAATAGCCGAGTTAAGTCACTTACTCCTGCAGTGGCTAACTCTATAAGCTGGGAGGATCTAAAAGCTTTAATGCTGAAGGAATATTGCCCAAGAGGCGAAGTGCAAAAACTGGAAGAGGAACTCTGGAACCTCAAAATGTCGGGGATGGATCTCGAAGCTTATACCGCCCGATTCAATGACCTAGCACTCCTCTGTCCTGCAATGGTCACCCCAGAGGAGAAAAAGATAGAACGGTACCTTTGGGGGCTATCATCCCAGATCCATGATAGTGTATTGGCCTCAAGACCAACTACCTTCGACAGCGCCAAGGAGTTGGCACAACAACTCATCGACCATCGTGCCAGCCGTGACACTCCGACAACCACGCCAATTGTTGCGATTCATGCTGCCACAACCCTCACCACGCCAACTCCCATAAAGCAATACGCTGGAACCCTTCCGAAATGTAACAAGTGTAGCTTCCATCACACTGGGGCTTGTAGAGAATTGCATTGCATGAACTGCAATAGAAAAGGGCACACTACCCGTTTCTGTAAGGCACCGGTACGACCCATCAACCAGTTCCCCGGCTCTGGAGTAAGCCCATCCTTCTACAAATGTGGAGAAACAGGCCACTTTAAAAGGAACTGCCCAAGAGCAAGAGATGCCAGTGGTGGTGGAAGGGTGCTTGCAATCACCGAAGGAGAGACCACCCCGGAACTGCCCGCAAATATTAGTACGTGTTTCTAACACCGACGTTTAAATTCCAAATTTCTTTATTTGATTAAGTCTAACATCGATTTAAGCATGCATAGTAGTAATGCCAAAGATTAAACCGAGAGCATAAACAATAGGAAATTCCAAGGCCGTCATAAGACCATTCTATGAATTTGCTTCGACTCCGCAATGGGACTGCATCATAGGGATGTAGGTCAAACTTCCGAGAACATGCTTCTACTCTATAGGTGAGCGGTCGAAATACATCTAGGTTCAATGTTAGCCCTGACTAGGAACTCCAATTCATTAAGAAGGATTACTAAGTTATTTGTTATGATTTCCTCACTTATACATTCCCCAGTTATATATAACGAATACCTGGTAGATAATAGAATGTGAGAATTCTGACTTAGTTTCTTTTCCTCGTTGGGATGTGAAACTGAAATAGAATCACACATTTTACTATCCGCCCAGTATTGGTTATATCATAATGTGTATAAGCTAAGTTTTCATGTATAATAACTCATCTCTTAGTCAGAATCAAAATAATGTAGAGCCGACCTTAGTCATTTTCAAACTCCTTGCCTGATTTCAAATTTCGGGACGAAATTCCCTCTAACAGGGGGATGATGTGACAACCGTCAATTTTCAGTCGAGTCAAAGTCAACGAAAGTCAACAAGTCAAACCGGTCCACTCATTTTGCCGTGAGTACTAGAGCTTACGTTAAGTAACTCCTAAACAACTCTCTATTATAACGAGAGATCCTAAATCAAAAAGTGCGTACATCTAGATCTCCTTAACCTAAAACTGTGGTACGTGGCGAGCCAAACCGATAAAACAATGTTGCATACTCATCGGGAGTATGCAAGATCCTTAAACAAGGCGTAACGGGACTTACGGACCCTGCATTGCAAAGCCGAACACTCAAAAAGGTCACCAATGAAACCTCTCTTAATCGTTTTCAATCTATCTCTTCTTATGTCAAATCTCTCCCAAATCTCTCTAAGTATGTGAAATCTCTCCCACATATCTCTTTGTATGAGAAATCTCTCCAAGTATGTCAAATCTCTCCCAAATCTCTCTAAGTATGTGAAATCTCTCCCACATATCTCTTTGTATGAGAAATCTCTCCAAGTATGTCAAATCTCTCCCAAATCTCTCTAAGTATGTGAAATCTCTCCCAAATATCTCTCTGTATGTGAAATCTCTCCAAGTATGTCAAATCTCTCCCAAATCTCTCCAAGTATGTCAAATCTCTCCCAAATCTCTCTAAGTATGTGAAATCTCTCCCAAATATCTCTCTATATGTGAAATCTCTCCAAGTATGTCAAATCTCTCCCAAATCTCTCCAAGTATGTCAAATCTCTCCCAAATCTCTCTAAGTATGTGAAATCTCTCCCAAATATCTCTCTGTATGTGAAATCTCTCCAAGTATGTCAAATCTCTCCCAAATCTCTCTAAGTATGTGAAATCTCTCCCACATATCTCTTTGTATGTGAAATCTCTCCAAGAATGTCAAATCTCTCCCAAATCTCTCTGAGTATGTGGAATCTCTCTCAAATCTCTCTCGAAATCTCTCCCAACTTTCTATAATCACTCGGGGCATCCCGACCCTCGAATTTGGCGAAAACAGCCCAAAAACGGAAGTCTACGCGAAAAACGGACCTTAGGAACCGAAACCCCTCTTAGGAACCGAACCCTCCTGATGAAGAAGGTTGCTGATCCGAACCGAAGGTACTGTTCACCAACCGAACCGAAGGTACTGTTCATTACTGTTCACTACAGTCCGTTCGGTTCTGCCATTCTCGCTTCTTAACTCCAAACCGAAGCTTCCCTGCTGACCCTTCGGACCGAGCCTTCGGACCGGACCCTCGCCTTCGCTCCTTCTTCACTTCTCGCGCCTTTCGCTTCCGACTCCAACCTCAGCGTGGACCGAGCCTCGGCCTAGGGACCGAACCTCGGCTTAGGACCGAGAGGTCTCGCTGGGAAGCACTTTTCTCCCGGTTTTCAACCAAATTTGCGTTTTAAGCCCGTTTTTAATTATTTTAACGCGGGATTTTCACCCAAAATCATATTTTAACATAATAAACCCTAAATATTCACAATTTAATCATATTTTCATAAAAATCTTTATTTAAATATTAAAAGCAAGTGGGTAAAGTACAAAGAGATGGAGTGTTGACTTTGTTTTACTTTATGACGCAAGCAACCCCCATACCCACTCCATGACAACCCATACTCCTCCCCACCATACCTTGTACCTTTTACCCCTTTTTACAAGCCATCCCCGCGTTTTTGAGAGCTGGATAATCATCCTCCCTCCTCATTTTCTCTCATTTGCTCTCATTTCACAAGAAGATCAAACTCTTTTCTCTCTCACTTTCTCTCTCTAGAAATTCGAGATTCAAGGGCTGATCTTGAGTTTTTCCTCCACATTTGGTAAGCATAATCCATTTCCTTTATGATTATCTCAATTATTTCCACCCAAATCATGGGTATCTTACACAAACTCCATAATATTTGTGTTAGAGCTTCGAATCTTCAAGTGATTCTTCAAGTGTTCTTGGGTTGAACACTTCTCTACTTCAACACTTACCTACTGAAACCACACAAGGTGAGTTCATACCCCTGTATTTTCATGTTTTCTCAAGTTTTTAGGGGGGGGGGGGGGGGGGGGGAATACAAGCCAAAACACCAAGAACATATCTAAATTCTTCTAACAGCTTTCATCAGAAAAGTTGGACTCCATTCACGGACTGTTTTGGACATCTTAAATATTTTTGTTTTCAAAACTGTTTTAGGTGCATGTAGTTCCACTTCTTAGCTTTAAAATGACTACTTGCACATCTCCATACGATTTTTCTACAATTTATGGTGATTTTTACAAAACTGCCTATCATTTCAAACATCAATCCGGACCAGTCTGTGATTATGGACTTTTTCACCCAAGTTAGAGGTCATTAAAAATTATAATAAAAATTATGAACAAACTAGACTCATTTTCCAAACTCTCAGAAGTTACAGAACCTGATTTGGACATTTTATGATTTTTCTACAAATTTTCCAATATCAGTTACAGAAAAGGTTATTAACAGAAAAACATTATAAATTTCATTTCACCTTGTAACATGTTGAGCAAGGTATACATCGTTATGTAATTATGTGTAGTTGCAACATATGACAAATTTTATATCCTTACATAGACATACATCAGAAAACAAATGGAATTACACCTCCACAAGCATGGGAAATATATAAATGACATTACGAGGCTATATCCATTATAAATATAAACATTGGTAAATTATGACAAGAAGGGCCTATGCTCACTACCCTTACAAACAATTGAGAAACTATAATAGGTATAGTTTAGGGTTACTTATATAACAAACACATTATTTAAGGTTTTACACATACAAAAGATTTATTGCCACTATGGACAATTTAGATAAACTATAATAAGTATAGTTAAGCCATTATACCCCCCGTAAACGAACGCGTTAGTTATAATCGGTATAGTTATGGTAAATACATATTATAAACAAAGTAATAAACTATAATAGGTATAGTTTATGTTTCATCTACCCTAGGAACTTAATTACAAGAAAGGAATTCACCATCACTTTTGATAAGCTATTCATATGCATAGTTCAGGTTCCCTAATCCCTATTACTCCCCGGTGAACTATGATATGTATAGGTTATATTCACAATAGATTTTCGTATTGTTAGACTTCAACTATAATCGTTGAGCGTATATGCTTGAGTCATACAAGAATTTAGTCTGGATTGGCTTGGAATTGGTGGTGCCCGCCTCATCTCCTGTTCCTTGTTTGGTTGTGGACCTAGGGCGGACCCATTATATTCGACGGTTTATCTAACCTAAATCTTATATAACTTATATACGCTGGACGATTATATGGGAAATCTACGGGTCAATCTAGGTTACATCAACACATCATATAGGAATATTCTGTTTACACTTAACTAAGAAAATATTGGATTTTCTGGAGATCAAACTTTATCGATTTTAAAAAGGAAAACGGTTTCTACTCCAAACAAAACTCTTATGAACTCACCAACTTAATTGTTGACACTCTTTCAAAACTACTTGTATTCTCAGGAAATCAGTGAAACAGGAAAACTTCAGCGCTTTGAGGATAGGACGTTAAACCGTCAACAATTTATTTTTGTCATCATATTGTAATTGAATTTGAAACATGTAAACATATACTTTGATGTAACTTTTTCAATTATATTTATGATGGTTGTATTTACTTTGAGCACTATTATACACGTTGTTGTGATACTGTACATGAAGTCCTCCACCCCTGGACGTTTCCGCCATCCTTGGTTTGGGGGTGTGACAGATTGGTATCAGAGCATTGTTTATAGTGAACTCAGTATATCGAACCACATAAGATATACAAACTATAAATACATTGGGACCGAAAGTCTCTGATTTAAAGTTTTCAAAACAACTATACTTTTAGAAACAAATAATTCCTCGGTAAAAGTAGGAGCATGTGCACACACACTAGGGTCAGTATCACGGTGGGATGGGACAAAAGTAGTAATTGTTGAACAATACGAGTAGGCTTGGGGATGTATAGTCAGGACTGGGAATGACATAGCCTGATCAACTATGTCTCACCCATAAATGATTATCATATGCCCAGGAATGGTCGTAGGTGTTGCAACAAGTCTAAAAACTTACCAACACTACCACAACGAAATACCATAGGGGTATTTGGTGTTATTATAATTACTTATTTGAAAACTAAATAGATTTTTATCAATAGGTCAATAATTGCCTAGTGGATACATTAAAATTATATGTATCCAGGACGTCATAGACTTAGAATCTGTGGGTCTTTGCTTTACTTCCTGTTCTCGTTGGATTGGGGATTTAGAGTTAGGATCGCTTATTCGAAGGTCTATCCTGTCCCAAATACATATGACTAGTATGCACTAAACAATATATTGAAGTACCTGGTAAAGATCATCTTATAATTATCTAATTAGTACGTCTACTTAGTTATTTCTTATATCCCCATTTCTCGCGAAGATATTATGGATGAATTCCTTCCCCACGACGACCCGTACTACCCTAACCACGACAATACTGAATGGCTCGGAGAGGAGCCAGAGAATGATTACCGAATCCCTTTGGATGGTCACCAAGCTGAAGGCTTTGCTGATGGTCCTGACCCCGACCCTGAAGTGGAGAACCTACCCTGATGGCCCTTGTTCCGAATCCTAACCCTCATCCGGTTGTTCAAGGCCCAACGCCTCCTTGGGTAGAATGCTTGGAAACCTGGAACGAAGAACACGACCAACCTAGATTGTTAAATGGAGACATTCAAATCCTTCAGAATCCGGAAACTACACTATTCAAGGGAACCGTAGCATTGCCCAAAATTTTCCTTACGTTAATAAGATGTAGACCTATTTTCCTCGAACCTTATATTACAAACAATTTACATATGGTAACTCCAAGAAATTCTTAATATATACCAAGTAATTTTAGAAAGGGATCAGGCGAAACAAATCACTAGTTGCATTTGAATCACTACCACTAAAATTCATTCATAAGGACTTTGTTGCGAATTACATACAAAATACTTTTAAGTCAAAACATAATACAGACAAGTCTGGCTTGATAACATCTGACTTGTCACTACTATTAAAAACTTATCGTTTGTACGTCTCTACCAACTTATGACAGGACTATGCCGCCAAAGAAAAAGTCCAGACCCTCCGGGAGCACAGCACCGCCCCCTCCGCAGTTTGATCCCATAATGTTTCAAGCGGCCGTAACAGCAGCAGTGGCAGCAGTAATGTCGCAAATGGGTACAAATGGTTCCGGCGGCTTCGGATCCGGGAATACTAACTCGAATCAGGGGGACAGCACAGGACGCACTAAGGAGTGTTCTTACAAAGACTTCACAAATGGCAAACCCGATCCTTTCGACGGAAGCGGGGGCGTCATCGCACTGATGCAATGGTTTGAAAGGACCGAAGCAGTCTTCGAAATCTGCGCTTGTCCCGAAGCGAGCAAAGTCAAGTATGCGGCATTCACTTTTACAAGAAAAGCTCTTACTTGGTGGAATAGCCGAGTTAAGTCACTTACTCCTGCAGTGGCTAACTCTATAAGCTGGGAGGATCTAAAAGCTTTAATGCTGAAGGAATATTGCCCAAGAGGCGAAGTGCAAAAACTGGAAGAGGAACTCTGGAACCTCAAAATGTCGGGGATGGATCTCGAAGCTTATACCGCCCGATTCAATGACCTAGCACTCCTCTGTCCTGCAATGGTCACCCCAGAGGAGAAAAAGATAGAACGGTACCTTTGGGGGCTATCATCCCAGATCCATGATAGTGTATTGGCCTCAAGACCAACTACCTTCGACAGCGCCAAGGAGTTGGCACAACAACTCATCGACCATCGTGCCAGCCGTGACACTCCGACAACCACGCCAATTGTTGCGATTCATGCTGCCACAACCCTCACCACGCCAACTCCCATAAAGCAATACGCTGGAACCCTTCCGAAATGTAACAAGTGTAGCTTCCATCACACTGGGGCTTGTAGAGAATTGCATTGCATGAACTGCAATAGAAAAGGGCACACTACCCGTTTCTGTAAGGCACCGGTACGACCCATCAACCAGTTCCCCGGCTCTGGAGTAAGCCCATCCTTCTACAAATGTGGAGAAACAGGCCACTTTAAAAGGAACTGCCCAAGAGCAAGAGATGCCAGTGGTGGTGGAAGGGTGCTTGCAATCACCGAAGGAGAGACCACCCCGGAACTGCCCGCAAATATTAGTACGTGTTTCTAACACCGACGTTTAAATTCCAAATTTCTTTATTTGATTAAGTCTAACATCGATTTAAGCATGCATAGTAGTAATGCCAAAGATTAAACCGAGAGCATAAACAATAGGAAATTCCAAGGCCGTCATAAGACCATTCTATGAATTTGCTTCGACTCCGCAATGGGACTGCATCATAGGGATGTAGGTCAAACTTCCGAGAACATGCTTCTACTCTATAGGTGAGCGGTCGAAATACATCTAGGTTCAATGTTAGCCCTGACTAGGAACTCCAATTCATTAAGAAGGATTACTAAGTTATTTGTTATGATTTCCTCACTTATACATTCCCCAGTTATATATAACGAATACCTGGTAGATAATAGAATGTGAGAATTCTGACTTAGTTTCTTTTCCTCGTTGGGATGTGAAACTGAAATAGAATCACACATTTTACTATCCGCCCAGTATTGGTTATATCATAATGTGTATAAGCTAAGTTTTCATGTATAATAACTCATCTCTTAGTCAGAATCAAAATAATGTAGAGCCGACCTTAGTCATTTTCAAACTCCTTGCCTGATTTCAAATTTCGGGACGAAATTCCCTCTAACAGGGGGATGATGTGACAACCGTCAATTTTCAGTCGAGTCAAAGTCAACGAAAGTCAACAAGTCAAACCGGTCCACTCATTTTGCCGTGAGTACTAGAGCTTACGTTAAGTAACTCCTAAACAACTCTCTATTATAACGAGAGATCCTAAATCAAAAAGTGCGTACATCTAGATCTCCTTAACCTAAAACTGTGGTACGTGGCGAGCCAAACCGATAAAACAATGTTGCATACTCATCGGGAGTATGCAAGATCCTTAAACAAGGCGTAACGGGACTTACGGACCCTGCATTGCAAAGCCGAACACTCAAAAAGGTCACCAATGAAACCTCTCTTAATCGTTTTCAATCTATCTCTTCTTATGTCAAATCTCTCCCAAATCTCTCTAAGTATGTGAAATCTCTCCCACATATCTCTTTGTATGAGAAATCTCTCCAAGTATGTCAAATCTCTCCCAAATCTCTCTAAGTATGTGAAATCTCTCCCACATATCTCTTTGTATGAGAAATCTCTCCAAGTATGTCAAATCTCTCCCAAATCTCTCTAAGTATGTGAAATCTCTCCCAAATATCTCTCTGTATGTGAAATCTCTCCAAGTATGTCAAATCTCTCCCAAATCTCTCCAAGTATGTCAAATCTCTCCCAAATCTCTCTAAGTATGTGAAATCTCTCCCAAATATCTCTCTGTATGTGAAATCTCTCCAAGTATGTCAAATCTCTCCCAAATCTCTCCAAGTATGTCAAATCTCTCCCAAATCTCTCTAAGTATGTGAAATCTCTCCCAAATATCTCTCTGTATGTGAAATCTCTCCAAGTATGTCAAATCTCTCCCAAATCTCTCTAAGTATGTGAAATCTCTCCCACATATCTCTTTGTATGTGAAATCTCTCCAAGAATGTCAAATCTCTCCCAAATCTCTCTGAGTATGTGGAATCTCTCTCAAATCTCTCTCGAAATCTCTCCCAACTTTCTATAATCACTCGGGGCATCCCGACCCTCGAATTTGGCGAAAACAGCCCAAAAACGGAAGTCTACGCGAAAAACGGACCATAGGAACCGAAACCCCTCTTAGGAACCGAACCCTCCTGATGAAGAAGGCTGCTGATCCGAACCGAAGGTACTGTTCACCAACCGAACCGAAGGTACTGTTCATTACTGTTCACTACAGTCCGTTCGGTTCTGCCATTCTCGCTTCTTAACTCCGAACCGAAGCTTCCCTGCTGACCCTTCGGACCGAGCCTTCGGACCGGACCCTCGCCTTCGCTCCTTCTTCACTTCTCGCGCCTTTCGCTTCCGACTCCAACCTCAGCGTGGACCGAGCCTCGGCCTAGGGACCGAACCTCGGCCTAGGACCGAGAGGTCTCGCTGGGAAGCACTTTTCTCCCGGTTTTCAACCAAATTTGCGTTTTAAGCCCGTTTTTAATTATTTTAACGCGGGATTTTCACCCAAAATCATATTTTAACATAATAAACCCTAAATATTCACAATTTAATCATATTTTCATAAAAATCTTTATTTAAATATTAAAAGCAAGTGGGTAAAGTACAAAGAGATGGAGTGTTGACTTTGTTTTACTTTATGACGCAAGCAACCCCCATACCCACTCCATGACAACCCATACTCCTCCCCACCATACCTTGTACCTTTTACCCCTTTTTACAAGCCATCCCCGCGTTTTTGAGAGCTGGATAATCATCCTCCCTCCTCATTTTCTCTCATTTGCTCTCATTTCACAAGAAGATCAAACTCTTTTCTCTCTCACTTTCTCTCTCTAGAAATTCGAGATTCAAGGGCTGATCTTGAGTTTTTCCTCCACATTTGGTAAGCATAATCCATTTCCTTTATGATTATCTCAATTATTTCCACCCAAATCATGGGTATCTTACACAAACTCCATAATATTTGTGTTAGAGCTTCGAATCTTCAAGTGATTCTTCAAGTGTTCTTGGGTTGAACACTTCTCTACTTCAACACTTACCTACTGAAACCACACAAGGTGAGTTCATACCCCTGTATTTTCATGTTTTCTCAAGTTTTTAGGGGGGGGAATACAAGCCAAAACACCAAGAACATATCTAAATTCTTCTAACAGCTTTCATCAGAAAAGTTGGACTCCATTCACGGACTGTTTTGGACATCTTAAATATTTTTGTTTTCAAAACTGTTTTAGGTGCATGTAGTTCCACTTCTTAGCTTTAAAATGACTACTTGCACATCTCCATACGATTTTTCTACAATTTATGGTGATTTTTACAAAACTGCCTATCATTTCAAACATCAATCCGGACCAGTCTGTGATTATGGACTTTTTCACCCAAGTTAGAGGTCATTAAAAATTATAATAAAAATTATGAACAAACTAGACTCATTTTCCAAACTCTCAGAAGTTACAGAACCTGATTTGGACATTTTATGATTTTTCTACAATTTTTCCAATATCAGTTACAGAAAAGGTTATTAACAGAAAAACATTATAAATTTCATTTCACCTTGTAACATGTTGAGCAAGTTATACATCGTTATGTAATTATGTGTAGTTGCAATATATGACAAATTTTATATCCTTACATAGACATACATCAGAAAACAAATGGAATTACACCTCCACAAGCATGGGAAATATATAAATGACATTACGAGGCTATATCCATTATAAATATAAACATTGGTAAATTATGACAAGAAGGGCCTATGCTCACTACCCTTACAAACAATTGAGAAACTATAATAGGTATAGTTTAGGGTTACTTATATAACAAACACATTATTTAAGGTTTTACACATACAAAAGATTTATTGCCACTATGGACAATTTAGATAAACTATAATAAGTATAGTTAAGCCATTATACCCCCCGTAAACGAACGCGTTAGTTATAATCGGTATAGTTATGGTAAATACATATTATAAACAAAGTAATAAACTATAATAGGTATAGTTTATGTTTCATCTACCCTAGGAACTTAATTACAAGAAAGGAATTCACCATCACTTTTGATAAGCTATTCATATGCATAGTTCAGGTTCCCTAATCCCTATTACTCCCCGGTGAACTATGATATGTATAGGTTATATTCACAATAGATTTTCGTATTGTTAGACTTCAACTATAATCTTTGAGCGTATATGCTTGAGTCATACAAGAATTTAGTCTGGATTGGCTTGGAATTGGTGGTGCCCGCCTCATCTCCTGTTCTTTGTTTGGTTGTGGACCTAGGGCGGACCCATTATATTCGACGTTTTATCTAACCTAAATCTTATATAACTTATATACGCTGGACGATTATAGGGGAAATCTACGGGTCAATCTAGGTTACATCAACACATCATATAGGAATATTCTGTTTACACTTAACTAAGAAAATATTGGATTTTCTGGAGATCAAACTTTATCGATTTTAAAAAGGAAAACGGTTTCTACTCCAAACAAAACTCTTATGAACTCACCAACTTAATTGTTGACACTCTTTCAAAATTACTTGTATTCTCAGGAAATCAGTGAAACAGGAAAACTTCAGCGCTTTGAGGATGGGACGTTAAACCGTCAACAATTTATTTTTGTCATCATATTGTAATTGAATTTGAAACATGTAAACATATACTTTGATGTAACTTTTTCAATTATATTTATGATGGTTGTATTTACTTTGAGCACTATTATACACGTTGTTGTGATACTGTACATGAAGTCCTCCACCCCTGGACGTTTCCGCCATCCTTGGTTTGGGGGTGTGACAGATTGGTATCAGAGCATTGTTTATAGTGAACTCAGTATATCGAACCACATAAGATATACAAACTATAAATACATTGGGACCGAAAGTCTCTGATTTAAAGTTTTCAAAACAACTATACTTTTAGAAACAAATAATTCCTCGGTAAAAGTAGGAGCATGTGCACACACACTAGGGTCAGTATCACGGTGGGATGGGACAAAAGTAGTAATTGTTGAACAATACGAGTAGGCTTGGGGATGTATAGTCAGGACTGGGAATGACATAGCCTGATCAACTATGTCTCACCCATAAATGATTATCATATGCCCAGGAATGGTCGTAGGTGTTGCAACAAGTCTAAAAACTTACCAACACTACCACAACGAAATACCATAGGGGTATTTGGTGTTATTATAATTACTTATTTGAGAACTAAATAGATTTTTATCAATAGGTCAATAATTGCCTAGTGGATACATTAAAATTATATGTATCCAGGACGTCATAGACTTAGAATCTGTGGGTCTTTGCTTTACTTCCTGTTCTCGTTGGATTGGGGATTTAGAGTTAGGATCGCTTATTCGAAGGTCTATCCTGTCCCAAATACATATGACTAGTATGCACTAAACAATATATTGAAGTACCTGGTAAAGATCATCTTATAATTATCTAATTAGTACGTCTACTTAGTTATTTCTTATATCCCCATTTCTCGCGAAGATATTATGGATGAATTCCTTCCCCACGACGACCCGTACTACCCTAACCACGACAATACTGAATGGCTCGGAGAGGAGCCAGAGAATGATTACCGAATCCCTTTGGATGGTCACCAAGCTGAAGGCTTTGCTGATGGTCCTGACCCCGATCCTGAAGTGGAGAACCTACCCTGATGGCCCTTGTTCCGAATCCTAACCCTCGTCCGGTTGTTCAAGGCCCAATGCCTCCTTGGGTAGAATGCTTGGAAACCTGGAACGAAGAACACGACCAACCTAGATTGTTAAATGGAGACATTCGAATCCTTCAGAATCCGGAAACTACACTATTCAAGGGAACCGTAGCATTGCCCAAAATTTTCCTTACGTTAATAAGATGTAGACCTATTTTCCTCGAACCTTATATTACAAACAATTTACATATGGTAACTCCAAGAAATTCTTAATATATACCAAGTAATTTTAGAAAGGGATCAGGCGAAACAAATCACTAGTTGCATTTGAATCACTACCACTAAAATTCATTCATAAGGACTTTGTTGCGAATTACATACAAAATACTTTTAAGTCAAAACATAATACAGACAAGTCTGGCTTGATAACATCTGACTTGTCACTACTATTAAAAACTTATCGTTTGTACGTCTCTACCAACTTATGACAAGACTATGCCGCCAAAGAAAAAGTCCAGACCCTCCGGGAGCACAGCACCGCCCCCTCCGCAGTTTGATCCCATAATGTTTCAAGCGGCCGTAACAGCAGCAGTGGCAGCAGTAATGTCGCAAATGGGTACAAATGGTTCCGGCGGCTTCGGATCCGGGAATACTAACTCGAATCAGGGGGACAGCACAGGACGCACTAAGGAGTGTTCTTACAAAGACTTCACAAATGGCAAACCCGATCCTTTTGACGGAAGCGGGGGCGTCATCGCGCTGATGCAATGGTTTGAAAGGACCGAAGCAGTCTTCGAAATCTGCGCTTGTCCCGAAGCGAGCAAAGTCAAGTATGCGGCATTCACTTTTACAAGAAAAGCTCTTACTTGGTGGAATAGCCGAGTTAAGTCACTTACTCCTGCAGTGGCTAACTCTATAAGCTGGGAGGATCTAAAAGCTTTAATGCTGAAGGAATATTGCCCAAGAGGCGAAGTGCAAAAACTGGAAGAGGAACTCTGGAACCTCAAAATGTCGGGGATGGATCTCGAAGCTTATACCGCCCGATTCAATGACCTAGTACTCCTCTGTCCTGTAATGGTCACCCCAGAGGAGAAAAAGATAGAACGGTACCTTTGGGGGCTATCATCCCAGATCCATGATAGTGTATTGGCCTCAAGACCAACTACCTTCGACAGCGCCAATGAGTTGGCACAACAACTCATCGACCATCGTGCCAGCCGTGACACTCCGACAACCACGCCAATTGTTGCGATTCATGCTGCCACAACCCTCACCACGCCAACTCCCATAAAGCAATACGCTGGAACCCTTCCGAAATGTAACAAGTGTAGCTTCCATCACACTGGGGCTTGTAGAGAATTGCATTGCATGAACTGCAATAGAAAAGGGCACACTACCCGTTTCTATAATGCACCGGTACGACCCATCAACCAGTTCCCCGGCTCTGGAGTAAGCCCATCCTTCTACAAATGTGGAGAAACAGGCCACTTTAAAAGGAACTGCCCAAGAGCAAGAGATGCCAGTGGTGGTGGAAGGGTGCTTGCAATCACCGAAGGAGAGACCACCCCGGAACTGCCCGCAAATATTAGTACGTGTTTCTAACACCGACGTTTAAATTCCAAATTTCTTTATTTGATTAAGTCTAACATCGATTTAAGCATGCATAGTAGTAATGCCAAAGATTAAACCGAGAGCATAAACAATAGGAAATTCCAAGGCCGTCATAAGACCATTCTATGAATTTGCTTCGACTCCGCAATGGGACTGCATCATAGGGATGTAGGTCAAACTTCCGAGAACATGCTTCTACTCTATAGGTGAGCGGTCGAAATACATCTAGGTTCAATGTTAGCCCTGACTAGGAACTCCAATTCATTAAGAAGGATTACTAAGTTATTTGTTATGATTTCCTCACTTATACATTCCCCAGTTATATATAACGAATACCTGGTAGATAATAGAATGTGAGAATTCTGACTTAGTTTCTTTTCCTCGTTGGGATGTGAAACTGAAATAGAATCACACATTTTACTATCCGCCCAGTATTGGTTATATCATAATGTGTATAAGCTAAGTTTTCATGTATAATAACTCATCTCTTAGTCAGAATCAAAATAATGTAGAGCCGACCTTAGTCATTTTCAAACTCCTTGCCTGATTTCAAATTTCGGGACGAAATTCCCTCTAACGGGGGGATGATGTGACAACCGTCAATTTTCAGTCGAGTCAAAGTCAACGAAAGTCAACAAGTCAAACCGGTCCACTCATTTTGCCGTGAGTACTAGAGCTTACGTTAAGTAACTCCTAAACAACTCTCTATTATAACGAGAGATCCTAAATCAAAAAGTGCGTACATCTAGATCTCCTTAACCTAAAACTGTGGTACGTGGCGAGCCAAACCGATAAAACAATGTTGCATACTCATCGGGAGTATGCAAGATCCTTAAACAAGGCGTAATGGGACTTACGGACCCTGCATTGCAAAGCCGAACACTCAAAAAGGTCACCAATGAAACCTCTCTCAATCGTTTTCAATCTATCTCTTCTTATGTCAAATCTCTCCCAAATCTCTCTAAGTATGTGAAATCTCTCCCACATATCTCTTTGTATGAGAAATCTCTCCAAGTATGTCAAATCTCTCCCAAATCTCTCTAAGTATGTGAAATCTCTCCCACATATCTCTTTGTATGAGAAATCTCTCCAAGTATGTCAAATCTCTCCCAAATCTCTCTAAGTATGTGAAATCTCTCCCAAATATCTCTCTGTATGTGAAATCTCTCCAAGTACGTCAAATCTCTCCCAAATCTCTCCAAGTATGTCAAATCTCTCCCAAATCTCTCTAAGTATGTGAAATCTCTCCCAAATATCTCTCTATATGTGAAATCTCTCCAAGTATGTCAAATCTCTCCCAAATCTCTCCAAGTATGTCAAATCTCTCCCAAATCTCTCTAAGTATGTGAAATCTCTCCCAAATATCTCTCTGTATGTGAAATCTCTCCAAGTATGTCAAATCTCTCCCAAATCTCTCTAAGTATGTGAAATCTCTCCCACATATCTCTTTGTATGTGAAATCTCTCCAAGAATGTCAAATCTCTCCCAAATCTCTCTGAGTATGTGGAATCTCTCTCAAATCTCTCTCGAAATCTCTCCCAACTTTCTATAATCACTCGGGGCATCCCGACCCTCGAATTTGGCGAAAACAGCCCAAAAACGGAAGTCTACGCGAAAAACGGACCTTAGGAACCGAAACCCCTCTTAGGAACCGAACCCTCCTGATGAAGAAGGCTGCTGATCCGAACCGAAGGTACTGTTCACCAACCGAACCGAAGGTACTGTTCATTACTGTTCACTACAGTCCGTTCGGTTCTGCCATTCTCGCTTCTTAACTCCAAACCGAAGCTTCCCTGCTGACCCTTCGGACCGAGCCTTCGGACCGGACCCTCGCCTTCGCTCCTTCTTCACTTCTCGCGCCTTTCGCTTCCGACTCCAACCTCAGCGTGGACCGAGCCTCGGCCTAGGGACCGAACCTCGGCCTAGGACCGAGAGGTCTCGCTGGGAAGCACTTTTCTCCCGGTTTTCAACCAAATTTGCGTTTTAAGCCCGTTTTTAATTATTTTAACGCGGGATTTTCACCCAAAATCATATTTTAACATAATAAACCCTAAATATTCACAATTTAATCATATTTTCATAAAAATCTTTATTTAAATATTAAAAGCAAGTGGGTAAAGTACAAAGAGATGGAGTGTTGACTTTGTTTTACTTTATGACGCAAGCAACCCCCATACCCACTCCATGACAACCCATACTCCTCCCCACCATACCTTGTACCTTTTACCCCTTTTTACAAGCCATCCCCGCGTTTTTGAGAGCTGGATAATCATCCTCCCTCCTCATTTTCTCTCATTTGCTCTCATTTCACAAGAAGATCAAACTCTTTTCTCTCTCACTTTCTCTCTCTAGAAATTCGAGATTCAAGGGCTGATCTTGAGTTTTTCCTCCACATTTGGTAAGCATAATCCATTTCCTTTATGATTATCTCAATTATTTCCACCCAAATCATGGGTATCTTACACAAACTCCATAATATTTGTGTTAGAGCTTCGAATCTTCAAGTGATTCTTCAAGTGTTTTTGGGTTGAACACTTCTCTACTTCAACACTTACCTACTGAAACCACACAAGGTGAGTTCATACCCCTGTATTTTCATGTTTTCTCAAGTTTTTAGGGGGGGGGGAATACAAGCCAAAACACCAAGAACATATCTAAATTCTTCTAACAGCTTTCATCAGAAAAGTTGGACTCCATTCACGGACTGTTTTGGACATCTTAAATATTTTTGTTTTCAAAACTGTTTTAGGTGCATGTAGTTCCACTTCTTAGCTTTAAAATGACTACTTGCACATCTCCATACGATTTTTCTACAATTTATGGTGATTTTTACAAAACTGCCTATCATTTCAAACATCAATCCGGACCAGTCTGTGATTATGGACTTTTTCACCCAAGTTAGAGGTCATTAAAAATTATAATAAAAATTATGAACAAACTAGACTGATTTTCCAAACTCTCAGAAGTTACAGAACCTGATTTGGACATTTTATGATTTTTCTACAATTTTTCCAATATCAGTTACAGAAAAGGTTATTAACAGAAAAACATTATAAATTTCATTTCACCTTGTAACATGTTGAGCAAGGTATACATCGTTATGTAATTATGTGTAGTTGCAATATATGACAGATTTTATATCCTTACATAGACATACATCAGAAAACAAATGGAATTACACCTCCACAAGCATGGGAAATATATAAATGACATTACGAGGCTATATCCATTATAAATATAAACATTGGTAAATTATGACAAGAAGGGCCTATGCTCACTACCCTTACAAACAATTGAGAAACTATAATAGGTATAGTTTAGGGTTACTTATATAACAAACACATTATTTAAGGTTTTACACATACAAAAGATTTATTGCCACTATGGACAATTTAGATAAACTATAATAAGTATAGTTAAGCCATTATACCCCCCGTAAACGAACGCGTTAGTTATAATCGGTATAGTTATGGTAAATACATATTATAAACAAAGTAATAAACTATAATAGGTATAGTTTATGTTTCATCTACCCTAGGAACTTAATTACAAGAAAGGAATTCACCATCACTTTTGATAAGCTATTCATATGCATAGTTCAGGTTCCCTAATCCCTATTACTCCCCGGTGAACTATGATATGTATAGGTTATATTCACAATAGATTTTCGTATTGTTAGACTTCAACTATAATCGTTGAGCGTATATGCTTGAGTCATACAAGAATTTAGTCTGGATTGGCTTGGAATTGGTGGTGCCCGCCTCATCTCCTGTTCCTTGTTTGGTTGTGGACCTAGGGCGGACCCATTATATTCGACGGTTTATCTAACCTAAATCTTATATAACTTATATACGCTGGACGATTATATGGGAAATCTACGGGTCAATCTAGGTTACATCAACACATCATATAGGAATATTCTGTTTACACTTAACTAAGAAAATATTGGATTTTCTGGAGATCAAACTTTATCGATTTTAAAAAGGAAAACGGTTTCTACTCCAAACAAAACTCTTATGAACTCACCAACTTAATTGTTGACACTCTTTCAAAACTACTTGTATTCTCAGGAAATCAGTGAAACAGGAAAACTTCAGCGCTTTGAGGATAGGACGTTAAACCGTCAACAATTTATTTTTGTCATCATATTGTAATTGAATTTGAAACATGTAAACATATACTTTGATGTAACTTTTTCAATTATATTTATGATGGTTGTATTTACTTTGAGCACTATTATACACGTTGTTGTGATACTGTACATGAAGTCCTCCACCCCTGGACGTTTCCGCCATCCTTGGTTTGGGGGTGTGACAGATTGGTATCAGAGCATTGTTTATAGTGAACTCAGTATATCGAACCACATAAGATATACAAACTATAAATACATTGGGACCGAAAGTCTCTGATTTAAAGTTTTCAAAACAACTATACTTTTAGAAACAAATAATTCCTCGGTAAAAGTAGGAGCATGTGCACACACACTAGGGTCAGTATCACGGTGGGATGGGACAAAAGTAGTAATTGTTGAACAATACGAGTAGGCTTGGGGATGTATAGTCAGGACTGGGAATGACATAGCCTGATCAACTATGTCTCACCCATAAATGATTATCATATGCCCAGGAATGGTCGTAGGTGTTGCAACAAGTCTAAAAACTTACCAACACTACCACAACGAAATACCATAGGGGTATTTGGTGTTATTATAATTACTTATTTGAGAACTAAATAGATTTTTATCAATAGGTCAATAATTGCCTAGTGGATACATTAAAATTATATGTATCCAGGACGTCATAGACTTAGAATCTGTGGGTCTTTGCTTTACTTCCTGTTCTCGTTGGATTGGGGATTTAGAGTTAGGATCGCTTATTCGAAGGTCTATCCTGTCCCAAATACATATGACTAGTATGCACTAAACAATATATTGAAGTACCTGGTAAAGATCATCTTATAATTATCTAATTAGTACGTCTACTTAGTTATTTCTTATATCCCCATTTCTCGCGAAGATATTATGGATGAATTCCTTCCCCACGACGACCCGTACTACCCTAACCACGACAATACTGAATGGCTCGGAGAGGAGCCAGAGAATGATTACCGAATCCCTTTGGATGGTCACCAAGCTGAAGGCTTTGCTAATGGTCCTGACCCCGACCCTGAAGTGGAGAACCTACCCTGATGGCCCTTGTTCCGAATCCTAACCCTCGTCCGGTTGTTCAAGGCCCAATGCCTCCTTGGGTAGAATGCTTGGAAACCTGGAACGAAGAACACGACCAACCTAGATTGTTAAATGGAGACATTCGAATCCTTCAGAATCCGGAAACTACACTATTCAAGGGAACCGTAGCATTGCCCAAAATTTTCCTTACGTTAATAAGATGTAGACCTATTTTCCTCGAACCTTATATTACAAACAATTTACATATGGTAACTCCAAGAAATTCTTAATATATACCAAGTAATTTTAGAAAGGGATCAGGCGAAACAAATCACTAGTTGCATTTGAATCACTACCACTAAAATTCATTCATAAGGACTTTGTTGCGAATTACATACAAAATACTTTTAAGTCAAAACATAATACAGACAAGTCTGGCTTGATAACATCTGACTTGTCACTACTATTAAAAACTTATCGTTTGTACGTCTCTACCAAGTTATGACATGACGCACTAAGGAGTGTTCTTACAAAGACTTCACAAATGGCAAACCTGATCCTTTCGACGGAAGCGGGGGCGTCATCGCGCTGATGCAATGGTTTGAAAGGACCGAAGCAGTCTTCGTAATCTGCGCTTGTCCCGAAGCGAGCAAAGTCAAGTATGCGGCATTCACTTTTACAAGAAAAGCTCTTACTTGGTGGAATAGCCGAGTTAAGTCACTTACTCCTGCAGTGGCTAACTCTATAAGCTAGGAGGATCTAAAAGCTTTAATGCTGAAGGAATATTGCCCAAGAGGCGAAGTGCAAAAACTGGAAGAGGAACTCTGGAACCTCAAAATGTCGGGGATGGATCTCGAAGCTTATACCACCCGATTCAATGACCTAGCACTCCTCTGTCCTGCAATGGTCACCCCAGAGGAGAAAAAGATAGAACGGTACCTTTGGGGGCTATCATCCCAGATCCATGATAGTGTATTGGCCTCAAGACCAACTACCTTCGACAGCGCCAAGGAGTTGGCACAACAACTCATCGACCATCGTGCCAGCCGTGACACTCCGACAACCACGCCAATTGTTGCGATTCATGCTGCCACAACCCTCACCACGCCAACTCCCATAAAGCAATACGCTGGAACCCTTCCGAAATGTAACAAGTGTAGCTTCCATCACACTGGGGCTTGTAGAGAATTGCATTGCATGAACTGCAATAGAAAAGGGCACACTACCCGTTTCTGTAAGGCACCGGTACGACCCATCAACCAGTTCCCCGGCTCTGGAGTAAGCCCAGCCTACTACAAATATGGAGAAACAGGCCACTTTAAAAGGAACTGCCCAAGAGCAAGAGATGCCAGTGGTGGTGGAAGGGTGCTTGCAATCACCGAAGGAGAGACCACCCCGGAACTGCCCGCAAATATTAGTACGTGTTTCTAACACCGACGTTTTCCAAATTTCTTTATTTGATTAAGTCTAACATCGATTTAAGCATGCATAGTAGTAATGCCAAAGATTAAACCGAGAGCATAAACAATAGGAAATTCCAAGGCCATCATAAGACCATTCTATGAATTTGCTTCGACTCCGCAATGGGACTGCATCATAAGGATGTAGGTCAAACTTCCGAGAACATGCTTCTACTCTATAGGTGAGCGGTCGAAATACATCTAGGTTCAATGTTATCCCTGACTAGGAACTCCAATTCATTAAGAAGGATTACTAAGTTATTTGTTATGATTTCCTCACTTATACATTCCCCAGTTATATATAACGAATACCTGGTAGATAATAGAATGTGAGAATTCTGACTTAGTTTCTTTTCCTCGTTGGGATGTGAAACTGAAATAGAATCACACATTTTACTATCCCCCCAGTATTGGTTATATCATAATGTGTATAAGCTAAGTTTTCATGTATAATAACTCATCTCTTAGTCAGAATCAAAATAATGTAGAGCCGACCTTAGTCATTTTCAAACTCCTTGCCTGATTTCAAATTTCGGGACGAAATTCCCTCTAACGGGGGGATGATGTGACAACCGTCAATTTTCAGTCGAGTCAAAGTCAACGAAAGTCAACAAGTCAAACCGGTCCACTCATTTTGCCGTGAGTACTAGAGCTTACGTTAAGTAACTCCTAAACAACTCTCTATTATAACGAGAGATCCTAAATCAAAAAGTGCGTACATCTAGATCTCCTTAACCTAAAACTGTGGTACGTGGCGAGCCAAACCGATAAAACAATGTTGCATACTCATCGGGAGTATGCAAGATCCTTAAACAAGGCGTAACGGGACTTACGGACCCTGCATTGCAAAGCCGAACACTCAAAAAGGTCACCAATGAAACCTCTCTCAATCGTTTTCAATCTATCTCTTCTTATGTCAAATCTCTCCCAAATCTCTCTAAGTATGTGAAATCTCTCCCACATATCTCTTTGTATGAGAAATCTCTCCAAGTATGTCAAATCTCTCCCAAATCTCTCTAAGTATGTGAAATCTCTCCCACATATCTCTTTGTATGAGAAATCTCTCCAAGTATGTCAAATCTCTCCCAAATCTCTCTAAGTATGTGAAATCTCTCCCAAATATCTCTCTGTATGTGAAATCTCTCCAAGTATGTCAAATCTCTCCCAAATCTCTCCAAGTATGTCAAATCTCTCCCAAATCTCTCTAAGTATGTGAAATCTCTCCCAAATATCTCTCTGTATGTGAAATCTCTCCAAGTATGTCAAATCTCTCCCAAATCTCTCCAAGTATGTCAAATCTCTCCCAAATCTCTCTAAGTATGTGAAATCTCTCCCAAATATCTCTCTGTATGTGAAATCTCTCCAAGTATGTCAAATCTCTCCCAAATCTCTCTAAGTATGTGAAATCTCTCCCACATATCTCTTTGTATGTGAAATCTCTCCAAGAATGTCAAATCTCTCCCAAATCTCTCTGAGTATGTGGAATCTCTCTCAAATCTCTCTCGAAATCTCTCCCAACTTTCTATAATCACTCGGGGCATCCCGACCCTCGAATTTGGCGAAAACAGCCCAAAAACGGAAGTCTACGCGAAAAACGGACCTTAGGAACCGAAACCCCTCTTAGGAACCGAACCCTCCCGATGAAGAAGGCTGCTGATCCGAACCGAAGGTACTGTTCACCAACCGAACCGAAGGTACTGTTCATTACTGTTCACTATAGTCCGTTCGGTTCTGCCATTCTCGCTTCTTAACTCCAAACCGAAGCTTCCCTGCTGACCCTTCGGACCGAGCCTTCGGACCGGACCCTCGCCTTCGCTCCTTCTTCACTTCTCGCGCCTTTCGCTTCCGACTCCAACCTCAGCGTGGACCGAGCCTCGGCCTAGGGACCGAACCTCGGCTTAGGACCGAGAGGTCTCGCTGGGAAGCACTTTTCTCCCGTTTTCAACCAAATTTGCGTTTTAAGCCCGTTTTTAATTATTTTAACGCGGGATTTTCACCCAAAATCATATTTTAACATAATAAACCCTAAATATTCACAATTTAATCATATTTTCATAAAAATCTTTATTTAAATATTAAAAGCAAGTGGGTAAAGTACAAAGAGATGGAGTGTTGACTTTGTTTTACTTTATGACGCAAGCAACCCCCATACCCACTCCATGACAACCCATACTCCTCCCCACCATACCTTGTACCTTTTACCCCTTTTTACAAGCCATCCCCGCGTTTTTGAGAGCTGGATAATCATCCTCCCTCCTCATTTTCTCTCATTTGCTCTCATTTCACAAGAAGATCAAACTCTTTTCTCTCTCACTTTCTCTCTCTAGAAATTCGAGATTCAAGGGCTGATCTTGAGTTTTTCCTCCACATTTGGTAAGCATAATCCATTTCCTTTATGATTATCTCAATTATTTCCACCCAAATCATGGGTATCTTACACAAACTCCATAATATTTGTGTTAGAGCTTCGAATCTTCAAGTGATTCTTCAAGTGTTCTTGGGTTGAACACTTCTCTACTTCAACACTTACCTACTGAAACCACACAAGGTGAGTTCATACCCCTGTATTTTCATGTTTTCTCAAGTTTTTAGGGGGGGAATACAAGCCAAAACACCAAGAACATATCTAAATTCTTCTAACAGCTTTCATCAGAAAAGTTGGACTCCATTCACGGACTGTTTTGGACATCTTAAATATTTTTGTTTTCAAAACTGTTTTAGGTGCATGTAGTTCCACTTCTTAGCTTTAAAATGACTACTTGCACATCTCCATACGATTTTTCTACAATTTATGGTGATTTTTACAAAACTGCCTATCATTTCAAACATCAATCCGGACCAGTCTGTGATTATGGACTTTTTCACCCAAGTTAGAGGTCATTAAAAATTATAATAAAAATTATGAACAAACTAGACTCATTTTCCAAACTCTCAGAAGTTACAGAACCTGATTTGGACATTTTATGATTTTTCTACAATTTTTCCAATATCAGTTACAGAAAAGGTTATTAACAGAAAAACATTATAAATTTCATTTCACCTTGTAACATGTTGAGCAAGGTATACATCATTATGTAATTATGTGTAGTTGCAATATATGACAAATTTTATATCCTTACATAGACATACATCAGAAAACAAATGGAATTACACCTCCACAAGCATGGGAAATATATAAATGACATTACGAGGCTATATCCATTATAAATATAAACATTGGTAAATTATGACAAGAAGGGCCTATGCTCACTACCCTTACAAACAATTGAGAAACTATAATAGGTATAGTTTAGGGTTACTTATATAACAAACACATTATTTAAGGTTTTACACATACAAAAGATTTATTGCCACTATGGACAATTTAGATAAACTATAATAAGTATAGTTAAGCCATTATACCCCCCGTAAACGAACGCGTTAGTTATAATCGGTATAGTTATGGTAAATACATATTATAAACAAAGTAATAAACTATAATAGGTATAGTTTATGTTTCATCTACCCTAGGAACTTAATTACAAGAAAGGAATTCACCATCACTTTTGATAAGCTATTCATATGCATAGTTCAGGTTCCCTAATCCCTATTACTCCCCGGTGAACTATGATATGTATAGGTTATATTCACAATAGATTTTCGTATTGTTAGACTTCAACTATAATCGTTGAGCGTATATGCTTGAGTCATACAAGAATTTAGTCTGGATTGGCTTGGAATTGGTGGTGCCCGCCTCATCTCCTGTTCCTTGTTTGGTTGTGGACCTAGGGCGGACCCATTATATTCGACGTTTTATCTAACCTAAATCTTATATAACTTATATACGCTGGACGATTATAGGGGAAATCTACGGGTCAATCTAGGTTACATCAACACATCATATAGGAATATTCTGTTTACACTTAACTAAGAAAATATTGGATTTTCTGGAGATCAAACTTTATCGATTTTAAAAAGGAAAACGGTTTCTACTCCAAACAAAACTCTTATGAACTCACCAACTTAATTGTTGACACTCTTTCAAAACTACTTGTATTCTCAGGAAATCAGTGAAACAGGAAAACTTCAGCGCTTTGAGGATGGGACGTTAAACCGTCAACAATTTATTTTTGTCATCATATTGTAATTGAATTTGAAACATGTAAACATATACTTTGATGTAACTTTTTCAATTATATTTATGATGGTTGTATTTACTTTGAGCACTATTATACACGTTGTTGTGATACTGTACATGAAGTCCTCCACCCCTGGACGTTTCCGCCATCCTTGGTTTGGGGGTGTGACAGAATAGTAAGAGAAACATCAACCAAATAAGTTTTTTTAATTAGAGTTGTTTCATCTTTTCTTTTTATTGTGAAAACTTTAATTTTGTTTGACTTAGATTCATTAGATGTAGGGTTTGAGATTTTGACGTCTGCTTTCTTTTGGATCTCTTTCGGGCATTTGTTGTCTTCTGGAAAGAGCTTTCCTTTCCCCTTTAAATCTTTTGAAGGATAAGAATTAGAATGAGAATGAGAAGAATAGGGTTTTGAAGCGGTATTAGATCGTTGATTATTACTCCTCCTTGGTTGAGACCGAGAACACTCTTCCCTTCTGTTCGTCTGATTGAACTTGGGACCGAACCCATTCTTTCGGTTGCTATTATGTTGAGGAACGAAACCATTCTTTCTGTTGCTTACGCTCTGAGGACCGAAGCTCTCCTTTCGGTTGCTTACTTGCTGTGGACCGAAACCCTCCTTTCAGTTCCTTACCTGCTGCGGACCGAAGCTTTCCTTTTGGTTCCTTTCATTCCAAGGACTGAAACCTTCCTTTTTGGTTGCTTCTTGATTCTCCTCGTGTCTTATGCATCCTTTCATACCTTACGTAATGAGGATTTTGAGATCTCCAAAACTGTTTTCTTTCTGAGAGATTCTTTTTGTTTCTCAGATTTCGTTGGTGTTTTCGTTCTGCCACCTGTTTTGGATTTTTGTGAATGTTGGCCTTTTTCTTTGGAACTTGAGCATGGCTTTCGCTCTTTGACGAAGATGTCTCACTGGTAGTTATCACTGGTTCGCCCAAAGATGTTTTGGTGCCACTTGTGCTTGTCACATCATATCGTGCAGGCTCATTAAGTGGTTCCGGCATGTACCTACCCTTCACTCTCCATGAGGTTTTCTGAGATAGGCCTTTTGTTTTGTCAGCATTATCTATTGGTGCTGACCAGAAGAACTCTTCACATCCAGCTGCATTATCTTCTTCTACCATAGCTGTCAGTTCTGCTGTTTGTTGAGGAGTGACTCCTTGAACTGTGTAGACTTGATTTGGAGTGGTTTGAACCTTTTGATACACAACAACTTTTACCTTGAGAATTTTGGTCTTGTCCGTCGACGAGCGAGCGAACTCAACAAAATTTTCAGAAATCAGATTTTTGTGAGTTTCGGGTTCGCTTTTGACAAATTCTGAACAGTCCACCACATCATCTATAGAGATTTCACTCAGGTTATCATCCTCATTAAGTTCAGATGCATTTTCAACATCAATTTTATTTTCTGAACTTAGTTTGGCATTCCATGAGTCAAATTTCTGTACAGTTTCGGTTCTTAACTATTGGTGTTTGGTATAATACAACATCCTATGGTGCACATACAACCCTAAATACCTTGGATCTATGTTTTCACTAATTATACATGCAAATGGTTTCCAAGGCATTAAACCTATAACTAGCATGCATTTGACATAAACCATATAATATACTAGTTAGGGAAACATACCTTTTATGTGGCTTGAAGTCTTGATGTATTTGGCCTTAAGAGCTTAGCACCAATAGTATGAAATGCCTCAAATGGAATCACAACACACCTAGGACAAAGGTGGCTCTTGAGAGAGAATTCCATGCACCAAAACACCTCTATATTTCTCTAAGAAAAGAAGTGGTGATTTTGGCTATGGAGTAACCTATTTATATGTAGGATTCCAAGGGTCATGGGTATAACCCATAATCCATACCCATGGGTTTTATGATCCATGGTTCATGTGGCCCAACTCTTTATGTATCCATACATAAACTTGGTCCAACATGGGTCATAAGCCCAACACATATAAATATAACTAATTATCATAATTATTCCCCATAGATTTAATTAGTCTCTTTTGATCAATAAATTAATTCCAAATTAATTCTTGATCGATACTAATTAAAACATATGATTTCATATTAATATATTATAACTTATAATATATTAATAAACCATAAATAACCTTCTCTCAAAAGTCCATCTTAACAAATTGTCCTGATGATATGCAACCCAAATGGACCATGCTACTCTCGGGTCAAGTACATACCAATAATAGTTATGGGCTTAGACATCTAATCCAACATTAACTTCTATGTATCATTTTCATCTAATAGATTTTTGAGCATGTCCTTATGGTCTTTGAACTTTATGTAGGATTCTATTTTGTCAAGACCAATTTTGTAGGCAGGAGAGACTTTGTCAGAAGATACAACATTTTCACAGTTGTAAGCTTCGGCATCGACTTCATCCTCCTTTAGCTCAAGGAAGGGTAAAATCATGCAATGTATCTTCTTTCCCATTTCACAATCGAGATGCAATTGAGTGATATTAAAATAGAGTCTTTTAGCAATTAAACAAAAAACGTTTAGCTGTTTTAAAAGCTTAAGATTGTCTCGTTGCAAATAAATTGACTCATCCTTAGACCTAATTAACTCTTTCTCCTTCTGCTCAATCCACATCCTCCTCTCCTCACTCTTCGATGATATCCTGCTAATTTGATTAGTCAGGTTAGAGTTTGTGACACGAGTTTGGGTAAGACTACTACTTATACTAGAAAATTTAGATTTTAAGCTATTCAGTTCCTTTTCATAGTTAGCAACAGGTATTTTCAGAGAAGCAAGAATATTTTGTACCTTCTTGATCAACTCATCACACTCATTGATCTGTGCACTAGCAGGTTTTGTAGCAAAACACCTGTCCTCTCGCTCCTTCTCATCTTCCAGCCCGCCATCTGTTGTATATCCTCTCATCTGAGATACTCCTTCTGTTACCATCAAACACCTTCCTGCAGCATACTCTTCTTTCACCAGCATCGCCTTGCCATGATTCGGTTTTCTTACTTATTCGTCCTCTGAATCCGTGGACCACACTTCCACTCCACCGAATTCATCATTGTTACATGTATCCTGTACAATCAAATCATTCATGGTTTTATTGTTAGCTGCTGATTTTCTTTTCTTGATCTCCTCCAATCGTCTCAAGAGGTTCGCTTCCTCATCATCCTCATCAATCTTTTCTGCCTTTTTCTTCAGCATGCAGTCCTTGGCAAAGTGATTCTTGCCTCCATAATAATGGCAATCAAATCCTGAGTCACCACCACTCTTCGCCTCTTTCTTGGATTCTTCTGACTTCGAACCTATCTTTGGTTCCTCGTTCACCTTTTCAGAACTGTAACTTCCCTGCCAATTTCGGTTCTTATTGGCTGGGAACTTTCTTTTGATGAACTTCCTGGGTTTGGAAACCATCAGGGCATACTCTTCACCGGTTAGATCATAGTCAGCAAGATCCAATTCTTCTTCTTCTTCTTCTTCTTCAATAACACTTTTCCCTTTTGAAACAAGAGCTAATGAACCCAAACTGCAAACCACGTTCGTTTCCTTTGACACTGCACTTTCATGGGACTTCAGAATTCCCACCAATTTCGCTAGAGAGTATGATTTAAACTGTTCGTGTGCCTTTACTGTGGACACGACTGCCATCCATTCGGGTCTAAGACTGTTCATGACGGTAACCTTCTGGTTAATAACCTTCCTTTCGATCCCGTGCTTTATCATCTTACTTAAAAGATGATTAAATCGATCAAAAGCCTGAACGAGTTTTTCTTCGGGCTTCTGTTTGAAATCACCAAATTCAGAAAGCAGCAAGGTCTGTATCGAATGTTACAGATCTTCATCAGTGGAATACAATTCTTTCAACCTGTCCTATATCTCTTTAGCTGTAGCGCAATAACTCCCCAATCGAAACGTATCTGACTGCAAAGCAAACCTAATCATTCTTAAGGCCTTGATGTTGCATTTAAACTTCTCTTTCTCGTCTTGAGGGATGTCTTTCACATAATTCATAAGTTGATTGTACTCCTTTTGAGTTTTGACAATCTTTGAGGTGCTTGAGTGAGCAAATGGCCCAACTATGATTGCTTCCCAGATCAAGTACCCATTATCTTCTGAGCCGATAACATAATCTTCGAAGTGGTGCGTCCAAACCTCATAATCCTGAGTGTATAAGATTGGAATCCTTGTCGTTGATCCAATATTGTTGGAGATGTTGATTGGATTGGTTTGCGAATCATCCATGGACATTGTGATGAAGTTTGATCGATAACCTGTTTAAGATCAAACTTGTAATTTATCGTTAGAGTAAGATCGACAATTAATGAGATACGCCAATATGGAATGACGGCTCAATTAATATCAATCAATGCGGAAAAACCCTAATAACTTCTTCAACAAAAGAGATGTGTATAAATTACACAATCTCATGCTTTGATACCAATTGATGAGAACAAATCTTAGATCGTTTAGATCTTTCACAGGTATATTGATGAAAAACAAACAATTCAAACAAAATACGATTATGAACGCAGTATGGAATCAAAGTAAAGCTTATGATTCAAATATAGTCACGCCTCAGCAGAGCTTGATGAAGAACTTCCACTGTAGAGGCGAGCTAGGGTTTACAATACTGATGAGAAAAATAATAAAAGCGTTACTTACTAATGATGCATGTATGCACCTTAAATACTAAAACCCTAAAGTAAATTAATGCACGGTTGGACAGGCCCAAACCGACTACCAAAACTGGGCTAAGGACCGAGCCCATGACGCAACACTCTAAGCCCAACATGAAGAATATTGTAGTTCGTGTGATGATGATTCCGTGGATATAAAATTTGATGAAAACGAAGTTCGTATGAGAAAGTTATGGCAATTTGAAGTTGAGATGAAAGTAGGATGCTATTATGAGAAATTTAATGGAATTCAACTAAAAGGTTAACCTTTGACCACCATGTCGTGAATCATGATTGTCACAACGTGAAATTTGACTCTCACGACATGAGCAAGTGATTCTCACTATGTGAGATGCGACGAATCGACGAGACACGTGGCATGACCATGTCTGGACACTGCTCACGACGTAAGAGCTTGCAGACTATAAAAATGAGTGTTTTAGGTACTTCTAGTTCTAAGGGCACGAGCCCGACTTGATGGTGCAACATGCACTCTCCAATATTTCCGCACTTATTGTTTTGAATACTATGATCTTTTGGAAAATGAATTTATGTAATGGAATTTTGGAAAGACAAATATGGTTGAGATTTCTAATTATTAAATGAAAAATTTTATCTGAATTTTTGGGTTGTTACACCGATTCCAGTCCGGTTCCAGTTATGGTTTTAAATCTCACCCCAAGTCTTCAAAGATTGTATTCCTAACATCCTATGATTGTCACAATCTTTCTAGTTCATGTATTTGGATCCTCTTGGTGGTTTTGTTAAAATGGACTAATAAACTTGTTATTTTAAATTCTTCGTTTTATGTTTATAAATTATTTTATAAAAATATCATTTTTAGTTCCCCAAAACCCATCAAAAGTCGGAATGCAAAGCCACAAAGAGCCCAAACCCTTTATCTTGGGCATTAAGCCCTATACACGAACACTAACTTCTAGGGTTAGTCATTTCCTACGACCTTCTTCTCTAGAGAACCGTAATTCAAAAACGCTAGCCTGTGTTTCCTTGTTCCCTTAAATATTTGCTATTTTGGAGGTTCTTGAAGAAGAAGCAAGCTCCTTGGTGCCTAGTAAAGAAATATATAGAGATTTCCTACATTCTAGTTACATCCTCAAGCTCTACAAGTGATCAAGTCTCAAGCTTTATGGTTCTAACTTGCTATATTGAGCATTTTAAATGTATTTGGTCCCTTTTTTTTTATTCCTATGGAGTTTTGAGAACTCTGGGTGCTAAAGGTTGCTCTTGAGTGTTCTTTGGACATTATTAAGTGAAATGAGTGTGTGTTTACCTATCCTTTTAAGCCATACATCAATATTTGTCTATTTTTTCCTCTTTAGATCTAGATTTTGTGAAAAGTATGTTTGGGGCATGCAAATGGATAAAGTTGGAAACCTTATTCATTAAGACTATATTTTGAAGTCTTCTTGAAAAGATGGGCCTTGGTCTTAAGGGGTTAAGTTCTTAATAAAAATGAATTATGCCTTGAAAAGCATTATACGCCAAAGGAATGTTCACACCGCTAATACGGAGCTGAGGTCGTAACTACTTTGTCGCCTAGTGATCGCGACGCGACCATGAGTTGGGTCGTGGTGTGATTGTCTGTTGACCGTTGACTTTTTGACCAGTTTGACTTTCAGTCAAAATATGGTGGATTTGAGTAGTTGACTATGCACTGGTCTCAGATTGGTATTAGGTAGTTTGTGCTACCTGTTTTGTTGCATAGACTGCTGTTGAGGTTTGGCTGCTCGACTCATGTGAGTTTTTCCACTATTCTATGTGTGACAGTATATGTCCTTTGCATGATAGGATATATATATATATATATATACATACACACACACACACTTTAGTTTATGATTATACAAGTAGACTATATTAGTCTTTTGTATGTATGTTAATTACTTGATTTTATTATACTTGTATGAGTCATGTTTGAGGGGTTGATGGTGGAACGATGCCAGGCTGTGAACCTAAAGTGGAATGCACGAGGCAGTGAGTCAACTATTGATGAAGGAACAATGCTAGGCTATGATTCGATTGTTGATGATGGAATAATGTGAGGATGTGACTCAATTGTTAATGACGGAACGACGCTAGGTTGTGAGTCAGGTAGAATGACATGAGGTTTTGAACCATTATTTGTGTGCATTTTATGTGTATTGAAGTATGTGGTATCTTGGGAAACTCACTAAGCTTTACGTTTATGTTATTAAGTTAAATGATTTCCAGAAGTGATTGGGAAGGGCAGGACATTAATGTACAATTGCATTCGTGTTGTTATTGCTTTTAAGACTTTCGTTGATGTCATGATCCTATATGATTTAATATTATGTTTTTTGGAAACTATGTTTTGTCTTTTAAGAAAAAGGGTTTTATAATACTTTGAAAGAATGGTTTCGAATGTTTAATTATTTTATTTTAAAATAAAGCTTTAGTTTGAAATTGGTTTATAAAATGATTTTGAAAAGAGAACCTTTCTATAAATAAAATCTTAAAATTAGTTGGATTTGGAAAATGAACTCGACCTTATTGTATGCTCTTGTTTGATTCTTGCTTTGAGACTAGGAACATTGTTCTTGATCTAACTTAAGTTTATAAAAAGAGGAAGATAAAATATGTTCAGTCAATCCGATCTCATAAAGGAAAGTGATTTCCTATATACTCATATTGCATGTATGTTATTTATGTAGTTGATAGAAATGCATGCCAGATTGTAGACTGAAGGATATGTCTAGGAACTGCACGTTATAATTTCCTGATTTGTAGGGATCCCTTATTGACTAATGTGTTTCTTTTTATGTGCTTTGTGGAATCTATGTTAATATCGTTGCAACGTTAAGTGAATGCTATAAGGTTGTACGCAATTAGGATTAGATAGCCTTAAAGATTTTTTATTCGGTCTTATTGTCTTTTCATGTTTGATTAGGGACTTAGGGTAGGGGAGTCTATTTGAATGTCTATCTCCTCCTCAATTACGTACCACTATGCATTCATAAGGCGACACAACGACAATAACATAAAATTCTTTTGGTATGTGAGTAGACGAGGAATCCTAGAGAGAGTCTACGAAGATTAGTGTTATATATATATATATATATATATATATATATATATATATATGTGTGTGTGTGTGTGTGTGTGTGTGTGTGTGTGTGTGTGTGGCTAGATATGTGCATGTTTGATAAAAGGTCTAGTGGATTGGTAAAGGGCAACTTAGGAACTCTAATACACTCTTTGTAACAAGTATGGATAGGTGTGTAAAGTAGTGTGGGCCTATACTACCAGAAGCACAAAATACATATTGTGATCGAGGAAGTATCACAAGGGTACTAAGGGGCTTGTAGGTGATACATACATACATACATACATACATACATATATATATATATATATATATATATATATATATATATTGTACAAGGTAGCACTATGTATTGTAGGAATCTATTTCATTCTATATCTGTGGTATGGATGTGACTAGGCAGGGTGAGAGTAGTTAAGGTCCGGGTTTGAGTGATACAGACCTATAAGATTTGGTGGATTCTTTGGTCTCGAGGGTTGTGTTTGGGTTGTTTCCATAGATTCTCTCTAGGATCAAGGAGGAATTGATCGCCAGGGCCACTCCTGAGGATTCAAATGCCCTAGATGAGTCGGAAAAAGGCCTTTAGGCCATCACGTGTAACAAATTAAATTATATAAACTACAAGTTCATTAGTTTCAATCAAAATTTATCTAATTCATAATTTATGATAATAAAAAACAAAACTGCAGCATTCAAGTTTCTAATAAACATAATTTAACAATCTAATAATCTGATTTTGAATAAACATTAAACATAATCTAATAATTTGATAAATTGTAATCTGATTTCTAATTCAACATTGATTCATATTTCAACATTTACCAAAAAATCACACTTTACACACTGTTGATTTTGATTTTTGAATCGCTAAACGTAAATCACAAAGGTGGTTGTCGAATTTTCTTGGTGTGTCTCGTGGGTAGTCGACGAGTCTTTACTCCTTCAGCCTTAGTTTGTTTCTAATTTTGGGTTGGGCCAGCCTATGTAAGTGTATAATACAGAAAATTTAGGGCCCCAAAATTAGGCCCTACTTTGCCCCTACTCAAATTAGGCCCAATTGATCGCCATATATTATGATAAATACATAACCATTGGTAGGGTTGGACCACTAAGGGCTTGGGCCATGATGTATCGTGACTTTTCAACTTTCCATCCTCTTATGTTTGAGGGAGTGAAGGACCAGATAGTTAGTGTGCATTTGATAACGGAAATGGAGAGTGCCTTCCGGGAGGGCTATTTCCATGAAGAGGCAAAGGTGAGGTTTGTTGTGAACCTTCTATGTGGAGGAGCAAAGGATTGGTGGGGTCATATTATTCATACCATTTCTTCGGTCAAGCAAGAGGCCACATCATAAGAGGATGTCAAAAGCGATTTAGGGAAGAGTATGTATATCGAGTAGAGCTAGAGGCCATGTTAGTGTACGATATAGTAGTAGACTAGATTAGTCTTTTATATGTGTGTTGATTTGATTGCTTGATTATATGGTACTTATACTTGTCGTTTTAGGGATTAATTGTGGAACAATGGTAGGCTGTAAACCTAGATACATACTGTTGATGACAAAATGACATAAGGCCGTGAGTTGTTGTTGATGGCAGAACAATGTTGGGATGTGATTCGATTGTTGATGACAAAACGAAGAGAGGCTGTGACTCAACTGTAGATGAAGGAACAAATATAGGTTGCGAGTCGGGTGGAACGACACAAGGTCTTGAGCCATTAGTTGTATGCATTGTATATGTATTAAAGTATGTGGTATCTTTGGGAACTCACTAAGATTCAGGCTTGCGCTTTTAAGTTAAATATTTTTCAGGTTGTTCAGATGTGGGATGAAAGGATGCGGTGTGATTGCACAATCGTATTAGTGTTGTTATTGTTTAGGAGACTTCCGGTAATATCACGATTGTAACGACCCAAAAATACGACCCAAAAATTTCATTTTTCAATATACAAAAAACCATAATCTGAGTGTCATATCATAAAAACCATACGTGATGTATCCCAAACATAATAAGAACAACACTGTGCGGAAACTGTATCATATCCATGTCATATAAAAATCAAAAACTAAATCAACTCCCAGGATAAAAGCTGAAGCTGTGGTATGTGCGATGCCATCATCCCGAGCTCTTCCCTCTGCTAGCGCAAGTACCTGAAACCAAAACTAAAACTGTAAGCACGAAGCTTAGTGAGCTCCCCCAAACTACCACGTACCATACAATACACATAAGCACATACTGGGCCTTGCCCACTGCATCAGACCGAAGTCTGGAACTAGCTGCATCGAACCAAAGTCCGGAACTGGCTGGGACCTTGTCCCCTGCATCGGACCAGAGTCCGGAACTGACTGATCATGACATAGCATAAACATAACAACTATTATAAACACATAAACTGCATACTGCATCGGAACAGAGTCCGGAACACATAACACAAACATGCTTGAATCACAAAGACATCAAGCACTCTAGCTACTGCATCAGACCAAAGTCCGGGAATACTGATAATCAAACGGGCTGGCATTATGGCCGTAGACCCGTTCCTACTGAAAGGAAACTCACCTCGTGAACTGGCTGCTGAGTGAATAACTCTGAGGGCTAACTGCTGCTGCTCCGGTATCTCCCCGGCTGCAAGTCCATAAATACACTCAATCAAATACTAAACACTGCACTGGGTAAAAATGACTCTTTTACCCTTGCCAAAGTCAACTGCTGGTCAAGGTCAACTCTCAGTCAAAGTCAACCCACAGTTGACCTGACTCGCCGAGTTGGGCCGCCAACTCGCCGAGTCCTTATTCTCACTCCTCGACTCTACTCGCTGCTACTCGTCGAGTATGGCATCGACTCGACGAGTACTCTCCCGATCCAAGAATTCAGACAATCTTCATCCGACTCGCAGAGTCCTATGAACAACTCGACGAGTTGTTCTTGAGCTTAAGAAGATTGCCTTGGACTCGCCAAGTTGTATGAACAACTCGCCGAGTCCCTCCATTACTGAGTCTACCCTCAAACTCGCTGAGTCCACTCCACTACTCACTGGTCCCACTCGACACCGCTCAAAAGGAAGAAATCGGGGACTTGCGACTAGACTCGCCGAGTCACCGCCATGCAACTACTCTACACTCGATTCTGATCGAATCCAATACATACAAATGATAGATCTGAGTCCAATAAGCTGATTTACCACGTAAAGTTTCCAACTTTACGTGTACAAACGCATGAACAAGGGAATAAAGGCTAAAAGATGCTTAAAAGGGGTAGATCTGTAACGACCCGTTTCCGGTATGATAATTCCTTGGTTTTTATTTTTAAGTTTTATAGGAGGGACTCAGCGAGTTCACATCCTGACTCGCCGAGTAGGGTCGCGATTTCGAGCACGTGTTAGCTGGCGACTCGGCGAGTCCATATTCTGGACTCGGCGAGTCTGTCCGTCTGGGAGAAACCCTAAATCCCCGGGTTGCCCACTATTTAAGCCACCTTATAGCCCCCAATCTCGCCTCCTTCACCCTCAAAAGCTGTGAGAAAACCCTAATTCGTTCTTGAGTGATTCTAAGTGATTTTTTGTGTGCTATTGTGAAGGCTTGAAGAGGGAGAAGAAGAAAGGATCAAGGAGAAGGATTGTAGAGCAGAGATTCAAGGGAAAGCAAGAGCTCTTTGAGGTATTCTTCAGTTTTCCTTCTCTTTTATGCCTTAAAACCCTTTCTAGATCTTTTTAATGCCTTTCTCAAAGCTTTATGTTGATATGGAAGCTCTCTTATGCCGAGATAACCTTAGATATGTTCATTTAGGAGTTAAAGAGCCCAGATCTGTTGCCTTTATGGAGTTATTTTGCATATTAACCCTAGATCTACCCCTTTTAAGCATCTTTTAGCCTTTATTCCCTTGTTCATGTGTTTGTACACGTAAAGTTAGAAACTTTACGTGGTAAATCAGCTTATTGGACTCAGATCTATCATTTGTATGTTTTGGATTCGAGCAGAATCGACTGTAGAATAGTTGCATGGCGGTGACTCGGCGAGTCGGAAGAATGACTCGGCGAGTCGAGTCGCGAGTCCCCGATTTCTTCCTTTTGAGCAGTGTCGAGTGGGACCAGTGAGTAGTGGAGTGGACTCAGCGAGTTTGAGGGTAGACTCAGTAATAGAGGGACTCGGCGAGTTGTTCATACAACTCGGCGAGTCCAAGGCAATCTTCTTACACTCAAGAACAACTCGTCGAGTTGTTCATAGGACTCGGCGAGTCGGATGAAGATTGTCTGAGTTCTTGGATCGGGAGAGTACTCGTCGAGTATGCCATACTCGACGAGTAGCAGCGAGCAGGGTCGAGGAGTGAGATTAGGGACTCGGCGAGTTGGCGGCCCAACTCGGCGAGTCAGGTCAACTGTGGGTTGACTCTGATTGAGAGTTGACCTTGACCAACAGTTGACTTTGACCAACAGTTGACTTTGACCAAGGGTAAAAGAGTCATTTTACCCAGTGCAGTGTTTAGTATTTGATTGAGTGTGTTTATGGACTTGTAGTCGGGGAGATACCGGAGCAGCAGCAGTTAGCCCTCAGAGCTATTCACTCAGCAGCCAGTTCACGAGGTGAGTTTCCCTTCAATAGGAACGGGTCTACGGCCACAATGCCGGCCCGTTTAATTATCAGTAGTTCCGGACTTTGGTCTGATGCAGTAGCTAGAGTGCTTGATGTCTTTGTGATTCAAGCATATTTGTGTTATGTGTTCCGGACTTCGGTCCGATGCAGTATGCAGTATGTGTGATTATAATAGTTGTTATGTGTTATGCTATGTCATGATCAGTCAGTTCTGGACTTCGGTCCGATGCAGTTAGTTCCGGACTTCGGTCCGATGCAGCCAGTTCCGGATTTCGGTCCGATGCAGTTAGTTTCGGACTTCGGTCCGATGCAGTTAGTTCCGGACTCTGGTCCGATGCAGGGGACAAGGTCCCAGTCAGTTCCGGACTTCGGTCCGATGCAGCTAGTTCCAGACTTCGGTCTGATGCAGTGGTCAAGGCTCAGTATGTGCTTTATATGTATTGTATGGTATGAGGTAGTTTGGGGGAGCTCACTAAGCTTCGTGCTTACAGTTTTAGTTTTGGTTTCAGGTACTTCTGCTAGCAGAGGGAAGAGCTCGAGATGATGACATCGCACACACCACAGCTTCAGCTTTTATCCTGGGAGTTGATTTAGTTTGTGATTTTTATATGACATGGATATGATACAGTTTCCGCACAGTGTTGTTTTTATTATGTTTGGGATACATCACGTATGGTTTTTATGATATGACACTCAGATTATGGTTTTTGGTTATATTGAAAAATGAAATTTTTGGGTCGTTTCAAGTTGGTATCAGAGCCCAGGTTTGGGGGATTCGGATGCACTTCCGGGTGTATCTGAACTCAAACTAAGGGGAAATAAAAAGGTTTTTTCTAAAAAGGAAAATGTTTTCTAAAAGAATTTTGAAAGCACTTAGAAAGAAAGAAATTTTTTAATCAAGATAAGGGTGTGGTGCATGCGATCAGCCGAGCTCAAGTAAGTACTCCCAAATTACCCATACAAGTTATTTGTTCAGTTCCAGTAGAACAGCATGCTAGTATAGAACTAAGGATCTAGGAGGATGCCTTATGTGCCTGCTTTATGTGTTACAGCTTTATGAGTATTGCATGCTAGTATCGAGTAGACAGCAGTAGGATAGCCTGTTTAGGTTATGCCTTATAGTATGAGCTTAGCATTGTATGCTAGTACAGTTTCTCGTTATGAGAATAGTTTTGCCTGAGTATGTTTCCTTTATCCGAATGCTGCTTGCTTCGTGCTTTGTGGGAGTTCTGAGTGATGGGAGTTAGCCATTAGGTGAACACGTTACACCACATGTGATCAGGGTTGAATAATCCCAGAGTGCTGGAATTGGCCCTATTGCGCAGCTCTTGTTTGAGTCCAACCGTTATAGGGACGGGTCTTTTACTTGAAGGATTATCTGATCCTCGTCACGTGTGATGGTGTTCAGGTGGTGGCTAACTAGCATTATAAGGAGACCTTCAGCAGCTGAGGACTAGTTGAGTTGAGTCTGAGGTCTCCTTAGGGCAAGCCTAGGATGAGAGTAGCAGAGATCAGTAGTAGTAAAAGTGACTTGGTGGAGTCAAGGCAGTTCTTGAAGAAAGTACGGATAGATGTGGAAGGTAGTATGGGCCCGTACTATTGAAAGCAGAGGATCCGTACTCGAATCACGAAAGGCTGAGACAAGACCAGGAAGCTAGTTGTAGTAATTAATGATCCCTTGAGATATTTTGGTTTTCTGATGTAGTTGTGATATGTTTCAGAATGGTGGTTTTACGTTCGAGACCAGCAGTCGGCAGTGGAGGTGCCGGGGAGGGATCAGGTTCAGGCTCGGGGGGTGAGCGCATCGATGAGCAGACCCGAGAGTTTCTTTCTTCGGAGATTACGCGCATCATTATAGAGCAGACTCCTGTGATCTTCGGTTCGATCAAGGAGGGGATTCTAGAGCTGATGGATGAGAGATTTGGCACCTTCCGTGCCGAGGTGGCGGCCATGATGGGGTCGCGCACCCTTACTTTCAGGGAGTTCAAGGCATGTGGAGCTCCGGACTATCATGGGGCGCGATACCCCATAGCGAGCACCAGATGGTTGGCGGATGTGGCCAACGCTTTCCGTACTAGCAGATGTCCCGAGGGGGACAAGGTCAGATTGGCGTCCTGTCTTCTGAAGGACAGGGCACGGGATTAGTGGGAGGAGGTCAGACATGCCATTGGGGATGATGCAGCATTGGACGCCATGACCTGGGCTGATTTCTCTACCAGGTTCAGGGTGGAGTTTGCACCGGTCATTGAGGTGCAGCAGTTAGCTAGGGAGTTTCAGGACCTCACCCAGACTACAGAGACAGTGGCGGAGATCACCGCCAAGTTCAGGGAGAGGGCTCTTCTCGTTCCTCAGTACGTAGCTGATGAGGAAATGAAGAAGGCCCGTTATCATGAGATGTTGCGGAGCGATATCCGCCAGTTTGTGAGCCGGTCCAACTGTAAAACGCTGGAAGATATGATTGCTAGGGCTCGGGAGAGGGAGATTGATCTCGAGATGGAGAAGAAGAGGAAACCGGAGGCGGTTTCAGGTACAGGCGGTTCGGGCAAAAAGCCCAAGGTTTCGGATCACAGATCTAGGAGTCAGCAGAGCCACAGTCGATGTGGCAAGTGTGGGAGATTGCACGAGGGAGCGTGCAAGGCAGGGAGTTCCGGCTGCTACAAGTGCGGTCGGATTGGGCATTTGAGTAGGGATTGCACGGCCCCTGCTACTGCCGTCGCAGCATCAGATCTGATTTGCTTTCAGTGCAATCAGAGGGGACATAAAAAGTCCCAGTGTCCGAGTTTAGCTGCAGCAGGGAAGGTGGCTGCACCTGCCCCTGCTACCTTGAGGATTACAGATGGCCGGCAGGGCCGAGCCGAGACGCCGGTGGCGAAGAGCAGGGCGTTTCAGATGACAGCAGAGGAGGCGCGGGCGACTCCTGATGTGGTGACGGGTATGTATCTTCCCTTCATCTCTTTATTATTATTATCGTTTGAGTATTGCTTATGATTGTATGTTTTATTCAGGGTCGTTCTCTGTGAACGGCATTTCTGCTATGGTATTATTCGATTCGGGGGCTACCCGATCATTTGTATCGCTTGCGCTTAGCAAGAGATTTAGTAGAGCTCCTGGGGAGCTGGATTGTCCATTAGAGGTTGAGATAGCAGATGATAGGACCGTGAGGGTCGACAGAGTGCATAGAGGGTGTTCTCTTCAGTTATTTGATGAGCAGTTTTCAGTGGATCTGATACCTATTCCCCTGCGAGGGAATAAGGTTATTGTGGGCATGGATTGGCTAAGCCCCAATGGGGCGGTGATTGATTGTGAGCTTCAGCTAGTGAGGGTCCGCACTCCCAGTGGGGGAGAGTTAGTGATTCAGGGCGAGAGGCCACAGCGGGGACCGACCTTTTGTTCCGCCGCAAGGGCGAGGCGCTATGTTCAGCAGGGTTGCACTGGTTTTGTAGCTTACGTTTTGGATGCCCGGGAGAAGGGCAAGACGATAGTTGATGATGTTCCTATTTTTCGAGACTACCCGGACGTGTTTCCCGAGGATTTGCCGGGGATACCTCCTGAGAGACAGGTCGAGTTCAGGATCGACCTAATTCCTGGTGCGGCTCCGATAGCCAAAGCACCGTATCGATTAGCTCCCCCTGAGATGCAGGAGTTGTCTACACAGCTGCAGGAGCTGTTAGACAAGGGTTTCATTCGGCCGAGCAGTTCGCCTTGGGGAGCGCCGATCCTGTTTGTGAGGAAGAAGGATGGGTCGCATCGTATGTGTATAGATTATCGGGAGTTGAATAAGGTAACGGTGAAGAACCGTTACCCACTTCCGAGGATAGATGATTTGTTTGATCAGCTTCAGGGAGCGTCTTGGTTCTCCAAGATCGATCTACGCTCCGGTTATCATCAGATGCGGGTTAGAGATGAGGATGTACAGAAGACTGCTTTCAGGACCAGGTATGGTCATTATGAGTTTGTGGTGATGCCATTTGGTCTCACCAATGCTCCAGCCGCGTTCATGGATCTCATGAACCGCGTGTGTAGGCCGATGCTGGATCGGTCAGTGATAGTGTTCATAGATGATATCTTGGTATATTCCAAGACGCAGGAGCAGCACGAGGAGCACCTGCGGGAGGTGTTGGAGGCTTTGAGGAGGGAGAGAATTTTCGCAAAGTTCTCCAAATGTGAGTTCTGGTTGCGCGAGGTGCAGTTCCTTGGTCACCACGTCAACCAGAAGGCTATTTTGGTAGATCCGGCCAAGATAGAGGCCGTGATGTAGTGGGAGGTTCCGAAGTCTCCATCTGAGATTCGGAGCTTCCTAGGGTTGGCAGGGTATTATCGGAGATTTATTCAGGATTTCTCCAAGATAGCAGTGCCACTCACCCGACTGACCAAGAAGTCGGTGGTATTTCGTTGGGGGCCTGAGCAGCAGGCAGCGTTCGAGACCCTCAGATAGAGATTATGCGAGGCTCCGATCCTTACCTTGCCAGAGGGAGTAGAGGACTTCGTAGTCTATTGTGATGCCTCGATCACAGGTATGGGAGCAGTTTTGATGCAGCGAGGTCATGTGATAGCTTATGCCTCGAGACAGTTGAAGCCTCACGAGGCTAATTATCCTACCCATGATTTGGAGCTGGGGGCAGTTGTGTTTGCCCTCAAGATTTGGAGGCATTACCTTTATGGGGTCCGTTGTACTATTTACACGGATCACAAGAGTTTGAGGTACCTTATGGATCAGCCGAGTCTGAACATGAGGCAGAGGAGGTGGTTGGATGTGCTAAAGGATTATGATTGTGAGATCCTTTACCACCCAGGGAAGGCCAACGTGGTGGCCGACGCCCTGAGCCGCAAAGTATCGGCGGCCCCTATCAGAGATCTATGTTTGAGGATGACAGTGATCACTCCGTTGTTGGAGCGGATCAAGGAGGCTCAGGTGGAGGGCCTCAAGGAGGAGAGACAGAAGTGTGAGAGGATCGTGGGCCGAGTAGCCTCGTTTGATTATGATAGTCGTGGTTTGCTGACGCTTCACGGGAGAGTGTGGGTACCGTACTGGGGTGGAGTACGGCAAGTGTTGATGGATGAGGCTCATAAGTCTCGATTTTCTATCCACCCAGGGGCGACGAAGATGTATCGAGATCTTCGACCTGATTATTGGTGGCCCTGCATGAAGCGGGACGTCGCCTGGTACGTTGAGAGATGCCTGACCTGCCGGAAGGTCAAGGCGGAGCACCAGAGACCTCACGGCAGGATGCAGCCGTTAGACATTCCCGTGTGGAAATGGGAGGACATCACCATGGATTTTGTCACCAAGCTTCCCCGGACCGCACGTGGAGTGGATTCGATATGGGTAGTAGTGGATCGGTTGACGAAGAGTGCTCATTTTATCCCGATCCAGGAGAGTATATCGGCGGAGAAGTTAGCCGATATCTATGTGCGAGAGATTGTGGCACGTCATGGAGTGCCGGTATCGGTGGTGTCAGACCGAGATGTCTGTTTCACATCCAGGTTCTGGAAGCGGTTCCACGACGAGATGGGTACTCGTCTCCATTTCAGCACCTCTTTCCACCCTCAGACAGACGGGCAGAGCGAGAGGACGATTCAGACTCTCGAGGACATGCTTAGGGCATGTGTCCTAGATTTCGGTGGCAGTTGGGATACGTATCTTCCGTTAGCGGAATTCTCGTATAACAACAGTTATCATGCGAGCATTGATCGACCTCCCTTTGAGATGTTGTATGGGAGGAAGTGTAGGACCCCGATTTGTTGGGGCGAGGTCGGTCAGCGGGTCATCGGGAGCACGGAAGTGGTGCTCAAGACGACTGAGTTGATCCAGCAGGTCCGTAGTAGACTGCAGACTGCTCAGAGTCGGCAGAAGAGTTACGCCGACAGGAGGCGTTCGGACTTGGAGTTCCAGGTGGGGGATATGGTCCTTCTGAAGGTCTCACCTTGGAAGGGTGTCATCAGGTTCCGGAAGAGGGGCAAGTTGGGCCCCAGATTTATTGGTCCTTTCAGGGTTTTGGCCCGGGTGGGTCGGGTTGCTTATCGGTTAGATCTTCCTGAGGAGCTTAGTCAGATCCACAACACTTTCCATGTGTCACAGTTGAGGAAGTGTTTGGTGGATGAGTCAGCAGTCGTTCCCCTAGAGGATATTCAGGTTGATAGTAGCCTGAATTATATCGAGAGGCTGGTCGCGATTCTGGACCGGAAGACCAAGACCTTGAGGAACAAGGTAATTCAGTTAGTGAAGGTGCAGTGGGAGCACCGGAAGGGATCGGAACGGACGTGGGAGGCTGAGGAGGAGATGAGGGAGCACTACCCAGAGATATTTGCAGATTCAGCCGTAGCAGACTTCGAGGACGAAGTCTGAGATAAGTGGGGGAGAATTGTAACGACCCGTTTCCGGTATGATAATTCCTTGGTTTTTATTTTTAAGTTTTATAGGAGGGACTCGGCGAGTTCACAGCCTGACTCGCCGAGTAGGGTCGGGATTTCGAGCACGTGTTAGCTGGCGACTCGGCGAGTCCATATTCTGGACTCAGCGAGTCTGTCCGTCTGGGAGAAACCCTAAATCCCCGGGTTGCCCACTATTTAAGCCACCTTATAGCCCCCAATCTCGCCTCCTTCACCCTCAAAAGCTGTGAGAAAACCCTAATTCGTTCTTGAGTGATTCTAAGTGATTTTTTGTGTAATATTGTGAAGGCTTGAAGAGGGAGAAGAAGAAAGGATCAAGGAGAAGGATTGTAGAGCAGAGATTCAAGGGAAAGCAAGAGCTCTTTGAGGTATTCTTCAGTTTTCCTTATCTTTTATGCGTTAAAACCCTTTCTAGATCTTGTTAATGCCTTTGTCAAAGCTTTATGTTGATATGGAAGCACTCTTATGCCGAGATAACCTTAGATCTGTTCATTTAGGAGTTGAAGAGCCCAAATCTATTGCCTTTATGGAGTTATTTTGCATATTAACCCTAGATCTACCCCTTTTAAGCATCTTTTAGCCTTTATTCCCTTGTTCATGTGTTTGTACACGTAAAGTTAGAAACTTTACGTGGTAAATCAGCTTATTGGACTCAGATCTATCATTTGTATGTTTTGGATTCGAGCAGAATCGAGTGTAGAATAGTTGCATGGCGGCGACTCGGCGAGTCGGAAGAACGACTCGGCGAGTCGAGTCGCGAGTCCCCGATTTCTTCCTTTTGAGCAGTGTCGAGTGGGACCAGTGAGTAGTGGAGTGGACTCAGCGAGTTTGAGGGTAGACTCAGTAATAGAGGGACTCGGCGAGTTGTTCATACAACTCGGCGAGTCCAAGGCAATCTTCTTACACTCAAGAACAACTCGTCGAGTTGTTCATAGGACTCGGCGAGTCGGATGAAGATTGTCTGAGTTCTTGGATCGGGAGAGTACTCGTCGAGTATGCCATACTCGACGAGTAGCAGCGAGCAGGGTCGAGGAGTGAGATTAGGGACTCGGCGAGTTGGCGGCCCAACTCGGCGAGTCAGGTCAACTGTGGGTTGACTTTGATTGAGAGTTGACCTTGACCAACAGTTGACTTTGACCAAGGGTAAAAGAGTCATTTTACCCAGTGCAGTGTTTAGTATTTGATTGAGTGTGTTTATGGACTTGTAGTCGGGGAGATACCGGAGCAGCAGCAGTTAGCCCTCAGAGCTATTCACTCAGCAGCCAGTTCACGAGGTGAGTTTCCCTTCAGTAGGAACGGGTCTACGGCCACAATGCCGGCCCATTTAATTATCAGTAGTTCCGGACTTTGGTCTGATGCAGTAGCTAGAGTGCTTGATGTCTTTGTGATTCAAGCATATTTGTGTTATGTGTTCCGGACTTCGGTCCGATGCAGTATGCAGTATGTGTGATTATAATAGTTGTTATGTGTTATGCTATGTCATGATCAGTCACTTCCGGACTTCGGTCTGATGCAGTTAGTTCCGGACTTCGGTCCAATGCAGCCAGTTCCAGATTTCGGTCCGATGCAGTTAGTTCCGGACTTCGGTCCGATGCAGTTAGTTCCGGACTCTGGTCCGATGCAGGGGACAAGGTCCCAGTCAGTTCCGGACTTCGGTCCGATGCAGCTAGTTCCAGACTTCGGTCTGATGCAATGGGCAAGGCCCAGTATGTGCTTTATATGTATTGTATGGTATGAGGTAGTTTGGGGGAGCTCACTAAGCTTCGTGCTTACAGTTTTAGTTTTGGTTTCAGGTACTTCCGCTAGCAGAGGGAAGAGCTCGGGATGATGGCATCGCACACACCACAGCTTCAGCTTTTATCCTGGGAGTTGATCTAGTTTGTGATTTTTATATGACATGGATATGATACAGTTTCCGCACAGTGTTGTTTTCATTATGTTTGGAATACATCACGTATGGTTTTTATGATATGACACTCAGATTATGGTTTTTGGTTATATTGAAAAATGAAATTTTTGGGTCGTTTCAAGGTCTAGGGTTAATATGCAAAATAGCTCCGTAAAGGCAATAGATCTGGGCTCTACAACTCCTAAATGAACAGATCTAAGGTTATCTCAGCATAAGAGAGCTTCCATATCAACATAAAGCTTTGAGAAAGGCATTAACAAGATCTAGAAAGGGTTTTAAGGCATACAAGAGAGGGAAAACAGAAGAATACCTCAAAGAGCTCTTGCTTTCCCTTGAATCTCTGCTCTACAATCCTTCTCCTTGATCCTTTCTTCTTCTCCCTCTTCAAGCCTTCACAATAGCACACAAAAAATCACTTAGAATCACTCAAGAACGAATTAGGGTTTTCTCACAGCTTTTGAGGGTGAAGGAGGCGAGATTGGGGGCTATAAGGTGGCTTAAATAGTGGGCAACCCAGGGATTTAGGGTTTCTCCCAGACGGACAGACTCGCCGAGTCCGGAATATGGACTCGCCGAGTCGCCAGCTAACACGTGCTCGAAATACCGACCCTACTCGGCGAGTCAGGCTATGAACTCGTCGAGTCCCTCTTGCAAAACTTCAAAATAAATAGCAAGGAATTATCATACCGGAAACAGGTCGTTACAATTCTCCCCCACTTATCTCAGACTTCGTCCTCGAAGTCTGCTACGGCTGAATCTGCAAATATCTCTGGGTAGTGCTCCCACATCTCCTCCTCAGCCTCCCACGTCCATTCTGATCCCTTCCGGTGCTGCCACTGCACCTTCACTAACTGAATTACCTTGTTCCTCAAGGTCTTGGTCTTCCGGTCCAGAATCGCGACCGGCCTCTCGATATAATTCAGGCTACTATCAACCTGAATATCCTCTAGGGGAACGACTGCTGACTCATCCACCAAACACTTCCTCAACTGTGACACATGGAAAGTGTTGTGGATCTGACTAAGCTCCTCAGGAAGATCTAACCGATAAGCAACCCGACCCACCCGGGCCAAAACCCTGAAAGGACCAATAAATCTGGGGCCCAACTTGCCCCTCTTCTGGAACCTGATGACACCCTTCCAAGGTGAGACCTTCAGAAGGACCATATCCCCCACCTGGAACTCCAAGTCCGAACGCCTCCTGTCGGCGTAACTCTTCTGCCGACTCTGCGCAGTCTGCAGTCTACTACGGACCTGCTGGATCAACTCGGTCATCTTGAGCACCACTTCTGTGTTCCCAATGACTCGCTGACCGACCTCGCACCAACAAATCGGGGTCCTGCACTTCCTCCCATACAGCATCTCAAAGGGAGGTCGATCAATGCTCGCATGATAACTGTTGTTATACGAGAATTCCGCTAACGGAAGATACGCATCCCAACTGCCACCGAAATCTAGGACACATGCCCTAAGCATGTCCTCGAGAGTCTGAATCGTCCTCTCGCTCTGCCCATCTGTCTGAGGGTGGAAAGCGGTGCTGAAATGGAGACGAGTACCCATCTCGTCGTGGAACCGCTTCCAGAACCTGGATGTGAAACGGACATCTCGGTCTGACACCACCGATACCGGCACTCCATGCCGTGCCACAATCTCTCGCACATAGATATCGGCTAACTTCTCCGCCGATATACTCTCCTGGATCGGGATAAAATGGGCACTCTTCGTCAACCGATCCACTACTACCCATATCGAATCCACTCCACGTGCGGTCCGGGGAAGCTTGGTGACAAAATCCATGGTGATGTCCTCCCATTTCCACACGGGAATGTCTAACGGCTGCATCCTGCCGTGAGGTCTCTGGTGCTCCGCCTTGACCTTCCGGCAGGTCAGGCATCTCTCGACGTACCAGGCGACGTCCCGCTTCATGCAGGGCCACCAATAATCATGTTGAAGATCTCGATACATCTTCGTCGCCCCTGGGTGGATAGAAAACCGAGACTTATGAGCCTCATCCATCAACACTTGCCGTACCCCACCCCAGTACGGTACCCACACTCTCCCGTGAAGCGTCAGCAAACCACGACTATCATAATCAAACGAGGCTACTCGGCCCACGATCCTTTCACACTTCTATCTCTCCTCCTTGAGGCCCTCCACCTGAGCCTCCTTGATCCGCTCCAACAACGGAGTGATCACTGTCATCCTCAAACATAGATCTCTGATAGGGGCCGTCGACACTTTGCGGCTTAGGGCGTCGGCCACCACGTTGGCCTTCCCTGGATGGTAAAGGATCTCACAATCGTAATCCTTTAGCACATCCAACCACTCCTCTGCCTCATGTTCAGACTCTGCTGATCCATAAGGTACCTCAAACTCTTGTGATCCGTGTAAATAGTACAACGGACCCCATAGAGGTAATGCCTCCAAATCTTGAGGGCAAACACAACTGCCCCCAGCTCCAAATCATGGGTAGGATAATTAGCCTTGTGAGGCTTCAACTGTCTCGAGGCATAAGCTATCACATGGCCTCGCTGCATCAAAACTGCTCCCATACCTGTGATCGAGGCATCACAATAGACTACGAAGTCCTCTACTCCCTCTGGCAAGGTAAGGATCGGAGCCTCGCACAATCTCTGCCTGAAGGTCTCGAACGCTGACTGCTGCTCAGGACCCCAACGAAATACCACTGACTTCCTGGTCAGTCGGGTGAGCGGCACTGCTATCTTGGAGAAATCCTGAATAAATCTCTGATAATACCCTGCCAACCCTAGGAAGCTCCGAATCTCAGATGGAGACTTCGGGACCTCCCACTGCATCACGGCCTCAATCTTGGCCGGATCCACCAAAATACCCTTCTGGTTGACAAGGTGACCAAGGAACTGCACCTCGCGCAACCAGAACTCACATTTGGAGAACTTTGCAAAAAGTCTCTCCCTCCTCAAAGCCTCCAGCACCTCCCGCAGGTGCTCCTCATGCTGCTCCTGCGTCTTGGAATATACCAAGATATCATCTATGAACACTATCACTGACCGATCCAGCATCGGCCTACACACGCGGTTCATGAGATCCATGAACGCGGCTGGAGCATTGGTGAGCCCAAATGGCATCACCACAAACTCATAATGACCATACCTGGTCCTGAAAGCAGTCTTCTGTACATCCTCATCTCTAACCCGCATCTGATGATAACCGGAGCGTAGATCGATCTTGGAGAACCAAGACGCTCCCTGAAGCTGATCAAACAAATCATCTATCCTCGGAAGTGGGTAACGGTTCTTCACCGTTACCTTATTCAACTCCCGATAATCTATACACATACGATGCGACCCATCCTTCTTCCTCACAAACAGGATCGGCGCTCCCCAAGGCGAACTGCTCGGCCGAATGAAACCCTTGTCTAACAGCTCCTGCAGCTGTGTAGACAACTCCTGCATCTCAGGGGGAGCTAATCGATACGGTGCTTTGGCTATCGGAGCCGCACCAGGAATTAGGTCGATCCTGAACTCGACCTGTCTCTCAGGAGGTATCCCCGGCAAATCCTCGGGAAACACGTCCGGGTAGTCTCGAACAATAGGAACATCATCAACTGTCATCTTGCCCTTCTCCCGGGCATCCAAAACGTAAGCTACAAAACCGGCGCAACCCTGCTGAACATAGTGCCTCGCCCTTGCGGCGGAACAAAAGGTCGGTCCCCGCTGTGGCCTCTCGCCCTGAATCACTAACTCTCCCCCACTGGGAGTGCGGACCCTCACTAGCTGAAGCTCACAATCAATCACCTCCCCATTGGGGCTTAGCCAATCCATGCCCACAATAACCTTATTCCCTCGCAGGAGAATAGGTATCAGATCCACTGAAAACTGCTCATCAAATAACTGAAGAGAACACCCTCTATGCACTCTGCCGACCCTCACGGTCCTATCATCTGCTATCTCAACCTCTAATGGACAATCCAGCTCCCCAGGAGCTCTACTAAATCTCTTGCTAAGCGCAAGCGATACAAATGATCGGGTAGCCCCCGAATCGAATAATACCATAGCAGAAATGCCGTTCACAGAGAACGACCCTGAATAAAACATACAATCATAAGCAATACTCAAACGATAATAATAATAAAGAGATGAAGGGAAGATACATACCCGTCACCACATCAGGAGTCGCCCGCGCCTCCTCTGCTGTCATCTGAAACGCCCTGCTCTTCGCCACCGGCGTCTCGGCTCGGCCCTGCCGGCCATCTGTAATCCTCAAGGTAGCAGGGGCAGGTGCAGCCACCTTACCTGCTATAGCTAAACTCGGACACTGGGACTTTTTATGTCCCCTTTGATTGCACTGAAAGCAAATCAGATCTGATGCTGCGACGGCAGTAGCAGGGGCCGTGCAATCCCTACTCAAATGCCCAATCCGACCGCACTTGAAGCAGCCGGAACTCCCTGCCTTGCACGCTCCCTCGTGCAATCTCCCACACTTGCCACATCGACCGTGGCTCTGCTGACTCCTAGATCTGTGATCCGAAACCTTGGGCTTTTTGCCCGAACCGCCTGTACCTGAAACCGCCTCCGGTTTCCTCTTCTTTTCCATCTCGAGATCAATCTCCCTCTCCCGAGCCCTAGCAATCATATCTTCCAGCGTTTTACAGCTGGACCGGCTCACAAACTGGCGAATATCGCTCCGCAACATCTCATGATATCGGGCCTTCTTCATTTCCTCATCAGCTACGTACTGAGGAACGAGAAGAGCCCTCTCCCTGAACTTGGCGGTGATCTCTGCCACTGTCTCTGTAGTCTGGGTGAGGTCCTGAAACTCCCTAGCTAACTGCTGCACCTCAATAACCGGTGCAAACTCTGCCCTGAACCTGGTAGAGAAATCAGCCCAGGTCATGGCGTCCAATGCTGCATCATCCCCAATGGCATGTCCGACCTCCTCCCACCAATCCCGTGCCCTGTCCTTCAGAAGACAGGACGCCAGTCTGACCTTGTCCCCCTCGGGACATCTGCTAGTGCGGAAAGCGTTGGCCACATCCGTCAACCATCTGGTACTCGCTATGGGGTCTTGCGCCCCATGATAGTCCGGAGCTCCACATGCCCTGAACTCCCTGAAAGTAAGGGTGCGCGACCCCATCATGGCCGCCACCTCGGCACGGAAGGTGCCCAATCTCTCATCCATCAGCTCTAGAATCCCCTCCTTGATCGAACCGAAGATCACAGGAGTCTGCTCTAAAATGATACGAGTAATCTCTGAAGAAAGAAACTCTCTGGTCTGCTCATCCATGTGCTCGCTCCCCGAGCCTGATCCTGATCCCTCCCCGGCACCTCCACTGCCGGCTGCTGTCCTCGGACGCAAAACCACCATACTGAAACACATCATAGCAATATCAGAAAACTGAAATATCTCAAGGGATCATTGATACTACTACTAGCTTCCTGGCCTTGTCTCGGCCTTCCTTGATTCGAGTACGGATCCGCTGCTTTCAGTAGTACGGGCCCATACTACCTTCCACATCTATCCGTACTTTCCTCAAGAACCGCCTTGACTCCACCAAGTCACTTCTACTACTGCTAATCTATGCTACTCTCATCCTAGGCTTGCCCTAGGGAAACCTCAGACTCAACTCAACTAGTCCTCAGCTGCTGAAGGTCTCCTTATAATGCTAGTTAGCCACCACCTAAACACCATCACATGTGACGAGGATCAGATAATCCTTCAAGTAAAAGACCCATCCCTATAACGGTTGGACTCAAACAAGAGCTGCGCAATAGGGCCAGTTCCAGCACTCTAGGATTATTCAACCCTGATCACATGTGGTGTGACGTGTTCACCTAATGGCTAACTCCCATCATTCAGAACTCCCACAAAGCACGAAGCAAGCAGCATTCGGATAAAGGGAACATACTCAGGAAAAACTATTCTCATAACGAGAAACTGTACTAGCATACAGTGCTAAGCTCATACTATCAGGCATAACCTAACAGGCTATCCTACTGCTATCTACTCAATACTAGCATGCAATACTCATAAAGCTGTAACACATAAAGCAGGCACATAAGGCATCCTCCTAGATCCTTAGTCCTATACTAGCATGCTGTTCTACTGAAGCTGGAACAATTAATCATAATAATAAAACTTGTATTGGTAATTTGGGAGTACTTACTTGAGCTCGGCTGATCGCATGCACCACACCCTTATCTTGTTTAAAAAAAAAATTCTTTCTTTCTAAGTGCTTTCAAAATTCTTTTAGAAAACATTTTCCTTTTTAGAAAAATCTTTTTATTTCCCCTTAGTTTGAGTTCAGATACACCCGGAAGTTCATCCGAATCCCTCAAACCAGGGCTCTGATACCAACTTGTAACAACCCAAAAATACGACCCAAAAATTTCATTTTTCAATATAACCAAAAACCATAATCTGAGTGTCATATCATAAAAACCATACGTGATGTATCCCAAACATAATAAAAACAACACTGTGCGGAAACTGTATCATATCCATGTCATATAAAAATCAAAAACTAAATCAACTCCCAGGATAAAAGCTGAAGCTGTGGTGTGTGCGATGCCATCATCCCGAGCTCTTCCCTCTGCTAGCGGAAGTACCTGAAACCAAAACTAAAACTGTAAGCACGAAGCTTAGTGAGCTCCCCCAAACTACCACGTACCATACAATAAACATAAGCACATACTGGGCCTTGCCCACTGCATCAGACCGAAGTCTGGAACTAGCTGCATCGGACCAAAGTCCGGAACTGGCTGGGACCTTGTCCCCTGCATCGGACCAGGGTCCGGAACTGACTGCATCGGACCGAAGTCCGGAACTAACTGCATCGGACCGAGCCCGGAACTAACTGCATCGGACCGAAGTCCGGAACTAACTGCATCGGACCGAAGTCCGGAACTGACTGATCATGACATAGCATAAACATAACAACTATTATAAACACATAAACTGCATACTGCATCGGAACAGAGTCCGGAACACATAACACAAACATGCTTGAATCACAAAGACATCAAGCACTCTAGCTACTGCATCAGACCAAAGTCCGGGAATACTGATAATCAAACGGGCCGACATTATGGCCGTAGACCCGTTCCTACTGAAGGGAAACTCACCTCGTGAACTGGCTGCTCAGTGAATAACTCTGAGGGCTAACTGATGCTGCTCCGGTATCTCCCCGGCTGCAAGTCCATAAATACACTCAATCAAATACTAAACACCGCACTGGGTAAAAATGACTCTTTTACCCTTGGTCAAAGTCAACTGCTGGTCAAGGTCAACTCTCAGTCAAAGTCAACCCACAGTTGACCTGACTCGCCGAGTTGGGCCGCTAACTCGCCGAGTCCTTATTCTCACTCCTCGACTCTACTCGCTGCTACTCGTCGAGTATGGCATCGACTCGACGAGTACTCTCCCGATCCAAGAATTCAGACAATCTTCATCCGACTCGCCGAGTCCTATGAACAACTCGACGAGTTGTTCTTGAGCTTAAGAAGATTGCCTTGGACTCGCCGAGTTGTATGAACAACTCGCCGAGTCCCTCCATTACTGAGTCTACCCTCAAACTCGCTGAGTCCACTCCACTACTCACTGGTCCCACTCGACACCGCTCAAAAGGAAGAAATCGGGGACTCGCGACTAGACTCGCCGAGTCACCGCCATGCAACTACTCTACACTCGATTCTGATCGAATCCAATACATACAAATGATAGATCTGAGTCCAATAAGCTGATTTACCACGTAAAGTTTCCAACTTTACGTGTACAAACGCATGAACAAGGGAATAAAGGCTAAAAGATGCTTAAAAGGGGTAGATCTAGGGTTAATATGCAAAATAGCTCCATAAAGGCAATAGATCTGGGCTCTACAACTCCTAAATGAACAGATCTAAGGTTATCTCGGCATAAGAGAGCTTCCATATCAACATAAAGCTTTGAGAAAGGCATTAACAAGATCTAGAAAGGGTTTTAAGGCATACAAGAGAGGGAAAACTGAAGAATACCTCAAAGAGCTCTTGCTTTCCCTTGAATCTCTGCTCTACAATCCTTCTCCTTGATCCTTTCTTCTTCTCCCTCTTCAAGCCTTCACAATAGCACACAAAAAAATCACTTAGAATCACTCAAGAACGAATTAGGGTTTTCTCACAGCTTTTGAGGGTGAAGGAGGCGAGATTGGGGGCTATAAGGTGGCTTAAATAGTGGGCAACCCGGGGATTTAGGGTTTCTCCCAGACGGACAGACTCGCCGAGTCCGGAATATGGACTCGCCGAGTCGCCAGCTAACACGTGCTCGAAATACCGACCCTACTCGGCGAGTCAGGCTATGAACTCGCCGAGTCCCTCTTGCAAAACTTCAAAATAAATAGCAAGGAATTATCATACCGGAAACGAGTCGTTACAACGATCCTACTCTATTTTAATACTATGTTTTTGGAAACTAAGTTTTATCATTTAAGTAAAAGGGTTTTTAATAATTATTTGGAAGAATGGTTTTGAATGCATAAATACTTTCTTTTAAAAGAAAATTTTAGTTTGGAATTTATAACGTTAACAAAAACATTCGTTATATCCTTGAATTAGCAAGTAACTAAATTGCGATAGAAAAACAGTACATAAAAGTCAAACGAAAAAGAAGCAAAAAGAAACAAAAACAGTTACAAAGATAAATGAGACCATCCGTTATACTTTCCACGACAACGGTCGTAGAGAGCTTCCAGATCAGCCACTATGAGCCTTCCGTGAACCGCCACAACCACCAGGGTACTCTCCACTGCCCAAAAGAAGAGAGAAGAGAAAGAAAGAAGAGAGAGAAGAAGAAGTGTGTGAGAGAAGAAGAATCATATTCGTATTCTACCTTCGTCGTCAGCATCATGAAGAAGCACCAACATTGCCGACCATGAATGGTCGGGATAGCGTGCACACCAGATTTCCGTGACCACATAGATCGCGCTGGGCTTCGTCAAAGGCATACCAAACGTTCTGAGTAAGAGGTGAGCAAATCCATTTTGTCTAGTCACCACATTCATTTTTACTCCTATTTGTATACCATGAGTATGAGCTAGCAATAATCGCATCCATTATCGATTTTAATTTGGTTTGATTTTTGATTTCTTTGATTCAAAACCGAATAAAGACCACCATATTTAGGCTGCATGGTGTGGGTGCGGTCCCAGACCGCACTTTGTGCCACGTAGACCAAGAACACCGCCCCCAGACCGCGGTCTAGTGCGGTCATGGCCGCAGTGCGGCTAGGGAATACTGCAAATTTTGATTGGTCCTTGGGTGTTGGCTGCTTTTGACTGTTGAATGGTCTTTGTGGTTAATTTCTTTTTTTAACTTTACTACACACACACACACACACACACACACACATATATATATATATATATATTACCATTCTACACAACATTTTATCATATCTCTACTCCTTTTCTCTATTTTTTTTTTGAAAAATGTCATCTTCCAAACGACCAAGCAAAAAAAAAAAAAAACACCAGTCAGAAATACCAATACTCTACTACATTCATTTGATCAACCGATTTTCTCACCTTCGTATTATGTTTCCGTATTTTCCACAACGACCAGCGCAACCACAACCACAAACACTACCACTACCACAACTCGACCCGGATTTTAATCCATTTGATTTTTCATCTCAATCCGAGTTTGTTCAACAAACACAAACACAACAAGAAACGGTCGTTTCTGATTCTGAACCGGAATTCGTTACAAAAACTCAACCCACTCGAGCAGCAACTAAAAGAAAAGAGAAGGCGGAGGCTAGATGTTGGGAACCTTTGGAAGCGTTAGTGTTGGCACAATCTTGGATCGATATTTCAGAAGATGCGACGGTTGGAAAAGACCAAAAGCATGACCGCTTTTGGATTCGCGTTTTACACAGGTTCCATAAAGGAATGAATCGTGGAGAATACCGTTCAAAACATCAAGTGTACTCCAAATGGGGGAAGATGAACAAAGAAGTCATGTTGTTTAATGACTTGTGGAACAACATGAAACGTCAATGGAAAAGTGGAGAAAGTGATGAAGTGATTTTGAAGAAAGCGTTGAAAGTGTATCAAAAAGAAAATCTGAAGGCTTTCAAGTTTCTTGAAGTTTGGAATTTTTTGAAAGATAACAGGAAATGGCTGAGTAGCAAAACATCAGACGAACATATCGACAGTAGGTCAAAACGCAGCAGAACATCTGAGTTCGACCACACTACATCAGATGCTCATGTTTAATTTGATTTGAACGAAGATGAACCTGTTCCAGTTTCACCACCTTCCCGACCAATGGGAAGAGACAAATCAAAAAGCAAAGGCAAAGACAAAGCGTCGGATTCAGATGATTTGAAAGAAATGGGATCCGACATGAAGGGTGTAAAAGACAGAATGGACAAGATTTTGAAAATTGCTTCTAAAAGAGAGCTTCGGAAACAAAGAGAGAGTGACATGCAAATACTAGCGATGGACACGTCGAATATGACCGAGGCCGAGCTTGAAGTGGTTTTGGCGATGAAGGAGGAAGTGAAAAACCGTTACATCAATCGTTGCTAATTTATAGTTTTTTTTTTCAAGTTTTTAATCGTTTCGTGTGTGTGTGTGTGTTTTTTAAGTTGTAGGTTTTATGTTTCTACTTTGTTTTTCTAATTTTTTTAAAATTAAGTAATGTATGGTATTTGTATTTTTAATTAATGAAATATTATCTTTTTAAAATTATGTTTTTCTTTTATTAAAAAAATAAGTTTTATTAAATTAAAATAGTTAACAAAAAATAAATAAATAAATAAAAGTGTGACACCACCCCCGGGTGTGGCAAAAACCACACTTGTGTGGTATAAATTGACATGACGCTTATGTGGCGGGGAAGAGAGTGCGGTTTCGGTGGCACCACTCCCTCCAGCCTTATTGATGACTTTTTTCAATCAAATAAAGTTGTTAAAATCAAACAAAAATTATTATGGGAACTTTTTTGTAATTTTCATTACAAAGCCTTTTACGTCACTTTGTGTGTATATTTACAAATTCTCTACGTAAAACATCATATTTCTTTCTATACTTTATATTGTTTATCTTATTAATGGTAATATAAATATATAAATAAGTACCGTAAGATCCATAAATAAAGTTTGTGATAGGCATAATATTATTAAAAAAAAAAACTTTTATTTTTGGAATATTTCTGTTTATATATATATATATATATATATATATATATATATATATATATATATATATATATATATATATATATATATATATATATATATATATATATATATATTTAATTTTAGAAAAAATTTCAGAAGTTTTTTATTTTTTTATGTTCCGTTTAGCAGATTTATTTGAAAATTTCCAAATATAACATTTTTTTTCCAAATAAGTTTAACTTTTTATTGCCATCGTATTAAAGTAAATATTTAGGAAACTAGACGGTTTGAAAAGAAAAATATTATATAGACATAAAATTAATGGCCGTTTTTTTCTTCAATTAGTGACCTATAACATAGATTGGGTTTTCTAGTATTTCCTTTAAAATAAAATTATTGTAATTAAAATATTTAAGTCAAAGTTATAGATATAAGAATTGTTTTTGAGAGACCATACAAGTTAGCTAAATAAGAATATACATAAAATATTGTTTTTTGTTTTAACACAATATAATTTAAATGAAATATAAAATAATATATTTAAAAGTAGATAATTATCTAAATAAGACCTTTTAATTTGCAAAGTTTTAGAGTATAAATAAACTAACAAAATCGATTTTTGTTTTCAATTTTACAACTAAATATGAAAACTTAATTTAGTGTTCCTCAATTGGATTTTTTTGATAATTTTATAAATAAATTTCGAACTTGTTAAATTTTTTGCTTCTAAAAAAAGAAAAAGAAAAAAAAAAGAATTTGAATGAAGGAAGGGTACATTGGGAATTTGTGTAGTTTCTCTCTTTCACTCTGACAATGAGTAAATAAATAATATATATCATTAAGACATCATTGCTCTTTCCATGTCGTGGGCCCAATCCAACCCAGCGCTTGATGTTGTCTTTCCTATGAACAAGGGTCCCACCTCTCCTGCGCCAAACTTATATTAACTCCAATCCACTACGTGGCCAATTTACAGCCGCAAGATTAAACCGCCATTCTGGGCCGTTGGATGTTTCATCCATCTTTTCAAACTCGGTTTGAGTTATAACAAAAAGAAAAAAAAATAAAAATTATGTTTCAATTGCAAGCATATTTTATGTGGATTTTGTCACTGATATTTTATTGTTCTATTATTAAATAATATTATATTCATATTTTGTTGTTCTATTATTAAATAATATTTGATTCGTTTTTATTACATATATGATTTGTGGACATATGCATAAAAACACAGTATTTTCTTTTATGGTTTGAATCATTTGAATTTGTATTTTTTTTTTTTTAAATTTATTTAACTATCATATCTATTATAGTTTAAGAAAGACATTAATTAAAGAATAATACTGTATATAAAGAAATATTATTATGTACGATTCATTTTCCTAATAAAAAATAATGTTGTATAGGAATCATTTCTTTTGATTAAAGAGTAATGTCAAACAAAACATACCATATTATTGTTTAACATGAAAAAAAAAAACATTATTTCCTTTGAGCCTATCAAAACTGTGCCAAAATTTTAATATAAATGTAAATAAAACCTTATTTTAAACACAAAAACTTATATATTACATTTTTTCCTATTTAAACTCACATTTTTTCAATTCATACAATAACTATTATATTAATATTTTGTCATATTAAAAAACAATATATATATATATATATATATATATATATATATATATATATATATATATATATATATATATATAAAAGAAAAGAAAAAAACAACTATAAGAACACAATTTGACAGTTTCATAAAAAAATGTTTTAATAGACAAAAAATAAATATATAATTTTTTCCGTAATTATACTATGATATTTTGAGCTTTTCTTTTTTAAAACATTTTCCCTTAGTCAAAACATATAAAGCAAACATTATTCTTTACATGGTTTTTGTACGAAAGTTCAAATAGAATTTTAACAAATATGATTGTAACTATAAATAAAATGGTAATTAAAAAAATAAATATGAAAATAAAAAATACAACATCATTTATTGTGATTACATAAAGTCTATTCTAGAAGTGGGTGATTGTTTTCCATAATACCTATCCATTTTGATATTTTACTAGTTAACCTTCAATTAAATATAAAATGTACGCAAAAATAATATATTTCTGGTCATTATTTATTTTAAGAATACGTTTTTATATTATAAAAAATGAACTTCAACTTTAAATAATTATTGTTTATGATATATTTTATTAAAATAAAAAATGATAATAAATATCTTTTTAAGTTACAATATGTTCGAACGAAGTATCAATTTTCTTTTAGAAATTTTACATAAATTAAAAGTAGTATTGATTTTAAAAAGGAAATTAATTACTAATTTTATAAGTTTGCGGTGCTTAGACTGGGCGGGCGCAATTTCCGGATTCTTCGCTTGCACTGACATACCTGAAATTATCGGGTTTCCCACGGGCCAAACATTCATTCTTTATACTAGGGGTGAGCATTTGGATCGGTGAACAAAACCCGACCGATGTTCCTGACCGGACCAGAGCTGGAACCTGAACCTTTTTTTTGGACCCCTAGGTCGGTTATCGGTTCTAGTATTTGATCAAAACCGGTCCAGTCCAACTGGTTCAAGGTAAGAATCGGTTTTGGACCTGATTTATAAAGAATAGTTCAAATATATTTTCTAATTATCCATATCATATTGACGGTTTGATCGAATACGGAAGACCTATTGCATCATTTATTGGTCTCTCTCATAACATGTATGTACGATGACGACGAATTAAAAAGACATACATTCCGTGAAATTCAACAATCATATGTCATTCGTTTTAAGTCGGATTGACATTTGGTTTTATCCAACGTGTAATTTAGAATTTGTAGATGAATTTACACTATAATTTTGTTGTTTTTGTTATCATATTCAATGAGTTATAATCCTTTAAAATTGGGATATCAAAGCTGAAATATTTCAGCTTTTCAGCAAGAAATTTAAGTTTTGTATTATGTGAAATTCTTTAAATCAGAATATCTCATTATTTTTAAGTCATATTGACATACAATTTGTTGCAACGTGTAATTTAGAGTTTGTAGATGAATTTAAAGTATAATTTTGATGTTTTTGGTGTTATATTCAATGAGTTATAATCCTTCACAGTTGGGATATTAAAACTGAAATATTTCAGCTTTTCCGTTATTTGTTTAGACTATAATTCTAAATTTTATGTATTTTGACAGATAAATCATATGAAAGGGATCTTGGTAGAGTACCAGAAAATTCTAAGTTCGAAATTGTAACAGATATGGTGAAGTTCCTTGAAAAAATCAAGACAAAAACAGAGCTTGTTTCAGCTACATCAAAACCTTTGATAAATCTTTTTATGTGGGAAGTCTTAGATATGAACATATATCTAAGAAAGTGGTCAACCAAACCAATGTTTCTCGAAATGGTAAAATACATGAAGACGAAATCTGATAAGTATTGGGGGTGCCTACAACAAGATGAACGATTTTATGAACTTTGTTGTTTTGCTTGATCCTACCACTAAATCACTTTTTTTTTGTTACATGCATATATAAAAATGATTGGGTATGTGGAACCGTCATTGACCCCTACGGGCGTAGTAAAAACATGTCAAATGGTCCTAGAGGTTGAGAATAGGATAGAAACCTATTCATTTTTATGATTTGTATCATATCAATCAAACCCAAAAACTTATTCATTTTAACGAGTTGTAACGTATTAAATCCAACAACATAATCGTTTTAACGAGTTGTAACGTATCAAACCAAATAACATATTCGTTTAACGAGTTGTATCAAACCTAAAAACGTATTTTAACGACTTGTACAATATACAAGTAAAGTTGTACCGGTCCAACCGTGTAAAAGAACCGGAAAAACCATATTTAAACTTGGACCCGGTAAGTCTCATCTAGTCTTGTCCATGATCCATAATATTTTCAAAAACCGGTCTGGTCCAAAAACCACTTTGGTCCGATGCAAATACTCACCCATACTCTAGACTCTTTCCTCAACTCGCCAAAAGAATTTTAAAACAAAATCTTGGTCTTATTATGGACTTCAAATGAAAAATATCATAGTTTTTGTTTGTGTTATGTTTAAATATATAGGTATACACAAAAATGACTATCAAGAAATGAAGCTTTATTATGAATATAACTAGATTTTAAGATTTGTGAAATGATTATTAAATTTGAAATTTAAAAACAATATATTTTTTTTACTAATTAATTTTGTATCAACAGTAAACTCTAGACACGAGAAATAAAGGGTTGTGAAACATGATATTTCAAACTAAAACACATTTCGACTAACATTTCGTATACTTTAGACAATCCTAAATTTTGGAATAATATGTGTGGCTGGTTTTTGATGATTTTTTCTTCATATGAGTTTTTGATCGTATTATATATGTGTATCAACCTTAGTATGAAGTATCTGAAACGTTCATTTTAAATCGTTTTTTTAATAGTGAAACGAAATTCACGACTTAGATTTTATGAAGTATCTGAAAGTGTCAAGGCGTACCATGCTGATCAAGAGATAACGCTAAAATAAATATCCTTAAATACATCTTAATTTCAAATAAAACATCTTCTAAATGTACAAATGTTAGTTCCATCTTCGTCTTCAAAGAATCTTAATATTAACACATATCAAAATACGTATGTGAGACTTGGTAAGCCTAGTGAGCATTATCGACGTTGGACATTTTTTATATTTGCAAATTTTATATACAATTTAAAAACCCCTACAAGGTTTTTCAAAACAAACAAAACTAAAGTTGTAATAAGAATTCAAAAAAAGGAAAATAAGGAAACACTACTAAAACATCATTAAGATTTAATAATACAAAATCAACAATTTTAAGGCAAATACAATGAACAATTTTTCTAATTTCCAAAACCCAATTCAATTTTAAAGTTCATAATATCTCACAAACGATGGGACGAATCCCTTGTTTAAATAACACATAACACATTAAACACCAAAATGATCCACACATTAAGAACATGTCACCTTCACAAATGAACCATAAAAAGGGTAGCTAATCCAACATGCAAGTGAATGCCATCTATAATGCTTTCACAAAACCCAGTAGCTAAGTATTATAATCTTGTTTTTGGGTATCCAAGTCATAATTGGTCACACAAGACTCAAAATCATCATAAAGTGGACACACATAATCATAATCAAAACTCAATTAAAAAAAAAATAGAATTCTCCCCAATTTAAAACACTTTTATCAAACGTCCAAATCTGACTTCGTATGAGGAAGTTATGATTTTTCTAAGATTTAGTATAACAGTGCACAACCCGGGAATCGAATTTTAGAACTGTCGATTTTTAGCCAAAATAATCTAAACGAGAATTTAAGATATCGTTAACAGGAGCTAAAAGATAAAAAGACAGTTGAAAACGGAGCTCGTATGCGAAAGATATTGACGGAACTTAGTCCCTACTCTTCGAGTGCGACGAATTCGATACATATTGGTAGATCTGAGATAGAATGGGAATTAGCCGATGGAGTCTAAATGAAAGTCATAGTACTCGTAAATACCAAAACGTGGATATAAAGAACTTCGAGAATAAAGCTCGTATGTTAAAGATATGGATGAAAGTTAGTCCCTACTCTTCGAGCGCGATAAATTCATTACAGATTTGTAAATCTGAGATTGAATGAGAATTAACGATGGGGTCTAAATGAAAATTGTAGTACTCATAATCGTGTGGATATAAAGAACGTAGAAAACAGAGCTTGTACGCGGAAGATACAAACGAAACTTAAGGCCTACTCTTTGATCAAACCCCTATAAATAAATGATGAATTCTTCATATTTTTTTACACCATTCCACTAAACTCTCTCTAGAATCCTTTTTTCTTTCTTGTTCAATTTCTCCTAGTTTGAGGATGTGATAGAGAAACTCCGAGTCATCAAAAAGCCGACGAAAGAAGTTTTTAGAATCAGAGTTCTGGCTGGGTAATTTTCCGGTTTTCTATAAAAACCCAGTAAGTTAAGCTACACTATTCTTTTTTTAGTGTAACTTATATTTATAGTCATAAGTCGTTATTATGAACCTATAAAAAATATATGTGCTAAATATTATAAAATATAAAGTGTTATTGTAATATCTTTTAACTACTCGCGGTACGAGGAATCTGGTTTGAAGGGCCGCATAGGGTTGTTGGATTTCAGAAGTGCTATAATGCCAAAATGGTCCTGCCCTCCGGTGTTTCATGTCTGGCCCCTGTCTGTACATAGTAATTGAAAAGTATTGTTTAACACTTATAAAGTAATAACGCTCGTAAATAGTCGTGACAAATATTTGACTAAAATCTAGTGGTAATAATATTAGGTTTCGTCGAAGGAAAATAAATTATTAGAAGCGAAGCGCTGCCCGAGTTGGGAATCACCACTTTAACAAGTGAGTGCATAGTCCATTTAATGAACATGATTTTAATACAAGTATTGACTAAAGTATTAAATATATGTTTGTGTGTGAAATATTTGATCTTGCCTGAAGTACGTGTTAAGAGCATATTTGATAATATATGATGATTTAGGATACATAGTAAACCTAAATTAATTAAGAGGAATATTGGATAGTATCTGATTATGAGTACAAGTGAGATATACACGGGGGTAGAACTTTAAAACATGTCATTAATCTGAAAGCATGGATTAGACTTAGTCATTTGTCCTTACTCTGAGAGTATGGAGAGGACATAGTTATTTGTTATTAACCGGGAGCATGGATTAGACATAATCAATTGTCCCTAGTCTGAGAGTATGGAATGGGCATAGTTATTAATCCGGGAGCACGGATTAGACATACCTAATCCGCGAGTACGGATTAGGTAAAAAGGTTAATTTTAGATTCGAGAGTATAGATCGTTTCGTCATGAGGATCGATGGGGTGGGGTAAAATTGCTTATATGAGGTGAATTTGTATATATTGTGAGATCTAATATATATATATATATATATATATATATATATATATATATATATATATATATATATATAACATTGTGGTATTGAAATCCTTATGTACTCACAAGGTTTCCCAACCTGACCCACTCAGTTTATTTGTATCATAAGTGTCGATACGAAGCTACATTACACTGAGAGATTAAAGGAGATATAAATCAATAGTGTAAATGTATGTAATGTCTGTTTATGCTTATGTTTCTATATTGACGATTACATCCCAAAGTTTTAATATAAGCAAAAAAAAAATACATTTCTTCGGAAATTCTTTGATAATATATTTATCATGTTTTCTGGGAACAAATTCTGCAATATTATTCTTTAAAATGAATATTCTGATTTTCAAATAAGCATAAATAAAATTTTTTAAAATGACCATGAATTTGAGGATGTCAAAGTTCGTATAAGAGCTTTAGTTTAAGAGAGCTGGGAATTTGTAGGATTTTAGACTTAAACTTAGAATGCTAAGCGATGATTGTGAGATGAGTGTCTGCTATATTTAGGAAGTATGCTTGAATAGACACGAGTACTAACTTATTTAGGAAAGATTCCTAAAATGCTTTTATATGCTAAATGATTTATGCTATAAGATGCCTTATATGCTTTATGATGCTATCGTTTGATTGAATTTATGGTCTATTTCCGACTGGATATGGATATTTTATGTGCTCAAGTTTCTAAACGTTTGATTATGGTATTAGAACTGGCATGTAACTTTTCGAAGTAATAAGGAAGGTTACCCATCTAAACCTTCTCTATCTATATTCTCGTCCCGATACACTGAATGCATGCTTCCATGAACATAATTTCATGGTGAAGACTCGCAGCGAATTGAGTAAATGGAGGAAATAAGAAGGCTTATGATAGTGAATGATACTTATCAGAAGATATCGTAAGAGTGACATCTTGCTTTTAGAATACATATGATAAAATAACAATACGTATAGAGGAGTATGATACATCCAAATGTACACATTTGACTGGCGGGATGATATAATGATTGGTGTAATTCCTTAAGTTGTCCTATTGTTTGGCGTTTCCACCACCAACCGAGTTGAAGTAGAATTGATGTTGAAGATATGCATGGAAGAAGTCATGGTAGAGTCTAGGGAAATTTTATGATTGTTTGGACACATTCGTATGTGTTAAATTGTTTTTTTGATGATAACTTGGTGGAATACGAGACAATACTTGGGACGAGTATGAGTAGGTGTGAAAGGTAGTAGAGGCCTATATTATCGGAAGCACATGACTCGCACTTGGACCAAGGAAAGTCACAAGGTTACCAAGGCGCTAGTAATTGAAACTGTTTTGTTCATGTCTGTCGTTACCATCGTTTCAGTAATGACTAAGAAGATGATTATTATTCCGACCCTAGTGGTCATATCATATCGAGATTGACTAAGATATGTATTCTACGTGATTCAAAGAACCAAGTTCGATGTAGCGTCTGACTTAAGCCATGAGATTGAAGTGAAAGATAATCGAAGCAATCAATAGAAGTATTGAGATTGTTTTTAAAGTGAGAAGCTTGTAGCTAGAAGTGCTACATGCTAGAATGTGATTATATCACATTAGAACCTGAAGGAAGGTATATTCCATTCTGGAATCTGAATCAAAAGACCTGAGTTTGAGCGTTGCATCATACAACGTGAGGTCATTAGAACATGACCCATCGGTCAATTATGATTATATCACATTAGAATATTAAGAAGAAGGAGTCTCCAATAAAGTTCAAGTTACTAACTCGAAGGTTACAATTGAAAGTCCAACATAATATGAAGAATGGATGCAAGGTAGAGCACCGTCAGCAGTCAAGAAGTACAAGAGTTAGATACTCATTTGAAAGTTACGGTTATTACTTAGAATAAAAGGATAACGTATGGATTCATTAAACAACATCTGTTTCGTTGATGATTCCAGGACGTAATCATCCTAAGAGGGGAGATAACTGCAACGCCCACATATTTGGGCTAGTTAATTTGGAGACAATAAACATCAAAAAATGACTTTTTGATAGAAGATTATGTAGGATAAATAATCTTAACAAAAGCAATAGTATATGTAACAAAGATTTCATACATATAAAGAACGTTGAAATCTGACTTATAATGAAGAAGTTATGACCTGTCGAAGTTTTGCGGCAAAATCGGCATGACCCAGAGAATCGTAAAAAGTGAATTTATGATAAAATGCTTTTTAGCCTTAGCGATCTAAACAAAATTTGTAGTATACTTTAAACTGAGAGCGTTCAATAAAAAGAACATCCAAGTCTGACTTCGTATGAGGAAGTTTTGATTTGTCTTAGATTTAGCATAGTAGTGCATAACTCGAAAATCGAATTTTAGATCGGTCGATTTTTAGCTAAAACAATCTCAACGAGAGTTGAAGGTCTCATTAAAAGGATATCAATGATAAAAAGAAAATCGAAAACGAAGCTCGTATGCGAAAGATATAGACGAAACTTAGTCCTCACTCTTCGAGCGCGGTGAATTCGATACAAATTTGTAAATTTGAGATAGAATGATAATTAGCCGATGAAGTCTAAATGAAAGTCTTAGTACTCATAAATACCAACATGTGGATATAAAGAACATTAAGAATAGAGCTCATATGTTAAAGATATAGATGAAACTTAGTCCCTACTCTTCGAGCGCGATAAATTCGATACAAAATTTTAAATCTGAGATAGAATGAGAATTAGTTGAAGGGGTCTAAATGAAACTTGAAGTACTCATAAATACCAATGCGTGGATATAAAGAACGTAGAAAACAGAGCTCGTATGTGGAAGATACAGATGGAACTTAGGGCCTACTCAATGATCAAACCCCTATAAATAAATGATGAATTCTTCATATTTTCTTACACCATTCCTCTAAACCCTCTCTAGAACCCTTATTCTTTTCTTGTTCAGTTTCTCCTTGTTTTAGGGTGTGATAGAGAAACTCCGAGTTGTCAAAAATCCGACGAAAGAAGTTTTTAAAGTCTGAGTTCTGCCTGTGTAATTTCCCTGTTTTCGTTAAAAACCCGGTAAGTTAAGCTACACTATTCTGTTTTCAGTTTAACTTATATTTATAGTCATAAATCGTTATTACGAACCTTTAAACAATATATGTGATGAGTTTATAAAACTCTTGATCGATTAGATCTTATAACAGGCAAATCAAGAAAGTAATAACAGTGAGACAAAAAACACAAGAATGGATCTGAATGAGTCGAATGATTCTATTAACTCAATCCTCAGCAGAGCTCGATGAAGAACTTCCACTATAGAGGATTCTAGGGTTACAAAAGATAAGAACGTTAACGTTATTAAAATCTCTATCCAATCTTACCTACTTGAATGCATGCAAGCATCTATAAATAATAAACACTACAAAATAACTCACGGATGGACATGCCCATACCGGAGACTAAACTGGACTAGCTAATGAGCCCAAGACGCAACACTAACTGGACCTAACAATCTCCCCCTTTGCGTCAATTGGAGCGATACTATCACTTCTTCTTGCTGGGTCCAGCTGCCGGAACCTTCTTAGTGGTATCAAACAGACGAGGGATAAGAGCGAGGATTGTCTATCTGAAGCGAATGTACCACTGGATCATATCATCGAAGTACTTCTTGTCGTCAGCTGAGTTTTGCTTGCAACGATGAATGATACCCAAAACATGTTCCAGACATGCAATGGTGTATAAATGTTTGTCTGCCCAAGCAAACAGGCATATCAAGAAAGTAATAACAGTGAGACAAAAAACACAAGAATGGATCTGAATGAGTCGAATGATTCTATTAACTCAATCCTCAGCAGAGCTCGATGAAGAACTTCCGCTGTAGAGGATTCTAGGGTTACAAAAGATAAGAACGTGAACGTTATTAAAATGTCTATCCAATCTTTTCTACTTGAATGCATGCAAGTATCTATAAATAATAAACCCTACAAAATAACTCACGGATGGACAGGCCCATACCGGAGACTAAACTGGACTAGCTAACGAGCCCAAGACGCAACACTAACTGGACCTAACAATATGTGCTAAGTATTATAATATATAAAGTGTTATTATAATATCTTTTAACTACTTGTGGTACGGTGAACCTGGTTTGAAGGGCCGCATAAGGTTGTTGGATTTTAGATGTATGATAATGCTAAAATGGTCCTGCCCTCCGGTGTTTCATGTCTGGCCCTTGTCTGTACATAGTGGTTGAAAAGTATTGTTTAACACTTATAAAATAGTAACGCTCGTAAATAGTCGCGGTAAATATTAGACTAAAATCTAGTGGTAATAATACTAGGTTTCGTCGAAGGAAAATAAATCATTAAAAGCGAAGCGCTGCCCGAGTTGGGAATCATCAATTTAACAAGTGAGTGCCTTGTCTATTTCATGAACATGATTTTAATACAAGTATTGATTAAAGTATAAAATATATGTTTGTGTGCGAAATATTTGATCTTGCCTGAAATACGTGTTAAGAGCATATTTGATAATATATGATGATTTAGGATACAGAGTAAAGCTAAATTAATTAAGAGGAATATTGGGTAGTATCTGATTATGAGTACAATCATTAATCTGAGAGCATGGATTAGACTTAGTCGTTTGTCGTTAGTCTAAGAGTATGAAGAGGACGTAGTTATTTGTCATTAATCCGGGAGTATGGATTAGACATAGTCAATTGTCCCTAGTCTGAGAGTATGAAATGAACATAGTTATTAATCCAGGAGCATGGATTAGACATTACTGATCTAGGAGTATGGATTAGGTAAAGAGGTTAATTTTAGATCCGAGATTATAGACCATGTCGCCGTGAGGATCGACGGGGTGGGGTAAAATTGGTTATATGAGGTGAAATTGTATATATTGTGATATCTAATATATATATATATATATATATATATATATATATATATATATATATATATATATATATAACATTGTGGGATTGAAATCCCTATGTACTCACCAGGTTTCCTAACCTGACCCACTCAGTTTATTTGTATCACATGTGTCGATACGAAGCTACATTACACTGAGAGATTAAAGGTGATGTAAATCACTCGTGTAAATGAATGTAAGGTCTGTTTATGATTATGTTTCTGTTTTGACGATGACATCCTGAAGTTTTAATATAAGAAAAAAAACATTTCTTTGGAAATGCTTTGTTAATATATTTATCATGTTTTATGGGAACAAATTTCGCTATATTATTCTTTAAAATGAATACTCTGATTTTCAAATAAGCATAAATATTTTTTTTAAAATGACCATGAATTTGGTGATGTCACACATTAACTAATAATTGTCGGTGAAAGACCAACTTTAACTAAATAAATAATTACTAATTAAGTTCTTAATTACCAAAATTAATATTATTAAACTTAAATACCTCATTTGATCATTTAGAATACATCTTTAAGTTTATAAAAATGTAAGGGAAGCAACTACAAAAAAATAGATTAAAAATGAAAAAAGTTACAAAAATGCAAACATTTCATAAATTCAGATGTCATGTAAATTTGCACTTGTAAATCACACGACCATGTGATTTAAAATCCATGAAGCAATTCTCTGAGCGTGGGTTTATACAATACTCAAAATCTCCAATTTTTCTAAGTATTCATGAGTATTGTAGCAACCATTGCAATGTCTAATCTCTATAGACAATCTATAATCAATTCATGTGAATCTTCATTCACTACTTATTTCCTAAAGTATGAGCGACTGTCGAGTTTCTATCAATCAAATCATTCAGGAAGTAAAACATGCAAATTGATACACAAGAATAAATAATTGACAAATGCAGTAAACAAACTGATAAATAATCTTTATTATTCAATCTCCAAAATCAATTACATTTATTCTGTTACAAGTTTTAAACTAATCATCTAACTACTAAAACTAATATCATCTCTCAAACCAATGATCCTAGCATTTTGATTGTGCTTAGCCCTACTCAAAGCCTTCGTGAAAGGATCTACAAGGTTGTCTTCTGATGACACTCTCTTCACCAGGATATGACCTACTTCAACTATATGTCTAATGTAATGGTACTTTCTGTCGATATGTCTAGATTTACCATGATCTCTTGGTTCTTTGGTCAAAGCAACTGCTCCTTCATTATCTCAGAAAAGTTCCATTGGCTCCTGAAAGGTCGGAACTACTCCGAGATCGCTGATGAAGTTCTTCAGCCAAGCCGCTTCCTTTGATGCTTCACTTGTTGCTATGTACTCGGATTCACAAGTAGAATAAGCCACGATATCCTGCTTGGAAATTTTCCATGTAACCGCTCTGCCATTTAATTGGAACACCCAACCAAATTGAGAATGGAGGTTGTCTCTATCTGTTTGAAAGCTGGTGTCACTATACTCACTCACTCTTAACGTATCACTGCCAGCAAGGACTAGAACCATGTCCTTTGCCCTTCACAGATACTTGAGAATGTCTTCATTTCTATCCAACAAGATCTGCCAGGATTTCCCTGATAGCGACTAACCATGCTTAAAGCAAAAGACACATCAGGGTGAGTACATGTCATAGCGTACATGATCGACACTACAACCAAAGCATATGGGACTCGACTCATTTCCACGATCTCATCATCTGTACCAGGGATTTAAGTCTTACTTAACTTGGCATTTCTTTGAATAGGTAGCTCTTATTTCTTGGAATTTTCCATACTAAACCATTTTAGTACCTTATCCAAGTATGTACTCTAACTAAGACCAGTTAGTCTTTTCTTTCTATCCCTTAAATTTCTTATGCCAAGAATATAGGATGCCTCTCCCAGATCCTTCATAGCAAAATACTTTCCAAGCCAAGACTTTACTTCTTGAAAAGTTGGAATTTTGTTTCCTATGAGAAGTATGTCATCAACATACAATACTAGAAAGGTCACTATACTCCTACTAGCCTTGACATACACACATGAATCATCCCCACTCCTAGAGAAACCAAATTCTTTGACTTTCTCATTGAAGCAAAGATTCCAGCTATGAGACACTTGTTTTAACCTTCAAATGGATTTCTTAAGCTTACACACTCTATTATGAAACTTTGCACCTACAAAACCCTCTGGCTGACTCATGTAAACATCTTCAACCAATTTCTCGTTAAATAAAGCGGTTTTGACATCCATCTTCCATATTTTAAAATCATGAAAGGTAGCTTTGGCAGGCATTATCCTAATAGACTTTATCTTGGCTACTGGTGGGAAGGTCCCATCATAGTCAATCTCTGGGGTTTGACTAAATCCATTCGCAACCTTTCATACCTTGAAAGTGTGTACCTTTCCATCCATTTCATCATTCTTCTTGAAGATCCATTTGCAACCCACTGTCTTTCGACCATGTTCTTGATCAACGAAATTCCAAACTTGGTTATTATACGTGGAATTGATCTCGTTATCCATTGCCTCTTTCCAGTTGGTAGCCTCAGGTCCTGCCATCTCATCTTTGTAGTTAGCTGGATCATCAAAAAATTACCAGTGTACGATCACTGACAAAAGTGTCACCATCTACAGTTATATAAAAACCATAGAACTCAGGTAGTATGCTAACTCTAATGGATTTGCGAAAGGTAATGAATTATCAATGGGCTCAATAGGAATGTCATCCTATGGTTGAGATCTACTGTCATCTAAGGTTCCTTCATTGGTTTATTGTTGAATCTCTTTAAGGTCAATTGTACTCCTAGTATCCTCTTTACATATGAGATCTCTCTCGTGAAAGACTCCTTTTTGTGCTACAAAGATTACATTCTCACGAAGTCTGTAGAATAAATATCCAAAAGAATTTTGTGGTTAGCCAATGAAAATATACTTATCACCTCTAGGTTCTATCTTGTCATGAGTCTCTCATCTGACAAAAGCTTCACAACCCCAGACCATGATATTTGCTAATGACGGAACTTTCCATGTCCACATCTCATGAGGTGTTTTCGCAACCTTCTTGGTAGGGACAAGATGGAGGATATGGGCGAGTGTCTCAAAAGAATACCCCCAAAAAGAAATGGGAAGAGAAGCTCGACTCATCATGGAATGAACCATGTCTAATAAGGTCTGATTATGCCCATCAGTCATACGATTAAGTTGTGGTATACTAGGAGGAGTCAATAATGAAACTATTCCAAATTCCTTGAGATAGTCGTGGAAGTCGATACTAAGATACTCTCTGCCTCTATCAGATCGGAGCATCTTTTTCTTCCTACCTAATTGATTCTCGACTTCATGTTTAGACTCCTTGAACTCTTTAGAGGTTTCTGATTTGTGTGTAACACTCGTGTTCTAGGTATCTTTCATTTTTGTCTAAAAGTATAAAATTATTTGCAAAGTCAATCCTTACACAGGGTGTACCTTTTGGTACGCCAGGCGTAGTGGATTAAGTGGATGATAGGGAGGTTGCGATGTACGCCGAGCGTACTCACAAATATTCCAAACCCTAGTTGTTAGGGTTTGGACCCTATTTAAATACCTTGATGGCCTCAAACCTCTCCTTATCTCCAGCCTTCATCACTCTTAGCCCTCATCTCAAAACCCTAAATCTTGTGTGTGAATTTTAAAGCTCTTGAGTCTTATTTTAGTGTTATTGGAGGCAAAGGAACATGCTTGAAGAGGTGTTGTTGCACTCAAGCTTTTGGATATAGATTCTTTACATCTTTGTGCATCTTTAAAAGGTATAAATTTGTAATGTTGATTCTTGCCTTGTTAGATTTTGTTAAATTGCAAGTTTTAGCCTTTTTGTCCTAAAAATCTTGGTTCGATGAGTATATTCTACTCTAGACCATTTGAGCTATCCTTTTGGACATTTATGAGTGTTTCATGTCATAAAAATGCAAGATTGGTCCTTTATATTCATCCATGCAAGAATTTTGGGGTATTAGATGGGCTATGAGTTAGGGTTTTCGATTTTGAGCTCCTTGTAGCCATGCAAAGGCATAAAGGTTGAGAATTTATGGTTATAGACATTTATTAGGACTAGATCTGAATTTTAGACGTTAAGTCTTAATACAATAAGGCCTTAATGAGGATTGTAGATATCTGATCAGCACGCGGGGCGTAACCCTAAGTACGTCGGGCGTACTAGGTGACTACCCCGTAACCCATCTTAGTTGATGTGGTACGTTGGCGTAGGAAGTTGTATGCATGGCGTGCTCCTAGAAAACCCTCTTGGTCCATTTTTAGGCTTTGGGTCATTAGGGGTTTTGGGCCTTGTATCTTTTGTTCATGCATGCAAAGGGAAAAATAGTCTGTTGCCCTTGTAAGATAGTTTATGATTTAGACATTTGAATATGGGTTAAAGTCCTAATTATTAATTAGGGATGTCCTTGGGATTTTGATTAGTATGGGGAGCTGTGTTACTAATAGCTTGAGTGTGTGATTCAATCATCTTCAGTTTGAGGTGAGTTTTATCACAATACTTTTAGGTTGAAGGAAACAATGTCAGCCCACCAGATTGTTTATGTGGAATGCTAGATTTCATGTGATTCTTACATGTTTATATGACCGGGTTGAAATAGACCCCAGGGCTGAGCCCATTATTGTGTGTTTGGGTTGAAATAAACCCCAGGGATGGGCCCATGAATATATGATGGGTTGGGAGAAACCCTAGGGATGGGCCCCAGGGCCGGGCCTATAATTTAGTATTGGGTTGGAATATAGCCCAGAGATAGGCCTAGTTACATGTGTGGTATTTGTTACTTTGGGTAACTCACTAAGACTTGTTCTTACAGATTTGTTTATGGTTTTAGGTACTTCTAGTACAAAAGGGAAGGGCCCAACATCCTCCCTTCATGATTTACGCACTTTTTGGATATTGTAATATGATATTTTGATATTGTATTTGGTGATTGATTTTAGAATATTTGGTAAAAAAACTATTGGTTTTAAAAATGAACAATTTTACCTTTGTTTTTGGGTTGTTACAAGTCAGTATTAGAACCTTGGTTTGAGGAATTCGGACACACTTTTGGGTATGTCAGAACTCAAACTGAGAACATGATAATATTTTCAAAGAAAAAGAAATTGAATTTATAAAAAGATATTTACTTAGTAAAAAGGGGGTGCAATGCGAGCAATCAACCAAGCTCAAGTAAGTGGTTCCCAAAATACCCATACCTATGTGTTATGATTAGTATGCCTGATATGTGAATTGCATGCTAGATAAGGGCTAATGATACTTCAGGAATCATATGCTAGAATTCAATAAGGTTGTTCTGGGTTTTTGGACTATCTGGCAGATACTCAAGTTGGGGGCACAATGGCGTTGGGTGAGGTACCCATTGTTCGAGATTAACCCGATGTGTTTCCGGAGGATTTTCCAGGAGTACTTCCCAAGATCCAGGTTGAGTTTTGAATTGATTTAGTTCCTAGTTCGGCCCCTATAGCCAAGGCATCGTATCGCTTGGCATCGCCAGAGATGCTGGAGTTGTCTACACAACTTCAGGATCTGCTAAACAAGGAGTTTATTCGACCGAGTAGTTCACCTTAGGGAGCACCGATCCTATTCGTGAACAAGAAGGACGACTCACACAAGATGTGCATTTATTATCAGGAGTGGAATAAGCTAACGGTGAAGATCCGTTACCCACTTCTAAAGATCGACGACCTATTTGATCAGCTTTAGGGTGCATCATGGTTTTCCAAGATTGATTTGTGATTTGGTTACCGTCAAATGAGGGTTAGGTACGATGATATATAGAAGATGATCTTCAGAACTCGTTATGGTCATTACGAGTTTGTGGCGATGCCATTCGGGCTTACCAATGCACTAGCATCATTCATGGATCTCATGAACCGAGGTTGCAGAACGATGCTGGACCGTTCGATGATAGTGTTAATAGATGATATTTTGGTCTACTCCAAGACCAAGGATCAACATGAGGAGCATTTATGAGAGGTGTTGAAGACCCTGAGGAGAGAGAGGATGTGTGCCAAATTCTCCAAATGTGAGTTCTGGTTGCGCGGTGCAGTTCTTGGGGCACATTGTCAACCATAAGGGTATATTGGTCGATCCGAACAAGATCAAGGTTGTGATGCGATGAGAGTTTCCGAGCACCCCATCCAAGATTCAGAGCTTCCTAGGTATCACATGCCTTCAACAAGAGAAGGAGACCCAAGCACAACCAACCTACCTTACTTATCGAGAAAGGGTTATTCTATTAGATCAGTAAAGGAAAGCACCATTCTTAGTTATTAGTCATTCGCTTGCTTAAAAAAGTGTATTATCAAAGATTTATCTAGGATTTCTCCAAGATTGTCGTGTCGTTGACCCGATTGACGAAGAAGAATGTTACTTTTTGGTAGGGGTCAGATCAACATGTGGCTTTTGAGACTCTGAGGCAGAGATGATGTGAGGCCCCGATTCTCACACTTCTCGAGGGCAAGGATGATTTTATGGTTTATTGTGATGCGGCTATCTTGGGTTTGGGAGCTATCCTCATTCAAAGAGGACATGTGATTGCTTACACTTCGAGGCAGTTGAAATCTCATGAGGCGAGTTACCCTACACATGATTTGGAGTTGGGGGTTGTGGTTTTTGCCCTCAAGATATGGCGGCATTATCTGTATGGGGTCTAGTGTACTATATAAACTAACCACAAGAGCATCAAGTATCTCATGGATCAACCGAACTTGAGTGTGAGACGGCAAAGCTGGTTGGATGTGGTAAAGGATTATGATTGTGAGATCTTGTACCACCCTGGAAAGGCCAATATTGTGGCCGATGCCCTGAATCATAAGGTAGTGGGTGTTATCGGGGATATTTGTCTGAGGATGGTTATTATTTCGAATATGTTGGCCATGCCGAACCATCACCTCCCGGATGTAAATGTTGGCTAACTTCTCAGTAGATATACCCACTAACTTATGATTCTAAACCCCTAACTTTTAGGTTTTGGAACCTATTTAAACACCTTTATGGCCTCAAACCTCTCCTTACCTCCCGCCTACATCCCTCTTAGACCTCATCTCGAAACCCTAAATCTTGTGTGTGAATTTTGAAGCTGTTGAGTGTTATTTTAGTGTTCTTGTAGGTGAAGGAAGATCCTTGAAGAGATGTTGTTGCACTCAAGCTTTTAGAATATGGACTCTTTAGATCTTTATGCATCTTTAGGAGGTATAAAGTAGTCATCTTGATGCTTGCCTTGTTAGATTTTGTTAAGCTACAAGTTTTATCCTTTTTTACCCAAAAACCTTGGTCCTATGAGTATATTCTAATCTACACCATTTGAGTTGTCCTTTTGGACATTTATGAGTGTTTCATGTCATAAAAATGCAAGCTTGGTCCTCTATATTCATCCATGCAAGAATTTTGGGGTATTAGATGGGTTATGAGTTAGGGTTTTCGATTTTGAGCTCCTTGTAGCCATGCAAAGGCATAAAGGTTGCAATTTTATGGTTTTAGACGTTTATTAGGAGCATATCTGAAGTGTGGATGTTATGTCTTAATGCAATAAGGCCTTAGTGAGGATTGTAGATATCTAATCAACACACGAGGCGTAACCCTAAGTATGTTAGGCGTACTAGGTTAATGCCCCGTAACCCTTCTAAGTAGAAGTGGTACGGTGTTATGGCACAACATCCGCCCATCATGATTTCCGAACGTTTTGGATATTGTACTATGATATTTGATATTGTACATGGTGATTGATTTGAGAATATTTGTGAACAAAACTATTGCTTTTAAAAATGAAAAAATTTTCCTCTGTTTTTGGGTTGTTACATTATGTTTGATTAAATAGATATAACCATAATTTCCATAATCATCTATAAATGTCACATAAAATTGATTAGCATCCCTTGTCGTGGATCTAAAGGGTCCATACACATCTGTGTCTATGAGATCCAACAAACCTTCACCTCTTTCACAAGATCCAGTGAAAGGTGATTTTTTCATCTTACCCAAAAGGCAAGATTCGGATTCATCATCTGGCCTTAAGTCAAATGATTCTAACACTACATCCTTTTGGAATTGGGAAATACGTTTCTTGTTAATGTGCCCAAGACGACAATTGCACAAGCATGCCTTATCTAAACAATTAGAAGAATCAATATGGAATACACTATTTCCTAAGCTATCAACAAAATCACAGTTTTATACACAACATTACAAGATAAAGCTTCATACATAAAAATACCATTTTTATAAACCAAAATCGATCTATTCAAATCATCAAATGAATATCAAAAACCTTGTCTAAATAGTGCATGAAAATAAATAATGTTTCACATCATTTCTGAAGAATAAAAACAATCAACCAAATCTAATCTAACATCACCACCAAGCACAAGACCATAAGTTCCAATCTTGGTAACAAGAGAAGATCTCCTATTGCCCATGATCTCATTCCTCCTTCCACGCTCCACATCCTCACTTTCTTTTAGCCCCTGTCGATGATGGATTCACTTTGCCATCCTTGATGTCCTGTAAGTACTTGGGGAATCTTTGTTTCTAATGGCCCTTTTCATTGCAATCAAAGGAAGTGACCTCTTTGGGATCAATAACATAAGGAATGTCAGAATTGAGCCTTGCCCTTCCTGTTCGTCTTAGGTGAAAATTTCCTCTTCTTTCCTTTTTTTGCCCTATGGCAAGGATAGGAGTACTAGTTGGAGTAGAGTCTTGATTCTTCTTCAAACCCGACTCAACTATCTATAATACTCTAAGTTGGGCCAATGTGGTTTCAGTATTGTTCAAATGATAAGCCAAACTGAACTGATCATAACAAGGTGGCAAGAAGTTGAGGACCATGTCAATGGCCAAATCCTCTTCGAAATTCACATTTAGCCTTTCAAGGAGCTCCACATATATTTTCCTTCTTTGCACGTGATTGCAGACTGACTCTCATTCCTTCAACTTCCAAGGAATTAGTACGTTGACGACCTCATACTTTTTTTTTGATAAGATCCAAGTTATCTCATATGGCCAATAGTGCTCATAGAAGCTTTGCAACTAAGGAAAAATGGTTGTAACCATGATGCAAGCAACCTTTTTTGCGTCGTCATAATGTTTCTTGGAGGAGATTATCTATTCAGGAGTAGCAGTGGAATTATAGATCTCAATAAGTTGTTTTTCAAGAACATACTCTTTTCTTTTGAATCAAAGATCTGTATTGATTTTTTGCATCCAGTCATTGTAGTTGGTGTCATCCAATGTCATCTTAGACACGATCGAAAGTAACAAGAAGTTCGAGTTGTGGGTGGAGGTTTAAGAAGCATATGTATCACCCAGAGAAGACATCTATAGAGAAAAAGGTAGTTTTAGTTTGATGAAATAAATCCTTAATATTTTGACCCATAATAAATGTTCAAGGCTAGGATCCAAAATAACAATTCACAACTAAGAAGAGGGATGCCGTAATCTTATCGCGAATATATGAAGGTAGGTAAAACAATTCACCAATTTCAAACTATGAAATTCCTAGATCATTTGAAATTCACTGAATCTTATCAATGGCATGTTTAATTTTAGATTATGACCTTTTGTTTGTGACTAAGATACCAAGGATCACAAGCAAGATGGAATAACCATGCAGATACGCTTGTCAACCTCATAATGAGCTTTAGAACAATCTAGGGTAAGAGAACTTACGGTTTGGAAGCAGAAACTTGCGGATTTTTGGAAAAAAAACCGGGCCTTGAAGAGAGAGAGTAGAGAGAGAGAGTGTGTGTGTGACTAGAGTGGTAAAAAGTCTAAGTTGGTGACCAGTCAACCCTTATATAGGGCTTGAGTTGGTGGCCAGGTGGGGATCCACCCCATACCGACGTTAATTAAATTTAAATTTTTACCCGATTAAATGGTTGTAACCCGGCTTAGTTGTAACTAAAAATTTTTCCCAAAAAAATTTGAGGGTAATACACGTGATTTTATTTATTTCATTACGACACTAAATAAAATAAAATAAATTATTAGTTGATTTGTCTAACCCAAATGTTAATGGAAATCTTAATAATAATATTAAAATAAGGTATTCTATTAACGGAAATGGGATGCCGTAACAGAATAAATTTCGAGTTGTCACAAAAAGCAAGTCGCCCTATGGTGATTGGCTCCTCCATATCCGAACCACTCGAACTTCTCCACATTGATCTCTACGGTCCATCAACCGTAGCTAGTCTCCATCATAAAAAAATATATACTGGTTATAGTTGATGACTTCACTCGCTTCACTTGGGTATTCTTTCTCAGACTCAAATCCGAAACACCGCAGATTCTAATAAATTTCATCAAAGAAATAGAACTTCAGATCAAGCTTCCTGTAAGACGCATCCGCAGTGACAATGACACTGAATTCACTAATCATCCTCTCAACAACTTCTTGGTGTCAAAAGGTATTTCTCATAACTTTTCAGCTCCGTATACACCTCAACAAAATGGTGTAGTAGAGCGAAGGAACCGCACCCTTGTTGAAGCAGCCAAATCCATGCTCAACTTCCCACATCTTCCTCTTTACTTCTGGGCTGAAGCTGTAGCAACTGCATGCTTCGTTCAGAACCGAAGCATTGTGTGCAAACGCCTCAACAAGACACCATATGAAGGTCTCAACAACCGAAAGCCAAATGTTCGTTTCTTTCACATCTTTGGGTGTAGATGTTTTGTGATCAACAACAGAGATTAGCTTAACAAATTTGCACCGAAGTCTGATGAAGGCATCTTTCTCGATTACTCCACAAATAAGGTTGCGTATCGGGTTCTCATCAAACATACAAGGCTAATCGTTGACAGTTTTGATGTGAAGTTTGATGACTCTTACATCCACAACACCCCTCCATCTACTAAAACCACTGACATCATGGAAAGCGACATTCCTGCTTCTTCAGGTCCCCTAAACCTGGTTGAAGTAAATTATGATGATCTCTTCGACCCTGTTGAAATGGCAAAACTATCTGAAGTTCTTGTATCACCAACTGCTCAACAACAACACGCTGATGTTTATGGTCCATCTCTATCCGAAGTAGCATCTCTCAATCCTTTCACCTCTCCGGTTGAGGGAGAAAGGTCTACTCCAGTTCATACTACAACCATCGAGGTTCCAGTTCTTGATGATGCTCAAGCTCCCATTCTCAGAAAATCCCTTCCATCAAACGTATCTTCGGATTTGGATGATGAAATCATAGAGAATATTGACACACGAACCGGATCAAGAATCATTTCTTTCCCATCAGCAGTCCAGGGGGAACCTTCTCAGGTTCCAGAGGAACTCCCTTTAGCAATCCAGGGGGAACCTCTTCAAACTACTCAAGAAAATGTCATTCTCGATTCAACAAATCAATATGATTCTGCAGGCAGTTCACAAATCCAGGGGGAACTTCCTTCCCCATCCGAAGCAACCTCTGATATTGAAAACATTCTTTCTACTGCAGCTGCTGATCATCTGTTGCCTCGTCTACATGTATGGACGAAGGATCACCCACCGAGTCAAATTATTGGCAACCCATCCGCAGGTATCCAAACTCGATCTGCCAAAGATTTATTTGATCATTGTCACCATGCAGCATTTATGTCCGCAGTCGAGCCTCGATCTATCAATGAAGCATTATTAGAACCAGATTGGATTTCTGCAATGCAAGAAGAACTGGAAGAATTTGAAAGAAACAAAGTGTGGCACCTTGTTCCCATTCCACAAGGCCATACTATTGTTGGTACAAGATGGGTGTTCAAGAACAAGCTAGATGAATCTGGTGCGGTTATCAGAAATAAGGCAAGGCTAGTTGCTAAAGGCTATAGTCAACTGGAAGGTGTTGACTACGATGAAACATATGCTCCGGTGGCTAGAATGGAAGCAATCCGAATCTTCTTAGCATATGCTTCCCACAAAAACATCAAAGTACACTAAATGGATGTAAAGAGCGCTTTTCTCAATAGGTAATTGAAAGAAGAGGTTTGTCTTCAACAACCTCCTGGCTTTGAAAGTATCGAGTTCCCTGATCACTGCTACAAGCTTCAAAAGGCTGTCTACGGTCTGAAGCAATCCCCTAGAGCTTGGTATGAGACTCTTTCTGAATTCCTAGTCTGTTCAGGATACAAAAGAGGAGTGATTGATCCCACACTATTTTGAAAAGCAAACGGTTCTCACCTTATGCTTGTGCAAATATATGTGGATGATATCATCTTCGGATCGTCGGATCAAGGTATGGTAGATGAATTTGCTAAGCTCATGACAAACAAATTTCAAATGAGCATGAATAGAGAGATTAACTTCTTTCTAGGTCTTCAAGTCAAACGAATTTAGCAAGGGATATTCATTCATCAAGAGAAATACACCACTGAACTTCTTAAGAAATACTCTATGGAAAACTGTTCCTCGGCTAAGGTTCCTATGGCCTTCGGATATAAGATCTCTGTTGATCCTTCTGGCGAATCTTTGGATCACAAGACTTATAGAGGTATCATTGGCTCTTTAATGTATCTCACCGCAAGTCGAACGGACATTGTCTTTGCAACTGGTGTGTGTGCAAGGTATCAGGCTGACCCAAAAGTGTCACACATGACCGCAGCCAAACAAATTCTTCGGTAGCTAAAAGGAAGCAAATCTCTTGGTCTATGGTACCCCGCAGGCAATGAATTCAGTCTTCAAGTGTTTATTGATGTGGATCATGCCGGATGAAAACTTGATCGAAAAAGTACATCTCGTGGATGTCAATTTTTAGGAGGTAGACTTGTCAGCTGGTCCTCAAGAAAACAAAGATGTGTTTCATTATCTACCACAAAAGGAGAATACGTGGCCATAGCCAGCTGTTGTTCCCAAGTCCTTTGGATGAAGACACAACTGTTAGACTACGGATACAGAATGCTAGGGTTACCAATCTTTTGTGACTCTGAAAGTGCCATAGCGATTTCTCATAATCCTATTCAGCACTCCAAGACTAAACATATTGAACTACGGTATCACTTCATCAAAGACCACATTCTGAAAGGTAATATTGAACTCATCTTTGTCCCTACTCATGAAGAGATTACTGATGTTTTTACAAAAGCACTTGACTCTACAAAACTCAATGTGTTCCTACAAATGTTGGGAATGATGAATCCGGACACTAAATTCTTCTTGAATTAATATGCACCGCAGACCTTCCTGGTCTCTATTGCGGTTCTAACTGAAAGTTTTTGATAATAGATTGTTTTGAAACATTCTGTGTACCACAGTCAATGTACCGCAACCATATATTATATCTATCTTTCATGGGTCTTTCTTGTTTGTTATTACTAAGTATTGTACAAGTGCTCTTCTCAGTTTCTCTCACTATAGTCATCCGCAATATCAAAGAAGCCATCCGCAATGATGTGTTCATCCGCAGTCACATTAATTGCTTTACAGACGGTTCATTTTTTTAAAAAAACAAAAACATAGTGTGCTATTTAATGATCCTTCATTAAATAAAAAATTAAATAAAAACATTCCTTTGAGAAACTGTCACTTCCTATTACCCAAACCATCCCATCCGTTACAAATTCTACTTTATCCAACGGATTTTTCTTACCCCCTCCACACGTTCTCAAGATGTGATCTGACATTTCATTAAATGCAGAGTTCTTTTTGGATAATCCCAATTTTAATCTTTATCCCTTTTTGTCAATATGTGGTTAAGATTAAAGATGCCTTTTTCACAGATAAACCATTTTTTACCCAGTTTCACCTAGGTCAAAAACCTTAACGTTTCGCGCTCCTACAAATCACTATAAAACCCTTTTCCTCTCCACAAAGAAACCTTTATGCTCTCAAAACCCTCAATCTTTCTCTGTATTCTTCAAGCTCTTTCAAACTCAACAATGGTGAAATCTGGCGCTTCCAAGAAACAATCCAAAGCTTCAGGATCAGCGAACCCAATTGGTTCAGACTCTCCCACGATTGCCTCGAGCAATTTCAGAGATGTGTTCGATGATCAACCCACTTACAATGCACTAACCAAACTGATCATCAAGTTCTTTAAGAGTCATCCCCTTTTTGGACCTTTTGATTCATTTATAGACATTGTTCCACTATCCACTCTCTACAAGTGTGTATTTTATGTATATCGCCCAATCGATAACCCTTAAGAAGTCCATCTCAACCTTGTTAATGATGCTTTGCTCATCTTGACCAAAGAAAAGTTCCTTTCAGCCATCAATCTTCTGATTCATCCATCTGTGAAGTTCTTCACTCCATCAATGGCGGATGTCACCACTGCACTATACCAAATGGGCTATCAGAAGAAGATAAAAGGCATTAGTGAGTTCAAGAAGAACCAATTGCCTGCGGTATGGCAGTTTGTCTGTCACTTTATTATCCGCAGTCTGTCCGGCAGAACTGGAGGCACGGACAACATGGGTTTAAAACTTCTAGAACTGGTTTGGAGCATCTTCGCTGGCCGTGATGTGAACTACGGTCAGATTCTGTGGGACGATTTTCTCCAATACATTACCAAGGAGTGCCCAAGGCAGAACCCATCCGAGCTTACTTTTTCTCGACTCTGGTCTTTATGCATATCTGACTTGCATGCGGATGCCAAGATTGACATGGGTGACGACATCAATTTCTACATCACCAAAGACTTAAAAAGGTACAACCCTTCCTCTGATCAAACTATTTTTGGTCCCATCCGTAGACTCCCTACCCACATTCTTACTTCACTTGGTCTCGAGACTGCTGATGTCTCAGACCACGTTGAGGCTATGGAAGGTGTTGACCCATACCTTCCTACCCCGCCTCTTCCATCTGCAGCCTTAAACCCTGAAGGTACCGTAGTTCCTTATTCTACCACTATTTCTAACGTCTCTCAGAGACGTAAACATAAGGTTTCTTCTCTTCATGGTCCCCGCACCACAAAGAAATCTAGCACCCCCAAAAAGGATGCCCCCAAACCATCCAAACCATCAAAGAAGAGAAAATCACCACCAGTTATCATAACTGCTGAACCGAGTCGCCATGACTCCGGTAGTGATTCTGAAGAGGATGACCAACCCATCTCTATCCTCAAGAAACGAAAAGCTGATCCCACTGACCAAATACATGACCAGAACGATACCTAAGCCTTTCAACAGACTTTAGTAGTCCTTGGAATGCCTGCACATCCATTTGACAAAACCATCCTTTTCCTTTCAGACTCAGAAAGTGAGTCTGAATCACAACAGAGAGGAGACTCGCCACCAGTACATTCCCAAAGGGATAATACTGGTTCTCGCCCTAAAGTCTCTAGGGCTTACTGACTGCATATTTTTTCATCTGAGGAGTTGAACTCCATCCTCTTGAATGTCAACCATACACTCCAAACACAGTCCCATCCGCAAGGCACTTCTTTCGCCTTTGGCAGAATTGAGCCGAGGCCAAACTTGACCACGGGTCAAGGAGACCAAGGAAGCTCAGGAAATCCTACTCTGCTTACATTACATTCAGGTGGTTTAGGCACGATGAGCACAAATGTGCAAGGATCCGTGAACCCAAGGGACACCTTGGTGTGTTTTTCAGGAATTGACGGAGAAGACTCTAATGATTCTTGGAGCAGATATCAACCCTCTAACGAGGCTGAAGCCAAGAAATATGCCGCTTTTTGTAGGGAATTTCAAGCTCACAAGGATCAGCAGATCAAGCAACAACAGCTCAAAGAACAAGAGATTCAAGCTGTGGCAAAGTATTAGGCAGATGGCATCAACAATGCCAATACCGTATCCAATATCCTGAAGGTTCAAGAATGGATGTCCGCAATGGCAGCCAAAGTTCAACAAGCTCAACAAACTGTTGTTGATCAGCATGTTCATCAAGCTCCCCCCTCTCTAACTGCTGCAGGTTCTCAGGATGAAGAAACAGAAATCGAAGTGAGCTCTGCTCCAATTTTTGGCTTCGATGATGATGAACCACAAGAGGTAAACAAACCCTCTCCTTCATATGACGACTTGATGATGTTCGATGAAGATGAAGAATCCAGTGGGTCTCATCACTCCACAACTAAGCTAAAAGAAAAGAAGAAGAAGAAGAAGCACGCAGTCATAAGAAAAGAATTTCTAAGTCTTCAAGCTAAAGTAGATCAAATCTTAGCTGCGGTCAATCCGAATCAACCGCAACCAAAAGACAACCCTTGACCGCAGTCCCTGTTGGAAAGAATCGAAAGACTGGAAACAAGAGAGAGAGATTGGCTGCGGAGCACATCTCTCTAAAAGTTGAAATGGGGATCAGATCACTTGACAACAATCGTCAAGATGATCATAAGGAGTTCATGGCTGCTGCGGAACGCCTCATCTCTAAGGTTACCGTAATCAAAACCGGCCTTCAAGCATCAATTGCGGATCAGGCTTCACATTCTGAGAAGTTGATTGTTGAAACTCATACTGCTTATGAGTCAGCAATCTCCGTTCTCCAAACAACTATCAACAGAATGCAACGCTCACTCTGCACCAACTTCCATGGTCCGGAGATTCTTCAGCTTACAAAGGAGATTCACAAACTACTCTTGAATCCCTCCATCCCCAATAACCAACAACTGGCAGAAGAGCTCAAAGCTCAATTTCAAACGGTATTTGACAAGGTTGATGGCCTTCGTCAATTGCTTGAGGAGGCTCCGGGTTTGGACTCCTCAAGAGGGGGAAGTGAAGAAGTCCATCACTCCGACCAATCTCCTTCACATCATCAAACTCCCCCAGTCTTTACTGAAAAAATCCCCACACCGCAACCATCACTGCAACATGAAACACAACTCTCACTGTAACCATCTCATCACAACTCCCCTCTCCATAATACTCCTGAAAAACCAGAAACTCCCCCACACTTCAAGAATCTGGAGGAGTATATGTCATCTCCGAGCTCAAACGATTCTCCTGCCACTGCTTAGAGAAAAAGAGACTGGAAGGCAGCCAAGTTGGCCGAAGAAGTATGGAAACTCTGTGGATTCGACACAGTTATGGATGAATCCTTGATAAATTCTTAGATCAATCCTCACAGAAGACTTCTTGATGATGACTACGTCCCTCATCTTACATATGCGGAACCCCCCTCAGACGGATATTGGGATGTCCCAATCTCACCGAATGCCAGATACTTCACTATATTTGAGTAGTTCGACCGCAGCCTTCCGGACGACAAAAGACTTCCTATGGAGTTCGAGAGACTTAGCCAATTCTATGCTAAGCATGCCTCTCTAGTTGAACACATATGGTCTAACGATAGACCATCCGTACTAAAGAATTACAAGATCAGGAAATTCATGAAGACTGATTTCATCCAGTACACCTTGACCAAGAGGGAGCACGACTACATCCGCACCCATGCTGATTTTCCGTGTATGAACCCAAAAGAAGTGTTTCTCATCGCCAAGGTCTTTCAACAAAAGTATGAGAAGCATCCGAAGATGAAGATTGCTCTAGAAAGGGCCAATACCTTTCTTAAGGAAACAGTCTGTGACTTCGCAAAAATAGATGTAGACATTCATCCCATCATCTCGAAGATTGCTGACTTGCCACCGCTTGACCCCGCACCCATGCCTACCGAAGGCTATGAAGAAAGATCCTTAGGTGCAACCAACTATCCTGAGCTGTGATTCATTTTCAAGAGGAAGACTGACAACGTCAAATATTTCATTCCTATGACTGCCATACATCGTCTCACCAGAAAACAACTTGAGATCTGCTGCAACGCAGTTGAAAAATCCAAGCATACAACCGCAGAGGTCAAGTTTGAAATACTGAGAAGAATCAACTGGTTAGAGAACGTCAGGAAGTTTTGGTGGATACCGATCAAATTCCTTAAACTTGATAGCTGATCTAAGTTAAAGAGGTCACTTAGGGGGAAATTGTTGAATCAAAAAGTGACCCTCTTGAACTTTTGCTACCGCAGCGCCCAAGCCACCGCAGTCAAGCAATCTCTTCATCAACTATTATCCGAAGTCTTCAGCACCGCAGTCTATATCTTTACTTAGTTTATTTTGTCTTTTCTGTAAAACACTCTAATGTCCAGTATGCCTTGCATGGCTACTCTTAGAGTTGTAAACTTCTCTATAAATAGAGATCATTTCTAATGTATTCAGTACCGGTGTGAATCTATTATAAAATTCTAATACACATCTTCAAGTTCTCATTCTATCTTAGTTATCAAAGATTCTTACTCTCATCATCTCTCTTCGAAGAGCAAGTCACTTGTGACTTAACCACTAAGCTAGATCTCACTTTCTAACTTGGTTTGGATGCATTCCTTGTTATGAATCTGATTTTGTGTATACTTGATATAACAATTGTTGTCATTTACATTTCTTTACATTTCCGCATCTAACTCACTAACTTCTAACTCTTAATATTATTGTTGAGCTAACAGTCCTTCGATATTAACTATTCCGCTATATACTTGTTCTAACATTTTGTTCAAGTGTATCTCAAAGTTTTTCTCTCAACACGGAATATCTGGAAGCCATCAAGGATGGGAAGATCAAGCCATCTTTCGCTGGTATTTACACGATTAAATCTAATGATTCATCACATGCTATTTCTTGGGTTCTTGATACAGGATGTGGTTTTCACATATGTTCTGATTTGCAGGGACTAAGAAGAGATAGGGATGTGGAGCATGGAAGGATAAATCTAATCATGGGGAACAGAAGATCGTCGCCTGTCACCAAGATTGGAGTGTATTCTCTAGCGCTTAGTAATGGATTAGGATTAGATTTAAATAATTGTTGCTATTCCTAGATATGGCAAGAAACATCATTTCATTTCATGGTTTGTTTGGACAAGGATTTAGATATTCATCTGATAATGAGAAAGGTTCTATTTATGCTTATCTAAATGGTGTTTTATATTTCGAAGCATTTTCTTGTAATGGAATCTATGAAACTATGATGGTTGTAGATAACCTAGGAAATGATGTGTTTTTTATTGATTCTTCCAATAGTATGGATAAAGCATGCTTGTGGCATTGTCGTGTTGGACATGTCAACAAGAAACGCATAACCCAACACCAAAAGGATGGAGTGTTGGAGTTATTCGACCTGAGGGACGATGACGTGTGTGAGTCTTGTTTAATTGGAAAGATAACCAAGTTACCCTTCACTAGCACTTGTGAGAGAGGTGAAGGTCTATTGGATCTCATACACAGTGTGGTGTGTGGGCCCTTTAGATCCACCACAAGGGATGCAAACCGCTTCTATGTGACTTTCACCGACGACTATTACAGATATGGGTATATCTACTTAATCTAGCACAAGTCAGAAACCTTTGAAAAGTTCAAAGAGTTTAAACAAGAAGTGGAGAATCAATTGGGTAGGAAAATCAAGATGCTTCGATTCGATCGAGGAGGAGAGTACCTAAGTCTTGAATTCCACGAATACCTCAAGGAATGCGGAATAGTTTCGCAATTGACGCCACTAAGGACACCACAATTGAATGGTGTAGCTGACAGGCGTAGTCGAACTTTTTCGTTACATGATGAGTCGTGCTTCACTCCCTATCTCATTCTGGGGGTATGCCTTAGAGACTGCCGCCCATATCCTTAACTTAGTCCCTACGAAGAAGGTTGCCAAAACACCTCACGAGATGTGGACAGGGAAAGCTCCCTCGTTGGCACATATCAAGGTTTGGGGTTGCGAGGCTTTCGTAAGACGATAGAATCACGACAAGGTTGAACCTCGTAGTGAGCGATGTATTTTCATCGGCTACCAGCAAAAATCCTTTGGATATCTCTTCTATAGACCGAGTGACAATGTTGTCTTCGTTGCAAGGAGAAGGGTTTTCTGAGAGCGAGAACTCATAAGCCAATGGGACAGTGGGAGGCAAATCGATCTTGAAGAGATTCAAGAGTCGAGTGATGAAGGAACCTTTAATGTTGGCTCCCAACCCGAGGAGGAAACTCCGGTTGAACCAGTTGACGAGTCCTTACCTCTTAGACGTTCCGAAAGAGTTAAGGTTCAACCCCAGTTTTATGGTTTTGATATTACTATGGAAGGGGATACTTTCATTAGTGATAGTACACTAGTGAATTTGGACGAACCTAACAACTATAAGGAAGCCATAGCAGGCCCTGAGTCTGCAAAATGGAAAGAGGTGATGGATAGCAAGATTCAGTCGATGTATGACAACCAAGTTTGGAATTTGATTGACCATGTGCCCAGACGTAAGACGGTCGGGTGCAAATGGATCTTCAAGAAGAAGACCGATATGGATGGAAATGTGCACACGTATAAGGCGCGATTGGTTGCGAAGGGATTTACTCAAACTCCCAGAGTTGACTATGATGAGACGTTCTCACCAGTTGCGAAAATAAAGTCTATTTGGGTGATGCTGGCCACTGCTGCATTTCATGATTATGAAATATGGCAGATGGATGTCAAAACCGCTTTCTTTAATGGGAAGTTGGCTGAGGCTGTTTACATGGCTCAGCCAGAGGGTTTTGTCAATGCGAAGTATCCCAATAGAGTGTGTAAGCTTGAAAAGTCCATTTATGGACTTAAGCAAGCGTCTCGCAAATGTACTCTTTGTTTCGATGAGAAAGTCAAAGATTTTGGGTTTCTGTGAAGCGAAGATGAATCATGTGTATATGTCAAAGCCACTTGGAGTATAGTGAGCTTCCTCGTATTGTATGTCGATGACATACTGCTCATAGGAAACGACATCCTAACACTGCAAGAAGTTAAATCCTAGCTCGGGAAGTGCTTCTCTATGAAGGACATCAGAGAAGCTGCATATATTCTGGGAATAAAGATAGTGAGAAACAGGAGTAAAAGACAAATAGGACTTAGTCAGAATACTTACTTGGACAAGGTACTAAAACATTTTAGTATGGAGAATTCCAAGAATGGGGAGTTACTAATCCTAAGTAATGCCAAGTTGAGTAAGACTCAAAGTCCGAGTACCAAAGCCGAGATAGCAGAGATGAGTTGAGTATCTTACGCTTCCGTAGTTGGCTCAATCATGTATGTTATGACTTGTACTTTCCCTGATGTGGCCTTCGCTTTGAGCATTGTCAACAGATATCAAGGGAACCCTGGAAAAGCACATTGGACCGCAGTCAAGAATATTCTTAAGTACCTTTGGAGGACCAAGGAATGGTTTCTAGTCCTCAGTGGGAGTGATGACTTAAAAGTGCGAGGGTATAGTGACGCCAGTTTTCAGACCGACAGGGACAACTACCGTTCACAGTCGGTCTGAGTCTTTACCCTTAATGGAGGAGCAGTGACTTGGAAAAGTTCCAAGCAAGAAACCATAGCTGATTCAACATGTGAATCAGAGTACATTTCAACGAGCGAAGCATCAAAATAGGTAATATGGCTGAAGAATTTCATTGGAGACCTTGGAGTTGTGCCAACCATACAGGAGCCCATGGAAATTTTCTATGATAATGAAGGAGCGGTTGCCTTGACCAAGGAACCGAGGGATCATGGTAGATCTCGACATATCGACATAAAATATCACTTTATTCGACATCGGGTAGAAGAAGGACTCCTCGTAGTGAAGAGGGTATCGTCAGAGGATAACCCAGCAGATCCGTTTATGAAGGGACTGAGTAGGGTTAAGCACTTGCAGCATGCTAGGAGCATTGGGCTGAAGGACAATATTATTTTAGATTAGATATTTTAGAAACGTGTAATAAATAAATGTAATTGACATTTGATGATTAAATAAAGTAGTATTATTTATAAGTAAAGTTATTGTCTTATGTTAATTGTTTAACTATTGTTTCACTTTGCATGTTTTGACTTCCTGAATAATTGAGTTATTTAAGAATAATCGAATTATTCAAACGGTCCACCGTCGTTCATATGTTGGAAGTAGGTATGAATGAAGACTGTCATGAATAGGTGTGTAGATTGTCTGAAAAGTATTAGACATAGCAAAGGTTTGCTACAACGTTCATGAGTGCTTATAAACAAGTTTTGAGCATTCGAATAAACCCACGCTTGCTGGAATCACTTCATGGAATTTATCACGAGTGATCGCAAGACGATAATATCATAGGGTCTTAAAACCTAGATATATGGTTTATTGTTTGCTGATTGGTTGTGCATTGATAATGCGAAAACGCATCAGTAACTTGATGTCATAAAACACATTGTTGTGTATGATTTGATTAGTGAATAGTAAATGCATATAAGTCGAAGTTTATTTGTTCCTTTTATCCTAAGAGGGTAAAAGCGATATCAGGGCCCCTCGATGATTTAGTTTGACTTATGTGTCGGGCCTGGTCAGGACTGAATTGATGTGTTCAATTAAGTTCTATGTCAAGCAAATCTGAGATCCAGAAACAAACTGCTGACAATAAGTATGACTATGTTCCATGTGATTGTCCACATGATATCTAGAATAGAGGATCATTCGATCCCTTATCTAAAGGACATGATATTGATAACATCAGAGTTCAACAACGTCTTTGAGAGCTACGATTGCTAATTGGATTATCCTTATATTTATAGTTACTAGACTTATCCAAGTGGGAGACTGTTGGATTAGTGTCTAAGCTCGTAACTATATTTGGTAAGTACTTGACCCGGTTGTGCATGGTCCTTTTGGGTTGCCTTCACCAAAGCAACATGATAGGATGATTTATAAATAAAGAGGTTATTATGATTTATTAATATATTATATGATTAATATATTAAAGGAGAAATCATATAGTTTAATTAATATTAGACAAGAATTAATTAAGAATCAATTATGTGGCTAAAAGAAATTAATTAAATAAAGGGGACTAGAATTGTCAATTGTGTGATAGTTGGTTTTGGGATGTGGATCCTTATGGATCATAGGGTAGACGAAATTAAGGTGTATGGACTCCTTGAATTCATCCAAGCCTTAATCTAGAAGGATCCTTGGACTGCTTAAGGCCTAAGTAATCCAATTAGGGTTTCAGGCTGTAACCCTAGCAGCTCAAGTATTTAAAGAACCCAGGGGCTACAGAAATCGACTACCAGAAACCCTAATAAGTTCCTAGAGATGATTTTGTGCCGACAACCTCTCTCCAAATCATCCTCTTGCTTCTTGGTGTTTGTAAGACATTAGAGGAGTGACATTTGTGACTCTAAGCTCCAAGGATAACAAGATTCAAGTTTTCAACAAGATGTAATATTTTAGATATCTTTTGTATTGTCAATTTTGAATTGTATACCATAGATCTTGGGTTTGCAAGTCATGGATGAAAAGCATGTTCATTAGAGAAACCTACATCCAAGCATTAGGGTTTGCATGTGCATATAGGAATGTTCTTATGGCTCAAACCCATCCCTCCTATAGTGGCATAAGAAAGAAATGAAACTAAAAAATTGTGCCTCTAAATGTAATTTAATTTGTACTGTATGATGTATCCTGTCATATACGATGTTGCTAATAGTGTTATGTTAGACTGGTATATCTATATTATTGCATGTTTGTTGGATATATGTTTATCAATTGCATATGTCGATATAGTGTCATTGAGTTGAGGCAATACTGCTTTGTGCGGAAGCCGAGAAACCTAGGAGCAATCCAGACATAAGATGTGGGTCGGGAAGGCAAACCAGACTTATACTATGGGATTGGGAGCAATCCAAGCATGGGTTGTGGGCTGAGAGGGTAATCTAGACTTATGCTATGAGCTCAGGGGTAATCCAGTCTGATGACTGTGGACCTAATATGCATGATGTTATATGTTTGGGTGATGGAATGTTGGGGGAACTCGCTAAGATTTGAATTATAATTTGATTTTATGGTTTCAAGTACATCAAAGTATACCAGCAAGGAGAAGTCATGATTGTGCACATCATCCTAGATTTTTATTGACTTATGATTTTGGGAAACTCTGATTCATGATTTTGGTTTTGGAACTATGTTATTGTGTAATTTAAGGATTTTGGAATGGTTTTAAAAATGTAACTTTTGTCATGATTTTTGGGATGTTACATACCTGCAACAAGCAACATGTTTTCATCAATTGGTAATATTTCTTAAAGTTCAATGTTAAAATAGTAAAATCTTGAAAGTATGATACTATATATAATGACAAAACGGTAGTTTTTAACAAATTAGGAGTCTTAAGAACTAGAAACTTCAAAAATTTATAAGCACATTATGTAAAGAAACAGGAAAAAACACATACCATTGCAGAAAAGTGAAAACAAATTTAAAAATGTGCCTTTCAAGATCATTAACATTAGCCTCCGCCTATACCTTTGGTGGATCCATGTCATCAAGCAATGAATTTGCATCTTTTTAGAACCAATTTGAATATGCAAATGTGGAAGTTGAAATGGTGATCGCATTTCCTTTTTAACCATTCAATTCACTTAGACATATAGCTATAACAACTAAAAAACAATTTGCAAACAAAAGAAAACGAAAGTAATATTCCCCAAAGTTTTACAAAGCCCATTGCTTTTCCATTAAGTATTGGAATTCATAACTCCGTTCTAATTTGAATGTAGGTTAGTAAATAAAAAGGATAAAAACAACCCTTTTTGCATTCTCCATGTCGGATCTGCCATGTATAAACCCATGGAAGTCGAACATGGTGTAGGCGTGATGAAATGTGATATCAGATCAAGATAAAAAACAACATCAACATATACCTACATATTTGAAGCCTTAAATTAGAAAAAAAGAAAATCAATAAAATCATAAAGGGAGTTCGGTACATGGATGGTTAATACATGCCCAGATCAAGAACAACATCAACATATCCTCATAAGAACTCTCTCCAAACTGAAATGGTTACCAGTCAATGGAATTCCAGCACCAAAACGACTTCTTCATGCTCTCATAGGTCTCTGCTTCCATAATCTTTATGTAAAAACATCATTTGGATCAAATAAACAACTATAATACCCTATTACCCTTGTTTATACATCATTACTAGACATTAACCAACTCAGAGTCATCTTTCTCTTCATTAAAAAGACCATCCAGTACCGAAAGCCATGCCTACAATACTTACAATATCAAAATATGATTCATATTCATAAATTGAAGAAAGAAAGAAATGAAAAAAGTATAATGATATATGATATGGTTTATATTGATGAACCTTGAGCTACGGTTGAACCAATGACTCCAAGTACCAATCCACAACTGATAGGCTGAGTAGGGGAAGGAGGTGTGATCGGTTAATTGGTGTTGTTGGTGGAGCATGAGTAACTCACGAGCTGACCTCCCTACAATATATGATTGGGTATCACAAATATCAAGAACAGGTAAATAACAATATACATATAAAGCAGAAAATGCAAGTCAACAAAAACAATACAAACTATAAAATTCATTGGAGCTGATAGACCTAAAATCGATGGGAGAACTGAAATTTATGTATTGTCTAGTACCTGTTTGTCAGCCTGCAAGAAGGTTCGTAGGTCCTCATTGTGTTAAAGTTCATGATGTAAACGATAGGAGAAGTGACATCAAGAACAAAACCCTTTAATTTGTTGCCAAAACATACCTGAAATCTTCGCTCGATTATCAATAGGAGATTGACAATTGATCATGCAAGACATAGAGAATAAGAGAGAATGTCCATGTTGATGTCGATTGTGTAGCAGGTATAGTTTGTTTTTTGGTTGTTTGTAATCGGTGTCGATTGTTTCTCTATGGTGGTACGATGGTGGAGTCGGCGTCGACTGTGATGACCGTCGTCGACTATGTAGCAGTTTCGGTAGGGGCGATGATGGATGTAATTGCGTATGAGAAAAAAGGAGTGGGGGGGGGGGGTGTTGTGGAGATGATGACAAAGATAGAGAAGGGGTATTAAGTCTAACTTTTTTTCTTTGAAAAAAAATAGGGAAATAAAAATATTTAATTTTTGTAAAGAGGAAAAAAAATATTGAAATTTTAGTAAAGAATGAAAATTTGAACGACTAAAAAAATTGAATTCCCTCTAAATATTGGTTTCAATTTTCAACACTGTTACCATAAAACACTTATAGTGACATATATATATATATATATATATATATATATATATATATATATATATATATATATATATATATTCTTTTATTGTTACTATTGTTACTTTTAGATACATATAAAAATTAAAACGTAACTATCAAATACTTTCAGTTACATGTTTTATTTTTTTAAATGTCATAATAAAATACTTACAATCACATGTTATTCTTTTATATTCAAAATCATTAATTTAGACATACATATGAAATTATACTATTATCATAGAACACTTATAGTCACATGTTTTTTTAGATGTCATAGTTAAATACTTACAATCACAATGATCTGTCGATACTATTAGCTAATACTTGTCATACTTTTATGTAAAATAATGACAAAGTGTGAAAATTATTTGCAATGGTGATGGTTTTTAACTAATATATGACTAAAGCATTACTGAAATGTGATTAATGACCTTCAGTGATGCAATTAACCAAATTTCCGACTACCCTATTTCCAAAAGTGTGGCCCTATGTCATTTTTGTACTAGTGTAAGTTGGTGCGTCTTACACGTGAAGTTCATGGTGAGTAATATGAGTTTTGGTATGTTGAAGGGAAGGAGTTGGCGTCATTGATTAAATCATGGCATCTGCTCTCATTATTCGAGCTATTAAACTGGGCGGACGCGATTACCGATTCCTCTTCTTGCGATGACACACCCGAAATTACCAAGTTATTCCCATGACAAACATTTCTTCTTTAGACTATTTCCTGAGCTTCCAAAAGAATTTAAGTGAATGTTGGTTTTATTACATCAAAGGTTTTGTTTGTGTTATAATAAATATGTCATATATTTATATATTTATATTTTTTTTATTACACAATTAAAATATAAAGATATACACAAGTTGACTATAAAGAAACGAAGCTTTATTATTAACATAAATAAAAATGAGATTGTAAGTTTCTTTAATACATCTATCCTATTAATCATTAGAAGTTATTGAGGGGATAGTACACCCTTAAACCCATAAACTAACTATGCCTCTTGGTAAATCTATTAAACTATGTTTGATATATTAGTTGAAAATTTAATTGTTAGTTAAAAAGCTAGCTGTTATGTGAAAAACTAACTAATAAATAACAATGTTTATTAAAACTAGCTGAGAAGTTAGGTGAAATATATAAAATGACATAAAACGGCATTTAGAAGAATATGTTCTTTGTAATTAATTAAGGTATACATATGAAAATTTTTAAAAAAGCTCTTGAAAAGTTAGTATAAATAGCTGTATAAAAAATTAGCTTATAAACTACTTTTTGGTTTACCAAACATAATAACTTAAAAATGTTTGAAAAATAAACTATCTTATTAACTAGTTGTGACGTGCTAAACAAAAACTAAAAAAAATTAAAAAAAAAAATAAATGAAAATTTTCACGAGTGTTTTTATAATTAAAATGAAAATTATCATGGGGGTTTTTGTGATAAAAAATAGATTTTAGCATAAAAAAGAAACAGAAAATAGAAAATATTTTATAAATTAACCCTAAAAATCACTATCACTAACTTTTCTCCGAAGAAAATTTAATAGAATAGATCAACTTTATGGAGAGTGGCTATCACGCATAATGAGATGCAAATCGGCAAGAACATGATTTTAAAATAAGTTTTATAAGGGTGCAACTCCAACCCTAACTATCAAGGCTCTCTATATATCGCCTATGTGTGGCCTCAGGGTTTTCAATACTTCCTATCCCACATCAAATTTTTCTCTCTCGCTCTCTATATATATACACACATACATGTATACATATTTATATGTATGTGTGTGTATTTATAGAGCTAGCTTCTGTTCGTTAATAATTAGGGTTTATAGAAAGAAAGGAGATGATGAAGGCGATGGAACAACTAGTGGTTTGTGAGGGATGTTGGCTGGCTCGGTGCAATCACTTTTTCTTACGATATCGTGTAAAAAGGTGATGGCATCGGACCAGGCTTCATTCCTTTCAAATCCTTTTGTAATTGTCATTGTTTATGCATTTATTCATACAATTTTCTCGTTGTTTCAAGAACCCAAAAGGGTGTCAGAATCCGTGAATTAGAAGGTAAATTACCATATCAAATGTGACAAAGTAAAACCAAGTGTTTGATGTATACAAGATGGTTGTAACTTATACGCATGTGTACTTCTATTTTTCTCTTTTAATTTTGTGTTGAATATCATTGGTTTTTATGTATTTAGGGAAGAGAAAGAAGGAGATGTGTTACTTGGTCATTATTAGTTTGGATCTATTCAGTTATATAAAACTATTACAAGTACTGTCTTCAAATGGTTATAAAGTACAATTGAATGATGCGTTAATTGCTCCAGAGTACAATTGCATGATGCATTCAAACCTAAAATGTTATAGATACCAAAGTAATCATTCTCCAATCAACAAGTTTTTGTTTTTCTTGATTAATAGAGGTTTTCTACATGAAGATTTAAAGGGGATCGAAATCCTAATTTTTTCGGGTATATGCTTTAATCACATATAGTAACAACTAAAATAATTAAAATGGTTTTAATATTAAAGAAAGTAATATCATGGTTAAGTTAATTTCCTAATCCGATATGATGAACGACAGACAACCAGGTGATAATCTTAATCAAAATGAGCAAAACTAGGTTTTTCCATATTTTTTTGGTACTCATAAAACCCTTAAACAAATTACATGGGTGATAACACATTTTACAATTCGTAGGAGTAAGATTTGAGTTCATGATCTCCAAATTCATTAAGAAAATATTAATATACTCAACTCTCTATATTTTTCAAAACTGTTAACGTAGATCCATTACCGGTGTATAATTTAATGACCATTTGTAAGGAGACACAAGGAACTTGTGACAAACACAAGGGTTCTTGAATGAAAGTTGTAAACATATGTTGACAACAAGCTAGATGCCAAATTGACTTTTTGAGTCCAAATTCGTTGTTGACCATAAAAAAAGTTATTAATTTCACAGCAAAATTTACCTCTAACTGAATTTGGTCAAATGCCCTAAAAATTTGAGATTGAATTTATATATATATTTTTTTCTTTCAAAACAGTGAAATATTTAAAAGAGAAAAAAGATGTTCGTTCACTATTTAGAAAGAGTCATGATAGGGATTTTGATAGGATTGAAGAGTTCGAGATGCAATGGAAGGATGCAAAACCTATTTTTAACTATTCCTTAAATCCATATATGTCTACGACGGGACTTGAACCCTTAACTTTAAGGAGGGAAGGCAACACCGAATACTATTAGGCTAGAAACCATTTGGTTGTTAACTAAATAAACATCAATCTTTTATTAAAAGAAAGTTGTTCCTTTTAATTTTATAAGACACTATTATTTTTGAAGAATCACTCAGCCCCGATATCTAATAGTAAATGTTTAAAGATATAAACAAAACTGGATATCAATAATATGTAATTAATTATTGAAGAAAATAAAACAAAACAAAACAACATACCTACCTGGCCCTAATTATACCTACATTACACATTTCTCCAGTGACTTTTACTGTTAATTTACCCTTATTTCAACTCGCTTGACCACCTTGATTTTTGGAATGCTTTAAAAGTTTGTGTTTTGGACATAAATGCTTCCATTATTTATTATTCAAGTTTCATGTTTCATGATTTTTTTTTTATTTTAATAATTTTTTTATGTAACATGAAAGAAAATGGAGATTCTAGTTTATTGATATGTAAATATAATACAAAATAAAAAAATATATAAAAATATGGAGATCACCTGCCTTGTTAATGAAAATAAAAGTAAATATGGTTGTGACCTACCAAAAAAATAAAGACGCGTACATATATTACTCTGTAACGAGTTGTTTGAAAGCCTATTTATTATTATTATTATTATTATTTTTTTGAGCCTTAATTTTCTTTCACTTACAATCAGTCGTCAACATAATGGGAATTTATTTGGCACGCAGAAATCACATACAAAAGGTCATCTATAAAAGGGAAAATAATTTAGATTTATTTTTTGACATGTTTTACAAGTTATTAAGACCTGTTAATAAATAGTCGACAAAAAACATCGTTTTGGAAAATTGACAACTTTGAGTGTTACTAAGAAAAATCTAATATTACAATAATAGAGATTATGAGTGACATTGTCACAAATCACAACCATAGTACAAATTAGAGTCCATGATAATTCAAGGAGGAGATTATGAAGCCAAGTGAATTCAACCACAACATTAGCTACCCCACGTAGTCACCGCTAGAGTACAAAAAACATTGTAGGGGCGGTCATGTTGGCACCAGAGAGAATCTCCTTGGAAAAGGTGGTTTAGGATAGAACAAACCTGAGAGGAGCGACTATTAACAACTTTAAGAAAAAAAAGGAAAGACAGCCTAAGTTAGTCATTAAGAACTCAAAGGAGAGATGTGAAATGACTCATTTGATCAAAGAAGGACCGTAGGCTGTAAGAACTATGTCATCAACATAGAGAATGAGTAAATGGTTTTCACACCACAATGAAATGTGAAGAGATAGTTGTTAGATCGACTACTCGTGAAACCAAAGAGATGTAGACGAACAACCTTTGGTACAAGGAATGAGGTGTTTGTTTAAGACCGTATAAGGCTTTGCATAGACGAAAAATATACTCCAGGTGTCAAGGGTGAACATATATGGGAGGTTGCTTCATGTAGAACTCTTTTGTAAGGTTAACATACAAGAAGGCATTTTCAACATCGAGTTGATTAATTGTTGAGTTGTAGAAAATAGCAATGCTAAGAACATTGCGAATCTTAGCAAGTTTACTAACAGGCTTGAATGTGTTATCAAAATCCAGACCATGTTGTTGAGAAAAACCTTGTGCGACAAGACATATTTTATAGCGATCAAGACAATCCTATGAATGAAACTTGTGATGATATAACCCATGACAACCAAAAATATTGGCATTTAGAGGAATAAGAATAAGACCCCAAGTGTGATTATTTTTAAGAGCGTATATTTATGTGTTCATGACAAATTTGTAATTTGGATCACACATAACTTGCATTGTGGATCGAGGAATTGGAGAGAGATTATGTATGCTACAAAGAGATTTAGAATCCAACATCGTTTTAAGGAACTAGTTTGGGAGAGGATAGTTATAGGATGACTAGGAGTGCTAGAAAAGAGATCTTGAGATGGGAAAAATAAGACCGGTGGTTCGATGTGAGAGGGAACCAAATGAGTGGGGGAGACATCAATGTTCGTAGGGGAAAGAGTTTCAAGAGGTGGAGGTTAGTAATTATCGAGAACAAGAGATTCATAGCCGGATTGGGAAGGTGTAGAATGAAAGTCAGGGTATGGAAGATATTCTTCATCAAAGACCATATGACAAGAGATAATGACATGTTGAGTAACATGGTCAAGGCACTTGTGTCTCTTATGATCAGGAGGGGGTTCAAGGTACACATAGACGAAGGAGAAAAGGGATAACTTTTGTGTAGCAGATGAGGAGGTGTTGTGGTTGTAGAGACACCCAAAGACACCTAAATAATCATATGTGGCATGTGTTTCACCATTCCAATTGGATTGATTGTTATCAAACGTCATCTAGGTCATTGAATCCATTCCAATTTAACATATAAAAAAGAAATCCTACTGTTGGATTTCTAGGGTTCATGAAGCTCTTTACCCAAATCATTAGATTCATCAATAAGATGATTGGATTGAGATTAGAACCACGAAAACCACTCAAGGGAGGTTAGAAACAAAAACCCTAACCACTCAATCACACAAAACTCGACATTGGGTTTAATCCACTTCACAAATTCGAATTTCTAGGTTAGAAGGAGAATAAATTAAACCTAGAAGCCTTTGATCCTCTTCCTTTTGCTTGAATTGTAACATCCTATTTCGAGAAGTTTCTTATTTTAGGATTATGGACAATAAACGGAACAAGCAAAAGCCTTAGAAATCAAGGGAATGGGTTTTAGACCATATTAGATGATGAAAATGTTGGATAAGTGATAAAAGCCTTCGATTTGTGCTTGAGGGAAAAAGGGTAAAATGGGAGAAGTGATGTTTTAGAGTTCTTTCATGAATTATGGTTTTTAGTTCGACATGTGTTAAGCCAATATTAACTACATTGAAGTATAAGGCTTGTCGATACCTTTATGTGGATATAAAGATCTTCGAAAATAGAGTTGAAACGAAAAAGTTATCACTGTTTGAAGTTGGAGTCAAATTGGGTGAAAACTCGTTCTCAAGAGGTGAAAAGCAATTCTCATGATGTGAGAGTTCTCACGAGGTAAGAATATATTCTCACGACATGAGAACTATATCACCCAAACCCATGAAATTATTGGCGTTTTAAAGGTATTTAAAGTTAAGGATACATGTTTTAGGGCATTTTCTTAGTCTCCATCATATCTAGAACCTCTTGGGAGAAACCCTACTCCCCATTTTCAAGATTTGAGCCTCCCTTCTCCTCTATCATCTATTTTTTTTTGGAGTTTTTGGTGGTTTTGGAGCAATGTTTTCATGCAAGATTGATCCTTGAAGCTTGACAATTGAAGATCTCAACTTTCATCTACCTTCTAGACCTTTGTAAGCTATAAAGTTCTAAGCTTTACTGCATTTCATCTTTGGATCTAAGTGTATTTGGTGTTTTGGTACATTTTAAGGAATTTTGAGTAAGAGGCAGGAATAAAGTTTGCAACTTTATTACTCTCCAAGGCTCCAAGAACATTATATTTTTCAGATCTTGACTCCAACACCTTTTCATCAGTTTTTAATGTTTTCTTAGACCTCATTGACTAGGAATGTAACACCTGATTCCCGGTACGCATTCAATTTAAAGCATTTCTGTGTTTTTCTCTAGGACTTGACGAGTTGGAGTCCCAACTCGTCGAGTAGGGTTGTGATCCGCGGGCATTTTAAGTGTCCAACTCAATGAGTCGGGAGACTGACTCAACGAGTAGGTGCTGTTTGGGGGAAACCCTAAATCTGAGGGTTTGCACCCTATTAAAATGACGTATTGCAGCCTCCATTGTCCCTTATTCTCCCAGAACACCTCTTATCGAAACCCTAGCCTCTTTGAGTGATCTAAGGCCATTTTTGGTGCTTTTGGGTGGTTGTGAAGCTTGGAAGGAAGGAGGAAGCTTGGGAATTCTTGTTGGGGCTTGTAGATCTAGAGATCCTATTCCATCTTTAGCTTAATCAAGGTAAATGCCCCCTGTTTTGGTCTTTCTTTTGGTTGTTCATCTTTAGGGCTTAGATTTTGGGTGCATTTAAGGCTTTCTAAGCCATTTCCGGATTTTTGAAGTGATTCATGGAGTTCTACTTTCAGATCTGAGTTATTGGAGGGGTCTCATGGCATAAAACTGCCAAATCTATGGCCATGAGAGCCCCATGCACAATTTAGAGCACCTTTTATGGATTTTTGAGCTAAAAACCCCATGCATGTACACCAAGTTTGGAACTTTACGTATAAAATGGACATTAGGAGGCCAGATCTATGGTTTTGATGTGTTGAGACCCATTTAAATCGACTGCATAGTAATGGTCAAGGATGGACTCGCCGAGTTGTTCTTGGGACTCGGCGAGTCGAGGCGTAATGACCACCAAATCCATTATACGAATGGACTAGTTGTTAGGGAGGGAAGTCTTGTAGATGTTTAGATGCAAAAAGGACCTGAGAACCATGGGAGTCGATGAGTGCATGAAAAGACTTGGCGAGTCCAAGGCAATCTCCCAATCTTTCAAGATGGAATCAACGAGTTGTTCTACAACTCGGCGAGTCATAGTCTGGACATGTTCATAAGAGGGAGATGAACTCGCCGAGTTGAAGGAAGAACTCGGCGAGTCGGATGAAGATAGTCACGGTAGTTTGAAGGAAAAAGAGCCCGTCGAGTTCTTGCTAGATTCGACGAGCAGAGTCGAGATTGTATCAGATTAGTGGAGTGTGGACTCGGTGAGTTGGAGGGCCAACTCGGCGACTCACGTCAACTGGATGTTGACTTTGACCAAGGTTGACCTTGTCTGGTTATGGTATTGACCCTGGTTAGGGTCATATGTTCTGTTTGATGACTTGAGGATTGTCGTGTAGGGATTGAGGAGTCGAGGGGAACCGACCTTCACGTCGGGGGCAGTTCAGACGCTACATGACATCGAGGTGAGTTACCTTCCAGTAGGGGTGGGTCTACGGCCACAATGCCGACCCATCAACATGGATATTTAGTAGGTAATTTTCTTTGTGATAATTATCTTGGTTTGGTTATTTGACTTGGTCACAAGATATGCTTGCGTAATATGAATGATGTGTTAGTGGTAGTGGTTGGGAATAGTCCTTCCCTGGCATAGGTCGTTAGGACCAATGGGTAGGTCAGTACCCGATATGCTTGGCTGTATGTTTATATCTGGCTGTTGTATGCTAGTGGTAGGGGTGAAATAGTCCCCAGTTACTGGTTGAAAGATACCGATGGTATTTACCGGTTGAAAGATACCGATGACAGTTACCGGTTGAAAGATACCGATGATAGTTACTTGTTAAAAGATACCGATGGTAGTGGTTGGGAATAGTCCTTCCCTGGCATAGGTCGTTAGGACCAATGGGTAGGTCAGTACCCGATATGCTTGGCTGTATGTTTATATCTGGCTATTGTATGCTAGTGGTAGGGGTGAAATAGTCCCCAGTTACTGGTTGAAAGATACCGATGGTATTTACCGGTTGAAAGATACCGATGACAGTTACCGGTTGAAAGATACCGATGATAGTTACTGGTTAAAAGATACCGATGGTAGTTACTGGTTGAAAGATACTGACGATAGTATATGGTATGCGGTATGATGGGGTAACTCACTAAGCTTTGTGCTTATAGATTTCAGTTGTGGTTTCAGGTACCTATTCGTCAAAGGGGAAGTTGCCGACGGTGTAGCAGCACATCACACATATGATTTCCGCATGGAGTTTTCTGGGATTGTACTCTTATTTTATTACTTTCGATTATATGGTTTTCAGACACGCTAGCTGTTATGGTTTTTTTGTAAATTGATATGACATTGGCCATGTTTGGTAAATTATGTTATGAATTACTTAATTTAAAACGAAATTTTTGGCCTCGATTATTGGGATGTTACAAGTTGGTATCAGAGCCCTGGTTTGAGGGATTCAGACACACCCTCGGGGGGTGTCTGGACTCAAACTGAGGGACTAAAAGATTTTTGTTTAAGAAAATAAGTTTCCAAAATTTTAAGTTGAGGAATTTTGAGAAAAGACAAGGTGTGTGATGCGTGCGATCGGCCGAGATCAAGTAAATTTTCCACAAGATACCCATAATTGTTATATTATGTGTATGATTCATGATTCTGAGGACTGCATGCTAGATTAGGGCTAGGGATCTAGAAGGATGCCTTGTATGCCTGATATATGATTCTGAGAACTGCATGCTAGATTAGGGCCAGGGATCAAGAGGATGCCTTGAATGCTTGTTATATGAGTTGTATGTTAGGACTGTTTAGTCAGCAGTAAGATAGCCTGATTAGGTTATGCCTGATGTGGTTACTCGATGCACGAATGCTGCTTGCTTTGTGCTTAAGGGGTCCTGGCTAACTTTAACTAACTAGTGAGCGGATATGTAACTGTATTCGCAAGCTAGTTAGGTATGGGAAGTAGGGACTCCTAGTGCAACTGATGGCGGTGAGTAGGTCGGAGAGTGCCCTAAGAAATCCTAGGACAAGATTAGTAGGAAAGGGTATCGGTAAAGGGACTTGTTAAAGTTGAAGAAATCCTCGAGGAACGTACGGATAGATGTGGAAGGTAATATGGGCCCGTATTACGGAAAGCAGAGGATCTGTACTCGAGTCAAGGAGGGCCGAGATGGAACCAGGAAACTTGGATAGTGCGTGAGACCTCTCGGGGGTATGTATGATCCTGACGTTATGTGTTTATTTTCAGTATGGCGATCACGCGTCATGGAGCAGGAGGATCGGGTTCAGGATCAGGATCAGGATCAGGCTTGGGTGCAGGATCCGGGTAGGTTGATGACGGGCTATGCAAGTTTATCGCGTCTGAGATCACGAGAGGTATACTTGATGCGACCCCAGTCATCTTCGGGTCGATCAAGGAGGGGATTATTGAGTTGATGGAGGATCGCCTTCGGGCATTCAAGAGTGATTTGGCATCTAGCCAGACGGGTACGCACACACTGTCCTTTAAGGACTTCTGGGGGAGTGGTGCGCCGGATTTCCACGGGGTGAAGGACCCCATTGCTGCCTGGAGATGGATCGCAGACATTGAGTCTGCGCAGTTAACGAGCTTCTGCCCGAAAGGGTCTAAGGTCTGCTTTGTTACGGGGTGTCTTAGGGATCGAACCAGAGATTGGTGGGAGTTAGTTGGCGATTCTTTTGGAGCCCCAGCCATCGAGGCTATGACTTGGTCAGATTTCGTGACAAGATTCAAGGTTGAGTTTGCACCAGCTGTGGAGCTTTAGCAGCTGACCAGGGAGTTTTTGGAAATGAGACAGACTACGAAGACTATGGCGGAGATCACCGCCAAGTTCCAAGAGAGGGCATTGTTGGTACCCCAGTATGCGGGGGATGAGGAGATGCGGAAGACCCACTACCATGAGATGTTGAGGGCTGATATCCGAGAGCATGTCAGCTATTCAGCCTGCCCGAACCTGGAGTCCATGATTGCCAGGGCGCGGAAAAGTTTTAGGGTGCAAAGTCACTCTTGGATGTAGTGTTTAAGGCTTACCCTCTTGTATGTGTAAATGGGTTGAGTCTTTCCTATAAATAGGAAGTGAGTGAATCCCATTATATAAGGAACCATTTGGAGTGTTATACTAGAGAGATGAACTTTGTACAAACCCATTTGTATATTCTTTCTAGATCTAATATGAGCTTACAAAGATTTATTTACTCCTTGTGTTCTTGATTTTACATGATGATTCACTAGATCTTTTCTTATTCCGCACATTCCATCAAAATCAACACCACTATAGAAAGGGAGCTCGATTTAGAGCACATCAGGAAGTGGAAGGCAGAGACTATGCAGGTTACGGGGGTTTCGGGGAAGAAATCCAAGGGATTCGACTCTAGGTCGAAGGGCCAGAAGGGTCGAGACCGATGTGGAAAGTGCGGTCGGTCACATAGGGAGTTTGCCGCACTGGGCCAGGTTCAGGCTGCTATAAGTGTGGAAAGACTGGGCATTTTGGAAGAGAGTGTATTGCCCCTACTCATACGATTTAGACATCAGACCTGATTTGATTCCATTGCAATCAGAGGGGCCATAAGAAGGCCAATTGCCCCAGATTGACAACAGATGCAGCGGCACCGACAGTGGCGCCAACTCTGGTGACTGCGTGAGTTATGGATGGCCGGAAGGTCAAGTCAGAGGCTCCATTGGTACGGAGCCGAGCATTTCAACTGAAAGCCGAGGAGGCACGCGCTGCACCCGATGTGATGATGGGTATGATTTGTTATTCACACTTTTATGTTATGTCGTTGTGATTTTGATATATTATGTATGTGCTTTGTTTAGGATCGTTCCATGTAAACGGTATCCCAATTCAGGTGTTGTTTGATTCGGGTGCTACCCGATCATTTGTCTCTGTTGTGCTTAGCAAGAAGTTTCTTGAGTCTTCGAGCATGTTGGATTTCCCTCTAGAGGTCGAGATTGCGGACGACCGGTCAGTGCGAGCCTCAAAGGTCTACCAGGATTGTGTTTTGAGGCTGTTCGAGGAACGTTACCTGGTAGACTTGGTTCCCATACCTTTACGGGGGAAAAAGGTTATTATTGGTATGGATTGGCTAAGCCCCAATGGGGAAGTGATTGACTGTACGCGACAGTTGGTGTGGATCAGGACCCCAAGTGAGGGAGAGCTGGTGATTCAGGGCGAGAGGCGACAGTAAGGACCAACTTTATGTTCAACAGCGAGAGCTAGGCGCTACCTTCAGCAGAGTTGAGCGGGATTCGTCACCTATGTTATGGATACCCAGGAAACGGGTAAGGTGACGGTGGGCGATGTGCCCATGGTACGAGAGTTTGCGGATGTATTCCCTGAGGAGTTGCATGGGATACCTCCGGAGAGGTAGGTAGAGTTCAGGATCGACCTAGTCCTTGGTGTGGCTCCGATAGCCAAGGCACCATATCGGTTGGCTCCTCCTGAGATGCAGGAGTTGCCTACACAGCTGCAGGAGATGTTAGACAAGGGATTCATTAGACCGAGCAGTTCACCCTGGGGAGCCCCGATTCTGTTTGTGAAGAAGAAGGACGGGTCGCATCGGATGTGTATAGACTATCAGGAGTTGAACAAGGTAACGGTGAAAAACCGTTACCCACTTCCGAGGATTGATGACCTCTTTGACCAGCTGCAGGGAGCATCTTGGTTCTCCAAGATTGATCTGCGTTCAGGATATCATCAGATGAGGGTCAGAGAGAAGGATGTATAGAAGACTGCGTTCTGAACACGCTATGGCCACTATGATCTCATGAATGGTGATGCCTTTCGTGGTGATGCCTTTCGAGCTCACCAATGCTTCTGCCATGTTCATGGATCTCATGAACTGCGTGTGCAGACCGATGTTGGATCGGTCTGTGATAGTTTTCATTGATGACATCTTGGTTTATTCCAAGACACGAGAGCAGCATGAGGATCACTTGCGGGAGGTTCTGGGTATACTGAGGAGGGAGAGCTTATATGCTAAGTTCTCCAAGTGTGAGTTCTGGTTGCCCGAGGTGCAGTTTCTTGGGAACCTTGTCAACTAGAATGGGATTTCGGTTGACCCGGCCAAGGTGGAGGCCGTGATGAGGTGGGAGGTTCCGAGGTCTCCATATGAGATTCGGAGCTTTCTTGGACTTGTAGGCTACTATCGAAGGTTCATTCAGGACTTCTCCAAGAGAGTCGTGCCCCTGAACAGGCTTACGAGGAAAGTCATAGTCTTTCATTGGGGGCCTGAGCAGGCTGCATTTGAGACGTTGAGATAGAGATTGTGCGAGGCGCCAATCTTAGCCCTACCAGAGGGCATGGAGGAATTTTTGGTATACTGCGATGTGTCCATCTCAGGTCTGGGCGCGGTACTGATGCAGAGAGGGCATGTTATAGCTTATGGTTCGAGGCAGTTGAAGCCTCACAAGGCGAATTACCCGACACATGATTTGGAGTTGGGGGCTGTTGTTTTCACCCTCAAGATTTAGCACCATTACCTCTATGGGGTTTGTTGTACGATTTACACGGACCACAAGAGCCTGAGGTATCTCATGGACCAGCCGAATCTAAATATGGGGTGGCGTCGGTGGCTTGATGTGGTAAAGGATTATGATTGTGAGATCCTCTACCACCTGGGGAAGGCCAATGTCGTGGCCAATGCACTTAGCCGCAAGGCAGCATCGATCAGAGATATCTGTCTGAGGATGACAGTTGTGACTCTATTGTTGGAGCAGATTCGAGAGGCCCAGAAGGAGGCCATAAAGGAAGAACATCAGAAGAGCGAGCGAATTGTGAGCCAGATTTCCTCCTTCGACTATGATAGCCAGGGATTGTTGACTCTTCACCATAGAGTGTGGGTCCCATATCATGGAGGTGTGCGCCAGGTACTGATGGCAGAGGCGCACAAATCCAGGTTCTCCATCCACCCCGGGGTGACGAAGATGTATAAGGATCTTCGTCTCAATTATTGGTGGCCCTGCATGAAGAGGGACATAGCTTGGTTTGTGGAGAGGTTCCTGACCTACAGAAAGGTCAAGGCTAAGCACCAGAGTCCTCACGGAAAGGTCCACCTGTTGGATATCCCGCTGTGGAAATGGGAAGATATTACGATGGATTTTTGTTGGGTTTTGAGCATTCAAACACTCCTATGGTGTACATGCAACCCTATAGACCTTGGATCTATGTTTTCTCTATTATACATGTAAATAAGAACTTTCCAAGGCTTTAATCCTAACTAGCATACTATGAGGCAACTATACTACAAAGACTAGTTAGATGACATACCTTTTGGTGTAGCTTGATGTCTTTAAGCTTTAAGAGCTGAGCCCCAATAGTGTGGAAGCCTCAAGTGGAATCACAAATCACCAAAACACCTTGGAATAACCTTGAGAACAAGGATACTTTGGTTCTCTCTAGTGAAATCGGCTAGCCCTCTTAGTGTACCCACACTAGTGCTAATTTCACCAACCAAGGACATCTTTATATAGTGTGGAGACTAGGGTTAAACCCATGACCTTTCATTTCATATGATCCATGGGTTAAACACTCCATGGATTATCCATGAAAGCTTAGCCCAACCTAAATGAACTTGGCCCATTCCATATATATAAGAGTCCATATTTAATTAGTTCATTTTGATCACTTAATTAATTCTAAATTAAGTCTTGATCAATACTAATTAAATAATATGATTCCATATTAATATATTAGAACTTGTAATATATTAATATAAATCATAAATATACTATTCTCAAAAGACTATCCATATAAATTGTGTCGGTGAAGTGCAACCCAAATGGACCATGCCGGGTCGGGTCAAGTACATACCAAATATAGTTATGGACTTAGACATTAATCCAACAGTCTCCCACTTGGATAAGTCTAAGAATATTATAGAGTATGACTTGAAAACCTAATTGGCAATCGTAGCTCTTAGAGCCGCTGTCGAACTCTGATATTTGTTAATGACTTGTCCATTAGATAAGGGATCATATATTCCTCCATTCTAGATATCATATGGACTGAGACATGGATTATGATCATTCTCTCTGTCCATTTGTTGTTTCCTGATTTCTGATTTATGACGACTGACTGATTGAACAAATCAAATCAGTCCTGGCTTGGTTAAGCACTCACATGTGTCATCATTAAATCATCTAGGGGCCCACAGCCATCGCTTTCATCCCGAAGGTAAAAGGAATGGATAAACTTCGACTCATATGGCTTGTTCTACTACTTGTTGATTCATACAAAAAGGCACGTTTTATAACATCGAGTTACCGAATGTGGTTTTGTGCAGTCAATATACAACCAACTCATAGTAACAACTCATATCTCTAGGTTTGAAGAATATAAGATATTATCGTCTCATGATCACTCGTGATAAAATCCATGAAGTGATTCAAATGAGCGCGGGTTGAATCCAATACTCAGAACTTATGAGCACTCATGAGTGTTGTAGCACAACTTTGTCCACCAACTTGGACCTCTACAAGCCAACCCATGACAGTCTTGATTCATATCTACTTCCAACATATGACTGTCTGTGGATGGTTTGAATAACTTAGTCATTCCGAAAGAATAACCTAGTTATTATGGAAGTCAAAACATGCAAACTGAAACACAAGAATAAGTGAATCTAATATGGTATCAAAACCTATGAATATAAATAAAACACCTTTTATTTATCACCATGCTGATTACTCAATACTCTTTGTTTCGGTTTTATCAACTTTATACTTGAATTGAAAACACTAGTTGTCCAATGCTCCAAGCATGCACACTATGTTTTTTCTAAACAATAGCTTTGCCATACACCAAGTATGCACTCTATGTTTGTCTATGATCTTTACTTTGTGAAATAAACCAATTAAACATAATTCTAATGGTTCTAATTTCACACTCCCAATTCCTTGCTGCAAATGCAAGAATTCCAAACTCATGCCATTTACTGAAATATGTAAGATTCTAAACTTATATGCATTGATCCTCTTGTAATGATTATGCATAAGGTCACAAAGACTTGGCAACAAACATTACAGAGCATTCCAAAGGAGATCAACTCCTTGCAACATCCTTCTTGCATTAAGTTTCCTAATCTTACACAGATTTATTGAACAACTTCCACCTATGGGATCATTTCCATATTCCCCTTTTGACTATCACTTTTGAACAAGAGTTGCCTCTTTTCAGAATATGTCAATATGGTCCTTCTAATATTAACAGTATACTTTTAACTGTCCTTGAGCAACCAATCTTTGGTAAACCTTAGATTGTCCTTGACAATTGCTTAATCACTTTAGTCATATCCAATTGTAGACATTTTCCTCCTTAATGCCCCAAGGCATTTGGAAAATTCAGAAAGGATAAATATTATAGCACATGTAATCGATCTTGTACCCAAAGTAAATGGGACACGATTCATGATGTTTCACATAAAGACATGGTTCTAGACCAGTCTTTTGCCATAATAGTTTTTTTGTTTGCCATATTCTCAAAATTTGACTATGAAAAGGGATGTCGTAATCATAATCGAATTTTGAGAACGCAATATATAGAATTTTCTTAAGTTGGACCAATCCAACATGAAAGTTATATATATATATATATATATATATATATATATATATATATATTCTTGACTAAAGGTGATTAAAATCTCAATATAAGCTCTTTAGAATGATTATAAACTCAATCTAAGCTTTTTAGAAGTGAAATGAAGTATAATTTCCTCTCCCTTAATTATAGCAAAACAATGTTTTCAACCCTTGCAACCTCACGAATTGAAAGTTTGTGTTTTCTATAACTAACATTGCTAACTTGCAATTCTTATCATAATTATCATGCTCCTACTAACATGATGATTATTAGCATAACACTTATGCTCCCACTAGCTTTGACATGTATCCAGAAAACAGTTGGACCTCTAGAAGTCAATATTTTATTGACATTCTTACCAAAGTTCAGATTTCTGATACTAGATTGCTTTGATAAGGCTTTATCAAAATTATACACCTTATCTTAAATAGCTCACAGGTGTGTCTAAACAATTTTAGAACTATGAAAATGGATGTCGTAATCATAGTCTCAATTGTTTAGACCTTTTGCCATTTCTCATAAGTCAATGTTAGTCTGCCGGTTAACCACGCATGCTCCACTAACGACTTTGAGAACTGCAAATATCACAATTGCAATCTACTTAAACTCTACTTAGTGAAAGAATTTCCTCACCATCATTTTCATGAATTAGAAAGAAATCTTATGACACTTAGATTTTAAGGGGTATGTGTTCTTATCCATGTGAGTTTGTCAAACCATAATCACAAGACTAGGTTAGTAACAAATCCTAACTCATATGGATTGAACTTGTCAATCTTAACCTTTTGCCACCTGGCAGCTCAAGGGCATGCCATTGCTTCCAAGTTGTTATGCAACCAATTGAGAACTCTAAGAACTCATATGCAAAGCCAACTTTAACTAGAATGGGCACAAAATATGTCAACACGATAGGTTATAAACCTCAAGTCGTGTGCTAGTGAAGAACTTACATGTTTTTTATTCTTGATTAGATCTTGAAATTCTTTTCAGGATCTTTAAGACTCCCACTGTCCTTTTTACATATAAAACTATCTTGCCAAATATGCAAGAAATAGTGCGGATTCTTTATCAAGACAAAAACTTCACACAATTGGCCTAAGTTGGTCTTTGTTTTATCCAAAACATCACAACTTACCAATTTCAAATGTACAAGAGTAGAAAACTTTTACTCTTACATTTGACAAGTGTTTTAAACCTTTCTTTAAGATATGTCACTCAAGTTACAATCTTGGAGTATAACTCTAAGAATTGTTTTTGGAACGAAGTATGAATCATCTTCTTAATTTAACCACTTCAACAATTCATAGCTCCTCTTCTTAGCTTTCAGAATGCACTTAGAGGATGAATTGTGATAATGTCTCTTAATCATTAAGATGATCATATAACATGATACTAAAGTACTCTCCCATATTTTCAGATTTGAGAAACTTTTATCTTTCTGCCATAACTTGATTCTTCTTATTCGTTTTCTCATAGATTGAAATTATTCCAATGTTTCAGAATCATACTTAAGCTTGTAAGTATAATCATATTTACTAAACCTTAGTAAATCATAACAAATAGTCTTATCCATCTTTTGTGGTGGACTTTGACAAGTGCACAAGAAAGTGTACTTGATCCCTTAGTCCTTCTCTTGAGTCACATATACATGTGAATACGGAACTAGTCTTAAATTTTCAATGTTGAAAATTCTCACACATCACACTCAACACCTTGTATGATTCCAAGTTTCGGTCTAATTGAAACTTGGGTGATAAGAATATTTCCTTATTAGGTAAATTTAGACACTACCACAAATGAAAGAATCAAATTCATATTTCCAATATTGCTATAAATATACAAACATCAAGTTTTCATGAATGACATTGTAAGGAGATAAAAATAAAGTAAAACAAACTTTTATTTATTTTAAAATGCGGAAAAAACTTTTTCCTTACAATGTAACTTGAAATGAAAACTATGCTATTACATGTTTCCTAGAAATCTATCGTAACTCCTAAGAGTAGCTCAAGAATCCGATCTTCAAACAAGCGATAGAAATCCATTTTCGCGGTCAGATTCAACATATTATTTCTTTAAGTTTCTTTATTTTCTTTGATTCTTATAACATCACCGTGTGACTCAGTCATATTATGTAATAAGAATCTCATAATAGAAACTTAATAGAGTTTGATAGTGGACTTTACCTGAAGTAGAGTCAAACTTATTGACTTTACCAGCCTTATGATCTTTCAGGTAAATTTGGCAGCTTCGCAACCAATGCCCTTTCCTTTTGGCAGTAGAACCATATGGACCCTTTGGGAATGGTACATGGGATAATCTCAGACTTAGTCTTTCTCTTTACCATTTCGTCAACCGAGTTGACTATGGCCGATCCCTTTCCATTGGGAAGATAATGCTTTTTCAGGATTTCTAGTGTCACTATTGTCAATGTCCATAAATTTTTGGGAAGTCGATCTTCTAATCAAATTTGCTTTACTAGCCTTCCAAATCATTGCTGATTCAGCAGTACCAAGCAAATAGATAAGATCATTAAGGGTCTTGTCATAGTCTGTTTCATAGGAGTCCCAAAGGAACTCACTATGTGACTTAGAAAGTGATTGAACCACTAACTTTCTCAAGACTTTGACACCTAACTCTCCCTGGCTTGTCAGTATGTGACTTCATCTCCAAGATGTGATCACACCTAGACATTGCCTTGCCAATAGGGTTTGAGTGACCTTGAACTTGTGGGTTAGGGAGAATAATTGTAACACCGTAAATTTCAAAACAATTTTTCACATTTTATAAAAACACAAATCATTTAACATTCATAAAAACATTAATGTTTGAAACTCAATCCATGCTATATAAAATTCCCATGATCTAATAACATAAAATCCCGTGGCGCCTTCCCACGGTCATCACTAGTACCTGAAACAAATAACACCAACACTGTAAGCACAAAGCTTAGTGAGTTCCCCAAAATACCACCCATAACACATATTAGCCACTCGAGGCTATAACTCTGTGGGTCCGTGGACCCTACTCTGTGAACCCTCTAGTTCTAACTCTGTGAACCTTCCGGTTCCAACTCTATAAACATGCACAACATAAATCACATAGAAATAATGCAGTACAACACATAACATACATATAGCATACAAATACTCTGTCACATAACTCTGATTACCTACTCAAGGTAAAGTATAGTGAGAAGACTCACCTCGCGTATCTCGATAACTCGCAAATCCAGGAAATCACTCGCGCTTGATCCCCCGAGCTATAATCCTCCTATAACACAATATATCTCCAATTAACACTTTCACAACTAAGGTTGACTACCCCTATCAAGTCAACACTAGTCAACTCTAGTCAACGGTCAACTTTGACCGGACTCGGCGAGTGCACTAGAGCGACTCGGCGAGTCTATACGTGTTCACTGACTCCCTAGGATCCTCTCTTGACACGTCGAGTACTTCCCTGACTCGACGAGTTCCACCTGGCATGAATCGCGGGGCCACCACGACTCAAGTCGCCGAGTCTCAAGAACAACTCGGCGAGTTCCAGCTTGACTCAGTCCATCCGCCAACCCTCTCTGAATCTCCCTGACTCACTGAGTCAACCCCTTAACTCGGCAAGACCACTCGCTGAGTGGTCATGGACAATCTTCATGCTACTCGCCGAGTCTGTTCTTCAGACTCGGCGAGTCTATGCCATGCATAAACTCAAAATCACTCCTGAGGTTAGATCCGTTCCAATAACTCATAGATCCAGTCCTTCCAAGCACATACATCACGTAAAGTTACAATCTTGGTGCTCATGCAAGGGTCCAAATGCCTTATTTGATGATATGGTCTCTAGAATGCTATTCTAAGCTCATGGCCTCCATTAACACTCATAAAGCTTGAGGAAAAAGGGTCTCTGGACCTCTTTGGGTCCAGATCTAAAGCACCAACATGAGAAGAGGCCAAATACTCCATGGATCATTCCACAAAGAAACCCTAACTCTAAGATTTACACCAAGGACTGAGAAAGGAACGAATGGTTACCTCAAATGAAGTCTCTGATCTCAGGAATCACTAGATTAGCACCTTCTTTGGTCTCCTCTATCCTTGATCCTCTTCTATATGCAAAACACCCACAATTAGCCAAGGATCTTCCTCTTCTCTCTCACAAAACGCTCTAAGACTCTTTAGGGTTCTCTCTGGGGTTGGTGGCCGCAAATGACGGCCATAAGCCCCTTTAAATAGGTCTCATACCTTGGAAATTAGGGTTTCATTAAACAGCGTGGACTCGCCGACACCACCTTTTGGACTCGCCGAGTCCGGACGCGAACCCGTGCCCAAACCGCGATCATACTCAGTGAGTTTGAGCTCCAACTCACCGAGTCTCCTCACAAATCACCAAAAATTATAAGAATAAATAATACCTGGGAATCCGGGCTGTTACAATAATTGGAGGAGGTGGAGGAGGTAAAGTTCCAAGAGATTTGTGAAGATCATAGATGTCTGAACTAGACATCTTTTGGTAGATATTCAAGATAGCTGATTTAAAGTCCTTAATATAACACCCAATATGAAATATTAAGGCTAGGACCCAACAAACTATTTTATAACTTGGAAGAGGGATGCCATAATCCAAGCTATAAAATATTTGAAGGTAGGTGAATGACGATTCACCAATTTCCACCAAGATAAACGAAATGTATTATTAGGTTTTAATTGGTCTTGAAACTCCTAGTTCTTTTGAGATTCATTGAACTTTTCAATGGCATGTTTCAATCTCGAGTGTGCCCTTCAGGTTTTGTGACTGGGATGCCGAGGATCACATAACAAGGTGTGAAGTAACCATGCAAATTACTTGGTACCCTTAAGTGTTTACCCCTCAATCGATGTGCCGGTTAACCACACACGCTCCATCGATACTATGATAAACATTAATTACCCTTTTCCTACCTTGTTAAATACGAGTTAGTGTGCCGGTTAACCACACACGCTCCACTAACCGACTTAAACAAAATGCAAAGTGTAATTTCATGGATTAGCACCTTATTCACATTTTCCTAAGTAACTAAGATTGGGTATTTATATAAGGTTTAGTTACTTAGTATTTATTATTAATACTTTTAAGTAACGGAGAATTTATAGTCTTTGTCCTACCCGTTCGGCTAACGACCCTCCACCAGTCAAGGAAGCGGTGGGTGGGAGTGGACACCCATTAAACTACCATTTTATAGGCAGTAACCTTATACCCCCCTTATAGACCGGCTTCGTGAATGAGGCCTACTAACGGTAAGACTGACTTTACTCTTATACATATATATAAATATTATTAACTTATAATATTAGAAAGTATAAGGGTTGAATTTTAACTTTTAAATTTCTAAGGGCTTAACTTGGAATTAAAGTATTCATAGGAAAACTTTACAAATTCCAAAACTTGAGGGCAAGTTTTTGAAACTATTAAAAAAATTTCATTTCATAACTTATGAGTTTAATAGTTCATTAAAATGAAGACTCTTCATTTTTTATGTAACCTCTTATTCTTTAATAACACTTTTAAAGAAGTGACTATTAAGCATCCATAACTTGAGGACAAGTTATGGAGTCATAATACTATTTAATGAAAAAGACTCTTCAGTTTTTTTTATGTAACCTATGACACTTTTATGAGTTTTAAGATTCATAAATGTGACCTTTTATGTAACTTGAGGACAAGTTACAAAAACACATTTTATGAACTACCTCTAGATTAATTAGGATTAAAAACAACTAAAACATAATATTTTTTCCATTAATCTAAACTAACTCGTAAATCAAGGAAACACAAACTTTTGGATTCCATAACTTATGGAGTTTAATGTTTTATTTTATGATGAAACTTTTCATGTTCCATAACTTAAGAACAAGTTATGGAATTCTTTAAAACATTAAGACCATGTTTTGCAACTCCATAAAAATTTTGAATCATTTTTTATTAAAACCTTTTCATATCCATAACTTATGGAGGTTTCAAAAAACTCTTTAGATCAAACTTTTAAAACTAATAAAATAATCATATCATTTTATCTTTTACTAAGTTTGACCTAATTCAACTCATATAGCAAATGATTCAAATTTTACAAATAATTAGTTTTTAACAAAAACAAGTAATTATCTTAAAATTTGACAAACGTCATGTTTTTTTTCCAACTTTGAATATAAAACATTTGCATCAATATAATAGAAAACAACCCATGACTCTGATATCACTGTTGGGTTTTGAGGATTCTAACACTCCTATGGTGTACATGCAACCTTATAGACCTTGGATCTATGTTTTCTCTATTATACATGCAAATAAGAACTTTCCAAGGCTGTAATCCTAACTAGCATACTATGAGGCAACTATACTACAAAGACTAGTTAGATGACATACCTTTTGGTGTAGCTTGATGTCTTTAAGCTTTAAGAGATTAGCCCCAATAGTGTGGAAGCCTCAAGTGGAATCACAAATCACCAAAACACCTTGGAATAACCTTGAGAATAAGGATACTTTGGTTCTCTCTAGTGAAATCGGCTAGCCCTCTTAATGTACCCACACTAGTGCTAATTTCACCAACCAAGGACATCTTTATATAGTGTGGAGACTAGGGTTAAACCCATGACCTTTCATTTCATATGATCAATAGGTTAAACACTCCATGGACTATCCATGAAAGCTTAGCCCAACCTAAATGAACTTGGCCCATTCTATATATATAAGAGTCCATATTTAATTAGTTCATTTTGATCACTTAATTAATTCTAAATTAAGTCTTGATCAATACTAATTAAATAATATGATTCCATATTAATATATTAGAACTTATAATATATTAATATAAATCATAAATATACTATTATCAAAAGACTATCCATATAAATTGTGTCGGTGAAGTGCAACACAAATTGACCATGCCGGATCGGGTAAAATACATACCAAATATAGTCATGGACTTAGACATTAATCTAACAATTTTATCACGAAGCTTCCCAGGACCGCGCGAGGCGTAGATTCGATCTGGGTCATCGTCGATCGATTGACCAAAAGCACCCATTTTATTCCGATTCAGGAGAGCATTTCGGTCGAAAGGTTGGCCGATATCTACATCACGGAGGTGGTGGCGCGACACGGGGTGCCAATTTCGGTGATTTCAGACAGGGACGTGAGGTTCACTTCTAGGTTTTGGAAGAAGTTTCATGATGAGTTCGGTACTCGACTGCATTTTAGCACCGCCTTTCACCCGCAGACGGACGGTCAGAGCGAGCGGACCATCTAGACTTTGGAGGATATGCTACGGGCATGTGTTTTAGACTTCGGAGGTAGTTGGGATACTTACCTCCCGTTAGCGGAGTTCTCCTACAACAATAGCTATCATGAGAGTATCGACTGTCCTCCTTTCGAGATGTTGTATGGGAGTAAGTGCAGGACCCCGATATGTTGGGGATAAGTGGGACAGAGAGTCATGGGGAGTACCGAAGTGGTACTCAAGACTACGGAGAAGATCCAGTAGTTTCGGAGCAGTCTTCACACAGCTCATAGTCGGTAGAAAAGTTATGCCGACAAACGACAGTCAGACCTAGAATTCCAGGTCGGGGATATGGTGCTCCTGAAGGTGTCGCCTTGGAAGGGCGTCATTCGATTCGGGAAGTGGGGCAAGCTGGGCCCCAGGTATATTGGACCCTTCAGAGTTATAGCCCGGGTGGGCAAGGTAGCATATAGGCTGGAGCTGCCAACCGAACTCAGTCAGATTCATAGCATCTTTTGCGTCTCCCATTACGGAAATGTTTGGTAGATGATTTGGCAGTGGTGCCTTTAGAGGATATTCAGGTTGATAACAATCTGAACTACATCGAACGGCCAGTGGCAATCCTCGATAGGAAGTCAAAGAATCTACGGAACAAGAAAGTGGAACTGGTAAAGGTGCAGTGGCAGCACCGCAAGGGCTCGGAATGGACCTGGGAGCCAGAGGACGAGATGAGGGAGCATTACCCTGGGCTTTTTCAGGATCAAACATTAGACTTCGTGGACGAAGTCTAGAACAAGTGGGGGAGATTTGTAACACCTGATTCCCGGTACGCATTCAATTTAAAGCATTTCTATGTTTTTCTCTGGGACTCGACGAGTTGGAGGCCCAAGTCGTCAAGTAGGGTCGTGATCCGCGGGCATTTTAGGTGACCTACTCGACGAGTCGGGAGAATGACTCGGTGAGTAGGTGCTGTTATGGAGAAATCCTAAATCCAAGGGTTTGCACCCTATTTAAATGACTTATTGTAGCCTCCATTGTCCCTTATGCTCCCACAACACTTCTTATCGAAACCCTAACCGCTTTGAGTGATCTAAGGCCATTTTTGGTGCTTTTGGGTGGTTGTGAAGCTTGGTAGGAAGGGGGAAGCTTGGGAATTCGAGTTGGAGCTTGTAGATCCAAAGATCTTATTCCATCTTCAACTTAATCAAGGTAAATGCCCCTGTTTTGGTCTTTGTTTTGGTTGTTCATCTTTAGGGCTTAGATTTTGGGTGCATTTAGGGCTTTCTAAGCCATTTCCGGATTTGTGAAGTGATTCATGGAGTTCTACTTTCAGATCTGAGTTATTGGAGGGGTCTCATGGCATAAAGTTGCCAACTTTATGGCCATGAGAGCCCCATGCACATTGTAGAGCAACTTTTATGGATTTTTGAGCTAAAAACCCCATGCATGTGAACCAAGTTTGGAACTTTACGTATAAAATGGACATTAGGAGGCCAGATCTATGGTTTTGATGTGTTAAGACCCATTTAAATCGACTGCATAGTAATGGTCAAGGATGGACTCGCCGAGTTGTTCTTGGGACTCGGCGAGTCGAGGCGTAATGACCACCAAATCCATTCTAGGAATGGACCAGTTGTTAGGGAGGGAAGTCCCGTAGATGTTTAGACGCGAAAAAGGACCTGAGAACCATGAGACTCGACGAGTGTATGAACAGACTCGACGAGTCCAAGGCAATCTACCAACCTTTGAAGATGGACTCGATGAGTTGTTCTATAACTCGGAGAGTCATAGTCTGGACATGTTCATAAGAGGGAGATGAACTCACCGAGTTGAAGGAAGAACTCGACGAGTCGGATGAATATAGTCACGATAGTTTGAAGGAAGAAGAGCCCATCGAGTTCTTGCTAGACTCGACAAGCAGAGTCGAGATTGTATCGGATTAGTGGAGTGTGTACTCGGCGAGTTGGTGGGCCAACTCGGTGACTCAGGTCAATTGGATGTTGACTTTGACCAAGGTTAACCTTGTCTGGTTATGGCATTGACATTGGTTAGGGTCATATGTTCTGTTTGATGACTTGAGGATTATCGTGTAAGGATTGAGGAATCGAGGGGATCCGACCTTCACGTTGGGGGCAGTTCAGACGCTACACGACATCGAGGTGAGTTACCTTCCAGTAGGGGTGGGTCTACGGCCACAATGCCGACCCACCAACAGGGATATTTAGTAGGTAATTGTCTTTGTGATAATTATCTTGGTTTGGTTATGTGACTTGGTCATAAGATATGTTTGCGTACTATGAACGTTGTGTTAGTGGTAGTGGTTGGGAATAGTCCTTCCCTGGCATTGGTCGTTAGGACCAACGGGTAGGTTAGTACCCGATGTGCCTGACTGTATGTTTATATCTTGCTATTGTATGTTAGTGGTAGGGGTGAAATAGTCCCCAGTTACCGGTTGAAAGATACCGATGGTAGTTACCGGTTGAAAGATACCGATGACAGTTACCGGTTGAAAGATACCGATGATAGTTACCGGTTGAAAGATACCGATGGTAGTTACCGGTTGAAGGATACCGAAGATATTATATGGTATGTAGTATGATGGGGGAACTCAGTAACCTTTGTGCTTAAAGATTTTGGTTGTGGTTTCGGGTACCTCTTCGTCAAAGGGGAAGGAGCCAGCGGTGTAGCAGCGGATCACACACATGATTTCCGCATGGAGTTTTCTGGGATTGTACTCTGATTTTATTACTTTCGATGATATGGTTTTCAGACACGTTGTTATGGTTTTTTGTAAATTGATATGACATTGTCAATGTTTGGTAAATTATGTTATGAATTACTTAATTTAAAATGAAATTTTTGGCCTCGATTTTTGGGATGTTACAAGGAGAGTTTTTATCTTTTTCCTTCCTTTTCAGTTTTGCAAGCTATTTTGGTCCTTTAGGCCATTTTGGTGTATTAAAGTTCAGATATTGAAAGCTAGATGTAACGTCCCAAAAATAAGTCCCGAAAATCTTTCATTTTTATATTAATAAAACAGTAAACCATATGATTGTCATAAAACCAAGGTAATCAAATTTTATCAATACATCATCATTATCAGTGTAAACCATAAAATGCAGAATCGAGTGGTATGTGCTCTGCAGTCATCCCAAGCTGCTCCTTTTGAAACCAGAAGCACCTAAAACATAAACTGAAAACTATAAGCACAATGCTTCGTGAGTTCCCCAGAATACTACATACCATATATACATACAACCAAGCATATATGGGTGCTTGAAATCCCCTTCGGTCTCTTTTAACTGGATACTAGGTCTATTTCTCCCCTACCACCACCATACATATGAAACATATAACAGCCCCTGCCCGACATTGAGCCTCGCTCGATATACAGATCTGTCAATCATCAGGCCCCACCCACTATACATATAAACATGTAAACATATAAACACATAAACACATGCAATAATCACAAAGATAAATAGCATACAAGATATTCATCGGGCCTTACCCAGTAAGAATACCAACACATAATACATGCACGAGTCACGAAGACATCTAGCATCCTAACATAATATACCATGGGCCGACATTAGTGCCTTTGACCCGCTAAACACAATGATGAGACTCACCTCAACATGCTGAATCCCATAGATAAATCTCTGGCTACTGTGTCACTAAGAACCCACGCTAGCATTCGCAAAATAACATCCAATTAATAATTGGATCATGACTCACACTAAGAGTCCAAAATAGGGTAAAAGACCTTTTTACCCCACGCTACCTACTTATACGCCCAACGTACTCCACCAACTTGGAAAATTCCAATATTAAACTCTTAATCGATTATGACTTCAACCCAAACTCAGACCTGACTTCCCTAAGTTGGTTTATCACGTAAAGTTGCCAACTTTACATGCATGCATGGCTTAATGGGGCTCTATAGCTCAATAGAACTTTACGTGCATGCACGGCTTAAACGTCCTTAGCTAACAAAACCAACCAAAAGATGACAAAAATAGCCAAAAGCAAGCCAAGGAATAGATATATGAAATGAGATGAGAAGCTTTGAACTTTATACCTCAAAAGCCATGAAACGAAGGTCCTATAGCTGGATCTCAAGGCTCTCCTCCATAGAATGAGTCTTCAGGCTTCTTCTTCTACCACTTCAAGCTGCACAAAACCCACCAAAGATCAAAACCAAGGCTTAAGAGCACCACAGAAGGCAAAGGAATGAATTAGGGTTATCAAAGGTATGGAGGCTAGTTAAACAAGGCCAAATGAGGCTATCTTTTTGTAACAGCCCAAAATCTCAATAAAATTTTTCATTTTTAAATAGTGAATTCCATTTCCATAAGTTATAAAATTTCAATCACAAGTGTTTTCAAATCCAAAACATCAGATACATTATTCATAAAATTAGAGTGTCCCCAAACAAATCGCCAGAGAGTGCATGCCACGCCATCAAGCCGGGTCATTGCCTTAGATCTTGAAGTACTTGAAATAACCAACAAATTGTAAGCAAATTCTTAGTGAGTTCCCAAGAGCATACCCCACACAATCCGCATAATCATATAATCCATAACAATCCCATTAGCCATGTATATAAACATATAAGGATGTCGTGGGCTCCCCTAAGGTCTTACACCTATGTGCCATGGGTTCCCCCATGGTCTTTACCTGGAATTCCATAGGCACCTCCACATGGTCTGATATCCAAGTGTTATGGGCTCCCACCATGGCCTTTACCTGAACTTCCATGGGCTCCCTTACATGATCTTATATCTAAGTGCCATGGGCTCTTCCATGCAAGTATCACAAAGACAACTAGCATAGCACATACCACACACTCAACTAGCATACCTTATAATCACTAGCATACCACATAATCACAAAAATGGGCCAACCTTGGTGCCTTCGACCCCTTGGTCTGGTGAGGAGACTCGTCTCTCAAGAAATGCTGACTAGATAAGATAAATTCCAACTCGCAGCTCCAAGTCAACTACCTACAACCAACATGAGACTAACTTTGTCGAAATCCTGAAATACCAAAAATACCCACAAAGTCAAACTTGATCAACCAAGTTCAAAGTCATGGTCAACAGTCCATGTTGACCCAACTCGTCGAGTGCATCTAGCAACTCGTCGAGTTCCTTCAATTCTCAGAGGATCGGGGAAAACCCTAGTCAAGTCACTAAGTTATCTTATCAACTAGTGGAGTTTGGACAATATCCAGAAGATCGGGAAAACCTTGAGTCAACTCTTCGAGTTCCCCTATGAACTCACTGAGATCCCTAGTTTGTCAATCCACTAAATGCATTAAGCCCTTTTTCTTGAAACCAAAGGTTCCAAGCTTCAGATCCCAAATCATAGAGACGTCTAGGAGGGTAAAGTTTCCAACTTTACCCTAGAGATCGTCCAATTAGCTTTATACCCAAACCCTAACTCCTTTGAAGATGGTCTTGACCCAAAAAGCCTCTAACTCTTTACTTCAACGTTTCCTATTGCAGATCTGAGGTTCTTGGCTGGTTTAATAACGTAAAGTTTCTAACTTTACGTCCATCCATGGCATTAAGGGGGGCTAAAACATTCTAATATGGCTTACTAAGAGATTTAGGGCATGAGGGAGGGCCATGACTCAATAAAAATGGTAACTTTACATCCAAAGAGGCCATGGATTGTCCAGATCTGTAGTCATAGCTTCAAACCATTCTCAAGTCCAAGAATAATCCTAAACTAGGCTAATAATGGCCATAAACTTTTATCAAAGAAGATCTAAGCAATATAAGGCCAAGGTTTAAACTTTATACCTCAACGTAGCTGCAACACTAGAGGAAATCCTGCATCTACTACCTTCTACTCAATCTATCCTCTTCAAGCTTCTAGTTCCTTTCAAATTAATACCAAAAGTCACTCTCAAAGCTCAAACACACAAAAGAATGTGTAAGCTTCAAACTAGGTTTTCTCTATGCTGTAAAGACGGTGAGGGAGGCCTCAATGAGCCATAAGTTCTTTGTATAGGGTGGAAAACCCGGAAAATTAGGGGTTTCCTTTCCAGTGTCTACTCGTCAGGTTGGGGCCTTCTAACTCATCAAGTAGACCCTTCATCCCTTTTCCATAATGATCCCTACTCGAAGAGTTACAGCTTCCCAAGTCGTCGAGTCCTAATCTAAAACCCTAACGGTTAGATAAATAAATGATACCTAAAACAAGCATTACAAATCTCCCCCACTTGAACTAGACTTGATCCTCGAATTCTGCTGATGCAAACAAATCCGGGTAGTGGTCTCGCATCTCATCTTCTGGTTCCCATGTCCATTCAGAGCCTCTTTGGTGCTGCCATTGCACCTTCGCTAGCTTCACTTCCTTGTTACGAAGGACCTAAGTCTTCATATCCAGAATCGCAACGAGCCTCTCAATGTAGTTCAGGCTATTATCCACCTGAATGTCATCGAAAGAAATAACCGCAACCTCGTCAGTGACACACTTTCGGAGCTAAGACACATAGAAGTTGTTGTGAATATGGCTAAGCTTGTCCGAAAGATCCAAATAGTATGCCACCTTGCCCACCCGGGCAATAATCCTGAACAAACCAATATATCGGGGCCCTAGCTTGCCCCGCTTCCGAAACTGAATGACACCCTTCCATGGTGACACTTTCAGCAAGACGAAGTACCCAACCTAGAACTCAAGATCTGAGTGATGCCGATCAACATAGCTCTTTTGATGGCTCTACCCGACTTGCAGCCAGTCACACACTTGTTGGATCAACTCGGTAGTCTTAAGCACCACCTCGGTGCTTCCCATGACTCAGTTCCTAACTTCACCCCAACCAACTGGGGTCCTACACCTCCTACCATACAACATCTCAAACGAGGGTCAGTCGATACTAGCATGATAATTATTTTTATATGAAAACTCTGCTCATGGGAGGTATGTATCCCAACTCCCTCCGAAATCCAAAATGCATGCCCGTAGCATATCCTCGAGCGTCTAGATCGTCCACTCGTTCTGGCCGTCTGTCTGGGGGTGGTATGCAGTGCTGAAGCGTAACTGAGTTCCCAATTCTTCGTGGAACTTCCACTAAAACCTGGATATAAATGGAACATTGCGGTCCTAGACCACCGATACTGGCACTCCATGCCTGACCACCACCTCTCGCACATAGAGATCTGCTAATTTCTCAGCAGAAATACTCTCAGAGATCGAAATAAAATGGCTACTCTTCGTCAATCTGCCCACGATGACCCATATGACATCCACACCCCTCGTTGTCCTTGGTAACTTCGTTATGAAGTCCATGGTGATCTCTTCCCACTTCCACATAGGAATGGGTAGTGGCTGAACCTTCCCATGAGGCCGCTGATGTTTGGCCTTGACTTTCCTATAGGTTAAGCACCGCTCCACAAACCAGACAATCTCCTACTTCATGCAGGGCCACCAATAACTCAGCCTCAGATCTCTGTACATCTTTTTAGCCCCCGGATGTATAGAGAACTTGGAATTGTATGCCTCCTCCAATATCTTTTGTCTCACTCCTCCAGACACTGGTAACCACACCCAGCCACACTATGTCAATAGTCCCTGACCATCCCGTACAAACAAGGGAAACTGACCCCGAATCCGCTCTATCTTCCAGTTCTCTTTCTTCAAACCCTCCACTTGAGCCTTCTTAATCATATCTAAGACTAGAGAGACCACTATCATCCTCAAACAAACATTCCCGATCGGAGAACCCGCCACCTTGCGGATCAAAGCATCGGCCACCACGTTGGCCTTCCTTGGATGGTATAAGATATCATAGTCATAATCTTTCGGTACATCCACCCACCTCCTCTGTGAAGGGTCTAGTTAGTGGTTTGGTCTAGGCTTTTATTGTAATAAGTTCTTTTGAGTCTTTATCGTGTTTTGGTAGGTTTTTATTGTGTTTACGGCCTAGCACTGAGTTTACGGCCGTAAACCTATTTACGACCGTAAACCTAGTTTCTGGCCCAAGTCTACTATATATAGGGGTTGTTTAGGTCATTATTGGTTGTTGATGCCACAAACTTCACGACCTAATATATTGAGTTGTACTAGACGTTTTTCAGTAATAAATGTGTGCAAGATTGGTTTCTCTTCTACCATTCATATTCTTGTTTCTATTGATTGTTTGATTGTTTGGTCATTGGTAAAGATCCGGTGTCAAAGAATCATTCAATCGAGTTTTCAACCGTTTAAACTCATATTCTTCATTGTTCGAGATTAGGGTTTGGTGTTTTCGTTTCTAAAGGGATTAAATCTGCTTCAATCTTGCGTTTACTAAGATTTCTGGGAGTTTACTGCCAAGAGATTACGACTGTAAACCCAATTTACGGCCGTAAACTCAAAAACATTCAAGAACCATAAACTGTGTTCTTGGACTGTAATCAGTGCATCTTAATTGACTGTAAACTGCCTGACCATAAACACCCCAACCGTAAACTGCCTGACCGTAAACTCAGTTTACGGCCGTAAACTCCCTGACCGTAAACTAAATTTTTAACATTTTTTAATTTTTACTTTAATCTTTAAAATAATAAATGGATTCTCAAAGTCAAACACATCATCATGAGCTGGATTCTGTCATGGGCACAACTACACGCATACCAAGACTGTTGTCTGCAGATGGTTTTCCTGAATGGAAATATCGGATTGAAAAGTACATTAAAATGAAAGACTTCAAGATTTGGAGAAGCATCATCAAGAATCCTGTCAGAATTGCCACCACTGTTGCTGGGCAAATAGTTGACAAAGTAGTTGAAAACTATACAGATGAAGATTTTTAGAAAGTGGAAGAATAGGAAAAGGCCTTGGCCACTCTGACAATGACTTTATCTCCTGATATAGCTCAAGGTTTCAGAGAGTATACTTCAGCAAAAGCTTTGTGGGAAACCTTGATTGAGGTATATGAAGGTAATGAAGATATGAAGGAAATCCGCCAGGATATGCTGTGTCAAAGGTTTAACATGTTCAACTACATTCCTGAAGAAACCCTAGAGGCACAACTGCAACGATTCACCACTCTCACTACTGAGATGAAGATTTCTGGGATCTTTTTGACAAAGTCAGAGATAAACAAAAAGCTACTGAATGCTTTTCCAAAGTCATGGGATATGAATGTAGCTGTCATCAAGAAGACCAAGGATTTGAATTGTCTCACTCTTGCTGAAACAATGGCTATCATCAAAGCCTGTGATATTGATGATAAACAGCGGGAGATAAATCATGTAAATTCTTATTCGACTGCAAACCTCAGGATTTCCTCTAACAATGCTCTTTCATCAGTCATTCCCTTTTCAAGTCAAGCATTTTTTGTTCAACAACATCAGATCCAAACAATTACTGTTGCGTCATCAATGTCTCACTCGCAAGCCAACTACATGTCACTCCTCAAGCTGCACCCTCCTCCAATGTACCAGTTGTGGCATCTTCCTCAAACACAAAGGAATGTGATGACAATCTTGCCTTTGCTACAGGACTTGTGAACTGCTATAATGCTCTTCTTGCTGGAGAGCTTCCACCTTAGTTGTCATTTGCTGATATGGATTAGATTTATCCAGAAGATGTGGAAGAGATGGACATCACATGGCAGATAGCCATGGCAGTATTCAGGGCTAAGCAGTTTGCAAGAAGACCGGTAAGAATGAATGGGGCTTGAATACTGATAAAAAGGTAGGGTTTAGAAAAGGGATGCTACTTTGCTTCAACTGTCACGAGCCGAGTTATTTTGCTCGTGAGTGCCCGAAGCCAAATAGAAGATTAAACAATGACAGGACAATGGTTGTAGTGGGAAACAATCGGAGAGGTGCTCAGGTCAACGGCGAGAAGACTATGGTTGCTCAGTCATTTGACGGGGAGGACCAGATTCAGGCTTTGAACATTTCAAGAACTGAGAATTCTCACCTCGCCCAAGTCAATGATGAAGCTCCCATGAAAGATGTTGCAGCTAATCCAAAAGAAAAGATGATGGAGCTGCAGTTTGTGCTGATGGTATCTTCTACTTCTGAACAAAATAAAAATGAGGTAAGTTTACCTTCTTGTTCTTAAGCATGTGTTAACTATGTTAAACTTCTTCGTGACGAAATAGAATCTTTGCGTAGAGAAGTAGAGGACCTTAGATATAAGGGCTACCAACTTAGAAAAGGAAACCCCTAAAGGACCAGTTAGAGACAAAGATAAAGGACCTTAGGAGACTTCAGGAAGACTACAGTAATAAATGTGAAAACTATGATTATATCAAGAGACAGAATGTTGAGTTAATTGCTAAGCTTGATACGTTAAAAAACAAATTTGATACTGCAAACTTTGATTTTAAAAAATATTATGTATCAAGCGAGGTAGTTGCCAACATGATTGACACTTGCCTGCAGTTTAAACAAAATCAGAAAAAGGGTTTGGGATATGATAAAGTGCCTCCTCCTTTTGATCATAATTATCAGTATCACCCTGTCACTGATAAGGAGATTGCCAACGAATCTTTCATGGTTTATGGCGAGCCAACTGGTTTTGTTTCAGGAGGAGTTATTAATGTTGAAAGTTCGAACGTTTCTACTTCCCCTGCAGATCAATCCTTAGATCAGTCAAAGCACGAATTTGAAGAATCTATTTCTGATAACAAAACCGAGTCTGAACCTGATGTTTTTGTTCCAAATAAAGATTTTATTATTTCTGATGTTAAAAATGACAATGTTTTTTGTGATTTTTCTGCACCTGCTGATACTGGTTTAAGTTGTTTTGAAGTGTTTGATGAGTTGTTTGATAATTCTGATGTTTGTAGTGATACTAATAAAAACTCACCATTTCCACAAGTCGCTCCATCTGATACACCCTCACTTATCTCACAAGCTGCTCCTTGTTCATGTTAATGTGAGAAAAGTAAGGGTGTCGGTATGGAAAATAAATCTGAAAAAGGCAGTACAGGTTTTAATAATAACAAAGAGATTTGTTTTAATTGTGGTATTGGTGGTCATATAGCTTGGAATTGTCCAAATAGAATGTTTGTACATTATACGTCACAAAGAGGAGAGAATGAATTTAGAGGAAGGTCTTTAACTAGAAAGTCCTCAAGAATTTGTTCTCGGGATGATGATTGGAAGGATGATCGAAGTAGAGAAAGGGCAGTTTTTCAAAAGAATAAAAAGGTTTTTAATAACAAAGTCCCAAACAGTTTGGCAAAACTGAACACGGTTTTTCCAAGATCGGTTTCGTCAAATAGCAACTCTGGATCTTCAACCAGATCTGGTAGAAAAACTAGATGTTCCATGCAAACTGATAAGAAACATATTTCAAAACCATTTGTGGTTGTTAGAAAACCTAAATATCATTGGATGCCCAAATTAACCTCCAATCAATCATCGTTATCCTCTAAAAAGGTCGAAAATGATAATTCAAACTCGAAGATCTTGAAAGATAAATCAGAGAAAGAGAAGCGTCAACCCAGGGTAGTAATGACCTTGGTTCCTAAATCTAAATGATCCCCTCTCATCTTGCATGGTCAGTTGCAGAGGAATGTCGTCAGACCTTGGTACGTCGACAACGGCTGCTCTCGACATATGACAAGAGACATCTCCCAATTGAGCAATATTCAATCTTTTAATGGGGGATATGTTTCCTTTGCGGGAGGAGAAAGTGGAAAGATCACCCAGAGAGGAACCGTTACAAATGGAGTGATAAGCTTTGAAAATGTCAACTTTGCTCCTGAGTTAAAACACAGCTTGTTGAGTGTTTCCCAAATTTGTGACAAGGGATATTCTACACATTTCACTGACAAAGAGTGCATGATTCTCAAGCCAAGCATTGTCATCCCCGAAGAGTGGATTCTTGTCAAATCAAAGCGGGATGGAAATGCATATATTATTGATATGAACAACAACATTCCTGAACAAATCACTTGCCTCTTTTCAAAGGTTTCAGAATAGAACACAATGCTGTGGCACCGAAGACTTGGTCATGCGAACGCTAAGAACCTAAATCGCCTTGCAAAGAATGAGATGGTTTGAGGCTTACCTGTCAGAGATTTTATAACATTTGAAAAGTGTGTGTCATGTGCCTGGGGTAAACATCATAGAAAACCGCACCTGCGAAAACAGGTCCGGTCAACGTCCTAAGCATCAACAGAAGTTCGTACTTTCTGGTTGTGATTGATGATTTCTATCGTCTTACGTGGGTCTTCTTCTTATCCAATAAAGCTGGGGTTGCTGATTTGATAAAGAAGTTCATTATGATGATTGAGAACCAAACCAACAATCGGGTGAAGGCGCTTCTGTAACGCCGTAAAATTTCAAATAAAATTTTCACATTTTAAAAACACTTTATTTCACCATATTATAAAACTCATTGTTTCATATATCCAAACATAAGTCAAAATCCCAAGATCATAACATATATAAAACTCCGCGTGTGTGTGTACTGATCATGCCGACACCTTCCCGTGATCCTCACTAGTACCTGAAACGTATAACACAAAACACTGTAAGCACGAAGCTTAGTGAGTTCCCCAAAATACCACACATAGCACATACTAGCCACTCGAGGCTATAACTCTGTAGTCCCCTGGCCCTAACTCTGTGGACCCTCTGGTCCTAGCTCTGTGAACCTTCCGGTTCGAACTCTGATATATACTGATATACACATGGCATAAATCACATAGAAATAATGCAGTGCAACACATCACATAAATAGCATACAATAACTCTGTCATATAACTCTAATTACCACTCAAGGTATAGTATAGTGAGAAGACTCACCTCGGATATCTCAGATAATATCTCGCTCGCGTGTACACTGATCTAGCCTCTGCCTAAAACATAAACAATCATCTTAATTAATAGCGGCTCTCTAGGCTAGGCTAGACTCTCTCTCATGTCCTCTAAGAAGGCTAAAAGACCATTTTACCCTTCAAACGGTCCACAAGTCCAAGTCTTGACCAATCCCTTAAAGTCAACAAAAGTCAACGGTCAAACCTTGACCAGACTTGTCGAGTGCACAAATGTGACTCGGCGAGTCCATGTGTGTCCTTCACACTCCTCGTCCTCACCTGACTCATGAGTCAACCCTCCACTCTTCAAATCATCACTAATCATGAATCGCGGGACAACCAGTCCCAACACGTCGAGTCTGGCTCTTGACTCGGCGAGTTCAGTCGTGAACTCAAGTCCTCTAGATCCCCTCTGACTCACCGAGTCATTTCCCCAACTCAGCGAGTTAGCAACTGTCTGATTGACGGGGAACCTACTCCTACTCGTCGAGTCTGGTCTTGGACTCGGCGAGTTCATTCCATGCTCAAACTCAAAAGACGTCCTGAGATCAGATCCGTTCCTCTAATGCATAGATCTGACCTTCCGAAGCACGATAATCACGTAAAGTTCAGAACTTGGAGCCCATGCAAAGGCCCAAAGACTCTATTTGAAGAAATAACCTCAAATATGACATCCTAAGCTCATGTCTCCCAATATCAATCATAAAGATCAAAGGGTAAAGGTCTCTGGACCTCTTTGGATCCGGATCCAAAGCCTTAATATGAGAAGGGACCAGATGCTCATCAAATCGAGCCTCTAAAGGGTCTAGAAAACCCTAACTCCCAAGGTTAACACCAAAACTGAAGAAATATCGAATCTATACCTCAAATATGAAGTCCCTGAGCTTTGAAATCTACAGAATAGCACCCTCTTCAGCTCCCTCTTACCCTGGTCACCTTTTTCTTGCAAGAACACCAACACAAGGATCAAAAATGGCATCTCCTTCCTCACAAACGTTCTAGCTCTCTTAGGGTCTGGTAGCCGCAACTGAAGGCTATAAGAGCCTTTAAATAGATCCCAAACCCGAGAATTAGGGTTTCACTTAACAGCGTGGACTCGCCGAGTCCACGAGTCGACTCGTCGAGTCCGGTCACTAATCTGGATAAGAACTCACGATCCTACTCGGCGAGTCTAAGCATCAACTCGCCGAGTTCCTCCCCAAACTCAAAATAAATGAATAAAATAGTATACCTAGGAATCCGGATGTTACAGCTTCGTACTGATAATGGAACAGAATTCTAGAATGCCGTTCTTGATCATTTTTAGGCAGAAAAAGGAATTGTGCGTCAATACAGCTTTGCTCACATGCCTCAACAAAATGGTGTTGCTGAGAGGAGAAATAGAACGTTAAAAGAAGCTGCAAGGACAATGCTATATGATTCGAAGTTACCCGTTTTGTTTTGGGCTGAGGCGATTAATACTACTTGCTATGTTCAGAATCGCGTCTTAATCAACAAAGCTCAGATGAAAACACCATACGAGATTCTATATAGTCATAAGCCTTTAGTCAGGCATTTTCGTGTATTTAGCTGCCCTTGCACCCTTCTCTACCTGTAATCCAAAACGAAGTTCAATGCCAAAACTGATGATTGTTATTTCGTAGGGTATGCTGCATGCACTGCGTATAGGGTTTACAATAAGAAGACGAAGCAGATTGTAGAATCCTTCGACGTGTGTTGGTTGGAGGAGAATGAAATGGATGCTCAAGTGGGACCTGATTGGCTATTTGATTGCACATCACTTTTCAAATCCATTAATGTGTCTTCAGATGGTTCATCTGGGTCCTCTTCTGTTTCGAAGATTGTTTCTGAAGACGAAGACGAAGAAGTTTTTTACAGACCTCCAATGATATCATCTGCTCCATCTGAGGAGGAGTCATCTGTTTCTCTTAGTCGTCCAAAGTCTCCAGTTCAAAATGATAACCCAAATGCTGATGCTACACCTCTTACTCCTGTTGAAAGGGAGTTCATGTCTAGAGATACTTCCGCTGTCACTTCAACTTTTATGGAACTACTCTTTCCTGAAAAAATTTCTAATGAGTTTGTAGTAGATTCATCTAATGTGGAACAATCAGCAAGTGATGGAGATTTCAATATTCACAGTCTTCCCATTTCACTCAATGATATCAACCAAGAAATACCTTCAAGAATTCAACGTGATCATCCGATCGAAAACATCATTGATCAGCTAGGAGATGGGGTTAGAACAAGAAGTCAGAGTGGAGATGTCAATACATGTCTCTATTCTTACTTTATGTATCAAATAGAGCCCAAAAATATTGAAATGGCTTTGAATGAGCCCAGCTGGGTAGATGCTATGCATGAAGAGCTAAATCAATTCGAAAAGCTCTGGGTTTGGAAATTGGTTGAGTTACCAATGGGCAAATAGTCTCTTGAGACACGCTGGGTCTATCGAAACAAACAGGATGATTCTGGCGTTATAGTGCGAAATAAAGGAGGATTGGTGGTTCGCGGGTTTCGACAAGTCGAGGGTCTTGATTATACCTAGGTATATGCACCAGTGGCTCGCTTGGAGGCAATTCGTATCTTCCTTGCATATGCTTCCTACATGAACTTCACGGTTTACCAAATGGATGTCAAGACAGCCTTCTTATATGGCAAGGTGAAGGAAGAAAACTACGTTGATTAGCCCCCTGGGTTTGTTAAATCGAAGTTTCCTAATCATGTATACAAGTTGGACAAGGCGCTGTATGGGTTATATCAAGCTCCTCGCGCATGGTATGCGACTGTTGCAAATCACTTTCTAGTCCAGATATACGTTGACGGCATTATCTTTGGGGCTACTAGTCCACAGCTATGCAAAGATTTGAAGGCATTATCAAAAAGAGGTTTGAGATGAGTTCATTAGGTGAAATGACCATGTTTCTGGGGCTTTGTCACATCCCCATTTTCACGGCCAGAAAAGACCGATTTTGTTTATGTTTTGTAAAAATCAGAGTACTTCTTTTTAACAAAAATGTTGCGGAATTTGTTCCCAGAAAAACACGATAGATACGTTATTAAAACATTTTCAAAGACACGTATTTTATTAATTTTAAAACATTTGGGATGTCATCGTTAATACAGAAACATAAGCATAAACGGAACATACATTTATTTACACTAGTTATCTACATCTCTTTAAATCTCTCAGTGTAATGTGACTTCATATCAACACCCGAGATATAAATAAACTGGAGTGGGTCACGTTGGGAAACCAGGTGAGTACATAGGGTTTTCAACCCACAATAATATAATTATTATGTTTAAACAATCAAACAATCAACCCAATTACCCATCCCCATTATCTTCTTTACTCTTAAGGATTTATCCTAAGAGTCATCTATCCTGCATTCGTTTATTCTGAAGTCCCTTACTTCCAGGGTTATAGGACTGGCACTAAATCCATAGCTGCCAATGCTCGTTCGTAAAGCACTAATTCCATAGCTGCTGTAGTTTATTCATCGGATACTAAATCCATAGCTACCCGTGTTTATCTAATAGGTACTAAGTCCACAACTACCAATTCCTAACAGGTACTAAATCCATAGCTACCATCGTTTATCTAATAGGTACTACGTCCATAGCTACCAATTCCTAACAGGTACTAAATCCATAGCTACCAGTGTTTGTCCAATAGGTACTAATTCCATAGCTACCAATTCCTAACAGGTACTAAATCCATAGCTACCAGTGTTTGTCCAATAGGAACTAAGTCCATAGCTGCCGAGGTTATTTATTAGGCACCAAGTCTATAGTTGCCTATGTTTACTCACATCATATTCTATCTCTCATCATTCATATACCCATGTCATACCCAACATATTCGTATATATAAAATACGTATACAGTTTAAATCATTTGAAACATGTATAAAACATTCATCCAGCATAGACAGCAAGTATTCAGATAATATGCACACATAGCAAGTAGTTTATATAAGCGTTAAATAACACTCAATATAACTCATAATAATAGCCCAAATACTCATTATAAGTTCCAAATAACATTACCATATTAAAACATAAGCTATACTAAAGATAGGGTAGGCATAGCTCACTTACAGCTGGTTTTCTCGAAAAATAGGCTTCGCTGGAGCAGCTTTCCCGAGCCGAAAGGCTCTTTTCTTGAGACTCCTGGAGCTTCGGGGCTTCCTTTGGGTGCTAGGGGGTTTACCTAGGCTTTAGGCGGGGTTTGGGAGGCTTTAGAGAGAGAAACTAGAGAGAGAAAGTAAGGTTTGAAGGTGTGAAGAATGAGGGAACCCGGCACCTCAATTTATAGGGGTGCGGACTGACCTACTCGCCGAGTAGGAGGACCTACTCACCGAGTTGGTGCATGTGGGAACCTTCTGGTGGTGCCACGTCTCCAATTCTAGTGGTGCCATGTCACCCCCTATCGCGTATCAGCCTTCAAACTTAGAAAAATAATAACTTTCGCATAATAGCTCTGTTTTCGACGTTCTTTATATCCACGCGTAGGTAAAATCAAGATCTACAACTTTCGTTTAGACTCTGTCGGCTAATTCTCGACCGATCTCAAATTTAATAGTAGGAGGCGTTTAGACTATTAAATGACCGCGAAGAATTCGTAACTCCTTCATACGAAGTCCGTTTTCATCCATCTTTTTACCGTTGAGTTCCTATTAATGAGATCTTCAACTCTCATTTAGGTCGCGTAAGCCAAAAACCGCTCGAACTAAAATTCGAGTTTCGGGTCGTGCACTCCTAAGCCGAAACTTTGAAAAATCATAACTTCCTCATACGAAGTCAGATTTGGGCGTTCTTTTTATGGATTTTCTCTTTTTATCATACTCTATGACTTTGGTTTAGACTACTAAGTCTAAAAAGTCTTCTATCGTAAATTCACTTTTTACGCCTCCCGGTGCCGCACCGGTTTTGCCGAAAAACTTCGACGAGCCATAACTTCTTCGTTATATCTCGGATTTCGGCATTCTTTATATGTATGGAAACCTTGTGACATATTATACAATTTGGTTAAGATTATTTATTGTAAATAATATTTTGTTGAAAATTCATTTTCGATCCTTATTGTCTCTAAATTGACTAGCCCGGATCTGCGGGCGTTACAATTATCTCCCCTTAGGATGATTACGTCCCGGAATCATCAACGAAACAGGATAGTATAATGAATCCATACGTTATCTATTCATCCTAGGTAATAATCGTAACTTCCTCGTTTCTTCGAATGAGTATCTATCTCTTGGACTCCTTGACTGCAGGCGGTGCTCGATCTTGCACTTACTCGTTAGACTTTCAATCATGACCTTCGTGTCACAAACTCATTCTTTATCAGAGACTCCTTCTTCTTCTTAACAAACTTAGGATAGGTTAATTTGATTACTACAATTGACCGATGTATCATATTCTAATGACCTATCATCGTATGTAGCAACTCTTAGACTCAGGTCTCTTAGAGTCAAATTCCGGAATGGAATATGCCTTCCTTCATGGTCTAATGTGATATAATCACATTTTAACATGTAGCATTTCTAGCTACCAACTTCTTTAACAACGAGCGCGATACTTCTATTGATCGCTTTGATTTCAATCGTTTGGTTTAAGTCGGACGCTACATCAAACTTGGTTCTCTGAACCACGTAACCTACTCATTGTATTCGAACTCAATGTGTTATGACCACTAGGGTCGGGATAACAACAATCTTCTTAGTCATTACCGAAACAATGGTAACGACATACTTGAATAAAACATAATTAATTACTAGCTTCTTGGTAACCTTGTGACTTTCCCTGATCCAAGCGTGAGTCATGTGCTTCCGGTAGTATAGGCCTCTACTACCATTCGCACCTACTCATACTCGTCCCAAGTATTGTCTCGCAGTTTTCCAAGTTATAAAATCACAAAACAATTTAGCACATACGAGTGTGTCCAAATAATCATAAAAATTTCCCTAAACTCTACTAGGACTTCTTCCATGCGTATCTTCAATCATCAATTCTACTTCAACTCGGTTGGTGATGGAAATTCCAGATTATAGGAAAACTTTAGGAATTACACCAATCATTCTATCCTCCCACCAATCAAATGTGTACATTCAGATGTATCGTACTTCTCCAGACGTATTGATTTTATCAGACGTATTCTAAAGGCAAGATACCTCTGTTATGATATCTTCCGATTGGAATCATTCACTATCATAAGCCTTTTCATTTCCACCATTTACATAATTTGCTACCAGCCTTCCCCATGACGTTACGTTCACGAAAGCATGCGTTCAGTGCATCAAGACGAGAATATAGATAAAGAAGATTTAGACGTGTAATCCTCCTTATTACTCCGAAAAGTTACATGCCGGTTCTAATATCGTAATTAAATGTTTAGAAACCTGAGCACATAAAATTTCCAGATCCGGTCGGCAATAGACCTTAGATCTGAACAAATAACAGCATATCAGACACAAGCATTTAGCACATAAAAGCATTTTAGGCACAATCCCTAAAATAATCTAGTGCTCACACCTCACAATCATCGCTTAGCATTCTAAGTTTAAGTGTAGAAATAAATCCATATTCCTAGTTCGCTTAAACTAATGCTCTGATACCAACTGTGACATCCCCATTTTCACGGCCAGAAAAGACCGATTTTGTTTATGCTTTGTAAAAATCAGAGTACTTCTTTTAACAAAAATGTTGCGGAATTTGTTCCCAGAAAAACACGATAAATATGTTATTAAAACATTTTCGAAGAAACGTATTTTATTCATTTTAAAACATTTGGGATGTCATCGTTAATACAGAAACATAAGCATAAACAGAACTTATATTTATTTACACTAGTGATCTACATCTCTTTAAATCTCTCAGTGTAATGTGACTTCATATCAACACCTGAGATATAAATAAACTGGAGTGGGTCAGGTTGGGAAACCTGGTGAGTACATAGGGTTTTCAACCTACAATAATATAATTATTATGTTTAAACAATCAAACAATCAACCCAATTACCCATCTCCATTATCTTCTTTACTCTTAAGGATTTATCCTAAGAGTCATCTATCATGCATTCGTTTATTCTTAAGTCCCTTACTTCCAGGGTTATATGACTGACACTAAATCCATAGCTGCCAATGCTCGTTCGTAAAGCACTAATTCCATAGCTGCAAGTATTCAGATAATATGCACACATAGCAAGTAGTTTATATAAAATACTTCATATCTATGTGTAAGATGAAAGTAACTATGCACTCACCTGGGAAGGTGGTGACTCGTCACTCGGACAACACTTCGTTACTCTTAAAACGATTTCCTTGACAAAACCTAGTATCAATATGACTAGGGTTTAGTCTGACGTTAACCGTGACAAATTAATAGTCTAGCTATTATTATTATTATTATTATATAATCATTAAATAAAACTCAATATAACTCATAATAATAGCCCAAATACTCATTATAAGTTCCTAATAATGTTACTATATTAAAACATAAGCTATACTAAAGATAGGGTAGGCATAGCTCACTTACAGCGGGTTTTCTCGAAAACCGGGCTTCGCTGGAGCAGCGTCCCTAGCCGAAAGGCTCTTTTCTTGGGACTCCGGGAGCCTCGGGGCTTCCTTCGGGTGCTAGGGGGTTTACCTAGGCTTTAGGGGGGGGGGGGGGTTTGGGAGGCTTTAGATAGAGAAACTAGAGAGAGAAAGTAAGGTTTGAAGGTGTGAAGAATGAGGGAACCTGACACCTCTATTTATAGGGGTGCGGACTGACCTACTCGCCGAGTAGGAGGACCTACTCGCCAAGTTGGTGCATGTGGCAACCTTCTGGTGGTGCCACGTGTCCAATTCTGGTGGTGCCACGTCACCCCTATCGCATATCAGCCTTCAAACTTAGAAAAATCATAACTCTCGCATACGAGCTCCGTTTTTTACGTTCTTTATATCCATGCGTAGGTAAAATCAAGTTCTACAACTTTCGCTCGTTTAGACTCCGTCAGCTAATTTTCGACCGATCTCAAATTTAACAATATGAGGCATTTAGACTGTTAAATGACCGCAAATAATTCGTAACTCCTTCATACGAACTCCGTTTTCGTCCATATTTTTACCGTTGAGTTCCTATTAATGAGATCTTGAAATCTCATTTAGGTCATGTAAGCCAAAACAGCTCGAACTAAAATTCGAGTTTCGGGTCGTGCACTGCTAAGCCGAAACTTTGAAAAATCATAACTTCCTCATACGAAGTCAGATTTGGGCGTTCTTTTTATGGATTTTCTCGTTTTATCATACTATATGACTTTGGTTTAGACTACTAAGGCTAAAAAGTCTTCTATCGCAAATTCACTTTTTACGCCTCCCGATGCCGCACCGGTTTTGCCGAAAAACTTCGACGGGCGATAACTTCTTCGTTATATCTTTCGGCGTTCTTTATATGTACGGAAACCTTGTGACATATTCTAAAATTTGTTTAAGATTATTTATTCAAAATAATATTTTGTCGAAAAGTCGTTTTCGATCCTTATTGCCTCTAAATTGACTAGCCTGGATCTGCGGGCGTTACAGGCTTCAAGTCAAACAAAATTCAACTGGAATCCTGCTCCATCAAGCTAAGTATGTGGAGGATATTCTTGTGAAGTTCGGGTTTCAAGACACAAAACCTGCATCGATGCCGATGGCCGAAAGACCCCTGCTGACTCCAGATACTGATGGCGAATCTATAGATCAGACACACTACAGATCGATGATCGGATCGTTGATGTATCTTACTGCAAGCCGTCCATACATAATGTTTTCAATTTGTCAATGCGCACATTATCAGGCTAATCCTAAATTTTCACATCTTATTGCTGCCAAAAGAATTTTCCGGTATATCAAAGGCAGCCCAAAATTGGGTCTTTGGTATCCGAAAAATTCCAAATTTGATTTATATGCTTTTGCTGACAGTAATTATAGAGGCTGTGAGCTTGACAGGAAATCTACATCAGGAGGGTGTCAATTCCTTGGAGATAGGCTGGTGTCATGGCAGTGCAAGAAACAACATACCGTCTCAACCTCAACGGCAGCAGCGGAATATGTTGATGCCTCTACTTGTTGCTCTCAAGTTATTTGGATCCAATATTAGCTGTTGGATTACGGTTTGAATTATCTAGAAACTCCCATTTACTGTGATAATGAGGCTGCGATTCAAATTGCTAACAATCCTATCCAACATTCCTAAGCCAAGCATATTGATATCAAAATCCATTTTATCAGAGATTGTTATGAGCGTTCACTTATCCTACTGGAACAGGTTCCCACTACTAATAATGTGGCGGATTTGTTCACCAAGCCCTTTAACAAAGCTCGATTCGATGTGCTTGCGGGATTTTTGAAAATGATTCGTTTTGAGGATTAACCTTTTATTTTTTATTTTTATTTTTATTTTTTTATTTTTTATTTTTATTTTTTATTTTTTATTTTTATTTTTATTTTTTATTTTTATTTTTATCTTTTATTTTTATATTTTTATTTTATTTTAATTTTAGGTTAGATTGTTTTTTTTTTTTTTTTTTTTTTTTTTTTTTTAAATTTTCGCATTTTAGTGATTTCATTCTCACCCATTCACAAATTTAGGGGGAGAAATAAACAAAAACCAAACAAAAAAATTGACAAATTTCAAGAATCCAAAAACATTAAAAAATCAGAAAATCAAAAATATGTTACTAATAGTTTTCTTGGTAGGTGATGCGTTGGGAAGTGATATTATCAAGTGATAACAGGCAATCTGAATCTGCGTAACGTATCAAAATTAAATTGTATATGCTTTGTGTTCGATGCGCTGGTAGGCAAGAAAGTTTTTAAATGGACTTGACTAGGAAGAATTGAACTTAAGGAATTCAAGGACTTGACGAATCTTGAACTAGTTAGATCCGTTTAGCCTGACAATATGACGCTCGGATAGGTTGAGCAGGGAGATATACATGGGAATCTACTAGTCACATTAAAAGAACCCGTATCTAGAACTGTGGATTAACTTTTCTTCGATGTGCGGATTCTATCCTTAATTTTTGTATTGATGGGGGTGACTGGGGAATTCCGATAAATTAGGTCTGTAGAAGGTTATTTTCTTTCTTTCTATCTGTTAGTCATATGTTGCCTCCTCTGTATGATCGAAAGATCCGACCTGGACTTTAACATATGCAACTCTATCTCTCTGCATCTTCTCTCTATGTAATTCTTTCTGTCTGTTAGCCATATACTGTCTCCTTTGCATGAACTACAATCCGACCTAGTACACGGTAAATGCATCATTCTTCTTCTAAATCCCTGTAACACTTCAGTTAGTCATATGTTTCATCATCTGCGTGATTAGAAGAGATCTGACCTGGGTGTATGGCAGATGCATTCTAAATCTATCTTCTCTCTCAATAATTGTCTGCTCACCCGATGTAAGGAGTATTCTGGAAGTCGTTGATTGCTGGAGCATATCAGGAAGCGGGAAACATGTTCTAGTACAATTAAAATTGAACACTTACTGATTGTCTGTAGATCTCGCTGCTCAATTTAGGTGGACAACAATATCCCTGGTCGTCGTCAGCTAAATGGTCCCTAGAAATTTTATCTAAGAATATAGAATCAAAAATGTCTTGTCTTTATTAGTTTGTCCAAAATTTTATCATAATTTTTTGTGTTTAAGTGGATCACAATACCAACGGTCGACCAGACATAGACATGAAGGTAAATGTACCGACAAACAGACTAAGGTTGTCTAACAGCATTGATTCCTGCGTCACAAAATTATATTCAATGTTTGTTGAGATAAGTTTATTTTATTTTATTTTATTTTATTTTATTTATTTTTATTTTATTTTATTTTGTAATTGTCAAAATTTAAAATTTTAGAAATTATTTTATTTTATTTTATTTCTATTTATTTTATTTTTATTTAATTTTAATTTTAATGTTTAAAATCCTCAAAAGATTATATTTTTATTTTTATTTAAAAAAAATTATTTTGAATCTGGACTGTGCCTTGTACTGTGTGGAAAACAGGTAAAATCGTCAAGGGTATTTAAAGGGAGTTTACAACCGGAACCTCCTCCACTTGTCACTTTTCCTCTTTCCGGCCGCAAACTCTCTCCATCCTCTCTCCTCTCGAAAAAAATTTCTCTCGTTTTGTGAAATCGTTTAGTCCATCTCAAAGGTACATCAAAATCGACCGTGAGAATATGTTTTATTCATCAAATCGATGGATTTTAGGGCCAAAATCGAACAAAAAAGGACCTGTCGGCGTTTACAGTCGAAGCTTACAGCCAGGAGTTTACGGCCGTAAACCCAAAGTTTACTGTAAACTCCTTTTCGTCAAAATTATTTTTGGGGCCAAATTAAGTTGATTAAATAAGAGAACCATGAAACTTTAACTTCTTTAATATATTTGTTTTCTCACTTGGTTCGTTTTTAGTGCAGATCAAATGGCTAACTTTAGATTCGCAGACATGCACAACTTGGCCATCGTACTAGCAGATCCCCTAGTTGCACATGGAGAATTCAGGTCGATGATCCACGGGCTGAGAGAATGCTGCCTAGCTTCTGCTATCACTATGAATACCGTGGTCGATCAGAACATTATAAGAGAATTTTGGCAGACTGCTAAGATGAAGAGAGATGACGATGGAGCAGTTACTGTTGATGCAATTGTTAAAGGATGCAAAATTGTGATAATTGAGCAATTCATTAGAGAAGCGTTGCTAATTAATGATCAACCTAGTTTTCCTACTGAGATCAGGATTGAAGATGCCCAGAAGATTCTCAAGAAGATGGGGTATGAAGGCAACTCTCCTCCCACTGTGAAGAAGCTTCTGCCACCGTATTGGAGATTCTTAGCTCATGTATTTGTGAGCTGCATTTCTGGGAGAAGGTTTGGGGCTGATGAGATTTCACCAAGGAACACTGGAGCCATCGCTTCACTTGCTGTAGGAATAAAATTCAACTTCTCAAGATTTATCTTGGACGAGTTCGTCGTGAACATCAATGCTATAACCCGGGATACTTTCTTGATGTATCCCAGGTTCATTCAATTGTTCATCAACAGTCAATTTCCTGAGATGGTCAAGGAGGGAGAAAACCTAGACATGAAGTCATTAGGTCCTCACACTGTTGGTCTTATCAAGCCGAATTGCAAGGGAAAGGTCGTTTACCAAGGATTGTATCCGCTTGTGAAGTTCGGAAGATTTGCTGAGCTAAATGAGGCATCCGAGTCTCATGGATCCTCTGATAAAGTATCCCCTGAGCCTACTTCCTCAGAAAGAGTGATTTCAGAAGAGGATGTGATCGCTGTGTCAGACCAAGAAGAAAGAGAAGAGGCAGTTTCTCCAAATGTTTCTGTAGCAGAGGAACATGATCCGACATTAGTTCAAGTTCAAATTGATTATAACGTAGGGTATTCAAAGAGTGTGACTGAGACTGATCTATATGAATACCTTGATCTTTCAGGATTAGATAAGGATGAAATTCCATCAAACTTTGGAAGTAATGAAGATTTTTTGTCAAATGCCAATCTCAACTCGCTACTTGACAATGTCAATGATGTTGCTCATCCAGCAACGAAGATACGGGACTCCGATGTTTCTGTAGCGGAGGAACATGATCTGACACCAGTTCAAGTTCAAAGTGATTATAACGAAGGGTATTCAAAGACTGTGACTGAGATTGGTCTATATGAAGACCTTGATCTTTCGGGATTAGATAAGGATGACATTCCATCAAACTTTGGAAGTAATGAAGTTTTTTTTTATCAAATGTCAATCTCAACTCGCTACTTGACAATGTTAATGATGTTGCTCATCCAGCAACGAAGATACGGGACTCCGATGACGTTCTCGAGTCAACGCCACTTACTACCGAACAAGTGGTTGATACGACAACTCCTATGTTGACAGTGTCAGGGATTCCTCCCCTTGATATAGTTTCACCTACCATGGAACCACTTCAGAGTGATGATGCAACAATCTAGACCTCACAACCGCCTTCAAAAAGAAGAAGACGTGATCCCTGACAAGGACTTTTGGATTCTGATTTATTTCAAGGCCTCCCAATTACACCAACTATCACTCCTGCCATTGTCTCATCAGAACCTTTCAGTGAAGGTCCTAGCACCACTTTTGAGGCTGGTGGATCTACTGCTCAAGCAGGATTTTCTCCTCCTAGGCAAGATCATGATGCTGCCTCTATACGGCTCGCCATGCATCTAGCTCAGGAACAAAGCTCAATGCCTTCTCCAAGAGTTAAAGGAATTTCTTTTAGAGAAGGTCATTCAGGAGAAGATAATCCAGCCATTAATGAGCTTCAGAAGAAAGTGAATGTGCTTGATGAAAAGAACATTGAGCTCAATATCCAAGTTAATGATCTTTTGAGTGAACATGTCAAGCTGAAGATTAAAGTTTCTGATCTTGAAAAGGATAAAACTTTGAAGACTAAGTAGATTTCTGACCTCCAAGAGCACTTTAATCTCCTCACTTCAAGTTACTTTGATTTGAAGAAAAAGCTAGAAGAGGAACTTGGTGACAAGTTCAAGTTATCTGCTGATGAGTCAAGGATCAATCTGCACATCCAAGCTCACCCCATTGTTACATCTGCTGAAACATCACGTGTTGTTGATAAATTTGAGGAAGATCTAGCTCAAGCTCCGAGTGTTGTGGCATTAAAATGTGCCAAACTGGCCGAATCTGCTGAGAAAGGTTAATATTTGTTTAAAAGGAGCTCAGATCAGAATGCTCCTGCGGACCAGCCCACCATCACCTTCACAGATCTTGGAGACAATCACTTTAAAATGTATATGGTGATAGGTCAAGTAGGGGAGTAAACAAGCCGATCTGAGCTCAAGCCTGACCAAGCTCGAGCTCGGCTCGTTTAATTTAGAGGAAGCTCGAGCTCGATCTCGAGCTCAATTCGAGCCTTAAAATGAATCTCAAGCTCGGCTCGTGAACAATTTAGTGGGCTCACGATCCTAATCTAGCCTAAACGATCCTCTATGTATATATATATATATATATATATATATGTGTGTGTGTGTGTGTGTGTGTGTGTGTACATGTATGTATGTATGTACGTACGAACGTGTGACAACCCGATATTTCAATTCTATGTAATGATCTAAAAAGTCAAGTATTGTAACCACTTTTGATATAATGAAATTAAATTCGAAAATAAAATGTCCAAAAGTCTCTAATTGATTCCCGACTATGTTAGATATCATTAAACCGTGATCATACGTAAAAAGAACGCCCAAATCTGACTTCGTATAAGGAAGTTATGATTTTTCCAAGTTCGGCTTAGCGACAGACAGCTAAAAACTCGAAACAGAGATCGAACGACTTTTGACCGGAATGACCTAAATGAGAATCGACGGTCTCGACAATGGCTTTTCAACGGTAAAAAGTCTGGCAAAAACAGACGTCGGATAATGAAGTTATGAATTTGTAACGAAATTTTCTTACCGCGAACTTTTAATAATAAATAATAAAAATAATTTCAAAATTTTCTGACGGATTCTAAACGAAAGTTGTAGAGCGTAGTCTCACCTATGCGTGGATATAAAGAACGTCGAAAACGGAGTTCGTATGAGAAGATATGAATTTTTGAAGTTTATTAAATAATAAATTTATAAATTTTAAATAAAAAATCGGTATTATCCGAAGGAGGAGTCACCAGGCCGATCCGAGTTACGCCCAGCGTACTCGAGGACTAGGCCTCGGATCGTCCACGTCGCCCCTATGCGAGGCTATGCCCCGTCCCATCCGAAGTTCTGAAGCAGTCGAGGATGCGGTCACGCATGACGCACGCGTACGCCCAGCGTACCGAGGCGGCTCCCAGCCCCTATAAAAGGGATGCGAGGGTTCCGAAGAAAAGGCCCAATTCCTCTCATCTTTCTTGCATTTTTGCCTTCTTTTCCGTGCACGTGATATCCCGAAGCCCCGGTTTCTTCGCTCAAGTCCCGAAGGTCGTTTGTGCTCCCGAGATTCCCGAGAATCCCGAGAAAATCCGCTTTCTCGAATCGAAGTTCTGCGCAGTTTTCATCTCGCCTTCTTCGATCTTTCAAGTGAGTTCGTACCCCTATAATCCACACTTTTAATTGTTTTATAAATACTTTTATATGATTTTAAAGGGGGAATACAAGTAAAACACACGATTATTATCATGTGTTATATAAAGTTTCATTATACACTTTTTATGAATGGAATCATGATTTATAACTATTATAGAGAAACTTTCATATGCAAAATATATCCTGATAACATCTTGTCTTTTGAAGTGAAAAATGTTGTTATATATATATATATATATATATATATATATATATATATATATATATATATATATATGTATGTATAAGTCAAACACCCTGCTTGTACTGTATGTATATGTGTCCATTTTTGGCACTACAAAAGTTATACTTTCATAACAAGTGAGCATTTCATTAGGGTTTACTATACAAACAAGACACACTTTTAGAAAACTATAATAGGTATAGTTTTACGAGAACATCACGAACTTTTACATACTAGAAACACTATTTCAAAGAGATATATTCATATACATTAAGAAACAAACATTTTCATATGTAAATCTGTTTTATACTAAATTTTTGTGAGACATTAAACTTCACGTACGTTCGAGTACACATTTCAAGTCCTGTATTATATACCAAAATCCCTTGGAGGGGGAGCATGGTGTTTGTGTATAGATCTATACGGGATTGACAACCCCACGCCCTGACTGTTAGCTACAGTACACCATTTGGGGTGACAAACGTCAGACCATTCCAACGCCTGAAGAACGTTGTGTATAGACAAATCACGTCAATAGCATGGTTATAAAACTCACATGGAGTATTAAAAACACATCGATTTACGAGGTTTTTCAGACGTCTTGGCGACTTTACACATACATAAATTAACTACTTTAGGTATGAAAAACATTATTGTGTTACAGTTTTGGAACTTCTAAACTGCCACCCACATATGGAAAAACATAAATTTTCTAGAAACAAACATTGGTCTTGATAGAAGGCTACATTTATACTAGTAGAAAATATGGGATTTTCTAGGAAGAAACAAACAAAAACAAAACATTTCATTTTAGTTCATACAAACATTGTCATTTAATACTTATGAAACTCACCAGCTTAAATGCTGATCTACTCTTTCAAAACTACTTGTATGTCCCATGGATTCATTAAATATTGGTAACAAACAACTTTTGAAGAAGGGACGCTGCGACGCCAGTTTAAATTCATATTTTGACATCATATTGTAATTGGTTTTGAACATGTATCTTTCAAAAATGTAAACTTTCAAATTATATATATGATGGTTATGTTGCTTTATTTACTTTGTATTCAATTATTACGGTACTAGATGAAGTCATCCGCCCCCGAACGTTTCCTCCGTTCCGGTTTGGGGGTGTGACAAATTGGTATCAGAGCATTGTTTATAGTGAACTAAGTATATCGGACCACATAAGATATACAAACTATAAACGCATAAGGGACTAATACCCTCTAACAAAATAATTTTTTTGTTTTACGCCTAAGCCGCGTTTCATTTAACTTAAATTGTTAGTTCATTTAAGTACAAATACATACATACAACAACTTATTTTCATGATTATAACTATACAAGAAGTATTTAGACAAGTTGGACACTACGATTAAGACTCAATATATGTAATCAGATTTGGGCCAAATATAGCGTGATCAACTATATTTTTCCGAGATCAGACCAATGTATATCGAGGAATGCTCGTAGTGAGCAACAAGTCAAAACTTACCAAAACATCACAAGAATCAAACATACGAATTTAAATACTATAGGAGTATTTGGTACATAAAATAGTTTAACATACATGTTTAGTCTTACATGTTCCAAATTTTGTTCAATTCTTATAACCTTATTCTCGTATAGTCAAATGGCTGGATTTCATCACCCCGGCCACCCCTGCTATCCCAACCAAGGCAACGGGCGATGGATCGAAGAGGATCCCGAGGAGGACGAAGAACCCATAGAATTGGATGAAGAGGAGGACTCCGGTACCGACTCAGAGCCGGAAGTAATCAACCCACCACCCGCACAACCTCTTGTCTTCGTGAGAAACTTTCAAGGACCGACTCCCGTTTGGGGAAGTCACCTCCACCATTGGAGCCAACAACAAAGTCTACGCCCTCCCTATGGTATGTGTCGAGACTTCTACGATGTCCGCGGCGGGGGTTCAGCCGATCGAGCACTCCCAGTCATAGTGGGCAAACTAGCCAACCAGTCCTACCAATCTGGAGTTCAAGCTAGCCGGATTCGAGAAGTCAACGTGCAAGTACAGGTTCACACTTCCGACATCCGTAGGCTGGACAGAGCTCAAGACAATGCCCAACTCCAAACCGAAGCATTCCAAGCGCAAATGATTGCAGCCGTCTCCGAATTGAGGGAACAACAAGCCGCCTTTGATAGGCGTCTTATGGAATCAAAGCAATCAGATGTGGAGTCAAGCTCCAAGCGCAACCTACGTCCCAAGTAGTGCTTGCCAAAATCCCAAATTTTGTTATAAGTTAGGACCTCGGCTAAAAGTTTTATTTTTCTTAAACTTTGTAACCGAAGACCCTTATGGGGGTCAAATTTTCGTGATCATTGTATCAACTATTATATTAATATAATTGGCACAATATTATTACTACATTGAGTATTTCATTCAATCCTTCAAATATTAGGGAGAAACCATACGCTTGTTTCATATATTCGGATTTACGAATAACTTCCATTCTTTTATCTTTGAAACTCATACTATCATCTGTTGTTGATCTATAGCGATTTAGTTCATGAGGCACATTCATTTTCTATGCTATGGAATTCTTATCTTTATCTTCTCAACCTGTAGTTGAAGGATGCCTCCGCGTAGAAACCCGAGACGAAACAACGGTGGGGAAGCACTGATACCACCAGCGCCTCCACCTCCTCAAGTTGATGCTGCCATGTTCCAAGCAGTAGTCACAACAGCTGTGGCGGCTGCCATGTCACAAATCAATACCCCTGTTACTACTGGTTCGAGAATTGACACACTTCCTTCCAACCATGGCGATAGTCATGGGTAAACCCGAGAGTGAACCTATAAAGACTTTACGAATGCCAAACCCCGGATGTTTAATGGAGCTGGTGGTGTGATGATTTTGAGGCAGTGGATCGAAAGGACAAAATCAGTCTTTGAAATCTGCTCCTGTCCCGAGCACAGCAAAGTCAAGTTTGCAACTTACACGCTTACTGATAGAGCTTTAACTTGGTGTAATGGCCACATTAAGGTACTTACTCTAATAGTGGCGAAGTCAATAAGCTGGGAGAGCTTAAAAATCATGATGATGAGAGTACTGTCCACGAGGAGAGATTCAAAAACTCGAGCACGAACTCTGGACTCTTGGAATGATTGGTACCGACATAGCAACTTATACCAACATATTCTGCGATCTGACAATCCTTTGCCCATATATTATTGGTCCTGAGGGCAAGAAAATAGAGAGATGTATTTGGGAACTGTCGCCCCATTTTTGATCTAAAAAGTCAAGTATTGTAACCATTTTTGATATAATGAAATTAACTTCGAAAATAAAATGTCCAAAAGTCTCTAATTGATTCCCTACAATGATAGATATCATTAAACCGTGATCATACGTAAAAAGAACGCCCAAATCTGACTTCGTATAAGGAAGTTATGATTTTTCCAAGTTCGGCTTAGCGACAGACAGCTAAAAACTCGAAACAGAGATCGAACGACTTTTGACCGAAATGACCTAAATGAAAATCGAAGGTCACGACAATGGTTTTTCAATGGTAAAAAGTCTGGCAAAAACAGACGTCGGATAATGAAGTTATGAATTTGTAACAAAATTTTCTTACCGCGACCTTTTAATAATAAATAATAAAAATAATTTCAAAATTTTCTGACGGATTCTAAACGAAAGTTGTAGAGCGTAGTCTCACCTACGCGTGGATATAAATAACGTCGAAAACGGAGTTCGTATGAGAAGATATGAATTTTTGAAGTTTATTAAATAATAAATTTATAAATTTTAAATAAAAAATCGGTATTATCCGAAGGAGGAGTCACCAGGCCGATCCGAGTTACGCTCAACGTACACTCGTACGCCTAGCGTACTTGAAGACTAGGCCTCGGATCGTCCATGTCGCCCCTATACGAGGCTATGCCCCGTCCCATCCGAAGTTCCGAAGCAGTCGAGGATGCGGTCACGCATGACGCACGCGTACGCCTAGCGTACCGACGCGGTTCCCAGCCCCTATAAACGGGATGCGAGGGTTCCTCTCATCTTTCTTGCCTTTTTGACTCGTTTTCCGTGCATGGGATATCCCGAAGCCCCGATTTCCTCGCTCAAGTCCCGAAGGTCGTTTGTGCTCCCGAGATTCCCGAGAATCCCGAGAAAATCCGATTTCTCGAGTCGAAGTTCTGCGCAGTTTTCATCTCGTCTTCTTCGATCTTTCAAGTGAGTTCATACCCCTATAATCCACACTTTTAAATGTTTTATAAATACTTTTATATGATTTTAAGGGGGGAATACAAGTTAAACAAACGATTATTATCGTGTGTTATATAATGTTTCATTATACACTTTTTATCAATGGAATCATATCTGATTTATAACTATTATAGAGAAACTTTCATATGCAAAATATATCACGATAACATCTTGGCTTTTGAAATGAAAAATGTTGTTATATATATATATATATATATATATATATATATATATATATATATATATATATATATATATATATATATATATATAAGTCAAACACCCTACTTGTACTGTATGTATATGTGTCCATTTTTGGCACTATAAAAGTTATACTTTCATAACAAGTGAGAATTTCACTAGGGTTTACTATACAAACGAGACACACTTTTAGAAAACTATAATAGGTATAGTTTTACGAGAACAACAAGAACTTTTACATACTCGAAACACTATTTCAAAGAGATACATTCATATACAATAACAAACGAACCTTTTCATACGTAAATCTATTTTATACTAAATTTTTGTGAGACATTAAACTTCACGTACGTTTGAGTACACATTTCAAGTCCTGTATTATATACCAAAATCCCTTGGAGGGGGAGCATGGTGTTTGTGTATAGATCTATACGGCATTGACAACCCTGCGCCCTGACTGTTAACTACAGTACACCATTTAGGGTGACAAACGTCAGAACATTCCAACGCCTGAAGAACGTTGTGTATAGGCAAATCCAGTCAATAACATGGTTATAAAACTCGCATGGAGTATTAAAAGCACATTGATTTAAGGGGTTTTTCAGACGTCTTGGTGACTTTACACATACATAAATTAACTACTTTAGGCATGAAAAACATTATTGTGTTAGAGTTTTGGAACTTCTAAACTGCCACCCACATACGGAAAAACATAAATTTTCTAGAAACAAACATTGGTCTTGATAGAAGGCTACATTTATACTAGTAGAAATTATGGGATTTTCTAGGAAGAAACAAACAAAAACAAAACATTTCATTTTAGTTCATACAAACATTGTCATTTAATACTTATGAAACTCACTAGCTTAAATGCTGATCTGCTCTTCCAAAACTACTTGTATGCCCCAGGGATTCAGTAATTATAGGTAACAAACAACTTTTAAAGAAGGGACGCTGCGATGCCAATTTAAATTCATATTTTGACATCATATTGTAAGTGGTTTTGAACATGTATCTTTCAACAATGTAAACTTTCAATTATATATATGATGGTTATGTTGCTTTCTTTACTATGTATTCAATTGTTACGGTACTACATGAAGTCGTCCACCCCCGAACGTTTCCACCGTTCCGGTTTGGGGTTGTGACACCTTGTGTTGGGCTTGTCACTTGCACTTGAGAGTTGGGCCTCGGGAGAGCCCATTCATTATTGGGTCTTGGTGGCCCCAATGAGTTTTAGGTTATTGATGGGCTAGTTAATGGACTACCTTTAGACCTAAAGAGTGAGACGTCACCTTCTGTGACAAGAATTGCGATGTCCTTGTTTCTTGGGAGAAGCAAAAGAGATATCATGCTTCTGGTTTCAGAGTTGGAGGTAAACCCTGTGCGGTAGCATAGGGTTGCAACCTTTTCACCAAAGTATTTGGGTAGTATGTTTGCTGCAAGGTATTTCTCATACCATGAGAGAGTCCGTGGGACTAAGATGGGAGAGAATTAGGAGGTGCCTGATTGAGGGAGGCATACTTTTAGCAGCAGTTCCAGGTGATTAAGAGGAGAATATCAGGGCGATGGCCCTCATTGTCCATGTTGTGTATCAACTGTGAGAGTGAGGTCTCTTGCTTTTATGATGATTTCTGCCATGGGAGGCTGGTCGAGGAATTAGAGACGAGGTGCGCGATAGTTCATTATTTCCAGATTGAGAGTCAGGACTAATTCGGAATAGATGGGGTATCCGACGGTGTGTTGGTCTGAGGTTTGGAGATGACTAGAGGCAGTCACGTTGGGTGGATTCTGAGATTTTTGTTTGAGTTATGTGATATTTGGAGTTGATTGGTTTCCATCGAGAAGACCATTGAAGCGATTACGTGGTACGTTCCAAGAGTCAAGTGTGATATACCTGGTGAAACAATCTGTGGAGTAGATTGTTGGTATGCCAATTGGTGATGGTTCAAACCCTGAATGGGGGAGAACTGGATATTCTATTTAGAGGATCAGCGATCTGCTCAAGTGTGGTAAGAGAACTGGTTATGGAGATCTGCGGTGCAGACACATGAGACCTGGGTTATTGGTGGATGAGGCAAGCTGCAAGGTGAGATGATGTATGTGTGTGTGCTTAAGAAAGGATGAGTGAATCCATGACAGGTGGCTGTTGGTCAGAGAATTTATTTTGGACAGGGATTTTTCGGATTTGCAAATGTTGAGTTTGAGGCGGTTGGGTCGCTGAGTTCAGGGTGCAATAGTTGAGATTTTCGGGTATAGGTATAGATTGTGATCTATACTCTAGGAGGGGCAGCAGTTTATTTGTCAACCAATTTCAGAGTCGGTATGATTAATTTTGTATGGGTGGTGATCAGTAGAGGATGGAGTGTCGGATTTTCGTCATTGTGTTTTCAGACATTGACGATTCCTTCGTGTTTTAATTTGTGAGATGGGAGTATTTCGAGGTTTCGAGTTGTGTGAGTGGAAGATCAGTGGTTGAGGCAAGACATTGTGAGTTGTTGTGATGGTGTACCGAGGTACCCGAGTATGATGTCCTAAATCTTTGGTCATGTTGAGACTTGAGTTGCGAGATGGCGAGGGGAGTACCGAGTGATTTTTGTTCCATTGGGAACCCATTAGTTAATTTTCGCCGGGGTGGGACTGTCTAAGGGTGTCTCTATGCTGAGAAAAGTTCCTTGCCTATGAGAACTTACATAAAGAGCGGTGGTGTATAAGTTGAGTGGGTGTAAGCACCTATCTATGTTGAGCTGTGGAGCATGAATTGGTAAAATCAATGTAGTGATGACTTGATGATGAGATTATGGGGTGATAAGAGAGAAAGTGGATCCGAGTGGCAGTAATCGCTTGTGATTATCAGGAAAACCCATGGAGTGAGCCCATGGTGAGTTAGTAAGCGAGAGGGTGTTGTAAGACTACGGGGAGCTCTAGCATCCATGAGTAAGTGGGAGAGGGTATCATGGTACTGCGGGCAGCCGTAGTATTCGTTAGCCAGTGAGAGCGTGTCGTGGTACTGTGGGGAGTCGTAGTACTCACTAGTAAGCGAGAGAGTGTCGTAGTACTGCGGGGAGCCGTAGTATTGACTGGTTAGAGAGAGTGTTGTGATACTGCGGGGAGTCATAGCATTCACGAGTCAGTGAGAGGGTGTCGTGAGTCTATGGGGATCCATAACATTCATGAGTCAATAAAGGAGTGTCTTAAGACTACCGGGAGGGGGGGGGGGCGTAGCACTTAATAGTTGATAAAAGTGAATATTGTTCTGTGGGGAGCTGAAGTATTCACTAGTCAGAGTATGATGCAGAGGAGTTCTTAGGCTTGGGTAGCCCTACCACTTGAATCTTCGGGAACCTGGTTGCCGGACCAGGGGAGATATTAGGGTCTTCATGACGGTTGAAAATTGTTATATCCCGAGTTGAGGAGGGCTATCGTAATCGGAAATTGAAGAGATGGTGTGTGCTTAAATTCGTGAATCGCGGGTATGGGTTGAGTAACAGATTGGAAATGAGTGGTTCCAATTTTGCTGTTGAATCAAACACTCAAGTTGAGTTTGGGACAATTCATGTATTTAGTAGGCGAGATGAGGTTCTGGATTCGTAGATGGGTTTCATTTTGAGGGGTATTGATCTCCATCTAATGTCTTAGACTAGGGTGGGACAGTTCGTTGGTATGGGAAGAACCGCAAGAGGCATGGAACTAATGAGTAGTAGATGACAGAATTCGGAGGTGATGCAACTTCAATTGAGATTGTAGTATTCGCTTGGGATTAAGCGAACTTCGTGACTTGTGTGTCACAATGGGCCGAGATAGTTATTGTGAGAAGGAAGCCAGTGAGACATTTTTGGGATGCAATGGGTAACCTTTGGAGGTTCAACTATTGGGTCGGGAGCTGACCTGGTGCTCAGTGTTGTAGGGGATATTTGAGAGGAAGCTGGGGCTTATGTCTATAGATGTAAGAAGATACTTCCAAGTGAGCGTGATCATTTTCTTGGGTATGAGGAAAAAGTTTTGAGGTTCATTCTTTCATATGAGTTCTGATAGTTGCTCAGGCGGTGGGTCCTTGGTGGGATGTGACCTTTTAGTTTATTTTGAGTTACGACTGGGATCGATAAGAGAATCAGAATTGGTAGAGTGTTCTTCGAGTCTGTTATTCAATGAGAGATTAACATGATGATATTTTGTGAGGGTGGTCTAGCAGGGAGACAGCCCATTAGAGTTTTCAAGTTCTAAAGAGACAGATCGAGTAACACAGCGGCAGAAGGGTCTGTCCTTCTTTAGGGTCGGGGGTTCCTGTTGGGTTCATGTGTCTTTGGAAGAAATTCTTGTATGATATAAGGTCCTTTTGGTGGTTCTTATCGGGTTATTGGGTACGATTTATGTGATGATAAGGAGCGATTTCAAGGGCGAAATCTAATTCAAGTAGGGGAGAATTGTAACATCCTATTTCAGATCATCCATGATTAGGGTCCGTGGGCTGCAACCCGGGCGTGAGGAAGCCTCGGGCTGCGAAGAGTTGCTAGAAGCATAAGGCCTCTCATCACCTTTCCTTGGATATGGGGTTCATTGGAAATGGAGTTATATCGAGGAATCTATGGAAGTTTGAAGCTTTGACAAGATAGGTCCCTTATTTGAGAAAGGTGGCAACTGAGTACGATGGGCGTATGTCTGTGTATTCTTAGCGTACATGTGCATGAATTTTAAGCGGATCCACCTAGTACGCATGGCATACCAGAGGGTACGCTGGGCGTACTAGGCACATAGTGAAAACCCTAAATGAGGGGGTGTCCCTATATATAAAAAAAGATGGCCTCATTCGTGGCCACCATCCTCAGACAATCAACCCTTTTAAATCCTAATCCCCACTCTTGAGCTTGTGTGTGTCCATTTGAGATCATTTAAGTGATTTTGTGTGTTCTTGGAGTGAAGAAGGAGATTTGAAGCAGAAGGAGTGGGAGTCCAGACTATAGATCTAAGCATATACGTGCTGGGAGCTTCATTTGGAGGTATAAAGCTCAAAGCTTTCTCACTCTTTTGTTTTGTGCATCATGTTAGACCATTTTAGGGTTTTGGTCCCAAAGTTGCATGCTTTATGAGAAAATGAGCTATAGAGATTATGAGCAACTCTTTTCCGTGTCTTTAGGAGTATAGTGTCATAAAAATCGAGACTTGGACGTTTGAATCAACCTATGCATGAGATATGAGTATTTTGAGATAAGAGAATGAGAGTTTTGGGTGTTTGCTACTTTTATCAGCAATGCAAAGGCTTAAAGTCAAAGACTTAATGGAGTAAGAGCCTCTAGGGAGTCCAGATCTGTGATATGAGTTAAGGTGTTAATGGGTTAAGACCATGAAAGTGAGAAAAGCCATACTGGACGTACGTCGAGTATACTCCTAGTACGCCCTGCATACTGGGTTGGTGTCCCTGATCAGATTTTGTGCATGCTTCTATACGTTGAGCGTACCAAGGGAGGTACGCCCAGTGTAACCTCGCTGTAGTATTTTGGGCTAAAACTTATTTTGGGCCTCATGGGTTGGGCGTGGATCTTTGGTCTTGTGTACTAGAGATTCTAAGTAGAGAAATATTATATATATATATATATATATATGCCTTGGGCCCTTGTGTTGGGCTTGTTACTTCGACTTGAGAGTTGGGCCTCGGGAGAGCCCACTCATTATCGGGCCCTTGTGGGCACAATGAGTTTTAGGCTGTTGATGGACAAGTTAGTGGACTACCTTTTGACCTAAATAGTGAGGATTTGGACTTTGATCTTAATTGGGTAATGTTGGATTTCGGTCCAGTGTTAGAGGCCGGTGCAGCAGTAGCATCTATAGGAGCTTTTCATTAGCTGAGGTGAGTCTTCTCAGTATACTTTACCTAGAGTGGTAACCTTTGTGTGACCGGAGGGTCTCATGTGCTTATATTGAGTATTGTGATATCTTGCATTATGTCTTTGTGATTTATGTTGTGTTATTCTGAGCTTACTGAGTTAAGACCGAAGGGTCCACCTGAGTTTTTGGATCGGAGGGTCCCACTGAGACACATTAACCGGAGGATATTATCTGAGTATAGCCATGAGAGGCTAATGAGATATGTCTTGTATTTTAGGGAACTCACTAAGCTTCATGCTTACCGTGTTATGTGATATGTGTTTCAGGTTCTTCTCGGGATTGTGGGAAGTAGCCGGTTTGATTGTACACACCATAGAAAGAGTTTCGTTTTGAGGATCCTAGATTACCAATCAAACAATTAAGGAGATACGTTTTGTAAATTAAATAAATGGGATTTTTGTGAAATGTGTTATGAGAATTATGTGATTTTAAAATGAATTTTTTTTTGAAAATTTACGGTGTTATATTTCTACTCTGATTATTATTGTTTTACCCTAATGTTTGAAGGATAAATTTTACTCTGATTGGCTTTAAAACAAGTGGTTGTATGGATATGATGGTTTAAAAATGACAATTTAATTGGTATTTTGGAGATGTTAAAATTTTGTAGATCCTTGGTTTGAGGGATTCGGGAACACTCTCGGTTGTGTTTGAACTCAAACAGGGGAATTGATAATGTTTTTGAAAGAAAATAAATTTTCTAAAAAGTTTTTTTCGAATAAAAAAGGTGTGATACGTGTACTAAGTCGAGCTTAAGTAAGTGATTCCCAAAATACCCATACATGATATTTTATATGTGTTATAGAATGTTTTAAAATGCTAGAAGTTAGTGTTGGATTAGTGTCTAAGTCATTAACTATAATTGGTATATACTTGACCCGATTGGCATACTCCATTTGGGTTCCATGGCATCGGAACAATTTAGATAGACTTTTGTGAGAAAATGATAATTATGATTTGTTAATATATTATAAGTTCTAATATATTAATATGAAATAATATTATTTAATTAGTATTGATCAAAAATTAATTTGGAATTAATTATGTGATCAAAAGGAGACTAATTAAATATATAGGGATTAATTGTGTAAATCATTCATTCTTATATATGTGGGTTTATGATCCATAGTTCTTCATTTTGGGCTAAACCCATGGAGGTTTTAACCCATGGAGCATGAAGAATATGGAAAGACTTGAGTTACATGATGTAACCCTAATAGCCACAATATATAAGAACCCCATGGCTCAAGCAATTGGCACTAGTGTGTGTACACATGAGAGGGCTAGCCAATTTGAGCATAGGAACCTTTTCTTTCAAGTTATTCCAAGATTTTGGTGATGTTGTTTGAACCATTTGAGGTGTCACACTTGAGGCACTAAGCTCTTAAGCTCCATGGAATCAAGCTACAACAAAGAGGTATGTAATTCTACTATAATTTATATTATATGTTCTTCATATGATGCTAGTTAGAACAATACCTTGGAAAATTGATATTTGCATGTATAATAGAGAAAACATAGATCCAAGGTATTTAGGGTTGTATGTGCACCATCGGATATTGTATTATACCAAAAACCCAACAGTGGTATCAGAACCATGGGTTGTTTTCTATTATATTTGATGCAAATGTTTGATTTTCAAAGTTGAAAACAAAAGGAAAAAAAACATGAAGTTTGTTAAATTTTAAGATAATTACTTGTTTTTTATGGAAAACTAATTATTTGTAAAATTTGAGTCATTTTACTACAAGAGTTGAATTAGTTCAATTTATTTAAAGATACAATGATATGATTTTTTTTAAGTTTGATCTAAATTTTTTAAGGAGTTATAAATTTTGTCATAAAATTTTGGAACTCAAAAGTTTTTTTTAAAAGTTATGATCTTAAGAGTTTTGAAACTTCCATAAGTTATGGATTATCAAAAGTTTTTTTTGTGTTACCTTGTTTTATGAGTTAATTTAGAATAATGAAAAAACTTTGTGTTAGTTGTTTTCAATCCAAATTAATCTACAAATAGTTCATAAAATTTGTTTTTGTAACATGTCCTCAAGTTATATTAAAAGACACCTTTATGATTCTTAAAACTCATAAATAATGCCTTGGGTTGCAAAATGAAGAGTCTTTTTCTCATAAATAGTTTTTATGAACTCCATAACTTGTCCTCAAGTTATGGATGTTCAAGAGTCTCTTAATTTAAGTGTCTAAAACTTTAATTAATCTCATAAGTTATGAAAATCAAAGAGTTTTGAATAGTTTCAAAACATGCCCTAATGTTTTGGAATTTGTAAAGATTTACTTATGAATGCTTTAATTCCAAATCAAGCCCTAGCATTTTAAAAGTTTACTTGAGTACATTTACATAGATACGTCTACATGAATACGTTTACATAGATACGTTTACATGAGTTCATTTACATAAATACGCTTACATGAGTACGTTTACACAGATACGCTTACATGAGTACGTCTACATAGATACGCTTACATGGATAAACTTACATGAGTATTTTGACATTGATACGCTTACATGAACACACTTACATTAATACGTTTAATAGATGCTACTACATTGAATCTGTTACAGGCGTTTCAGGATTTACCATTCCACACCCAAAGCTGTTAGCTACAGTAGGGAAAAGGAGCATCGACAGGTGTCCGAGGTTGTACTTTTTGGCGAGTTTCCACGTCGTGATTATCCTAATGAAAAAGGATACTTTTTAGTTATTATATTATTTCCTTCCTTTAATTCGTGACACATTCACATGAACGACGAGGTAGGATATATTAGATATAGATAAACTATTGTCCTTATTACGTTTATATTGTGACTCATACACATAAGCGATGAGGTATACTATAGTTTTATACTAATAGTTAAACAGGGAAAAACCATAAGATTTATAGTGATGTTTACTTTCAAAGAAATCAAGTCTTGGTAGAAGACTACTTTTATACAAATCAAAGTCACATTAATACTTATGAATTCACCTACTTTTTTGGCTGATACTCGCTTTCAAAATAACTTGTATTCTCAGGTCACACATAGACATGTACGACGACCAGGTTTTGTGAAGACGGAGTAGTTCAGACTCGTCTTTTGTTTTGATTATTCTTTATGTTGTTGTATACTATGAAAGAACACACTTGTAATTAAAATTATACTATTAATGCAATGGATGATGTTGTTTCTTGTTTACTAATTTGCATTGTTGTGATACTTTACATGACGTCCTCCGCCCCATAACGTTTCCGCCGTTCTTGGTTTTGGGGTGTGACAGATTGGTATCAGAGCACTGTTTATAGTGAATTAAGTATATAAACCTATAAAAGATATACTAACTATAAATACAATGGGATTAAAAATACTCTGACCAAAAGTTTATATGTTAAATAATAAAATATTTTATTGAGTATACGTACCTGCATTCATACTAAAATCTGTGTCACAAGGACAAGAACAAAAGTATTACGATTGTTGAATATCAGAGGTAAGCTCGGGGATGTATGGTCAGTCTTGGGAGTGGCATAGCCTGATCAACTATGCTGGTCCGGGGAGTGATTAGCATATGCTCAAGAATGGTTGTGATATGGCAACAAGTCTAAAAACTTACCAACACTACCACAATGAAATACCGTAGGGGTATTTGGTGTTACTATAAGTACTTTATACTTGAGAACTAAAGAAAAGAGGACCTTCATTACTAGCTCGATACTTGCTAAGTGGATACATTAAGGTTATATGTAACTAGGATGATATAGACTTAGAATCTGTGAAATTTTGCTTTACCCCTGTTCCTCGTGAATTTGGAGTTAAGGTCACTTATTCGAAGGCCTATCCTGTTTGATTACATATAATTGGTATGCACTTTACAAATAGTGATGTAACTATTAAAGATCTTCTTATAATTATCTAGATAGTTCGTCTAAATAACTACTTCTTGACCCCAATTCTCGTGTAGATAACATGGCTGGACTCCATCCCCACGGCAACCTGTACCTTCCGAATGAAGGCAATGCTGGGTGGGTTGGAGAAGAAGCAGAGAATGATCACCATGATGAAGACCTTCTTGGGTAGAATGCTTGGAAACATGGAGCAAAGATCAAGATCAACCTATGCCGTTTAATGGAGACCAAAGCTTCTACAACGTAAATGAAGGGAGCTCAGTAGACATAGTTCTACCTATCCTGATCAGTAGAGTCGCCCGAAACGAAATTCAGGCTAGGGCAGCTCTACGACGTATCGCAGAAGTTGATACTAATGGAGGAATGCATATCCTTCGCACCAATCGCCTTGATCATACTCATGAGAGGTCTGAGAAAGACCATGAAACCTTGCTATAAGAACTAGCTGAAACTCGAGCCGAAGTCATAGAGCTCCGAGTACGTCAGAGGGTGTACGAAAGATACCTGCTCGATATGGAACGACAACTGGCTGAACTGAGAGTTCACCAGAGGGATGATCGTCACCAGTAGGAGATGATTTACTTTACTTCTTTTTTAAAGAACCGTGTTCCTATCTAGTCCTATGTGACATTTTTTTATGTAACTAACTGGTATTGTAAGTACTTTTAGTTAGGCCTTAAGCGTCTGAAACTTTTCTACTCCGGATATGATGTAAGACCCTCTACAAGGTCAATTTTCCCAAACTTGTTACATTTTAAACATCAATTGTTTTGGCAGTCGGCTAACTTCTGTGTCACTCTTTGTTCAAATACTTTCATTATACTTTCGTAGGAGTCTATCTGAAACCCACTCTAGTCAAGTTATTAGACTAGAGTAACTTAGCTCAGGAATCCTTCCCATTCCTCTTCCAAGGGTTGGATCATGTTATTCACCAACCAATGATACCCCGGTGTGAACGTTAAACGTCTTGAGACCATTCTACAGACATACTTCTACTCTGTATTAGCACTGCATAATAGGGATGTAGGTCAAACCTTCGCGAACATACTTCTATTCCGTACTAGGGCTGCATCATAGGGATGTAGGTCAAAACCCTTGAGAACATATTCTTACTCTTTACTTGAACGATCGAAGTACATCTAGGTTCAACCATACTCGCTCACGAATTCATTCTCTTTCCGTGTAACATAATCATGTCGTCACCCGGAAATAGTCAGCCGAACAATGAAACCCCTATCCTCCATATCGACGCCGCTACATTACAAGACGCGGTAATAGTTGCCATAACAGCTTTCCTTGCACACATCAAATCTGTCAAAGCGAACAAGGCTGACAAAGGAGTTGACAATTCAAATTGTAGTACCAATTCGGGAAACCAACAAGTGATAACAGTCACAGACCTATAAAGCCATAAAACAGAGAACAGGAAACGAAAGCACCAAGCCCAGAAGGAACACAAGCGATCCCAAAGACTTGCCATGAAACAACAACAAGTGATAGCCCCTGCATTCCCAGTACCGATCAGACCATACAAGGGAAAGTTACCAAACTGTGATAAGTGTAACTCTCATCATAATGGAGCTTGCCATGAAATGCAATGTTACAATTGCCTAAAAATAGGGCACCATGCTAGTAGCTATGGAGCACCGACACGACCCATCACTCAAGTCCCTGTCATCGGGACCAACCCTGAACCAAAAGGTGGTGGTAAAACCGGACCGTATAAGAGGAGAGTTTGAAAGTGGATGAATGAGGAGGGCACCCATGTGCACATAACTCTGGCTCGACACCTCACTCTGACCACCAATGCTAGTACTAGCCAGTCATGTCACCAATGCGGTGAGATAGGGAACTTAAAGAAGGATTGCCCAATAACAAAAAACTCTGGCGCATATGGCAGCATACTAAGGATCACTGCCGCAGGAGAGATTACACCGAACCCACATTAAAGTAATTAAGGTGTTTCATTGTAACAGACTTACAAACCGTTTTAAATTAGTGCATCTCGAGTCTTATCTTTTTCGGGGTCCCATCAGTAAAGGGACCCTTGTGCTGTGTATACTTGTTTTTTGTAGTATACCTTATTCGCGTCAATAGTCTTGTAGTAAATCTAAAGTACAGTAACTCTGTTAAAGGTTGCACTGTTGTGCTTTGTCTGTAATGCCTTTTGTTCAAATCTAATGTCTTTAGTTTCCATATGATTCCGACATTATCATACAACTTGAGTCAATTCGATCCTCGCAATACCAGTTTCGTGCGCACACCTCTTTCTCCGAAATTGTCTTTCTAGCAAAGCCATCATTCCAGAACACCGAAGTACTCATGCAATGAGTACCTCATGTTTCTTATCCTTTTCGAAGAAAACTCAACAAACCTCCCCGAAGTACCACTCGTACAGTACGTCAAGTTCAATCCAAAGATCCATACGGTTGATCTATCGCTAAAAAATGTATACATAGGGGTGGTATATAATCAAGGTTCTACAGGTTTAGAATGGATGATTCCACTTTGACTTCTTTTCCTCGTTGGAATGTGAGCTTAAAGAAGAATCAATTATTCGACTACCTTTTCAATCTTAATTATATACAACTCGTATACACAAGGCTGCGATTGATGAACCATGTATGAATTCTAATATAAACTTCAGGACGGAGACTGCCCAAGATCCGAATATCACCAGTTGCGAGTGTTAGTGAAGGATGTTCTGAGGAAAATCTTCCAAACTCGATACGGACACTATGAGTCTGTAGTGATACCCCTCAGATAGGACCAATATGTCCGTAGTATTCGTGAACTTAATGAATAGAGTAGACAATTCTTAGTAGGATCGGTTCGTCATTGTCCTTGTAAATGATTTACTTATCTACTCTTGTGGTAAGAAGGAAATCATAAAGAGCATCTACAACAAACCATGGAAACATTACGATCAGAGAAGCTTTACGCAAAGTTCTCTAAATACGAGTTTTAGAATGGAAGAGTCAAATTCCTAAGACACAGTATTAGTGATGTGGGAATTCTTGAGGACCCTCCCAAATATCAAAACCATTGAGAATTTGTCAACAATGAAGACGCTTATGGAATTCACCAAATTCTAGTTCTTGCTGACCTACCGTCGTAAGTTCATTCGGAACTCCTCGCGAAATTACAGAGCCTCTGACGACTTTGACTCAGAAGGGAGTGGCCCTTGACTGAGAAGAGAATCAAGAGGGAGAAACTTTGGAATCCCAAGTGAGACAAAATCCTTTTGGAAGCCTCACCTTGGGAAGGCTTGATACGCTTCAGAAAGCGTGGAGAGCTAAATCCAAGAGAGTTAGGACCTCCGACATTCTTACTCGAATCGGCCCTGTAACTCATAAACCAACCCTACATCGCGAAATCAGTGACGTACATTTCTCCCTTCATGTCTCGAACTTAAAAACATACCTTTCCGTCAGGACTCTCGTAATCCCACTCGTCGAGATCGAGATCAATGAAAGCCTCGCCTTTATGGGTGAACCATGGTGACCATGGACCAAGAGGTCATGCAAACAATTAAGAACCGGTTTCCATTAGTGAAGGTTCTTTGGAATGCCAACCAAGGACCCGAATTCACTTGGAAGCACGGGAAGAAAATCGATTTGGAAGTATCCCCACTACTTGTCTCTATTTTTCATGCCTACTCCATTACCTAAATCCTAATTTCGGTACGAAAGTCCTTCTAACTGGGGGATGATGTGGCAACCCGAAATTTCCTATTCTATACAACCCTTCGCTCCAATAGAAGCCAGATCAACTCCTGCTAAGTTTCAAGCTTTTGGAATAAGTTTGAGCATATTAGGATTAACACTTTAGGAGATATGAGGAGAGAGGATGCCCTAGAGTATTTTGTGCATCTTAAAATTTTCTAAACTCCAAGAGTTTGGATTTTACGGCTCAAATGATATTTTTGGACCAAAAACTCCACGGACTATATATATGGCACTTAGCCATTTTTAGTTCATTTCTTCCATTTCAACTAGAGAAAACCCGATTTATCTCCCAAGGATCTTCAACCGTTCGTCCCAAATTATAAGCACTTCAAACCTAGAGTGTATTTAAGTGTATTACATGCTTATATATCATTGAAAACACTCAAGAATCATAAAAAAAAGGAGTTTACGGCCGAAGATCTTCTTGGACCGTAAACCCTAATTTGGGTGCCAAAGTGCTCCCAACTCATTCCTTATGCTTAGAAATGAGTATGGAACCTTCGCTTGATGCGTTTAGCACATAAAAATCACCAAAATACCCCATTCATATGTGTTTACGGTTTGGGGATCTCCCAAAACCGTAAACACCCCAAAGTGTGATATGATGCACCATATTCGTTCCTTATGCCTAGAAACTACCCTAGACTTTTACCATGAAGTGTTTAAGACTTGAGAACATCAAAATACCATGGTCCATAGGAGTTTACGGCAGCAAAAACATGGAGAAATGGTCCATGGGCCTTAAACTCCATTTAGGAGTGAATTGTTGCCCTAATCACTTCCTAAGGCTTAGACTTGGAGTTAGGATGCTTCAGAATGACTTCTAGGACTTCAAATCAACAAATGGTCAAGGGATTATGAGCTTACGGCTGTAAAATCAAGTGTTTACGACCGTAAACTCAATGAGTTATGGTCATTAAAGAATAAACTCATGAAAGGGGTTCTTTTGAACCCTAAACTCAATGGCCTGGTCACACCACACTTACATGTACTCCTTAGCACTTATAACACTTATATAAAGTGTTTATCATGTCCTAGGATGTCTTAACTTTGTTAATTAGTTGTTTAAAGACTAATTGGATACATATATTTACTACTATATGTTAACTAGGATCCTTGTGTGTGTACAAGTCTTCACTTGGCACTTAGCATCCTACGGCAGTCAATTCATCCAAACCACCAACTATAGGTGAGTTCATACCCCTTGAATTAACTTTTAAAATGTTTCTAAATGTTTTTAAATGCTTTATAGGTGGGGGGAGGGGGGGGGGAATACAAGTTGAATCATGCTAGTTATTATATCAATCACATGTGATTAATAACTAACATGCAAATGGATTTACTATACGTTAACTGTTTTAACAAACGAATTTCTTCAAATGATTTTTATAAACGTTTTATATGTTTAAGACTCTTATTTCAAACGGTGTATTATACAATGTATGTTTCAATTCAAACTCTTTTACAATTATGTTTCAAACAAAGGTTTCTTTATACTTAAACTGTTTTATCAAACAAACACTTTCAAACCGTTTTATAAACTGACATCAAGTCGATCTTTTCTTAGATAATAATCTTTTTCAAAGGTTTTACAAAACCTTTTTATGCTTTTATATTATCAAATGCATGCCCATATATGTATAGTTATATAAGTAATGTTTAAAGGACTTAGGAAGGCTAACTCACTCTATATCCTTTTCCTCGTTGGGATGTGGCTATGGGGTATCGATTATTCGTCCGAATGTCGTATAAATATTAGTTATATATCATGTATACATATATAGACATAAAAGTTTTCCTCAGTCAGTTCAGTACCTTTGGGTAGCAAAGGCATACTTCAGGTTATACACGTACATTATTATTAACTATTATAGGTATAGTTAGGAGATACTACTTACCATTCAAAGTACAAGGAATCACACAAGAGACAGTTCATTCATGAGTATATACTAATACATTACGTGTTATATGAATACACTTACATATATACGCTTACTTGAGTACATTTACATAGATACATCTACATGAATACGTTTACATAGATACGCTTACATTAGTACCTTTACCTAGATACGTTTACATAGATACGCTTACTTGAGTACATTTACATAGATACGTATACATGAATACGTTTACATAGATACGCTTACATGAGTACATTTACATAAATACGCTTACATGAGTACGTTTACATAGATACACTTACATGAATACGTTTACATAGATACGCTTACATGGATACACTTAGATGAGTACATCGACATAGATACGCTTACATGAACCCACTTACATTAATACGTTTAATAGATGCTACTACATAGAATCTGTTACAGACGTTTCAGGATTTACCATTCCACACCCAAAGCTGTTAGCTACAGTAGGGAAAAGGAGTATCAACGGGTGTCCGAGGTTGTACTTTTCGGCGAGTTTCCACGTCGTGATTATCCTAATGAAAAAGGATACTTTTTAGTTATTATATTATTTCCTTCCTTTACTTTGTGAAACATTCACATGAACGACGAGCTAGGATATATTAGATATAGATAAACTATTTTCCTTATTACGTTTATATTGTGACTCATACACATAAGCGATGAGATATACTATAGTTTTATAATAATAGTTAAACAGGGAAAAACCATCAGATTTACAGTGATGTTTACTTTCAAAGAAATCAAGTCTTGGTAGAAGACTACTTTTATACTAACAGGAATCATAGGGATTTCTAGGGTTTTTCAAACATTTACAATTGTTTTACAAACACTTTCTTACTTAGACAAACTTTTCTTTAAACATTTTCAAGTATTTACTTAACAATTTTACAAATCAAAGTCACATTAATACTTATGAATTCACCTACTTTTTTGGCTGATACTCGCTTTCAAAATAACTTGTATTCTCAGGTCACACATAGACATGTACGACGACCAGGTTTTGTGAAGACGGAGTAGTTCAGACTCGTCTTTTATTTTGATTATTCATTATGTTGTTGTATACTATGAAAGAACACACTTGTAATTAAAATTATACTATTAATGCAATGGATGATGTTGTTGCTTGTTTACTACTATGCATTGTTGTGATACTTTACATGACGTCCTCCGCCCCAGAATGTTTCCGCCATTCTTTGTTTTAGGGTGTGACTATATATATATATATATATATATATATATATATATATATATATATATATATATATATATATAAGAACAAGTCAATCTTACTGTTAGTAGGCCTCATTCACGAAGTCGGTCTATAAGGGGTTTATAAGGTTACTGCCTATAAAATGCAAGTTTAATGGTTGACCATTCTCACCCACCGCTTCCTTGACTGATGGAGTGTCGTTAGCTGAACGGGTAGGAAAAGGACTAGAGTTCTCCCTTCATTAAAAGTATTAATGATAAATATAAAGTAACTAAATCTTTTATAAATTCCCAATCATATTTAGTTTAGGAAAATGTGAATTTGGTGCTAACCCATGAAATTACACTTTTCACTTTGCTTAAGTTGGTTAGTGGAGCGCGTGTGGTTAACTAGCACACTAGCTTGATTTAACAAGGTAGGCAAAGGGTAACTTAATGCTTATCATAGTATCGATGGAGCGCATGTGGTTAACCGACACCTCGATTGACGGGTAAATATTAAGGGTACTAAGTATATTTGCATGGTTGTTCACACCTTGTTTTGTGATCCTCGGTATCCATGTCCCAAAACCTGAGAGGGAGCAATCGAGATTGAAACATGCCATTGAAAAGTTCAATGAATCTCAAAAGATCCAGGAGTTTCAAATCCAATCAAAACCTAATTAATTGTTTCGTTTTTCATGGTGGAAATTGGTGAATCGTCATTCGCCTACCTTCAAATATTATATAGCTTGGATTACGACATCCATCTTCCAAGTTATAAAATACTATGTTGGGTCCTAGCCTTAATATTTCATATTGGGTGTTATATTAAGGACTTTAAATCAACTATCTTGAATATCTCCCAAAAGATGTTTGGTTCAGACATCTATGATCTTCCCAAAAAAACTCTTGGAACAAGTTTTCCTAATGAAGATGATGTCCTGGAAATCATTCTTCACTCCCTCCACCTCCTCCAATTATTCTCCCTAACCCACAAGTTCAAGGTCACTCAAGCCCTATTGGCAAGCAAGGTATATGTGTGCTCGCATCATGGAGATGAAGTCACATTTTGACAAGACGGGAGAGTTGGGTGTCAAGTCTTGAGGAAGTTGGATGTTGACTAATCACTTCCTAAGACACATAGTGATTTCTTTATGGACTACTATGTAAACGACTATGACATGACCCTTAATGATCTTATCTATTTGCTTTGTGTTGCTGAGTCATCAATGATTTGGAGTACTAGTAGAGCAAATTTGATTAGAAGATCAACTTCCCAAACTTCCATGGACTTTGAAAATGGTAACATTGGATATACAGAAAAGCTTTCTCTTCCCAAAGGAAAAGGATTGGTCATAGTCAACTTGGTTGACCAAATGGTAAAGAGAAGGGCAAGTCTGAGATAGTCCAGTACACCATTCCCAAAGGGTCCATATGTTTCTATTGCCAAAGGAAAGGGCATTGGTTGCGAAGCTGCCTTAACTACCTGAAAGATTTGAGAGAAGGTCTAGTCAAAAATCTTGACACTACTTCAGGTAAGTCAACTATCTAACTCTCTTATGTTTGTAACACCCCGTTCTTTAAGTGTGTAATTATGAGTCCCTGAGATTTAAGAGGAAGGTTAATTCTGGTCCTTTTTCGAGAAATGAGTTTCATCCGAGAAGGTTTCGGGCTGGCATATGTGTTAGAAGCTTTGGGCTTCGCGTCACCCCGTATGAATGTAAAGTTATTTGGGAGCGGGTTTAGATTGGAGGAGTTGTGGTGTTTTAAAGTTGATCATTGTTTATAGCTCGTTGTGGTATAAGTGGAAGAAGGGTCCCATGCATGCATGGCATGCATGTGTTTTGAAGTCTGGCTGGGTACGCCCAGCATAATGGGGTGATGTACGCGGGATGGCCGGGTGAGTACGCCCAGCGTACTCTCAGAAACTCCAAACCCTAATTTTGGGTCAGCCACTATATAAGGAACATGTTGGTTCACCCCTTAGCCTCCTTATGCTCATCCTTAACCTTAGAAAACCCTAGATCTCGTATTCCCTCCATTATTTGGGTGTTTTTTTTACCTTGGAAAGCTTATTTTGGCTAAAGAAAGGCTTGAAGGAGAAAAGAGAAGTTGTCAAGGAAGAAGAGGGACGATTGGAGCTTGTAGATCTGAAGAGATACCATCCTTTGGAGCTTGTTTGAGGTATAAAGCTTCTTTCTTGACCTTCATATTGTATAGATCTATGTGTTTTGAAGCTTTGTTATCATTCTTGTCCCAAAAGTCCTCACCTTGTTGCATATTTCGAATTGGTCAAGATTATCTGTCCTTTCAAACCTTTGGGGAGGTCTTGAGTGAGAAAAATGAGGTCCTAAGGGCTGTACTTGTTCCATGTGAGAGATATATAGGTCTTAATGGATTAAGACCTTGGATTAAGAGCTTAAGGACGTCCCAAGTGATAAAGTATGAGACTTTATGAGTTCTAATCATATGTGGCCTATAGATCTGAAGTTTGGGCTTAAGAGCTTAAGCCATTAAGTCATTATGTGGATTTGTTGAGCATCAGGGTTACGCCCTGCGTAGCCTTAGAGTACGCCCCGCGTAGCGGGCCAGTGCCCCGATTCCCTTTGCAAGTCATTGCTGTACGCGCCGCGTACCAAGGAGGGTACGCCCAGCGTACTCCTCCTATTGGACTTTCATTTTTGGGCTTTGATTTTGGGCCGTTGATGGACAGTTGGTTGTTGGGCCAAGTCTGGGAATTTATGGACAGAGTGTTTTGGGCCCAATTATTGTTATGGACTTTGGTTCTAGGCCCATTTGGTGAAGTGGGCCCAATTTGGTAAATTGGGCCAATTTTGGACTTTGTATGAGATTTGGATTTTGGTCTTGGTCCGATATGTGGAAGTATGTTTGACCTAATGTTTATTTGTTATGATGGTTAGTTCGGGATTTGCGGTGAGTTCGTGGTTCGAGAGTCTGCTTCTTTAGTTTAGTGTATCGGCATTCGCGAGGTGAATTATCCTCACTATATCAACAGGGTCTAAGGCACCAAGGGCAGCCCTTAGCGGATTGAGATCCGGGTAGTTGTTGTTATGTTGTTACTGTGATATGTTTGCATCCTGAGAGCTAGGATGGTACATGTTAGAGACCTTATTGAGATCGGTATCTTGAGAGATAGGGAGATGCTATGCTAGTGACCTCTTAGGTCGGTATCCTGGTTAGGATGATGATATGCTATGTGATCTGTTTGATCTGCTTGTTGACTGTGAATTGCTATATGATTGTATGTATATGTGCACATGGTTGTTTGGACTGGAGTTGGGTTGAGGCGGGTCCTGCTTTGTGCTGTAGACCAAGATACCCAGGGCGGACCGGTTGTTCCGAAGGCCCAGCGAGCGGTCCGGATAGACTGTAGGCCCCAAGAGGGTGGCCCAGACGTGCCGAGGCTCGGAGAGTGGACCAAGCAGACTGAAGGCCCGGTGTGGGCGGACTAGTCATACTGTAGACTCAGAGATTGGACCAGGTGGATTGAAGGCCCGGTGCGGGCAGACCAATCACACTACAGACTAGTTGTATGTAGAGAGTGGACCAGGTGGATTGAAGGCCCAGTGTGGGCGGACCAATCACACTGTAGACTCGAGGTTTATGGCTAGACTCAGAGGGTGGACCAGTCACACAGTAGACCCGAAGTGCATGGCTGTTCTATGATCAGATATGTTGTGGCATGTTATGTGTGTATGGTATATGTGGTTGGTATTTTGGGGATATCTCACTAATCTTTCGGGCTTACAGTTGTGGTTTTATGTTTTTCAGGTTCTTTAGGAGACCGTGGCAAGGCGAATGGGTGATCGTACCGCTCCTCATGTTTTTGGTCGCGATGTGATTCTGGGAATACTTTAAATAATTTGTATTGAAAACTTTTTTGTAATGATTTTAATGGAATCGGATTGTTTTGAAAAATTTAAATTGGTTGGAATTTTTCGGTCGTTACAAAGTTCCTATTTGAAAATTCTTAATACATTTTTAATGTATGGCAAGATCAAGCAAAGGGAAGGGAACGTAGAAAAAGAGTATGCTGAATCTGATCGCGAAGATGGATTTCAATCGCATGGTTAGAAGATCGGATTCTTGAGCTACTAATTAGAGAGTTATGATAGATTGATAGGATATATATAATAGCATAGTTTCCATTTAAAGTTGCATTGTAAGGAAAGTTTTTCCGCATTTGATAAATAAATAATTTTTTTTTATTTTATATGTCCTTGCAATGGAACTTATGGAAAATTTATGTTTGTATATTTCTAGCAATAATGGAAATATGAATTTGATTCTTTCATTAGTGGTAGTGTCTAAATTTACCAAATAATGAAATATTCTCATCACCCAAGGTTGCAATTGGATATAAACTTGGAAATCAAGCAAGTTGTCTTGTATGATGAATGAGAATTTTCATCTTTCGAAAATTAATACTAATTCCTTGTTCACATGTATACGTAAGTCAAGTGAAGGAATAAAGGATCGAGTACACATTCTTGTGCATTGGTCAAGTCCACCACAAAAGATTGATAAGAATATTCGTCATGATTTACAGTAAATATGGTTATACTTACAAGTTTAAGTATAATTCTGAAGCATTGGAAAATTTTCGATGTATGGCAGAACAAATGAGAAGAATCAAATTAGGCAGAAAGATAAAACTTTCTAAAATCTGAAAAGATGGGTGATTACTTTCGTATCATGTTTTCTAATCATCTTAATGATTGTGAGACCAAATGACAATTCATCCTCTAATGACATCTTAGTGCATTCTTATGGCTAAGAAGAGGAGTCATGAATTGTTGAAATGGTTAAATCAAGAAAATGAGTCATACTTCGTTCCAAAACAATTCTTAGAGTCATACTCGAAGATTATAACCTGAGTGACATATCTTAAAGAAAGGTTTATAAGACTTGTCAAATGTAAGAGTAAAAGTGTCCTACTCTTGTACATTTGAAATTGGTAAGTTGTGATGTTTTGGATAAAACATAGACCAAATAAGGCCAATTGGGTGATGTATTTATCTTGATAAAGAATCCGCACTATCTATTGAATATTTGGCAAGAGACGCTTATATGCCAAGAGGACAGTGGGAGTCTTAAAAATCATGACAGAATTTCAAGATCTAATCAGGAGTAAAACCTGTAGTTTATCACTAGCACACGACTTGAGGTTTATAACCTATCGTGTTGACATATTCCTATTTCTATGCCCATTTCAGTGAAAGTTGGCTTTGCATATGAGTTCTAAGAGTTCTCAATTGGTTGCATAACAACTTGAAAGAAATGGCATGCCCTTGAGCTGCCAGGTGGCAAGAAGTTAAGACTGCACAAGTTCAATCCATATGAGTTTGGATTTGTTATTAACCGTGTCTTGTGATTATGGTTTTGACAAATTCACATGGATAGGAACACATACACCATAAAAATCTACGTGTCATAAGGTTTCTCTTCGATTCATGAAAATGATGGTGAGGAAACGCTTTCACTAAGTAGATTTTAGGTAGATAGCAATTATGATATTTGCATTCTCAAAGTCGTTAGTGGAGCATGTGTGGTTAACCAACACACTAACATGGACTTGTGAGGAATGGAAAAGGTCTAAACAATTGAGACTATGATTACGACATCCTTTTTCATAGTCCTGAAAATGTTTAGACACACATGTGTGCTATCTAAGGAAAGGTATATGATTTTGATAAAGTTTTTATCAACGCATCTCATATCAGAAGTCTGAACTTTGGTACGAAAGTCAATAAAGAATCGATTTCTAGAAGTCCAACTGATTTCTGAGTACATGTCAAAGCTAGTGGGAGCATAAGTGTTATGCTGATAATTCTCATGTTAGTGGGACCATGATAATTATGATAAGTGTTGCAAGTTAGCAATGTTAATTATAGAAAACAAAAGGTTTCACTTAGGAAAAAGTTGTTTTGCTATAATTAAAGGAGAGGAAATTATACTTCATTTCAATTCTAAAAGCTTAGATTGAGGTTTTAATCATCTTTAGCCAAGGATATATATATATATATATATATATATATATATATATATATATATATATATATATATATGAATTTTATGTTGGAATGACTCAACATAAGGAAATTCTATATATGAGTCCATTATTTGTGTTCTAAAATTCGATTATGATTACGACATCTCTTTTCATGATCTGAATTATGGGAACTTGGCAAATAGAAATAGAAATATTATAGCAAAAGACTGGTCTAGTCTTTATGTGAGACATCATGAATCGTGTCCCATATGCTTCGGATATAGGATCGATTGCATGTGCTATAATATTCATCATTTCTTAATTTTCCAAATGATCGGGCATTAAGAAGGGGAAAATTCAAGAATTGGATATGACTAAAATGATTAAGCAATTGTCAAAGACAATCTAAGGTTTACCGAAGATTGGTTGCTCAGGGACAGTTGGAAGTACGGTGTAAATTTTTGAAGGACCATATTCACATATTCTGAAAAGTGGCAACTCTTTTTAAGGAGTGATAGTCAAAATGGGAATATGGAAATGTTCCCATACGTGGAAGTTATTCATTAAATTTGTGTAAGATTACGAAACTTAATGCAAGAAGGATGTTCAAAGCAATGTACTTTGAATTTGAGACTTTGTTTCCATGGAATGATCTCCATTGGAATACTCTGTAATGCCTATTCACAATTCTTTGTGACTTTGTGCATAATCATTACAAGAGGATCAATGCATATAAGTTTAAAATATAAAAGATTTAGGTAAATGGCAGGAGTTTGGAATTCTTGCATTTGCAGTAAGGATTTGGGATTGTGAAATGAGAATCATTGGAATTATGTTCAATCGATCTATTTCACAAAGTAAAGATCATAGACAAACTTAGTGTGCATACTTGGTGTATGGCATAACTAATGTTTGGAAAAACAAAGTGTGCATACTTGGTGTATGGCATGACTAGTGTTTAGAAAAACATAGTGTACATGCTTGCAACATGGGACAACTATTTTTTTTAATTCAAGTATAAAGTTGATAGTTTGAAACAGTATGCAATGAATGATGGGTAATCAATATGGTGATAAATAAAAGATGTTTTATTTATATTCATAAGTTCTGAGACCATATTGGATTTGATTATTCTTGTGTTTCACTTTGCCTATTTTGACTTCCAGAATAACTATGTCGTTCTTCCTGAATGACTACGTTATTCAAACCATCCATAGTCGGTCATATTTTCGAAGTAGATCTGAATCAAGACTGTCATGAAGTTGGTTTGTAGATGTCCATGGTAGTGAACATAGCAAGAGTTGCTGCGACATTCATGAGTGCTCATAAGTTCTGAGTATTGGATTCCACCCACGCTCATTTGACTCAGTTCATGGATTTTATCACAAGTGATGATGAGACAATAATATCTTATATTCTTCCAACCTAGAGATATGACTTATTGCCTATGAGTTGGTTATGCATTGATTGTACGAAAATGCATTGGTAAGTCAATGTTATAAAACATGCCTTTGTGTATGATTCAACAAGTAGTAGAACAAGCATATAAGTCGAAGTTTACCCATTCATATTACCCTTAAAGGGATAAAAGCGATATATGTGGGCCCCTCGATGATTTAGTGATGAAACCCCGAAGTGATTGGCCAAGCCAGGACTGATTTGATTTGTTCAATTAGTCGGTCATCATAAATCGGAAATCGGGAAACAAAAAATGAACAGAGAGAATGATTATAATGCATGTCTCATTCCATATGATATCTACAATGGAGGAATATATGATCCCTTATCTAATGGACGTGTAATTGATTTGTTCAGAGTACGAAAGCAGCTTTCAAGAGCTACGATTGCTAGTCGGGTTTCGAAGTCATACGCAATAATAGTTTTTGACTTATCTAAGTGGGAGACTGTTGGATTAGTGTCTAAGTCAATAACTATAATTGGTATGTACTTGACCCGATTGGCATGGTCCATTTGGGTTGCATGACATCGGAACAATTTGGATAGACTTTTGTGAGAAATGGATAATTATAATTTGTTAATATATTATAAGTTCTAATATATTAATATGAAATCATATTATTTAATTAGTATTAATCAAGAATTCATTTGGAATTAATTATATGATCAAAAGGAGATTAATTAAATATATGGGGATTGATTGTGTAAATCATTCATTCTTATATATGTGGGCTTATGATCCATAGTTCTTCATGTTGGGCTAAACCCATGGAGTAACCCATGGATACTTCATGGAGGTTTTAACCCATGGAGCATGAAGAATATGAAAAGACATGAGTTACATGGTGTAACCGTAATAGCCACCATATATAAGGACTCCATGGCTCAAGAAATTGGCACTAGTGTGTACACATGATAGGGCTAGACAATTTGAGCATATGAACCTTTTCTCTCAAGTTATTCCAAGATGTTGGTGATGTTGTGTGAACCATTTGAGGTGTCACACTCTAGGCACTAGGCTCTTAAGCTCCATGGAATTAAGATACAACAAAGAGGTATGTAATTCAACTATAATTTATATTATATGTTCTTCATATTATGCTAGTTAGAACAATACCTTGGAAAAGTTGATATTTGCATGTATAATAGAGAAAACATAGATCCAAGGTATTTAGGGTTGTATGTGCACCATAGGATGTTGTATTATACCAAAAACCCAACAGTTACTGTAAGGATATATTTAGTTGTGCATGCAAGAATGCCTATTAGGAGAAATGCTTAATAGGAAAGATGCCTTTAGTTGCTTTTGTTGCCTATAGATTTTGTTGCTAGAATGTTGCTTCCTTTGTGCTTTCTGGTGCTCAAATTTATGTGAGTTAGCTATTTAATGAACACGTTAAGTTACATGATTCAAAGATTAATTAATAATATAATAACTGATTTGGCCCAATTGCGTAGCTCCTCTTTGAGTCCAACTGGTTTAGGGCCGAGTCTTTTAGTTGAAAAATTATTTAAGTTTAGTTTCATGTGATTGAATTGATAAAGTAGTTAGTTAACATTAGTAGGAGTCTTTTAGCATTTAATGTAAGGGTGAGGTGGGAACACTAAGAAAGCCCAAGAAGTGATTTAGTGTAAATAGTCTGCTGCTTCACGGACATTGGGAGTATTATGATAAGGAGGTAACTTAGGGGATTTGGGATGATTCTTGAAAAGATTACGAATAGGTGTGGAAGGTAGTATTACGCCCGTACTATTAAAATCACATAATATGTACTCAAATCAAGGATGCCACGAGGATTTTAAGTAACATGTAGAATGATGAATTCTTCTGGTATGTTTGGATCATTTGTATGGTGTCCTTTCAGTATGGTGATGAACACTTGAGAATGAGGTTTCGGCTCAGGTTCAGGTCCAGGATATAGTGTTAAGTCGATTGATGAGAGGATACGGAAGTTCGTTACATGTGATATCCGTTGTAGTATTCTGGATGAGACTCTTGTGATGTTTGGTACCAACAAGGAGGGGATCATGGAGTTCTTGGATGATCGAATTAGGGCTTTTTGTGTAGAGATTACAGTTGGTTAGAATGGGTAACAGACTTTCTTCTTTCAGTAGTTCAAGGCCTGCAGAGCCATAGATTTCTTTGGGAAGAAGCAACCTATTACCTATAGATAGTGGATTGTTGTCATGGAGAATGATCGGTGAACGATTTTTTGTCCTGAGGGATCGAAGGTGGGATTTGCATCTTGCCTTCTAAGGGATGGAGTCTGTGAGTCGTGGGAGCAGGTTTCTCATACCTTGGGAGCTGAGGCTATGGCGGCCATGTATTGGAATGTTTTTGTGATGAAGTTCAGGGCTGCGTTTGTACCTTCCATTGAGGTGCAACATGTGGCGAGGGAGTTCCAGGACCTTTGCCAAACACTGGAGACTGTGGCGAAGATCAGGAAGAGTGCTTTATTGGTTTCGTAATATGTTGCAGATGAGGAGGTTTGAAAGATGAGGTAACATTATATGTTGAGGGATGATATTCGAGAGTTTGTAAGCTTATTGAGTTGCAGGACCTTGGAGGATATGATTTGCTAGAGCTTGAGAGCGGGAGATTGACTAAGAGATTTAGACGAAGCAGAAGCCAGTTCTGGTTCAAATAGTATTGGGTACATCAAAGAAGCCCAAGACTCTCAATTCATGAGCTATGATTTCATCTGAATATATTTTTTAATTCCAGTCATATCAAAATGTTACCCAACCTTACACTCTTTCTTGACTACATGGGTCATACAAGTAACTTTTTTCAATCAGTTCACACTTATGTTAAGTTTATGTATTGAGCAAAATTGTGCCTACCTTCGAAACCTGTGCAAAAAGAGGCCTTTCGATACTCATTCTGGAGTATTCAATTGTACTTCATAGGAAACCACACAAGTAGTTTGTTGCTTCTCTTGATGTCGAATGAAGAGATCTTTTCTCCAGATCCAACTTCTTTCGCATCAAATGTTATTTGATGTCACTATTCACATATATTTTTTTTAATTTGATTCCCATAATTTCTTTGGCACACATTTGCACCAGAATCCTCGAGGTTTTGGGTAATACCAATTTGAAACCTAGATTTCACAAAGTCTGGCATATGATTTCGCTTTACAATCCAAAAAAAAATGAGCCTAATCTCATAACAAAGGCCCGGTGTTCTCCTGAAGACGAAATACTATATGGTGAAAGTGCAAAACATGTGACAATTCTTATCTCATTGGGATCAACGAAATGTTTGACAGAGGTGACGGTTCAGTCTTTCATGAATTTTTAGGAAATTGTGATGATCACCTTTTCTGAGGTGGCGACTTTTACGCTAACCGGCCCCATAACCAAGGAAATGCGTAGCAGAGTCTGATTCGTTAACAACTCAAATTCAAAGTATAAATCGATTATAAAAGGAATTTGGTGGTGTTAATTGAAGACTTTGTGCTCTCTAGTCAAATTTTCCTCAAAGTTCTTACAAGATAATCGTCTTCACATAATTCTCGGAAGCCCTAACCATGGCGGCTCCTACTGGCAATGTTGATCCTTCCAACACAACAAGTGAAGAAGAAACTTGTCATACATTGCTCAAGATTCAAATCTCCAATCTTTGTTTACAACCGGATGTCACGTAATATCCTGAACAGTTGCAGATGTTGATTGTTGCCCTCAATCACTCTGTTCTTTCAAATATTGTGTCGTTTACATTTTTTTGTTCCAATGACCTTTTTATCATTGGCAGGATCAACGGCAATGTTTAACAAAAAAAAGAAGAAGGTTGTAACGTTACAACTGACGAACAACAAACTACAAAAGCTTACCAAGCGACAGTTTGCTCAAATCATGAAGCTTCTATGCACAGGTCCATTCTATGAATTAACGGATGAGAAGGTTGTTTATATGTTTAATGAGATAGTTCATCAACAACCTATCACTGGAATCAGTCAATTTCGAAAGCCGGCTTTGCCATGTGTGTGAAATTTTTTATTTCTTATTTTTCTATGATGCTTGACTGGTCGTAGTTCAGGGCTTGATAAGGCGAAGCTGGAGGTGTATGTAATGATTATAGGTCCTTATTATGACCTAAATGTTGATAATGTCACTGTAATTCACGATCTATAGATTCAAATAAGTAATCAATGTATTGCAAACAATCAAGCAGAGTGTAGAAGGAGTAGAAGTAGAATTAAACCAAGCATGCACACATCTATAACGTATAAATGTCAGGTACACCTTGAGAAACACGCACACATACGTCCCTATTTCTGACACATAGACACAACTTATTTATACCACACGAGGCAGCACACCAGTGTGCAGCCGCACACACGTGTACAACCATACACACGTGTATGGCCGCACACACCCACTATCATACTACAACCATCACAAAACACTTTAGCATCCCACCAAGACCTATACATGAGAATGCCTAGCCCGATCTATAGATCAAAATCAGTAATCAATGTATTGCAAACAATTAAGCAGAGTGTAAAAGGAGTGGAAGGAGTAGAAGTAGAATTAAACCAAGCATGCAGACATCTATAACGTAAAAATGCCAGGTACACGTTAAGAAACACGCACACATACGTCCCTATTTCTGACACACAGTCACAGCCTATATATACGCATTGACCTATACATGAGAATGCCTGGTCGGATTTTCCCATGGATCCCATCCATAGCTTTACATTGATGATTGTGGCAACCATTCCAGTGAATTCCTTGGCAGCAGCCTCCATGACCTTTTTTCTGCAAATGATTTGGTGACGATCCAAGGTACGAATGTCTCTTTCTCTGAATCTGAGAAGATCTTTTGCACTAATAAGCCTTAATACTTTTTCGCTATACTTGAACTTGATGGCAGCAGTAGCAGTTTCATCATCATATGCTCAAAATTGCATATTGTCAAGAAATCCTTCATGAAAGTGTTGAGGGATAGGAATTTCTTTCAGTTGCTTTGTTGTTGGGCATAGTATGATCTTCATTGGCTCACCAGATTCAGGATCAATAACATCCGCAACTTTTCTGTACAGGGCTTTTGCAGTTTTCATCTTGAGAAATTTTCCTTGACCTGCCTGTCTAGAAATCGTTTGTAGTCGGACGCACTGGGATCCTGTGAAGGATTGTGAAATGGGACCCTTGAGAGTTCGGTAAGATCAACTTTTGTCCATGAGTTGAAGTCATGGATGCTCTGGTAGTATTCAGAAATTCTGGAGTTTCTCTTTACAACCCACATGTTTACCTCATGATAAAAGGCCCACATTTTGATTCCTGAGCAATCACCATACTCGTCACCAAACTTTCTCTTTTCATGATCTATCACTGTCAATACAAGATCTTTTGCTTTGCGATTTTAGTTCGAGTTCTTGATGAAAAGTAATCCTTCACTTTTATTGGCAGTGACCGTCCTTTTTCCATGCTTGATCGTGATCCGTGATCTTACATTATCAGGCTCTTTGTCAAAACGATTAACAATGGTTGTTGTCCTTGGAGGAGGTTGATTAATAAGATGGTCGCCTTATGAGGACTGGGTGGGAGCCATGGGAGGATCTTCAATCCCATGAGGCTGTTGAAAAAGAGACTGGAACTTATCACCAAACGCTTCAAACAACTTGTTCATTAACCCAAAATAAAAGGCAGTTAAAGAACCAAGATCAGTTTGCAAATCAGTAATCTGCTTTGTCTTTAGTTCATCTCTTGCTCGAAGCTCAGCGATATAGATATCTTGTTGATCAAGAAAGATGTTATTTTCAATGACTTCTTGTCTTAGAATTCCAATTTCTTCTCGAAGCTTAGACACTAAGGTCTTATCATCCCCTGGATGTTCTTCCTCAAAAGATATGCCTTTTCCTCTGGAGGAAAAATTTGGACTGTTCTGAGCCAAGTGCCTAGCTAGCCGGATAGAAGCTTCCTCTAGTGAAGGCATTGTGAGGGAATATTACAAAATAGTAGAGGATCCGCCTGCTTCATACACGGTGCTTGGACCTTCTTCAGCTGGTGGTGGTGGTGTAGAGACAGTTGTGGTGGTGACAATAGATGAAACTGGTGGTGCTTGGCTTTGAATGAACACTCCCTACCTCAAAGAAGATAGAGAGGTTTGAGGTTGTGTCGGTTCACTCAGAGATGGAATAGAAGTAGAGACATCAACATCAAGGGGAGGAATCCCTTAAACCACATCTCTTAGTCTTGAAGGATCTTCCATTGGTTTTGAAGAAGAAAGCAAAATCTTGAGAGCGTTTACATCATCCGCAGTCTTAGTTGTTGGTTGAGCAACTTCAATGACCTTTCTAAAGTGCCTGTCATCGAATCCCGGTAATGGACCAAAATCATCATCATCTAGATTAAGGTCAAGACTCGAAGGAATGTCGTCGTTGTTGATACTAGTAAAATCCAAATCTTTTAAGAAATCATCATCTCCATTGACATCCTCATCACCTCCCTCTTGATCAAAATGTCCCTCAACCTCCACATTATGTATTTGATCATGTTCCTCAGCCACAATTGCCACTGGAGAAATATGACCTTCTTCATTCTCATGCTCTGAAACTGAGATTACGACATCCTCGGTTTCTGTGGGATTAGAAATATTTTCAGATCCTGATTGGTCACTTTCATCAACAAAGATCCCAAATTTTATCAAAGGGAATTTCCCTTCAGAGAAAAATTTTCCAGATCGATTTTGTTTCATTAAACCGAAGGCGCTGGGACCGATAGACTTGAGATCCAAAGTTTCATTTCCTCTCTCAATCTCGGGGTGCATGACATTAAAGATAATTTGCAGAAACCTAGGGTACATTAAGAACTTGTCCCGCTTGTTTCCCTCAATGTTTAGAATCAATTCACGCAGAATAAACTTCAAAAAGTTGATCTCAATTCCCGATGCTAAAGTGCAATGGCTCCAGTGTTGAAAAGGGAAATTTCATTAGGTCCTGATCTCCTCCTAACTCTTGATAGTAGGAGGAAATGTTCCTTCATAACCTATATGATCCAGTATTTCTTGGGTTTGCTCCAGATCAATCTCCATTGAAAATTCAGGCCTGTCATTAACCTGCAACGATTCTCGAATGATTTGCTCGGTAATCAGGACTTTCTTTCCTTGCACAGTGGCCTTAAGATATTTCTCTTCATTTTCATTTCTTTCCATAGATGCGCTTCTCTAAAATTCTTTAATCAATATTTTATAAATCACTGGACTAGTGGTGAAAGCAGAGACCAAGCAACATTTCCTTAGACCGTCGAAAACGAATTTGAGATCATTGTGAGCCACCGGAGGATCTTCTAGAAAAATGGCTGATTTGTGCACTTTTGCGGACTCAAGATATCCCATGATGTTCTGAAAAACAAAAGCATAAATTAAAGCATTAGAAAAATTAATAGATTTCCCATTAAACAAAATTATGTCAATTTTAGGTGTACAACCATACACCTAGATCCAGCCACACACAATGTGTGCAACCGCACACGGTGTACAACTGTACACAGGTTCCAACTGCACATAGTGCTAGCCGCACACAAGTTTAACCGCACACGGGGGTGTACGGCCGCACATGGGTCCAGCCGCACACGGATCTAGCCGCACAAGGCGTGTGCGGCCGCACACGCACAGTCAATACCGAAACCTTTAATTGACCATCGATTCAAGATCGTTTTTGCTTAAAAACTGCATTATAGGAGCCGATTTCATGGATCTTACGAATATGAGGTTTCAATTTCACAAAAAATGAGGGTTTTCTTGAAGTTTTTAGAGAGAGAGAGAGAGAGGGGAGCAGTGTGCGGTAGATCTTAAGAGGAGGAAAAAGTGAAGGGTTTGACTACACACCCCCTTTTTATACCTTCCTTTATCCTATAAAGGGCTGCCACTCACCACTCTTAAAAATAAAAGTCCAATACCCAAAAATATTTTAAAAATAAAACTTTTTGAGGACTAATTACGAATAAAAATAAAATTAAAATTAAAATAAAATATTTTCTAAGATTTACCAATCCTAAAATAAAAATAAAAAAATTAAAACTAAAAATAAAAATGATACTAAAATTTGAATTTGATCCTAAATTTCGCCTTTGTATGAAATTAATAACCTTTTGAGATGTGGGATCAAAGTTGTTGGACAATCATTCTCCATTTGTCAGTACCTCTCCTTTGTTGAATAGATCTGGTCGATCGCCGGTATTGTGGTCCACTTAAGCACGAAAAATTGTGACGATTTTTTTAGGTATGCTATCAGTGACTAGAGAGATTGATCCTAGGTTAGTAGATAAAATTCCTAAGGACCATTTATCTGACGACGACCAAGGATATTGTTATCCACCTAAATTGAGCAGCGAGATCTACAGATAATCTATTGTTCAATTTTAGTTGTACTATAACGTGTTCCCCATTTCCCGATATACCCTAATTATCAAGAACTTCTAAAGAACTCCTCACTTTAGGTGAATAGACAATTATTAAGGAGGAAGTTAGATTTAGAAATAGGTGCATATGTTGTGTCCTAGATCAGATCTCTTTCAATCACGCAGAGGGGACAACATATGACTAACAGAGATAGAGGGATTGAGAGGTAGAATGTTGCATCTACTGTATCCCAAGTCGGATCTTCCGATCACACAGAGGGGACGTCATATGGCTAACAGATAGAAATAATTTCATAGATAAGGAGGTGCGTAGAATTAGAGTTGCATGTGTTGCAATCCAGGTCGGATCTCTTCCAATCACGCAGAGGAAGCAACATATGACTGACAGATAGAAAGCAAGAAAATAATTTCCTACAGACCTACTTTATCAGAACCCCCCAGTTGCCCTAGCAGAACCAGAATTAAGGATATAAATCCGTACATCAAGAAAAATTTAACCACTGTTCTAGATGCGTATTAATTTAGTGTATCCTGTAGGTTCCCGTGTTTATCTCACTGCTCAACCAACCCAAGCGTCATATTGTCAGGCAAAACAGAACTCTCTAGGTCAAGATTGATCAAGTCTCTAGATTCCTTAAGTTCATTTGTACCTAGTCAAGTCCATTAAAATTTTCGTGCCTACCAGCGCATCAAACACAGAGCCTAGACAATTCAGCTTTGGTACCTTACACAGATTCAGTTTGCTTGTTATCACTTCTTGATATCACTTCCCATATATTTCTTACACAAAAGAACCATCTCAGAAATATTTTTGGCTTTTCTGGTTTTCTAATTTTTGTTTGTTTTTTTTTTTATTTCTCCCCCTAAATTTTTGCATGGGTTAGAATGAAATATAAATGTGCAAATTTAAACTAACCTAAACAAAAATTAATCCTCAAAACGAATCCTTTTCAAAAAGTTTACCAGCACATCGAATCGAGCTTTGTTAAACGGCTTTGTGAATAAATCCGCCACATTATTAGCAGTGGGAACCTGTTCTAGCCGAATGAGCGAACGCTCATAACAATCTCTGATAAAATGAATTTTGATGTCGATGTGCTTGGTTTTTGAGTGCTAGACCGGATTTTTAGCAATTTGGATTGCAGCCTCATTATCACAGAAGATAGGGGTTTCTTGAAAATTCAAACTGTAATCCAACAGCTGGTGTTGGATCCATATGACTTGAGAGCAAAAAGCAGACGCATCCACATATTCCGCTTATGCTGTTGAGGTTGAGATAGTCTTCTGGTTCTTGCACTGCCAGGACACCAACCGATCACCTAGAAACTGACATCCGCCTGAAGTCGATTTCCTATCAAGCTCGCAGCCTCCATAATTGCTGTCAGCAAAACCATACAGATCAAATTCAGAATTTTTCGGATACCAAAGACCCAATTTTGGGCTGCCTTTAAGGTACTGAAAAATCCTTTTGACAGCAGTAAGATGAGAAAGTTTAGGATTAGCCTGATAACATGCGCATTAACAGACCGCAAATATAATGTCTGGGTGACTTGCAGTTAGATACATCAGCGAACCGATCATCGATCTGTAATATGTTTGATCTATAGATTCACCTTCAATATCAGGGGCCAACAGGGGTCTCTCTGCCATGGGTGTTAAGGCAGGTTTGGCGTCTCTGAACCCGAACTTCTCAAGCATATCCTCCATATATTTGGCTTGATGGCGAAGGATTCCGGTTGAACATTGTTGGACCTGAAGCCCCAAAAACATGGTCATTTTGCCCAATGAACTCATTTCGAATCTCTTTTTCATAACGGCCTTGAATTCCTTGCATAATGGTGGACTTGTTGACCCAAAATCATGTCGTCTACATAGATTTGTACAAGAATCTGATCCGCAGCGACATGCTTTATGAATAGGGTATGATCGATAGTGTCGCGTGAGTAGCCATGATTGAGCAAGTGCTCTGTGAGAGTAGCATACCAGGCTCTAGGAGCTTGATGCAGCCCATACACAGCCTTGGCTAACTTGTAGACATGGTTGGGAAATTTCGAGCTGAAAAACACAGGAAGTTGATCAACATAGATCTCTTTCTTCACCTTGTTGTACAAGAAAGCCGTCTTGACGTCCATTTGATAGACAGTGAAGTTCATGTAGGAGGTATAAGCTAGGAAGATACGAATAGCCTCCAAGCGAGCCACCTAAGCATATATTTCTGTATAATCAAGTCCCTCTACCTGTCTGAACCCACGAACAACCAATCTCACCTTATTTCTTACAATTATGTCACACCCCAAAACCACGAACGGCGGAAACATTCAGGGGTGGAGGACGTCATGTACAGTATCACAACAGTGTAATATAATAAACAAGCAACAATATCATCCATTTCATTATAAGTAACGTTTTATCCATGTGTGTTCTTTATATGTAATAAGACACCAAAAAAATACAATCAAAATAAAAGACGAGACTTGTCTGCTCCGTCTTCTCAAAACCTGGCCTCCGTACCTGTCTACTGGCGACCTGAGAATACAAGTTATTTTGAAAGCGAGTATCAACTTTAAAGCTAGTGAGTTCATAAGTATATAAGTGTCATTGCTTTGTTTGTGAAAATCTGCTATGAATGCCATGTAAACCTTTAAGTGAAAATGTTAAGGTAAGTATGAAATCCCTAGAAAAACCCTTATTTTCTATAAGTATGAAATGTAGTCTTCTACGAAGACTCGAATGTTTTGTATGTATGAAGCGTAGTCTTCTACCAAGACACGAATGTTTTGTATGAATGAAGTGTAGTCTTCTACCAAGACTCGAATGTTTTGTATGTATGAAGTGTAGTCTTCTACCAAGACTCGAAAGTTTTGTATGAATGAAGTGTAGTCTTCTACCAAGACTCGAATGTTTTGTATGTATGAAGCGTAGTCTTCTACCAAGACACGAATGTTTTGTATGAATGAAGTGTAGTCTTCTACCAAGACTCGAATGTTCTGTATGTATGAAGTGTAGTCTTCTACCAAGACTCGAATGTTTTGTATGTATGAAGTGTAGTCTTCTACCAAGACTCGAATGTTTTGTATGTATGAGGTGTAGTCTTCTACCAAGACTCGAATGTTATGTATGTATGAAGTGTAGTCTTCTACCAAGACTCGAATGTTTTGTATGTATGAAGTGTAGTCTTCTACCAAGACTCGAATGTTTTGTATGTATGAAGTGTAGTCTTCTACCAAGACTCGAATGTTTTGTATGAATGAAGTGTAGTTTTTCCTTTGTGTAGACTAGTACTAAAAGTACTTAGTCTAACTCATCGTTTATGTGAATGTGTCACAGAATAAAGTAAACAGGAAAAATATAATGTTATAAGTGTTGTCACTGGGTACTAGGACCAACACTACATCGCATGAAGCGAAAGATAGACCCTAAGGAACATCCGAAGAGTGTCCCCTCATCCTCTGTAGTAGCAACAGGATGGAAGGAGGGTTAGTCCCTGCATCGATCTCTTGACATAGATCGTCAACCTAATGATCCTCCGAAGATTCACATCTCGTCCACTGTTGCAACAGTGGGCGGAGGGATAGTTAGTCCCGTCACTGACCACAAATCAACTGACTACCTTAGACATCCGTAGACGTCATCGATCACTGGTGCTAATAAATGAGATTTGGATGGTAAGTCCCGCTGAAACATCCCATTGAAAGGGGATAGGAAAGACAATTTATACAGTAAATACTAATAAATCATCCTCTTAGATCTAAGTTCAAGTATCCAAGGTAAGTAAGTACATACTAATGTACCTATGAAGAAGTGTTCCTGTATAGAATTCATGTAAGTGTGTTCATGTAACAGGTAAGTATATGTAAACATATTCATGTATCATATAATCCTAAGTACGTGAAATCAAGTATCATGTAAGGCATTAGTATAGACTCATGAATGAACTGACTCTTGTTTGATATCTTCTGACTATCCCTATGATAGCTAACTGGAAAGTATGTTGTTGTTCAAGTAGGTTTATGCAAGGTATCTAGGAGCTTTGAACAATAATTTAAAGTGACTTGAAGTCATTATACATTTCAAAACTAATACTTCTGTTGTCCAAGTATTTTAAGATAGAAAACCATTTCGCGACTCCTTTTGAAATATGTGAAATCTACTGAGTGAAAACACAGTTATAAAATACATGAAACTGATTTAATAACTTATTGTTTTCTACTTGTATTCCCCCCCCCCATTAAAGCATTTAAAATCCTTTAAAACATTGATTACGGGGTATGAACTCACCTGAAGTTGGTGATTGGAATGAACTGAACGGTATCGGATTGCTAGGTGTCAAGCGAGGACTTGTGCACACACTATGATCCTAATGAACATATAGTCACACATATATGCACTCAATTAGACACAAAAGACTAATTGATAGTGTTTAAGACATCCTAGACATAGATAAGACTTTATGTAAGTGTTTTAAGCCGTAAGGACTTCATCTAAGCTATTGTGGGACAGGGTACTCGAGTTTAGGGTTTCCAAAGGACCCTACAAGAGAGTTTACTCTCCATAAACCATCACACATGGAGTTTACGGTTGTAAACTCTTGAGTTTACGGCCGTAAACTCCCAAACATGTGTGTTTGGTGTGTTTTGAAGCCCAATATGCTTTCTAGAATTATTCTAACCTAGTGGCTATGTTCTTGGAAGGGTTTAAGGCCTAGAAGTACTCCAAATAGGAGTTTACGGCCTCAAGACCATTTCCCCTTGGAGTTTACGGCCGTAAACTCCCTTGGGGTGTGGTTCTTGTTGTTTTCAAGCTTCTTGCTTTTGAAGGACATGTTCTAGATAATTGTTTAAGGCAAATGAGGACCCTAGGCACACTTTGGTGCCATTTCTTTGAGTTTACGGCCCAAGAACATTCTCTTGGCCGTAAACTCACTTTGATAAGTGATTTTGGTGAGTTTTGGTCCTTCCATTTAGTGGGTACAATTCGTTGTAAAAGTCTAGGGCCTTAGGTGTCATGAAACACCCATTGTGACCATTTACATGGAGTTTACGGCCTAGGAGAGTTCTGGGCCGTAAACTCACTTTCATTTGAGTCATTTGATGTGTTTAAGACCTTAAGCTATTTGGGAGAACAACCTAGATTCAAGCCTTAAAGTCCTTAAGTCCAAAAATCACCATTTAGGCCTATGAAATGGAGTTTACGGCCTAAGAGAGTTCTGGGCCGTAAACTCCCAATCTTGGGTGGTTTTGTGTGTGTTTTCATGTCCCTAACATGCATCCCTAATGTTCTAAGGCCTTATCCTAGCACCAATGTCAGTTTTGGCTTTGTTTCGGGAGTTTGCCGCCCAAGAACACCTTGGGGAGTAAACTCCTAGATCTAGTGATTTAGCCATCTAAATCATGTTATAAGCATCTAATAAGCATTCTAATACTACTAGAAAAGGGTACTCACAATTTGGGATCAAAAACCCGAAGATCTGTCAGAGAGAAAATGGCTTTTCTCTAGCTGGAATTGTGAATAATGAATTATTTTAATTCAGAAAACTATTTATAGTCCTGAAATATTTTGACAGAAAATATTTTTATTCTCGAACTTGGACTGTAACATTATGAAACTTGAAATGTTCAAATTTCACAAACCCAGGAGCATCCACTCTCCTGATACCTCCTAAAGTGTAAACCCTAACGTACACTAACTTGTTCGGAAAAGCCTGGAAATCACTGAAATTGGACTGACTTCTATTGAATAGATATTGTTCGTACAAATGGAAATTCCGGGTTGTCACATCATCCCCCCGTTAGAAGGAATTTCGTCCTGAAATTAGAATTTAAGAAAGTATGAAATTACACATAAATAAGCGAAAAGATGAGGGTATTTCAATTTCATCTGATCCTCTCGTTCCCAAGTGAATTCCGGTCCACGCTTTGCGTTCCAGCGCACCTTCACTATCGGGATACGGCTCTGCTTTGTTTGCTTGACCTCTCGGTCCATGACCTCTACTGGTTCCTCCACGAAGTTGAGGCTCTCGTTGATCTCGATCTCGTCGAGTGGAATAACAAGAGTCTCGTCAGATAGGCACTTTTTCAAGTTTGACACGTGGAAGGTAGGATGTACGTTACTGAGTTCTTTCGGTAGATTGAGCTTGTAAGCCACAGGGCCGATTCTTGCGAGAATCTCGAAAGGCCCTATGTATCTTGGATTGAGCTTCCCACGCTTTCCAAAGCGTATCAAGCCCTTCCAGGGTGAGACTTTCAGTAGGACTCGGTCGCCCACCTGGAACTCCAATGGTTTCCTACGCTTGTCGGCGTAGCTTTTCTGTCGGTCTCTAGAGGCGTTTAGTCGTTCACGAATTTGAACGATCTTCTCTGTCGTTTCCCGAATGATCTCCGGACCCGTGAGAGTGCTTTCGGGAACTCGTCCCTTAGCTAACTGGGTATCACCCACTTCAGCCCAACACAGAGGGGATCTGCACTTTCGGCCATAGAGGGCCTCGAATGGAGCTGCCTTGATGCTCGTGTGATAACTGTTGTTGTAGGAAAATTCAACAAGGGGTAAATGAGTATCCCAAGCTTTTCCAAAGTCTATCACACAGGCGCGCAACATATCTTCTAAGGTTTGGATAGTTCTCTCACTTTGCCCGTCGGTCTGTGGATGATAGGCTGTACTCATGTCCAGCCTAGTTCCTAGGGAACTTTGTAATGACTGCCAGAACCTCGAAGTGAATCTACTATCTCGGTCTGAGATGATAGATAAAGGAACACCGTGCAGTCTTACAATCTCCCTAATGTAAGTTCTGGTAAGTTTCTCCATCTTGTCTGTTTCCTTGATCGGTAGGAAGTGTGCAAACTTGGTCAGTCTATCGACGATGACCCATATGGAATCAAGTCCCCCCTTCGTCTTGGGCAACTTGGTTATGAAGTCCATAGTGATCCGCTCCCACTTCCATTCTGGTATCTCCGGTTGTTGTAGAAGACCGGAGGGTTTCTGGTATTCGACCTTAACCTTTGCGCAAGTAAGGCATTTACTCACGAAGGTAGCAATATCTGCTTTCATGTTAGGCCACCAGTATAACTTTTTAAGATCCAGATACATCTTATCTGAACCCGGGTGGACGGAATAATGAGTGTTGTGAGCTTCCGGCATGACCAAGTCTCTGAAGCTACCGTGTTTCGGTGTCCAGATCCGATCCATGAGGTATAAGGCTCCGCCACCCTTGACTTCCAAGTTCTTATCCATTCCTCTAAGGGATTCACCAGCCACGTTTTCAGGTTTCAAAGCGTCGAGCTGAGCCTCCTTTATTCGCGTGGACAAGTGTGAATGGATAGTTAGAGTCAAAGATTTGACTCTACGACCAGTATATTCTTTCCGACTTAGGGCGTCGGCTACTACATTGGCTTTACCCGGATGATAACGAATTTCGCATTCGTAATCACTAAGTAGCTCGACCCACCATCGTTGTCTCATGTTGAGCTCTTTCTGGTCGAAAATGTGTTGTAGACTCTTATGGTCTGTAAAGATCGTGCTTTTTGTACCGTATAGGTAATGTCACCAGATCTTCAGAGCAAACACAACTGCTCCTAGCTCGAGATCGTGGGTTGTGTAGTTAACCTCATGTGTCTTCAGCTGTCTCGAGGCATAGGCGATGACTTTACCTCGCTGCATCAGAACACATCCGAGTCCTTGATTGGATGCCTCGCAATAGACAATGAAGTCTTCTATTCCTTCGGGAAGGGATAGTATCGGGGCGGTGCACAAGGCTCATTTGAGCGTTTGGAACGCCCTTTCCTGTTTCTCCTCCCAGTCGAAGGCCACGCCTTTCTGGGTCAGGGTTGTAAGAGGTTTCGCTATGCTGGAGAAGTTCTGAATGAACCTACGATAGTAGCCAGCTAGACCTAGAAATTGACGAATTTCAGTAGGTGTCTTTGGTGCTGACCAGTTCTCGATGGCCTTAATTTTGGAAGGGTCCACGTGTATACCTTCTTCACTAGCCACATGGCCCAAAAATTCGACTCGTTGAATCCAAAATTCGCACTTCGAGAACTTTGCGTAGAGCTTCTCCGCTCTCAATGTTTCTAAGATTTTACGGAGATGTTGACCATGCTCCTCCTTACTTCGAGAGTAGATGAGTATGTCATCAATGAAGACAATGACGAACTGATCCAAGTAAGGACGACACACCCTATTCATCAGATCCATGAATACTGCGGGCGCGTTCGTTAATCCGAATGGCATCACTACAAACTCGTAGTGTCCATAACGAGTTCGGAAGGCTGTCTTGGGAACATCTTCTTCTAACACTCGTAGTTGGTGGTATCCGGATCGCAGATCTATCTTCGAGAAGTAGTTGGCTCCTTGAAGTTGATCAAATAAATCGTCAATGCGGGGCAAGGGATAACGATTTTTAATGGTAAGTTTGTTGAGTTCTCTATAGTCGATGCACATGCGAAACGATCCATCTTTCTTCTTGACGAACAAGACCGGTGCTCCCCATGGTGAGAAGCTTGGTCGAATGAATCCTTTCTTTAGAAGTTCGTTAAGTTGACTGGAAAGTTCCTGCATTTCTGCCGGTGCAAGACGATAAGGAGATTTGGCTACGGGGGTAGCCCCTGGCACTAAGTCGATTCTGAACTCGACTTGGCGTTGTGGTGGTAAACCGGGAAGTTCTTCTGGGAATATGTTGGGAAAGTCGCGTACTTCTGGGATTTTCTGGATGTCTTTCTGTTCTTGGCTGGTATCGACGACGTGTGCGAGAAATGCATGGTACTCCTTCCGCAAGCATTTCTGTGCTTGAATGCACGAAATGATGCGAAGGCTAGTACTAGGTTTGTCGCCGTAGATAATTAAAGTTTCGTTGTTAGGAAGGTTAAGACGAACTGCTTTTTCGAAGCACATAATGTCGGCACGCAGAAGACTCAACCAATCCATACCGATGATGACGTCGAAACATTTAATGGTAACTGGCATGAGATCTATCTTGAAAGTATGGCTATCTAAAGTTAAAGTACAACCTATGTATATGCAGTTTGTACTCTCTGTTTTCCCGTTAGCCATTTCTACCGTGAATGAACTACCTAATGCACATGGTTTTTGTTTAAGCAGGTGTGCAAATTTGTGACTTACAAAACTTTTCTCGGCTCCACTATCGAAAAGTATGCAAGCATAAGAGTTATCAAGGAGGAACGTACCAGTAACTATCGTTGGATCAGCTACTGTTTCCTCGTGGCCTAGAGCCATAACTCTTCCCACTCCTCCAGCCATCCCTGCTTTAGGGCAGTTCCTCTTGTAGTGGCCCACCTCGCCACATCCGTAGCAAGCTTGGCCCATACCGGCGTTAGGAACTTGAGTAGCTTGAGCTGTTGGAGTTTTGCAGAAGCGGACGGTGTGTCCCTTCCTGTTGCAGTTAGAGCAATGCATCTACCTGCAAGGTCCGAGGTGATGGAAGTTGCACTTGGTGCACTTCGGAAGGGTTCCAGCATATGCCCTTGCTGGTAAGAGGTTGGCAGGGGCAACAGGAGTAACTGTGGCAGCATTGATTGCCACATATTGTTGTTTCTTGGAGGACCCTTGCGGAGCCCCTCCTTTCCTCTTATTCCACCCCTTCTTGTTGCAGTTAGGGTTGGACTTTTGTGGTACAGGGTTAGGGATTGTTATGTTCTGAGGTTTCCGGTGATCGATAAGAAACTGTGCCAGTTCCTTGGCACTATCGAAGGTAATAGGCCTGGAAGCGATCACACTTGACTGGATCTGAGGTGACAGTCCCCAGATATACCTCTCGATCTTTTTGCTCTGGAGAGCAACCATGTCGGGGCATAAGTTTGCCAAATCACAAAACCTATTTGTGTAGGTAGTGATGTCGGATCCAACCATTTGTAGACCCCAGAATTCCTGCTCGACTTTTTGTACTTCGCCTCGAGGACAGTATTCTTTCATGAGCATCTCTTACAATTTCTCCCAGCTGATGGAATAAGCCACCACCAGAGTTATATAGTTAACATGGTTGTTCCACCATGCTAGTGCTCGGTCAGAGAAGGTACAAGCTGCGAACTTGACCTTACTGCCTTCTTGGCATGCGCGGATCTCGAAGACAGATTCAATCTTCTCGATCCATTGACTCAACACCATTACACCCCCAGTTCCGTTGAAGCTGCGGGGTTTGGCATTAGTAAAATCCTTGTAGGTGCATTCCCGAGGGTGTCCATGGCTTTCGCCGTGGTTCGAGCGTGGTGCACCTGTTCCTGATCCACTAGGGGCAGGAGCGTTGATTGCTGACACAGCAACTGCAACTGCTGCTGTGAAAGCTGCCTGTAACATAGTGGCATCAAAAGGATTTGGTGTTTGAAGAGGTACAGGTGGTGGTGGAGGTGGTGGTATTGGTGCTTCGTTGTTTGGGTTCCTCCTAGGATTCCTGCGTGGCGGCATCTTTAACTATACGTTTAAAAGATGACGACATGGATAAGAATAAATGATAAATGAATGTGTCTCATGGACTAAATCGCCACAGTCCAACAACAGAAAGAATAGCATGACTAAATGAAGAAGATAGCATTTGGATAATAATTTCCATAAGATTAGACATCTGTCAATAATACTGGAATTACAGATGTAACTAGTTCGGGAAAAGTGACCTAGAAGTAGGCCTTACATCAACCAAGATGGAAAATTTTGACAGACTGAAGATTAGACAAAGACCCAACAGGTCTAAGATTTGTACAGACAGGAAATTAGACCAAAGTTTTACATAAACTAGGTTATATCCAAAAGATGAGATGACGATATTCTATCGGCGACGAGAACTACTAGCATGAGTCCTCGATCCCGTCAGTAGGCGTTCGATGTCCCTTATACGCCTGTCCGACCTTGCTTGCTGAGCTCGAAGTTCTCTAACTTCAGCTTGGGTTTCAGCAAGTTCCCTTTGCAGATTTGCATTGCGGACCAGAGTCCTTTCATGACCAGACTCTAGTTGGCGAATGTGGACAGTGTTAACACCAGAGTTGGCGTCAACTTCTAAAACTTGATTGATAGTCGCTTGAGCCATTATCTTGTTCCGAGAAATCCTACACACCATGATTGGTAGGACTCTATCAGCAGAACCTCCTTCAGTGAGGTTGTAGAAACTTCGGTCGCCATTGTAGGGAATGGGCTGACCTTGTTCCTGACTCCATTCAGTCAAGTTAATGGCCCACAAAGGTGTGGGTCCTTGAAACACAGGGCGAGGGTTCAGGTTTGGGTTTTGAGCAGCCGGGGGTAGGTTGTTGACTTCTGGCTCCGAGTCAGAACTATCGGAAAAGCCCTCAGCATGGTGATCATCCAAAGGGATTGGGTGATCATCTTCTGGCTCTGCCTCTAGCCAACCAGCATTGCCTTGGTTCGGGAAGTACGGATCGTCGTGGTGAAATCCAGCCATCTTAATCTACGCGAGAAAAGGGATATAAGAAATAGCTAAAATAGACGAACTAACTAAGATAATTACAGTAAGATCAAATACCCATATGGTATTTCTTTATGGTTGTGTTGGTAAGTTTTTTTTAGACTTGTTGTCACATCACAACCATTCTTGGGCATATTCTAATCACTCCTCGGACCAGCATAGTTGATCAGGCTATGCCATTCCCAAGACTGACTATATATCCCCAGGCTTACTTGTGATATCCAACAATCGTAATACTTTTGTTCTTGTCGTTGTGACACTGATTTTAGTATGAATGCAGGCACGTATACTTTGTTAAATATTTTATTATTTAAAAAGTATAACTCTTAGACAGAGTGTTTTAATCCCATGTATTTATAGTTAGTATATCTTTTATGGGTTGATATACTATATTCACTATAAACAATGCTCTGATACCAATCTGTCACACCCCAAAACCACGAACGGCAGAAACGTTCAGGGGTGGAGGACGTCATGTACAGTATCACAACAGTGTAATATAATAAACAAGCAACAACATCATCCATTTCATTATAAGTAACGTTTTATACATGTGTGTTCTTTATATGTAATAAGACACCAAAAAAAATACAATCAAAATAAAAGACGAGACTTGTCTGCTCCGTCTTCTCAAAACCTGGCCTCCGTACCTGTCTACTGGCGACCTGAGAATACAAGTTATTTTGAAAGCGAGTATCAGCTTTAAAGCTGGTGAGTTCATAAGTATATAAGTGTCATTGCTTTGTTTGTGAAAATCTGCTATGAATGCCATGTAAACCTTTAAGTGAAAATGTTAAGGTAAGTATGAAATCCCTAGAAAAACCCTTATTTTCTATAAGTATGAAATGTAGTCTTCTACCAAGACTCGAATGTTTTGTATGTATGAAGCGTAGTCTTCTACCAAGACACGAATGTTTTGTATGAATGAAGTGTAGTCTTCTACCAAGACTCGAATGTTTTGTATGTATGAAGTGTAGTCTTCTACCAAGACTCGAATGTTTTGTATGAATGAAGTGTAGTCTTCTACCAAGACTCGAATGTTTTGTATGTATGAAGCGTAGTCTTCTACCAAGACACGAATGTTTTGTATGAATGAAGTGTAGTCTTCTACCAAGACTCGAATGTTTTGTATGTATGAAGTGTAGTCTTCTACCAAGACTCGAATGTTTTGTATGTATGAAGTGTAGTCTTCTACCAAGACTCGAATGTTTTGTATGTATGAAGTGTAGTCTTCTACCAAGACTCGAATGTTTTGTATGTATGAAGTGTAGTCTTCTACCAAGACTCGAATGTTTTGTATGTATGAAGTGTAGTCTTCTACCAAGACTCGAATGTTTTGTATGTATGAAGTGTAGTCTTCTACCAAGACTCGAATGTTTTGTATGTATGAAGTGTAGTCTTCTACCAAGACTCGAATGTTTTGTATGAATGAAGTGTAGTTTTTCCTTTGTGTAGACTAGTACTAAAAGTACTTAGTCTAACTCATCGTTTATGTGAATGTGTCACAGAATAAAGTAAACAGGAAAAATATAATGTTATAAGTGTTGTCACTAGGTACTAGGACTAACACTACATCGCATGAAGGGAAAGATAGACCCTAAGGAACATCCGAAGAGTGTCCCCTCATCCTCTTTAGCAGCAGCAGGATGGAAGGAGGGTTTGTCCCTACATCGATCTCTTGACGTAGATCGTCAACCTAATGATCCTCCGAAGAGTCACATCTCGTCCACTGTTGCAACAGCGGGCGGAGGGATAGTTAGTCCCGTCACTGACCACAAATCAACTGACTACCTTAGACATCCGTAGACGTCATCGATCACTGGTGCTAATCAGTGAGATTTGGATGGTAAGTCCTGCCGAAACATCCCATTGAACGGGGATAGGAAAGACAATTTATACAGTAAATACTAATAAATCATCCTCTTAGATCTAAGTTCAAGTATCCAAGGTAAGTAAGTACAGACTAATGTACCTATGAAGAAGTGTTCCTGTATAGAATTCATGTAAGTGTGTTCATGTAACAGGTAAGTATATGTAAACATATTCATGTATCATATAATCCTAAGTACGTGAAATCAAGTATCATGTAAGGCATTAGTATAAACTCATGAATGAACTGACTCTTGTTTGATATCTTCTGACTATCCCTATGATAGCTAACTGGAAAGTATGTTGTTGTTCAAGTAGGTTTATGCAAGGTATCTAGGAGCTTTGAACAATAATTTAAAGTGACTTGAAGTCATTATACATTTCAAAACTAATACTTCTGTTGTCCAAGTATTTTAAGATAGAAAACCATTTCGCGACTCCTTTTGAAATATGTGAAATCTACTGAGTGAAAACACAGTTATAAAATACATGAAACTGATTTAATAACTTATTGTTTTCTACTTGTATTCCCCCCCCCCCCATTAAAGCATTTAAAATCCTTTAAAACATTGATTACGGGGTATGAACTCACCTGAAGTTGGTGATTGGAATGAACTGAACGGTATCGGATTGCTAGGTGTCAAGCGAGGACTTGTGCACACACTACGATCCTAATGAACATATAATCACACATATATTCACTCAATTAGACACAAAAGACTAATTGATAGTGTTTAAGACATCCTAGACATAGATAACACTTTATGTAAGTGTTTTAAGCCGTAACCACTTCATCTAAGCTATTGTGGGACAGGGTACTCGAGTTTAGGGTTTCCAAAGGACCCTACAAGAGAGTTTACTCTCCATAAACCATCACACATGGAGTTTACGGTTGTAAACTCTTGAGTTTACGGCCGTAAACTCCCAAACATGTGTGTTTGGTGTGTTTTGAAGCCCAATATGCTTTCTAGAATTATTCTAACCTAGTGGCTATGTTCTTGGAAGGGTTTAAGGCCTAGAAGTACTCCAAATAGGAGTTTACGGCCTCAAGACCATTTCTCCTTGGAGTTTACGGCCGTAAACTCCCTTGGGGTGTAGTTCTTGTTGTTTTCAAGCTTCTTGCTTTTGAAGGACATGTTCTAGATAATTGTTTAAGGCAAATGAGGACCCTAAGCACACTTTGGTGCCATTTCTTTGAGTTTATGGCCCAAGAACATTCTCTTGGCCGTAAACTCACTTTGATAAGTGATTTTGGTGAGTTTTGGTCCTTCCAATTAGTGGGTACAATTCCTTGTAAAAGTCTAGGGCCTTAGGTGTCATGAAACACCCATTGTGACCATTTACATGGAGTTTACGGCCTAGGAGAGTTCTGGGCCGTAAACTCACTTTCATTTGAGTCATTTGATGTGTTTAAGACCTTAAGCTACTTGGGAGAACAACCTAGATGCAAGCCTTAAAGTCCTTAAGTCCAAAAATCACCATTTAGGCCTATGAAATGGAGTTTACGGCCTAAGAGAGTTCTGGGCCGTAAACTCCCAATATTGGGTGGTTTTGTGTGTGTTTTCATGTCCCTAACATGCATCCCTAATGTTCTAAGGCCTTATCCTAGCACCAATGTCAGTTTTGGCTTTGTTTCGGGAGTTTACCGCCCAAGAACACCTTGGGGAGTAAACTCCTAGATCTAGTGATTTAGCCATCTAAATCATGTTATAAGCATCTAATAAGCATTCTAATACTACTAGAAAAGGGTACTCACAATTTGGGATCAAAAACCCGAAGATCAGTCAGAGAGAAAATGGCTTTTCTCTAGCTGGAATTGTGAATAATGAATTATTTTAATTCAGAAAACTATTTATAGTCCTAAAATATTTTGACAGAAAATATTTTTATTCTCGAACTTGGACTGTAACATTATGAAACTTGAAATGTTCAAATTCACAAACCCAGGAGCATCCACTCTCCTGATACCTCCTAAAGTGTAAACCCTAACGTACACTAACTTGTTCGGAAAAGCCTGAAAATCACTGAAATTGGACTGACTTCAATTGAATAGATATTGTTCGTACAAATGGAAATTACGGGTTGTCACATCATCCCCCCGTTAGAAGGAATTTTGTCCCGAAATTAGAAATTAAGCAAGTATGAAATTACACATAATTAAGCGAAAAGATGAGGGTATTTCAATTTCATCTGATCCTCTCGTTCCCAAGTGAATTCCGGTCCACGCTTTGCGTTCCAGCGCACCTTCACTATCGGGATACGGCTCTGCTTTGTTTGCTTGACCTCTCGGTCCATGACCTCTACTGGTTCCTCCACGAAGTTGAGGCTCTCGTTGATCTCGATCTCGTCGAGTGGAATAACAAGAGTCTCGTCAGATAGGCACTTTTTCAAGTTTGAAACGTGGAAGGTAGGATGTACGTTACTGAGTTCTTTCGGTAGATTGAGCTTGTAAGCCACAGGGCCGATTCTTGCGAGAATCTCGAAAGGCCCTATGTATCTTGGATTGAGCTTCCCACGCTTTCCAAAGCGTATCAAGCCCTTCCAGGGTGAGACTTTCAGTAGGACTCGGTCGCCCACCTGGAACTCCAATGGTTTCCTACGCTTGTCGGCGTAGCTTTTCTGTCGGTCTCTAGAGGCGTTTAGTCATTCACGAATTTGAACGATCTTCTCTGTCGTTTCCCGAATGATCTCCGGACCCGTGAGAGTGCTTTCGGGAACTCGTCCCTTAGCTAACTGGGTATCACCCACTTCAGCCCAGCACAGAGGGGATCTGCACTTTCGGCCATAGAGGGCCTCGAATGGAGCTGCCTTGATGCTCGTGTGATAACTGTTGTTGTAGGAAAATTCAACAAGGGGTAAATGAGTATCCCAAGCTTTTCCAAAGTCTATCACACAGGCGCGCAACATATCTTCTAAGGTTTGGATAGTTCTCTCACTTTGCCCGTCGGTCTGTGGATGATAGGCTATACTCATGTCCAGCCTAGTTCCTAGGGAACTTTGTAATGACTGCCAGAACCTCGAAGTGAATCTACTATCTCGGTCTGAGATGATAGATAAAGGAACACCGTGCAGTCTTACAATCTCCCTAATGTAAGTTCTGGTAAGTTTCTCCATCTTGTCTGTTTCCTTGATCGGTAGGAAGTGTGCAGACTTGGTCAGTCTATCGACGATGACCCATATGGAATCAAGTCCTCCCATCGTCTTGGGCAACTTGGTTATGAAGTCCATAGTGATCCGCTCCCACTTCCATTCTGGTATCTCCGGTTGTTGTAGAAGACCGGAGGGTTTCTGGTATTCGACCTTAACCTTTGCGCAAGTAAGGCATTTACTCACGAAGGTAGCAATATCTGCTTTCATGTTAGGCCACCAGTATAACTTTTTAAGATCCAGATACATCTTATCTGAACCCGGGTGGACGGAATAACGAGTGTTGTGAGCTTCCAGCATGACCAAGTCTCTGAAGCTACCGTGTTTCGGTGTCCAGATCCGATCCATGAGGTATAAGGCTCCGCCACCCTTGACTTCCAAGTTCTTATCCATTCCTCTAAGGGATTCACCAGCCACGTTTTCAGGTTTCAAAGCGTCGAGCTGAGCCTCCTTTATTCGCGTGGACAAGTGTGAATGGATAGTTAGAGTCAAAGATTTGACTCTACGACCAGTATATTCTTTCCGACTTAGGGCGTCGGCTACTACATTGGCTTTACCCGGATGATAACGAATTTCGCATTCGTAATCACTAAGTAGCTCGACCCACCGTCGTTGTCTCATGTTGAGCTCTTTCTGGTCGAAAATGTGTTGTAGACTCTTATGGTCTGTAAAGATCGTGCTTTTTGTACCGTATAGGTAATGTCGCCAGATCTTCAGAGCAAACACAACTGCTCCTAGCTCGAGATCGTGGGTTGTGTAGTTAACCTCATGTGTCTTCAGCTGTCTCGAGGCATAGGCGATGACTTTACCTCGCTGCATCAGAACACATCCGAGTCCTTGATTGGATCCCTCGCAATAGACAATGAAGTCTTCTATTCCTTCGGGAAGGGATAGTATCGGGGCGGTGCACAAGGCTCGTTTGAGCGTTTGGAACGCCCTTTCCTGTTTCTCCTCCCAGTCGAAGGCCACGCCTTTCTGGGTCAGGGTTGTAAGAGGTTTCGCTATGCTGGAGAAGTTCTGAATGAACCTACGATAGTAGCCAGCTAGACCTAGAAATTGACGAATTTCAGTAGGTGTCTTTGGTGCTGACCAGTTCTCGATGGCCTTAATTTTGGAAGGGTCCACGTGTATACCTTCTTCACTAGCCACATGGCCCAAAAATTCGACTCGTTGAATCCAAAATTCGCACTTCGAGAACTTTGCGTAGAGCTTCTCCGCTCTCAATGTTTCTAAGATTTTACGGAGATGTTGACCATGCTCCTCCTTACTTCGAGAGTAGATGAGTATGTCATCAATGAAGACAATGACGAACTGATCCAAGTAAGGACGACACACCCTATTCATCAGATCCATGAATACTGCGGGCGCGTTCGTTAATCCGAATGGCATCACTACAAACTCGTAGTGTCCATAACGAGTTCGGAAGGCTGTCTTGGGAACATCTTCTTCTAACACTCGTAGTTGGTGGTATCCGGATCGCAGATCTATCTTCGAGAAGTAGTTGGCTCCTTGAAGTTGATCAAATAAATCGTCAATGCGGGGCAAGGGATAACGATTTTTAATGGTAAGTTTGTTGAGTTCTCTATAGTCGATGCACATGCGAAACGATCCATCTTTCTTCTTGACGAACAAGACCGGTGCTCCCCATGGTGAGAAGCTTGGTCGAATGAATCCTTTCTTGAGAAGTTCGTTAAGTTGACTGGAAAGTTCCTGCATTTCTGCCGGTGCAAGACGATAAGGAGATTTGGCTACGGGGGTAGCCCCTGGCACTAAGTCGATTCTGAACTCGACTTGGTGTTGTGGTGGTAAACCGGGAAGTTCTTCTGGGAATATGTCGGGAAAGTCGCGTACTTCTGGGATTTTCTGGATGTCTTTCTGTTCTTGGCTGGTATCGACGACGTGTGCGAGAAATGCATGGTACTCCTTCCGCAAGCATTTATGTGCTTGAATGCACGAAATGATGCGAAGGCTAGTACTAGGTTTGTCGCCGTAGATAATTAAAGTTTCGTTGTTAGGAAGGTTAAGACGAACTGCTTTTTCGAAGCACATAATGTCGGCACGCAGAAGACTCAACCAATCCATACCGATGATGACGTCGAAACATTTAATGGTAACTGGCATGAGATCTATCTTGAAAGTATGGCTATCTAAAGTTAAAGTACAACCTATGTATATGCAGTTTGTACTCTCTGTTTTCCCGTTAGCCATTTCTACCGTGAATGAACTACCTAATGCACATGGTTTTTGTTTAAGCAGGTGTGCAAATTTGTGACTTACAAAACTTTTCTCGGCTCCACTATCGAAAAGTATGCAAGCATAAGAGTTATCAAGGAGGAACGTACCAGTAACTATCGTTGGATCAGCTACTGTTTCCTCGTGGCCTAGAGCCATAACTCTTCCCACTCCTCCAGCCATCCCTGCTTTAGGGCAGTTCCTCTTGTAGTGGCCCACCTCGCCACATCCGTAGCAAGCTTGGCCCATACCGGCGTTAGGAACTTGAGTAGTTTGAGCTGTTGGAGTTTTGCAGAAGCGGATGGTGTGTCCCTTCCTGTTGCAGTTAGAGCAATGCATCTCCCTGCAAGGTCCGAGGTGATGGAAGTTGCACTTGGTGCACTTCGGAAGGGTTCCAGCATATGCCCTTGCTGGTAAGAGGTTGGCAGGGGCAACAGGAGTAACTGTGGCAGCATTGATTGCCACATATTGTTGTTTCTTGGAGGACCCTTGCGGAGCCCCTCCTTTCCTCTTATTCCACCCCTTCTTGTTGCAGTTAGCGTTGGACTTTTGTGGTACAGGGGTAGGGATTGTTATGTTCTGAGGTTTCCGGTGATCGATAAGAGACTGTGCCAGTTCCTTGGCACTATCGAAGGTAATAGGCCTGGAAGCGATCACACTTGACTGGATCTGAGGTGACAGTCCCCAGATATACCTCTCGATCTTTTTGCTCTGGAGAGAAACCATGTCGGGGCATAAGTTTGCCAAATCACAAAACCTATTTGTGTAGGTAGTGATGTCGGATCCAACCATTTGTAGACCCCAGAATTCCTGCTCGACTTTTTGTACTTCGCCTCGAGGACAATATTCTTTCATGAGCATCTCTTTCAATTTCTCCCAGCTGATGGAATAAGCCACCACCAGAGTTATATAGTTAACATGGTTGTTCCACCATGCTAGTGCTCGGTCAGAGAAGGTACAAGCTGCGAACTTGACCTTACTGCCTTCTTGGCATGCGCGGATCTCGAAGACAGATTCAATCTTCTCGATCCATTGACTCAACACCATTACACCCCCAGTTCCGTTGAAGCTGCGGGGTTTGGCGTTAGTAAAATCCTTGTAGGTGCATTCCCGAGGGTGTCCATGGCTTTCACCGTGGTTCGAGCGTGGTGCACCTGTTCCTGATCCACTAGGGGCAGGAGCGTTGATTGCTGACACAGCAACTGCAACTGCTGCTGTGAAAGCTGCCTGTAACATAGTGGCATCAAAAGGATTTGGTGTTTGAAGAGGTACAGGTGGTGGTGGAGGTGGTGGTATTGGTGCTTCGTTGTTTGGGTTCCTCCTAGGATTCCTGCGTGGCGGCATCTTTAACTATACGTTTAAAAGATGACGACATGGATAAGAATAAATGATAAATGAATGTGTCTCATGGACTAAATCGCCATAGTCCAACAACAGAAAGAATAGCATGACTAAATGAAGAAGATAGCATTTGGATAATAATTTCCATAAGATTAGACATCTGTCAATAATACTGGAATTACAGATGTAACTAGTTCGGGAAAAGTGACCTAGAAGTAGGCCTTACATCAACCAAGATGGAAAATTTTGACAGACTGAAGATTAGACAAAGACCCAACAGGTCTAAGATTTGTACAGACAGGAAATTAGACCAAAGTTTTACATAAACTAGGTTATATCCAAAAGATGAGATGACGATATTCTATCGGCGACGAGAACTACTAGCATGAGTCCTCGATCCCGTCAGTAGGCGTTCGATGTCCCTTATACGCCTGTCCGACCTTGCTTGCTGAGCTCGAAGTTCTCTAACTTCAGCTCGGGTTTCAGCAAGTTCCCTTTGCAGATTTGCATTGCGGACCAGAGTCCTTTCATGAGCAGACTCTAGTTGGCGAATGTGGACAGTGTTAACACCAGAGTTGGCGTCAACTTCTAAAACTTGATTGATAGTCGCTTGAGCCATTATCGTGTTCCGAGAAATCCTACACACCATGATTGGTAGGACTCTATCAGCAGAACCTCCTTCAGTGAGGTTGTAGAAACTTCAGTCGCCATTGTAGGGAATGGGCTGACCTTGTTCCTGACTCCATTCAGTCAAGTTAATGGCCCACAAAGGTGTGGGTCCTTGAAACACAGGGCGAGGGTTCAGGTTTGGGTTTTGAGCAGCCGGGGGTAGGTTGTTGACTTCTGGCTCCGAGTCAGAACTATCGGAAAAGCCCTCAGCATGGTGATCATCCAAAGGGATTGGGTGATCATCTTCTGGCTCTGCCTCTAGCCAACCAGCATTGCCTTGGTTCGGGAAGTACGGATCGCCGTGGTGAAATCCAGCCATCTTAATCTACGCGAGAAAAGGGATATAAGAAATAGCTAAAATAGACGAACTAACTAAGATAATTACAGTAAGATCAAATACCCATATGGTATTTCTTTATGGTTGTGTTGGTAAGTTTTTTTTAGACTTGTTGTCACATCACAACCATTCTTGGGCATATTCTAATCACTCCTCGGACCAGCATAGTTGATCAGGCTATGCCATTCCCAAGACTGACTATATATCCCCAGGCTTACTTGTGATATCCAACAATCGTAATACTTTTGTTCTTGTCGTTGTGACACTGATTTTAGTATGAATGCAGGCACGTATACTTTGTTAAATATTTTATTATTTAAAAAGTATAACTCTTAGACAGAGTTTTTTAATCCCATGTATTTATAGTTAGTATATCTTTTATGGGTTGATATACTATATTCACTATAAACAATGCTCTGATACCAATCTGTCACACCCCAAAACCACGAACGGCGGAAACGTTCAGGGGTGGAGGACGTCATGTACAGTATCACAACAGTGTAATATAATAAACAAGCAACAACATCATCCATTTCATTATAAGTAACGTTTTATACATGTGTGTTCTTTATATGTAATAAGACACCAAAAAAAAATACAATCAAAATAAAAGACGAGACTTGTCTGCTCCGTCTTCTCAAAACCTGGCCTCCGTACCTGTCTACTGGCGACCTGAGAATACAAGTTATTTTGAAAGCGAGTATCAGCTTTAAAGCTGGTGAGTTCATAAGTATATAAGTGTCATTGCTTTGTTTGTGAAAATCTGCTATGAATGCCATGTAAACCTTTAAGTGAAAATGTTAAGGTAAGTATGAAATCCCTAGAAAAACCCTTATTTTCTATAAGTATGAAATGTAGTCTTCTACCAAGACTCGAATGTTTTGTATGTATGAAGCGTAGTCTTCTACCAAGACACGAATGTTTTGTATGAATGAAGTGTAGTCTTCTACCAAGACTCGAATGTTTTGTATGTATGAAGTGTAGTCTTCTACCAAGACTCGAATGTTTTGTATGAATGAAGTGTAGTCTTCTACCAAGACTCGAATGTTTTGTATGTATGAAGTGTAGTCTTCTACCAAGACACGAATGTTTTGTATGAATGAAGTGTAGTCTTCTACCAAGACTCGAATGTTTTGTATGTATGAAGTGTAGTCTTCTACCAAGACTCGAATGTTTTGTATGTATGAAGTGTAGTCTTCTACCAAGACTCGAATGTTTTGTATGTATGAAGTGTAGTCTTCTACCAAGACTCGAATGTTTTGTATGTATGAAGTGTAGTCTTCTACCAAGACTCGAATGTTTTGTATGTATGAAGTGTAGTCTTCTACCAAGACTCGAATGTTTTGTATGTATGAAGTGTAGTCTTCTACCAAGACTCGAATGTTTTGTATGAATGAAGTGTAGTTTTTCCTTTGTGTAGACTAGTACTAAAAGTACTTAGTCTAACTCATCGTTTATGTGAATGTGTCACAGAATAAAGTAAACAGGAAAAATATAATGTTATAAGTGTTGTCACTAGGTACTAGGACCAACACTACATCGCATGAAGGGAAAGATAGACCCTAAGGAACATCCGAAGAGTGTCCCCTCATCCTCTTTAGCAGCAGCAGGATGGAAGGAGGGTTAGTCCCTGCATCGATCTCTTGACGTAGATCGTCAACCTAATGATCCTCCGAAGATTTACATCTCGTCCACTGTTGCAACAGCGGGCGGAGGGATAGTTAGTCCCGTCACTGACCACAAATCAACTGACTACCTTAGACATCCGTAGACGTCATCGATCACTGGTGCTAATCAGTGAGATTTGGATGGTAAGTCCCGCCGAAACATCCCATTGAACGGGGATAGGAAAGACAATTTATACAGTAAATACTAATAAATCATCCTCTTAGATCTAAGTTCAAGTATCCAAGGTAAGTAAGTACAGACTAATGTACCTATGAAGAAGTGTTCCTGTATAGAATTCATGTAAGTGTGTTCATGTAACAGGTAAGTATATGTAAACATATTCATGTATCATATAATCCTAAGTACGTGAAATCAAGTATCATGTAAGGCATTAGTATAGACTCATGAATGAACTGACTCTTGTTTTATATCTTCTGACTATCCTTATGATAGCTAACTGGAAAGTATGTTGTTGTTCAAGTAGGTTTATGCAAGGTATCTAGGAGCTTTGAACAATAATTTAAAGTGACTTGAAGTCATTATACATTTCAAAACTAATACTTCTGTTGTCCAAGTATTTTAAGATAGAAAACCATTTCGCGACTCCTTTTGAAATATGTGAAATCTACTGAGTGAAAACACAGTTATAAAATACATGAAACTGATTTAATAACTTATTGTTTTCTACTTGTATTCCCCCCCCCCCCCCATTAAAGCATTTAAAATCCTTTAAAACATTGATTACGGGGTATGAACTCACCTGAAGTTGGTGATTGGAATGAACTGAACGGTATCAGATTGCTAGGTGTCAAGGGAGGACTTGTGCACACACTACGATCCTAATGAACATATAATCACACATATATGCACTCAATTAGACACAAAAGACTAATTGATAGTGTTTAAGACATCCTAGACATAGATAACACTTTATGTAAGTGTTTTAAGTCGTAAGGACTTCATCTAAGCTATTGTGGGACAGGGTACTCGAGTTTAGGGTTTCCAAAGGACCCTACAAGAGAGTTTACTCTCCATAAACCATCACACATGGAGTTTACGGTTGTAAACTCTTGAGTTTACGGCCGTAAACTCCCAAACATGTGTGTTTGGTGTGTTTTGAAGCCCAATATGCTTTCTAGAATTATTCTAACCTAGTGGCTATGTTCTTGGAAGGGTTTAAGGCCTAGAAGTACTCCAAATAGGAGTTTACGGCCTCAAGACCATTTCCCCTTGGAGTTTACGGCCGTAAACTCCCTTGGGGTGTGGTTCTTGTTGTTTTCAAGCTTTTTGCTTTTGAAGGACATGTTCTAGATAATTGTTTAAGGCAAATGAGGACCCTAGGCACACTTTGGTGCCATTTCTTTGAGTTTACGGCCCAAGAACATTCTCTTGGCCGTAAACTCACTTTGATAAGTGATTTTGGTGAGTTTTGGTCCTTCCATTTAGTGGGTACAATTTCTTGTAAAAGTCTAGGGCCTTGGGTGTCATGAAACACCCATTGTGACCATTTACATAGAGTTTACGGCCTAGGAGAGTTCTGGGCCGTAAACTCACTTTCATTTGAGTCATTTGATGTGTTTAAGACCTTAAGCTACTTGGGAGAACAACCTAGATGCAAGCCTTAAAGTCCTTAAGTGCAAAAATCACCATTTAGGCCTATGAAATGGAGTTTACGACCTAAGAGAGTTCTGGGCCGTAAACTCCCAATCTTGGGTGGTTTTGTGTGTGTTTTCATGTCCCTAACATGCATCCCTAATGTTCTAAGGCCTTATCCTAGCACCAATGTCAGTTTTGGCTTTGTTTCGGGAGTTTACCGCCCAAGAACACCTTGGCGAGTAAACTCCTAGATCTAGTGATTTAGCCATCTAAATCATGTTATAAGCATCTAATAAGCATTCTAATACCACTAGAAAAGGGTACTCACAATTTGGGATCAAAAACCCGAAGATTTGTCAGAGAGAAAATGGCTTTTCTCTAGCTGGAATTGTGAATAATGAATTATTTTAATTCAGAAAACTATTTATAGTCCTGAAATATTTTGACAGAAAATATTTTTATTCTCGAACTTGGACTGTAACATTATGAAACTTGAAATGTTCAAATTTCACAAACCTAGGAGCATCCACTCTCCTGATACCTCCTAAAGTGTAAACCCTAGCGTACACTAACTTGTTCGGAAAAGCCTGGAAATCACTGAAATTGGACTGACTTCTATTGAATAGATATTGTTCGTACAAATGGAAATTACGGGTTGTCACATCATCCCCCCGTTAGAAGGAATTTCGTCCCGAAATTAGAATTTAAGCAAGTATGAAATTACACATAATTAAGCGAAAAGATGAGGGTTGTTTGGAACGCTCTTTCCTGTTTCTCCTCCCAGTCGAAGGCCACACCTTTCTGGGTCAGGGTTGTAAGAGTTTCGCTATGCTGGAGAAGTTCTGAATGAACCTACGATAGTAGCCAGCTAGACCTAGAAATTGACGAATTTCAGTAGGTGTCTTTGGTGCTGACCAGTTCTCGATGGCCTTAATTTTGGAAGGGTCCACGTGTATACCTTCTTCGCTAACCACATGGCCCAAAAATTCGACTCGTCGAATCCAAAATTCGCACTTCGAGAACTTTGCGTAGAGCTTCTCCGCTCTCAATGTTTCTAAGATTTTACGGAGATGTTGACCATGCTCCTCCTTACTTCGAGAGTAGATGAGTATGTCATCAATGAAGACAATGACGAACTGATCCAAGTAAGGACGACACACCCTATTCATCAGATCCATGAATACTGCGGGCGCGTTCGTTAATCCGAATGGCATCACTACAAACTCATAGTGTCCATAACGAGTTCGGAAGGCTGTCTTGGGAACATCTTCTTCTAACACTCGTAGTTGGTGGTATCCGGATCGCAGATCTATCTTCGAGAAGTAGTTGGCTCCTTGAAGTTGATCAAATAAATCGTCAATGCGGGGCAAGGGATAACGATTTTTAATGGTAAGTTTGTTGAGTTCTCTATAGTCGATGCACATGCGAAACAATCCATCTTTCTTCTTGACGAACAAGACCGGTGCTCCCCATGGTGAGAAGCTTGGTCGAATGAATCCTTTCTTGAGAAGTTCGTTAAGTTGACTGGAAAGTTCCTGCATTTCTGCCGGTGCAAGACGATAAGGAGATTTGGCTACGGGGGTAGCCCCTGGCACTAAGTCGATTCTGAACTCGACTTGGCGTTGTGGTGGTAAACCGGGAAGTTCTTCTGGGAATATGTCGGGAAAGTCGCGTACTTCTGGGATTTTCTGGATGTCTTTCTGTTCTTGGCTGGTATCGACGACGTGTGCGAGAAATGCATGGTACTCCTTCCGCAAGCATTTCTGTGCTTGAATGCACGAAATGATGCGAAGGCTAGTACTAGGTTTGTCGCCGTAGATAATTAAAGTTTCGTTGTTAGGAAGGTTAAGACGAACTGCTTTTTCGAAGCACATAATGTCGGCACGCAGAAGACTCAACCAATCCATACCGATGATGACGTCGAAACATTTAATGGTAACTGGCATGAGATCTATCTTGAAAGTATGGCTATCTAAAGTTAAAGTACAACCTATGTATATGCAGTTTGTACTCTCTGTTTTCCCGTTAGCCATTTCTACCGTGAATGAACTACCTAATGCACATGGTTTTTGTTTAAGCAGGTGTGCAAATTTGTGACTTACAAAACTTTTCTCGGCTCCACTATCGAAAAGTATGCAAGCATAAGAGTTATCAAGGAGGAACATACCAGTAACTATCGTTGGATCAGCTACTGCTTCCTCGTGGCCTAGAGCCATAACTCTTCCCACTCCTCCAGCCATCCCTGCTTTAGGGCAGTTCCTCTTGTAGTGGCCCACCTCGCCACATCCGTAGCAAGCTTGGCCCATACCGGCGTTAGGAACTTGAGTAGCTTGAGCTGTTGGAGTTTTGCAGAAGCGGACGGTGTGTCCCTTCTTGTTGCAGTTAGAGCAATGCATCTCCCTGCAAGGTCCGAGGTGATGGAAGTTGCACTTGGTGCACTTCGAAAGGGTTCCAGCATATGCCCTTGCTGGCAAGAGGTTGGCAGGGGCAACAAGAGTAACTGTGGCAGCATTGATTGCCACATATTGTTGTTTCTTGGAGGACCCTTGCAGAGCCCCTCCTTTCCTCTTATTCCACCCCTTCTTGTTGCAGTTAGGGTTGGACTTTTGTGGTATAGGGGTAGGGATTGTTATGTTCTGAGGTTTCCGGTGATCGATAAGAGACTGTGCCAGTTCCTTGGCACTATCGAAGGTAATAGGCCTGGAAGCGATCACACTTGACTGGATCTGAGGTGACAGTCCCCAGATATACCTCTCGATCTTTTTGCTCTGGAGAGCAACCATGTCGGGGCATAAGTTTGCCAAATCACAAAACCTATTTGTGTAGGTAGTAGCATCAGCATCTGGAGCAGATTGATGTGTTGAGTACTCTGGAGAAGCGATTGGAATAGATGACTCCAGTGGGGGTCAGTAGCAGAAACCAATGGCGGTATGTAAACAACATCTTCATCATCGTCTTCAATGATATTCTTCAAGCCACAGGTTGACCCAGCTTGGTTATCAGACGACACACTAAAGGATTTGAATCGTGATGTGTAGTCAAACAGCATATCAGGACCTACCCTAGCGTCCGTTTCATTCTCTTCCAGCTAGCGAACATCAAAAGATTCCACAATTTGCTTCGTCTTCTTATTGTATACCATGTAAGCAGTACGAGCAGTGTATCCAACAAAATAGCAGTCATCAGCTTTTGCATTGAACTTTGGGTTGGACTCCAAGTGAAGAAGGGTGCAAGGGAAACCAAATACTCTAAAATGGCTGACAGATGGCTAGTGTCCATATAGAATCTCATATGGAGTTTTCATCTAGGATTTGTTGATCAGGACACGATTTTGAATGTAGCAAGAAGTGTTGATCGCCTCTGCCCAAAAGAAAACTAGAAGTTTAGAATCACATAGCATCGTCCTCGCTGCGTCTTGTAACGTTCGATTCCTCCGCTCAGCAACACCGTTTTGTTGTGGTGTCTGAACAAAACTATACTGATGCACCATACCCTTCTCAACGCAAAAATAATCAAGAACAGCATTCTTGAATTCTGTTCCATTATCTTTGCGTAGCGTTTTCACTCGGTGATTGGTTTGATTCTCGATCATTATAATGAATTTCTTGATAAGGTCAGCGATCCCAACTTTCTTGGATAGAAAGAAAACCCACGTGAAGCGAGAGAAGTCATCTATCACAACATGACAGTATGAATTTCGGTTAATCCTGAGGACGTTGACCGGACCAAACAAATCCATGTGCAACAATTGGAGCACCTGGTTGATGGAGTTGACCTGCTTTGGCAGATGTGGCTTTCAATGATGTTTTCCTTGAGCACATGACACACATTTTTCATAAGTGATGAAGTCTCTGACGGGTAGACCACGGACCATTTCGTCTTTCGCAAGATGCTTCAGATTCTTTGCATTTGCATTGCCAAGTCCACAATGCCACAGCATAGCGTTTTGTTCTGAAACCTTTGAAAAGAGATAAGTGACTTCATCGGGTATGTTGCTGTTAATATCAATAATAAAGGCATTCCCATCTCGCTTTGATTTGACGATAATCCACTCCATTGGGATGACAATGTCAGGCTTTAAGATTAGACATTCTTTATTGGTGAAGTGTGTCGAATAACTCTTGTCACAGATTTACGAAACACTCAACAAGCTATGCTTTAACTCGGGAGCATATTTAACATTCTCAAAACTTAGCACTCCATTGGAAATGGTTCCTTTTTTAGTGATCTTTCCACCTTCTCCGCCCGCAAAGGAAACATAGCCCCCATTAAAAGATTGAATGTTGCTCAATTGGGAGATGTCTCCTGCCATGTGCCCGGAGCAGCCGATATCGACATACCAGGGTCTGACGACATTATTCCGCAACTATCCCTGCACGATGAGCGGAATCATTTAGATTTGGGGACCCAGGTCATTACAATCCTGGGTTGACCCTTAACGTTCACAGATTTATCTTTTGATTTTCTTGAATTTGAATTCTCATTTACAGCAGATACAGAGGATGATAATGGCTGATTAGACTTTAATTTTGGCATCCATTGAAATTTAGGTTTTGAAACAAATTTCTTTTCAGTTTGCTTTGTACAGGTGTATTTTCTACTAGAAGAAGTTGAAAACCCAGACCTGCATTTTGACGAAATCAACTTTGGCTTAGCTTTGATCGATTTTGGCAAACTGTTTGGATTTTTATTAAAAACCTGTTTGCTTTTATGAAGAACTGCCATTTTCTTGTTTTGATTTACTTTCCTGTCATCATCTCGAGAGTGAGTTCTTGAGGACTTTCTAATTAAAGACGGTCCTCTAGACTCTTTCTCTCCTCTTTGTGACAAGTATGCACAAACATCCGATTTAAACAGTTTCTGGCAATATGACCACCAGTACCACAATAGAAGCAATTTTGTTTATTATCAATGGACTTGGTACTACTTTTGTCAGATTTCTGCCTTTTATTATCATTTCTAGCACTTTCACATTTTCCAGAACAAGTACTAGATTGTGTAGCAAATGTAAAAGATGTAGAAGCAGTTGAATCAGATCTAGCAACTTTATAAAAAACAACACCATTATTTTCAAAATTATCAGTCTGAAACAACACACCACCAGAAACAAAAACATTAGTGTTTGAATTTAACATAGATTCATCACAAAATTCAACACCAAATTTAGACACAGAATTATTCGACTCAGACTTTTCAGCTTCTTGCTCCCCCTGAACTATAGACATATCTGCACTTGAGGTAGAAATGTTAGTATTAAAAATTTTATCATTACACCGTGTTGCTTCTTCAGAAACTGATTTCCCATAAACCATGAAAGGTTCTCTGTCAATTTCTTCTTGAGATAGAGGAATAGCAGTGTAATTATGATTGAAGGGAGGAGGGACACTCTAAAATCCTAATCCTACTTTTATCTGGTTACCACAAGTAATGTCCTTCCACTACTTTTGTTCCGTGATCATTTTTGCAACTACTTCACTTGACTCATCTAATTTTTTAAAATTAAATTCAACATTTTCAAATCAGTTTTTCAATGCGTCAAGTTCAGCGGTTACAGCAACAAGTGTTCTTTTGAGATGATCATAATTGTCACACTTGTTGCTGTAATCCTCTCGAAATTTCTTAAAATCTTTTGTTTTGTTTTCTAATTGAGTTTTCAAAGGCTTTTGATTTTTCCTAAGTGTATAGCCTTCATACTTAAGTTCCTCATTCTTTCTCTTGATTAGTTCAATTTGGTCATGTAAGAATTTAATAGTGTTCATACAAGATTGAGAGCAACCAATTTCACTGACCTCGGGTTTGGCAGGCTCTGGAGTGGTTTGCACCGTGAATGCAAATTGAAGATTCATTATTTCCTCTTTAGGATCCTTCTCTGCTTCTTCTTCCACACCATCCTTGATTTGGGCAAGATGTGTGTTTTCAGGTCCTGAAATATTCAGAGCCTAAATCTGGTCTTCCCAAACAAAGGATTGAGCCACCATAGCCAAGTTCGCAGGCTTATTGTTTGCAGAGGACCCCTTGTTGTTGTTCACCGGCACCATATCTCGCTCAGAGTTCTCTCTTCGGTCTGGTTTTTGACATTCTCGGGCAAAGTGTCCAGGTTCATGTTAATTATAACACCTCAGCTTTCCTTTGTTGAACCCTACTTTCTTGTCAGAGTTCACACTCCAGTTGTTCTTCCCAGTTTTCTTGGAGAATTATTTTTCCCTAAAAACAGCCATTTGCCTTGTGATGTCCATTTCCACTACATCCTCTGGATGGATTTGATCTAGGTTAGCAAATGATAATTGTGGGAAAAGTTCTCCGCCCACAAAAGCACTGTAACAGTTCACTAGACCAATGGCGAGGGCCAGATTTTCTTCTTTTTCTTTTAGTGATGAAGATTGAGGATTATTTCCATGAGCCTGAATGGGTGCATTTGAGGATGAATCAACAACAGAAACAGCTTGTTGAAGCAAACATTGAGGTTGAGAAACTTGAATGCTTTACATTGATGGGAAAACATATGAAGTGGGCTAATGAGTCACATAGGGTTGAACTTGAGGAACATGAGATACTTGTGAAACTTGAGGAATAAAGAAACTTGAGAAAGCAGTGTTGTTGGTGGTTTGGATTCCAAGATTTGCACAGGAGTATGAATTAACATTATTAATCTTTATTTGCTTCTCATCGAGATCACAAGCCTTAATGAGCGCCATCGTTTCAACCAAACTCAAACGGTTTAAATCTTTTGTCTTCTTTATCGCTGAGACATTCGTATCCCAAGATTTCGGTAAAGAATTCAAAAGTTTCTTGTTGATCTCAGATTTTGTAACCATAACACCAACATAAATCATCTCGGTTGTGAGGGTGATAAACCTTTGCAATTGATTCTCAAGAGTCTCCCCCAAGACATAGTTAAACATATTGAACTTTTGTCGCAACATGTCTTAGCGACTTTGTTTCATGTCTTCATCTCCTTCGTACTTCGATCAATGCTTCCCATAATGCCTTTGTTGAAGTGTACTCACGCAAAACTTGAGCAATTTCTGGGGATAATGCCATAGTGAGTGTGGCAAGAGCTTTTTCTTGTTCCTCGACTCTCTCGAAATCATCATCGGTGTATTTCTAAACTTGCTTATCAATTATAATGCCATCTTCTGTGACAACCCGAAATTTCCATTGTGTACGAACAATATCTATTCATTAGAAGCTAGTCCAGTTTCAGTGATTTTCAGACTTTTCCGAATACGTTTGTGTACATTAGGGCTTACGTTTAAGGAGATATCAGGAGAGTGGATGCTCCTGGGTTTGTGAAACTTGAGCATTTCAAAACTTCATAATGTTAGAGTCCAATTCCAGAATAAAATATTTTCTGCCAAAATATTTCAAGACTATAAATAGAATTCTGAACTAAATTATTCATTATTCACATTTCCAACTAGAGAAAAGCCAATTTCTCTCTCACGGATCTTCGGGTTTTCGTCCCAAATCGTGAGTCTACTTTCCTAGTTGTGTTTTAATTTTTGTTATATGCTTAATAACATAGTTTACATGTCAAATATGTAAGATCTGGGAGTTTACCGCCCAAGAACGTTCTTGCGGAGTACACTCCAAAACGAAGCCTAACAGCTGTCTAGTCCCATTTCCTTGTTAGGTAGCTAGTTAAGGACATTATGTATGATCATTTGAGGCTAGAAATCAATCAAGAACACCAAGTTTTAGGAGTTTACGGCCCAAGAATTTCTTGGACCGTAAACACCATTTTCAAGGGCATAATGAGCGCTAATCACCTCCTAAGGCTTTAGACATTTAACCCCATTTAATCCTAGCTAATTTATGGACTTTTAAACATCAAGAACATCCCTAAAAGGGAGTTTACGGCCAAGGATATGCTCTTGGGCCGTAAACTCCAAGTAAAGGCACCAAAGTGTGCTTAGGGCCCCCTTTAGCCTTAAACAAAAGTCTAGAAATTATCCTTTGTGTGCAAGAGGACTAAATGAATTAAAACACCCACCCCATAGGAGTATACAGCCGTAAACTCTAGGGGATATGGACTCTAGGCCGTAAACTCCTCAAAGGAGCATTCTAAGGCCCTAAATTACCCAAATGTTTAAACCACCAATCCTAGGCTTATTCTAGAATTCATGTAGCACTTTAAAACACCCAAAACCACCAAGAATGGAGTTCATGGCCGTAAACTCAAGAGTTTACGACCGTAAACTCCAAGGGTGGGGTTTGTTGGGTGGTAAACACTTATTCAAGGTTCTTGGAAGCTTCAAACCCCTTTAGCCTTGTCCCATAACACTTAGATGCAACCATTAGGACCTATAACACTTATACCAAGTGTTTACATGTTCCTAAGTGTCTTTGGCTAATTAGTTATATATATGCTCATTATATGATAACTAGGCTCGTGCGTGTGAACAAGCCTCCGTTTGCCACCTAGCACGGTATCCAACACTACAATCCAATCCACTCACCACAAGTGAGTTCATACCCCTTTAATTAACCTTTGAAATGATTTTAAATGTTTTAAATAATTTATGGGGGGATACAAGTTAAATACTTATAGTTATTGCATCAATCACATGTGATTGCATTAATCACATGTGATTAATAACTAGGAAACCAATGATTTTATCACTGTTCAACTGTTTATCAAACTGTTTTACTTCAAAATGTTTTACAAACTCTTTTACTTATCAAATGCTATTATTCAAACTTTGTTTTACTTCTTATAAATTGCATGCCCATGTATGTATAGATATATAAATAATGTTTAAAGGGCTTAGGAAGGCCATCCGCCCTATTTCCTTTTTCTCGATTTGGATGTGGTCTGGTGGGATTTCGGGTAACCATCCGAAGGTCGTTTCAATATTAATTATATATCAAATATACATCTATAGACATAAAAGTACTTCCATATTCATACGTACTAGACACATCATTAGTAAGTTACAATCGGGGTAACGCAGGATCATACTACGACAACTTCTAGATCAATGAGTCAGTTCATTCATGAGTCTATACATTACATTACTCATAGAACATATACAACTATAATAGGAAGAGAACATATACAACTATACTAGGAGGAGAACATATATAACTATACTAGGAGGAGAACATATACAACTATACTAGGAGGAGAACATATACAACTATACTAGAACGAGAAACATTACAGTACATATACGAGAATACGTTAACAATTGTGATCCACTGTATCGGAGCATGCCTTAAATGTCATGGCCCGAGTTGTAGCCAGAATTCTCTTGTAGGGAGAGCGTGAGTTTGCGTATAGATCTATACTGGATTGACTATCCTACACCTTGCTGCTAGCTACAGCCGGACCTGCAGGTCTGCGGGTGCCAAACGTCATTCCGTTATTACGACCATTCGTATGTCGTTGTTACCAGTCGATAGTATGGTGCAATTATCACATTATACCTTAATATAAATCCGGTTTAAGGTAGTTAGTACAGCAGTAGTTCCTATAATACAAAACTACAGTACTACAATGATTTACCCTTTACATATTTTTAGTGATAACCTCACTTAAACATTGATGTACAAACTATATTTTGTTAAATGATAGTTACACTTGGGAAATTACACACTTTTATAACAAACAAACATACAAAACAGTTAAGCCTTGGTAGAAGGCTACTTTAATAGAAAATATAGGTTTTTCTGAGAGATTCAAACTTTTACAAACACTTACATACATTTTACAAACTTATACTTGAGACACGTTCAAATGTTTTGATAACAAACATCGAAACTAAAATACTTATGAACTCACCAGCTTAATGCTGATAAACTCTTTCAAAATAACTTGTATTCTCAGGTCATCAGTAGACAGGTACCGATGCCAGCTTTTGAGAAGATGGAGCGCATTCAAGACTCATCATATTATTTTGATTTACATTATATTTTTGGTGTCTAAAACTGTACAGAACACGCTTGTATTAAAATTATATATTTAGTGCAATGGATGATGTTGTTTGCTTATTTACATTTACTGTGTTGTGATACTGTACATGACGTCCTCCGCCCCAGAATGTTTCCGCCGTTCTTGGTTTTGGGGTGTGACATCTTCCAATGTTGTTGTGATACGGATTGGACCTCTCAGAGTACTTCTCCAAATTTTAAAATCCTTCATTTTGATGTATTTCTCAATCTGATATTTCCATTCAGGAAATCCTTCTGTTGACAACAACCGGGGAATGCGAGAAGTGGTACCCATAATAGCATCCAATTCATTATGAGCAAACATGCTATGAGATTCCATTTTTGAACAAAAATTTCGTTAATTAAAATGAGTGCGGCCGCACACTCCTACCGCACAAGTCAACCACACACTCCAACTGCACACGTCAACTGCACACACCAACCGCATACTCCAACAGCACACACCAACCGCACACCTTCAAAGATCTAACCACAGACTTTCAAAGTTCCAACCGCACACCTTCAAAGTCCCAAACGCACACTCAAAAATACTAGATTTTTGAACGAATTTTGATTCCAAACTAGTAAAAACGATGATTAGTAGTAGGTTCTCAATCAAAGAGTATGAATGCACCTCAAAAGATACAACTATCTTCAACTGCACACTCTATGATCCTTCAAATTGACACTGAATTGGCTGTAATACCAATTGTAAGTCCCAATCTATAGATCCAAATCAGTAATCAATGTATTGAAAAACACTCTAGCAGAGTGTAGAAGGAGTAGAAGGAGTAGAAGGAGTAGAAGGAGAATTAAAGCAAGCATGCACACATCTATAACGTATAAATGCCAGGTACACCTTGAGAAACACACACACATACGTCCCTATTTCTGACACAAAGACACAACCTATTTATACCACACGAGGCAGCACACCAGTGTGCAGCCGCACACACGTGTATGGCCGAAGACACCCATTATCATACTACAACCATCACAACATACTCTAACATCCTACCAAGATCTATACATGAGAATGCCTAGCCCAAACCACAAAATCATAGCTTATCAGTCACTTGGCTATGGGAAGAATTTCGTACAAGAATCTCTCACACCAATGTAACAAATAGTGTATCTTGTGCAAGATACTGGAGTTTAATTCTAAGGGATGTCTATGAAAAAGAGGGGATTTTGGTTCCATCAGAGGATGAAAAAGCGGAGTTTTCAACATTGCAGACTCCAAAATTGGTTACTAATGATCCAGTTCTCTTTTCGAGTGTGGCTTGAATTCCTGATGCAATGTTAAGAAGAATTGATCCATCAAATCCGATATTGGTTCAGTATTTGAAATCTATTAACCCAAATGTTACAGTTGGTGTTCTTTTTCCAAAGGGGGTTGAATGTACATCGACGAGTGCTAAAGCTTCTATGCAATTGAAGAAGGCTGAACAACCAAAATTTACTCATGAGCATGTGGAGAGGGTGGTTACAAAAACTGTTCAAGAGAGTCTAGAGAAAGAATTTCCTAAGGATTTTGTTCCTTCGAAGATAGACATTCTCAAAAGAACAAAGAAGCCTACACACAGACCTCGTCATTCTCCTAAAAGGCCAATAGATCACGAAGGTTCTAAGCACGTGTCTTCAAAGAAGGGGATAAAGAAGATACGAAAACCTCAATTAGACAGTAAAGGTGTACTTATTCGTGAAGTTCCTGCTCTAGTGTCCCCTGCTTCCAAGAAAAGACAAGCTTGTGAAATGTTTAAAAAGATCACGAAGAAGAAGAAGAGATAGAATGTAGATCCACTTGATGAAGTTGTTGTTGAAACTGCTACTGAAAGTGAAAGCGAAAGGTCAGATATTCATTATGATGATACTGGTTTTGATTCACTTCAAAGGGATTCTCTAGTCAAGTCGAATTTCGAGGATATTGAAAATTGTGGTGGCAATGTGCACGTATATAATACGGATACTACAACCAATTTGAGTGATCCTCCACATACATCCATCCCTAAGAAGGTAAGAGTCACACAAGCCTTGGTTTTGTTAACTGAGTCCACTGTGGAGGAGGTTCGAACCTCAGTCATCCATCCGAACATATCTGATATAGACACAATATGGGAGAAGGGATGATGCACAGTGAATCCAGTGGTACTTCTTCTATTGAAACTTCTATTGTTCCTACAACATTTATTCTCTCTTCTACCAATGGTACTTCTTGTATTGAAACTTCTATTGTTCCTACAACACTTATTCTCTCTTCTACCATTGAAACCACATTCATTGATACCCTAACTTCGTTACCGCCATTTTCTTCTCTAATACCATCTTCACTTCGCGCTTCTACTATTTCACTAATATTCTCCAACTTCATGCATGAACCAGTCACAACTATTTTCTCTTCGTAATCCACAGAAGGAGAAAGGATAGTTCTAGAAGATGAACTTGATGATGAAGTCATGGTTTCTTTTGCATAGATAATGTTTGATCCTAAAGAAGACAATATTCTTGATAATATGCTCATGTTAGGAAAACAATTTAAGATTCTTAACAACAATCTTAACTCTTTGTTACAAATTCAAGCGGATACAGGAGGATAAAAATTTGTTTCCGGGGTTGAAGTGGAGTTTATGCTCAAGTCTCAGCATAATCACATTATGCTTTCAATGGAGCAAATTGAGCAACAACATGTTGATCAATTAAAGAATCATGCTCGAAATTTTGAATATGAGGTTACAAAACTTTGTGATGTTGTAAAAGAACGTTATGAATTTTTTGTTGAGCAGGCCCAGAAGTTGGAGGAATATATAAATCTCAAGGTGGCAGAGTTAAGTCGAAAATGATAAAAGAAGTGGAAAAGTTAAAGTAGACTTATTAAATTCTTCATGGAAAATTAGATGTTCTTGCTGATGCCATAACTAAACTTGTGGAATATAACACTTCATATTCAACCAACCTTTATGTGAAAACAGAACAAGATTCCAATGTTTTCAACAAGCTGGAGGAATTTTTGAGTAGTTTAAAAAAATCTCTTTTGAATGTTGATATTTATCAATAATCTTCAGTTTCTCAGGAATCTATCTCGAAGATGATCTCTTCTATCAAATCGAACATCGAGGCGAAGCTTGATCCTATCCTTATGTTGGTGCTTCTATTACCAACTAATGCTCCACCTGCGAAGCATGTGGTGCAAGGAGGAGAAAAAGGATGTGTTGTTGGCCCTTCAAAAGATGTTGATAAGGGTACAGTTGTAGCACAAGTGATATCTACTCAACTTTCTACTTCACTTCCAGTTTCCCTGACAACCACTTCTACAGCTACAACATCAAAACCAATAACGAACGGGATTATTATTGGAGATAGTGTTGGAGGATTAAGTTCAAGTTTCAAATCACCTAATTTAAAAGATGATAAGGGGCACAAAGGGAAAGGAATTGAGATTACTCCTAATAAAGAAGAGAAGAAGAAGAATTTGGAGTTGTAAATCAAAAGACAATGACAAATTAATAGCATTATGAGGCAACGACAGAATGATCCACTAGGTTTAAACATTTGTGATCCCAATAAACACTGGTGCTATGAAACAATTGAACAAATCATTTCGTCACGGAAGAAGCATGATTTTGGAAAATTTCCAAAGAAGAGTTATGAGATTTAAAACTCTGACTTTAATCAACTAGATTTTCCGATAAATCATATGATGTTTGTTTCTTAACAGTATAAGTTGGCTGATCAGTACAATGACAAAGAAGAGTATAAGGGACTGCAAATGAGATTTCATGTAGTCTTGGGGAGGAAAGAAGAGGAAGTATGGTCTTTAGTAAATGTTGGGATTAAAACCCTAATTGAGATTTGATGAACAAGATGCGGAAAATAAGAACAAACACAAATATGAAGATATGTCGAATGATCACTCGATTTATTCAATTATGAGGAGCATATTACACTTTAAGGAATAAGAATCTAACTCTACAAGAAACCTCACAACGTGGCAGCTACATTTTGCCTCACTCTTAACCCTAATTATGAATAATACATGACTATTTATAGGGAAAAGACAAGTCTTGGGCTTTTAACCTACACTTCATCAAGGGTCCCATTGCCATCATCCACGGAGTGCTTTGAAACCCTACAATCTCCCCCTCAAAGTATGGAATGCATGACAATGCTTTAACTTCCAAGATAGGCATCTAGCAAATAAAAAGATCTTGTAACGAGGAATAGATGAAGCAATCAATGAATCTTGATTCTTCAATAGTCTTCAAACATGGGCTCTAGGCATTTATCTTGTCCAAGCTACTACAATGGCAGACTCATCATCCGTTCACGATACCTCAGTTCATCAACCACTTCTCACCATCAAACCCCAACAGAACCTGATCATTGATCTCACTCCATTCATCTATGAGCCCTATATGTTGTATGTGGTTGAGTGTCTCAAATACTCACCACTCGTCGACGCACTGACTAATGTTGAAGTGGTTCCCATGTTGTGCTTGTCTCTTGTCTACTCTACTGCATTCTATGACAAGATTAATGAACGGATTCATTTCGAACTCCACGATGAGAAGACCTCCATCTCGAAGAATCGATTTTGTGCCCTACTTGGTCTTTCTCAAGATCCATCTCTGGTAAACCCTGATTCCATTAGAACTGGTCAACTGTTCTCTATGTTCTTTCAGATGGGGTATACCGAAACCCTAACCACTGTTACGAAGTTCAAGAAGTCCTGCCTTCCTCCTCAATGGAATGGCCTTTTCACGCTATTGTTCAAGGGACTGTCTGAGAGAAGCGCTGGCTCCGATGGTGCAAACAAGTCATTCATGACGGTGCTGTATGGGTTGTACAATGGACTTAACCTTGATTATGGGTCCATTATCTGGCATAAGTTGGTTCAAAGCTTGGTTTCTTCAACCAGGCATTCTAAGATCTCATGTGGGCGTTTCTGGTCTCTTATCACCAACTGGGCAATGGATCGCCTTCGTGTTCCAATAATGGCGGACTTCTTGCTCTCACCTATTGCTACTTTTCATACGACGAAAATCATCGTCACTGACCCAACAAAGTTTTCGTTTATTTGATCCATTCCTGAAGCAATGCTCAGTCGTATTCCAACATCGAGTAATGTTCTTCAACAGTACAGGAAGCGTCCATCTGTTGGCCTAAGAGAACTTACACTGGCTATGCTTCGTTCAATTGAAGAGGCTGACAAGCCAGCTAAGAGGGGTAAGAAGCCTGAAACACAGGAAGAGGGACCGGTCATCAAACCAACCAAGGGGCAAACCCCTAAGAAGTGAAAATCTGATAAAGTTGCTACTTCTCAGGCTCAACCGAAAAAGCAGAAGAAGCCCTCTAGGAGACTTATTCTTCATCCTCAAGTGATTCGGATTTAGAATATGTCCCTCCTAAGCAGAAGAACGCTCCTCCTTCTAAATCTGAGAGCGAAATCTGTGATGAAGAGGCTTCGGGCCGAGGTGAGACTCCGCCTCACTCCCATACTCCAGAAATTCCGGTTCGCTCTTCTCCTCCTTCACCTCCACCTATTACAATTCCTATTCCCACTCCTATTTTCACAGATACAACCACTACCACTACTACCACAAAACCTGACTCTACTGTTCCCAATCCACCTGTAACCGAACCTCCACCTTCTTCAAAACACTTGTCTCCCACACCATCTACTGAAACAACCCCTATTTTAGGCGGTGAGGACTTGGAATTCGATTCCACATATTTCAGTCCTTATCGAGCGCAGACCGATGATGATGATGATGAGCCTGTTACAAAACGTCATCTTAAGGTAGTAAACGACAAGCTTGATCAACTGCTTTCATCCTCTTCCTCTGGTGCCTATTCAGACGCTGCCTTAAAGGCCTTGTTCTCTTCGATCATCGTCGAACACAGAGCTACTCTATCTGCTGTAGCCAAGGCTATCGAAGCCTCTACATCCCAATGTCAACAGGATTCTCTTGTTGTTGATGTTTCTACTAAGGAGTGTAAGGATGCGACCGCAGAAGACGATAAACTAGTCTCAGAAGCTCACTTATTTCTAGACTCCTTGCAGGCTGCTGCTGCCAAAAATGCTCAAACCGTCAATGCTTCAGTAGAGAATCTTCAAAGGTCTCTTCAATCTGAGCGCTCGATCCTTGAAGCGGCACGCCAAGCCATTGAAGAAGCCAATGAAACGCTCCATGCTAATTTCAATGAACGCTTAACTCAACTGGAAGCGAAATTAGCAGTGGAAAATCGGATTATGGATGAGCTCGACAGACGTACAGCCCAGCTTAAATTGCAAACACAGAAGCTGCATACTGCTAATGTTGAGATTAATGACCTCAAGTCAGAAAGGGAGGTCATTAGGAGTTCTTCTACAGATGTTCACTCCATCCTTCTTCAACTTATTGAGGCTCATGATCCGATCATCACTATAACTGTCAGACATCATTTGGCGGACAAGCTCAGACCAGCACTGGACGTTCTCAGCCGTATCGAGGGTGTTCCGGTGACCGGGGTCCAACCGAAACAAGGGGGAGAGAAAGTGTCAAAGCAAACTCCTCCTTCTGGATCAAAACCATCTGTTGAACCGAAGGGTAATGAAACTTCGGTCAGTAACAAAGATAAAAAGAAGAAGAAAATAAGTGAAGACGACACAGACAATGAAGATGATGTCTTTGTCGAGATTCCCAAGAATCCCGTCCAGAAGGTTAACACTTCTGAAAAAGAAACGAAAGAAAACACCAAGAAATAGCAAGCTGAGCTAGAGCTGAAGCGAAAGGAGGTGGAGCTCCTAGAGAAGAAAAACTCTATGTTTCCTATGTAGACAAAATACTCGCTTCAAAGGTGTGCAATTGATGAGCCAACCATTCGATGGCTTGAGCCAATAATGTCCTTTGGCCTTGATAATTCCAAGGATGCACAGTTCAATATGCCAATCACTCGAAAGGCATTTATCTTCCACTGCTTCAACTCAACTGCTGCTATTCCATCCCCAGACCCGAAGGTAGATAAGGATCTTCTGGAATTTTACTTGGAGTTTGCTCAACCCCAATACCTGACTTGGAGCTCAAAGAAAATAACCATAGTCAAAGTAATGAAGCCTTATTCAGCAGGGAAATTTATTAATGTCAAATTCAGGGTGACTCGAGGAACCGAAGGCTCAGTCTACCATTTTACCCTCGTTGATCTACCAAATGTTAATCCTCGTGACTGGATACTCCTCAACAATATTCTTTTGTTGAATCCTCTGGAGTATCAGCCAATAATCGATCATGTCAAGCGTATGCTTGTTTGCTACATACATGAGTTAGAGAAGATGGACCAGGAGATTGTCTATGTCATACACAAGCGAACAACGATCAAGACTATGGGCAGGGCTGGCAATGTTAATACCATGATCAAGGGGAAAATCGATTCAAAGTATCACACAGTTATGTTCCTCAGGGGCGAAGGTCAAAAATGTATGTTCCCTCTTGTTGACAAACACCTCTTCTTAACGTCTTGCCTTGAGCATATCTTGGAGATCATTCAGAGGTGCGATCAGAATAGTGATGCTGATAAGAAATTATTCACTGACATGCTGAGGTGGTACATACAGTTTAGACAGACTCTTCTCGCCATAATTCCTCGTTTGTTTAAAGTTATAAAGACGGTGAAGCCTGCTCAGAGGAAATAATATCTCGCCTCATTTGACGCAAAGGGAGAGATTGTAGAGTCTATTAGATTGCGTCATGGGCTTGGCCCTTAGCCCAGTTTGAATATCGGTATTGGGCCTATCCAGCCGTGCATAATTTTGTACTAGGGTTTAGTATATAAGCTGCATGCATGCAGACTTAGTTGGGAAGGCGCTTTCATTGTTTATTTGCTTCATATTTTTTGTAAACCCTAGCTCGCCTCTATAGCGGAAGTTCTTCATCGAGCTCTGCTGAGGCGTGACTCAGTTTTGAATCATAAGCATATATTTGATTCTGTTCAGTGTTCATTCTCATATTGTTCTTAAACTATTTGATTTCTTTTATCGTACTTGTGAAAGATCTAATCGACCTAAGAGTTTTGAACTCATCAGTAAAGATTGTTAAAGTGATGAATATTTCAAGAGAGAATTTATTCGAAAGTTTACTGTAGAATTTTTGCTATTTTGTTGTCAGAGCGAATAATGTAGTATGTGACTTCTCGATTATCGACTTCCCTCTGATGATCTTGAATAACCTTATCAATGTCACAAAGATTCTAAGCACTGTTGATGTCTCAAATCTTTAACAAACAGCAAGTATGATTTCCTTATAGGGCTTGCTCATATCAAAGTATTCATAGATAACTACTATGATTGGTTGGTAGTTATTGATATCGAGCTAGAAATGGTTGTTAATAGGACTTCGAAGGTTCCTTAGTCAATGTTGAAAGGGAATATCAATCTCAAAGATTATGTTGATGGGGTAGATTGTGCATAAACCCTTGAGAGTTGTTTCTCTAGGAAAGAACAAGAATGGGAAGATGACTAAATTTTTTTTCCAAGTCTATGATGTCGAGAGGTACATGAACTCTCAATATACATGTCTTCTGGTTTGTCTCAGCAATTGCAAATATAATAATGTAGAAGATAAGGCTGAAGTTCGAAAGACAATTGTTTGGTATATGGAGGTTTGCAGGGTACTTCATTAGACCATGAAGTTGATGGCATTGTTCGACACTTCTCAATAAGGGGGAGATTGTAAGGGTCGAAATGTCTAGTTAGGTGTCAAAGTCTAATTTGGTATGTGTAGTTTCGAAGTCAAGCACTTTGCTATATATGTACTATGTATGGAAATGTTAGATGTCGAAGAGTAAAGTCTAGTCTGTACATATTTTTTGTGAGTCTGTATCACCCTATAAATAAGGTTAGTATAAAAGTAGAGAGTAGCTCTTGAGCACTTCTTTCTTTTTTTCTCTCACGTGTACTTGTATCCTCATTCAAAAAAATCAACGAACCAAACAAAAAATATTTAAAAGTGTGTTCCAAATACTATATGTCTGTAACGCCTGTAGATCCGGGCTAGTCAATTTAGAGACGATAAGCGCCAAAAATGAATTTTTGATAGAAGAGTGTTTAGAAGAAATAATCTTAACTAAGTTGTAGTATATGTTACAAGGATTCCGTACATATAAGGAACGCCGAAATCCGAGTTATAACGAAGAAGTTATCACCTATCGAAGTTTCGTGACAGAACCGACACGACACAACGCGACGTAAATAGAGAATTTACGCTAGAGCGATATTTGGCCTTAGCGATCTAAAAGAAAGTCATAGAGTCCATTAAACCGAGAGTGTGCATAAAAAGAACGTCCAAATCTGACTTCGTATAAGGAAGTTATGATTTTTCTAAGTTTCAGCTTAGCAGTATGCGGCCCAAAGTTCGGATTTGAGATCGAGTGATTTTTAGCCGAAACAATCTAAATAGGAATCGAAGATCTCATCGATAGTAGTAAAACGGTAAAAAGACGGTCGAAAACGGATGTCAGATAAAGAAGTTAGGAATTTCTAACGGAGTTTTCCTGTCCCGGCCTACTAAAAATAATATAATAAAAATAAAAGTCAAAATTAGCCGACGAAGTCTAAACGAAAGTTGTAGGGCATAATCTCACGTACATGTGGATATAAAGAACGTCGAAAACGGAGATCATATGTGAATGTTATGATTTTCTGAAATTCGAGGCACGCATCCGAAAGGGGGAACGCACCGCTTTCAATTCGGGAATGCCCTGCGTTCAATACTTGGGTCCGGAGTGGCCACGTCAATGCTGAATCAGTGGATAAGGGATAGGATCGAAACCCCGATCCTACGCACCGCGTCCGAAGGGAACGTACTGCGTTCGTTGAGGGAACGCACCGCGTTCGTTTGGGGAACGCACTGCGTTCGCGGCTAGACTCCAATCCTATAAATATATCATTAGGACAGCCGAATTTGGTTTCCCATTTCTTCTCTCTCTCCCGTATTTCATCGTTTTACGTGAAAATTATACCCCCGAATCCCCGGTATCATCCCGAGACCCGAAGTGAGTCCCGAAACCCCGAAGATCCCGAGAAGTAAATTTTCCGAGCCGAAACTCTGCCCGCGAGAAGCCCGGTTTTTATGAAGATCTCCCGGTTTCACCGAAGAAATACTACTCTTACATCGTAGTGCTGCCCGATCATCTTCTGATCAAATGAGTGTATAGTCCCTTTCATAAACACGATTTTAATACAAGTATTGTTTGAATGTATTAAGTATATGTTTGGTGTGAGTGTGTAGTTACTTTCTTCTAACACATAGATATGAAGTATTTGCTATGAAATACGTGTTATGTGTTTATATATCGTTTGTTTATTTTAGATGGATGTTGGATGAATGTTTTATACAGGTTTGTATATGATTTAAACTATATATGTAATTTATATCTACAAATACGTTGGGTAGAACATTGGTAGATGAAATAGTTGGTGTGTGAGGAAAGATTGGTTTGAAGATGAGACGAAAGAAGATATAGATCATGAGATGGGGGTCACAGGTGATACATGAGTGAAACCTTTACTCAAACGATGGCCCCCGTCATTCAGCATAGTAAGGATGACAACCACAGACTATTCTAGACAGTCTTGTGGAACACTAGCAAGCTCGCAACTTGTAGGTGTTGTGGACTTGATGTTCATCGGTGTACTCTAAAAACCCATTGATATGTATTGCTAGTGGATTCTCGGAACCAATACTGTCAATAAACGAGATAAACCCCTGCGACTATGGAGTTAGCGCCTGTTAAGTGAACCTTGGTGACTATGGAGTTAGCGCCGGTTAAGTGAACCTTGGTCACTATGGAGTTAGCGCCGGTTAAGTGAACCTTGGTGAGTATGGAGTTAGCGCCTGTTACATAAACCTTGGTAACTATGGAGTTAGCGCCTGATAGCTATGGATTTAGTACCTGATAGATAAACTTTGGCAACAATGGACTTCGTACCAATTCCTTAGGTAAATCGTTAGGAACGAATGAATGAAGGATAGTTGATCCTTAGGGTAAAACCTTAAGAATAAAGAAGATAATGGGGATGGTTAATTGGGTTGATTGTTTGATGATTAAATATAAATATAATATTGTAGAATGAAAACCCTATATGCTCGCCAGGGTCCCAAGCCTAACCCACTCAGTTTTCTTTGCATTACAGGTAATGGCACAAGAGTATAAATTGGTGGACTTGACGAGAGATTTTGGATTATAGATTAGTAGTTATAAATAACTGTTGTAAGGTCTATTTTATATTGTTTATGATTTTGGTATGTATCGGAACATGACATCCCGAGATTTTGTTATTTAATGAAAATACATTTCATTAAAGAAATGCTTTGATAAATTCTTATCATATTTTTTTTTGGAACAAATTCCGTAACAGTTTTCTTTAAACGATTACTCTGATTTTGAAAACAAAGCATAAACAAATCGGTCTTTTCTGGCCGTGAAATTGGGGATGTCACAGTTGGTATCAAAGCATTAGTTTAAGCGAACTAGGAATTTGTAGGATTTCTAGACTAAAACTTAGAATGCTAAGCGATGATTGTGAGATGAGTGTCTACCATATTTTAAGACACGAGCACGAGTATATTTTAGGAAAGTTCCCTAAAATGCTTTTATGTGCTAAATGTTATATGTTTGCCATATATGATATTGTTTGTTCGGATCTTTGGTTTGATGCCGACCGGATCTAGAAACCTTATGTGTTTAGGACTCTAAGTGTACGACTACGATATTAGACCTAGCATGTAAACGTTTCGGAGTGATAAGGAGATTTATACGTCTATCGTAAATACAGCTTTCTTATCTTAAATTCTCACCCGGTACACCGAACGTCTGCTTGGGTGTACAAAACATTATGGTGAAGACTCGTAGAGAATTGGATAAATGGAGGAAATGAAAGGCTTATGATAGTGAATGACACCTATCGGAAGATAACGTAAGAGTAGTATCTTGCCTTTAGAATATGTCTGATAAAATAATGGAACGTTTAAAGGAGTACGGTACGTTTGAAGTACACCTTCGATTGACATGATGATGGAACGATTGGTGTAATTCTTGAAGTTGTCCCATAATCTGGAATTTCCATCACTAACCGAGTTAAAGTAGAATTGATGATTGAAGATACTCACGGAAGAAGTCCTAGTAGAGTCTAGGAAAATTGTTACGATAAATTGGACACATTCGTATGTGTTAAATTGTTTTGTGATTTTAGGACTTGGGGACTGCGAGACAATACTTGGGACGAGTATGAGTATGTGTGAATAGTAGTATAGATCTATACTACTGGAAGCACAGGACTCATGCTTGGATCAGGGAAAGTCACAAGGTTACCAAGAAGCTAGTGATTGGTCTCATTGTATTCAAGTATTTCATTACCATTGTTTCGGTAATCACTAGTAATATGGTTGTTATTCTGACCCTAGTGGTCATATCAAATTGAGTCCGACTACGATGAGTTTGTTACGTGGTTCGAAGAACCAAGTCCGATGTAGCATCTTACTTAGGTCAGAAGATTGAACTCAATGCGATCAATAGCATCACGCTCGTTGTTAAGGAAGCTTGTAACTAGAAATTCTACATGCAAAAATGTGATTATATCACATTAGAATATGAAGGAAGGTATATTCCAATCTAGAATTTGATTCTAAGAGACTTGATTCTAAGTGTTGCATCATACGACGAGAGGTCATTAGAACACGACCCGTCGGTCTGTTACAATAGATAAAGGAAAGTATTTATCCTAAGAAGAAGAAGGAGTCCTCAATAAGGATTTATTTTGTCACTCAAAGGTTGCGATTGAAAGTCCCACATAGTACGAAGAGATGATGCAAGATTGAGCATCACCTGCGGTCAAGAAGTCCAAGAGTTAGAAACTCTTTCGAGGAAACATAGAAGTTACAGTTATTACCTAGGATGAATAGATAACGTATATAATCATTATACAAGTCCTATTTCATTGATGATTCCGGGACGTAATCATCCTAAGGGGGAGATAATTGTAACACCCGTAGATCCAGGATAGTCAATTTAGAGATGATAAGCATCAAAAATGACCTTTTTTATAGAAGAGTGTTTAGAAGAAATAATCTTAACTAAGTTATAGTATATGTTACAAGGATTCCGTACATATAAAGACCACCGAAATCCGAGTTATAACGAAAAAGTTATGACGTGTCGAAGTTTCGCGACAGAACCGGCACGACACAACGCGACGTAAATAGTGAATTTACTTTAGAGTGATATTTGGCCTTAGCAATCTAAACAAAATTCATAGAGTCCGTTAAACCGAGAGCGTGCATAAAAAGAACGTCAAAATATGACTTCGTATGAGGAAGTTATGATCTTTCTAAGTTTCAGCTTAGCAGTTTGCAGCCCGAAGTTCGAATTTGAGATCGAGTGATTTTTAGCCGAAACAATCTAAACGAGAATCGAATATCTCATCGATAGCAGTGCAACAGTAAAAAGACAGGCAAAAACAGACGTCAGATGAAGAAGTTAGGAATTTCTAACGAAGTTTTCCTGTCCCGACCTATTAAAAATAATATATTAAAAATAAAAGTCAAAATTAGCCGACGGAGTCTAAACGAAAGTTATAGAGCATAATCTCACGTACATGTGGATATAAAGAACGTCGAAAGAGGAGATCGCATGCAAAAGTTATGATTTTCTGAAGTTCGAGGCACGCATCCTAAAGGTGGAAGGCACCACGTTCAATTGGGGAACACCCTTCGTTCAATACTTGGCTCTGGAGTGGCCACATTGATGCTGACTTAGCGGATAAGGGGTAGGATCAAAACCCTGCTCCTATGCACCGTGTTTAAGGGGAACACCCTGTGTTCGGGGTACGCCCTGCGTTCATTTGGGGAACACACTGCGTTCGCGGCCAGACTCCAACCCTATAAATAAATCATTAGGGTAGCCGAATTTGGTTGCCCATTTCTTCTCTCTCTCTCTCTCTCTCTCTCTCTCGTATTTCATCATTTTACGTGCCAATTGTACCCCCGAAGCCCCGGTATCATTCCGAGACCCGAAGCGAGTCCCGAAGCCCCGAAGATCCAGAGAAGTAATGTTTCCGAGCCGAAACTCTGCCCGCGAGAAGCCTAGTTTTTGTGAAAATCTCCCGGTTTCACTGAGGAAATACTACTCTTAGAGTCGTAATGCTGCCCGATCATCTTCTGATCAAGTGAGTGTATAGTCCCTTTCATAAACACGATTTTAATACAAGTATTGTTTGAATGTATTAAGTATATGTTTGTTGTGAGTGTGTCGTTACTTTTTTCTAACACATAGACATGAAGTATTTGCTATGAAATACGTGTTATGTTTATATATATACAAGGCTAGGTTCATGTGTTTCTAACATCTATTGTGTGTTCGTAAGCACAAATGTATACCAACAGATGGAATAGAATCGGTGATGATATGAGAGTCTATGATATTACAATAGGGTAACATGTATAATATAATCATACAAACTTTAGTATAAGGGTATTCTGATGAATTAACCTATATTAAAAAAGGAAATTTCTAGATTTTAAGGGATAACTAATTCCCTTATATTTAAATATCTGAATATTTTAAATTAATTCAATTTAAAAAATCCGATTTTATTATGTCAGAATGATAAAATGCCAACTATATACTATTAAAGATATTTTCGATTTTATTCTTGCAGACTATTGTTCCAATTCAGATATTTTTGATAATTAATATCATTTAAAATTTCTATATGTTTTTCATATATATTCAAGTTAGAATGAGGGTCTATGATTTTATCCTTAATATACATCTGAACTTAATTAGAAATTGATACATATTCTTATAAACTAATTTCCATATACATTCCAAAATAATCATACATATTATAACAAAATATCTTGTAAAATAAAAAAAAAATCTTAGAAAATAGCATTCTTATATGTACAATTATTGAACAAAAACACTTGACCTTCTTCAATGGTCCAAATAATTCACTTGATTCCAACTATTCTTACGAAAATGTGATGTATTATCATAAGAATGTTACTCTTCGCAAATATACTTGTTGTTGAACTCAATTCCAACTCTTTCTCTTGTATGATCAATATTCGATTCCTTTTTCAAGTCATTCTAAAAGAATAACATGCATTACTCATTAGTATTACTATTTATGCAAATATACTTTTCGTTAACAAACATACTTAAAGACATTCTAACAGAATGCATGTATAGTTTCTATGTGTTAGAATGTTTATACATAAAATATATTCTACTAGAATACACTATGGTTCGCTATAGAAAGTGTAAAAGGCCATGTTCATTCAAAACAATGTTTTAACCCACAAGTTTTAACTTATATTCTTATAGAATTTATAACATCTTTTTTTTTTTTACAAAATAAAAACACCAAACTTACATAACTAAACATATTAACTTCAATTCTAAAAGAATATTTCATTTATGTTTCTTACTTAAACTTCAATTCCATAAGACACTTGGAAGGAATGTTCTTTTTATCAATATTCAAAAAACACAACAGTACAAGCAACATTCAAAAGCATTGATAACAGAAAATTTGATTCTTGATTATGATTCACTTCCAAAACCACTAGTAGATATATAATTTGAGTGCAATTGATGCTAAAAATATAAAGTACTTCCTGATTCTTATTTGGATTCCAAAATGGATGAGTAGATAAAAGAATAGAGCTTAATTGGTAAGTGTTACGAACCTTAATCACGAATGCAAAACTTTATGATAATTTCAACAACATCAAAATAAATCGATGGATTTTTAAAGCCTTGATATCTCTTCTCTCTCACCTTGTCTACCCTTCTCGTGATTTCTGTCGATTTCAACAAAACAAGTCAATGGATTTTTCATAGGAATCGAGTTTTCAGCAAAAGAAATCCTAACTACAAATCGAGAATTTCGTATAAGGAATTGAGTATAGATTGGTACAGGTGCTTACTAGGATCATCGAAGTTGTGTCCGACGGTGGTGGCGGAAACGAATTCAATGGATTTGCTGGATAAAGATTGTTCTATATGTGAATGTTTGTATTAGGAGCATCTGACCGGAATATGGCATACAAGAAGAGAGATGATGGAAACGATGATGAAGGCAGGAGGGAATCGAAACTGGGTGAAAGAATCGGTGGCAATGGTGATAATCATGTGTAGCGTTTTTTTCTATAGGGTTTGACTTTGATATCCCTTGTTTAAATGGATAATAAATATATTAATTTTTTTGAATATTTTAGCTAGAGTTACGTTTTTTTCTATATATATTCAAAAAAATTATATTATAGTATTCACAGTATAAGAAAATAGAATTTTATAAAACATATTTTTCGTTTTAAAATTTATCAGTGTTGATCTACATTTATTAATATGTATGTACAACAATTTGTTTGATTTTGTTTTTGAATTATGAAAAAAAATTATTAAACGGTGAATTATCTGTTTAACGATTTATAATCTTTTTATTGTTCGTATTTGAACAATTTTATATATTGGTAATGGCATCTTTTATAATAGCTTTTGCATTAAATTGGCAAATATGTTAGTTAGGTTAAACTTGAATCTGCTTACTAATTAAGCAATAACACCAAGTCCAAATTTAAACACTATAGACGTTAAAAATGGACTTACAATTAGGTCGGATGATGGAGCGGGTTTTGATTATGTTTCGATCCAAACCATTAAGAATTATATAGGATTTAATCATAGTTTTTTGTGTTTTTACCCGTTAATGAACCGTATATATCCGTTAACCTGTTTATTAAGATGGTCGGGTATGGATCATCACCGATCGATTTTTTTACAACATGTCTCGTATAAATTTTGGAATAATACATTTATATTTTATATTGTCCAAAATTTACTTTTAATTCCAACTGAAAGTCCAATGAGAAAAAAACAAATGATTAAACTAATTGCTTAATGAAATGTAAATGATGAATCATGATGTTATGTCATTTATATTTCATCAAGTAATCATCAATATCATTTACAAATCAATAAACTTATTTATCAAAAAAAAAGTTTTCAATTGCTATTCTCTATCAACACAATCGACGGTCAAAAATTAATCAAAAATTACTAAATAATGATTTTAATTTCAATCCAAAGTCCTCGTGTACGTACTGTTTTATTTAATAAATGTATTTTAAGATTTAAGTAAAATGTATTTGATTATTCTAAAACATAGAGGATACGAGACGGGTTTGAATATATGTCAATTCGGTGGATAAATATATGTGTTTAATTATTCAAAACCTTACGGATTAAGAAACGGGTATGGATCAAAATTTGAAAGTTATTAAAAAAGTTTAGATAAAAGTCAATTCGCTCTAAATCTGTGCGGTACCAGTCTACTTACCAGTAATAATAGTTGTCCATTGAACAAAGTATTTTGTTTTAGAATTCCAAATTCATAAACGACAACAATTAAGAGAAGTTAACAACGAAGAATTATAAACAAATTTGATTTTTGAAGTTAAAATATCTTTAAAACTTTGTTGTTATATTCTTATATTAAATTATATAGCATTTATTGTTTCTATTTATTAAATGTATAACTTTTTAATTTTTTTTAAGAAAAGAGACATTGATGTTCAAGATTCCCGTCCATGCAATAGGTGTTGACAACAATAAGACATGAAATATATTAAAAAGTAAACTTTTATAGATATGTAAAAAAGTTAGCTTTTTCTTGTTTTACGGAAAAGGAATTATATTAATATTGCAACAGCCATCTAACATGTGAAGGTTTTTATCATAATGAAAGAGCTTAATTATATTTATTAGAGTAAATTACGTGAATGGTCCTTATGGGATTGCTTAATTATATTTATTAGAGTAAATTATGTCCTTATGGTATTGTGCTACTTGTGCGTTTAGTTAGTAAGTTGGGTTCTCCTTATGTAAAGTCCTTAAATATGAAATTCGTTATACGTTTTGTATCTATTGTACGTTGTTGTTAGTTTGGTCTTTGCTATATCTAAAAGACTATATTTTCTTTCTTTATTTCCCTTTTAATTTTTTATTGTATATTTCTTAATTATATGTTGTTTATTATTTATTTATCAAAATAAATAAAATATGAAACCATTTAAAAGAATATTACAACCACCAAACCTTATACATTTATTAGATCTTAGCGCCGATGGGAGAGTTAGACAATTTCCTTTTTTCCTTTGTCGTTCCTCTTCTTTTTTCTGTTGCTGATAGCCCATGCCACCACTTGACGTTCAGATGTGCAACCTTCCACGTTACCACTTCACGTCCATCTACAACCCTCTCGTCTGAAAAGCCAGTTGTCGAGAGCATTGTCTGCATCAAGATGTTGTCTTAGTTCGAACCCACACACTCTACCCCGTAATGTAAGCTTTAAAAGGTTTTCTCACTACTACTAAAACGCTATAAAACCCGGTTAAAATGGCTAATAAAATTCAATTTTGCAACCAGGTTATATGAAGACGAGTCCTATTTGAAAGTTTAAATTGGGTCTAATGAGTTCAATAATGGAGCCATTTTCGTGAAGGAAACCAGGTGTGATGAGGCCACTTAAGACTTTACACAATGCACAACCCCATTAACATTAAATCATTAATCCTCAAAATTACAATCTGTTGAGTTCGAATGTAGTTGTGAAGTGTTGAGGTTTGTCTAGGTCATTCTTAGTTTCAAAAGCTAGGCTGTATGTTTTGTATAAGGGCAATGTTTGTATCGAAGTTGTGATGTTTTAGTCCCTTATATATATTTTTATGTTCGCTTTAGTTATCCCTATAAATATGGGATGAGTACTAGAGTTACAGGAGCTCTTGGAGTCTTGGAGACTTCGACTTGTACTCTCTATTTTTTTCTGTACGTTGTTAAATCGTAATCGAGCCATACTGATCATATTTACATCGTGTGTTCATAATTCATTCTAAACTTAGATTTCGTTTCATATACTCGATCTCTAACAACTACATTTGGTATCAGAGCGGGATTCATTCAGATATGATCTGATTTTCTCGTGTTTTCAAAAGTTTTTGAGTCTCGTTCTAGATTCAAAATATTCCACTCTTTTGATTCTGAAAATCATTATAGATCATTTGTTTTGATTCGATTCTGAGTTTTGTTTGTTATGTCGAGTATTCGGTGTTTGATTTCTAGAAGTTTTAACCATTAGATCTCAATTTTTGAAGCTCTTCTCAAAATCCTTCTGTGCATCAATGGCGAATTTTAACATGAACACCATCACATCATATTCTCACATTCTAGGTTCATCAACAAAGATTCCTATGTTAATTCCAGAGTCTATGATAAATGGGCTGATCGTATGGAGGAGTATATGAATGGAATCAATGAGGAACTCTGGAATGGCATTATTGATGGAATTCAATCTCCTACTAGGCCACAAAGTGTTGGAACTACTGTTACCAATCCAGATGTTGCTCAACAAATAGAGAAACTGAAGAAAAACGAGAAACGATGCTTGCGCGAACTCCGGGGTGCTCTTCCACCGGTAGTTTACAACTATGTGCATAGTTGCAAGAGATCAAAGGAAATTTGGGATACATTGAATGGAAAATATCAAGGTAGTGAGAAAACAAAGATAAAATCTATTAAGCAGTGTCTGTTAGAGTTAGGAGAATTCAATCAAAAAGAAGGAGAATCCATTGAGCTCTATTACGACCGTCTGAATGAACTAATTTACAAGTGTAACAGATATGGAGTTACAAGGTCAACAATGGAGTTCAACTTGATTTTCAACATGGGGCTTCGCAAGGAATGGTGAAATGTCAGCTTAATGATAAAAACTCAACAAAGCTTCGACTACTTTTCTCTCAATGATCTCTATAAAGTGTTGAATTAGATAGCTGAGGAAACAAGAAGTGGTTTAGGAGGTCCTTTGGCAATGATGATGTCGAAGGTTGCTAGTAATGAAGCTGAGAAAGAGTCTGTTGAGAATTAGGGTTCAGAAGACGAAGGTTTGATCGTCAATTCGGATGACGAAGTTGTGGCTTACTATTCTAACAAACGAGTACATAAATTCTTCAAAAATCCATTACCAAATTCAAAAATGGGTGAGACGAAAGGAAGTTTTTCTGGGAAAAATTTGAATGATGAGAAGCGAGTAAAGAAGAAGGAAGTGAAGACTGAGGAAGCGAATATAGAGAAGAAGATCAATGGAGTTTATGGATTCGACTGCCATTGTTGGAATGGATCAAATCACATGGCGAGTGATTACATGCTGAGGAAGAGAGACGAGATGAATAGCAAAGTCAACGACGAAGCCTACTATGTGGAGAGGCTCGAGGAAGTGAGATCGAAGATTAAGGGAATGTATTTGGTTGCGAAGGGAATGGATGATGAGGAGGGGACATATCAAATCAGTTCATAAGGATCAGATTATGAGGAGATGCAAAACCCGATTCATGGAGCGATGTTCACAAGCTTTGAGGAAGAGGATGAAGAGAGTGTTACTAGGAAATGACTTGTTTCTACAACTGCTCATAAGTCACCCACGACTTGCCATGTACGTTCTCTTTTCCAATCCTTCAATATTCCTTATAGTGCATATGATTCAATTTTATCTGAATTTGATGAAGCTATTACTTATGTTAATGATTTGCTTATTTCTGCTAGTAATGATGCCAAAAAGTTCAATTCTCAACTGCTAGAAAATCAAAAGTGTTTGGAGTCCAAGAAATCTAAGATAGATCAGTTAGATTTGCAATTAACTCATGTAATGTGTGATACATATTCTCTTAGAACTAATATCAATACTTTACACAAACAACGGAATATATACTGTAATACAGCTATGCGTTTGTATGGAGAATTAACTGCCTTGCATCATTCATCTGACATTAGCAAAGAACAACATAAGAAACTTTTACCCTTTTTAGCTTTCGAAAGGGAGAAAATGGATTCTATTTCCTATGACTATGAAAAGAAAATATCGGAGTTTGACAAGGTCCCAATAGATTCATATGTATATGGTGTTGTTAGAATTGATGAATGTTTAGATGGGAATGATCTTATTGAAATTGTGAATGAGACCTTAACCAAAAATGAACAAATCAAAATTTTGAAAAGAACTGGTAATTCAACATCTAACTCTCAAAACAATTTTGCTGATATTGAAGATGATTCTGATGATATTAGTGAAATTGAGGAGGAGGAAGTTGCTGACTATTCTCAGTTATCTATCATTAATGTCACTTATATAGTTAAGGGTAAAGAAATTTGTAATGATTCTGCGGTTAAAGTTGACACCGACCAACCCTCGACTTTGAAAGTTCATGAACCTGACCATGTGACTATCGAAGATAGTCAAACAGACAGAGATGATGATAATGATGATGTTTCAAATGAAAAAAAAAACATAACTACGGTTGTAGTCGATCAGGTTTATGGAGAAAACTGAGAAGTTCGACAAAGTCATGAAAGAAAAGGGTCCTCATTATCTTGAATCAAATTCAGTTGTGTATTGAAACTTGAAATGCACAGAAGAAAGTTATTTTCCGAAATCAGGTGTTTGTTACCTCAAGAAATGGTGATAAAGTTAAACCTGAATTCAACAAAATTGTTGAAGAGGATAACAATGAAGCTTCGAAAGAAGGATTTTTCTCAAACTAAAGCACTGTCTAAAATAATCTCAACAAGAACTCATCCACTTTTCAAAGACAAAAACCATAAAGGTAGCTAAATCTGAAAGACTAAAGGTTGAAAAACAAGCAAATGTTGATGTTACTCAAAAATCAAAGTCTAATTCCCAAAGTTTCAAAGAACAAATTGAAAAGATTTCTAAAGAAAATGGGATTTCAATGACAGACACTACTAGAAAAACAGCCTTTTACAACGCGCAAACAATGACACGCAGTGGTGTACGATACACAAAATCGTGCGTCCTAAAAATAATGTCATCTCTTCTAAAATTTGAAGGATAGAGGACACACATTTGTCTGTGCCCTGAAATTAGTATCAGAAAAGAAAAAAATATACAAGCACGGAGGGCGCTTATCTTAAATGTGTGTCCTCTTCAAATGTCGCTTTATATTTTTTTCTTAAACACGCATTTTTAAAGGGGGAAAACGAAATCGTCTGAAATTCTAAAATTTTGAAGAACCCCGTGTCTACCCTCTCTCCTCAGTATCTCCCTTCATTCACTCATTCCTTCTCTATGTAGACCCTAAGCCATCGCCACTGCCACCGCCATTCAACCTTAAAAACTCAACCCACACTTCACCTTCATTCACTCAATCTAGCCCTTTAATTTTCGCAAACCCACCAAAACCCTAGGTCTTGCCTTTTATGCTTTCACATCCTTCCTTCCCTAGTCGTATGTTATTCTGAATCCTTATTTCTTTTCTCTATCATGAACGCACCTCTATAGCATCGCTATGCTCACGGTCATCGTCTTAGGCTCTTACACCTCCATCGTGGTCTCTTTGCTCATCGTATCATCATACATGCCGACGACTATGATGATAGTTCACATTCAAGCTCTTGACCTAATACACTTCATCAAATAAAGAGAAGGAAGATTCGATGAATTCAATCAGACGGTCAGTTGCTCACTTCTCGAATTAGGGCAAAATGATGGCTGGTGTAGTCAATCCCGAAGGATCTTCAATTGAGTTCTGTAGAAGGAAATCTTCTAAACGGTTATAACGATAAACCGATATCAACAGCAGGGTCAACAATAGCAAACAAGTAACCAGATTCAAAGTTCTAGCGAAGATAATAAGACGATCTGGGTTAGCGATCTACAACACTGGATGGAGGAAACTTATCTCCAATCATGCTTCTCGCAAACTGGCGAGGTTAGGTTTTTTTCACCTTCCTTTTGTTTCTTCTTTGTTATATCATGAATCTGTATCCACTCAATTTGTACTTCTGATGCTTGTACGAAACATTCCTTATCCCATTTCGAGCAAGAATTATACTTCTAATGTTTGTCTACAAGTTCAATTATTCATGGATTTCAACTTTTACACAACAATGTTTAAGATCCACACCATTTTCTGCTATCAATTACACTGTATCTCTTCCCTACCATGTTCGTGACACTCTGTAAATTCCCACCATTCATATAGCTCTTTGTGATAGATACATTTATTTAATTTTTTTTACCTTTTTCTCCTTTTGTTTGTTAGTTTCGGTTAGTACTTGATATGTGAAAGTGAAATCTATCTCTCTTATAGTGAGGTTGAGGTTCGTGAATCTGCAAGGCTTACGTTTAGTACTCTGTACAAGTTACTTACACATACTTTTCAAATACCTTTTATCATTTGCTCTGTACTCTACTTCTGATGTTAATTATGTATCTGTAGAGTGCGGGAATGCAACCAATTGATGAAATTGTCCCAACGCTTAACCATCTTTAAGTTATTCTCTTGGTAATAAATTAGTGTTGTATGCTGAGAATTTCATTCAATGAATGACGTCATATGAATGAATATAATCCAAATTCAATTATATCTTTCTGTAAGTGGATAATTCATAAAGGCATCCTTGAATGAGATAGCATAAATGAATGTTAGATTAGAAAAACTGTGAAAAGCATCCTCATATTTGTATTTTCTTTCATTTTTTCAGTGCATACTCTTATGGTAATTTCTCATTTCCACATTATATATACTAATAAAGTAGGGTTTTTTGGGCTTAAAGAGTGAAGGTTAGATCAGCTGTTAGGTTATATATCGCCTCCATAGTCTTGGCTGATATGAACATAAGTTCATTTTATTGGTTAATCTGTATTGCTACTTTTATTTTTGGCAATGTATTCTGATTTGAATCCTTTGTAACTGTCATCCATTTTTATGTAGTCAATCAAAGAGAAAGAGGACAACCTCAAATCTAGAGAATCTAGAGGCTGCAACTTTAGGTATCTATTTGATCACAAGAATGCTCTGATAATTATATATATATATATATATATATATATATATATATATATATATATATGATGCTTTTGCACTTTTAAAAACTCAATTTCTTTTTTTTCTTTGTATGATAATAAGCCAAGGGATGAGTGAAGGGAAAAAGGCTTTATATGTATCAAATGTGCATGTTGCTCTGATTTTGATCTATGTGTTGAGTGCTTTTCTGTTGGTGTTGAGGTTTATCCTCATAAAAGCAATCATCCATATAGAGTTATGGTTAGTAATTTCTTTTTACTACTTTTTTGTGATTTGGTTCATAATCTTTTCTATTTTAGTAATTTTACATCTGAATTTATTCAAATCTTAGAGCTTTTTTCTTTCCACAGGACAATTTGTCATTTCCTCTCTTCTGTTTTGATTGGAATGCAAATGAAGAGATCTTGCTACTCGAGGTATTTTCTCATATACCCACATTCAACTTTTCTTTTTTAATGTTTATAATATATAGCTTTTAGATTTTCTAATGAAAATTTTTGTGATATAGAGGATAGAAATGTATGGGTTGGCAAACTGGAATGAAGTTGCTGAACATGGTGGAACCAAAAGCAAATCACATTGTATTGAAGTAATAATAATGCATTGACCACTAGTACCAAGCCTTCTAATGTTAATGCTAATGATAATGCTAGTAGTAGTGGGGTTTTGGATGGAAGTGGAAGAATAGCAGAAAAAGTTGCATGTTTTCAACAAAGGAAAAGATCACGTGTCACGTTTCCAAAACCATCTAAAACTGGGACCCGGAGTAGTAATAGTCAAAGGTCACTGTCAAACAAAGGGGTAGTTTCAGAAAACAAAGTTGCCAGACCACCTGCTGAGGGTAGAGGTCGGAATCAGTTACTCCCGAGGTATTGCCCAAAGATAACTGATCAAGAACTGTTGCATATATCTGGGAAGTATATTTCGTATGTCCATATTTGAAGGAAAACATTCAGGTATAACCAAAATCTATCAAACCAGCCTCTCAAATAATTCCAAAACTCTTCCACTTTTAACCTTATTTTCACTTTCTGCAATTATTGATCTCAAGGACAGGTAGTCCATGGACTGAATTTACTTGGAAGGTGTTGTACTGAGCAATTTACATACCTCGTTGAAGGACATAGTTTGTGAGCTGCATCAAACTCACCAGTTATCTGCTCAAAAAATAGATAGATAGTTAGTGTGTAGGGAAAGTTGTTTCTGGTATGGGTTCATTGGCCCTAGTTGCGAAAGGCAAAAAGATTGTAGAAGATGATTCGGAGTCTGATCTCTCAGATTACGAACTCTCAAAGGAGGAATATGCTTTAATGGTTTCTAATCCCAAAAGGTTCACCAAAAAGAACTTTGGACGTCTCGAAAACAAAAATTGGCAGAGGAATTATAGTTCTAAAAAGGAATAGGATGAAAGCATTAACAACTCTCAAAAGGATGAAGTGATGAAGGAGAAAAAGCTTATGGGAGACTTCGGCTATGAATGCAACTATTGTCATGTCAAAAATCATTTGGCCAAGGAGTGCATGTTGAGAAGAATGAATGAGCAGAAATACAAAGAAGATGATGAAGCTTACTATCTCATAAAGTTAGAAGAACTTAAAAGGAAGCAGAATGTAGATAATGCTAATCCTGATTTGATTGTGCAGGAAGATGATGACGAGTTCGAAAGAGTTGAAGTTAGGTCGACAGCTTCAGATGATGAAGAGGTTCGCAGTCCCACACATGGGGAATGCTTCGTTGTGAAGGAGGAGGTCCCTGAGTACGAGGGAAAATGCTTGATGGTTTGCAATGATGTTTTGGAGCAAAGGGGGTACGCTACTAATGGCAGCCATGTTACCGACAACTGTTTCGCAACGAAACCCGTTTCAAAATAGATCAGTAAATGCGAAAGAGTTATCAACAAGGTACAATATATTCTTTTATCCCTTAATATTCCTATTGCTAGGCACGAAACTGAATTAAATGATTTAAAATTTACTATTTCTAGCTTCAATGATAGTTTAAAAAGAATGTGTTTAAGTAATTCTTACTTGACAGATCAAATAAGCAGGCTTACGTACAAAAGTGAAGAGAGACGGATGTCGATTGAGAAGTTCAAGTTGGAGATGTCTAGGTCTAAGGATGATTTGATTTATTTGCAAAGAGACAATTTAGGGTTGTTAAAACAGATAAAAAAAAATTTGTTTAATTGCTAAACGTCTTTATTTTAATATCACACAACTGCATCTTGATTTTGAAATAGGCAAGAATATACATAAAATGATTTTTCCCTCTCTCGAAATGAAAGAGGAAGAAATCGATGCAGATTGCTACAGATGTGAATCCATTGTTTTCTCTGACGATGTCTGTGATTCTTACAAAATTGGAGTAGACAAAATTGATGCTTACTTACAGTCCAAAGAGCACAAAAATATGTTGAAACAAATTTTAAGTGAGAAAGATAAAGAGAAAATTAAATCTGATATTATACTGAAATTTTACTCATTGTGCACTAAGTTAAATTCAGAAAATACTCTTAATGTTGAAAATGTAACTAAATTTGATGATGAAAGTGACATGAGTTAAATCTCTATGGAGGATGAGATTGATTGCTGAGAATTTGTAAAAAGTTAATCTGAACCAAAGAAAATTATGATTTCTAAAAATTTTGTTGAGTATGCTCGACATTCATGAAATAAAGGTTCAAAGGTTTTTAAAGAAAACGCAACAGTTTTTCCGAAAGTTCAAACTGTTCCGAATCAGGTTTTCGCAACTTCTGGACTGAACAAGAAACAAACTTTAGAATTATCGTCCTTCATAGAAGAAGACAATGTTGATTGATGTGACAAGTACTTTTGGTCTTCTCCCATAGACAATGCAGATGAAACCAAAGGTCTTTCTGAAATGACCTCTTGGAAAATGAAGGGAAGATATGTGGCTGAACCACTAAACAAAGTCAACTCAAGTTATGAGAAAGACAGTACAAGTGGAACCAAAAATATTCCAACTGATATGTCGTCCGAACAGGCTGATACTCCCGTTAGAAAATAACCTAATGCTAGTTATCATAAGTTATCTGGGGAATTCGTAGCTCATAAACACCAAAGAAATGCTAGATATCAAAAAAGCTTAAGAGAAAGAAAGCATTTTTGGAGATCCAAAAATTCCAAGTTTGTCAATCAAGAAAGATATGTAACTCCGAATCTAAAAGTCTCATCAAATGCGAATCATAAAAGATTTTCAAAACCACAGTCTTCTCCACATGTTTCAAAAGCATTTTTTTTTTCAAAAATCATCGTTTTCAAAACAAATGAAGTTTTTGGAAAATACGAACCTATTTTTTTCTCCAAAAACAGATATTTCAAAATATGCCAATACATCGAAAGATGTTAAGGGCAAAGAAAAAGTTGTTTCGAAATCTAAAACTCCTCTACAGAAGTCCAAAACACATTTAAAAAAGGGAGGAAAGAGGATTGAGAAAAAGTTTGCCATGCAACAAGTTGAACCTAAACAAAGAAAATTCTCTTTCAAAGAAAAAAAATATAAAGATAACAGGATCGTTGTTTTCAAAATCATGAAAAGAGACAATTCAAATTTGGTAAAACAATCTTACTTGGTTGATAAATCTATAATGTTTCCTGTTTATAAGAAAGCCTCACATGGACCCAAAAAACTTTGGGTTCCTAAATCTCTCTGATTTTTGCAAGTAATTTGTGATGAACAGTTCGACAATGAATGGTATATCGATAGTGGTTGTTCACGTCACATGACAGGAAGGAGAGAAGAATTAAGGGAATTCAGATTGCTAAAAGATGGAGGACGTGCCAAATTCAGAAATAATTCGATTGGGGAAATTAAAGGATATGGCATGATCACAAATGAGGAATTCTCTATTTGAAAGGTAGCCTACATGGAAGGCCTGCAACATAACCTAATTAGTGTATCTCAATTGGTTGTAGGTACTGGCCTGAAAGGTTCATTTGACGATGAGGGATCGTATATTATTGAAAAGAAGCCCAAGATAGTGCCTCTGAAGTCCAACAGAAAAGGGGAAATGTATCCGTTGAATCTAAATCCTATCAAAGGGAAGCCAACCATATGCTTTCTTACTAAAGCATCTTCGGATGATAGTTAGCTTTGGCACCAAAGGCTTTCGCATCTCAACTATGAGGACATCAACAAACTCGTACTTGGTGATTATGTGTGAGGACTTCCACTTTTGAAGTATGATAAGGAACATCTCTATGAAACTTGTGATCTTGGGAAGCAGTGTTGGAAGAGTCATCTAACAATCATCAACACCAAAGTGAATGAACCACTTGAACTACTTCATGTAGATCTTTGTGGTCCATCAGCCATCGAAAGTATTGGTGGTAATAATTACATTCTGGTTATTGTTGATGATTTTTCCAACTTCACCTGGGTTTATTTTCTTAAACAGAAATCATAAGCCACTCCCAAGCTTAAGGACTTTATCAAGCAACTAGAACTTCAACTATGACAATTGGTTCAGAACGTTCACAATGATAATGATTCAGAGTTCAATAACAAAGTATTTGAAGAATTCTTGAATGAAAAAGGACTGCTCATAATTTTTTTTCTCCTTATAATCTGCAACAGAACGGGGTCATTGAAAGATGAAACCGGTCTCTGTGTGAACCTGCGAGAACCATGTTGTCTTTTGCAAATATACTGCTTTACTTTTAGGTTGAGGCTATCGGAACTGCTTGCTTCACCCATAATCAATCTCTCATTAATAAATGATTTTCAATTACTCCCTATGAGATTCTCAATAAACACAAACCTAATGTCAAGTTCTTTCATGTATTTGGTTCCTGGTGTTTCATCTTCAATTCTATAGAGCAAAGGAACAAATTCGATGTAAATGCTGATGAGCGTATTTTTCTGGTCTATTCCTTGACTTCTAAAGCATATAGGGTTCTCAAGAAGAAATCCAAGAGGATTGAAGAAACCTACTATGTTACGTTCGACGATAACTATCTAAAGAAGTTCCAAACATCAGATCGTCAATCTGAGGAGCTTTTTCCAGTGACGAATCCAATGATCATTCCTCTCTCAAATCTCTACGAGGAATTCATGAACCTCTTTGACGAGCCAGAAAAGTCGATCTCTTTGAAATCCAAAGAAGTGGATAACAAGGAAGATGAGCTCAAGAAGATCATTGATGACGCTGCGAAGAATCTTGAAAACGAGCAACCCAGTTCGAAGGCTTTTGAGATTCCATCTTCACCACAAGCTACGAACGCTCCAATTCAGGGGGAGGGTTTCATTTCTACATCCACACCGCTTCAGGGGGAGAATTCAATTCCTCAAGTCAACAACGAATGTCCTATTTATGGGGAGATTCCAATTCCGAATGAATAGCCACATCCATCATTCGAGGGGGAGAATGAGACTGAAAATCATGATTCAAATGTTTAGTTAGAATTCGAAGATGTAAATGCAGAATTGGATCCATCGTATGACCCGAACTATTCTCTTTTGACCGAAAGGACCAAGGATCATCCCAAATCGCATGTGATTGGTTCATCTTCCTCCGATGTACTTACGAGAGCTCAACAAAAAATGAATCAAACTGTATTATTTTCAAAAATGGAATTTTGCATGTTTCATTCGTTCATATCCAAGATTTAGCCTAAAATTATGAAGAACGCTCTCGTTCATTCTGATTGAGTGCAAGCAATGCAATATGAGTTAAATGAGTTTGAGCACAACAAGGTTTGGAGACTAATTCCAACTCCAAAGTACACATCGGTTGTAGTTCTGAAATGGGTGTTTCCGAATAAGCTCGACAGAGAAGGGAATGTGATTCGGAACAAAGCTCGGTTAGTAGTAAAGGGTTATTGACAAGAGTATGTATTGAGTATGAAGAAACTTTTGCACCTGTAAAAAGACTGGATTCTATTCACATCATCCTGTCATATACAGCACAAAAGAAATTTAAAGTCTATCAAATGGACATCAAGTGCGCTTTTCTGAACGGGGAACTAGAAGAAACAGTTTATGTGGAACAACCACCTGGGTTCGTAAACGAGAAATATCCAAACCACTTCTATATTATGGATAAGGTTTTATATGGTCTGAAGCAAGCTCCACGAGCCTGGTATGAAACTCTAACTCGATTTTTAAAACAATCTATGTTTAAACAAGGCTCGATCGACCCAACCTTCTTTCGCAAGAAAGATGGTGTAACGACCCAAAATTCCAAGGTAAAAATTTCATTTTTAATATAGTAAAAACACTTTAATAACTTTGTCCCAGACATTGAAAAACATTTCAATTAAACAATTATTAGATTATAATCCCATAGATCACATTTTGCGGAAATCATGGGTGTATGCACTGCGATCGTCCCGAGTCCCTTTCATTTGAAAATAGGAGTACCTGAAACCAAAATTAAAAACCGTAAACACAAAGCTTAGTGAGTTCCCCAAATACCAAATACCATACATATCAAACGATCCATACATGCCATACATAACCACGAGCCATACGTATCAATCATATATCATAAACGATAAAGGTGGTATGTGCCCCACATAGTCTTGCCATTATGCCACGAGCCAATTCGTGGTCTTTCTTGCCATGTTGGGGGCCGAAACCTTGGGTCTTACAAACAAGTGCCAATAGCCACCTCCTGGTCTTCCATGCGAGCATCACAAAGAAAACTAGCATACAAACAATACTACTTAACTAATTACTTGCCAGAGTTCAGACTCCGATCTTGCATACAGTGTGCCAGGAGCCGCCTCCTAGTCTTTCATACATAATGCCAAGGGCTAACCCCTGGGTCTTCCTACAATACATATGCCAAATGGACCATAATTGGTGCCTTCGACCCATACAACAGTGAGGACACTCACCTCGATTGCTGAAGCTCACTACACGAAATCCCTAACTGCTGCCCTGACGATTTCCCACACTACCAATTATCAAGACAACATTAATTAGCAACAAAAATCCAAACCATGATCCCGAAACCAAACTTGGGATAAAATGACCATTTTACCCTTGGCCCATCAAGACTCATAACCAGGGCCTAAGCCTAAAACCAGCCAGGCCCAACACTATAAGATCTTTAAAACCCCATTAATGGCCTAATTTTCCAAATCGAGCCCAACCCCATATAGGCCTTACCTAAATTCCCAACAATTCCTGGTCCAAAAATAATTCTTGGTCCAAAGGTTGAAGCCCATTGGGCCAACTAAAGTCCAAAACCATTGGTTCTACCAAGGCCCAATACAAAATCTTGGCCCAACTAGGCATGTCCAAAAGTCCAAAAACTCTCCAATTCCTCTTAACAAAAGCCCAACACAAAACTAATTGTTGACCCAAATTCCATCTCCTCTGCGACCATTTTAGAAATGTTCTATTAGATGGGTTATTCAGACACCCTGACGATCTTTTCGAAGTTCAAGAAGCCCAATCTTCCTCCAATGTGGAACGGGCTGTTTACTCTAATATTCAAGAGTTTTTCGGATCGAATTATAGGTTCGGATAGTGAAAGCAAACTTTTCTACAATATTCTCTATGGATTGTACTACGAGATCAATCTGGACTACGGGTCCATCCTTTGGGCACAATTGGTTCAAAGCACTGTTTCATCAACACGGCACTCAGAAATTTCATGTACTCGTTTCTGGTCACTCATCGTGCAAAGGGCCATTACTCACTTCAACATTCCAATGATCGAAGGGTTTATCATCCCAGCTATCCTTATTCTTCACACTTCGAACTTTTTAATAGTTGATCCTAAGAAGTTCACATTTATAGGCTCTATTCCAGAAGTGATGCTCAACTATGCTCCTGCCGACAACACAATGATAAATGAGTATCGATCAAGTCTTGCATTTGGCTCTCGTCCTTTAAGCCCCGAAACATAAAAGGATTTGGAAGAAGTGAACAAGACGAAGATGGGCGGGAAGTGAAAGGAGAAAGCTCATCCTTCCGAACCAACTGCCACTCCAAAGAAGTGAGTCAAACGAGTAACTCGGAAGCCAAGGTCTCCTTTACTGGTTGGTCAAGAGGAATCGGATTCTTGAACTCATTTGGAGGATCTCCAAGCCTGGAACAAACATGAAGACACGACTGCATCTTCGCAACCTATGGCTTTGGAGCCTACTCATACCAATCCAGAAGTAACCTTTACCACGCTACTTCAGTTTTAATCTCTGATGACTTCTTTCATAACTTTATTCCTCCATTATCTTCAATTGCTACTACCACTCTAATCACCATTGCTCCGTGTCCGAATGTATCTGTGGGAGTTTCGAAACCCCATATCTATATTGCGCAATCAACTCCCCTTTTCACTGAATCCACTGCAACAACAACAACAACTATCACTAGTACACCTCCATTCACCATCAACGTATCTGATACGGGGGCAGGTGCTTCTGGCATCACTATTGGTCCAACTTCTCCACCTATCTTTCCTTTACAAGCAACTGATCCATATACAGTTTTTGGAGATAGTTTTGATGACTTTCAAGACTTCCATTACAGCCCCTTCACTGTTCAACAAGAAAGTGATGAAGATGATGCTCCAATGACAAAAGGGCAGTTTAAAGCCCTAAATACCAAGTTGGATTCTCTTCTTAAGTCCACCAAAGCCTCATCCAGGAGTGAATACTCTGAGGCGTTTGTCAAAAGCCTTCCTTGAAACACTTACAAAGGAGCATGTTGTGAATCTTACCCTCACAAACAAAGCAATTGTTGATTATGAGAAAATTTGCAAGGAAACGACGGAAAAATTCAACAAACTACTTTCTGATGTTACATCTTTCATGAGTAATTTCCAAACCTTTTTCGAATCTAACACAACAAATGCGAACAAACTGATATCCAGTGTTGGTGAAACTCTTCAAACTGAGAAAACAACTCTTGCAAAGGTTCGCACTGAAATTCAAAATGATCATGCTAAACTGCAAACATCCATTACTTCCATGATTGAAAAGCTCCAAGAGGATTTAGCCATTGAGAATAAGATCATGGATGAAATCGCTGTTAAAACTAAGAAAGTGAAGGTTCTCTCGGTGAAATTATCGAATGCGAATTCATAGATCAATGAGCTAAAATTTAATAAAGCAATGATGAAAAGTTGTGTTGCTGATATCAACTCCTTTCTACAATCTTTCCTTGAGACTCGTGATTCTCTTCTCACAGACACTGTTCGACAGAATGTGGCTAATAAACTCAAGTCAGTCTTGTCTATGCTGAATCGACTTGAAGGTGTTTCGGAGTCTAGTGCACTTCCGAAACAAGGGGGAGAGGAAATGAAAACAACTATTAAAGGTTCTGGTGAGCATGAGCAAAAGCCAAAGTCATATGATCCGAAGGATAATGAAGCTTCGGGATCAAAAGGTAAAGAAAAGCTTGTTAATGATGATGGGGATGAAGAAGAACATGAAAATTCAAAGCTTAAGCAGAATTCTCGTGATGCAGAGATTGACGAGAATTTGATAATTGCCAGGGAAGCTGAAGCATGAGAGAAGGAAGCTCGTGAAGCCTAAGATACTATTTCTGTAATGCTCTAAAAATTTCAACCAATTTAAACATTTCAAAAACAACCCGGTTTCATAAAGTTATTACAAAAAGGTTTTCAATACAATTATTATCAGTCTTCCCAGAACCACATCATAAAACATAATCATTAGGAGCGGTACGATCACGCCTTTGCCTTGCCATGGTCTCCTGAAGAACCTGAAAAACATTAAACCACAACTGTAAGCCCGAAAGCTTAGTGAGATACCCCCACAATACCAACCACATATACCATACACGCACAACATGCCATAACATAACAGATCACAAAACAACCATGCACTTCGGGTATACTGTGTGACTGATCCGCCTTACCGGGCCTTCAGTCCACTTGGTCCACCCTTCGAGTCTAGCCATTTACATCGAGTATACAGTGTGATTGGTCCCCCGCACCGGGCCTTCAATCCACCTGGTCCACTCTCTGAGTCTACATTATGACTGGTCCGCCCGCTCTGGGCCTTCAGTCGGCCTGGTCCACTCTCCGAGCCTCGGCACGTCTGGTCCGCCCTCTTGGGGCATAAAGCCTATCCGGACCGCTCGCTGGGCCTTCAGGATAACCGGTCCGCCCTGAGTATGTTGGCCTACAGCACAAAGTATGACCTGCCTCAATCCAACCCCAGTCCAATAGCCATGTGCACATAAACATTCAATCATATAACCATTCACATCCAAACATACCAATCTACCAGATCACATAACATAACATCATCCTAACCAGGATACCGACCTAACCGGTCACTAGCATAGCATCATCCTATATACCAGAATTCCGACCTTAACCAGGTCTCCAACATATACCATCCTAACTACCAGGATACAAACATTGCGAAGCAATAACATAACAACGATACCCGGATCACAATCCGATAAAGGGTCGGCCTTGGTGCCGTAGACCCTGTCGATATAGTGAGGATAACTCACCTCACAACTGCCGACTGAAAAGATAAGACCGAGATGCTCCGACCACTGACACAATCTCCACCACTAGCCAACACCAACATTGAACTCAAAACAATTGCAAACAATTACGAAAATGCCCCTGGAAGTCAACTAGTCAACCCTTGGTCAATGTCAAAGTCAACCTCCTAACTGACCCTACTCGCCGAGTCAACCCGATGACTCGTCGAGTCCCCATGCTCAGCACTTCCCCACTCCACGACTCAACTCGCCGAGTCACCCCGAGACTCGCGGAGTCCAACAACTCTGAGTCCCCTCGCACTCAACTCACTGAGTCCTCCCTTGATTCACCGATTCACGGCTCAACCAGAAGTAGGTTAGGACCTCACGACCAGACTCGCCCAGTCCAAGAATAGACTCGCCGAGTCCAAGGCTATCTTCAACCAACTCGCCGAGTTGTTCTTCCAACTCGTCGAGTTCCTGCCCATCTTCAAGCAACTCGTCGAGTACACCCTTGTGACTCGCCGAGTACCCCTAGGTCTTAACCCGTACAGAAGCTTTCCAGGCCATGCAGTTGATCCAACCCATATATCTACCCTTCTACAACCCATCTATCACGTAAAGTGGCAAACTTTACGTGAATCCAAGGAGATATAGGCATATAACACTCTAGGGTTAGGATTTGGAACAAAGTGGCTTCACCAATCACTCAAGAACAGGGACTTTAATATACTCTAGACCTTCTCCATTCCAGATCTGAGGTAGCAATCTAAGATCTATCCTCCAAACTCAAAACATCATAAGCTGTTCTTTCCAAAAACTCCAAAATGATGAATAACAGCCCATGCAATGAAATAATACCTCAAAAGAAGGCTCCAACAGAAGAGAAATCCAAATCCTTGCAAAGCCTTTTGCTCCAAGTCTCTTACTCTCCAAGATCTCTTCCAAAATCTCTTCTCCAAGGTTCAAATGCTCACAAACCACTCACAAACGTACATTAGGGTTTTTTGGACTTCAAGAGAGGGTAAAGAGGCTGGGGAGAGAGTATAATGTCCTTTATATAGGGCTCATCCCCCGAAATTAGGGTTTTCTCCACACAACACCAACTCGCCGAGTCCAGCCGCCGACTTGCCGAGTTGGCCACTTGACACGCAACCAGAATCGCGACCCTACTTGCCGAGTCCACCCATGGACTCGCCGAGTTGCCCTTTCACATTTTCACTTTGAACCCTGAACTTGCACTCCTGAACTCGGGATGTTACAATTCTCCCCCACTTAAATTAGGCTTCGTCCTCGAAGCCTGCGGCAACACATCTCCAGGACTACACTCGCAAGGCTCCACCTGGCATTAACCAACCCAGGTTCCTCAAAACACCACCATCGAAACCCAAAACCTAACTCTTCCCCTGTGGCGTCCTGACCACCGCTTCAAGCCGGCCACTGGCCTCATCCTCAGATAACCACACTTAACAACCAAGTACCACTCCATGATACCTCACTCGCTCCAAATCACAACAACCATTTGACTCATACGAGCTAGAAATAACCCTAAACCACCGGAATCCTGATCTGAGTCCAACTTTATTTACTCCATGCTGACTGGATGACACATCCTTCAGCCTCAGAGCAGCTCCTATGAGTTCTCCACCACAATCTCATACCCATGCTGATCTGGCTCTAGCATCCTCGGGTTGGGAAAACCCGATACACTGACGACACCTCCAAACATCCCCCAGGATGAATTACTACTACATACATAATTCCTTGGCCAAATCAACTGGGAATACAAGACTCCATCCCTGTATCCTTTCCGAGCCTCTTGGCTCTACACCTGCGGAATTCCTTCCGCGACCTCAGCAGACATCCAACCCGGATGTGATTCCAAACCACCACCGCAACACACTATTCAATAACCATAATTGGAACACCCCAATCATAACTCCGTAGTACTGCTTTCACTTCCGTGAACTTACACACCCTCTCGGAGCTACATTCCTTTCCCTTTCCTTACCAAGGAAATCCATTTGGCTGCCTTGACACTACCACAAGTGCCACGGTGCTCACCCAATACTACACCATTTCCTTATAGCATAACCGCTATCCCATGCACCACACATGCTCTGAATCCGCTCGCAAGGACTCTCAAGTCCATGCACTACCTTCCACTCACCATGATCAATACCCGGGGCCAGACCTTCTGATGCTAACACATCGCGACATACTCATTCCATTTCCTCATACCGATCAATCAACACATGCAGAGTCTTTAGCGTGACTGGACCTCCTTACCAGGCCTTCAGCCAATCTGGACCACTCTCAGAACCTTTAGCAGGTCTGGACCGCCCTCCAGGGCCTTCAGCCTGTCTGGACCGTCCTCTGAGCCTTCGGCCTGACTGGTACGCCCACCGGCCTTCAGTCTATCCGGACCGCTTGTCACGCATTCATTATCCCGAATTATCCTTCCAGGAAAAACTTTCCCATGCATACTATTCTAGCCCTCTAAGGGCTCCGAACTCTATCTCCATCCTACATACTCAATCTCGGCCTGATCCCAGGCCTTCCATAATAAATCACCCTTGGTCTGTATCCCGTCCCACCTACCTGTCAGTTGCTCATACCAGCCTATACTCTTGGCTGACCGAAACGCTGCTGAAACCCCAATAGCTAATCGATTACTCATGCTTATCGATCTTCCGTAGAGTTTTCCAATTCTCCCCCACTTTGAGCACTGACTATCAACCACCGGTCGCCATCACCGACCTCCCTTATCAACCCTACACAACACAATCCCTAACACGCGAACTAGTTCCCACTAGAACGAGCAACTTTCACAAAATCACATATCAACACGGATCATCTCGGGCACGAAAGAAACCCAACCTTCAGCTAACCACTCCTCAGACTGCAGATGCTCCCCGACATTCAGACCAAAAGCCAGATTTCCCACTAACACCCTTATGAATGATAACCAACGAAATTCCTAACACCTAACCCTTAAACCATACCATAACCCTCAAGGAACAAAGAATACAATACCAAAAATCACACAACGAGACTAGCAGACATAAAATACTCCATAATAATCACAAGATAACAAGACATCAAGAAAGAAACATACCCGCAGCTGCATCCGACACTTCCATGACCTCCTCTGCTGTAAGCTGAAGAGCATGACCCTGAGCCCTTGGGGGCTCTGCTCCACCCTAACCTCCACCCGTAATCCTCAAAGTGGCCGGTGCTGGAGCCTGCACCGATCCTGCAGCAAGCTGTGGACAGTTGACCCTCAAGTGTCCAACCTGATGGCAGTGATAACAAATCCTCAAATCCTGAACCAGGGCTTTCTGTCGACAATCCCTCGCATAATGCCCCTCCTTTCCGCACTTGCGGCATGCACCACCAGACCTACAAACTCCGGTGTGACCCCTCCCACACTTCCCACAAGTGCGGCTGCTCTGATCTCCCAATCTAGAATCAACGGTTTTGGACCGTTTTGGCGCCGGTTGCGACTGTGTCGGGGCCTGCCTCTGTTCTCTCAACTGCAACTCAATCTCCAAATCACGCCGCCTGGCGGCCTCCTGCAACTCTAACAAGGTCTCGCACCTCTGCGTAGACACAAACTGTCTGATATCCCTCTTGATCATACTCTGATATCGGGACATCTGAGCCTACTCTGAAGCAAACTCTGGGCAAAACATCGCCCTCTCAGTGAACATCCTGGTAATCTCCATCACCGACTCCGAATCCTGCTTCAGCTCCAGGAACTCCTGAGCCAACCTCTCTCTCTCTCCACCCGCGGAACAGAACGAGTGCTAAACATCTCCCGAAACTGATCCCAAGAAACCGCAGCCTTTTGCGCGTCCGAATATGACCGTGTGGTCAATCTCCACCAATCCTTCGCCCCGAGCCTCAACAGGTTCAGAGCACACCTCACCCTCTGATCAGCAGGGCATGAACACGTGAAGAAACACCCCTCCACGTCCGACAACCATCTCATAGCAACAATCGGTTCCTAAACCCCATCGAAGGTAGGAGGCTTCATATTATCGAAGTCCCGATACTGAAAACCTCTGCCGGATCCTCCCCCTGCCACTGCTACAGCTACTGTAGCCGCCACAACAGCCGTCTCTATGAGAGCTGCATAGCGCTCATCAAAATACTCAACCATGGCGGTCTTGATCGACCAAAACAGTTCCGACAACTTGGCCCGGAACAATGCAACAACCTCCTTATGCAGGATCTCCCGAATCCTAGCATCCAATTCGTCTGTGCTCATCAGACCAATAACCTCGAGCGATACTGACCCTCCCTGACCACCGCCTCCTGCTCCCGATCCTGACCCGGATCCGCTCCCAGCATGCCTCGTAACCACCATACTGAAAAACACTGCAAGATCTCAGATACTTCCCACTAACCCGGGAACCAACCCCCAACCCAACCCTAGAGGTTGTGGTTTATTTGATACGCGTATGGGTCCTATGCTTTCAGTGGTACGGGCCCACACTACCTTCCACACCTACCCATATTTGTATCAAGTATTACCACAACACCCTAGTGAAGAACATACATAACAAGAACTCAACCCTCACTCCTAGAGGAACACTGGAAGTCTCCCACATAGGAAACCCTAGGCTAACAGGCATCATAAATCAGGCAACATTATCAGGAAATCCTGAAGATCCCTAGCCTAGTACTAGCATGTTGTTCTATCATAGCTCAAAAACAAATATCATGTATGGTATTTTGGGGTTACTTACTGGCTCCGGCTGATCGTACCTCCACGTTCTCCTTTACTCATTTTGAAAACCATTTTAAATTCTCTTTTCAAAACTCTCCTTGATTTGAGACTGGATTCACACGAATGTTCCTCTAATTCACTCAAACTAAGGCTCTGATACCAACTTGTAACGCTCTAAAACTTTCAACCAATTTAAACTTTTCAAAAACAACCTGTTTTCATAAAGTTATTACAAAAAGGTTTTCAATACAATTATTATAAGAGTCTTCCTAGAACCACATCAAAAAACATAATCATGAGGAGCGGTACGATCACGCCTTTGCCTTGCCACGGTCTCCTGAAGAACCTGAAAAAAAATTAAACGACAACTATAAGCTCGAAAGCTTAGTGAGATACCCCCAAAATACCAACCACATATACCATACACGCACAACATGCCATAACATAACAGATCACAAAACAACCATGCACTTCGGGTCTACTGTGTGACTGGTCCGCCGTACCGAGCCTTCAGTCCACCAGGTCCACCCTCCGAGTCTAGCCATATACATTGAGTCTACAGTGTGATTGGTCCGCCCGCACCGGGCCTTCAATCCACTTGGTCCACTCTCTGAGTTTACAATATGACTGGTCCGCTCGCTCTGGGCCTTCAGTCGGCTTGGTACACTCTCCGAGCCTCGACACGTCTGATCCGCCCTCTTGGGGCCTACAGCCTATCCGGACCACTCGCTGGGCCTTCGGGATAACCGGTCCGTCCTGGGTATGTTGGCCTACAACACAAAGTAGGACCCGCCTCAACCCAACCCTATTCTAACAACCATGTGCACATAAACATTCAATCATATAACCATTCACATTCAAACATACCGATCTAGCAGATCACATAACATAACATCATCCTAACCAGGATACCGACCTAACCGGTCACTAGCATAGCATCATCCTATATACCAGAATACCGACCTTAACCAGGTATCCAACATATACCATCCTAACTACCAGGATGCAAATATATCGAAGCAATAACATAACAACGATACCTGGATCACATTCCGATAAAGAGCCGACCTTGGTGCCGTAGACGCTGTCGATATAGTGAGGATAACTCACCTCGCAACTGCCGACTGAAAAGATAAGACCGAGATGCTCCGACCACTTACACGATCTCCACCACTAGCCAACACCAACACTGAACTCAAAACAATTGCCAACAATTACCAAAATGCCCCTGGAAGTCAACTAGTCAACCCTTGGTCAAAGTCAAAGTCAACCTCCTGACTGACCCTACTCGACGAGTCAACCCGATGACTCGTCCAGTCCCTAGGCTCAAAACTTCCCCAATCCGCGACTCAACTCGTCGAGTCACCCCGAGACTCGCCGAGTCCAACAACTCTGAGTCCCCTCGCACACAACTCACCGAGTGCTCCCTTGACTCACCGATTCACGGCTCAACCAGAAGAAGGTTAGGACCTCACGACCAGACTCGCCAAGTCCAAGAACAGACTCGCCGAGTCCAAGGCTATCCTCAACCAACTCGCCGAGTTGTTCTTCCAACTCGTCGGTTTCCTGCCAATCTTCAAGCAACTCGCCGAGTACACCCTTATGACTCGCCGAGTACCCCTAGATCTTAACCCATACAGAAGCTTACCAGGCCATGCAGATGATCCAACCCATAGATCTACCCTTCTACAACCCATCCATCACGTAAAGTGGCAAACTTTACGTGAATCCAAGGAGATCTAGGCATATAACACTCTAGGGTAAGGGTTTGGGACACAGTGGCTTCACCAATCACTCAAGAACAGGGACTTTAATGCACTCTAGACCTTCTCCATTCCAGATCTAAGGTAGCAACCGCAGATCTATCCTCCAAACTCAAAACATCATAAGCTATTCTTTCCATAAACTCCAAAATGATGAATAACAGCCCAAGCAACGAAAATAATACCTCAAAAGAAGGCTCCAATAGAAGAGAAATCCAAATCCTTGCAAAGCCCTTTGCTCCAAGTCTCTTACTCTCCAAGATCTCTTCCAAAATCTCTTCTCCAAGGTTCAAATGCTCACAAACCACTCACAAACGCACATTAGGGTTTTTTGGACTTCAAGAGAGGGTAAAGAGGCTGGGGAGAGAGTATAATGTCCTTTATATAGGGCTCATCCCCTGAAATTAGGGTTTTCTCCACACAACACCAACTCGCCGAGTCCAGCCGCCGACTTGCCGAGTTGGCCACTTGACACGCGACCAGAATCGCGACCCTACTCGCCGAGTCCACCCATGGAGTCGCCGAGTTGCCCTTTCACATTTTCACTTTGAACCCTAAACTTATACTCCTGAACTCGGGATGTTACATTTTCATCCCTGGTCAATTGAATGAATCTTGAACGAAGCCATCGACAATCAAAGTGTTTACTAGCTGGAGCTTGTTACTTCATTTGAACTGGAAAACACTTTGGATTCGCAGCTTGATTTTCCTATGACTCCGAAGGCGTTCCTGTTTCGGAGTTTTGACAAAGTTGAGAAAGCTCCTGATTCTTATAATGATGTCAATCTTATGCTTATCTGTCACACCCCAAAACCGGAACGACGGAAACGTTCGGGGACAGAGGACGTCATGTACAGTTTGACATCAAAGCATAATAGTAAACAAGCAACAACATCATCCATTTCATTAATAATATAATTTAATACAAGTGTGCTCTATGAAGTTTATAAGACACCAAAAATGTAAATCAAAATAAGAGATGAGTCTTGAACAAGGTCCATCTTCTCAAAACCTGGCATCGGTACCTGTCTACTGATGACCTGAGAATACAAGTTATTTTGAAAGAGTTGATCAGCTTTAAAGCTGGTGAGTTCATAAGCATTTTAGTGTCATTGTTTGTATGAAAATGTTTGTAAGTGTTTGATGTATAAGTTTGTAGATGTTTGTAGTAAATGTTTGCATCTCCTAGAAAATCCTATATTTTCTACTAAACGTAGCCTTCTACCAAGGCATCAAATGTTATGTATGCTTGTTTCTTGTAAAAGTGTGTATTTTCCCAAGTGCGACTATCATTAACCAAAAATATAGTTTTTACATTACCGTTTATGTGAGAAGATCACAATGTGAATGCAATGGGAAAATAATAAAGTATTGTAGTGTTTACTATTATGCTTTTTTGTGATACTGTACATGACGTCCTCTGCCCCCGAACGTTTCCGTCGTTCCGGTTTTGGGGTGTGACATTATCTCCTTATATCTGAAGCATGGCAAGCCCCAATATCAAACCTGGATTTCAAAGAAAATTGGCTAATTGAAACCGAAATCTTCCTCAATGCTCGGTTTAAAATTGCTCGAGGTGCCGCGTGGTGTTTGAATTTAAACTCACAGATCTGTCGTGCTTTAACCATTATTACTGGAAAACTCTGTTACATCTATTAATAAAGGATGAACAAAAATATGAACTTCTTGGGCGCATCTTAAAAGGATGTTGGTCTCATACATTCACGAAGTCAGCAAAATGGATGTAGAGATAGTGATAGTACTCCGAAAGAAACCCGATGTCAAACCCAAAGAAGCTTCGTATGATGTTTACAAGGTGAAGCTCAGAAAGATTTATAAAGACGATTGGAGTGTGGTTTTTCAGCAAAGTGCTAGAGATGGTTCTAATGCTCAGAGGTGTTTCTTCTCTCTTTCAGACAAGCATCTACACTCCACTTCATGCTTGAACTACATTTTAGAGTTAATCGGGCACTCTAAAGCGAACGATGCTGCAAGTAAGAAATGCTTTGCAGATATGATCAGATGGTGCACTGCATTTAGCAGCACCCTGCTCAATCTCATGCTAAAGCTCTTCAAGGTCCAGAAGCGGCAATAGAACTGAAGAATCTACCTTCCTTATTTGACACAAAGGGGAAGATTGTTGGGTTAAGTATTAAATTGTGTCGAATTTTGTTATGTATGTAGTTAGCCCTTTTATGGTTGGGCATGTCAATCTGTATTTATGTTGCTAAGGTTAGGCTTTAAATATGGCATGTATGTATTGTATTAGGGTTAATCGTTTGGTGATTCCCTAACGTGCCTTTACCGTAGAAGTTCTTCATCGAACTCTTCTAAGGAATTGATTATTAATCATTCGACATCTTCTTGATCCATTGTTCTTCTATTTAATTTACTTTTTTGTTAAAGAATCTTTCGATCTTAATACTATTATTTCTGCAATATACCTAAAATTAATATACCTAAAACCCCATTAAAGATTTGAGTTTTGTTATTTGAAGTATTAGACTTTTAAGTTTATTATGAATTTGTAATTTGTTTTTGAAATGGCAATGGGGTCGAGGAACTAAGGAATACAAAATTATATATGAGGTTAAATTAGATAAAACAAGAAGGAAAAGTATAATTTCAACCAAGTAATTGCTAATGCGATCAGTTATTTGGACCAAATTTTTTGTATTCTAAATTTACTATAAATATATGTTTTATATTATTTTCTTATTTATTACTAATATCTACCAGAGCCGAGTCCAGGGTCGGTGACTAGAAGTATACCCATCTCCATCTCCATCCCCGCTTTTTTATTTGGGGATTCTCCATCCCCGATCAACTTCAGAATTCTTCGGTCAAATCGAGTGTGAGTTTGGAATTTCTCAATGGATGAGTATTTGTCCATCCCTAATTTGGTATGTTTATAAACTTTTGCCTTTATGTCAACTACTTAGGAAGGCATTGTAACCAAAGAGCTTTTAACCCATCGGTATCCGGTGTTGCCTTCCCTCTTTGAAGTTGAGGGTTTAAATCTCGTCATAGACATAGGTGGATTTAAGATGTAGTTTACGAGTATGTTAGATTTTCCGTTTAAAAAAAACTTTTTTTTATTTTTTATTTTTTTTTATTTTTTATTTTTTTTTGTCTTAGCCGCTATCATTTATTTAGGTAGAATGAATTTGTTATACCATAGTCTAGACATGACAAACTTGTTAAATTTTCTAAACCTATTTTTGATAATTATGATAAAGAAAGAATTTGTCTTCTGTACCGATAAAAAACAAAGAATCATTGTCTTTCTTTTTTCCACCTTTAAAACATTTGTATCGTTAACACGAGCCATAGTTTGAAACCAATTGAATGTCAAGCACATTATTTACGTCACATACTCACATCCCCTCATTCAGATATTTAAATAATGTCTATTACAAACGATCTCCCACCCAATATTGACTTCGCTTGCATAAAACTCCCACGACATGATAATTCTCCCCAGAGGACCAAGACCAATGAAATGCACCATAAGACAATTCTAAAGAATGTCACCCCTCAGAATTTTGATGCAAACCCCCCTTAAAATATGGGAAAAGAACAACAAAACATATACCACAAGTAAATGTATCATCATATTAGACACCACCAAAAGAGGTCCCTGAATTCTCTGAAATTGTACAGACCCTAGTTCAATTTGACAAGGACACATCAAATCAATATAATAAATTCGGATCTTATTAAAATCATTCACATCCTATAATTTTTCTAGATTTTTATATAGACTTTATATTTAATCGCATATACATAATCGTGTTTAACATCAAATCAATACTGATAAAGGGATTCAAAATCACCCATAAATACTTAATATAAAGGGATTTAGAATAACCCTTAAATATTAAATACCAGTGCCATAGGTTGAATTGATTGAAAACAAACTTTGGAACAATTCGAGAATTATGTATACTAACTTCTCCCAGAGCTAAAATCATTAAATCCAGTGTTATTCCCCTATCGTGAGTTGCACATCTTCCTTTGCTAGCTGTACTTTACTTTAGATTTAAAAAAATTTTACTTGGTAAAATATTAATCTTATATATATATATATATATATATATATATATATATATATATATATATATATATATATATATATATATATATATATATATATATATCAGTGTTGTAAAAATCCCGATTAGGTCCTGATTAATCTGCGATTAATCCCTAGGCGCTACTTGACCGATTAGACAGCGCCTACAATTAATCCGTGCATAAAAAATGATTGAAAAAGTAGAACCCGATGAATTTTTCACACTTTGAAGAAGTTATATCTCAATAGAAACTATTTGATTTATGATTAATGTTGTATTTATCATATTAACCTATTTTGTTACGATATTAGTGGTATTTATGAACTTTTATATATATATATATATATATATATATATATATATATATATATATATATATATATATATATATATATATATATATATATATGATATTAGTCATATTTAATTTTTGAAAATCTAACAAATTAGCAATTAATGGTCCCAGATTAATCCTCCGATTAATCCTCGCCTAGCTGATTAATCCCTTGACACCAGTCCACCGTCTAGCTAACGTCGAGTGATTTTTACAACCTTGATATATATATATATATATATATATATATATATATATATATATATATATATATATATATAGAGAGAGAGAGAGAGAGAGAGAGAGAGAGAACTAAGATCCGTTGAAAACTCATAGTTTCCCGAAAGCTCAAGAGCTAAATGTGGAACGTTAGATCAAAATTTACTTATTAAGGCAATAATCGTCATCTTACCAATCTAATTTAATGTTTATTTTTTGATTTACTTAAATATTAATAAAAATTTCTAAAATTAACATAATAAATAAATTTTTTAGATTTACTTTTTAAAAATATTAATTTTTGATTTTTCTTAAAATGGAGGTTTTTTAAAATTTTTTAGAAAACATGAATTTTTAAAAAAAATGAAAATTTTACTTTTTTTAAAAAAATCTGCAATTTTTTTAAAAACAATAAATTTTTAAAAATCTGTAAACATTTAAAAAAAATGGAATATTTAAAAAAAATAATTATTTTTGCACTATACCATGGGTATGTTGGCCTTCAATACAAAGTAGGTCCGCCTCAATCTAACCCCCAAATAAAACAATCATGTGCACGTAAGTATCATATGCTAGCATGTATAACAGTCAAACCGATCTAATAGATCACTAATCATAGCATCATCCTATATACCAGGATACCGACCTAACCAGTCACTAACATAGCATTATCATATATACCAGGATATCGACGTACCAGGTCACCAAGCATATCACCATCCTAACTACCAGAATGCAAATCAATAAGCATATCATGCAATAAACCCGCATACAAATCCGAAAAGGGTCGGCATTAGTGCCTTCGACCCTATTAGTATAGTGAGGACAACTCATCTCACAAGTAGCTCAGGATGATAATGTTAAACTCTCTCAAATACAGCTCCAACTCAAACACCTACATCTACCAATGATCCACTTCTATAAATTTCCAAATTACTAAAATACCCCCAGAAGTCAAAGTGGTCAACCCTTGGTCAAAGTCAAAGTCAATGGTCAAGGTCAACAGTCCATGTTGACCCAACTCGCCAAGTATAGTCCACTGACTCGTCGAGTTCCTTAAGAAATCGGGAAACTGTGAAAACCCTAGTTGAGTCGCCGAGTTTCCAAAAAACTCGTCGAGTCCATGCGGTGTCCAAATATTGGGAAAACCCTAACTAACTCATCAAGTCATCTCACTGACTCACCGAGTCCATGCAGAAACCAAAAACGGCCAATCTTCATCTGACTCATCGAGTTGACCATGCAACTCGTTGAGTCCCTTCAGTCCATTTCCCATTCAGACGTTTTTTAGCTACCCCAAAACTCCAAATTGTAGATCTAGCTTCCTAAGGTGAAGCTATCACGTAAAGTTACAAACTTTACGTGCATGCAAAGTCTTAAGAAGCTTAAAACACCAAAACCAAGTCTATAGTGAGGTTTAGGGCATGTAGAATGGCCAATACAAGATAAAGTTGATTGCTTTATGAATTTGGGGCCTAGAGGAGTCCAGATCTGAGACCATGTCCTTGTGACAAGCTCAAACCAAAGAATGGCTCCATTAACCACAAAAATGACCATAAATGTCCATAGAAGAAGATCTAAGCATGAAAGGGTCAAGGTATTAGCTTTATACCTCAGATTGGTTGCCAAAATGAAGTAGATGACAGATCTACTTCCTCCTTTTCGATCCAAGCTCCTCACTCGTCAAGTTTCCCTGGGAGTCTGGATGTTACAAAATCTAAAAAATTTTAACCAAAAAAATGATGTTTTATATGTATATATGCATATTTTTCAAGTACATATATTCATATTTTTATACTATAATTCTCATAAGTAAATAATAAAGAACTTATTTTTATTTACTAATTTATAAACACAATAATACAAGTATTTTGTTTGATACAAAATAAAATATGAAAAACAAAAAATGCTACAAAATTTCAAAGAGTTTTCATGTCATTGTGTCAAGATTTCCGTATTTTCTTCAATTAATCACTTATCACATCTTCAATATTTTCCATAAATTCTTCCAAATCTACAAGATTTTTTTTTAAAATGTGATTAATGCAAGAACACTTGTAAAAATGCATATGTGTATATCATGCAAGATTCACATGTGATTATATAATGTGATATTCATATGTGATTGTATCTTTTAAGATTTAAATGTGAAATTCACAATAAATTTTTAGAAAAAGTTAACAATTAATGAAGAAAACTTAGACAAAACGCATGTTTCCATATAGACTTATTCATATGTGATTTACATATGAATCACATGTAATTCATATGTGATTTACATGTGAATCACATGTAATTCATTTGTAATTTACATATGAATCACATGTAATTCAAATGTGATTCACTTGTGATTTACATGTGAATCACATGTAATTCATATGTGATTCACTTGTGATTTACATGTGAATCACATATAATTGATTTGTAATTTACATATAAATCACATGTGATTCACTTGTGATTTACATGTGAATCACATATAATTCATATGTGATTCACATGTAATTTACATGTGAATCACATGTAATTCACTTGTTATTTACATGTGAATCACATATGATTCATATGTGAATTACAAAGGAATTACATTCTAACGGCGTAAATTTTCAAAACAATTTTTCATTTTTAAAACATACTTCCAATCACATTATAATAACGAAACATAATGTATTCACTGTGTCATAACAAAACATGTCCCAGAATCTCAATAACATAAACTCCATAAGTGTGTACGGATCACGCCGGCGCCTTCCCGCGATCCTCGCTAGTACCTGAAACACATATCATAATAACTGTAAGTATAAATGCTTAGTGAGTTCCCCAAATACCACATACCACACATACGCCTTTCCAGGCCATAACTTTGTAGGAGCTTCCGATCCATGGGTCTCAGAGGACTTCCGTCCCAAATCCTGGTGGACCTTGCAGTCCTACCCGTGTCGACCTTCCGATCCGTAACCTCTTGACCTTCCGGTCCATATCATCTTGACCTTCCGGTCCTTATCATACATAACATATATCACACATACATATCACATAACAACATATAGCACATACATCTCATAGCATACAAGACCTTTCGGTCACACATAGGTGTTGGATTAGTGTCTAAGTTCGTAACCATATTTGGTAAGTACTTGACCTGGTTGTGCATGGTCCTTTTGGGTTGCCTTCACCAAAGCAACTTGACTTGAGAAATAAATAGAGAGAGAGTTTATTATGATTTGTTAATATATTATAAGAATAATATATTAAAGGAGAAATCATATTTGTTTAATTAATATTGGTCAATAATTAATTAGGAATTAATATTGTGATCAGGTGTAATTAATTAAACTAGAGGGGCTGAATTGTAATTATGTGATAGTTGCAAAATAGGGCAATGGTTATCTTAATTATAGGATGGAAGAAATCAAGGGATAGGATATCCTTGAAATCGTCCAAAGTTCCAAGAGATAAGGGCTTTTCAAGGCTTATCTTATGATTGCTTGGTGGGCAAGCAACTGGATAAGGATAAGGACTGAAACCCTAATCTCTACCCTATATAAAGACCCCTAAGGCATAAGAAATCGTCCACTTGATCCCTAGGGTATCTAGAGCCGATTTCTACCTCCCCCCTTCTCACTCTATAGCCTCTCCAATTGCTTGTTGTGTTTCTGAGCCATTAGAGGCACTACACTTGTGGTGCTTGCTTTCAAGACTTAGGGTTTGAAGATTTAAGTTGTTATTGCAATATAACAGCAAGAGGTATGTGATCTAACCTTATATGTGAATTTTGAAAATAGTAGACTACATTAGGGTTTTATTCATGTGTTCATAATGTTGTGTATCTAATAGTGAAAACATAGTTCCAAATTAGGGTTGCATGCACACATAGGATTGTTTGTATAAAACTCATAAGTGGTATCAGAGCCTTTGGTTAACTTGTTTTTAATTAGTATTATACAATTGTATGAACTTGAAAAATTAGGGTTTATAGCCAATAAACCCTAGGAGGCAAGAAATTTCGAGATTAGGGTTTCCTAACCCTAATTTGTGAAAATTATGAAAGGGTTTTGAATACATTCCTTTAGTCCAAGATTTCGAAATCTAGGGTTTTCGAACCCTAAGATTTCGAGATTAGCCTCATTCCCCAAGATAAGATCCTAATTTTTAGGGATTTGGATAATCCCATATCTTGTAATTATCTTTTAATTGTTAAATATGGTAATTAAAGATTTTGAATTATCGCATCCCTTTATTTTCAAAATTTAGAGGGATTCAAGGGATTAGGATAAGTTAATTGTTTAAATAGTAATTATCCTTATGATTTAGATAATCCCTTATGATTTGATAATTTAAATTAATAGTTTAATTCAAGATAATTATTAAATCAATAGTTTTAATATTTAAAATTTTAATTTAAATGGTATTAAATTCGAAAATTTTAAATTGAAGATTAAAACCCTAGTATTTTGAAATGTTTAAAATACACCCTATACTATTATATTATTACAGGCTTAATAAATATATATGTATAATTAAAAGGCTAGTCTTACCGTTAGTAGGCCTCATTCACGAAGCCAGTCTATAAGGTGGGTATAAGGTTGGTGCCTATAAAATGGCGCTTAATGGGTGTACACTCACACCCACCGCTTGCTTGACTGGTGGAGGGTCGTTATCCGAACGGGTAGGATAAGGCAATCCACTCTTCATTAATAAGTATAATGAATCTATATAAAGTAACTAAACATTTTTACAAAATTCTCAATCCTAGTTACTTTAGGAAAAAGTGAAATTGATGCAATCCCATGAAATTACGCTTTGCACCCTTGCTAAGAAGTTAGTGGAGCGTGTGTGGTTTACCGGCACACTAAATTGTTCTAAGCAAAGGTGGCAAAGGGTGATTCATTGTTTGTCATAGTTCGATGGAGCGTGTGTGGTTTACCGGCACATCAAATAAGTGTTTGTAACAATGAAGGCACCGTGTAGATTTGCATGGTCATTCACACCCACTTTGTGATCCTCGGCATCCCAGTCACAAACAAGAGGGGGATATCGAGATTTAAACATGCCATTGAAAAGTTCAGTGTATCTCCAGAAAATCTAGGAATTCTCAATGCATTTAAAACTTACGCTTATATTTTTCATGGTGAAGAATTAGTGAATCGTCATTCACTTACCTCCAAATTATTTGTGTGTTGGATTACGGCATCCCTTTTCTAAAATGTAAATAATGTTGTTGGGTCCTAGCCCTAAATTTTCTTTTTGGGTGTTGATTAGGGACTTAATTCTAATCAAACTTTGTTCCTTTCTATTTGTAGATGTCTAACGCAAACAACGCTGCTGCTAGCTCATTCACGCTAATGAGCCTTTTTCAAAAGGTGACTTTCAATGGATCGAACTTTAGCGAATGGATAAGATATATTCGCACCATCGCGCGTTACGAGGACAAAGAGTATGTTCTCGATGAGAAGCTCGGGAAGATCAATCTAGAAACTGCTACTCCCAAAGAAATGGTTATCTTTGAGACCCATGAGCATGATGCAAAGAAAGTTCATTGCATCATGATAGCCACAATGAACTCCGAATTCCAAAAGTCCTATGAGGACATGTATCCTTATGAGATGCATATAGACTTGATGGAGAGATATCACCAAAGCGCGAGGAAAGAGCGCTATGAGATCATAACGAATATGATCACTGCTAAAATGGGAAGTGGAGAGTCTCTAATCGTGCACTTGCAAAAGATGCAAAGGTATGTTGATCGTCTTCGCAAGTTGAATGTCAACTTTGGGGAAGACTTGGCTATCGACATTATTCTTCACTCCATGCCCTCATGCTACAACCAATTTAGGATGACCTACCACATGAACAAGGAAGAGGTCACCCTAAGCAAACTCCAAGGGCTCCTAAGGACTGCTGAGAGCAAACTAAAGGACAAGTCTGTTGCACCAACTTCTAATCCATCCGTTGCTCCTGTTTTGGCTATAGGGCAGGGAAAGGTCAAGAAGAGGAAGGCTCCTTTGAAAAGCCACAGCAAGGGAAAGTCCCAAGATGGTTCCTCTTCTAGTGGGACCAAGGTTGATCCTGCAAAGCCCAACCCTAACCCAAATATAACGCCCGCAGATCCGGGCTAGTCAATTCAGAGGCAATAGGGGTCGAAAACGACTTTTCGACAAAAAGATTATTTAGAATAAATAATCTTAACCAAGTTGTAGAAGATGTCACAGGGTTTCCGTACATATAAAGAACGCCGAAATCCGAGTTATAACGAAGAAGTTATGACCCGTCGAAGTTTCGCGTCGGAACCGGCACGACGCCGGGAAGCGTAAATAGTAAATTTATGATAGAGCGAGATTTAGATTTAGCGCTCTAAATGAAAGTCGTAGAATATGTTAAACTAAGAACTTCGATAAAAAGAACACCCAAATCTGACTTCGTATGAAGAAGTTACGATTTTTCGAAGTTTCGGATTAGCAGTGTACAGTCCGAAATTCGAATATTAGATCGAGCGATTTTTAGCCGACACAACCTAAACGAGAATTGAAGATCTCATTATTAGTAGCGTAACAATAAAAAGACAGACGAAAATGGACATCGGATGAAGAAGTTATGAGATTATAACGAACCAATCCTGTCCCGGCCTGTTAAAAATATAACTTTAAAAATAAATTCAAAATTAGCCGAAGGAGTCTAAACGAAAGTTGTAGAGGGCGTCTCCACCTACGCATGGATATAAAGAACGTCAAAAACGGAGTTCGTATGAACGAGTTACAAATTATAATAGCATATTTACGTATTAAAATAAAGTATAAATCATATATATACATACACATATATATACATATGTATATATCATTAGAAAGGTATCGACGATGCGGTCATTATAAGACTAATGTTGAGTTCTTTCGACATTAGTTTAGTACAAATATCTTTAAATCTATTTAAAATAGTATTATAAAGGGGTGTTTAGTTGTTTATATAACTATAAGGTCATTAAGTAATTATGGGGGGTAGTTTTTGTAAATTCAATTACTATAAATAAGAGGCTTGGGCTCTCATATTTCTTGCACCATTCTCTTGATTCAAGAGTCTTTCTCTCCTTATCCCCCGAGCATTTCGGTCCCTCGTGATTCGACTTCTCTTTCTGTAGTTTTAGTATAGTAAGGTGAGCGCTGAAGCGCTGCACGAATCTTTCTTAGAAAGATTCAGCGACGAAATTCTGTCCCTACAGAGCCCGACTCCTAGCTAAAATCCCCTTGTAAGTAAGTTATGCTTACCCTATTTTAAATATAGTTTATATTTAAAATTTGTATTGTTATTATAAATTTATAATAAATATTTGAGCTATTATTATGACTTTTATAAGTGTCGTTATAATATCTTTTTAACTACTCGCGGTACGGGGAATCTGGTTTAAAGGGCCGCATAGGGTTGTTGGATTTCAGAAGTGCTATATGCCAAAATGGTCCTGCTCTCCGGTGTTTTATGTCTGGCCCCTGTCTGTACATAGTGGTTGGAAAGTATTGTTTAAACGCTTATATAATAATAATAATAAAACTAATGATTAGTCACGGTAAATATTAGACTAAAATCTAGTGGTAATAATACTAGGTTTCGTCGAAGGAAATTATTTTAAAGTAAACGAAGCGCTGTCTGAGTACCGAGTCACCACCTTCTCAAGTGAGTGCATAGTTACTTTCATCTTACACATAGATATGAAGTATTTAATATATATTACGTGTTGTGAGTGCATAGTTACTTTCATCTTACGCATAGATATGAAGTATTTTATATAAACTACGTGCTATGTGTGCACATTATCTGAATACTTGCTGTCTATGCTGGTTGAACGTTTTATACATGTTTTAAAGGACTTCAACTGTATACGTATTTTATATATACGAAAATGTTGGGTATGAGATGGGTAGATGAATGATGAGAGATAGAAGATGATGTAAGTATACATTGGCAGCTACAGACTTAGTGCCTATGGGACAAACACCGGTAGCTATGGACTTAGTACCTTTTAGACGTTGGTAGCTATGGATTTAGTACCTGTAGGAATTGGTAGCTATGGACTTAGTACCTGTTGAACATTGGTAGCTATGGACTTAGTACCTATTAGATAAAGACTGGCAGCTATGGATTTAGTACCCGATGAATAGACTATAGCAGCTATGGAATTAGTGCTTTATGAACGAACATTGGCAGCTATGGATTTAGTGCCAGTCCCATAACCCTGGAAGTAAGGGACTTCGGAATAAACGAATGCATGATAGATGACTCTTAGGTTAAATCCTTAAAGAGTAAAGAAGATAATGGGGATGGGTAATTGGGTTGATTGTTTGATTGAACATAATAATTATATTATTGTGGGTTGAAAACCCTATGTACTCACCAGGTTTCCCAACCTGACCCACTCAGTTTATGTATATCACAGGTGACGAAGTGAAGTGACATTACACTGAGAGATTTAAAAGAGATGTAGATTACTAGTGTAAATCATTGTAAGTCTGTTTATGCTTATGTTTCGGTATTAACGATGACATCCCAAACATTTTAAAATGAAATAAATACGTTTCTTCGAAAATGTTTTAATAACGTATTTACCATGTTTTTCTGGGAACAAATTCCGCAACCTTTTTATAAAATGACGTACTCTGATTTTTATAAAGCATAAACAAAATCGGTCTTTTCTGGCCGTGATTTTGGGGATGTCACACCAAAGGAGGCAGAGTGCCATCATTGCCACAAAATAGGGCATTGGAAGAGAAGCTGCCCGTAATATCTGCAAGCCATCAAGGATGGAAAGATCAAGCCATCTTATGCAGGTAGATACACAATTAAATCTAATGATTCATCTCATGCTATTTCTTGGGTTCTTGATACAGGATGTGGTTACCACATTTGTTCTGATTTGCAGGGACTAGGAAGAAATAGGGATGTAGAGCTTGGAAGAATAAATCTAATCATAGGGAACAAAAGAACATCGACTGTTACCAAGATTGGAGTGTATTCTTTAGTGCTTAGTAATGGATTGAGTTTAGATTTAAATAATTGTTGCCTTGTAATGGAATTTATGAAACTGTTATGGTTGTAGATAACCTAGGAAATGATGTGTTGTGTATGGATTCTTCCAATAGTATGGATAAAGCATCTTTGTGGCATTGTCGTCTTGGACATGTCAACAAGAAGCGCATAGCCCAACTCCAAAAGGATGGAGTGTTGGAGTCATTCGACCTTAGGGAAGATGACACGTGCGAGTCTTGTTTACTTGGAAAGATGACCAAGTCACCCTTCACTGGCACTTGTGAGAGGGGTGAGGGTTTATTGGATCTCATACACACCGACGTGTGTGGGCCCTTTAGATCCACCACAAAGGATGGGAACCGCTTGTATGTGACTTTCACCGATGATTATAGTAGATATGGGTATATTTACTTAATCAAGCACAAGTCAGAAACGTTTGAAAAGTTCAAAGAGTTCAAGCATGAAGTGGAGAATCAATTGGGCAGGAAAATCAAGATGCTTCGATCCGATCGAGGAGGAGAGTACCTAAGTCTTGAATTCCACGACTATCTCAAGGAATGCGGAATCGTTTCACAATTGACGCCACCTAGGACACCGCAGTTGAATGGTGTGGCAGAAAGGCGTAATCGAACCATGTTAGACATGTTCTGTTCTATGATGAGTCATGCTTCACTACCTATCTCATTCTGGGGGTATGCCATAGAGACTGCCGCCCATATCCTTAACCGAATCCCTACAAAGAAGGTTGTCAAAACACCTCATGAGATGTGGACAGGGAAGGCTCCCTCGTTGGCACATATCAAGGTTTGGGGCTGTGAGGTTTTCGTAAGATGAGAGACTCACGACAAGCTCGAACCTCGTAGTGAGCGATGTATTTTCATCGGCTACCCGCAGAGATCCTTTGGATATCTCTTCTATAGACCGAGTGACAATGTTGTCTTCGTTGCGAGAAGAGGGGTTTTTCGAGAGCGAGAACTCATAAGCCAAGGAGACAGTGGGAGGAAAATCGATCTCGAAGAGATTCAAGAATCGAACGATGAAGGAACCTTTACCGCTAGCGCTCAACCTGAGGAGGAAACTCTGGTTGAACCAATTGACGAGTCCTTACCTCTTAGACGCTCCGAAAGAGTTAGAGTTCAACCCCATTTTTATGGTTTTCATATTACTACCGAAGGGGACACGTAAATTAGTGATGGTACACTAATAAATGGTACACTAATAAATCTTGATGAACCGAATAGCTATAAGGAAGCCATGGCAGGCCCAGAGTCTGCAAAATGGAAAGAGGCGATGGACAGCGAGATTCAATCCATGTATGACAACCAAGTTTGGAATTTGGTTGACAATGTGCCCGGACATAAGACTGTTGGGTGCAAATGGATCTTCAAGAAAAAGACCGAAGTGGATGGGAATGTGCACACGTATAAGGCACGACTGGTGGCGAAGGGCTTTACTCAAACTCGCGGAGTTGACTACGATGAGACCTTCTCACCAGTTGCAAAAATAAAGTCTATTAGGGTGATGCTAGCCATTGCTGCATTTCATGATTATAAGATATGGCAAATGGATGCCAAGACCGCTTTCCTTAATAGGAAGTTGGCTGAGGATGTTTACATGGCTCAGCCAGAGGGTTTTGTTGATCCGAAGCATCCCAATAGAGTGTGTAAGCTTGAGAAGTCCATTTATGGACTTAAGCAAGCATCTCGCAGATGGAATCTTTTCTTTGATGAGAAAGTCAAAGAGTTTGGATTTGTACGAAGCGAAGAGGAATCATGTGTATATGTCATGGCCAGTGGGAGTATAGTTAGCTTCCTCGTTTTGTATGTCGATGACATACTGCTCATAGGAAACGACATCCCGACTCTGCAGGAGGTTAAGTCCTGGCTCGGGAAGTTCTTTGCTACGAAGGACCTCGAAGAGGCTTCCTATATTTTGGGAATAAGGATAGTGAGAGAACGAAGTAAGAGACTAATAGGACTTAGTCAGAATACTTACTTGGATAAGGTACTAAAACGTTTTAGTATGGAAAAATCGAAGAAGGGAGAACTACCGATACAAAGTAATGCCAAGATGAGTAAGACTCAAAGTCCGAGTACCAAAGCCGAGATAGCAGAGATGAGCCGAGTACCTTACACTTCTGTAGTTGGCTTGATCATGTATGCTATGACTTGTACTCGCCCTGATGTGCCCTTTGCTTTGAGAATGCTCAGTAGATATCAAGGGAACCTGGGCAAAGCTCATTGGATTACGGTCAAGAATATACTTAAATACCTTCGGAGGACCAAGGAATGGTTCCTAGTCCTCGGAGGGAGTGATCACTTAAAGGTGCGAGGGTATAGTGACGCCAGCTTCCAGAACGACAGAGACAACTACCGTTCGCAGTCGGGCTGGGTCTTTACCTAAAATGGAGGAGAAATGACTTGGAAGAGTTCCAAGCACGAAACTCTAGCTGATTCAACGTGCGAATAAGAGTATATTGCAGCAAGCGAAGCATCATAGGAGGCGCTATGGTTGAAGAACTTCATTGGTGACCTTGGAGTTGTGCCTGCCATAAAGGAGCCTATGGAAATTTTTTGTGATAATGAAGGAGCGGTTGCCTTGACCAAGGAACCGAGGGATCATTGTAGATCTCGGAATATCGACAAAAAGTATCACTTTATTAGACATCGAGTAGAAGAAGGACACCTCGTGGTTAAGAGGATATCATCAGAAGATATCCCAGCAGATCCGCTTATGAAGGGATTTAGTAGGGTTAAGCACTTGCAGCACGCTAGGAGCATTGGGCTGAAGGATGATATTAGTTTATATTAGATAGTTTTAGAAACATGTAATAGATAAATGTAATTTATGTTTGATGATTAAATAAAGGAGTATTATTTATAGGTAGTGTTACTGTCTTATGTTAATTGTTTAGCTATTGTTTCACTTTGCATGTTTTGACTTCCAGAATAATTGAGTTTATTAAGAATAATTGAATTATTCAAACAGTCCACAATCGTTCATATGTTGGAAGTAGGTATGAATGAAGATTGTCATGAATTGGTGTGTAGATTGTCTAAATGGTATTAGACATAGCAACAGTTTGCTACAATGTTCATGAGTGCTTATGAACAAGCTTTGAGCATTGGAATAAACCCGCGCTTGCTGGAATCACTTTATGGAATGTGACAAAAGTGATCGCAAGACGATAATATCATATGGTCTTAAAACCAAGATATATGGTTTATTGTTTACTAATTGGTTGTACATTGATAATGCGAAACCGCATTAGTAAATTGATGTCATAAAACGCATTGTTATGTGTGATTGATTAGTAAATAGTAAATGCATATAAGTCGAAGTTTATCTGTTACTTCTATCCTAAGAGGGTAAAAGCAATATCACGGCCGCTCAATGATTTGATTTGACTTATGTGTCGGGCCCGGTCAGAACTGAATTGATGTGTTAAATTAAGTTCTATGTCAAATGAATTTGAGATCGAGAAACCAACTGCTGGACAACTAGTTCCATAAGATTGTCCGCACAATATCTAAACAGAGGACTGTATGATCCCTTATCTAAAGGACAGGTTACTGATGAGATCAGAGTTCGACAGCGTCTTTGAGAGCTACGGTTGCTTATCGAGTTGTACATTGCATTTGTGGTTACTAGACTTATCCAAGTGGGAGACTGTTGGATTAGTGTCTAAGTCCGTAACCATATTTGGTAAGTACTTGACCCGGTTGTGCATGGTCCTTTTGGGTTGCCTTCACCAAAGCAACTTGACTGGAGAAATAAATAGAGAGAGAGAGGTTATTATGATTTGTTAATATAGTATAAGAATAATATATTAAAGGAGAAATCATATTTGTTTAATTAATATTGGTCAATAATTAATTAGAAATTAATTTTTTGATTAAGTGTAATTAATTAAACTAGAGGGGCTGAATTGTAATTATGTGATAGTTGCAAAATAGGGCAATGGTTATCTTAATTATAGGATGGAAGAAATCAAGGGATAGGATATCCTTGAAATCGTCCAAAGGTCCAAGAGATAAGGGCTTTTCAAGGCTTATCTTATGATTGCTTGGTGGACAAGCAGCTGGATAAGGATAAGTACTGAATCCCTAATCTCTACCGTATATAAAGACCCCTAAGGCATAAGAAACCATCCACTTGATCCCTAGGGTATCTAGAGCTGATTTCTACATCCTCCCTTCTCTCTCTATAGCCTCTCCAATTTCTTGTGGTGTTTGTGAGCCATTAGAGGCACTACACTTCTGGTGCTTGCTTTCAAGACTTAGGGCTTGACACTACCAGAAAAACAGCCTTTTATGACGCTCATTGCGTGTCGTAAAAGGCTCAGACTACGCGCAAATGTGCGTCAAGGCAGGCCCTATCATAAAGAGAGACGACGCACATTTATGACGCTCATTTACGACGCGCAATTACGACGCTCGTTTCCGACGCGCAATTACGACACAATGCGTATCAAGGAAGGCATTATCATAAAGGAAGATGACACACATTCGCATGTCGTAACCTTACAACGCGCGTGTTAATGACACGCAATGCGTATCAAGAAAGCATCTGTCAAGAAAAGCATGTCATAAATGAAGATGACACACGTTTTTGCGTATCATAATTTTAAATGTTAAAAAAAATTATTTTTTATAGATTTAGTAATTTTCAAATTAAATTTGCATTTAATGCCTCATAATAGAAAATAAAATATCATATACAAAAAATATAATCCATTTCATAAAATTTAATGTCATACAATTCTATTTCTTACAATATATAAAATTACAATCATCTAATCTACTTTGTGTTTCATACAAAAAATCTATTTCATGCGGCTTCTTCCATTTCCTTTATTAGTAGCTTCCATCATTAGTAGAACAACTAACCATTGAAATGAAAAATGCAACACTTGTATATCTGCAAAGAACTTGAAAAAAACAACAAAGATTTAATGTTTATATATCAAGAACATATTGAATGCATAAAATAACAAGCTAATAGGAAGTGTAACTTATTTGTGAAATTGTTAAAAATTACAAGTAAATATTTTACTATTTCTGTAAAATAAAAAAAATTTAATTACCTTAAATTCCATTCAGCACAAGCATAAGGACCAACTCTGAGATGAACATAGAGTCCAACTTTCTTAATCAGCTTAATTAACTTCACCAAATCATACCTATCTTCGAAATAATATTGGGAAAGAGAAAATAAATCTTGAAATCAAGAAAATGATTTAGTAAATTAAAATAAAATATTATTGTATTTCATGAAATTTTGAAATTAAGAAAATGATTTAGTAAATTAAGAACTTCCCAGATACGAAAAGATTTGCACATCTTCCAAAGCTTCACTCTTCCTTTAGGATCAGCTGTGAATATATACCTATACAGTAGTAACAGTTTAAAATTAGCAATCAAATTTGAAGTCAGTATTGTTATGCATATGTCCTACAAACTCCCAAAATACTTTTCACTTCCTATACTCTAAACAAGATGATTTATTATATGCACATAAGAGTAATGATTGAGGTGAACAATAGTATGCATTTTTCTAGCTACTTTAGCATTGAAACCAGTAACAGACTAGTAAAATGGGAGTATAACTTGAACGGTACCTATTGCCCAAAAACTTGTTCCAATAGTATGCATTTTTCTAGGTACTTTAGCATCGATGACTTTTCATGCTTGATTTCTCGTTTAATGAATCAGATAGTTCATAGTTTATACAGCCACAAAGAAATTTTCCTCAGGGAGCTTGTGAGGTAAAAACATCTCTACAGTCTACACGTTTCATGCTTGATTTCCATCTTTTATCATTTTCAAAAACAAAAGTTCTAACAAGAAACCTTCTTTCAGTAATGCAAGTGACGCTCTTGATAAGCTGATATTCTTAAGTGTAACGGATCCCTCATTACTTGGAGATGCTGGTGAGCTTGAAATCCGAATTAAACCTGATCCAGAAAAACGGACAATCACAATATCGTAAGATTACTTACTTTTCTTCATTCTTGAATCCTTCCTCATAAAATACAACTCTACAAGAGATTTATAAACCTTTTTTGTACCCTTATTGTAGAGACACTGGTATTGGAATGACCAAAGAAGATCTAATAGACTGCCTTGGAACCATTTCTCAAAGTGGTACTTTACCTTCTTTCATATAAATCATTAGCAAATATGTACTACATTACATTAATCGGTTAATTGTATAAAATGTTGAATCTTTTTGTTTAGGAGAACAAGGATCTTGGAAATGATAACAGTTTGATTGGTCAATTTGGTGTTGGGTTCTATTCGGCTTTTCTGGTTGCTGAAAAGGTCCTTAATACCCTTTTCCCATTTTCTTAATTTCTTAAGTTGTCAATTAAAAATGATACTAAATATTTTATAAAAACAGGTGATTGTTTCCAACAAGAGTCCAAGGTCAGACAAGCAATACATTTGGGAAGCAGCACCTGAAAGTAGTTCATATGTAATTAGATAAGAAACTGATCCTGAAAACCAGATTCGTAGAGGAACAGAAATAACACTCTTTTTGAAGGTCCTTTAACTCTTACAAAGTTCAATCTTTTTGCTTTATTTTATTTCTTTCAAATTGAATTCATATTTTATTTTGTTTTGTATAGGATGATGACAAATACGAGTTCACTGAGCCAAGTAGAGTTCAAGGTTTAGTGAAAAACTACTCACAATTTTTTTCTTTCCCGATTTTCACATGGCAAGAGAAATCAAGAACAGTTGAGGGTCAGTTCAGGGTTTAGTGATAAACTTTCCATGTCATCCAATTATAGCTAAATAACTGAAAGGTTTAGTTGTTTTTTACACTCTCTGGCACTGAAGTAGAAAAGATGTATTTTTTTTATACCAAGTGGCTCTTAGTCTCACTTTACAAATTTTCATGTTTTGGGAAAAAAATTCCTGATTAGGACCCTTAAATATTGAGTCATCAACTGCAATTGAAGGTTTCTTGATGAAAGCCCTAATTTTATTAAAGAGGAAGAGGCGACTAATCTGTAAATGGAAGCCTTTGGATTAGCTAGTCATCCAGTTTCTCTGAAAAATAGAACACCAGAATCAAACAACTACCAGTAAGCAATCAAGTTCCAAAATATTAAGTCACAAAGATATTATAATGGAATGAGACATTTTGAAAAGTTCATTATTTCATGTAGTTATTATTATTTATTTATTTTTTCTTTAAACCAATACTCAATATAGGTTATTTGCAAAATTAGCACTTGAAAGATGATCTATCAATCCTTATACATTTGTTACTATCAGGTGTCTTTTTGTGGGATATTTAAAAAACTGGAGAAGTCCCTTTGACACATTATATATTCTAAGGATAACATGCAATCTATATATATGAACTCTAAGTTTGGGGGTTTCAATTGAGTGTCTTTTTGACACAAACTGCAACCTACAATACCCTGACTCTAAATTATATTTATGTAAATGCACGTCAAAAGTTGAGTTATAACATGTTCGTAGTGCCCTCTGTTTCATTCTCTATTTGTACTATCTTTAAATGTCATGTTGGCTCATTATTTGTTTAATTCTGATGGCTCTTCTATAATAGGCTGTCTTAGTCCTATTTATCGATTTAGATTAACTGCATTGGTCATTAGCATAGATATTGTTTGTGACTTCTATTTTCTAAATATGTATAAATCTGAAAATCAACTCCAATTTCCTTTTTTCTGTGTTATAGATTTTTAAATATATTGTATGCAATTGTTGAGCTTGTGGCCTTGGCTGCAACTTCCAGTTCAAAATGTAAAAAATTTAAGTTTGACAAAATCATGCTTTGTAATATATCAGTTTGTTTGAGTCTATGCAATTCATAGACTAATGGAATTGTGTTAGTGTTTCATTCAAGCCTTTCTTTATTAATAATTATGTTATCCAATTGTCTTATAATTTCAGTTTATTTTTGACCAGGTGCTCTGCTAGGCATATGCAAGGCATGTATACATACCAATGGAATCAAGTTCCTTGGTTTCTCCTTAATTAAAAACTTCTTTATTTGCATTTATTTATAAAAAAGTTAACATGGTACTGATTGCTTGATTAAGAACTGGTTGGGTTGTGCTACAGAGCCCATTTAGTAATAGTATTTAGATTATAAATTAACAAACCTTCCACCCGTTTCTTAAAATTATAATTAATTTGTAATTTTTTCACTTGATCTTGCAGTTTTAAGATTCCCAGAAGCTAGTGTAAGGTTTTTACCACCTCAGCATATACCACCTCAGCATCGCCAGGTTGACACCCAGCTGTCACAACAGGAATTTGCTGGACAAACACAAACATTACATGTAAGCCTTTCTTCTCATCATTCAAAATCTACCCTATTATCTATACCATTCTACTTTCGGTTTTATTATTATTATAGCAGTGAAAATTGTTGGGATTTGGATGAGATTGCTATAATTGGGTAAATTTTCTTAAAATAAACATCTAAATACAAGTAGATTTTCTTTATCAACATTGGATAGAAACTAGATAACATATTTTCAAGATTGTAATTGTAATACCTTTCCGGATGCCTTTTCAAAAGTTGCTACCATCTCCAACACAGATGTGCCTTTACCCGTTCCTAAGTTGTAGACTTCACAGCCTAAAAAACAGATAATCGTTTGATTTAATGTCAAACAGAACAAAATTTCCAAAACTAAAAAATGTCATATGCAATCAGAAAGAGATACACAGCTATTTTAGGGTCCGAGAATTTCTTCAAAGCAGCAGTGTGTCCATCTGCTAAATTTACAACATGGATGTAATCACGTACCTGAAATTTGAGGGTAGAAAAGGTAAATATCAACATCATAATTCCCAACAAACAGCAACAGGAGGAAAACTCAGTAGAAACTCAAATAAGGTAATTTCAAATTCCAACATTTCCCAATCATTGCATTGTAGACACAATGTTTCAAGTTTTATGAAACAGAGCACATAACACAAAAAAGAAACCAACCCAAAGTATAGATAGATGCAGAAAGCATAAATATTCACTGAAATAGAAATTAAGGATTGAGTTAAGTAAAAGAAAAGATGTCATACCATCTTGCATTACAGTTTCCTCATGTTATCTAAGACGCATCACAAGGGCTAAGTAAAAGAAAAGATGTCATACCGTCTTGCATAACTATTGAAGTTAACATGAACATTAGTTGAACAAAAATAGTATATGATGATTATGGTACACTATGTTTAATATAAGGGCGTACTTTGAACTTATAGCTATGTGTTTCTGCGAATATTATAGTAAAAGCAAGAGAAAGCAAAAGGCTCAGAAGCAGGATGGATCGAGAGATGGACATCATGGGGATCTTGTGTTAAGGCTTTGAGCTTTTTTCTGAACACTTTTGAGTGAAGAAGTGTGAAGGTTAATTTGTGTTTAGATGACGATGAGGGGTGGATTTATATGCAGAGGAAGATGATAGAGAGGAAGAAGACTACCCAATACCATCTTCTCCCCAAATCACTCCAAACCCTAACCCCCAATTCACTAATTCAACAGTGGGATTAATTTTGTATTTACGGGAAGATAGAGAGGAAGAAGATGAATACGAAAGTAAATACGTACCATTGAATCTTTTTCTCCTTCTTCAGCCTTGACTTTTGAAAATCTTCCACCTCTTCATCCTCTTACCCTCTTCCCACACAGAACAAGTGAGGATGCCAGAGCAGTCAACCATGTTATGTAATTGCTTCACCGTTGGGTCCCCACCGTAAGTTGCAGTAGGGCGTTGTCAACGTGAAGAGTCGCAGATCCCCAATCGCCGGTTCTATGAAGGATTTTATGAGGTCCGCATCCCTAGTTCTTTGAAGCAGGGTTTAAGAATTATAAGAAGAGAACATAAGAAAGAGGTTTAGATGAGATTGTCAGTGAGGAAAAAGAAGTGGTAATAGAAACTAGGGTTTTTGTGGGAGACGGAGAAGCAAAATAAGAAGTGAGCCTGATTGTTTGGTCGCCGATTTTATTATATGGAGCAAGAAGAATATAGTGGCTGGGAAGAAGGAATGTGAATGGCCAGTGGTTGTGTCTAGGGTTAGAGAGAGAGAGAGAGAGAGAGAGAGGAGGGAGAGAATGGCTCTATGCGAGAGATAAGGCGACCCATAGGATCAGAGTGAGAAGCGGGGTATTCAAAATTTTAGAATTTTAGATCCCTCTATAAAAACGCGCGTTTAGTTAAAAAAAATATAAAGCGACATTTGTAGACTACATTAGGGTTCCATGCACAGATAGGATTTTTTGTATAAAACCCATCAATAGATACCCTTCCAGGTATAATATAATGAGAAGACTCACCTTAATGAATTCGGATAAACTTTCATGCTCAATGTCTCGACTTAGCCTCCCCCTATCATTCAAATAACATCCTGATCAATATTCTCTCATGATCTCATCTCTACAAATTGGGTAGAAGGACATTCTACCATTTGCTTGAACTCTCCTGAATGGTACGTGCTCCGCTTGCATCTTTGTGGCCCCGGGATGGATCGAGAACCTCGATCTATGCGCCTTCTCCATCAGAATCGTACGTGCTCCACTTGCATACGGCACCCAAATCCGACCTTGAAAGGTCATCAGCCCTCGACTATTGGTAACAAACTCGGACACCTGTTCGATCACCCGCTCCCTATTGCGGTTCTCCGGTATCACGACCTCTGCCTAGGCCTCCCGAATGGTGTCCAACACCGGAGTCATCACTGTCAGACGCATACAAATGTCTCGAATCAGGGCCCTCTCCGCGCTACGGCTCAATGCATTAGCTACAACATTAGCTTTGCCTGGGTGGTACAGGATCTCACAATCGTAATCATTTACCACATCTAACCATCTCCTCTGGCGCATATTCAGGTTGGGCTGGTCCATCAGATATTTTAAACTCTTATGGTCCGTGTATATGGTACACCGAACCCCATACAAATAATGACGCCATATCTTGAGGGTGAACACTAGTGCCCCCAACTCCAGATCGTGGCTGGGATACCTCGTCTCATGAGGCTTCAGCTGCCTCGATGCATACGCTATCACATGCCCTCTCTGCATAAGCACCGCACCCAACCCCAATATCGATGCATCACAATACACTACAAAATCCTCCATCCCTTCCGGGAGGGGTAACACAGGGGCTTCGCATAACTTCTGGCGAAGTGTCTCAAACGAGGTCTACTGCTCCGGACCACATGAAAAAGCAACACCCTTCCTGGTCAACCTGGTTAGAGGCACGGCGATCTTAGATAAATCTCTGATAAATCTCCGATAGTAGCCGGCCAATCCTAGAAAACTCCTGACCTCGGTGGGTGATCTCGGCACCTCCCACCTCATGACCGCCTCAATCTTGGCCGGATCGACCAAAATCCCATTCTGGTTGACGAGATGCCCCACGAACTGGACCTCCCGTAACCAGAACTCGCACTTGGAGAATTTGGCATAAAGCCTCTCCGATCTTAGAACTCCGAGGATCTCCCTCAAATGCTCCTCATGCTACTCTCTGGATCTTGAATACACCAATATATCATCAATGAACACAATCACCGAACGATCTAACATCGACCTGCACACCCTGTTCATGAGATCCATGAACGCCTCCGGTGCATTGGTGAGCCTGAAAGGCATCACCACGAACTCATAATGCCTATAACGAGTCCTGAACGCTGTCTTTTGGATATCCTCATCACGCACCCTCATCTGATGATATCCCGACCTCATATCAATCTTGGAAAACCAAGACGCTCCCTGCAGTTGATCGAACAAATCATCGATCCTCGGTAAGGGGTAACGGTTCTTGACCATTAGCTTGTGCAACTCCCGGTAATCAATGCACATCCGGTGTGAACCATCCTTTTTCTTGACAAAAAGGATCGGCGCTCCCCAAGGGGAACTACTTGGTCTAATAAACCCCTTCCCCAATAGCTCCTGAAGCTGCGAGGATAACTCCTGCATCTCTGGCAGTGCAAGGCGATAAGGCACCTTGGCGATAGGCGCTGCCCCCGGAACCAAATCGATGTTGAACTCTACCTGCCTCTCGGGAAGCGCACCCGACAACTCCTTGGGGAAAACATCCAGGAACTCGCACACTATCGGAACATCATCAATCAAATTTGGCCTCCCAGTGGCCCCTCGTGTGTCCATCACATAGGCTACATACCCGCTGCAGCCTTGTTGTAAACTTTGTCTCACTCTGGCAGCCTAACATAACGCTGACCCAGATCGGGTACCCTCTCCGTACACCATAAGTACTCCCCCACTAGGGTCTCGTATCATCACCAATTGTTGCTCACAGTCTTTCACAACCCCAAATCGGCTCAACCGATCCATGCCCACTATGACACATACGTCACCCATCGCTATCGGGACCAGATCTATCGGGAACTCAACACCGAAGATCTCGAGTACACATCCTCGTATCACCTCCATAGCATACACCACTCGCTCGTCAGCTATGGAAACTTGCAGAGGTCGACTCAACGCCTGTCGTCCGCTGCTGATGTGCCGACTATACGCTATCGACACAAACGATCGACTCACACCCGAGTAAAATAACACTAACGCAGGTACATAACTCACAAGAAAAGTACCTACGCATATCATCATATAAGCACAATATCTCAACTCAACATAAATAAATAAAGAATACATACCAGCCACAACATCGGTCGCTGCGCGGACGTCTTCCACTGTCAACTGGAAAGCTCTCCCGCGAGCTTTCGGTGCCTCGGCCTTCACTGGCCAAGTCTCGGTAACCCTAGCAGTGGGTGCAGATCCCTGTGCTGATCCCTGATGTAACTGTGGGCACTCAGCCTTCCGATGGCGATTCTAGTTGCAATGAAAGCAAACCATAATTCCCTTGGGGCAATCCTTGGCGATATGCCCCTCCTTGCCACATTTATAGCAAGCACCCGATCAACAGACTCCATCATGTCCCTTGCCGCACTTCCCACAAGTGCGACCCTTCTGGCCTCCAGATCTCGTATCGGCGGGCTTGGCCCGCTTGGCTGCCAGCTGAGACTGTGTCGGTCGCCGATCCATCCTCTAAGACTCGGCCTCCTCCCTGGCCTGAGTCTCCAACTCAATCTCCCTCTTCCGGGCATTTTCCTGAAGCTCAGCAAATGTCCGGTAAGTCGAGTTCGACACGAACTCCTGTATATCCCTCCTCAAAACGCCCAAATACTGGGTCATGCGTGCCTGCTCAGTAGACGCCTGCTCAGGACAGAACATCGCCCTCTCATGAAACTTCCTGGTAACCACAGTAACAGAATCAGTACCGTGCTTGAGGGTCAAGAATTCCTGAACCAACCGTTCCCTCTCCACAGGGGGAACATACTCATCTCTGAACATGATGGTGAACCTCTCCCAGGTCACCGCTGAAATCTCTGCAAGAGTGAAGCTCGCCGTCACGAACTTCCACCAGTCCTTCGCTCCCAAGTGAAGCTGGTTCAACGCGAACCGTACCCTCAGATGCTCTGGACATGAAAACGTGTAGAAGCATCCCTCGATATCAGCAATCCATCTCATTTCAGCGATCGGATCCTGCGTCCCATCAAACTCGGGTGGCTTCGTGTTTCTGAACTTTAGAAGCAACAACGAGTCCCCTCCCTGAGGTCTGGGAGCAGCCACAGTTGCGGTAGCCGTAATAGCCGCAGCCTCAGTTAACGCTGCATACCGCTCAACAAAAGTCTCAATCAATATGGTCTTGATAGACTCAAACATCTCCGGAATCTCGGCCCGAATCGTCGCCGCCACCTCATCGTGGATCATCTGATGATGCTCCTCGTCAATCACGCTGCTCGTCTCAAGTCTGTGGGGTTTCCCAACCATGATGTATCTGAAATACAACATAATAATATCAGAGACTTGCTCGAGCATACTCGCACTCGATAACTTGACCCTACCTGTTCCTTAGTACCCAAAGGATTTTACTTAGAGTGCGCACTGCTTCGATGTCTTTAGTAGTACGGGCCCTATACTACCGTCTACACCGCATCAGTCGTCACCCTAAGTCCTCCTCCTTGGATCCCATATCACAAGTACTCTATATCTCACTGGCATAGGCTAACCTTCAGTAGACCTCTCATCAGCTGTTCACTGCTACCTACTCGCTCTCAAGCATCACATAGCAGCAAAATCCTTCCTAGGCTAAAGCATCACAAAATCAAGGCACTCTAGTCCTAATATGAATACCTAGCCAACTCTATCATGCATATCATATCATAACATATCTCATAACACATAATGTAAGGGTATTTTGGGAAATCACCGTTCAGGCGCTGGTTAATCGTACACACTGCTTCCTTCTGATTTTCTCAAATTCTTTTACTCCCTTAGAAAAATTGTTTATTTTATGAAAAACATTTTCAAATCCTCAGTTTGAGTTCAGATTCATCCAAAGATGCACCCAAATCCCTCAAACCAACGCTCTGATACCAACTTGTAACGACGTAAATTTTCAAAACAATTTTTCATTTTTAAAACATACTTCCAATCACATTATAATCACAAAACATAATGTATTCACTGTGTCATAACAAAACATGTCCCAGAATCTCAATAACACGAACTCCATAAGTGTGTACGGATCACGCCGGCGCCTTCAAGAGATCCTCGCTAGTACCTGAAACACATATCATAATTACTGTAAGCATAAATGCTTAGTGAGTTCCCCAAATACCACATACCATACATATGCATTTCCAGGCCATAACTCTATAGGATCTTCTGATCCATGGGTCTCAGAGGACTTCTGTCCCAAATCCTGGTGGACCTTCCGGTCCTACTCGTGTCGACCTTCCGGTCCGTAACCTCTTGACCTTCCGGTCCATATCATCTTGACCTTCCGGTCCTTATTATACATAACATACATATCACATAACAACATATAGCACATACATCTCATAACATACAAGACCTTCCAGTCACACATAGGTACCCTTCCAGGTACAGTATAGTGAGAAGACTCACCTCAAAGAAGTCGGATAAACTCTCGTGCTCAATGTCCCAACTTAGCCTCCCCCTATCATTCAAATAACATCCTAATCAATATTCTCTCATGATCTCATCTCTACAAATTGGGTAGAATGCCATTCTACCCTTCTCTGAACTCTCCTGAATCAACCTTGACCAGAACCCTAAATTCAACGAAAGTCAACGGTCAAACTTTGACTCGACTTGTCGAGTGACATAGGCGACTCGGCGAGTGCATGCGGGTCCTCTGAATCCTTTCAGCCTCTCTTGGCTCGTCGGGTCATCCATACACTCGACGGGTTACACCTGTCACGAAGCGCATGGCGACCTCGACTCGACTCGTCGAGTCCACTTATGGACTCGGCGAGTTGCCGCCCTGCTCAAACTCAAATGACCTTCTGAGGTCAGATATATTCCTCGAATCCATAGATCTGACCTTCCCAAGCTCAATAAACACGTAAAGGTTCGATCTTGATACTCATGCAATGTCCAAATAACTCTACTTGATGAAATAGCCCCAAATACAACATCCTAATTCCATTTCTTCCATAACTCATCATAAAGCAAGATAGATAACATTCTCTGGACCACTATGGGTCAAGATCTGAAGTCTAAACATGTTAAGGGACCATATTCCCAACAAATCAACTCAATAAAGGGTATAGAAAACCCTAGATCCATGGATTCTTTAACAAAACAGAAAAAGGATCGATAAGCTACCTCAAGGATGATGTCCTTTGCTTGAAATCCACAGATATGAAACCTCCTTGGCCTCCTCTAAGCTGGAACCACCTTCTTCTTGCAAAAACCAACCCACAACGGTCAAATAATGGTTTCTTCCATCACACAACGCTCAAGCACTTCTAGGGTTTCTTTCAAGGGTCTGGTAGCCGCAAATGGTGGCTATAAAGGTCCTTAAAAAGGGCTCAGGCCCTAAGATTTAGGGTTTCATTTAACAGCGCAGACTAGCCGAGTCCACGCATGGACTTGCTGAGTCCTTCATTAAATCAGACCAAAATATGTGTGATCCCACTCGACGAGTCTGAGCGCCTACTCGCCAAGTCCCTCTCTAAAATTCAATATATATACTTAAAATAGGATACCTGGGAATCCGGATGTTACATACATGTGATTCATATATAAATTACAAATGAATCACATATAAAATAAAAAAACATTAAGGGTATGATCGTCATGTTACCAATATCATTTAATGTTTAATTTTTTGGGTCACAGGAAATATTAATAAGAAAAAACATCATAAATGGTCCCTATGGTTTCACAAAATCTAAAGTTTAGTCCCCGTGGTTTAAAAACATCATATATGGTCCATGTGCTTTCAAAACTTTTGACGATTGGTCGTTATTGCTAACACCGTTAAATTTTGTCCATTAATTGAAGTGCATTTTCGTCATTTCACTACCACATTGACCATTTATGATGTTTTTTCTTATTTAAAAAAAATTTAAATATAAAATATAAAAGGGTCCCACCCCCTCCCTCACACACACACACACACACACACTTTCTCTCTCTCTCTCTCTCTCTCTCTCTCTCTCTCTCTCTCTCTCTCTTTCTCTCTCTCTGTCTCTCAGTCTCTCTCTCAAAAACCCCAACCTAATGCCTCCTTCTTCCTTTCCCCTTCGTTCATACCTTTCTTCCTTTGGTCCACCATCACCGACCCATATATGTTGCTCAACTATCAAATCGACATCTAAAACATCAGAGTAATGATCTCAAGCTTCCTTAGTCCCTAGGAATTTCTATGGAATCCCTTCGTGTTTACAAATTGTAGCATATGCGCATAAAGTACTAATTATTGTCATCATGCTATAAGGTGAAAAACCGAAGATAGTTCCAAGTCGATGAACTAACCAGGTTAATCCTTGCTTCTGTTCCACAACGAGGTAGACCTTCGTGAAAAAGGGGATCATGAGCGACTTTTCCCTACACACAACAACGAGTATATGACGTTGATTCCACAGTCCAGTCAGATTTTGAAGGTCACTGGATTCCACCGTGCATTGAGATATACAAGATCCAATGTTTAGTTTTTTCACTATCTCTCTATGGTATGTTTGACGGAATCAACCACCACCATAGTATGTTCGCCTGAGATGTAGAAAACAACATTGATCTAGTGGTTTTTGAGCATGGTGGGACTGGGTACAGTGGGGCGGTGGATTTAGCATGGTGACTTCTTCCATTTATGTTGATTCAAATGATAGACCTTTTTTTGTTGGGATTTTGATTTCTTTACATGAGCGAAATCTGAAATGCATCCTACTGTTTGTATAAACGATGCTCTGGAGCCATTTATTTCAACATGGAAACATATATGTGCATTCTACGTTGACCCACCTAAAGAATCAAACTCAAGAAAAACTCTCCCATGTTCTTCGATTTGATCCTTTTACACAAACATATTCTTGTAAGTGGAGAGAGGGACCTCGATTTTCTGGAAGGTGTATATGTGTGTCTCACGATTTTTTGGGTCTCAATTTTTATAGGGATTTGAGTTTTGAAAGAGGGAAGATGAAGGGTAGTTTGGAGAGAGAGAGAGAGAGAGAGAGAGAGAGAGAGAGAGAGAGTGGGACCCTTTATATATTAAATAAATAATTAATTTTTTTAAATAAGATAAAAAATCATAAATGGTCCCTGTCGTAGTGAAATGACGAAATGTCATTCAAAAAAGAGTAAATTTCTAAAAACCCATAAATTGACAACTATTTTTTTTTTAAGTTGTAACTCATATATGATTCACTTGTGCTTTCTGTAACCAAAGTCACAACTATTTATCCCAAGTTTCTAAGCTACTAGAGTAAAACAAACAAATATAACAAAAAATTTGTTATTCAAAAAAATTATGAATTAAGCATGAGAAAGATGTGATTTGATTAAGGTTAGGGTTGAGTGAAAATAAGAAACTGTCATGTAAATTTTATTTTATGATGCAGTAGATAAAAAAACATAAAAAAGGCCACTAACCAAATATCTCATTCAAATTGACGTGATAACTGAGATCTTTCAAGTATTAAATCATAAAGCTACTAACACTTGGAGTCTAAATATTTCATATGCTTCAAGGTTAGACACACTATCAGTCTTTCTTATGTATCCTCTTACATTATATTCATCAGTCATTTGTATCATCTTAGTTGGTTCATGAACAAAAGGTAACATAGTAAAAAGTTGTCTCTATTTGTTACGTATAATTAAAAATTAATAAATAAATACAAAAAATGTTTTTGAAAAAAAATGCATCATATAAGCATATTTGGTTTATATAAGTTGATTTAAGTTTTCCATAATAACCATGATACACGAGATAAACAGAATTAAACAAACTACTTTAATTTTGAGTTTGACTTTATGCTCTTTATGCATATTGCAATAAAGAAATTTCTGTGTATTTCACTAAAAGTTATATCTACTTCTCTTAATTACTTAATGTTCTAAAATGGTCATTTAGTCATCTATTGATAAGTATTAGTTCAATATACTTGCGGGGATAAGGATCACCATTTTTAGCTTCACACCAAACACATATAGAACTTTTAACAATGTAACACTAAAAATTTTCAAATAAAATTTTCATTTTTAAAATCACATAAAACTCAATATCACATTTCTCAAAAACCACTAAATGTATAAGTTGTCAAAACACAAGGCAAAAAATGTTTGATAATATCCTAGAATCCTCAAAAACATAATCTCTAACTGGTGTGTACAATCAAGCCAGCGCCATCCTGCGATCCTGAGAGGTACCTGAAACACATATCACACAACACGGTAAACACGAAGCTTAGTGAGTTCCCCAAAATACCACATACACAAATAATAAGCCTCTCATGGCTATAGCTCGGCATGGACCCTCCGGCTATGCATCTCGGTGTGGACTCTCCGGTCATGTGTCTCAGTGAAGACCCTCCGGTCCTATAGCTCGGGTTAGACCCTCCAGTCCTGTATCTCAGTGAAGACACTCCGGTTTCACAACTCGGTTTGGACCCTCCGGTCCTAACTTAGTAAGGCACAAAATAATATATAGCATAAATAACAAAGACAAAATGCATAATATCACATAACTCAGTATAAGCACATAAGACCTTCCGGTCGATAACTCAAATAAGACCCTCCAGTCATGCAGTATTACCACTCAAGTAAGTATAGTGAGAAGATTACCCTCGTAAGTAAGCAAGTAGGTCTCGTACCCCACGAACGGTCTAGACTTCGCCTACATATCATAATCATCTTTAATTAACACTTTATAACCACAAATCTAAAAGGTTAGGCTAATCCCTTATCTAACTCTAGGAAAGGGTGAAAGACCATTTTACCCCTCCATGGTCTTCATTATTCATCTCTTGACCAAAACCCTAAAAGTCAACGGAAGTCAACACTCAAGTCAACAGTCCATGTTAACCCAACTCGTCGAGTGCATTTATGCGACTCGTCAAGTTCGTTCGTTTTCTCTAAAGTATCAGGAAAATCCAAGTCAACTCGTCGAGTTGTCTTACCAACTTGTCGAGTTGTAAGACGTCCTGACTATAGGGGAAAACCCTATCCAACTCGTCGAGTTGGGTCATCATCTCGTAGAGTCCCTTCAGTCTATTCTATCATTCAGGCGTTTTTAAGCAGAAATAAGGCCTCATATTGTAGATCTAGCCTAGTAAGGTTGAAGTATCATGTAAAGTTGCAAGCTTTATGTCCATGCATGGCATTTAGGGCTCAAAATGCCAAAACAAGCTTATAGAGGGTGTAATGCATGAAAGCTAGCCAATAGCTTGAAAAAGCTTGAATCTTTAGGTTCAAGGGACCTCATATTGTCCAGATATGAAGTCTTAACCCTATGGCAAGCTGAAAAAACTTAAGGACCCAATTAAAAGATGGAAATGGCCATAAACTCCTAGTGAAGAGATCTAACCAAAAAATGATCAATGTGATAGCTTTTTACCTCCGAATAGCAGCTAGCACTTAAAGAACACCGGATCCAAGGGCTTCTTCTCATTCCAAGCCTTTTGCTCTTCAATCTCCTTCTAAAAAGGGACTAGAACATACAATCTTAGCCTTTCTCTCTCTCTCTCTCTCTCTCTCACAGATGAATACAGCTCGATTAGGGTTTCTCTCAGTGTGTCAAGATGATAAGGGAGGCGAAAATGAAGGCTTAAGGTCCTTTAAATAGGGCACAAACCCTGAAAATTAGGGTTTTCACACTCAACTCCTTGTAACATCCTGAGACCAGGTATATCTCAGTAGCCCTTACTTGATTGTAGTTTTCAAGTTTATCCCTTAAATGAGAAAAGGTGGTAGCTGAGTACGCAAGGCATATGTATGTGTACGCTCAGCGTACTCATGTGCGCGATTTAGACGCGGAAGCCACCTAGTATGCTGGGCGTATTAGGCTTAGAGTGAAAACCCTAATTGTGTGGCGTATCCCTATTTAAGGAACATGATGGCCTCACTTATGGCCACTATTTCCAGTCTTCAACTCCCCTTAAAACCCTAATTTCCATTTTCTTAGCTTGAGTGGCCATTTGAAGCTTTTGAGTGCTATTTGTGGGATTCTTTGGGTAAAGAAGGAGCTTTGAAGAGAGTAGAGTTGGATTGTGACAACCCGAAATTCTATTCTGTACAAACAATAGCACTTCAATAGAAGTCATATCAGTTGCAGTAAATTTTCAGACTTTTCAGTATAAGTTTGAGTATTTCAGGATTTACACTTAAAAGGATATCAGGAGAGAGGATGCACTAGGGTTATGTGCAACTCTGTTATTTCAAAACTCTATGATATTAGAGTTCATTTCTTGAATAAAATATTTTCTGTCAAAAATCCCAGGAGTATATATATGATTCTGAGCCATAATTTTTCATTACTTACATTTCCAACTAGAGAAAAACCAAATTCTCTCTCACGGATCTTCGAGTTTTCATCCCAAATCGTGAGTACCTCTCTCTAGTTGTATTATATGGCTTGTTAGGTGCTTATTAACATGGAAATCATAACAAAACAACAACATTTAAGAGTTCACGGCCCAAGAACCTCTTGGACCGTGAACCCTTCTTTAAGGGGAAAAATGATGCCTAGTCCTTTCCTTATGCAATGAAACTATGCTAGGCTTGTATGTTAGTGTATATAGGACTAGAAATCATCCATGAACACCAAGAGTAAGGTGTTCACAGCCCAAGAAGTTCTTGGACCGTGAACTCCAAACTCAAGGGCCAAAAGGTGCCTTAATCACTCCTAAAGCCTTAGACAATAGCCTTGATTTACTCCTAGTTAATTTAGGGACTTTAAATCATCAAAAACCCATCCCAAAGAGAGATTACGGCCGTAATCTCTAAAGGAAATGGCCTTGGGGCCGTAAACTCCTCAAAGGAGTGTATTTAAGCCCTAAACCCTTCCAAGGATTAATCCACCAAGTAGGAATGCTTCTAGGGATCATTTAGAACTTCAAAACACCAAATGACATCAAACTTAGGTGCTTACGACCATAAACTCAAGGGTTTACGACCGTAAACTCCTTGTGTGCGGTTTCTTGGAGAGTAAACTCATGTATAGGGTCCTTTGGAACCCTAAAACCCCTAGCCTTGACCTACAACAACTTGGATGAAATCCTTAGGGCTAATAACACTTATTATAAGTGTTTAACATGTTCTAGGAGGTCTAAACATTTTCAACTAGTAGTTCAAAGCTAATTGGATACATATATGTGTGATTATATGTTAACTAGGATTATAGTGTGTGTTCAAGACTTCACTTGACACCTAGCAATCCTACATCTTCAGTACATCCGTACAACTCACTACAGGTGAGTTCATACCCCTTAATCAATGGTTTAAATGTTTTTAAATTCTTTTATGGGGGGGGGGGAATACAAGTCAAATACTTATAGTTATTACATCAATCACATGTGATTAATAACTACAAAACCGGTGATTTTCTTACTGTTCAAACTGATTATCAAACTGTTTTACAAATTCTTATACTTGTCAAATTCATTTACTTAAGCTCTGTTATACTTATTACCAATTGCATGTCTATGTATGTATAGTTATATAAGCAATGTTTAAAAAGCTTAGGAAGGCCTTCCCGCCCTATTTCCTTTTTGCGCTTGAGATGTGGTCTAGTGGGATATCGGGTATCTGTCCGAAGGTCGTTTAATCATTAGTTATATATATCATGTGTACATACATAGTCATAAAGGTTCTTCAAGTTCATTCAATACCCTTGAGTAGCAAGGGTATACTTCCATGCTCATATGTAGCAGTACATCACTAGTAAGTTACCATAGGGGTAGCACCGAAGGATACATTTACTATTACTAGAACAATGAAACATACAATGAGTCAGTTCATTCATGAGTCAGCACGAGTAATACATACAGTACATTACTATACATGCTAGATAGAGAGAACATACATTACAGCTAGCACACGCAGAACATTTCAGTACATTACTATAAATGCTAGACAGAGAAAACATACGTTACAGCTAGCACACACAGAACATTTCAATACATACAGGCTAGACATAGTAAGAGTACACCTTTCAGTTAGTACATTCATTATATGTACATTTATGCAGTTATGTGAACCGTTAAGCGGGGCATGGCACTTCCTGCCATGACTGTTTTTGTATCTCGAATCTCCTTATTGGGGAGCGTATGAGTTTGCGTATAGATCTATACTGGATTGACTATCTTACACCTTCCTGCTCGCTATAGTGGGACTTGCAAGTCTACGGGTGCCAAATGTCATTTCTTACGGCGTTTTACATCGTCGTTTTACTAGATTCTGTAGCAGGATACAGGTCGATCACATGTTACATTGAATACCTTTTGTTTTTAAGGTAGTTAGTACAGCGGTAGTCACTTATTACAAATACTACGGTACTTTGATATTTTCCCATTACATTCACTTCGTGAATATTCACATGATGCACGGTCATGTAGTAACTATATTTTTGCTTAATGATAGTCCGAATTGGGAAAACACGCACACTCTAACAAAGAGACATACACACATACACTAGATGCCCTGGTAGAAGGCTATAGTTAGTAGGAAACATAGGGTTTTCTAGGAGAGTTCAAACATTTTACAAAACATTTTACAAATGCTTTCATACAAAGACATACATTAATATACTTATGATCTCACCAGCATTAAGCTGATACTCGCTTTCAAAATAACTTGTATTCTCAGGTCACCACTAGACAGGTACAGGTGCCAGGCTTTTGAAAAGATGGAGTTTGTTTAAGACTCATCTTTTATTTTTGATATGTATATTTTTGGTGTCTATAACTTTGACAGAACACACATGTATGAAATTATTCTATTAATGCAATGGATGATGTTGTTGCTTGTTTACTATTATTCATTGTTTGTGATACTATACATGACGTCCTCCGCCCTAGTATGTTTCCGCCATTCATGGTTTTGGGGTGTGACAGATTGGTATCAGAGCATTATTTATAGTGAATTGAGTATATCAACCCATAAAAGATATACTAATTATAAATACATTCGGATTAAAATACTCTGACCAAGAGTTTATACTTTAAATATTTAAAATATTTAATTAAGTATACGTGCCTGAATTCATACTAAAATCAATGTCACTAAGACAGTACAAAAGTATTACGATTGTTGGGCAACACAATTAGACTTAGAGGCATATAGTCAAAATTGGGAAGATATAGCTTGATCAACTATATTATGCGACGGTTGACTAGCATGTGCCTAAGTGTGGTTGTGAGGTTGCAACAAGTCTAAAAACTTACCTACAATACCAAAATGAGAGCAACAGAACCTAAACTTAAAATACTATAGGAGTATTTTGCATTACTATAAGTTACTTATGTGTTAGATTCTTATACCTCCCTTCTCGCGTAGATTAATGGCTGGATTCCACCTTCCCGGAGACCCGTACAATCCCAACCACGACAATGCAGGATGGCTAGAAGATGAACCAGAAGATGACCACCCAATTCCTTTGGATGATCATGAAGCTGAAGGCTTTTCTGATGGTTCTGACTCAGAGCCAGAAGTCCACAACCTACCACCAGTAGGTCAAGGCCCTAACAACAACCCTCGCCCAACATTTCCAGGACCCACACCCTTGTGGGCAACCAACCTGAACCGCTGGAGCGACGAGCAGGGACAACCCTTACCTTACTTTGGGGACCGAAGCTTTTACAACCTTAGCGAAGGTGGCTCTGCTGATCGAGCTCTACCCGTCATGGTTCGCAGAATAGCTCGTAATGTCGAGCAGGGTCGAGCAGCCATCGATCGAATCATGGAAATCGATGCCAACTCCGGTGTCAACGTTGTCCGTATTCGCCAACTTGAGTCTACTCATGAAAGAACTCTGGTTCACAATGCAGCTCTTCAGAGAGAACTCACTGAAACCCGAGCTGAAGTCAGAAAACTTCGAGCTCAACAAGCAAGAGCTGATAGGCGCATGAGGGACATGGAGCGTCTTCTGTCGGGATCAAGAACTCAATCTGGTAGTTCGCGTCGCCGATAGATTCTTATCAACTTCTCTCTTTTGGATATAGCCTAGTTATGTAAAACATTGGTTTAATTCCCTATCTTTGTAAATCGTAGGCCTGTTAGGTCTTGGTTAGGTTGTATTGTTGTCAAAATTTTCCCATTTTGGTTGATGTAAGTGTTGGAATAGTTTCTAAGGCTGCAACTATATTAGGCAAGTATTTGACCCGGTTGTGCATGGTCCTTTTGGGTTGCCTTCACCATAGCAACTTGATAGGATGATTTATTAAGAGAGAATAAATATTATTAATATATTATGAGAATAATATAAAGAGTAATAATATTGTTATTTGATTAATATAAGTCATATAATTAATTAGAATTAATTTGGTGACTTAAAGAGATTAATTAAATAAGAGGGTATAAACTGTCAATTGTTTGATAGTTAAACTTTAGACTGTAAATCCTTATTGGATAAAGGATGGACGAATTCTAGAAGCTATGGATAGCTTAAAATCGTCCAAGGTTATCTAAGGAATGGATTTGGATTGCTTTAAGAGAAGATTATCCAACTAGGGTTTAGGTTGTAACCCTTAAGGAGTCTACAAGAATAAATAGACCCTATGGCTAAGGGAAATCGACACTTCATTGAAAATAGAGAACCCCTGGCCGATTTCCTTCTACCTCCTCTCTCCCAAATCATCCTCCTTGCTATTTGGTGTTTGTAAGCCATTAGAGGAGTGACAATTGTGACTCTAGAGCTCCAAGACAACAAAATCAAACAAGAGATTCAAAGGTATGATTCTAGATCTGATTTAGTATTGTTCTTATACCTATTTAGTCATTAGAAGTCTTGGATTCAAAGCATGTTTAATTAGAAAGCCTAGATCCAAGCATTAGGGTTTTGCATGCGCACATAGAAAAGTTCTTATGGCTAAAACCCATCAGTGGTATCAGAGCCTAGCTTGGTTTCTATTAAATTATTGCTTGTTTGTTTGAAACTTAAATGCAAAATTCGATTTTTGTGTTTCTGAGTCATGGACTCGGCGATTTCCATAGTGGACTCGGCGAGTTGGCCTGACTCGGCGAGTCCCTTGGTGCACTCGGCGAGTCCAAGCGTCAGGAATGGCCAGATTCGGGATTTCTTCATGACTATCTTATGGAAACTTACCTTAATCATATTAGATCAACACTAATCCGATTTTTTGATATATATGACTATAATCTTGATCTAATTAAAGATATTTATCAACTAATAAAATATTTAATTTCCTTATATGATAATTAATTAATTATTTTGATTAATTTGGTAATTATCTTGCATGAAATCTTGAATAAATCAAATATAGATAATTAGGGAATTAATTGTAAATTAAAATTATTTTTTATTTGATCCTCCATGTTTTAAATGTTTAAAACTTGTCCTTAAGTTTTGAAATTTATATTTTGTGATTAAAAGTTTTAATTTAGACAATTTAAATTTCAAACCCTAGATTTTTAAAAGGTTTAAAATACAACCCTATACTAATATAATATTACAAGAATAATATATATATATATATATATATATATATATATATATATATATATATATATATATATATATATATATAACTAAAATGCTAGTCTTACCGTTAGTAGGTCTCATTCACGAAGTCGATCTATAAGGTGGGTATAAGGTTGCAGCCTATAAAATGGTGCTTGATGGGTGTACACTCACACCCACCACTTGCTTGATCGGTGGAGGGTTGTTAGCCGAACGGGTAGGATAGGGCAACCTCATCCTCTCATTAAAAGTATAATATGTAATACAAAGTAACTACACATTTTTATAAAAATTTCCCAATCTTAGTTACTTTAGGAAAAGTGAATTGATGCAATCCCATGAAATTACGCTTTGCGCCCTTGTTAAGAAGTTAGTGGAGTGTGTGTGGTTTACCAGCACACTAATTGGTTCCAAGCAAAGGTGGCAAAGGGTGATTCATTGTTTATCATAGTTCGATGGAGCGTGTGTGGTTTACCGGCACATCGAATAGGTGATCGTTACAATGAAGGCACCGTGTGAATTTGCATGGTAATTCACACCCGCTTTGTGATTCTCGGTACCCCAGTCACAAACAAGAGGGGCGTATCGAGATTTAAACATGCCATTGAATAGTTCAATGAATCTTATCCGAACCTAGGAATTCTCAATACATTTAGGACTTATAGTTAGTTTTTTATGGTGGAGAATTAGTGAATCGTCATTCACTTACCTTTAATTTATTTGCATATTAGATTACGACATCCCTTTTCCGATATGTAAATATTGTTGTTGGATCCTAGCCCTAATTTTTCTTATTGGGTGATAATTAGGGATTCATATTCCAATCTATCTTTATCCTTTCTATTTGTAGATGTCGAACGCAAACAACGCTGCTGCTAGTTCTTTCACATTGATGAGCCTTTGATAACAGGTCACTTTCGATGGAACGGACTTTATCGAATGGATAAGATACATTCGCACCATTGCTCGCTATGAGGATAAGGAGTATGTCCTCGATGAGAAGCTCGAGAAAATCAACCCTGAAATCGCTACTCCGGCTGAAATGACCGCTTTTGAAACTCATGAGCGCGATGCAACGAAGGTACATTGCATCATGATAGCCACCATGAACTCCGAATTCCAAAAGTCCTATGAGGACACGTACCCGTACGAGATGCATCAAGATTTATTGGAGAGATATCACCAAAACACGAGACAAGAGCGTTATGAGATTTTCACTAACATGATTTCCGCTAAGATGGGTCATGGAGAATCTCTTACCGTGCACCTACAAAAGATGCAAAGGTATGTCGACCGCCTTTGCAAGTTAAATGTTGACTTTGGGGAAGACTTGGCGATCGACATGGTGCTTCACTCTTTGCCTCCGAGCTACAATCAATTTAGGATGACCTACCACATGAACAAAGAGGAGGTCACCCTAAGCAAACTCCAAGGTCTTTTGAGGGTCGCTGAGAGCAACTTCAAAGACAAGTCTGTTGCACCAACTCCCAATCCACCCGCTGCTCCTGTCTTGGCTATTGGTCAAGGAAAGGGAAAGAAGAGGAAGGCTTCGTCTAAGAACTATCGCAAGGTTAAAGCCCGAGATGGTGCCTCTTCTAGTGGGACCAAAGTTGATCCTGATAAGCCCTGCCCTAACCCTAAGGAGGCAGAGTGTCACCACTGCCATAAGATAGGACATTGGAAGAGAAGCTACCCAGAGTACCTGCAAGCCATCAAGGAAGGAAAGATCAAGACGTCTTTCGCAGGTATATACACTATTAAATCTAACGATTCTAATCATGATATTTCTTGGGTTCTTGATACCGGTTGTGGTTACCACATTTGTTCTAATGTGCAGGGACTAAGAAGAAGTAGGGATGTGGAGCAAGGAAGGATCAATCTAATCATGGGGAACAGAAGATCGTCGCATGTGACCAAGATTGGAGTGTATTATTTGGTGCTTAGGAATAATTTATGTTTAGATTTGAACAATTGTTGCTATTCGCCAGAAATGGCTAGAAACATCATTTCATTTCATGGTTTATTTAGACAAGGTATTAGATTTTCTTTTAATAATGAGAATGGTTCTATTTTGGCTTATCTAAATGGTGTCTTTTATTTTGAAGCTATAACATGTAATGGAATTTATGAAACTGTTATGATTGTTGATAACTTAGGAAATGATGTTTTAAACATAGATTCTTCCAATAGTATGGATAGAGCATCCTTGTGGCATTGTCGTCTTGGACATGTCAACAAGAAGCACATAGCCCAACTCCAAAAGGATGGAGTGTTGGAGTCATTCGACCTTAGGGAAGATGACACGTGCGAGTCTTGTTTGCTTAGAAAGATGACTAAGTCGCCCTTCACGAGTACATGTGAAAGGGGTGAGGGTCTATTGGACCTAATACATACCGATGTATGTAGGCCGTTTAGATCAACCACAAAGGATGGGAACCGCTTCTATGTGACTTTTACAGATGATTATAGTAGATATGGGTATATCTATTTAATCAAGCAAAAGTCAGAAACCTTTGAAAAGTTCAAAGAGTTCAAGAATGAAGTAGAGAATCAATTGGGTAGGAAAATCAAGATGCTTCGATCCGATCGAGGAGGAGAGTACCTAAGTCTTGAATTCCACGATTATCTCAAGGAGTGTGGAATAGTTTCACAATTGCCGCCTCATGGGACACTGCAGTTGAATGGTGTGGCAGAAAGGCGCAATCGAACCTTATTGGATATGGTTCGCTCTATGATGAGTCGTGCTTCACTACCTATCTCTTTTTGGGGGTATGCCTTAGAGACTGCCGCCCATATCCTTAACCGAGTCCCTACTAAGAAGGTTGCCAAAACACCTCACGAGATGTGGACAGGGAAAGCTCCCTCGTTAGCACATATCAAGGTTTGGGGTTGCGAGGCTTTCGTAAGACGAGATACTCACGACAAGCTCGAACCTCGAAGTGAGTGATGTATTTTCATCGGCTACCCACATAAATCCTTTGGATATCTCTTCTATAGACCAAAGGACAATGTTGTCTTTGTTGCGAGGAGAGGAGTTTTCCGAGAGCGAGAACTCATAGGCCAAGGAGACAGTGGGAGGAAAATCGAGCTTGAAGAGATTCAAGAGTCGATAGATAAAGGAACCTCTACCGCTGGCGCTCAACCCGAGGAGGAAACTCCGGTTGAACCGATTGACGAGTCCTTACCTCTTAGACGTTCCGATAGAGTTAGAGTTCAACCCCAGTTTTATGGTTTTCATATTACTACCGAAGGGGACACGTATATTAGTGATGGTACACTAATAAATCTTGATGAACCGAATAGCTATAAGGAAGCCATGGCAGGCCTGCAGTCTACGAAATGGAAAGAGGCAATGGATAGCGAGATCCAATCCATGCATGATAACCAAGTTTGGAATTTGGTTGATAATATGCCCGGACGTAAGACCGTTGGGTGCAAATGGATCTTCAAGAAGAAGACCGACATGGATGGAAACGTACACACATATAAAGCGCGATTAGTTGCGAAGGGCTTTACTCAAACTCCCGGAGTTGACTATGATGAGACCTTCTCACCAGTTGCGAAGATAAAATCTATTAGAGTGATGCTAGCGATAGCCACATTTCATGATTATGAGATTTGGCAAATGGATGTCAAGACCGCTTTCCTTAATAGAAAGTTGGCTGAGGATGATTACATGGCTCAGCCGGAGGGGTTTGTGGATCCGAAGCATCCAAATAGAGTGTGTAAGCTTGAGAAGTCCATTTATGGACTTAAGCAAGCATCTCGCAGATGAAATCTTTGCTTCGATGAGAAAGTCAAAGAGTTTGGATTTGTACGAAGCAAAGATGAATCATGTGTATATGTCAAAGCCAGTGGGAGTATAGTTAGCTTCGTCGTTCTATATGTCGATGACATATTACTCATAAGAAACGACATCCCGACTCTGCTGGAAGTTATGTCCTGGCTCGGGAAGTGCTTCTCTATGAAGGACCTCAGAGAGGCTTCTTACATTTTGGGAATAAGGATAGTAAGAGAAAGAAGTAAGAGACTAATAGGACTTAGTTAGAATACTTATTTGGAGAAGGTACTAAAACGTTTTAGTATGGAAAACTCAAAGAAGGGAGAATTACCGATACAAAGTAATGCCAAGCTGAGTAAGACTCAAAGTCCGAGTACCGAAGCTGAAATAGCAGAAATGAGCCGAGTACCATACGCTTCCGCAGTTGGCTCAATCATGTACGCTATGACTTGTACTCGCCCCGATGTAGCCTTTTCTTTGAGCATGGTTAGCAGATATCAAGGGAATCCTGGCAGAGCCCATTGGATTGCGGTGAAGAATATCCTTATGTACCTTCGGAGGATGAAGGAATGGTTCTTAGTCCTCGGAGGAAGTGATGACTTAAGGTGCGAGGGTATAGTGACGCCAACTTTCAGACCGACAGGGACAACTACCGTTCGCAGTCGGGCTGGGTCTTTACTCTGAATGGAGGAGCAAGGACATGGAAGAGCTCCAAGCAGGAAACCGTAGCTGATTCAACGTGCGATTAAGAGTACATTGCAGTGAGCGAAACGTCGAAGGAGATAATATGGCTGAAGAACTTCATCGGTGATCTTGGAGTCGTGCCTGCCATAAAGGAGCCCATGGAGATTTTCTGTGATAATGAAGGAGCGGTTGCCTTGACCAAGGAACCGAGAGATCATGGTAGATCACGACATATCGACAGAAAATATCATTTTATTAGACATCGTGTAGAAGAAGGACAACTCGTAGTGAAGAGGATATCATCAGAAGATAACCCAACAGATCCGCTTACGAAGGGACTGAGTAGGGTTAAGCACTTGCAGCATGCTAGGAGTATTGGGCTGAAGGATGATATTAGCATAGATTAGATAGTATTAGAAACTTGTAATAGATAAATGTAATTAACATTTGATGATTAAATAAAGGAGTTTTATTTATGAGTAATGTTACTGTTTTATGTTAATTGTTTAACTATTGTTTCTCTTTGCATGTTTTTACTTCCAGAATAATTGAGTTTATTAGGAATAATCGAATTATTCAAATTGTCCACAATCGTTCATATGTTGGAAGTAGATATGAATAAAGATTGTCATGAATTGGTATGTAGATTGTCTAAATGGTGTTAGACATAGCAAAGGGTTGCTGCAACATTCATGAGTGCTTATGAACTAGTTTTTAGCATTGGAACAAACCCGCGTTTGCTGGAATCACCTTATGGACTATGATATAAAAGGGTGATCGCAAGACGATAATATCATATAGTCTTAAAACCTAGATATATGGTTTGTTGTTTGTTAATTGCTTGTACATTGATAATGCGAAAACGCATCAGTAACTCGGTGTTATAAAACGCATTATTGTGTATAGTTGGTTAATGAATAAGTAAATGCATATAAGTCGAAGTTTATCTGTAACTTTTATCCCAAGAGGGTAAAAGCGATATCTCGGCCGCTCGATGATTTGATTTGAATTATGTGTCGGGCCCGGTCAGAACTGAATTGATGTGTTCGATTAAGTTCTTTTTCAAATAAATCAGAGATCGAGAAACCTAAATGCTTGACTAACCATTCCATAGAATTGTCAGCATGATATCTAACAGAGGACTGCACGATCCCTTATCTAAAGGACAAGATTGATTAGATCAGAGTTTGACAGCGTCTTTGAAAGCTACAATTGCAAATCGAATTGTACTTGTGCATATAGTTACTAGACTTATCCAAGTAGGAGACCGTTGGAATAGTGTCTAAGGCTGCAACTATATTAGGCAAGTATTTGACCCGGTTGTTCATGGTCCTTTTGGGTTGCCTTCACCATAGCAACTTGATAGGATGATTTATTAAGAGAGAATAAATATTATTAATATATTATGAGAATAATATAAAGAGTAATAATATTGTTATTTGATTAATATAAGTCATATAATTAATTAGAATTAATTTGGTGACTTAAAGAGATTAATTAAATAAGAGGGTATAAATCGTCAATTGTTTGATAGTTAAACTTTAGACTGTAAATCCTTATTAGATAAAGGATGGACGAATTCTAGAAGCTATGGATAGCTTAAAATCGTCCAAGGTTATCTAAGGAATGGATTTGGATTTCTTTAAGAGAAGATTATCCAACTAGGGTTTAGGTTCTAACCCTTAAGGAGTCTACAAGTATAAATAGACCCTATGGCTAAGGGAAATCGACACTTCATTGAAAATAGAGAACCCCTGGCCGATTTCCTTCTACCTCCTCTCTCCCAAATCATCCTCCTTGCTATTTGGTGTTTGTAAGCCATTAGAGGAGTGACAATTGTGACTCTAGAGCTCCAAGACAACAAAATCAAATAAGAGATTCAAAGGTATGATTCTAGATCCGATTTAGTATTGTTCTTATACCTATTTAGTCATTAGAAGTCTTGGATTCAAAGCATGTTTAATTAGAAAGCCTAGATCCAAGCATTAGGGTTTTGCATGCGCATATAGGAAAGTTCTTATGGCTAAAACCCATCAGTAAGGCCTCTTACAGTTGGCTGTTTTTCCCGAACTTATTACGTCTGTAATCCCAGTAATATTGACAAGTACCTAATCTTATGGGAATTATTATCCAAATGTGATCATCTATTTAGTTCTAGATTTCCATTCAATCGTATCATTAGGCTATGGTGAGTTAGTCCATGAGTCATTCTCATCAATTCTTCCATTGAAATCTTATCAATATTTTCATCTTCATAAACTATAGATCAAAGATGCCACCTCGCAGAAATCCAAGGAGAAACCGCAATAACGAAACACCACCTCCTCAACCACCTACTCCCCAATTCGACATGACAGCCTTAAATGCTACTGTAGCTGCCGCTGTGGCTACAACCATGGCTCAGTATCATTCATCTGGTTCCACTGGAGGAGGAACCCCTGTTCAATCTATTCAGGTTGAAGCTCCTATGCGCTCGAGAGAGTACTCCTATAAGGACTTCACAAACTGCAAGCCACTGTCCTTCAAGGGGACTGGCGGAGTCATTGCCCTCTCGCAATGGTTCGAGAAAACCGAATCGGTTTTCGAAATCTACTCTTGTCCCGAGGAGATCAAGGTGAAGTATGTTGCTTGCACCTTTGAAACCAAAGCCCTAACATGGTGGAATGGCCATGTTAAGTCACTATCTGTGACAACTCGAAATTTTCATTCAGTCAAACCCTAAAAGTCAATCACTTCATATTATAAGTCAAGTTCACTTTTACTTGTTTTTGGGAAAAATAAGTTCATTTGATTATTTTAATAATATTGTTTAAACGAACGGGTGAAAGAAAGTGTCGTCTCGGGTTTCGAAATTTCTAAACTGCTAACACCTTGTGTCTTAGAAGTTCACGGCCAAACTTTTATGTTTGAGCCGGAAAATCATCCAAAAATCGTGAACTCATGCATAAGCATGAGTTTACTCCTCAAATTTAGTCACTTTTCACTTTTCACGCTAAAAGAGTAAACTCCAAAAGAGTAAACTCAAGAAACCCTCTTAAGTAGCAAACTAGAAACAATTCAAGATCTTCAAACTTGTAAGTGTTCTATCCATTCCAAGTAGATTAAACACTTGATCTAGTGTTTGTGCATCTATTCATCCATTCATTTTGTGTTTTTGATTAGATTCCTAAAAACACCAAGAACACGAAGAACACACACTAAGTGTTCTTGGACTTTTAGCATATTTCAAGCATCCTTATAGTAAGTACTTCAATCCTTAAGTCTTATTGAGTTAGTATTACAAGTTAGCATCAAGAAAATATGCCAAGAACACACGGAACAAGGTGTTCACAATCCAAGAATGTTCTTGGGCCGTAAACACCAAATAAGGCACCAAAGTGTGCCTAAGTCATTAATCTAAGCCCTAGTTGGATGTTTAAGCCTTCCTTGACATGTTTGAACCTTCCCTTGATGGGTTAAGCCATGAAAAACACCAAAGAATGCCATGATCATGTGTTTACGGTTTGGGGAGCTCCCAAAACCGTAAACACCCTTTAGTGTGTTTATTTGGGCCATATTCCTTCCTTAGGCCTAAAAACTAACATAGACAATTACCTTGATGAGTTAGGGACTTGAAAACAGAACAATACCAATTTCCATATGGGTTTAAGGTAGTAAACCCAAAGGGAAATGACCATGAGGCCGTAAACACCTCAAAAGGGGTGTTTTGTTTCCTTAACCTCTTCCAAAGTCCAAACCACCAAGTAGAAATGCTTCAAAGGACTTGCAAAACCTTAAAACAACTTATGGTCCAAAAGAGAGGAGTTTACGACCGTAAACTCATTAGGTCAAGGTCATGAAAACCGTAAACTCCAAGGGAGTTTACCCTTGAACCCGAAACACAATAGCAAGGTCCTTTAGCACTTAGATGCAATCCTTATGACTTGTAGCACTTAAATAAGGTGTTTTAAATGCCTTAGGATGTCTTAACTTTGTCAATTAGTGATTTAAAGTCTAATTGGATACATGTATGTGTGATTATATGTTAACTAGGATCATTGAGTGTGAATAAGTCTTCACTTGTCACCTAGCTATCCTACATCATTCAGTTCATCCAAACCACCATCTACAGGTGAGTTCATACCCCTTAATCAATGTTTTAAATGATTTTAAATGCTTTAATGGGGGGGGGGGGGGAATACAAGTAGAAAACAGTATGTTATTAAATCACTCATTTGTATTTTATAACTGTGTTTTCATCCAGCAGATTTCAAATACTTCAAAATGTGATGCATGAAATGGTTTTCTATCTTAAAATACCTTGGTAACAAAAGTATTATTTTGAAATGTTTATTAAAATGACATCAAGTCATTGTTAATTATTGTTCAAAACTCTTAGATGTCTTACAAAACCATTTTTACCTTCTTGAACAAAACTATGTCTATACACTTATGTTCTTATATATGTATTGATGTTATAGTTTTCATCCTTCATTCAGTTCCCACACTCTTGTGTAGCAAGGGTGTATAAACCTGCTTGGACAACCAATTACCTTCCAGTTAACTATTATGGGGATAGTTAGAAGATACACAACATTATTCCTATTACAAGGAATTACACCAGAGTCAGTTCATTCATGAGTCTATACTATACATTACATGATACATGAGTACGTTTACATATGCTTACATGATACACGAATACGTTTCCATAGAGACGCTTACATGAGTACCTTTACATAGATACATTTACCTGTATACTCTTACATGAATACTTGTATCTCGATTCACGAGGATGATTTATTAGTACCTTCTGTGTAAATTGTCCTGCCTATCCCAGTTCGACAGGATATCTAGATGGGACTAACCATTCCGAATGCCACCTGTTAGCAATAGTGGTAGATGAACATCTAAGGATGCCAACGGTTATTACTTATACTAGGAGTACCTTTACGGGACTAACCCTTCCTCCCACCTGCTGCAGCTACAGAGGATAATTGAACAAACTACAGATGTTCAAAGGTTATACATTTCACTTTCGGCGATGTCGTGTTAATCCTAATACAAAAGGATAAGAATTACATGATTACATTATTCCTATTACTTTATTTTGTGATACATTCACATAAACGATGAGTTAGACAAAGTACTGTTAGTAATAGTCAAAAAGGAAGGAAAAACTATCAGTTTTATAACAGAACATTCGGGTCTTGGTAGAAGACTACATTTCATACTAGGAAGACTACATTTCATACTAGTAGGAAATAAGGGATTTTCTAGGGTTTTCATTACTTTCATCAACTGTTTCATTTAAAGATTTACAGGGCATTCATAACAGCTTTCCAAAACAATACAATGACACTTAAATACTTATGAATTCACCAGCTTTAGGCTGATACTCGCTTTCAAAATAACTTGTATTCTCAGGTCACCAGTAGACAGGTACGATGGCCAGGTTTTGAGAAGACGGAGCACAGACAAGACTCGTCTTTTATTTTGATTGTATATTTTGGTGTCTTATTACATTGAAAGAACACACATGTATTAAAACTTTACTTTTAATGCAATGGATGATGTTGTTGCTTGTTTACTACTTTACACTGTTGTGATACTGTACATGACGTCCTCCACCCCGGAACGTTTCCGCCATTCTATGGTTTTGGAGTGTGACACTATCTCTAGTAGTGGCTAATGCTATGTGTTGGGAAACTTTGAGAGACCTCATGATTGAGGAATATTGCCTGAGGGGCGAGATCCATAAGCTGGAGGAAGAACTGTGGGGCCTAACCATGAAGGGCTCCAACGTAATCGCCTACACCGCTAGGTTCTGTGAACTGGTGGCCCTCTGTCCCAACATGATTCTTTCAAAGGGAAAGACGATCGAGAGATACATATGGGGACTGGTGCCCCCATACCAGGGAAATGTTTTGGCATCACACCCCACTACATTTGATAGTGTCAAGCGATTGGCACAGCGGCTCATAGACCATGGGGTTCGACCCCGACCACAACAACTACCCTATCCATCTCAGAACCCACAAAACCCGCTGATTCCAAGCGGAAGTTTTGGGATGAAAAGAAGAAAGCTAAGGCTGCCAAGAAGAGGCAGGTCGTGGCGATACATGTTGCGATAGCACCTACCACTGCTGCTCCGGTAAAGCAGTACTCTGGAAGTTTGCCTAAGTGCAACAAGTGCAGCTTCCATCACAATGGCGCACGCCGGGAGATGCAGTGTCTGAACTGCAACGGGAAGGGGCACACAACCCATTTCTATAAAGCTCCGGCGAAGCCAATCAACCAATCCCCCGGTGTTGGAGCGGGCCAAACTTGCTACGGATGTGGCGAAGTAGGCCACTTCAAAAGAAACTGCCCGAAGGCAGGGTTTGTCGGTGGAGCGGCAAGAGTTTTGGCCATATGCCATGAGGAAGCGGTACCCGACCCCGTAGTGGTCACTGGTACGTTCCTCCTCGATAACTCTTATGCATGCATTCTATTTGATAGTGGAGCGGAGAGGAGTTTCGTGAACCAAAAATTTGCTCATTTACTTAGGCAAAAATCACGAGCACTTAATGAACCATTCACTATAGAAATGGCTAATGGGAAGATAGAGAGCACTAGCAGTATATTCATAAGGTGTGCCCTAATGTTAGATAACCATTCGTTTTCTATGGATCTTATGTCGGTCTCAATTAAAAGTTTCGACGTCATTATCGGAATGGATTGGTCGAGTCTTCATCGTGTCGTTATCATGTGTTACGAAAAGGTTGTACGCCTTAATCTGTTGTCTGGCGAAACCGTAGTAGTTTATGGCGACAAAACCGGCACGAACCTGCGTATCATCTCGAGCATCCAGGCTCAGAAATTCTTGCGAAAGGAATGTCATGCATTCCTTGCTTATGTGGTCGACGTGAGCCAAGAAACGAAGGACATTCAGAACATTCCAGTAGTATGCGACTTTCCCGACATTTTTCCAGATAAACTCCCAGGATTACCTCCGCAACGTCAAGTTGAGTTCCGAATCGACTTAGGTCCAGGGGCTACCCCAGTAGCCAAATCGCCCTATCGTCTAGCGTCTGCTGAGATGCAAGAACTGTCTAGTCAACTTAACGAACTGCTCAGCAAGGGCTTTATAAGACCAAGCTTCTCACCCTGGGGAGCTCCAGTCTTATTTGTCAAGAAGAAAGATGGATCGTTTCGTATGTGCATTGACTACAGGGAGCTCGACAATATGATTGTCAAAAATCGTTATCCCTTGCCTCGGATCGACGATTTGTTTGACCAACTTCAAGGGGCGAACTTCTTTTCAAAAATCGACTTGAGATCCGGATATCACCAATTACGAATGCAAGGGGAGGATGTTCCAAGGACAACCTTCCGAACTCGTTATGGGCACTGCGAATTCGTAGTGATGCCGTTCGGATTGGCAAACGTGCCCGCAGTATTCATGGACTTAATGAATAGGGTGTGTCGTACTTACTTGGATCAGTTCGTCATCGTCTTCATCGATGACATACTTATCTACTCTCAAAGTAAGGAGGAGCATAGTCAACATCTGCGTCAAGTCCTCGAAACATTACGTTCGGAGAAGCTCTATGCGAAGTTCTCAAAATGCGAATTTTGGATTCGACGAGTCGAATTATTAGGGCACGTGGTTAGCGAAGAGGGTATACATGTGGACCCTTCCAAAATCAAGGCCATTGAGAACTGGTCAGCACCGAAGACGCCTACAGAAATTCGTCAATTTCTAGGCCTCGCTGGCTACTATCGTAGGTTCATTCAGAACTTCTCCCGCATAGCAAAACCTCTTACAACACTTACCCAGAAGGGCGTGGCCTTTGACTGGGAAAAGAAACAGGAACGAGCATTCCAAACACTCAAACGAGCCTTGTGCACCGCACCAATACTATCCCTTCCTGAAGGAATAGAAGACTTCGTCGTCTATGTGCGTCGAACCAAGGACTCGGATGTGTTCTGATGTAGCGAGGTAAGGTCAGCGCCTATGCCTCGAGATAGCTAAAGACACATGAGGTCAACTACACGACCCACGATCTTGAACTAGGAGCAGTTGTGTTTGATCTAAAGATCTGGAGACATTACTTGTACGGAACGAAAAGCACTATCTTCACAGACCACAAGAGCTTACAACACATATTCGACCAGAAGGAGCTCAACATGAGACAACGACGGTGGGTCGAGCTACTCAGTGATTACGAATACGAAATTCGTTATCATCCGGGTAAAGCCAACATAGTAGCTGAAGCCCTGAGTCGGAAAGAATATTCTATTTGTAGAGTCAAATCATTGACTACGTTCATCCATTCACACTTGTCCACGCAAATTAAGGTAGCTCGGCTCGATGCTTTGAAGCCTGAAAATGTTGCGGGTGAATCCCTAAGAGAGATGGATAAGAACTTTGAGGTTAAGGGTGGCGGAACTTATTATTTCATGGACCGGATCTGGACCCCGAAACTCGGTGGTTTCAGAGACTTGGTCATGAACGAGGCACACAACACTCATTATTCCGTACACCCAAGTTCAGATAAGATGTATCTGGATCTTAAAAAGTTATACTGGTTGCCTAACATGAAAGCAGATATTGCTACCTTCGTGGGTAAATGCCTTACTTGCGCAAAGGTTAAGGTCGAATAACAGAAACCCTCCAGTCTATTACAACAGCCGGAGATAACAGAATGGAAGTGGGAGCGGATAACTATGGATTTCATAACCAAGTTACCCAAGACGACGGGTGGACTTGATTCCATATGGGTCATCGTCGATAGACTGACCAAGTCTGCACACTTCCTGCCGATCAAAGAAACAGACAAGATGGAGAAACTTACAAGAACTTACATTAGGGAGATTGTAAGACTTCACGGTGTTCCCTTATCCATTATCTCGGATAGAGATAGTAGATTCACTTCGAGGTTTTGGCAGTCGTTACAAAATTCCTTAAGGACTAGGTTAGACATGAGTATAGCCTACCATCCACAGACAGACGGGCAAAGTGAGACAACTATCCAAACCTTGGAAGATATGTTGCGAGCCTGTGTGATTGACATTGGGAAAGCTTGGGATACTCATTTACCCCTCGTCGAATTTTCCCACAACAACAGTAATCACACGAGCATAAAGGCTGCTCCATTCGAGGCCCTCTATGGTCGAAAGTGCAGATCCCCTCTGTGCTGGGCTGAGGTGGGTGATACCCAGTTAGCTAAAGGACGAGTTCCTGAAAGCACTCTCACAGGTCCGGAGATCATATGGGAAACGATGGAGAAGATCGTTCAGATCCGTGAACGATTGAAAGCCTCCAGAGACCGACAGAAAAGCTACACTGACAAACGTAGGAAACCGTTGGAATTCCATGTGGGCGACCGTGTTCTATTGAAAGTCTCACCCTGGAAGGGCTTGATACGCTTCAAAAAGCGTGGAAAGCTAAATCCAAGGTACATTGGGCCTTCTGAGATTCTCGCAAGAATTGGCCCTGTAGCTTACAAGCTTAACTTACCACGCGAATTCAGTAACGTACATTCTACCTTCCACGTATCGAACTTGAAAAAGTGTCTGTCCGACGACACTCATGTTATTCCACTCGACGAGATCAACATCAACGAGAGCCTCAACTTCGTGGAGGAACCAGTAGAGATCGTGGACCGAGAGGTCAAGCAAACGAAACAAAGCCGCATCCCGATAGTGAAGGTTCGCTGGAACGCAAAGCGAGGACTGGAATTCACTTGGGAGCGTGAGGATCAGATGAAACTGAAATATCCTCGTCTTTTTACTTACTTAAGTTTAAATACTTATTTGCTTAAATTCTAATTTCGGGATGAAATTCCTTCTAAGGAGGGGATGCTGTGACAACCCGAAATTCTATTATGTACAAACAATAGCACTTCAATAGAAGTCATATCAGTTGCAGTAAATTTTCATACTTTTCAGTATAAGTTTGAGTATTTCAAGATTTACACTTAAGGGGATATCAGGAGAGAGGATGCAGTAGGGTTATGTGCAAGTCTATTATTTCAAAACTCTATGATATTATAGTTCATTTCTTGAATAAAATATTTTCTGTCAAAAATCCCAGGAGTATATATATGATTCTGAGCCATAATTTTTCATTAGTTACATTTCCAACTAGAGAAAAGCCAAATTCTCTCTCACGGATATTCGGGTTTTCATCCCAAATCGTGATTACCTCTCTCTACTTGTATTATATGGCTTGTTAGGTGCTTATTAACATGGAAATCATATCAAAACAACAACTTTTAAGAGTTCACGGCCCAAGAACCTCTTGGACCGTGAACCCTTCTTTAAAGGGCAAAATGATGCCTAGTCCTTTCCTTATGCAATGAGACTATGCTAGGCTTGTATGTTAGTGTATATAGGACTAGAAATCACCCATGAACACCAAGAGTAAGGTGTTCATGGCCCAAGAAGTTCTTGGACCGTGAACTCCAAACTCAAGGGCCAAAAGGTGCCTTAATCACTCCTAAAGCCTTGGACAATAGCCTTGATTTACTCCTAGTTAATTTAGGGACTTTAAATCATCAAAAACCCATCCCAAAGAGATATTGCGGCCGTAATCTCTAAAGGAAATGGTCTTGGGGCCGTAAACTCCTCAAAGGAGTGTATTTAAGCCCTAAACCCTTCCAAGGATTAATCCACCAAGTAGGAATGCTTCTAGGGATCATTTAGAAGTGCAAAACACCAAATGTAATCAATCTTAGGAGCTTACGGCCGTAAACTCAAGGGTTTACGACCGTAAATTCCTTGTGTGAGGTTTCTTGGAGAGTAAACTCATGTATAGGGTCCTTTGGAACCCTAAAACCCCTAGCCTTGACCTACAACAACTTGGATGAACTCCTTAGGGCTAATAACACTTATTATAAGTGTTTAACATGTTCTAGGTGGTCTAAACATTTTCAACTAGTAGTTCAAAGCTAATTGGGTACATATATGTGTGATTATATGTTAACTAGGATCATAGCGTGTGTTCAAGACTTCACTTGACACCTAGCAATCCTACATCTTCAGTACATCCGTACCACTCACTACAGGTGAGTTCATACCCCTTAATCAATGGTTTAAATGTTTTTAAATGCTTTTATGGGGGGGAATACAAGTCAAATACTTATAGTTATCACATCAATCACATGTGATTAATAACTACAAAACCAATGATTTTCTTACTGTTCAAACTGATTATCAAACTGTTTTACTTCAAACTGTTTTACAAATTCTTATACTTGTCAAATTCATTTACTTAAGATCTGTTATACTTATTATCAATTGCATGTATATGTATGTATAGTTATATAAGCAATGTTTAAAAAGCTTAGGAAGGCCTGCCCGCCCTATTTCCTTTTTGCGCTTGAGATGTGGTCTGGTGGGATACCGGGTATCCGTCCGAAGGTCGTTTAATCATTAGTTATATATATCATGTGTACATACGTATTCATAAAGGTTCTTCAAGTTGATTCAATACCCTTGAGTAGCAAGGGTATATTTCCATGTTCATACGTAGCAATACATCACTAGTAAGTTACCATAGGGGTAGAACAGAAGGATACATTTACTATTACTAGAACAATGAAATATACAATGAGTTAGTTCATTCATGACTCAGTACGAGTAATACATACAGTGCATTACTATACATGCTAGATAGAGAGAACATACATTACAGCTAGCACACGCAGAACATTTCAGTACATTACTATACATGCTAGACAGAGAGAACATACGTTACAGCTAGCACACACAGAACATTTCAGTACATACAGGCTAGACAGAGTAAGAGTACACCTTTCAGTTAGTACATTCATTATATTTACATTTATGCAGTTATGTGAACCATTAAGCGGGGCATGGCACTTCCTTCCATGACCGTTTTTATATCCCGAATCTCCTTATTGGGGAGCATATGAGTTTGCGTATAGATCTATACTGGATTGACTATACTACACCTTGTTGCTCCTATAGTGGGACTTGCAAGTCTACGGGTGCCAAAGTCATTTCTTACGGCGTCTTACATCGTCGTTTTACTAGAGTCGGTAGCAGGATACAGGTCGATCACATGTTACATTGAATACCTTTTGTTTTTAAGGTAGTTAGTACAGCGGTAGTCACTTATTAAAAATACTATGGTACTTTGATATTTTCCCATTACATTCACTTCGTAAATATTCACAGGATGCACGGTCATGTAGTAACTATATTTTTGGTTAATAATAGTCTAAATTGGGAAAACACGCACACTTTAACAAGATACATACACACAGACACTAGATGCCTTGGTAGAAGGCTACAGTTAGTAGGAAACATAGGGTTTTCTAGGAGAGTTCAAACATTTTACAAAACATTGTAAAAAACATTTTACAAATGCTTTCATACAAAGACAGACATTAATATACTTATGATCTCACCAGCATTAAGCTGATACTCGCTTTCAAAATAACTTGTATTCTCAGGTCACCACTAGACAGGTACAGGTGCTGGATTTTTGAGAAGATGGAGTTCGTTTAAGACTCATCCGTTATTTTTGATATGTATATTTTTGGTGTCTATAACTTTGACGGAACACACATGTATGAAATTATTCTATTAATGCAATGGATGATGTTGTTGCTTGTTTACTATTATTCATTGTGATACTGAAGACGACGTCCTCCGCCCCAGAATGTTTCCACCATTCATGGTTTTGGGGTGTGACATGGATTCCAAGCTTTGGATCTGAGTTTCCCTGTGGTTGGTGCATCATTTGAAGGTATCAAGCTCAAAGCTTTCTCATTGTTTTGATTTTTGCATATTATGGTTAATTTTAGGGTTTACGTCCCAAAGCTTGAAGCTTAATGAGTTTGTTGAACTCCAGAGCCTAATACCCATCCCTTTAAGTGTCTCAAGTGGAGTGGACTCATAAAAATGGAATCTTGGATGTCAGGATCTCCCCATGCATGATATATGAGAACTTTTGTGAGTAAAGAGTCAGAATTTATGAATTTTAGACTTCCTCAGCCATGCAAAGGTTTAAAGTCACAAACTTTAAGGAGTATTAGCCTTTAGTGAGTCTAAATCTGAGATTATAGCTACGGTCTTATTGTTGACTTTTGTTGACTTTTAGGATTTGGTCAAACTGTGGACTTTAGAGGCCATGGAAGGGTAAAATGGGTCTTTTATCCTTCTAAGAATTAGTAGTCGGTTTAGCCTAACATCTTTGGGGGGTAGTTTATTAATTAGAGTTAATTATGATATATGTTAGGTGGAGGCTAGATCGGTGGTTCGAGTACGAGACATACTTGCTTTACTTCTGAGTGAGTCTTCTCATTATACATACCTGAGTGGTAATACTGTGTGACCGGAGGGTCCTATTTGAGTCATCGACCGGAGGGTCCTATGTGCTTATATTGAGTTATGTGATATTATGCATTTTGTCTTTGTGATATATGCTACATTATTTTGTGCCTTAATGAGTTAGGACCGGAGGGTCCAAACCGGGTTGTGAGACTGGAGGGTCTTCACTGAGATATAAGACTGGAGGGTCCAAACTGAGTTGTGAGACCGGAGGGTCTTCACTGATACACATAACCGGAGGGTCCACACCGAACCGTGAGACCGGAGTGTCCTCACCAAGACGCATGACCAAAGGGTCCATGTTGAGTTATAGCTATGAGAGGCTTATTATTTGCGTATGTGGTAGTTTGGGGAACTCACTAAGCTTCGTGGTTACCGTGTTGTGTGTTATTTGTTTCAGTTACTTCTCAGGATTGCAGGAAGGCGCCTACTTGATTGTATACACCTATTCGATATTATGTTTGAGGATTATGGGATATTATCAGTCATTTCGTTGATTTGTGTTTTGACAACCGATACATTTGTGGCTTTTGATAAATGTGATATTGAGTGTTATGTGGTTTAAAAATGATTTTTTTTTTAAATTTATTGTGTTACACTCCAACTTGTTGAGTTGGGTCCTCCAACTCGTCGAATAGAATCTAAAAATCACGCGATCATTTTAATTCTCTGCTCGGAGAGTTGCATCCTCCAACTTGTAGTCATCCTCCATAAACAGACTTCACCCTCGAAGTCATCCTCCGGAAACAATTTAGGGTACTCCAACACGTAGTCATCCTTCGGAAACGCACTCCATCTCCCAAGTCCACTCGGATCAATTCCTATGATGCCACTGAACCAGAACCAAGGGCACCTCTTTATTCCTCAAGACATTCACCATCCTACCCAAGATCGATATCGGCTTCTTAATGTAATTCAAGAGATCGTCAAGCTGAATGTCCTCTAAAGGGACCACTTCCGTCTCATCGGCTACACACTTCCTCTACTGGAACACATGGAAAGTTTTATGAATCTGGCTCAACTCTATAGGCAGCTCTAACCGACAAGCTACCTTACCCACTCGAGCGATCACTTTGAATGGACCAATGTATCTAATGGACATGTCATTGACCAGATCAGAGTTCGACAACGACTTTTAAGAGCTACGATTGCTAGTCGGGTTGGAGTCATGCTTGCAATAGTAGTTATTAGAGTTATCCAAGTGGGAGACTATTGTATTAGGTGTCTGAGACCATAACTACTATTGGTATGTACTTGACCAGACAGTAGCATGGTCCATTTGGGTTGTATGGCATCGGAACAATTTGCATACACTTTTGTGAGAAGAGGATATTTATGATTTATTAATATATTATAAGTTCTAATATATTAATATGAAATCATATTATTTAATTAATATTGATCAAGAATTAGTTTGGAATTAATTTTGTGATCAAAAGAGACTAATTAAATAAATGGGGAATGATTTGGTAAATCATTCATTCTTATAAAGTGGGCTTATGATCCATAGTTCCTCATGTTGGGCTAAACCCATGTGGTGAACCATGGATACTCCATGGAGGTTAAAACCCACGGATCATGAGGAATATGGAAATTCATTTGTTACATGGTGTAACCCTAATGTGCACACTACATAAGATGCCTCGTAGCTCATGAAATTGACACTAAGGAGTGACTAGTGATAGACACATGAGGTCTAGTCGATTTTGAGATTGAACAATCTTATCTCAAGTTATTCCATTTGTTCGTGGTGTTATGTGAACCATTTGAGGTGCAACACTTGGGGCACTAAGCTCTTTAAGGTCCAAGGAATCAAGCCGCAACAAAAGGTATGGCATTCAACTATATTTTATATTGTCTATACTCATAATATGCTAGTTAGGATGATACCTTGGAAAATTGATATTTGCATGTATAATAAAGAAAACATAGATCCAAGGTATATAGGGTTGCATGTACACCATATGTGTGTTAGAATGCTCAAAACCGAACACATAGATCTCGGCCAATTTCTTCGTAGAAGAGCTCTCACTTATATATAGAAAGTGAGCGCTCTTCGTCAACTGAACTACAATCACCGAAATCACATCGACACCTCGCGCGGTCCTCAGTAATTTGGTAATAAAATCCATGTAAATATGTTCCCACTACCAAAAGGAAATCTCTAAAGGCTACAACTGGCCATGGGGACGATGGTGCTCCGCCTTGACCTGACGACAGGTCAACCATCTCTTGACATACCATGCCACATCTCTCTTCATACAGGGCCACCAATAATCTCTTTTTAAGTCGCAATACATTTTGGTGGCCCCCGGATGGATCCAGAATCTTGACCTATGGGCCTATTCAATCAAAATGCGTCGAGCACCACCCGTATATGGCACTTATATCCACCCGTGGAAGGTCATAAGCCCCCGACTATCTGTCTCAAACTCAAAAATCTGCCCAATTACCCGCTCTCTCTTACGGTTCTTTGGTCTCACGGCCACCACCTGGGCCTCTCGGTTGGTATCTGAGACTAGAGTTATCATTGTCATCCTCATGCACACGTATCAGATCGAGGTACTCACTGCTCTATGGCTCAGGGCATCGGCTACCACATTATCCTTGTCAGCGTGATACAAAATCTCACAGTCATAGTTTTTCACTACATCCAACCACATCTTCTGTCTCATATTCAGGTTGGGCTGATCCATAAGGTACTTCATGACCTTATGGTCCGTGTATATAGTACACCGCACACAATAAAGATAGTGGCGCCAAATTTCTAGGGCGAACACCACCGCCCCAACTCTAAATCGTGGGTGGGATACCTCGTCTCGAGAGGCTTCAGCTGCCTAGACGCATATGCTATCACATGTCCCCTGTACATCAACACGGCACCAATCCCTAATATAGATGCATCACAGTAGACTACAAAGTCCTCCACTTCGTCAGAAAGGGATAACACTGGAGCTTCGCACAATTTCTGGCGAAGAGTCTCGAATGAAGCCTGCGATTCGGGCCCCCAAACAAAAGTAACACCCTTCCTGGTCAATCTGGTGAGAGGAACGGAAATTTTGGAGAAATCTCTCATAAACCTCCGATAGTAGCCTGCCAGACACAGACAACTCCTGATCTCAGATGAGGATCTCAGCACCTCCCATCGCATGACTGCCTCAATCTTAGCCGGGTCGACCAAAATCCCATTCTGGTTAATGAGGTGTCTGAAGATCTGGACCTCTCATAACCAGAAATCACACTCAGAGAATTTGGAATAAAGCCTCTCCATCCTCAATACTCCAAGAATCTCCCGAAGATGCTCCTCGCGCTGTTCCCTAGACCTCGGGTACACCAAAACGTCGTCGATGAACACGATCACTGCCATGTCCAACATGGGCCTACACACCCTGTCCAATATGGGCCTGCACACCCGGTCCATGAGGTCCAAGAATTTTGTCGGGGCGTTGGTGAGTCTAAAAGGCATCACCACAAACTCGTAGTGCTCATAACGAGTCCTAAATGCCATATTTTGGATATCCTCCTTGCAAACGTTCATCTGATGACACCAATATCTCAAATCAATCTTGAAAAAGCAAGACGCCCCCTGCGACTGATTGAAGAAATCATCCATCCTCGTTAGTGGATAACGGTTCTTGACCGTCAGCTTGTTCAACTCCCAGTAGTCGATGCACATCAGGTGTGAACCATCCTTTTCTTGAAAAAAAGGATCGGCGCTCCCCATGGTGAGCTACTCGGTCTAATAAAACTCTTCCCCAACAGCTCCTGGAGCTACGAGGATAACTCATGCACGTCAGGCGACGCAAGGCGATAAGGTTCCTTGGCAATAGGCACCGCACCCAGAATCAAAACGATTCGGAACTCCACCTACCTATCGGGAGGCACACCCGACAATTCCTCGAGGAAAACATTCAGGAACTCACACATTACCGGAACATCGAAGATAGAACTCGGCCTCTTAGTGGCAACTCTGGTATCCATCACATATGCTAAAAATCCCATGCACCCCTGCTGTAGACTCTGCCTCGCCCTGGCGGCAGAACATAAAACTGATCCACATATGGTCCCCTCGCCATACACAGTAAGTACTGCCCCACTAGGGTCTCGTATGGTCACCATCTGACGCTCACACGCTCACAGTCAATCACAGCTCCAAACCGGCTCAACCAATCCATGTCCACTATGACACAGACATCACCCATCGCTATCGGCACAAAATCTATTGGAAACTCAACACCCAAAATCTCTAATACATATCCCCTGAATACATCAGTGGCAAAAACCGCATGCTCATCGGCTATAGAAACCCTCAGTGGTCGACTCAACGTCTCACGTTTGACACTAATATGACGACTAAAGGATAAAGACACGAAAGATCGGCTCGCACCCAAGTCAAATAACACAAAATCAGGCACACGACTCACAAGAAAAGTACCTATATACAACACAATATAAGCATAAACAAATATCAAAATAACATAAATAAGGAGATATGTACCAACAACAACATAAGGAGTTGCATGGACCTCCTCCGCAGTCAACTAGAATGCTCTCCCACGAGCTCTTGGAGGCTCGGCCTTCCCCGGCCGGCCATCAGAAACACGTAAAGCAGCAAGAGCAGAAGCCTAGGCTGATCCCTGAGTGAGCTGAGGACACTCGTCCTTTCGGTGGTCCGTCTGGTTGCAGTGAATGCAAACCGAAAATCCGTTGGTATAGTCCCTCGCCATACGCCCTCCTTACCACATTTGTAGCAAATCCCCGCTCGGCAAGACACCTCATGACTCTTGCCTCATTTGCCACAAGTGCGGCCCTTCTAGCCTCCAGCTCTCGAATCAAAGAGCTTAGCCCACTTCATCACCGACTGCGACTGCACTGGTCTCCTATCCCTCCCCTGCTGCTCTCCCTCCTCTCTGGTCTAAATCTCCAGCTCAATCTCTCTCCTCCTGGAATTGGTCTGCAAATCAGCCAATGTCCGATAAGACGAGTTCTCCATAAACTCCAGAATATCTCTCCTCAATATGATCAAATATCAGCTCACATGAGCCTGCTCACTAGACACTTTCTCAAGGCAGAACATCGCCCTTTCATGAAACATCCTCATAATCTCTGTCACGGTTTCGGTCTTCTGCTTGAGAGACAAAAACTCATGGGCTAAACGTTCCCTTTCCAACGGGGGAAAATCTCTTAATAACTGGGTAAACCTCTCACAAGTCACTGCAGCATGATCTACAGGAGTAAAGTCATGCGTCATGAACTTCCACCAGTCCTTCGCTCCCAAGCGAAGCTGGTTCAGTGCAAACCGAACTCTCAAATGCTCCGAGCATGAACACGTATAGAAACACACCTCAGTGTTGGAGATCCATCTCAAGGCAGCAATCGGTTCTTGTGTCCTATCAAACTCTGGTGGCTTCGTGTTGTTGAACTCCCGGAACAACAACGAGTCACCTCGTTGTCGCCTAGCAGCAACTTTGGCCGCGGTGGCTGCGGCAGCAGCAGCCTCCGTGACAGCAACATATCGCTCATCAAACATCTCAATCAGCATGGTCCTAATAGACCCGAACATCTTTGGTATGGCCTCTCTGATAGTTGCGGACACCTCCTCCGCAATGATCCTGCGGATCTCCTCGTCACTGGTACCAATACCCCCGGGGTTGTTGCGGGTAATCACTATAGTGTCTCTGAAACACAAACACAAAATCATCAGAGACTAGCTCAAACATACACGCACTCGATTACCCACCCCTACATTCTCCTTAGCATCCTAAGGTTCTTACTTGGGATGCATACAAATCCGGTGCTTTCAGTAGTACGAGCCCAATACTACCTTACACACTAATCTTGTAGTCGCCCCAAGTTTTCCTTCTACGATCCTAATTCACAAGTACTATATCCCTCACGGATATCAAACTACTATCTCAGTAGACTTCTCAAATGCTCATCTAGGTATCTCTCATAGATTACTTCTCAACTCAAGACTTTTTCTAAGAGGTTCCTGCTAGGTACTCCTACTTAGCACATACACAGAGAAAGTAGTAGATAATATTAATCAATAGCATTCCCTAGGCTAAGGCATCATGAATCAGGCAACTCTAGCCCTAATCTCTAAAATACCTAGCCTATACTCTAGCATGCAACTCTAATATCTCGTAAGTATCTCATAATATAAACAAGTAATGGTATTTTGGGAAATCACCGTTCGGGCTTTGGTTGATTGTACACACTGCTCTGCTTGTTTTCTCTTTAAAACTCTTACTTGTTTTAGAAAAATCATTTCTTTTTAGAAATTTTTCTCAAATCCTCAGTTTGAGTCTAGACATACCCGGGAGTACATCTGAATCCCTCAAGCCAAGGCTTTGATACCAACATGTAACACTTTAAATTTTCAATTTTAAAATCACGTAAAACCCAATATCACATTTCTCAAAAACCACAAAATGTGTAAGTTGTCAAAACATAAGGCAAAAAATTATTGATAATATCCCAGAATCCTCAAAAACATAATCTCTAATTGGTGTGTACAATCAAGTCGGCGCCTTCCCACGATCCGGAGAGGTACCTGAAACACATATCACACAACACGGTAAAGACGAAACTTAGTGAGTTCTCCAAAATACCATATACACAAATAATAAGCCTCTCATGGCTATAGCTCAAAATGGACCCTTCGTTAATGCTGATGGGTTTTGGACATAAGAACTTTACCTATGTGCACATACAACCCTATAGCTTGGATCTAGGTTTCACTAATTGAACATGCAACAATTCCAAGACTTTCATGGCAAGATCTAAGAACAAAATCATATGAAAACAGATCTAGAATGATACCTTGCGTTACTTGCTTGAAACGTTCTTCTTCTTTGAGCTAAGAGTCACAAATGTCACTCCTCTAATGGCTTACAAACACCAACTAGCAAGAAGGTGACTTGAGAGAGATGAGGAAGAGGGAAATCGGCTCTAGGGTTTCTCAAAACACAAGGGTGGCCGATTTCCTCAACCTTATGGGTCTATTTATATTGTGAGCTCCTAGGGTTTCACTTTTAAACCCTAATTGGATAACTTAGCCTCAAAGCAATCCAAATCCCTTCCCAGATAAGGCCTTCGACGATTTCTAGGTGATCCATATCCCTAAAATCGTCCAACCCTATATCCATAAGGATTATCATCTCAAAATACAACTTTCATACATTTGACAGTTTATACCCCTTTATTCAATTAATCTCTTTAAGTTACTAAATTAATTCCTTAATAATTTATGGCTTATATTAATCAAATAATATAATTATTCCTTTAATATATTATTCTTATAATATATAAATAATATCTCTTCTCTCTAAATCACCCTATCAAGTTGCTATGGTGAAGGCAACCCAAAAGGACCATGCACAATCGGGTCAAGTACTTACCAAATATAGTTACAGCCTTGGACACTAATCCAACAGTCTCCCACTTGGATAAGTCTAGTAACTATAAACGCAAACACAATCTGATTAGCAATCATAGCTCTCAAAGACGCTGTCAACTCTGATCTTATCAGTAACCTGTCCTTTAGATAAGGGATCGTACAGCCCTCTGTTTTGATATCGTGCAGACAATTTCATGAAACATAGTCATTCTCATCGTCCAGGAACTATTTTCTCGATCTCAGATTTATTTGACATAGAACTTAATTGAACACATCAATTCAGTCCTGACCGAGCCCGACACATAAGTCAAATCAAATCATCAAGCGGCCGTGATATCGCTTTTACCCTCTTAGGATAAAAGTAACAGATAAACTTCGACTTATATGCATTTACTTATCGACTAACCAACTATACACAACAATGTGTTTTATGACATCAATTTACTGATGCGGTTTTGCATTATCAATGTACAACCAATTAGTAAATAATAAGCCATATATCTAGGTTTTAAGAACATATGATATTATCGTCTTGCGATCACTCCAAAGAGATTCCAGCAAGCGCGGGTTTATTCCAATGCTCAAAACTTGTTCATAAGCTCTCATGAACGTTGTAGCAAACCTTTGCTATGTCTAATACCATTTAGATTATCTACACACCAATTCACGACAATCTTCATTCATACCTACTTCCAACATATGAACGATTGTGGACTATTTGAATAATTCGATTATTCTTAATAAACTCAATTATTCTGGAAGTCAAAACATGCAAAGTGAAACAATAGCTAAACAATTAACATAAGACAGTAACACTACCTATAAATAATACTCCTTTATTTAATCATCAAATGTCAATTACATTTATCTATTACATGTTTCTAATACTATCTAATCTAAACTAATATCATCCTTCAGCCCAATACTCCTAGCATGCTGCAAGTGCTTAACCCTGCTCAGTCCCTTTGTAAGCGGATCTGTTGGGTTATCTTCTGATGATATCCTCTTAACCAAGAGGTGTCCTTCTTCTACTCGATGTCTAATAAAGTGATATTTTATGTCGATATGTCGAGATCTACCATGATCCCTCGGTTCCTTGGTCAAGGCAACCGCTCCTTCATTATCATAGAAAATCTCCATGGGCTCCTTTATGGCAGGCACAAATCCAAGATCGCCAATGAAGTTCTTCAACCATATTGCCTCCTTTGACGCTTCGCTCACTGCAATGTACTTTGATTCGCACGTTGAATCAGCTACAGTTTCCTGTTTGGAACTTTTCCAAGTTACCGCTCCTCCATTAAGGGTAAAGACCCATCCTGATTGCGAACGGTAGTTGTCCCTATCGGTCTGGAAACTGGCGTCATTGTACCCTTGTACCTTTAAGTCATCACTCCCTCTGAGGACTAGAAAACATTCATTGGTCCTCCGAAGGTACTTAAGGATGTTATTTACCGCAATCCAATGCGCTCTACCAGGATTCCCTTGATATCTACTGACCATGCTCAAAGCGAAGGCCACATCAAGTCGAGTACAAGTCATAGCATACATGATTGAGCCAACTACGGAAGCGTAAGGTACTCGACTCATCTTAGCTATCTCGGCCTCGGTACTCGGACTTTGAGTCTTACTTAACTTGGTATTACTTTGTATCGGTAGTTCTCCCTTCTTCGAGTTTTCCATACTAAAACGTTTTAGTACCTTATCTAAGTAAGTATTCTGACTAAGTCCTATTAGTCTCTTACTTCTTTCTCTCACTATCCTTATTCCAAAAATATAGGAAGCCTCTCCGAGATCCTTCATAGTGAAAAACTTCCCGAGCCAGGACTTGACCTCCTGCAGAGTCGGGATGTCGTTTCCTATGAGCAGTATGTCATCGACATACAAAACGATAAAGATAACTATGCTCCCACTGGCTTTGACATATACACATGATTCATCTTCGCTTCGTATAAATCCAAACTCTTTGACTTTCTCATCAAAGCAAAGATTCCATCTGTGAGATGCTTGCTTAAGTCCATAAATGGACTTCTCAAGCTTGCACAGTCTATTTGGATGCTTCGGATCGACAAAACCCTCTGGCTGAGCCATGTAAACATCCTCAGCCAACTTCCCATTAAGGAAAGCAGTCTTGACATCCATTTTCCATATCTCATAATCATGAAATGCGGCAATAGCTAGCATCACTCTAATAGACTTTACCTTCGCAACTGGTGAGAAGGTCTCATCATAGTCAACTCCGGGAGTTTGAGTAAAACCCTTCGCCACCAATCGTGCCTTATATGTGTGCACATTCCCATCCACGTCGGTCTTCTTCTTGAAGATCCATTTGCACCCAACCGTCTTATGTCCAGGCACATTGTCAACCAAATTCCAAACTTAGTTGTCAGACATGGACTAAATCTTGCTGTCCATCGCCTCTTTCCACTTTGCAGACTCCGGGCCTGCCATGGCTTCCTTATAGCAATTAGGTTCATCTAGATTTATTAGTGTACCATCACTAATATACGTGTCCCCTTCAGTAGTAATATGAAAACCATAAAACTGGGGTTGAACTCTAACTCTTTCGGAACGTCTAAGAGGTAATGACTTGTCAATTGTTTCAACCGGAGTTTCCTCCTCGGGTTGAGCGCCAATGGTAGAGGTTCCTTCCTCACTCGATTCTTGAATCTCTTCAAGATCGATTTTCCTCCAACTGTCTCCCTGGCTTATGAGTTCTCTCTCTCGGAAAACCCCTCTCCTCGCAACGAAGACAACATTGTCACTCGGTCTATAGAAGAGCTATCCAAAGGATTTCTGCGGGTAGCCGATGAAAATACATCAATCACTACGAGGTTCGAGCTTGTCATGAGTTTCTCGTCTTACGAAAACTTCACAACCCCAAACCTCGATATGTGCCAACGAGGGAGCTTTCCCTGTCCACATCTCGTGAGGTGTTTTGGTAACCTTCTTTGTAGGGACTCGGTTAAGGATATGGGCGGCAGTCTCTAAGGCATACCCCCAAAATGAGATAGGTAATGAAGCACGGCTTATCATAGAACGAACCATGTCCAACAAGGTTTGATTGCGCCTTTCAGCCACACCATTTAACTGTGGTGTCCTAGGTGGCGTTAATTGTGAAACTATTCCACATTCCTTGAGATAGTCGTGGAATTCAAGACTTAGGTACTCTCCTCCTCGATCGGATCGAAGCATCTTGATTTTCCTGCCCAATTGATTCTCCACTTCATTCTTGAACTCTTTGAACTTTTCAAACATTTCAGACTTGTGCTTGATTAAGTAAATATACCCATATCTACTATAATCATCGGTGAAAGTCACGTAGAAGCGGTTTCCATCCTTTGTGGTGGATCTAAAGGGCCCACATACATCGGTATGTATGAGATCCAATAAACCCTCACCCCTCTCACAAGTGCCAGTGAAGGGTGACTTGGTCATCTTTCCAAGTAAACAAGATTCGCACGTGTCATCTTCCCTAAGGTCGAATGACTCCAACACTCCATCCTTTTGGAGTTGGGCTATGCGCTTCTTGTTGACATGTCCAAGACGACAATGCCACAAAGATGCCTTATACATACTATTGGAAGAATCTATACACAACACATCATTTCCTAGGTTATCTACAACCATAACAGTTTTATTGAGAATTCCTAGATTTTAGAGATTTGTTGAACCTTTCAATGGCATGTTTAAATCTCGATATGCCCCTCTAGTTTGTGACTGGGATACCGAGGATCACAAAGCGGGTGTGAATTACCATGCAAATCTACATGGTGCCTTCATTGTTATAATCATCTATTCGATGTGCCGGTAAACCACACACGCTCCATCGAGCTATGATAAACAATGAATCACCCTTTTCCACCTTTGCTTAGAACCAATTAGTGTGCCGGTAAACCACACACCCTCCACTAACTTCTTTAACAAGGGTGCAAAATGAAATTTCATGGGATTGCATCAATTCACTATTCCTAAAGTAACTAAGATTGGGAATTTTAAAAAATAGTTTAGTTACTTTATGTGTTTATTATACTTATTAATGAGGAGAGAGAGTTGCCCTATCCTACCCGTTCGGCTAACGACCCTCCACCGGCCAAGCAAGCGGTGGGTGTGAGTGTACACCCATTAAGCGCCATTTTATAGGCAGCAACCTTATACCCACCTTATAGACCGGCTTCGTGAATGAGGCCTACTAATGGTAAGACTAGCATTTTAATTTTACTTATATATATTAAGCTTTTAATAATATAATAGTATAGGGTTGAGTTTTAAACTTGTAAAACACTAGGGGTTGAAATATAAATTCTTCTAAATTAAACTATTAATCACAAAATTCAAATTTCAAAACTTCGGGATAGAAATTGAACTTTTCAAAACAATGGGGATCAAATAACAAATAATTCAAATTAAACAATTAATTTCTTAACTATCTATATTTGACCTAATCCAATTTTACTCATTAGATAATTACCAAATAATCTTAAATAGTCCAATATTTATCATATAAATAATCAATATTTAAAAGATTTGAAATTCTCTTTATTTATGTCAAGGATAATCATTAAATGAAATTAAAATTCGGATTTTTACATAATAAAACGATTTAGGTATCAATCCAAGACAAAACAGCAACAAAATCCCGAATTTTCCTCTGTCTGACGCTCGAACTCGCCGAGCCCAGCTTTGGGACTCGCCGAGTCCAAACACTGACTTGCCGAGTTGGGTCGACAAAGGGCAAGAAAAACGATTTTCAGCAAGTAAAACAGTTAAGCATCATATTCAATTGAAACCAATCATGGCTCTAATACCACTGATGGGTTTTGGACATAAGAACTTTACCTATGTGCACATACAACCCTATAGCTTGGATCTAGGTTTCACTAATTAAACATGCAACAATTCCAAGACTTTCATGGCAATATCTAAGAACAAAATCATATGAAAACAGATCTAGAATGATACCTTGTGTTACTTTCTTGAAACCTTCTTCTTCTTGGAGCTAAGAGTCACAAATGTCACTCCTCTAATGGCTTACAAACACCAATTAGCAAGAAGGTGACTTGAGAGAGATGAGGAAGAGGGAAATTCGCTCTAGGGTTTTTCCAAACACAAGGGTGGTCGATTTCCTCAACCTTATGGGTCTATTTATACTATGAGCTCCTAGGGTTTCACCTTTAAACCCTAATTGGATAACTTAGCCTCAAAGCAATCCAAATCCCTTCCCAGATAAGGCCATGGAGGATTTCTAGATGATCCATATCCCTAAAATCGTCCAACCCTATATCCATAAGGATTATCAGCTCAAAATACAACTTTCATACATTTGACAGTTTATACCCCTTTATTCAATTAATCTCATTAAGTCACTAAATTAATTCCTTATTAATTTATGACTTATATTAATCAAATAATATAATTATTCCTTTAATATATTATTCTTATAATATATAAATAATATCTCTTCTCTCTAAATCACCCTATCAAGTTGCTATGGTGAAGGCAACCCAAAAGGACCATGCACAATCGGGTCAAGTACTTACCAAATATAGTTACAGCCTTAGACACTAATCCAACAGTCTCCCACTTGGATAAGTCTAGTAACTATAAACGCAAACACAATCTGATTAGCAATCATAGCTCTCAAAGACGCTGTCAACTCTGATCTTATCAGTAACCTGTCCTTTAGATAAGGGATCGTACAGCCCTCTGTTTTGATATCGTGCAGACAATTTCATGAAACATAGTCATTCTCATCGTCCAGGAACTATTTTCTCGATCTCAGATTTATTTGACATAGAACTTAATTGAACACATCAATTCAGTCCTGACCGAGCCCGACACATAAGTCAAATCAAATCATCAAGCGGCCGTGATATCGCTTTTACCCTCTTAGGATAAAAGTAACAGATAAACTTCGACTTATATGCATTTACTTATCGACTAACCAACTATACACAACAATGTGTTTTATGACATCAATTTACTGATGCGGTTTTGCATTATCAATGTACAACCAATTAGTAAATAATAAGCCATATATCTAGGTTTTAAGAACATATGATATTATCGTCTTGCGATCACTCCAAAGAGATTCCAGCAAGCGCGGGTTTATTCCAATGCTCAAAACTTGTTCATAAGCTCTCATGAACGTTGTAGCAAACCTTTGCTATGTCTAATACCATTTAGATTATCTACACACCAATTCACGACAATCTTCATTCATACCTACTTCCAACATATGAACGATTGTGGACTATTTGAATAATTCGATTATTCTTAATAAACTCAATTATTCTGGAAGTCAAAACATGCAAAGTGAAACAATAGCTAAACAATTAACATAAGACAGTAACACTACCTATAAATAATACTCCTTTATTTAATCATCAAATGTCAATTACATTTATCTATTACATGTTTCTAATACTATCTAATCTAAACTAATATCATCCTTCAGCCCAATACTCCTAGCATGCTGCAAGTGCTTAACCCTGCTCAGTCCCTTTGTAAGCGGATCTGTTGGGTTATCTTCTGATGATATCCTCTTAACCAAGAGGTGTCCTTCTTCTACTCGATGTCTAATAAAGTGATATTTTATGTCGATATGTCAAGATCTACCATGATCCCTCGGTTCCTTAGTCAAGGCAACCGCTCCTTCATTATCATAGAAAATCTCCATGGACTCCTTTATGGCAGGCACAAATCCAAGATCGCCAATGAAGTTCTTCAACCATATTGCCTCCTTTGACGCTTCGCTCACTGCAATGTACTTTGATTCGCACGTTGAATTAGCTACAGTTTCCTGTTTGGAACTTTTCCAAGTTACCGCTCCTCCATTAAGGGTAAAGACCCATCCTGATTGCGAACGGTAGTTGTCCCTATCGGTCTGGAAACTGGCGTCATTGTACCCTTGTACCTTTAAGTCATCACTCCCTCTGAGGACTAGAAAACATTCATTGGTCCTCCGAAGGTACTTAAGGATGTTATTTACCGCAATCCAATGCGCTCTACCAGGATTCCCTTGATATCTACTGACCATGCTCAAAGCGAAGGCCACATCAAGTCGAGTACAAGTCATAGCATACATGATTGAGCCAACTACGGAAGCGTAAGGTACTCGACTCATCTTAGCTATCTCGGCCTCGGTACTCGGACTTTGAGTCTTACTCAACTTGGTATTACTTTGTATCGGTAGTTCTCCCTTCTTCGAGTTTTCCATACTAAAACGTTTTAGTACCTTATCTAAGTAAGTATTCTAACTAAGTCCTATTAGTCTCTTACTTCTTTCTCTCACTATCCTTATTCCAAAAATATAGGAAGCCTCTCCGAGATCCTTCATAGTGAAAAACTTCCCGAGCCAGGACTTGACCTCCTGCAGAGTCGGGATGTCGTTTCCTATGAGCAGTATGTCATCGACATACAAAACGATAAAGATAACTATGCTCCCACTGGCTTTGACATATACACATGATTCATCTTCGCTTCGTATAAATCCAAACTCTTTGACTTTCTCATCAAAGCAAAGATTCCATCTGTGAGATGCTTGCTTAAGTCCATAAATGGACTTCTCAAGCTTGCACAGTCTATTTGGATGCTTCGGATCGACAAAACCCTCTGGCTGAGCCATGTAAACATCCTCAGCCAACTTCCCATTAAGGAAAGCAGTCTTGACATCCATTTTCCATATCTCATAATCATGAAATGCGGCAATAGCTAGCATCACTCTAATAGACTTTACCTTCGCAACTGGTGAGAAGGTCTCATCATAGTCAACTCCGGGAGTTTGAGTAAAACCATTCGCCACCAATCGTGCCTTATATGTGTGCACATTCCCATCCACGTCGGTCTTCTTCTTGAAGATCCATTTGCACCCAACCGTCTTATGTCCGGGCACATTGTCAACCAAATTCCAAACTTAGTTGTCAGACATGGACTAAATCTTGCTGTCCATCGCCTCTTTCCACTTTGCAGACTCCGGGCCTGCCATGGCTTCCTTATAGCAATTAGGTTCATCTAGATTTATTAGTGTACCATCACTAATATACATGTCCCCTTTAGTAGTAATATGAAAACCATAAAACTGGGGTTGAACTCTAACTCTTTCGGAACGTCTAAGAGGTAATGACTTGTCAATTGTTTCAACCGGAGTTTCCTCCTCGGGTTGAGCGCCAATGGTAGAGGTTCCTTCCTCACTCGATTCTTGAATCTCTTCAAGATCGCTTTTCCTCCAACTGTCTCCCTGGCTTATGAGTTCTCTCTCTCGGAAAACCCCTCTCCTCGCAACGAAGACAACATTGTCACTCGGTCTATAGAAGAGCTATCCAAAGGATTTCTGCGGGTAGCCGATGAAAATACATCAATCACTACGAGGTTCGAGCTTGTCATGAGTTTCTCGTCTTACGAAAACTTCACAACCCCAAACCTCGATATGTGCCAACGAGGGAGCTTTCCCTGTCCACATCTCGTGAGGTGTTTTGGTAACCTTCTTTGTAGGGACTCGGTTAAGGATATGGGCGGCAGTCTCTAAGGCATACCCCCAAAATGAGATAGGTAATGAAGCACGGCTTATCATAGAACGAACCATGTCCAACAAGGTTTGATTGCGCCTTTCAGCCACACCATTTAACTGTGGTGTCCTAGGTGGCGTTAATTGTGAAACTATTCCACATTCCTTGAGATAGTCGTGGAATTCAAGACTTAGGTACTCTCCTCCTCGATCGGATCGAAGCATCTTGATTTTCCTGCCCAATTGATTCTCCACTTCATTCTTGAACTCTTTGAACTTTTCAAACATTTCAGACTTGTGCTTGATTAAGTAAATATACCCATATCTACTATAATCATCGGTGAAAGTCACGTAGAAGCGGTTTCCATCCTTTGTGGTGGATCTAAAGGGCCCACATACATCGGTATGTATGAGATCCAATAAACCCTCACCCCTCTCACAAGTGCCAGTGAAGGGTGACTTGGTCATCTTTCCAAGTAAACAAGATTCGCACGTGTCATCTTCCCTAAGGTCGAATGACTCCAACACTCCATCCTTTTGGAGTTGGGCTATGCGCTTCTTGTTGACATGTCCAAGACGACAATGCCACAAAGATGCCTTATACATACTATTGGAAGAATCTATACACAACACATCATTTCCTAGGTTATCTACAACCATAACAGTCTCATAAATTCCATTACAAGGCATTGCTTTAAAGTATCAAAAAAACCATTTAGATAAGCATATATAGAACCATTCATATTATTAAACGAATATCTAAATCCTTGTCTAAAAAAACCATTAAATGAAATGATGTTTCTTGCCATATCAGGCGAGTAGCAACAATTATTTAAATCTAGACCTAATCCATTACTAAGCACTAAAGAATACACTCCAATCTTGGTGACAGGCGACGATCTTCTATTTCCCATGACAAGATTTATTCTTCCTTGCTCCACATCTCTATTTCTTCTTAGTGCCTGCAAATCAGAACAAATGTGGTAACCACATCATGTATCAAGAACCCAAGAAATAGTGTGAGATGAATTACTAGATTTAATTGTGTATATACCTGCAAAAGATGGCTTGATCTTTCCCTCCTTGACGGCTTGCAGATATTCCGGGCAGCTTCTCTTCCAATGCCCTATCTTGTGGCAATGATGGCACTCTGCCTCCTTCAGGTTAGGGTTGGGTTTAGCAGGATCAACTTTGGTCCCACTAGAGGAGGAACCATCTTGGGACTTTCCCTTGCGGTGGCTCTTTGACGGAGCCTTCCTCTTCTTGCCCCTTCCCTGCCCTATTGCCAAAACAGGAGCAGCGGTTGGTACGAGAGATGGTGTAACAGACTTGTCCTTTAGGTTGCTCTCAGCAGTCCTAAGGAGTCCTTGGAGTTTTCTTAGGGTGACCTCTTCCTTGTTCATGTGGTAGGTTATCCTAAATTGGTTGTAGCATGAAGGCAAGGAATGAAGGACGATGTTGATGGCCAAATCCTCCCCAAAGTTAACATTTAACTTGTGAAGACGATCAACATATCGTTGCATCTTTTGCAAGTGCACAGTCAACGATTCTCCATTTCCCATCTTAGCGGTGATCATGTTTGTGATGATCTCGTAGCGCTCTTGCCTCGCGCTTTGGTGGTACCTCTCCATCAAGTCTTGATGCATTTCATACGGATACATGTCCTCATAGTACTTTTGGAATTCTTGGTTCATAGTGGCTATCATGATGCAATGTACTTTCGTTGCATCACGTTCGTGTGTGTCAAAGACAGCCATCTCTTCGGGAGTAGCGATTTTAGGGTTGACCATCTCGAGCTTTTCGTCGAGGACATACTCTGTGTCCTCAAAGTGTGCAATGGTGCGAATGTATCTTATCCATTCGCTAGAGTTGGTACCATCGAAGGTCACCTTTTGGCAAAGACTTATTAAGGTAAATGAGTTGGCAGCAGCATTGTTTGCGTTCGACATCTACAAATAGAAAGGAAAAATTTTGATTAGAATTTGGATCCCTAATTAAACACCCAAATGAAAAATTAGGGCTAGGACCTAACAACTTTATTCACATATTAGAAAAGGGATGCCGTAATCCAATCATGCAAATAATTTGGAGGTAAGTGAATGACGATTCACTCATTCTTCACCACGAAAACATAACTTTAAGTTTTATTGAGAATTCCTAGATTTTAGAGATTTGTTGAACCTTTCAATGGCATGTTTAAATCTCGATATGCCCCTCTAGTTTGTGACTGGGATACCGAGGATCACAAAGCGGGTGTGAATTACCATGCAAATCTACATGGTGCCTTCATTGTTATAATCATCTATTCGATGTGCCGGTAAACCACACACGCTCCATCGAGCTATGATAAACAATGAATCACCCTTTTCCACCTTTGCTTAGAACCAATTAGTGTGCCGGTAAACCACACACCCTCCACTAACTTCTTTAACAAGGGTGCAAAATGAAATTTCATGGGATTGCATCAATTCACTATTCCTAAAGTAACTAAGATTGGGAATTTTAAAACATAGTTTAGTTACTTTATGTGTTTATTATACTTATTAATGAGGAGAGAGAGTTGCCCTATCCTACCCGTTCGGCTAACGACCCTCCACCGGCCAAGCAAGCGGTGGGTGTGAGTGTACACCCATTAAGCGCCATTTTATAGGCAGCAACCTTATACCCACCTTATAGACCGGCTTCGTGAATGAGGCCTACTAATGGTAAGACTAGCATTTTAATTTTACTTATATATATTAAGCTTTTAATAATATAATAGTATAGGGTTGAGTTTTAAACTTGTAAAACACTAGGGGTTGAAATATAAATTCTTCTAAATTAAACTATTAATCACAAAATTCAAATTTCAAAACTTCGGGATAGAAATTGAACTTTTCAAAACAATGGGGATCAAATAACAAATAATTCAAATTAAACAATTAATTTCTTAACTATCTATATTTGACCTAATCCAATTTTACTCATTAGATAATTACCAAATAATCTTAAATAGTCCAATATTTATCATATAAATAATCAATATTTAAAAGATTTGAAATTCTCTTTATTTATGTCAAGGATAATCATTAAATGAAATTAAAATTCGGATTTTTACATAATAAAACGATTTAGGTATCAATCCAAGACAAAACAGCAACAAAATCCCGAATTTTCCTCTGTCTGACGCTCGAACTCGCCGAGCCCAGCTTTGGGACTCGCCGAGTCCAAACACTGACTTGCCGAGTTGGGTCGACAAAGGGCAAGAAAAACGATTTTCAGCAAGTAAAACAGTTAAGCATCATATTCAATTGAAACCAATCATGGCTCTAATACCACTGATGGGTTTTGGACATAAGAACTTTACCTATGTGCACATACAACCCTATAGCTTGGATCTAGGTTTCACTAATTAAACATGCAACAATTCCAAGACTTTCATGGCAATATCTAAGAACAAAATCATATGAAAACAGATCTAGAATGATACCTTGTGTTACTTTCTTGAAACCTTCTTCTTCTTGGAGCTAAGAGTCACAAATGTCACTCCTCTAATGGCTTACAAACACCAATTAGCAAGAAGGTGACTTGAGAGAGATGAGGAAGAGGGAAATTCGCTCTAGGGTTTTTCCAAACACAAGGGTGGTCGATTTCCTCAACCTTATGGGTCTATTTATACTATGAGCTCCTAGGGTTTCACCTTTAAACCCTAATTGGATAACTTAGCCTCAAAGCAATCCAAATCCCTTCCCAGATAAGGCCATGGAGGATTTCTAGATGATCCATATCCCTAAAATCGTCCAACCCTATATCCATAAGGATTATCAGCTCAAAATACAACTTTCATACATTTGACAGTTTATACCCCTTTATTCAATTAATCTCATTAAGTCACTAAATTAATTCCTTATTAATTTATGACTTATATTAATCAAATAATATAATTATTCCTTTAATATATTATTCTTATAATATATAAATAATATCTCTTCTCTCTAAATCACCCTATCAAGTTGCTATGGTGAAGGCAACCCAAAAGGACCATGCACAATCGGGTCAAGTACTTACCAAATATAGTTACAGCCTTAGACACTAATCCAACAGTCTCCCACTTGGATAAGTCTAGTAACTATAAACGCAAACACAATCTGATTAGCAATCATAGCTCTCAAAGACGCTGTCAACTCTGATCTTATCAGTAACCTGTCCTTTAGATAAGGGATCGTACAGCCCTCTGTTTTGATATCGTGCAGACAATTTCATGAAACATAGTCATTCTCATCGTCCAGGAACTATTTTCTCGATCTCAGATTTATTTGACATAGAACTTAATTGAACACATCAATTCAGTCCTGACCGAGCCCGACACATAAGTCAAATCAAATCATCAAGCGGCCGTGATATCGCTTTTACCCTCTTAGGATAAAAGTAACAGATAAACTTCGACTTATATGCATTTACTTATCGACTAACCAACTATACACAACAATGTGTTTTATGACATCAATTTACTGATGCGGTTTTGCATTATCAATGTACAACCAATTAGTAAATAATAAGCCATATATCTAGGTTTTAAGAACATATGATATTATCGTCTTGCGATCACTCCAAAGAGATTCCAGCAAGCGCGGGTTTATTCCAATGCTCAAAACTTGTTCATAAGCTCTCATGAACGTTGTAGCAAACCTTTGCTATGTCTAATACCATTTAGATTATCTACACACCAATTCACGACAATCTTCATTCATACCTACTTCCAACATATGAACGATTGTGGACTATTTGAATAATTCGATTATTCTTAATAAACTCAATTATTCTGGAAGTCAAAACATGCAAAGTGAAACAATAGCTAAACAATTAACATAAGACAGTAACACTACCTATAAATAATACTCCTTTATTTAATCATCAAATGTCAATTACATTTATCTATTACATGTTTCTAATACTATCTAATCTAAAATAATATCATCCTTCAGCCCAATACTCCTAGCATGCTGCAAGTGCTTAACCCTGCTCAGTCCCTTTGTAAGCGGATCTGTTGGGTTATCTTCTGATGATATCCTCTTAACCAAGAGGTGTCCTTCTTCTACTCGATGTCTAATAAAGTGATATTTTATGTCGATATGTCGAGATCTACCATGATCCCTCGGTTCCTTGGTCAAGGCAACCGCTCCTTCATTATCATAGAAAATCTCCATGGGCTCCTTTATGGCAGGCACAAATCCAAGATCGCCAATGAAGTTCTTCAACCATATTGCCTCCTTTGACGCTTCGCTCACTGCAATGTACTTTGATTCGCACGTTGAATCAGCTACAGTTTCCTGTTTGGAACTTTTCCAAGTTACCGCTCCTCCATTAAGGGTAAAGACCCATCCTGATTGCGAACGGTAGTTGTCCCTATCGGTCTGGAAACTGGCGTCATTGTACCCTTGTACCTTTAAGTCATCACTCCCTCTGAGGACTAGAAAACATTCATTGGTCCTCCGAAGGTACTTAAGGATGTTATTTACCGCAATCCAATGCGCTCTACCAGGATTCCCTTGATATCTACTGACCATGCTCAAAGCGAAGGCCACATCAAGTCGAGTACAAGTCATAGCATACATGATTGAGCCAACTACGGAAGCGTAAGGTACTCGACTCATCTTAGCTATCTCGGCCTCGGTACTCGGACTTTGAGTCTTACTCAACTTGGTATTACTTTGTATCGGTAGTTCTCCCTTCTTCGAGTTTTCCATACTAAAACGTTTTAGTACCTTATCTAAGTAAGTATTCTAACTAAGTCCTATTAGTCTCTTACTTCTTTCTCTCACTATCCTTATTCCAAAAATATAGGAAGCCTCTCCGAGATCCTTCATAGTGAAAAACTTCCCGAGCCAGGACTTGACCTCCTGCAGAGTCGGGATGTCGTTTCCTATGAGCAGTATGTCATCGACATACAAAACGATAAAGATAACTATGCTCCCACTGGCTTTGACATATACACATGATTCATCTTCGCTTCGTATAAATCCAAACTCTTTGACTTTCTCATCAAAGCAAAGATTCCATCTGTGAGATGCTTGCTTAAGTCCATAAATGGACTTCTCAAGCTTGCACAGTCTATTTGGATGCTTCGGATCGACAAAACCCTCTGGCTGAGCCATGTAAACATCCTCAGCCAACTTCCCATTAAGGAAAGCAGTCTTGACATCCATTTTCCATATCTCATAATCATGAAATGCGGCAATAGCTAGCATCACTCTAATAGACTTTACCTTCGCAACTGGTGAGAAGGTCTCATCATAGTCAACTCCGGGAGTTTGAGTAAAACCATTCGCCACCAATCGTGCCTTATATGTGTGCACATTCCCATCCACGTCGGTCTTCTTCTTGAAGATCCATTTGCACCCAACCGTCTTATGTCCGGGCACATTGTCAACCAAATTCCAAACTTAGTTGTCAGACATGGACTAAATCTTGCTGTCCATCGCCTCTTTCCACTTTGCAGACTCCGGGCCTGCCATGGCTTCCTTATAGCAATTAGGTTCATCTAGATTTATTAGTGTACCATCACTAATATACGTGTCCCCTTCAGTAGTAATATGAAAACCATAAAACTGGGGTTGAACTCTAACTCTTTCGGAACGTCTAAGAGGTAATGACTTGTCAATTGTTTCAACCGGAGTTTCCTCCTCGGGTTGAGCGCCAATGGTAGAGGTTCCTTCCTCACTCGATTCTTGAATCTCTTCAAGATCGATTTTCCTCCAACTGTCTCCCTGGCTTATGAGTTCTCTCTCTCGGAAAACCCCTCTCCTCGCAACGAAGACAACATTGTCACTCGGTCTATAGAAGAGCTATCCAAAGGATTTCTGCGGGTAGCCGATGAAAATACATCAATCACTACGAGGTTCGAGCTTGTCATGAGTTTCTCGTCTTACGAAAACTTCACAACCCCAAACCTCGATATGTGCCAACGAGGGAGCTTTCCCTGTCCACATCTCGTGAGGTGTTTTGGTAACCTTCTTTGTAGGGACTCGGTTAAGGATATGGGCGGCAGTCTCTAAGGCATACCCCCAAAATGAGATAGGTAATGAAGCACGGCTTATCATAGAACGAACCATGTCCAACAAGGTTTGATTGCGCCTTTCAGCCACACCATTTAACTGTGGTGTCCTAGGTGGCGTTAATTGTGAAACTATTCCACATTCCTTGAGATAGTCGTGGAATTCAAGACTTAGGTACTCTCCTCCTCGATCGGATCGAAGCATCTTGATTTTCCTGCCCAATTGATTCTCCACTTCATTCTTGAACTCTTTGAACTTTTCAAACATTTCAGACTTGTGCTTGATTAAGTAAATATACCCATATCTACTATAATCATCGGTGAAAGTCACGTAGAAGCGGTTTCCATCCTTTGTGGTGGATCTAAAGGGCCCACATACATCGGTATGTATGAGATCCAATAAACCCTCACCCCTCTCACAAGTGCCAGTGAAGGGTGACTTGGTCATCTTTCCAAGTAAACAAGATTCGCACGTGTCATCTTCCCTAAGGTCGAATGACTCCAACACTCCATCCTTTTGGAGTTGGGCTATGCGCTTCTTGTTGACATGTCCAAGACGACAATGCCACAAAGATGCCTTATACATACTATTGGAAGAATCTATACACAACACATCATTTCCTAGGTTATCTACAACCATAACAGTCTCATAAATTCCATTACAAGGCATTGCTTTAAAGTATCAAAAAAACCATTTAGATAAGCATATATAGAACCATTCATATTATTAAACGAATATCTAAATCCTTGTCTAAAAAAACCATTAAATGAAATGATGTTTCTTGCCATATCAGGCGAGTAGCAACAATTATTTAAATCTAGACCTAATCCATTACTAAGCACTAAAGAATACACTCCAATCTTGGTGACAGGCGACGATCTTCTATTTCCCATGACAAGATTTATTCTTCCTTGCTCCACATCTCTATTTCTTCTTAGTGCCTGCAAATCAGAACAAATGTGGTAACCACATCATGTATCAAGAACCCAAGAAATAGTGTGAGATGAATTACTAGATTTAATTGTGTATATACCTGCAAAAGATGGCTTGATCTTTCCCTCCTTGACGGCTTGCAGATATTCCGGGCAGCTTCTCTTCCAATGCCCTATCTTGTGGCAATGATGGCACTCTGCCTCCTTCAGGTTAGGGTTGGGTTTAGCAGGATCAACTTTGGTCCCACTAGAGGAGGAACCATCTTGGGACTTTCCCTTGCGGTGGCTCTTTGACGGAGCCTTCCTCTTCTTGCCCCTTCCCTGCCCTATTGCCAAAACAGGAGCAGCGGTTGGTACGAGAGATGGTGTAACAGACTTGTCCTTTAGGTTGCTCTCAGCAGTCCTAAGGAGTCCTTGGAGTTTTCTTAGGGTGACCTCTTCCTTGTTCATGTGGTAGGTCATCCTAAATTGGTTGTAGCATGAAGGCAAGGAATGAAGGACGATGTTGATGGCCAAATCCTCCCCAAAGTTAACATTTAACTTGTGAAGACGATCAACATATCGTTGCATCTTTTGCAAGTGCACAGTCAACGATTCTCCATTTCCCATCTTAGCGGTGATCATGTTTGTGATGATCTCGTAGCGCTCTTGCCTCGCGCTTTGGTGGTACCTCTCCATCAAGTCTTGATGCATTTCATACGGATACATGTCCTCATAGGACTTTTGGAATTCTTGGTTCATAGTGGCTATCATGATGCAATGTACTTTCGTTGCATCACGTTCGTGTGTGTCAAAGACAGCCATCTCTTCGGGAGTAGCGATTTCCGGGTTGACCTTCTCGAGCTTTTCGTCGAGGACATACTCTGTGTCCTCAAAGCGTGCAATGGTGCGAATGTATCTTATCCATTCGCTAGAGTTGGTACCATCGAAGGTCACCTTTTGGCAAAGACTTATTAAGGTAAATGAGTTGGCAGCAGCGTTGTTTGCGTTCGACATCTACAAATAGAAAGGAAAAATTTTGATTAGAATTTGGATCCCTAATTAAACACCCAAATGAAAAATTAGGGCTAGGACCTAACAACTTTATTCACATATTAGAAAAGGGATGTCGTAATCCAATCATGCAAATAATTTGGAGGTAAGTGAATGACGATTCACTAATTCTTCACCACGAAAACATAACTTTAAGTTTTATTGAGAATTCCTAGATTTTAGAGATTTGTTGAACCTTTCAATGGCATGTTTAAATCTCGATATGCCCCTCTAGTTTGTGACTGGGATACCGAGGATCACAAAGCGGGTGTGAATTACCATGCAAATCTACATGGTGCCTTCATTGTTATAATCATCTATTCGATGTGCCGGTAAACCACACACGCTCCATCGAGCTATGATAAACAATGAATCACCCTTTTCCACCTTTGCTTAGAACCAATTAGTGTGCCGGTAAACCACACACGCTCCACTAACTTCTTTAACAAGGGTGCAAAATGAAATTTCATGGGATTGCATCAATTCACTATTCCTAAAGTAACTAAGATTGGGAATTTTAAAAAATAGTTTAGTTACTTTATGTGTTTATTATACTTATTAATGAGGAGAGAGAGTTGCCCTATCCTACCCATTCGGCTATCGACCCTCCACCGGCCAAGCAAGCGGTGGGTGTGAGTGTACACCCATTAAGCGCCATTTTATAGGCAGCAACCTTATACCCACCTTATAGACCGGCTTCGTGAATGAGGCCTACTAATGGTAAGACTAGCATTTTAATTTTACTTATATATATTAAGCTTTTAATAATATAATAGTATAGGGTTGAGTTTTAAACTTGTAAAACTCTAGGGGTTGAAATATAAATTCTTCTAAATTAAACTATTAATCACAAAATTCAAATTTCAAAACTTCGGGATAGAAATTGAACTTTTCAAAACAATGGGCATCAAATAACAAATAATTCAAATTAAACAATTAATTTCTTAATTATCTATATTTGACCTAATCCAATTTTACTCATTAGATAATTACCAAATAATCTTAAATAATCCAATATTTATCATATAAATAATCAATATTTAAAAGATTTGAAATTATCTTTATTTATGTCAAGGATAATCATTAAATGAAATTAAAATTTGGATTTTTACATAATAAAATGATTTAGGTATCAATCCAAGACAAAACAGCAACAAAATCCCGAATTTTCCTCTGTCTGACGCTCGAACTCGCCGAGCCCAGCTTTGGGACTTGCCGAGTTGGGTCGACAAAGGGCAAGAAAAACGATTTTCAGCAAGTAAAACAGTTAAGCATCATATTCAATTGAAACCAATCATGGCTCTGATACCACTGATGGGTTTTGGACATAAGAACTTTACCTATGTGCACATACAACCCTATAGCTTGGATCTAGGTTTTACTAATTAAACATGCAACAATTCCAAGACTTTCATGGCAAGATCTAAGAACAAAATCATATGAAAACAGATCTAGAATGATACCTTGAGTTACTTTCTTGAAACCTTCTTCTTCTTGGAGCTAAGTGTTACAAATGTCACTCCTCTAATGGCTTACAAACACCAATTAGCAAGAAGGTGACTTGAGAGAGATGAGGAAGAGGGAAATTGGCTCTAGGGTTTCTCCAAACACAAGGGTGGTCGATTTCCTCAACCTTATGGGTCTATTTATACTATGAGCTCCTAGGGTTTCACCTTTAAACCCTAATTGGATAACTTAGCCTCAAAGCAATCCAAATCCCTTCCCAGATAAGGCCTTGGAGGATTTCTAGATGATCCATATCCCTAAAATCGTCCAACCCTATATCCATAAGGATTATCAGCTCAAAATACAACTTTCATACATTTGACAGTTTATACCCCTTTATTCAATTAATCTCTTTAAGTCACTAAATTAATTCCTTATTAATTTATGACTTATATTAATCAAATAATATAATTATTCCTTTAATATATTATTCTTATAATATATAAATAATATCTCTTATCTCTAAATCACCCTATCAAGTTGCTATGGTGAAGGCAACCCAAAAGGACCATGCACAATCGAGTCAAGTACTTACCAAATATAGTTACAGCCTTAGACACAAATCCAACAAATGCATCTCGGTGTGGACCCTCCGGTCTCACAGCTCGGGTTGGACCCTCTAGTCCTATATCTCAATGAAGACCCTCCGGTCTCACAACTCGGTTTGGACCCTCCGGTCCTAACACAGTAAGGCATAAAATAATATATAGCATAAATCACAAAGACAAAATGCATAATATCACATAACTCAGTATAAGCACATAAGACCCTCCAGCCGATAACTTAAATAAGACCCTTCGGTCATGCAGTATTACCACTCATGTAAGTATAGTGAGAAGACTCGCCTCGTAAGTAAGAAAGTAGGTCTCGTCCCCCACGAACGATTTAGACTTCGCCTATATATCATAATCATCTCTAATTAACACTTTATAACCACAAATATAAAAGGTTAGGCTAACCCCTTCTCTAACTCTCAGAAAGGGTGAAAGACAATTTTACCCCTCCATGGTCTCCATAATTCATGTCTTAACCAAAACCCAAGAAGTCAAAGGAAGTCAAAACTTGAGTCAACAGTCCATGTTGACCCAAATCATCGAGTGCATCTATGCGACTCGTCGAGTTCCTTCGTTTTCTCTGAAGTATCGGGAAAACTCAACTCGTTGAGTTGTCTCACTAAGTCGTCGATTTGTAATGCATCCAGACTATCAGGGAAAACACTAGCCAACTCGTCGAGTTGGGACATCAACTCGTCGACCCTTCATTCCATTCTCTCATCCAGACGTTTTTAAGCAAAACTAAGGCCTTATACTCTAGATCTAGCCTTCTAAGGATGAAGTATCACGTAAAGCTGCAAGCTTTACATCAATGCATGGCATCTAGGGCTCAAAATGCCAAAATAATCTCTATAGTGGGTTTAATGCATAAAAGCTGGCCAATAGCTTGATTCAGCTTGAATTTTTACGCCTACAGGACCTCATACTGTTCAGATCTGAAGTCTCAACCCCATGGCAAGCTCAAACAACTTAAGGACCCAAAGTTGTTTTCCCCTGGCTGAGTTTTCCTATAACAACAACCATCACTCGAGCATTGGTATGCCACCCTTTGAGCTGTTGTATGGGAGGAGGTGTCGGACTCCCATTTGTTGGGGGTGAGGTAGGGCAATGTGTGATGGGTAGTACGGAGATAGTGCTTCAGACGATAGAGCAGATACATCGGGTAAAATAGAGGTTGTTGACCGCTCAGAGTCGCCAAAAAATTTATGCAGATAGGCGACGATCCGAGCTCGAGTTTCAGTTTGGGGATTTTGTACTCCTGAAGGTGTCTCCTTGGAAAGGAGTGATTCGATTCAGGAAGAGGGGCAAGTTGGGGCCTCAGTATATTGGGCCATTTAAATTGATCGCGAGGGTAGGCAGAGTAGCTTACCGTTTGGAGCTACCTGCGGAGTTGAACCAGATTCATGATACCTTCCACGTGTCACAGCTGAGGAAGTGTATAGCCGACGAGTCGGCAGTGGTACCATTAGAGGATATCCAGGTGGACGGGATTCTGAATTATGCTGAGAAGTCGATCGCAATCTTGGATCGGAAGATCAAGGTTCTGAGGAACAAGGAAGAGCCCCTGGTGCAGGTCCAGTGGCAGCATCGGAAAGGGTCCGAGCTGACCTGGGAGCCGGAGTCAGAGATGCGGGAGCAACATCCGAAGTTGTTCGCAGCATGAGACATCGAGGGCGAAGTCTGGTTCTAGTGGGGGAGAATTGTAACATCCCAAAAATCAGGTATACCTTTTGAACCTTCATCTTTGAGCAATGTGCACTTTTGGCCCTTGTTAAGGAAATGCATGGTTGGCGAGTACGCGGGGCGTACTGGGGTGTACACTCAACGTACTCGTCCACGTCTTGAGCGGGAAGGGTCGCCAGGTACGCTGGGCGTACCAATGTGTACGCGGGGCGTACCCGGCCCAGAAGAAAAACCCTAATATGTTGAGCCTCCTATTCAAGCAACCTTAAGGCTCTTTTGTTGGCCACCTTTTCCAGAGCTTTAACATTTCAAAACCCTAAATCTCGTTCTTATAGCAAGGGAGTGTCTAGGAGGGCCTTGTATTGTGTTCTTGGCCATTTGGAGCAAAGTGTTAGCCTTGGAAGAGGAAGGGTTGGAGCTCAATCTTTTGGATCCGAGTTTAGCAGTGAAAGAAGCTTCATTTGGAGGTAAAAAGCTTCAACCTTTGCATCTTTTCTGTTCATGCTTTGTAGAGAGAAGTTTTAGGGTTTTTGGTCCCCAAGTTCATAGCTTTTTGACTGGTTGAGCTCATAGAAGCCGAGATCTTTCTCATACTAGCTCATTTAGTGTTGTTATGTGATAAAAATCCAGTCTTGGTTGCTAAAGGTTGTTCATGCATGAGATATGGACCTTTTAAGGTTGGAAATGGAGTGTTTTGGGTGTTGGTGACTTCCACAGCCATGCAAAGGCTTAAAGTCACCAACTTTATGGATTAAGTCATATAACAGAAGTCGGATCTGGATTTTGGACGCCAGTCTTAACTGATTAAGACCTGAATGAAAAGGAGGAGAAAGCTGGGAGTTACGTTGGGCGTAATCCTAGTACGTGCGGCGTAAGGGGCCGCATACCCCGATTCTGTGAGCCTCCGGGTACGCTCAGCGTACAGATCTGGTACGCGTCGCGTACCTCAGAAGGTTTACTTTTTTTGACTTTTAGGGTTTGGTCAACTTTTGGGTATTTGAGCCATGAGAGGGGTAAAATGGGCATTTACCCTTCTGAGAATGATAGGAAAGGAAAGAGTCTATCCTTGGGCAAATGTATTAATGAGAAGTGTTTGTTATGATTAGGCTGTGGCTAGATCTTATTTCACAAAGTCCGAGATTTCCGAGATTTACTCGAGGTGAGTCTTCTCACTATACTGTACCTAGAAGGGTACCCATGTGTGACCGAAAGGTTTGGTATGCTATGAGATATATGCATTGTATGCTATGAGTTGCATGTATTGTATGCGTTACGTATGTGAAATGTATATTATGCTTGATATGGGCCGGAAGGCATTATGATGTGGACCGGAAGGTCAGGGAATTATGGACCGGAAGGTTTACCGGGTTGGGACGGAAGTCCCCTGAGACACATGGACCGGAAGGTCGTGTGGAGTTTGCCCTGGAAAGGCGTATGTGTGTAAGTGGTATATTGGGGAACTAACTAAGCTTCTTGCTTACAGTGTTTATGTGTAATGTGTTTCAGGTACTAGTGAGGACCGTGGGAAGGCGCCGGCGTGACTCGTACACACACAGGTGGATTTGGAAATGTTTGATCTTGGGATTTGATATGTTTTGTATAATGACCATGTTACATTGGATTTAATGGTTTTGTCTTGAATGAAAATATTTTTTAAGGAAATGAAAAAAATGTTTTGAAAATTTACGTCGTTACAAGTTGGTATCAGAGCCTTGGTTTGAGGGATTCGGATGCACCTTCGGGCGTATCTGAACTCAAACTGAGGATTTGAGAAAATTTGCAAACAGTAAAACTAATTTTTCTAAAAAGCAAGAGATTTTGAGACGACCAGAGTGGAGCAGTGTGTACGGTCAGCCAGCGCCCGAATGGTGAATCCCCAAAATGCCCTTACGTTACGTGTTATGAGATATGATATGTTATATTATGCATGCTAGAGCTGGATAGGTATTCATATTAGGACTAGAGTGGCATGATTTTGTGATGCCTTAGCCTAGGAAGGATTGTGCTACTATGTGATGCTTGAGAGCAAGTAGGTAGCAGTGAGGGGCTGATAAGAAGTCTACCGAAGGGTAGCCTATGCTAGTGAGATATAGAGCACTTGTGATCTGGGATCCAAGGAGGAGGACTTAGGATGAATACTGATGTGGTGTACGCGGTAGTATAAGGGCCCGTACTACCGAAGACACCAGAGCAGTGCGCACTCTAAGTAAGAATCCTTTGGGTACTAAGGAACAAGTAGGGTCGAGTTATCAAGTGCGAGCATGCTCAAACAAGTATTTGATATTATTATGTTATATTTCAGAGACATCATGGTAGGGCCACGCCACAGACCTGAGGCGAGCGGTGTGAGTGACGGGGAGCTTCGTCAGATGATCCACGATAAGGTGGTGGCGGCGATTAGGGCCGACATTCCAGAGATGTTTGGGTCTATCAAGACCACACTGATTGAGACTTTGGATGAGCGAGTACGGTGACTGAGGCTGCAACCGTTGTAGCTACAGCAGTTGTGGCTGCTGCTAGGCCTTGGGGAGGTGACTCGTTGTTGTTCCGGGAGATAGGCAACAAGAAGCCACCTGAGTTTGATGGGATGGAGGATCCGATCGCTGCGATGAGATGGATTCTTGATATTGAGGGATGCTTCTATACGTGTTCATGTCCGGAGCATCTGAGGGTTCGGTTCGCATTGAACCGGCTTCACTTGGGAGCGAAGGACTGGTGGAAGTTCATGACGGCAAGCTTTACAGTTGCAGAGATCTCAGAGGTGACCTGGGAGAGGTTCACCACCATGTTCAGAGATGAGTATGTTCCCCCGGTGGAGAGGGAATGGTTGGTTCAGGAGTTCTTGACCCTCAAGCAGGGTGCTGATTCGATCACTGTGATTACGAGGAAGTTTCATGAGAGGGCGATGTTGATAAGTTATAAACTAACTTGATGATCGATTAGATGTTTGTAACAGGTAATGCGATGAATGTAAAAAAACAGTAAATAACACAAGTATAGATCAAGATGTGTCGAATGATTAGATTTCTCCATCCTCAGCAGAGCTCGACTAAGAACTTCTGCTGTAGAGGATTCTAGGGTTACAAAAACAAGAATGATAAACTTGCTGAATAATAAATCTCTGATCGTTACTGATCGTCCTCTCTTTTCTAAGATGCATGCAAGCACCTATATATACTAAACCCTACAAAACTCACGGATGGACAAGCCCATACCGGAGATACATATTAGACTAACTAACGAGCCCAATAGACGCAACACAAAATACGACCCAACAATCTCCCCCTTTGCGTCAAATTGGAGCGAGACTACTTCTTCTTCTTGCTTGGGCCAGCAGCGGGAACTTTCTTCGTTGTATCAAACAGACGTGAAATCAGCGATATGATAGTCTGTCTAAACCGAATGTACCATTGAATCATATCATCAAAGTATTTAACATCATCCGCTGTGTTCTGCTTGCATCGATGGATGATCCCCAAAACGTGTTCCAAATAGGCAGTGGTGTAGAGATGTTTGTCTACCAAGGCGAAAAGACATTTCTGTCCTTCGTTCCTGGTAAACATTGTTGGATAAGGTGTCTAAGTCCATAACTTATTTGGTATATACTTGACCCGACCCGGCATGGTCCATTTGGGTTGCATCTCACCCGAACTATTTATGGATAATTTTATGAGAGTTATACACATATGTTTATTAATATATTATAAGTTATAATATTTTAATATGAAGTTATGTTATTTAATTAGTATTAGTCTTAAATTAATTATGAATTAATTTAGAGATTAAAAGGAAGACTAATTAGATTATGGGCTATTGGTTTTATATGGTGTGGGTTAACACTCATTTGTTAATGGGCTAGGCTTATATGGAAGTCCATGGATGATCCATGGAGCTTTTAACCCATGGATCCTTGGAAAGGAAAGGTCATGGGTTATTAGGGTTTCACCCTAACCATGCACACTATATAAGCATGCTTATGGAGCATGAAATGGCAACTAGTGAACAAGTGTGGTTTTGTGTGTGTGGCCGATTTTTATGTGTGTATACACTCTCTCAAAGTTTTCCAAGAGTTTGTGGTGATTTGTGATTCCATTTGGGGCATTCACACTATTGGTGCTTGGCCCTCAAACTCCTTAGGAATCAAACTCATCATCAAAAGGTATGTAATCTTATCTAATTCTTTTATGTTTAAAAGTACCCCATGCCATGTTAGTTAGGTTATGAACCTTGGAAAATTATTATTTTGCATGTATTTAGACAAACATAGATCCAAGGTTTATTAGGGTTGCATGCACACTTAGGAAGTGTTAGATTGCTCAAAACCCCACAGTGGTATCAGAGCCTAGGCTTGCTTGTTTGATACTTGATGCAAAATAGTCAAAAAGGTTGAAATTGTTGCTGTCTGGCTGATGGACTCGCCGAGTCCATGGGGGGACTCGCCGAGTTCTAGGCAAAATTCATCCTACTCGGCGAGTAGGTTCGTGCACTCGGTGAGTAGAATGATCAGAATGCAGAATTTCGACTTTTGCTGCTGGAAATGGACTAGAAACATTACCCTAAACTGTTTTGGTGTTTTAAAACTTGTTTTAGTTGGTGTAATGGTTGTTCTAATCCATTTACAATAGCATATATCAAAATTCCATGATTTTTATGTGTTCATATAATTCTTGAAATTTTGATGATCATGTTCATGTTCTTATGAATTTAGAAGATGATAGGAATTATTTGCTGAATTGTTTAGGATTAATTCTTGATCATTTATGTGTTTTAATGGAGTCCATAATTTGTCCTCAAGTTATGGATATCCAAATGTCACTTTTCTTTAACACACACATTTAAACACATAAGTTACATGAAAATGAAGAGTCTTCATTTTTATGAACCTTTAATTCATAAGTTATGAAATGAAAAGTTTTGGATGGTTACAAAAGATGAAGAGTCTTGTCCTTAAGTTATGGAGGTTCAAGAGTCACTTCATTAATAAATATATAAATAAAGTGTAACCTTAATTAATTCCATAAGTTATAAAATAAAGAAAAGTAATTCTTTTATTAGTTTAAAGTCTTCCATAACTTCTCCTCAAGTTATGGAACTTGAAGAGTTTTTGGATTAAAACTACTTTAAACACATAAATCATGGAATTAATTAGTTTTGAATAGTTTCAAAACTTGCCCTCAAGTTTTGGAATTTGGAAAAGTTTCACACACTTTAATAAACTTTAATTCCAACACTTAGAATTTTAAAAGTTAAAATTCAACACTTATACTATTTATAACATTAATGGTTAATTATTATATATATGTATAAGAACAAGTCGTTTTACCGTTAGTAGACCTCATTCACGAAGCCGGTCTATAAGGTGGGTATAAGGTTGTTGCCTATAAAATGGCAACTTAATGGGTGTCCACTCTCACCCACCGCTTGCTTGATCGGTGGAGGGTCATTAGCCGAACGGGTAGGACAATGACTTTAAATCCTCATTAAAAGTATAATGATTATTATAAAGTAACTAAATATTTTTTATTTAATTCCCAATCTTAGTTACTTTAGGAAAAATGTGAATTTGGTGCTAGCCCATGGAATTCACACTTTGTACCTTACCAAGTCGTTGGTGGAGCGTGTGTGGTTAACCAGCACACTAACTTGGACTAGTAAGGATCACGAAGGGTGACTTAATGTTTGTCATAGATCAATGGAGCGTGTGTGGTTAACCGACACATTGATTGGGTGATAATATTAAGGGTACTAAGTGAATTGGTATGGTTATTCACACCTTGTTTTGTGATCCTCGGCATCCCAGTCACAAAATTTGAGAGGGCACACTCGAGATTGAAACATGCCATTGAAAAGTTCAATGAATCTCAAAAGATCTAGGAATTGCAAATCCAATTAAAACCTAATAAATTATTTCGGTTTTCATGGTGGAAATTGGTGAATCGTCATTCGCCTACCTTCAAATATTTTATAGCTTGGATTACGGCATCCCTCTTCCAAATTATAAAATATTGTGTTGGGTCCTAGCCTTAATATTTCATATTGAGTGTTATATTAAGGATTTTGAATCAACTAACTTGATTTTCTCCCATTATAGATGTCTGGTTCAGACAACTATGATCTTCCCAAATCTCTTGAAGATGGTGTCCCTCAACATCATGCTTCACTTCCTCCAATTATTCTCCCTCACCCACAAGTTCTTAAAAAGTTTAAAGTCACTCAATCCCTATTGGCAAGCATAGTCTATGTGTGCAGACATCTTGGAGATAAAGTCACATATTGACAAGTCGGGAGAGTTGGGTGTCAAAGTCTCGTGAAAGTTGGATGTTCAATCACTTTCTTAGTAACATAGTGAGTCTCTTTGGGACTACTATGAGGAAGACTATGACATGACCCTTAATGATGTTATCTATTTGCTTGGTGTTGTGGAACCAGCAATGATTTGGAACACGAGTAAAGCAAATTAGATTAAAAGAACAACTTCCCAAGTCTACATGGACATTGACAATGGTAGCATTGGATATCTAGAAAAGGATTTCTCTTCCCAATAGAAAAGGATCGGCCATAGTCAACTCGGTTGACCAAATGGTAAAGAGAAAGGCTGAGTCTGATATAGTCTCATGTGCCATTACCAAAGGGTCCATGTGTTTTGTTGCCAAAGGAAGGGGCATTGGTTGCGAAGCTGCCCTATTTGCCTGAAAGGTCATAAGGTTGATCAAGTCAAGAGGTTTGACTCTACTTCGGGTAAAGTCCACTGTCTAACTCTATTAAGTTCCTATTTGGAGATTCTTATTACATAATGTGAATGGGTCACATGCTGATGTTTTAAGAATCAAATAGGAAGCTTAAAGTAAGTATATGTTGATTCTGATTGCGAAGGTGGGTTTCGATCGCATGGTTCGCTAATCAGAATTTTGAGCTGTTGCTTAAGAGTTATAATATATTGCTTATGAATAGATAACAACAAGGTTTTCATGTGGATTGTAAGGATAAGTTTTTCCGCAAAGTTTTAAAATAAAAGAAAAAAAGCGTTTTAATTTTATTTATTTTAAAAATATCCTTACAATGGCATCTGTGGAAAATTGTTGCTTCTATGTTTCCAGTAATAGCAATATTGGAAAGTGGATTTGATTCCTTCATTTGTGGTAGTGTCTGAATTTACCGAATGAAGAAAGTTTTTCATCACCCAAGTTTCAATTGGACAGAAACTTGGAATCATACAAGTTGTATTGTATGATGAATGAGAATTTTCATCTTTGAAAGTTAAGACTAATTCTTTGATCACATATATATGTGAGTCAATTGAAGGACTAAGGAATTAGGTACACTGGGTGTGCGCTGGTCAAGGTCCACCACAAAGATTGATTTGTCATGATTTACTAAAGATTAGTAAATATGATTATACTTATGAGGTTAAGTATAATTCTCTAACATTGGAAAGGTTACAATGTATGACAAAACAAATGAGAAGAATCAAATTAGGCAGAAAGATAAAAGTTTCGCAGTATCATATTTCATGATCATCTTAATGATTATGAAACCATATCACAAATTCGTACTCTAAGGACGTCTTAGTGCATTGTTATGGCTAAGAAGAGAGGTCTTGAATTGTTGGATTGGTTAAAATCAAGAAGATGAGTCATACTTTGTTCCAAAACAATTCTTAGAGTCATACTCCAAGATTGTAACTTTGAGTGACATAAAAGAAGATTTATTAACACTAGTCAAATGTAAGAGTAAAATGTTTTCTACTCTTGTACATTTGAGATTGGTAAGTTGTGATGTCTTGGATGAGACAAAGACCAACTAAGACCAATTGTGTGAAGTGTTAGTCTTGATAAGAATCCGCACTGTCCCTTGAATATTTGTTTTGTCAAGGAATGGTTCTTGACTGGGGAAACTTATATGTCAAGGGGACAGTGGGAGCCTTAAAGATCCTAAAAGAGTTTCAAAATTTAATCAAGAGTAAAGCCTGTAATTTATCACTAGCACACGACTTAAGGTTTGCAACCTATCGTGTTGACATAATTCTTATTTCTGTACCTACTTCAAATAAGTTGAATTTTGATGTGAGTTATCAGAGTTCAACTTGGAAGCATTGGTGGGCCTTGTGCTACCAAGGTGACAAGAAACTAAGATTGAACAAGTTTAATCCATGTAAGGCTGAATTTGTCACTAACCTTATCTTGTGATTATGGTTTTGACAAATTCACATGGATAGGAACTCATACACTATAAAATCGAAGTGTCATAAGGTTTCTCTCCGATTCATGAAAATGATGGTGAGGAAACGCTTTCACTAAGTAGATTTTACGTAGATATCAATTGTGTTATTTGCATTTTCAAAAGTCGTTAGTGGAGCATGTGTGGTTAACCGGCACACTAACATGGACTTGTGAGAAATGGCAAATGACTAAGCAATTGAGACTATGATTACGACATCCCTTTTCATAGTTCTGAAAATTGTTTAGAAACACATGTGAGCTATCTAAGAAAGGGTGTATGAATCTAAATTTCAGAAGTCCAGCAAATTTCTAGAAATATGTCAGAGCTAGTGGGAGCATAAGTGTTATGCTGATAATCATCATGTTAGTGGGAGCATGATTATTACGTTTAGTGTTGCAAGTTAGCAATGTTAATTATAGAAAACAAAGTTTCAATTCGTGAAGTTGCAGGGGTTGAAAAGTTGTATTGCTATAATTAAGGGAGAGGAAATTATACTTCATTTCAATTCTAAAGCTTAGATTGAGATTTTAATCATCTTTAGTCAAGAATATATACATGAATTTTATGTTGGAATGGTTCAACTTGAAGAAATTCTATATATATTGCGTTTTCAAAATTCGATTATGATTACGGCATCCCTCTTCATAGTTAAATTTAGAAAATATGGCAAATTAAAAAATATTGTAGCAAAAGACTTGTCTAGTATCATGTCTTTATGTCAAACATCATGAATCGTGTCCCATATGCTTCGGATATAGGATCGATTGCATGTGCTATAATATTCATATTTGTAAATTTTCCAAATGCTTAAGGCATTGAGAGGGGAAAAGTCTAGAACTGGATATGACTAAAGTGATTAAGCAATTGTCGAGGACGATCTGAGGTTCGCCAAAGATTGGTTGCTCAAGGAAAGTTGGAAGTATGATGTCGGAAAGGACCATATTGACATATTCTGAAAAGAAGTAACTCTTGTTCGGAAGTGATAGTCAAAATGGGACTATGGAAATGTCTCCATAGGTGGAAGTTATTCAATCTATGTAAGATTAGAAAACCTTAATGCAAGAAGGATGTTCAAAAAAAATGTACTTTGAATATGAGACTTCCGTTCCATAGACGTTGACCTTCTTTGGAATACTCTGTAATGGCTAGTGACAAGGTTTTGGTGACTTTGTGCATAATCATTACAAGAGGAACATTGCATAAAAGTTTAAAATCTAACAGATTTTTTGGTAAATGATAGGAATCGGGGATTCTCACATTTACAATAAGGATTTGGGATTGTGAAATGAGTATCAATGGAATCATGTTCAATTGATCTACATCACAATGTAAGGATCATAGACAAACATAGTGTGCATACTTGGAGTATGGCATAACTATTGTTTAGAAAAACAAAGTGTACATGCCAGGAGCATGGGACGACTGTTGTTTTTATTCGAGTCTTAAGTTGATTGTTTGAAACATTATACAATGAATAATGTGTAATCAATATGGTGATAAATAAAAGGTGGTTCTATTTATATTCAAAAAGGTTCTGAGACCATATTGGATTCGATTATTATTGTGTTTCACTTTGCATGTTTTGACTTCCAAAATAGCTAGGTTATTCTTTCCGAATGACTAAGTTATTTAAACACTCCACAGTCGTTCATATGTTGGAAGTAGGTATGAATCAAGACTGTCATGAATCGAGTTTGTAGATGGCTAAATGGGTTTAGTCATAGCAATGGTTGCTACAACATTCATGAGTGCTCATAAGTTATGAGTATTGGAATAAACCCACGCTCACTTGTATCACTTCATGGAATTTATCTCGAGTGATCGTGAGACGGTAATATCATATAAATCTTCAAACCTAGATATATGAGCTGTTACCAATGAGTTGGTTGTGCATTGATTGCACGTAAACGCATCAGTAACTTGATGTTATAAAACGTGCCTTTGTGTACAATTCAACAAGTAGTAGAACAAGCATATGAGTCGAAGTTTATCTGTTCCTTCTAGAAATAGAAGCGATATCTCGGCCCCTCGATGATTTTGTTGTGACCTATGTACCAGCAGGTCAGAACTAAATTGATCTGTTCGATTAAGTTCTTTGTCAAACAAATCGGAAATCGGGAAACAAACTGCTGGACAATAAGTACGACGTTGTTCCATGTATTTGTCCGGCTGATATCATGAGAACAGAGGATTATACGATCACTTATCTAAAATGGCGCTTCATAGTTCAACAGAGTTTTCGAGAGCTACGATTGCTGGTTGGTTCCTGAAGTAACATACGCAAATATAGTTATTAGACTTATCCAAGTGGGAGTCTGTTGGATAAGGTGTCTAATTCCATAACTTATTTGGTATATACTTGACCCGACCCGGCATGGTCCATTTGGGTTGCATCTCACCCGAACTATTTATGGATAATTTTATGAGAGTTATACACATATGTTTATTAATATATTATAAGTTATAATATTTTAATATGAAGTTATGTTATTTAATTAGTATTAGTCTTAAATTAATTATGAATTAATTTAGAGATTAAAAGGAAAACTAATTAGATTATGGGCTATTGGTTTTATATGGTGTGGGCTAACACTCATTTGTTAATGGGCTAGGCTTATATGGAAGTTCATGGATGATCCATGGAGCTTTTAACCCATGGATCCTTGGAAAGGAAAGGTCATGGGTTATTAGGGTTTCACCCTAACCATGCACACTATATAAGCATGCTTATGGAGCATGAAATGGCAACTAGTGAACTAGTGTGGTTTTGTGTGTGTGGCCGATTTTTATGTGTGTATACATTCTCTCAAAGTTTTCCAAGAGTTTGTGGTGATTTGTGATTCCATTTGAGGCATTCACGCTATTGGTGCTTGGCCCTCAAACTCCTTAGGAATCAAACTCATCATCAAAAGGTATGTAATCTTATCTAATTCTTTTATGTTTAAAAGTACCCCATGCCATGTTAGATAGGTTATGAACCTTGGAAAATTATTATTTTGCATGTATTTAGACAAACATAGATCCAAGGTTTATTAGGGTTGCATGCACACTTAGGAAGTGTTAGATTGCTCAAAACCCAACAAACATGACAGAGTTTCTCTTCGGGTCAATCTTCCCCATCTGCATCATGTTGAGATCACTGGCAGAGCCAAGAGGAGATATGATAGGCTTTTTCTTGAACACGCTCGCAATCTCCTGATCCATCAACGCAACTTCCATGATGTAACAAACAAGCATCCTCTTAAAATTGTCGATGATCGGACCGTATTCAGCTTCGTTTGTAAGAAGGATGTTGTGCAGGATAATCCAATCATGGGGATTAAGGTTGGGAAGATCTGCAAGTGAGATGGCATGTTCGTTCTTGGCAGATCCCCGAAGTACCTTGAAGCGAACATTGGTGAAGTTACCTTCCCTGTACGGCTTCAGGACCCGAACATTGACGATTTTCTGAGCGCTCCAAGTCTGATATTGGGGTTGAGCAGCCTTCAGATAAAATTCGATTAAGTCCCGATCAACCTGTGGATGAGGATGAGGGAACTCTGAAATGTTGGAAAAGGCATGAAAGATAAACGCCTTTCGGGTCAGTGCCATGTCAAACTGTGAGTCGACAGTATTGGAACGATCTAAAGAGATCACAGGTTCCAGCCACAAGATACTTGGTGTGTCGATGGCTTCTTTAATCAGCATCTCAAGAGTCCAGGAAGGAAAAAGAGTTTTCCTTCTCTCAAGAAGGTCGTGGGCTTCTTTCTGTTTCCTTTCGGATTCTTCAGCCTCTCTAGCCACACGAGCACTGATGTCAGCCTCGTTGTTTCGACTTTGTCGCTTCAAAATCTTGGCAATTGTCTCTTTATCGTCATCTTCACTCTCCTCATCAATGTTTTTCCCTTTTTCTTTCACACCGGAACCGGAGGCTTGGCCTACTGGAGGAGGTTCGGTTGTGTGTGTTGTTGTTGAAGTAGGAGGTGATTGAGACATAGTTTCCTTCTCTCCCCCTTGTTTCGGAATGGACACGAAATCAAGGAGCCCTTCGATTTTTGTTGAGTAGAGCGAGGGCGGGAGCGAGCTTCTCTGCAAGGTCACGCCTCACAGTGTAGTTAAGAATTGGATCATGTGCTTCAAGGATGTTTGAGATAGCAGAGTGGACATCCGAAACACATGATTTTACCACCTCTCTTTCAGATCGAAGAGACTCAATCTCCTGTTGAGAGTTGGAGAGTTGAATGCTCTTGACCTTCAGAGCTGTAGTTTTCCTTGCAAGAACATCCATTACAGTGTTCTCGGCAGCCAAATCTTCTTGAAGTTTTAAGAGACGCTCTTCAATAGTTGTTCGGAAAGCAGAGTTATCGTCTGAAATAGACTGTCTGAGGGAAGCAAACGACTTCAGCTCAGAAGCGACTGATGTAGCCAACTGGTTGATGATGGGTTCCAGCGTAGTCTTGGTGGCTTCAGTACTTTCCTGTAAAGACTTCAACAGTGAAGAGGCATCAGTAAATAGTTTATCGACTTTTTCGGTCGCGGCCTGGCAGGCTTTGGTTGACGCATCTATGGCGGTGGTGGCTGAATCAAGGGAAACTTGCTGAGCTTTGGAGAAAGCGTCAACAATTTTCTGAATTGCAGCTTCAGATATGGATGACTGAGAAGTTGAAGAGGAGGCGATGAGCGAGTCGATTTTATCATGTAGCTCCTTGAGATGCTTTTTGGTGATAGGATCGTCGTCATCATCATCACTCTGTACTTGAAACGGACCATAATAGACCGAGTTAAAAGTCATATTCTCCCCGCCAAGAAGTGGTTCTTCTTCCTCTGATGCGTGAGCAGGAGAAGATGGTGGTGGTGAAGCTGGTGGTTCGGTAGTAAATGTAGGTTCGGGTTGGGTGGTGTGTTCGGTAGTTGGTGTGGGTTCGGGTGCTAAGGTGGATTTTGGTGCATCAGTATGAACCCCCGTATCAGATACGTTGGTTCCAACATCTGCAGTGGTGGTGGTTGTTGCTTCGGTAAAGATTGGTGGTGGTATTGGGATAGAAGTAGGTGGTATTTGAGTGGTAGAAGTTATGGGGGGAATAGAAAGAGGTATTGTGACAGGTGGAGAGGAGGTAGGAGAAGGAGAAACATAAACTTCAGGGGTTGGAGATCGTGGTGGAGTGTTACCACGAGGAGAGCCTTCAGAATCAGAACTCTCTTCCTCATAGTCGCTTGAGGATGAAGCGATAACCAGCTTTCGCCTCGGTTGAGTTTTTCTCCTCTTCTGCTGTGGAGACTGAGCAGCCCTGGTGGTTTTCCTCTTCTTGGGAGATGGGCCTTTCGCTCCCTTTGCCACTTGTTTTCCCTTATCAGCCTTCTTGCCTCTAGCAGCAGGCTTGTCAGCATCATGGATTGATTTTAGCATCTCTGGAGTAAGATCCCCCGGACCAGAACATTTGAATTCTTTGTACGTCCTGATAATCCTGCTGTCAGCCAGAACATCACCATACATCATTTCCGGGATAGACCCGTTGAAGGGAAACTTGGAAGCATCCGACACAATGATCTTCGTGGTATGGAAAGTACCAATCAAAGACATTGGAGCACCAGCGATGATGGGGACGTGGTACTTGTCCATCACCCATTTCGTGACAATAGTCCAGAACCTGGCATAAGAGATCTCTGAGTGCCGGGAGGTCGAAGAAAGACTCTGGATAAGTTGTTGCCATAGGACTGACCCGTAGTCCATGTTGATGCCATTGTAGATCCCGTACATGATGGAGAGAAATAAACGACTGGCCCCATCAGATCCGACACTTCTTTCTGATAAGCCTTTGAAAAGAACAGTGAACATCCCATTCCACTGAAGGGGTAGGCACGACTTCTTGAATTTCGTCACCGTAGTAAGCACCTCAGTGTACCCCATGTTGTAGAACATGTTGAACAGATGACCCATGGGAATGGTTTCCGGATTACCCTTGAAGAATCAGCGTCAAACCCTAGCAACGAGCAAAACCTCTACTTTGAAATCGACGCCTTGTGCTCAAAGACATCGAAGAAAATCCTGTCAACAACCTTGTCGTAGTGTGCTGTGGCAAAGATTTGAGACAGGAACTCCATTGGAACAACTTCAGCCCTGGTAAGAGCAGGAGCGATGGAGGAATACTTTAGGCATTCAATAATGGGATACATGAACGCATCGTACACCTGAGGAGTGAGATCGATGATCAAACTCTGTTGTGGGCGAATGGGCAGGATGTGAGATGTTGCGTGAACTGAGGAAGAATCTGCCATTGCTGTGAAGAAAGTGGGAGAGATGATGAACAGTGAAGATTGAAGGATTTCTTGCTCTCTGGAAATATAGGCGCAGTAAAGAGGTAAATGGTGGATCATGTTGCCATTTATAATGTGGGTAAAGGAGAGAGAAAAATCTTCCCAAATCTTCGATTGAAAAACGAAGGGTTTTTCGGAGGTGACTGACGCGTTACAGTTGGCGTAGCCGATGATCACGCATGAGAGAGAATGTCAGGCCCTAATTACACGCCTTCCCATCAGGCGCCGTTTGGAGATGAAACGGTTCCTATTCGCACACTTTCCCTCTTGCGCCGTTTGAAATCAAATCGATTGGACTCCCGCCTGAGTCATCATGTCGTCATCTTATCTCTCTAGAATAAAACGGTATCTTTTAAAGTAAAATCCCCACGTGGATCAATATTAACCACAGCCTTTAATAAACAACCAATCCAATTAAAATGCCTTGAAATTAATGAAACTTGAATTTTGGAAAATCAAAAAGATTTTCGTGCTAAATGTGTAAAAGAAAAGGAAATAAAGCGACACTTTTTAAAGGATTATGTGATGTCAATAAAGACACGAAACAATGGATCCCGGGCACGAATCTCTTCCTTTAAAGTCAAGAGAGACCTTAAAGTGTTTGTGTGGTTTCCTGTTGAATAATGATCAGAAACTTATTAAGAAGTGTTGAAAGGCTTCTTTTAATTTGGCTTATGAGGGTGGCTTTCGCTTCGATTCAGAATTCCTAATCTTGATATAAGACAGAAATTGAACGAAGTACTTGTGAGACCGGTGTAGTCTGTTGAACAAGTAGGGTGGAGATAATTTAATTGGCAAGTTAAACTAATATATGTGTGAAATCTCAAAAAAAATAAAACTGGATCCCAAGGGAAGAAATGTTATTGGACTTAACAATTTCATAGGAATCACTCAAAAGAAAAAAAATAGAGATTTCAAGTTGTACCACCATGAATATGTCCGCCAATTCATTAGTGAAAGCTAGAGCAAATTAATTGTTCACCGTCAATGCATAATAGGTATTGAATTTTGGGTTTCACTTAGCACGTAGTGGCACGAAGCTAAGATCATAAACGCAGAAATTGTGTAACCATAAACCTCAGTGGTAATTTCTGAGAGTCTCAAGGGTTACGATTGTGAAGCGAATGTGATGGAGAAATGTAATGTAGATGGTGTAAAGAAACCAAAGTACCTCTGCTATAAAAATAGGACCAAGCAGAAAACTCTTATCTCATGTGAGAAGAGAGTTAGGTAGCTCATGATTAGAATAAATATGAGAGCCTAATTGGGAAGACAAGGTTTGTTTATACCAAGTCAGTAAGGCTATTATTCATAATCAGGTGAGGCTTTAGACACATACAACAGCATGCTTCTAGGGACACTTAGCTAGTGAAATAATTTACCCAGAACGAGATATAAAAATAAAATAATAATAATAAAAAAATACGAGCCAAAAAAAATATTTTTGGAATTTTTGAAAATAATAAAAAAAATTAAGACATAAAAAATTTATACAAACAAAAAAAAATGTGGGAACCGAACCCGAGTGTTCGGTTTATTTCGGTTGAGAAAACTTTGGAACCGAACCCGAGCGTTCGGTCTATTTCGGGTGAGAAAAATTTTGGAACCGAACCCGAGCGTTCGGTCCATTTCGGTTTCCCGAAAAAATAAGTTTAGAAAGGAAAAGAATTTTGACAATAAGATAAATGAATTTTGGAAAATTAATACAAAAGATTTACAACCAAGAAAACTACCTTTGAGTGATAGGCGAAGATCAGATGATTCAACCGAACCCGAGCGTTCGGTTCATTTCGGTATACCAAATCAAGACCCGAACCCGAGCGTTCGGTCTATTTCGGCATACAAGAGACCCGAACCCGAACGTTCGGTCTATTTCGCTTCTTACTTTTGATCTTAAGAGGTAATTTTTGGTACTGACTCCGATTCGATCATTCCAAGCCCTTGTAGAATTTTGTTAAAAGATGCTTCAGGAAGAGCTTTGGTGAAAATGTCAGCCAGTTGATCAGTGGTTCGAACAAAATGAATTTCGACGTTCCCATCTTCCACATGATCCTTAATGAAGTGATACCTCAGTGCGATGTGCTTGGTCATGGAATGTTGCACTGGGTTATGACATATCCTAATTGCACTTTCAGAGTCGCAATATAGTGGGATCTTTTTCATATTGAGTCCATAGTCCCGGAGTTGGCTTAGGATCCAAATCACTTGAGATGTACAAGAGGCAGCTGCGATGTATTCTGCTTCAGCGGTAGACAGAGATACACAAGTCTGTTTCTTAGATTGCCAGCTAACTAACTTCCCGTCAAGGAATTGGCAGCCTCCAGTGGTGCTTTTCTTGTCTAGTCCACAACCTCCAAGGTCTGCATCTGAGTAGGCTTGAACGAAGAAACCTGAGTTGGATGGATACCATAGACCGAGAGAGGTAGTTCGCTTGAGATACCGGAGTATGTTCTTCACTGCAAGCATATGAGGTTCACGAGGATTCGCCTGAAATCTAGCACAATAACAAACAGAAAACATTATATCAGGCCTGCTAGCAGTAAGATACATTAGAGAACCGATCATCTGGCAATATAGCGTAATATCGACTGCTAGCTTATCCAAGGATGGAGTGAGCTTGGTGTCGAACGCCATTGGAACTTTAACCTTTGAGTCTCCCATCATGCCGAATTTAGCAAGGAGAGTCTTGGTGTAAGCTTCCTGGTTAATAAAGATGCCTTCGGGTCCCTGTCTGATATTTAAACCAAGGAAAAAGTTAATAGGACCCATTGAGCTCATTTCAAATTTAGTCTCCATCAGCTTTCTGAATTCAGCTGTTAAGCTAGGATTCGTTGAGCCAAAGATGATATCATCGACATAGATTTGAACAATCATAAGGTGGTTACCTTCCTTCTTACGAAAGAAGGTTGGGTCAACCAAACCTTGTTTGAATTTCGACATCTTTAAAAACTTGGTTAGCGTTTCATACTAGGCCCTAGGTGCTTGTTTCAGTCCATAAACCGCTTTGTCCAGAATATAGCAGCGATTGGGATATTTTTCATTGACAAATCCCGTAGGTTGCTCCACGTACACTGTTTCTTCGAGTTCTCCATTTAGAAATGCGCAGTTTACGTCCATTTGGTAGACCTCAAAGTTCTTGTGTGCAGCATAGGCAAGAAATATTCGAACAGATTCCAGCCTAGCCACAGGAGCAAAAGTTTCCTCATAGTCGATTCCTTCCTCCTGGCAGTATCCTTTCACCACTAGTCGAGCTTTGTTCCTTATCACATTACCTTCCTTGTCCATTTTGTTCCTAAAGACCCATTTGAGACCAACAACCGAGGCATCTTGAGGAGTTGGAATGAGGCGCCCAACTTTATTTCTTTCGAACTCATTAAGTTCGTCTTGCATAGCTTGAACCCAATCAGAGTGATCAAGAGCAGTGTTAACTGTCTTTGGTTCAACTTTTGAGACGAAAGAATTAAACATGCAAAACTCTACTTTTGAGAATAGAGAGGTTTGCTTTGCCTTCAGTTGAGATCGGGTCAGGACCTTTTCAGAGACATTACCCACAACCTGTGACATAGGATGATCTCTAGTCCATTTGACAAGAGGAGGGTAATTTGGATCATGCGATGGATCTAATTCAGCATTTACCATCTCTTCTAATTCATATTGACTGTCATCGTCATAAAACATGTCTACATTCTCCCCCTCGAGTGATGAGCTTTCAGGTGTATCTTGTCTTTCCGGTGCTACAGGAGTTTCGGGTGGTGTCGAGCTTTCGGGTGTTGCATTACCTTCGGGTGCAGTAGAGCTTTCGGGAGCTGCAGTACCTTCCGGTGCAGTAGAGCTTTCGGGTGCATCTGGAGAAGAGTTCTCCCCCTCAACTTGTGAACTTGGCTGATTTGAAGAAGATGGATTCTCCCCCTCAACTGAAGCACCGTGCTGAGAAGGTTCAGTTGGAACTGATTCTCCTTCACCCAGTCGTTTGGCAGCCTCATAGACGATTTGCTTCAGATGATCAACTTTGTTTTCTGCTGCATTAGCTTCTGAGAGAGTAGCCTTCTCCGGTTCATCGAACAACTCCATAAACTGCTCAAACAAATTTGCAATCGAGGCTGTGACTTGGCCTGTTTGAGAAAAAGATTTCTCCAACAATTTCTTCCGTGGCCTTCAGCTTCTTGACATAGCTGTCATCGAAAGTCACATAATACGTTTCTTCAATCTTCCTCGAAAGCTTGTTTAAAACCCTGTATGCTTTCGAAGTGAGAGAATATCCCAGAAAAATTCCTTCATCGGCTTTGACGTCGAACTTGTTACGATGTTCTTTAGAGTTGAAGATGAAGCACCGTGAGCAGAATACATGGAAGAATTTGACGTTTGGCTTCCTGTTGTTGATGATCTCATAAGGAGTAAGAGTGAAACGCTTATTGAGATAGGACCTGTTATGCGTAAAACATGTTGCAGCAATAGCATCAGCCCAAAAATATAAAGGTAAAGAAGCAAAACTTAGCATGGTTCGGGCCGCCTCACACAAAGATCGGTTTCGTCTTTCGACAATCCCATTCTGTTGAGGGGTATAAGGAGCTGAGAAATTGTGACTGGTTCCTTTTTCTGCTAAAAAGTCTTCAAATTCTTTATTCTTGAACTCCAGCCCATTTTCGATTCTGATGTTGCGAACGACTTTCCTCAGCTGCACTTCAACCTGCTTGATGAACATCTTTAGCTTGAGAGTTGCTTCAGATTTGTGCTTCAGAAAGAACACCCGTGTAAAACGTGAAAAGTCATCAATAATAACAAGAATATACTTTCTACCGCCAATGCTTTCGATAGATGATGGACCACACAAGTCAAGGTGAATCAACTCAAGTGGTTCAACGACTTTAGTGTTTATGATGGATGGGTTACTTTGATGACTCTGCTTCCCCATTTCACACGCAACACACAAATGTTCTCGATCGAAATTGAGTAATAGAAGACCCCGAACATGACCTCCTGTGACAAGTTTGTTGATATCCTTGAAGTTGAGATGAGAGAGCCTTCGGTGCCACAACTAGCTTTCGTCAGAGTGTGCTTTGGATAACAGACAGATAGTTGGATTTCCTTTGATAGGTTTGAGATTAAGAGGAAACATTTCGCCTTTGCGCTCCAATTTGAGAATCACTCTTTTTGTTTTCTTCTCTATTATTTCCAAACCCTCATCATCAAACGAAACTTTAAGACCGGTACCTTCAACAAGTTGAGATACACTGATGAGGTTATGATGTAGTCCTTCAACATATGCAACCTTTCTAATTGTGAAGTCTCCATTTGTAATCATCCCATAACCTTTTATTGTGCCGTATGAGTTGTTCCCAAATTTGACATTCCCGCCGTTTGGAAGAGATCTAAATTCCCTCAGATCTTCCTTCCTCCCAAATTTGTGACTCGTTCATGCTTGATCGTTTAACCTGTTTGAAAGATCATACTTGTAATGAATAATATTAGGGCAAAACAAATAAATGTTGAGTTACGTCAATTATGGAATGACGACTCAATAAATATTAGTTAATGCGGAATAACCCTAATCGCAAACTCTTTCATAGAAAAGATGTGTATGAATTACACAGCCTCCCACTCTGATACCAATTGATAAGTTATAAACTAACTTGATGATCGATTAGATCTTTGTAACAGGTAATGCGATGAATGTAAAAAAACAGTAAATAACATAAGTATAGATCAAGATGTGTCGAATGATTAGATTTCTCAATCCTCAGCAGAGCTCGACTAAGAACTTCCGCTGTAGAGGATTCCAGGGTTACAAAAACAAGAACTACACGTGTTCATGTCCGGAGCATCTGAGGGTTCGGTTCGCATTGAACCGGCTTCGCTTGGGAGCGAAGGACTGGTGGAAGTTCATGACGGCAAGCTTTACAGTTGCAGAGATCTCAGAGGTGACCTGGGAGAGGTTGACCACCATGTTCAGAGATGAGTATGTTCCCCCTGTGGAGAGGGAATGGTTGGTTCAGGAGTTCTTGACCCTCAAGCAGGGTACTGATTCGATCACTGTGATTACGAGGAAGTTTCATGAGAGGGCGATGTTGATAAGTTATAAACTAACTTGATGATCGATTAGATGTTTGTAACAGGTAATGTGTTGAATGTAAAAAAACAGTAAATAACACAAGTATAGATCAAGATGTGTCGAATGATTAGATTTCTCAATCCTCAGCAGAGCTCGACTAAGAACTTCCGCTGTAGAGGATTCTAGGGTTACAAAAACAAGAACGATAAACTTGCTGAATAATAAATCTCTGATCGTTACTGATCGTCCTCTCTTTTCTAAGATGCATGCAAGCACCTATATATACTAAACCCTACAAAACTCACGGATGGACAGTCCCATACCGGAGATACATATTAGACTAACTAACGAGCCCAATAGACACAAAACAAAATACGACCCAACAGATGTTCTGCCCTGAGCAGGTGTCTACTAAGCAGGCACATATGAGCCGGTATTTGGGCATTCTGAGGAGAGACATTCGGGAGTTCGTGTCGAACTCGACATACCAGACATTTGTTGAGCTCTAGGAAAATTCCCGGAAGAGGGAGATTGAGTTGGAGACTCAGGCCAGGGAGGAAGCCGAGTCTCAGTGGATGGATCGGCGGCCGGCTCAGTCTCATCCGGCAGCCAAGCGGACCAAGTCCACTGATTCGAGGACTGGAGGCCAGAAGGGTCGCACTTGCGGGAAGTGTGGCAAGGGACATGAGGGGGCCTATCGATCGGGTTCTTGCTACAAATGTGGCAAGGAGGGGCATATCACCAAGGATTGCCCCAAGGGATTTATGGTTTGCTTTCATTGCAACCAGACTGGCCATCGGAAGGCCGAGTGTCCACAGTTGCATCAGGGGTCAGCACAAGGATTTGCGCCTGCTGTTAGGGTTACTGAGGTTCGACCAGTGAAGGCCGATGCTCCGAAGGCTCGTGGGAGAGCTTTCCAATTGACTGCAAAGAAGGTCTGCGCAACGCCCGGTGTTGTGGCTGGTATGTATTTTGTATTTATCATTTTTTTGTGTTGAGATGTTGTGCTTATATGATGATATGTGTAGGTACTTTTCTTGTGAGTTATGTACCTGCTTTGGTGTTATTTGACTCGGGTGCGAGTCGGTCATTTGTTTCCTTGGCATTTAGTCAGCACATTAGTATCCGTTGAGAGGCGTTGAGTCGACCTCTGCGAGTTTCCATAGCTGACGAGCGAGCGGTGTATGCGACAGATGTGATTCGAGGATGTATCCTTGAGATCTTCGGTGTGGAGTTCCCGATAGATCTAGTCCCGATTGCGATGGGGACGTGTGTGTTATAGTGGGAATGGATTGGGTGAGCCGATTTGGAGTTGTCATAGACTGCGAGCGTTAGTTGGTGACGATACGAGACTCTAGTGGGGGAATACTTACGGTGTACGACGAGGGAACCTGATGTGGGTCAGTGTTTTGTTCGGCTGCCAGGGCAAGGCAAAGTTTGTAGCAGGGCTGCATCGGATTTGTAGCCTATGTGATGGACACGCGAGTGGCCGCTGGGAGGCAAAGTTTGATTGATGAGGTTCCGATAGTGTGCGAGTTCCCGGATGTTTTTCCCGAGGAATTGCCAGGTGTGCCTCCCGAGAGGCAAGTGGAGTTCCGTATCGATTTGGTTCCGGGAGCAGCACCTATCGCCAAGGCGTCTTATCACCTCGCGCCACCAGAGATGCAAGAGTTATCCTTGCAGCTTCAGGAGCTGCTGGGGAAGGGGTTTATTCGACCGAGTAGCTCGCCTTGGGGAGCGCCGATCCTTTTTGTCAAGAAAAAGGATGGTTCACACCGGATGTGCATTGATTACCGGGAGTTGAACAAGGTGACGGTCAAGAACCGTTATCCATTGCCGAGGATCGATGATCTGTTCGATCAGTTGCAGGGGGTGTCTTGGTTCTTCAAGATAGACTTGAGGTCGGGTTATCACTAGATGAGGGTTCGGGATGAAGATATCCAGAAGACAATGTTCAGAACTCGTTATGGGCATTACGAGTTCCTGTTGATGCCTTTTGGGCTCACCAATGCCCCAGCAGCGTTCATGGATCTCATGAACAGGGTGTGCAGACCGATGCTGGATCGGTCGGTGATCGTATTCATTGATGATATTTTGGTGTATTCGAGATCTAGAGAACAACATGAGGAGCATTTGAGTGAGATCCTTGGAGTTCTGAGATCGGAGAGGCTTTATGCCAAATTCTCCAAGTGTGAGTTCTGGTTACGAGAGGTCCAATTCTTGGGACATCTCGTCAACCAGAATGGGATATTGGTCGATCCGGCCAAGATTGAGGCGGTCATGAGGTGGGAGGTGTCGAGATCGCCAACTGAGATCAGGAGCTTTCTAGGATTCGCTGGCTATTATCGGAGATTTATCAGGGATTTCTCCAAGATCGCCGTGCCACTCACCAAATTGACCCAGAAGGGTGTCGCTTTTTCCTGGGGTCCGAAGCAGCAGACCTCATTCGAGACACTTCGCCAGAAGTTGTGGGAAGCCCCGGTGCTCGCGCTCCTGGAAGGGATGGAGGATTTTGTGGTGTACGGTGATGCATCGATATCCGGGTTGGTAGCAGTGCTTATGCAGAGGGGGCATGTGATAGCATATGAATCGAGGCAGCTAAAGCCTCATGAGTCGAGGTATCCCACCCACAACCTGGAGCTGGGGGCTGCGGTGTTCGCCCTCAAGATCTGGCATCACTATCTGTATGGGGTTCGGTGTACCATATACACGGACCACAAGAGTTTAAAGTACTTGATGGATCAGCCCAACCTGAATATGCGCCATAGGAAATGGTTGGATGTGGTAAAGGATTATGATTGTGAGATCCTGTACCACCCGGGCAAGGCTAATGTTGTAGCCGATGCCTTGAGCCGTAGGGCGGAGAGCGCCCCGATACGAGACGTTTGCATGAGATTGATAGTGATGACTCCGGTGTTGGACACCATTCGAGGGGCCCAGGCGGAGGCTGTGAGACCGGAGAACCGGAAAAGGGAGCGGGTGATCGGGCAGGTATCGGAGTTCGTTACCGATAGTCGAGGACTTATGACCTTTCAGGGTCGGATTTGGGTACCGTTTGTGGGCGGAACGCATACCATCTTGATGGAGGAGGCACATAGATCGATGTTCTCGATCCATCCTGGGGCCACTAAGATGTTTTTCGACCTGTAAAAGGAATACTGGTGGCCCTGTATGAAGAGAGATGTCGCATGGTTCGTGGAGAGGTGCTTGACCTGTCGCAAGGTTAAGGCTGAGCACTAGCGTCCACATGGTAAGTTGCAGCCATTGGAGATTCCCGAGTGGAAGTGGGAACAGATTACCATGGATTTCTCACCAAATTGCCAAGGACTGCAAGAGGTGTCGATGCGATTTGGGTGATTGTGGACAGGTTGACGAAGAGCGCTCACTTTCTTGCTATCAGTGAGACTTCTTCTGCTGAGAGGCTGGCAGATTTGTATGTGAGGGAGGTGGTATCACGGCATGGATTACCGACCTCGATTGTTTCAGACCGAGATGTGCGTTTTACTTCCAGATTCTGGAAGAAGTTTCACGAGGAGTTCGGTATGAGGCTGCATTTTAGTACCGCATAGCACCCACAGACGGACGGACAGAGTGAGCGGACGATTTAAACGCTCGAGGACATGCTTCGCGCATGTGTATTGGACTTCGGAGGGTGTTGGGACACGTATTTTCCCTTGGCTGAGTTTTCTTATAACAACAGCCATCACTCGAGCATTGGTATGCCACCCTTTAAGCTGTTGTATGGGAGGAGGTGTCGGACTCCCATTTGCTGGGGTGAGGTAGGGAAATGTATGATGGATAGTACGAAGATAGTGCTTCAGACGACAAAGCAGATACAACAGGTCAGACAGAGGTTGTTGACCGCTCAGAGTCGCCAGAAAAGTTATGCAGATAGGCGACGATCCGAGCTCGAGTTTCAGTTTGGGGATTTTGTACTCCTGAAGGTGTCTCCTTGGAAAGGATTGATTCGATTCAGGAAGAGGGGCAAGCTTGGGGCCCCGGTATATTGGGCCATTTAAAGTGATCGCGAGGGTGGGCAGAGTAGCTTATCGTTTGGAGCTACCTGCGGAGTTGGACCAGATCCATGATACCTTCCACGTGTTGCAGCTGAGGAAGTGTATAGCCGACGAGTCGGTAGTGGTACCATTAGAGGATATCCAGGTAGACGCAAGTCTGAATTATGATGAGAAGCTGATCGCAATCTTGCATCAGGAGATCAAGGTTCTGAGGAACAAGGAAGAGCCCCTGGTGCAGGTCCAATGGCAGCATCGGAAAGGGTCCGAGCTGACCTGGGAGCCAGAGTTGGAGATACGGGAGCAGCATCCAGAGTTATTCGCAGTATGAGACTTCGAGGGCGAAGTCTGGTTCTAGTGGGGGAGAATTGTAACATCCCAAAAATCATGTATACCTTGTGAACCTTCATCTTTGAGCAATGTGCACTTTTGGCCCTTGTTAAGGAAATGCATGGTTGGCGAGTACGCGGGGCGTACTGGGGTGTACGCTTAGCGTACTCGTCCGCGTCTTGAGTGGGAAGGGTCACCAGGTACGTTGGGCGTACCAATGTGTACGCGGGGCATACTTGGCCCATAAGAAAAACGCTAATATGTTGAGCCTCCCTATTTAAGCATCCTTAAGGCTCTTTTGTTGGCCACCTTTTCCATAGCCTTAACATTTCAAAACCCTAAATCTCGTTCTTATAGCAAGGGAGTTTCTAGGAGGGCCTTGTATTGTGTTCTTGGTCATTTGGAGCAAAGTGTTAGCCTTAGAAGAGGAAGGGTTGGAGCTTAAGCTTTTGGATCCAAGTTTAGCAGTGAATGAAGCTTCATTTGGAGGTAAAAAGCTTCAAGCTTTGTATCTTTTCTGTTCATGATTTGTAGAGAGAAGTTTTAGGGGTTTTGGTCCCCAAGTTCATAGCTTTTTGAGTGGTTGAACTCATAGAAGCCGAGATCTTTCTCATACTAGCTCATTTATTGTTGTTATGTGATAAAAATCCAGTCTTGGTTGTTAAAGGTTGTTCATGCATGAGATATGGACCTTTTAAGGTTGGAAATGGAGTGTTTTGGGTGTTGGTGACTTCCACAGCCATGCAAAGGCTTAAAGTCACCAACTTTATGGATTAAGTCATATTAGAGAAGTCAGATCTAGATTTTGGACGCCAGTCTTAACCGATTAAGACTTGAATGAAAAGGAGGAGAAAACTGGGAGTTACGTTGGGCGTAATCCCAGTACGCGCGGCGTAAGGGGCCGCGTACCCCGATTCTGTGAAGCCTCCGGGTACGCTCAGCGTACAGATATGGTATGCACCGCGTACCTTAGAAGGTTGACTTTTGTTGACTTTTAGGGTTTGGTCAACTTTTAGGTATTTGAGCCATGAGAGGGGTAAAATGGGCTTTTACCCTTCTGAGAATGATAGGAAAGGAAAGAGTCTAGCCTTGGGGAAATGTATTAATGAGAAGTGTTTGTTATGATTAGGCGGATGCTAGATCTTATCTCACAGAGTCCGAGATTTCCAAGATTTACCCGAGGTGAGTCTTCTCACTATACTGTACCTGGATGGGTACATATGTGTAACCGGAAGGTCTGGTATGCTATGAGATATATGCATTGTATGCTATGAGTTGCATGTATTGTATGCATTACGTATGTGATATGTATGTTATGCTTGATATGGACCGGAAGGCATTATGATGTGGACCGGAAGGTCAGGGAATTATGGACCGGAAGGTCGACACGGGTAGGACCGGAAGGTTTATCAGGTTGGGACGGAAGTCCCTTGAGACACATGGACCGGAAGGTCGTGTGGAGTATGGCCTGGAAAGGCGTATGTGTGTAAGTGGTATATTGGGGAACTCACTAAGCTTCTTGCTTACAGTATTTATGTGTAATGTGTTTCAGGTACTAGTGAGGACCATGGGAAGGCGCCGACATGACTCGTACACACACATGCGGATTTGGAAATGTTTGATCTTGGGATTTGATATGTTTTGTATAATGACCATGTTACATTGGATTTTATGGTTTTGTCTTGAATGAAAAATATGTTTTAAAGAAATGAAAATTTGTTTTGAAAATTTACGTCGTTACAATAAATGAGGTGGAGATGTGAATCGGTCATCGTAGATGAGGCGGAGACACGAACTGGTCGTCAGAGATGTTAATCAATCATCGGAGATGAGACGAAGATGTGAATCAGTCGTCGAATCTGTTCGCTTCCGATGAACTGAGAGGATAGATTGGCTGCGATGGATTTAACTTATGAATCATCTCGTCGATGATATAGAGATTAATTAGTGTGGAACGGAAATCGTCGTTGATCAGCGACAAAGGTAACGATGGTCGATGGAGGGAGGTGAGAGGAGGGAGGCAGTAGATGAAGATAAAGAAGGGATGTTGCACATAAGATGTGAAAAGAGGAGATAAAAAAGAGTAATTTATGGACTCTCAATTAATTGGTATTTTATATTTTATTGATTTTGAAAAAATATTTTCTATACCAAATTTACCCCTAATGTTCTTTGATAAAAACTTAAAATGTAATTAAATTCACTTATAATTACAATTATGCCAATTTTGATCTAGGCCATTAAAGTTTTTGCTCTAACGTTCCACCTTTAGTTCTCGGGTTCTCGTGAAACTTTGAGATCTTAAATGATCATTTGTCTCTCTCTCTCTCTCTCTCTCTCTCTCTCTCTATATATATATATATATATATATATATATATATATATATATATATATATATATATATATATATATATAGAGAGAGAGAGAGAGAGAGAGAGAGAGAGAGAGAGAAAACCGAAAAATTTGTGAGAACTTGGGAACTCATAATTAACTCATCATTTTTTAACACAAAAAACACAAATCTTCTCCAAATGGTACGTCTAAGCTATATCTAGACTAAAAAAAAAATTGACGTTTTTTTTATTTATTTTGGTTTTTTTTGTATGACTGCTGATGAGGACAATCTGCAATCATATATATTGTTGATTGCTCATCAGCAGTGCATATAAATGCCGATTGTGCACATCCGTCGTCCATATGACTACTGATTGTGCTCATTAGCAGTCCGTACAACTGTTGATTGTGCATGCATGCAAATTTAGAAAATAAATAAAAAAAAAAATTGTCAGATTTTTTTTAGCCTAGATATGCCTTAGACACACCATTTTGAAAAGATTGATCTTTTTTTGTGTTGAAAAATGATGAGTTAATTATGAGTTCACAAGTTCATACGTTTTTCTTAGTTGTCACGATAACTCAACCCTATATATATATATATATATATATATATATATATATATATATATATATATATATATATATATATATATATATATATATATAATTCTTACAATAGTTGTAACACTAGAAAAAGAATGGTCAATCCAACATTGCACTTTTTGAAAGGAAAAGACCCATGTGCTGTTTTGTTCAAACGGACAAAAGTTTCTAAACTCAAAAGTCAAAAGTCAAAACAGAAACAATGATGGATTAGCGATTGAACAATTAGCATTGGTAGGAGTGGGGGTAGTAGGGTGCATCACAAACTATTCTAGGTGGTTGATGTTTAATGAACTGTACGAATCATTGATATATGTACATTTAAAGAATTAAAGTCTATCACTTTATCCATATACCCAAATACGATATAATGTACATATAACTATTAACATATTTTTGTACATATTATAAGTAAATATATTTATACATCACGTGTTACATTGAAAATATAAATATCGTAATTAAGTATTAGAAGGGAAAACCTTTTCGAGAAAATTGAAGAATCGTTTGGAGTAAAATTTAGGATCCGCAACAGATATTGACATGGGGTCATGGCGGGTGGATTTATAAGCATATTCTATTTTTTTCCTTGTGTTGTATTCTTGCAGTATGTCGATTATACCGAGATAGAGAACAACATCATATACTTCATAAAGTTCGACTTCTGTGGAACCAGAAATGTCGTGGGAGACCTTATGGTTTGCATGAGCTGGCATGTTCACACCTAATTGCACCCGTAACCTGAAAGTGTTTTTGCTAAAGATTAGTTTAAAAAAAAATGAAACATATGTGAACAAATTATAATTCTTTTCATGTACACCGAAATGACATTGTGGTATATCCTAATTTTAAAAAAAAATTATTTACAGCATAAAATTCTTATCTCTATTTACCAATTAAATTTCATTGAGATGGCAAATTATGGATAAGATGCACCATTTTTGAATGATTCATCACATTCCTTCGAGACAACAAAATATTATAATGAAATGTAATGATCCATTTGATAAAGTAGTTCATGCTTTTTATTCTATTCCATCGTAATATTAATTAAAAAAATGCCTCAGCATTGCACTTATCATTTGACGAGAATTTGAACAAAGACCATATGGAATACCTCGCAGTACCAGGAAGAAGGAGATCAACTTCTTTGTCACCTACCGAAAATGCCCTTAAAGTACTTCCTCTACTGTGTGGACCCGGTTCAGTATTCACAGAACTCGGTTCATGTGTTACTAGGAGAAGTCCCTTTGGAGGAATCGAATGATCGAGAGGACTTAGTGGACCTAAAAAAGCGCAATAGTTCTCTAAATTATTAAATAGTTCTAAATAATAATATGAATAAGAACATTTACTTTCACCTGGAGTTTTCTGCGGCTTGTGAAATGCATCTGGTGGTTCCAATAAACTCTTCAGATGTTCAGGAGCTCTAAAGTGCAATCCCAAAAGTAGGCTATAATCTATAATCCGTTGAGATTCTAGAAAAATACAGTCAAGCTTGATTTGTCTGCAAAAAATTAGGAGGGAAGTTCAATGAAATAGTAAAGTTATGGGTCGTTTGGTTCATATAATATTCATATTTTTTGGAAGAAATGATACCTATCAAAGGAATTGAAATATGATGAATTTGGAATATAAAGCAATTAGTCTTAATTTGCATGGTCGGAAAGAAATGGAATGAAATTAACGAATAAAAAGTTATTATTATATATTCACCATAACTAACTTTTATATTTTCATTGAATATATATATATATATATATATATATATATATATATATATATATATATATATATATATATATATATATATATATATATATATGAATATATACATTACAGTCTTAACTAACCTTAAGTGCTAAACCTAATGAAACTACGTCGTTTTAATAGCTAAATATTTCCCCGGAGCATATGATTTCCTAAAATAATCATATCCTTCCTAAAACACTATTCGATTTCTAAAAACAAGCTAGTTTTTTTTTCGCATAAGAATTTTTTCCCATTACTCATTGTTGTGTAAAAAAGATTATGAAAATTTGACAAAACAATTATTTTTTTTATTTTTATAAAAAACCCGACAAAAAAATTCTCAAAAAATCATAAAAATTTTAGGGATATTTCTACTCAATATACTAGTGACTTTTAAAAAATAAATTATCAAAAGTAAGTTTTGAAGTATTTATTTTTAATTTTAAGAAATATTATTTTTTTAAAAAAAGTTATTGACCATAATATAATCCAAAATGTGAAGATTCAAAATATTTATGATTCAAAAAAAACTGTTGATTCAACTTGTATATGATCATTAATTTGTTATGATTTAAAATTATTTTGACTCAAATATTTTATAATCCTTAATTATATCTTCTATGTTTAAAAATATATAATAATATGTCACTTTTTTTGAACAAAAACTATATTTATTTGAACATATTACAGATCCAAAATCATATGATGAAAAAATGATTTGATTTAAAACAATACAATTCAAAATAATTTGATTCAAAATTTTATGATCCATATGATTAAAAAATATATGAACGAAAAATGTTATGATCTTTAATATTCTTCTTATTTAAATTTATATAATTGTTAAACATTGAAAACTCAAACCGATATTAAGTTTAAAAAATCAAAAAAAAAACAAAAAAAAAAATAAAAAAATCAAAAAGAAAACAAAAAACTAAAATAAAGAAAAACTCTAGTACCATTAAGTATGTAGTAAAGATATTTAAAAAAAAAAAACAAAAGAAAACGAAAAAAGGAAAAATAATAAATTAAAAAAAAAAACCAAATAAAAAAAACGAAATAAATTAAAAACGTTCAAACCAAGCATATATCTATTTAATTTTTTTTAATTTTGTTTTTAATGAATAATAAATGAAAACTAAATAAAAATGAAAATAAATAATAAACCCACTTAACTGACATTCCATAGACGTTCGCCGCATGTGATTAAATCATCAGGTCCGTATTAGTTACTATGGATGTGAGTCGAATGCGAATATACCACAGCCAAGTATTTGAGTTTGATGTTTGTGCCCTTGAAATGAGTGATGGAGAATTGTCCTCACCATTTTTTGGGTATATATATATATATATATATATATATATATATATATATATATATATATATATATATATATATATATATATATATAGGGTTAGGTTCATTTGAGATGCCCTAATTTTGTGAGACAGTGAGACGCAATCATAGCCATTTATTTGGTAGATAAAACAAAAAGCATTTTTAAAATGCAAATTAATTGAAAATTTTACAAAATATTTTTTTCAAATACTTTTTTCCAAATCTATATTTTCCAAAAAAAATATATACAAAAATATTTTTTTTACATATTCTAATAGAATAAATAAAATATTATATATATATATGAGAAATCTAGTATAATATTCTAACATTCTAAAAATCACATTAGAATATTTACAATGTAATATTCTATTTGAATATTTTAAATATATGTTTTTTAAAAAGGTAATTTTTATTTTAATTTATTTTTTTAGGTAATTAATGTTCCGAAAATAAAAATTAAAAAAAGAATTTTTGGATTTGTTCTTTTATTTTTTGCATTTAAATATTATTTTTAGATTTAGTCTCACGGTCTCACAAAATTTGTATGGTTTATATATATATATATATATATATATATATATATATATATATATATATATATATATATATATATATATATATATATATATATATATAAGTTGTCAAGATCGGGATCATACGTAGGATCGTTTTTGGGTTTGCAAGGTCGGGATCGGGATCCTAAGATCCCACAAAATAAAAGAGAATTTTAATTTATAATTTTAAAAGATGAAAAATATTTCAAACATTTGATTTTTTGTTCAAACGATATAAAAACTTCAAGATATTAGTCATAAATCACAACACAAAATGATAAACGATAAATTGAAAAAAAGGGTAAAGACATAAAGTGGTATAAAAAGTTTCATTTGCAAAAAAAGAAAAAGAAAAGAAAAAACAATTCAATGGAAGGTAGGATCTGAGCACATATTGATCGTACAATCCTACCTACGATTCTACCCCGAATACGATCCGTTTACGATCCCGATCGTTTTTCATACCTCGGATCGTAGGATCGTAAGATCTTACGACTAGGATCATGATTTTGACAACCATGATATATATATATATATATATATATATATATATATATATATATATATATATATATATATATATATATATATATATATGGTTAGATCGATTTGGATTATAAACACAAACTAAAACCAGACGAGCGTTTTGAGAAGTATAAAGCATGCGTAGTAGGGGATGCTTGTTGTCAGTCGGTCGGTATTTATTTACATAAGAATTTAACCGACCGGTTGTTAAACTAGCTACCATTAGAACCTTACTAAACCTTGAGGTGTCTAAATCACGTCCTATACATTAACTAAATGTCAAAAACGAAATTTTTCATGGCTACCTATAAAAAAACCATATATATGCACTAACCGATAGGGTTGGTGATGATTCACATATGCATAACGTTTGTCTTGTTAAAATGTCCTTGGATGGTCTAAAATAAGCAGCACGTGCTTCATACGAATGTTGTATAGATTTCATTGACACAATCGGTTTCACACATAATATATGTGACCTAGGTATATATCTCATCAACATATTAATGATGTGGCGTATCTTCTACTTTATATCACATCATAATTCTAACCACTTCCTCTCATCAACTACGACGCTCCCTTATGGATCTCTTTACATGAGAATTTTTTATGAAGGATCTTTTGGTAAGTCAAGAATGCTCCTCAAAGGATCATGTGAACGCTCCTCAAAGGATCATGTGAACGCACTTCAATAGACATCACAAAAACGGTCTTTTGGCATTTCAGTTAGACATCACGAAAACGATCTTTTGGTAAGTCAAATGCTCCTCAAAGGATCATGTGAACACACTTCAATAGATTATTGCTACATCTACGATATGATCACCCACGATTTACAGCTCACAAAATCTCACTCCATGTATCTTCTTTTCTACATCGATGCAGATTGGGGGAAGGCGGTGTCCAATTCCCGATGACCAACGTGTGGTTATTGCGTTTTCCTCATTGACGAATTGATTTTGTGGTCCTCCAAACACAGTCTTTATTTCAATCTAGTGCTATAGTCGAATACCATGGAACTGCAAATCCGATCTCCAGAGAATGTTGGTAACGAAACCTGCTCTTCAGAATCGCTGGCCACGATTGTGTATTGTGATAATGTAAGTGCAATTTACTTAGTGGGGAACTCCAACACCGATGCACAAAGCACAATGAAATGAACATCCACTTTGTTCGGGAAAAAGTTGCAAAATGAGAAGTATGAGTTTCATACGTTTCATCTCGGTACTCACCATTGTCATACAACTCGGCCTACTCGGTTGAGTACTTGAAATCGCGTATATACCTAGACAATTTCTAGAAATCGGTAAAATAATCGGAATTGGTCAAGCTCGATCAAAGTAGGGTCACACTAGGAAAAGCTCGAATCAGTCAAGCTCGTGAATTTTGACATTTTCTTTTAAAAAAATGAGCAACTATAATTGTTAAGTAATTAATATATTCAATTATTCATGAAACCCTTTATTGTTTAATTTTAACTTTATCTATTTTAATGCAAATTTGATTGAACTAGAAAAAGAGGCCGAAGATTAAATGATTACTCTAATATTAAAGAATGAATATCAATTGTTGAATGTTTAACACTTTACCAATCCAACTACTCCGGCCTAGGCCGAGTACTCACTAGTCCCTAGTCGACCAACCTAATACTACCTATGAATTTTTACAACATTGGTACCTACTAGCCGATGTTTTCACATAAGGTCTATCACCGATTCTATTTGATGAGTTTTGGAATAGAGCGCATCCGTCAAACTCCCACTATGACAATATGAGACTATTAGATTAGATATGTATTACTTTCACATGTATTTATATTAGATATAAACTAGACATAGATCCTAGGTTAGCCATACTTTCCTTACATATATAATTTGTTGTCTAATTTGTACGTGATTTCTTGATGAGAAGAGGCTTCAAGATTCTCACATTTACATATTTTTTTCCAACCAAATATGTAGCATATTGCAATTCCTCAATATTCCAATTCACTCATATTTCACTTCCTTTCCATTCCTTTTAAAAAACATCATACAAATCAAATGCCCCCTTATAGTATAACATAGAAACTAGTGATATAGTTGATGATAAGTCAAACTTACTTGAAAAGTGCATCACGCAACGACTTGTCCATATGGAAATCATAAGAAAGATCAAGGTCTTTCAATGTGGTACCCACTTCTATATCATCTTTATTTGTGTTTCTTCCGTGATAAGAACCCTTTAAATCATAACGTTGGTGAATTTGAAGTTCAGTGTAGAACATATTTCCCATGACTACAAATTGTACCTAAATTTGAGATTAAAACAAAAGAAATTCTACTGATTACGATAATCTATGAAACCAAAATAAGAGGTTATTTATTTTTATTTTTTTTACCGAATCATCTTAATGAGCTAACCGCTAACCACTTGATCTGGATAGCTATATACATGGTTCTTTCTTTTTGACTAATTTTGGAATGAATGACTTACAAGGTTAAGCCAAAAAACTATGGCTTAATGTATTAAGACATTAATCCTTTCCCTACATTTCCTTTGTTTTCCCTACCAACTCCTTTCATGTTAAAATTGATGATGTTTTTTAAATAAATGAAAATAATGGAATTTGTTTTTGGGAATGTAATGGTCAAATGATAATTGTTTATTCTGTGTAGAAAACAAGTAATTGTTATGTATACAACATTTTATTGCAACATACATCATTCACTCACTTTACACACAAGACTTAATGGGGGAAAAAGAAAACGAAACGACCCCACTCTAGATAAATATGACGTACCTTCTTGCCAACTCTTAGTGTTATTTGATGGAGGCCATAAAATTTGGTGATCAAGGTGTTATCGTGAGCATGTACATGTTTGTAATAGCTTGGAAGCATATTGAGTAAAACCTATAGAAAATTACATTATCATATAAACAATATTTACTTTTTGTTCAAAAATAAAATTGCAGAATTCTTAAGCCATGTGGATAGAGTGAAAGAGACATAACAAGTTGTGGATGCACTAAAATCACAAAAAGCAGCAAATTCAGTTAGTTTTAACTATTGAGCTAGAAAAAAAATACACAATTCTTAAGCCACGCAAAATGCAAATAGATCTAGTAGTATATATTAGCAGAATCTTTTGTATTTTAAAAAGTGTACTTTAGTTATGATTTATATGTATCCTTCCCTATTTTATCTCCTTATCAGAAGGATGTATCGATTGTATCTCTCCCTATATAGAGGGTATTTTATTCAATGCAATATACAGAAAAATCAATTACGCCATATTATTTGCTATGGTATCAGAGGCCACCTAAACCCTAACAACTATGTATCTCTGTGAACAAAGCTACGGTTTTGCTTCAGCCTTCCTTCCTTCCTTCCATGACGAAAGACAATTTTGGTTCAGATGAGGTGAAGGCCACGACCTTACACCTTGCTTACACTCTCACAAAACAAAGATCCGAACTCTAGATGGATCAAAAGTTACCTACTCATCTTGGATAAAGTTGTTTTGTCTTCATGCCAAGGCTTACAAGGTTCTCGATCACATTGATGAGACCCCTGCACCAGTTGAAACTGATCCCGGTTATCTCCAATGGATGGAAATCGATGCATTGGTTCTTTAGTGGATCTACAACACATCATGTGATGAATTAATGGTCTGCATATTGGAGAATGACACCACTGCCCAGGTCGCTTGGAATAAACTCAAAACAAATTTTCTCAACAACAAAGGATCATGTGCAGCAGCTCTTGAACAGGAATTATCCAATCTTACCTTGGGAGCATGTTCGTAAATGGAATCTTACTATCAAAAACTTAAAGACCTTGCTAATCAGCCTATAGATGTTGAGAACCTAGTCACTGAATCTAGACTGGTCTTGCAAATGGTTCGTGGATTGCCACCTGAATTTGATGGCGTTGGTGCGTACATCAATCAAAGCTCTCCATCATGGGAAACAACCGACAGTATGCTACAGCTGGAGCAACATCGACAAACTACTCGACAAAGCCAAGCCCAAACAGTCATCGATACACCTGTGTCGGTGGATCAATCTTCCCAAAACCCTGTTGGAACCGCTCAAGGAAATCGAAATCAACCCTCTGATCACTATTCGAGCAATCGACAACAGTTGAATTCTGGTCGCGATCGTGGTGGCAATGGTCCTGGTCGTGGCAGAAACTCTCGAGGAAGAGGAGGTCGTGGACAACGATAGTTTTGGAACCACGGAACTTACCACAACCAAGCATATTACCGGAACTAGAACTCTTCATGGAACCCACCTCCATCCCCATATACATCACATGGATCAACTCAGGGACCTCATTCGGCCAATCACACTGCTCCCAACATTGGTTATAACTTAGGAACCGGCCACCCATTAACACCACACCCGACTGGCCCTACCCCACCTCCTACTCCATTGTTCGCTCGATATTATGACTACACCGCGTCTGATCTAGCTCAAACAATGCAACAAGTCCACCTTACCTCTACTGATCCTGCTTAGTACATAGAATCTGGGGCATCAACACACCTCACATTGGATCTAGGTAAAATCTCTACTCCCATGTATACTTCTCCTATGAATTCTATCTTTGTTGGAAATGGGTCTAGTATTCCTATTCACGGGTCGGGCCATGCCACACATAACACCATTACACATTCTTACGCATCCATTATTAAAAACTTACTTTCTGTTCGAAAATTCACCACAGATAATCAAACTTCTGTTGAATTTTAACCATATGGTTTTTCTGTTAAGGAACTCAAGACTAGAGCTCTTCTTTCTCATCATGATAGCACATGTGATCTCTACCCCTTCACACCACCAGCTAGATCGTCTGTTTTCCTTACCACAACACATGATTGATGGCATGCTCACTTAGGTCATCTGGGGGCTCCTATCTTAGATTTACTCTGTTCTAATTTTTAAATTATTTGTTATAAACCTATGGATTCTTCTTTATGCAATGCTAGTCAGTTGTCTAAACATACTTGTTTACCATTTTATGATTCACATTCATTATCTGTTGCACCAATCCATTGTGATATTAGGACTTCTCCGGTTTTGAATAAAACAGGTTACAAATATTATATGGTTCTTATTGACAACTACAAGCATTACATATGGGTCTACCCTCTCAAATTCAAATCTGAAACCTTTCACAATGATAAAAAGTTTCACAAACTAATTCAAACTCAATTTAATCGCACCATTAAAATTTTCTAGTGTGATCTTGGTGGCGAGTTTCATAATAATGAGTTTAAATCTTTTGCCTATACTTATGGTCTTACTTTTCGCTTTTCTTGCCCACAAACATCTCAACAACATGGAAATGCCGAACATATGATTCGTCGTCTCAACGAAATCATTCACACCCTTCTTACCCATGCCTCGCTACCCCACTCATTTTGGGTAGAAGCCTTTCACACGGCTGTGTATCTTCATAACATCCTTCCTACAAAGCAACTCAACTTCGCCACACCAACATTTTCTCTTTATGGCCACCATCCTACCTATGATCACCTTCGCACCTTCAGGTGCATGTGTTATCCCAACACTTCCGCTACTCAATCTCACAAGCTTCAACCTCGATCCATCAAATGTGTTTTCCTTGGTTACCTTGAAAACTTTCGGGGCTACCGTTGCTTTGATCTTGCAACGGGAAAAGTTTATCTCTCCCGCCATGTCACGTTTGACGAGACATCCTTTCCATTTGCCCAGAGTCGTTCCTCGTCCTCCTATGAATTTTTAAATGGTCTTCCTATTCCCTCATTCTCCTACTTGCCATCAAAAACTCAACCAACTCCACCACAAACTCTCAACCAACACTCATCACCTACTGTACCATTCTCCCCCATCCCGTCTTAACATATACTTGTCGCCAAAAGGCCCCCATACCACTACCTCCCTTCCCATTAATAGTAACATACCAACTATAACTCCCTGCGCATCTAACCCATCACCTAGCATCGAGATCCCTACATTGCTTACCCCACCTAACCCACATACTTCTACTCACTCGATGACCACCCGTGCCCGGGCAGGTGTTACTAAACCTGTCACCCACCTCAACCTTCATACCATTACCACCTCTCCCATCTCTCCTATCCCTACCTCTATCTCTGTGGACCGATCCAACCCAAATTGTTTACTAGCAATGGAAGATGAATTTAGAGTGTTATAGGTGAATAACACATGGGAACTTGTTCCTCGACGGACGGATACCCCAGTTATTAGATGTATGTGGCTTTTTCGCCACAAGTTTAAAGCAGATGGTTCACTAGAAAGGTATAAAGCTCGACTTGTTGTGAATGGGACATCTCAAACTGTGGGTGTTGGTGGCCACAAAACATTCAGTCCGGTTGTCAAACCGGCTACCATCCGGACCATACTTAGCCTTGCCATGTCCCAGGCATGGCCAATCCATCAATTGGATGACAAGAACGCCTTTCTCCATGGGGATCTTCATGAGACAGTTTTTATGCACCAACCTCCGGTTTTTGTGGACGCTCGTTTTCCATCTCATGTTTGTCGCCTCCGAAAATCTTTATATGGGCTTAAAAAGGCTCCTTGGGCATGGTATACTAGATTTGAAACATTCATCACTTCTCGTGGCTTTATGATCAATTTATGTGATTCCTTACTATTTATATAACAACACGGCTGACATCGTGCATATTTGTTATCACATGTTGATGATATTATCTTAACTGCTTCTGACCCTATGTTTCTACACAACATTATTACTTCATTTTCTTAGGAATTTGCCATGACAGACTTGGGTGCACTTCATCACTTTCTAGGTATCACGACCACACGAGATAAGCAGGGCTTATTTTTATCACAGACTTCCTATACTTGTGATATCCTTCAGAGGGCTTCTATGTCCTCATGCAAACCTTGTTCTACGCCTATGGATACGTCCACCAAACTTAGTGGCACCGATAGCGAACTACTTCAAGATGGGACATTATATCGGATGCTTGCGGGAGCTCTACAATATTTGACATTTACCCGTCTAGACATTACATATGTTGTTCAACAGGTTTGCCTTTTCATGCATTCTCCAAGGAAACCCCACTTTCAGTTCATGAAGAAAATTTTTCGTTTTCTTCAAGGAACCATTAACTACGGACTACAACTTGTTGCATCTCCGTCACACACGCTGACTACATACTTTGATGCTGACTGGGGTGGATGCTCTGATTCTCGATGGTCCACCTCTGGATACTATGTATTTTTCGGAAATAATCTTGTTTCTTGGTCATCTAAGCGCCAACCTACCATTTTCCGTTCGAGCGCCGAGGCAGAATACCGTGGTGTTGCTAACATTGTCTCAAAGACCACTTGGCTTCAGAACCTCTTATTTGAGATCCATGTTCCGCTTCAATAGGCAACAGTGGTATATTGTGATAACGTGTGTCTGTTGTTTATCTATCACAAAATCCGGTTCAACACCAGTGCACTAAACATGTAGAAATTGACATCCACTTCGTTCGCAAAAAGGTTCGACTTGGCCAGGTTCGAGTTTTACACATTCCCTCCTCCATGCAATATGCAGACATCTTTACCAAAAGCTTACCTCGTTACTTATCTCAACAGTTCTGATCCGGTTCGAGCGTTTGTCCTTTCCCCGATCAAACTGCGGGGGAGTATTAGCCGACTCTTTTGTATTTTAGGAATTGTATTTTAGTTATGATTTATATGTATCCTTCCCTATTTTATCTCCTCGTTAGAAGGATGTATCGATTGTATATCTCCCTAAATAGAGGGTATTTTATTCAATGCAATATACAGAAAAATCAATTACGCCATAATCTCTGTTAGTATATACATGTAGAAAACATTAAGATGCTAAATAGCATTCATAAAGCACCATATTCATGGGTTGGTAGAATCAAACCTTGAGCTCGGATTTTTTTAAGGTTTTAATCACGAATCTGTCATCATGAGAGAGATAGAATAGGCTGCCACTTTTCCCTTGAGAAGAAAGCTCTCTTAAACCATCATCACCACATATGGACATCATATAATCTGCAGCATCTAACTTGAACATCTCCCTCAAATTCCTGAGAAACAAACTCCATCAACATGTTTTAATGCTAAAAAAACATCAGCACTAGTATATAGATACCTGAAGACCATAGAACAATAGTCTTTCCAATAGAAATCTATTGAAGAATGTGGAGGTGTTAATTGTGAGCCTTTCCTGGGGAAATACATCCTTATTCTTGATTGTTCTCCAAAATCTGAATATCTAACTTCACGCATAGGAACTGGTGTAATTTTGCCTACAGTGTACCTGTAATCAAGTCCCATAAGACATTTTAGAATAAAATTGGACTGAAATCGGGCAGAAATCAAGAAAAGAACTGGAACTCAAAGTTGGGTGAATGGAACAATCAAGAATACATGTGCTGATGTGCCTGCAAATTTTCAGATGGTAATGGCGTCTGTCTGGATGAAGGTTATGGCTTTGAGGTTTGTTTCTTTTTTTAACTTAATAAACCACCTGAATGAAACTAAATGACCATTTTACCCTCACATTCCGAAAAACAAAATTCTCAATATTAATCAATTACAACAATATTCATCAATTCGAATGTGCAATGTATCCAGAGAAAAAGAAAAGAGCAAATAGGTAAAATGTTAGTGTCTTAAGACATCAATCTATGTTTTTGACTTAACCCGTTTAGTCATTCTGTCAAGAATAAGTAAAAAGGAAACAACCATGTATAGCTGTTCAGATTGCTTAACCCATTAAGCCCATAAATCAAAAATAAAAAGCCTCTTAGTTAGAAGGATACCTGATACCTAGCTGTAGATTAAGCATCAGATAGCTGCTTTTATAGCCTTCAAAAATGTCCAAAGACGACTTCCTTTCCACTTCTTTCATATGAAATTTTCGCTGCTCTTCCTTTTTGTATAATACCCCAGCATTATTCTTAATCCTTTCGCTAATCAAAACTCCTTGTATGTATTCCCTTTCACAAACTACAATACTTTTGTCATCTACACTTTCGCCTACATCATCATCTACACTTTCACCTTCATCAGATGTATAAGATAATATATCAGTATTGAACTCCCTAACAGAACCCCCAGTGGAAATCCTCTTACTTGATATTCGACCCAACTCTTTAAAAAATCCATTAATGGAAATTTTGTCAGATAAACTACGGTTTATACTTCGTTTCTTTTTGCCTAATCTTTTAGATGATGGACACCTAATACTTCCTCCAGGATAAAACATGCCACGTCCATCTTTGAGTCCTTTTGTCCATGTCCCAAAATAATAACTCCCATCAGCAAACCTATAAACACCTGACCCATGTCTATACCCATTTAGCCAATAACCATCAAACAGATCACTATTCAGCCATTTCATCACCCCTCTACCACACATCAATCCACCTTTCCAGTTTCCAATATACATATCACCATTACACCAACCATATTTACCACCTCCTTCACGCACTCCTTCTTTCCAAGAACCATCATAAACATCAGAATTACTATACTGCTTTCTCCCTAGCCCATGCTGAATGTTCATCCTCCATGACCCTATGTATGTTGACCCATTTGGATTGGTCAACGTGCCAAAACCATCAAGGTAGCCACCACAAAATTCACCCTCATAGGTTGTCCCAGATGTCCAAGTGATCTTTCCGCCACCTGTCATTTTTCCTTTTTTCCAACTACCCTCATAAACTGTGCCATCGGACCATGTGTATTTACCCTTACCATGAGGAATCATTCCCTTGACATTACCATAGTACACATCTCCTTTTAGAAAGATCTCCAAACTCATGCTGATGTTTTATCGGTTTCTTATGAGCTCCTTGTATTAATAACACCTGTTACAATGAAATTCATGTTTATATGGCATCTTAAATCAAAACAGTTTAATTATCAAACCCAAGTAGGAGCTGTCTTACAATACTGATGAGAATATTGTAAAGAATATTTACAGAAACTAGCAACGAGACCCCTGAATTGTAAAACCATCCTTGTTTTTTTATTCATGTACTTCCATTACCATCTGTTAATATTTGACTGTTCCTGTTTTGTACATACGATGAAGACAGCAGCGGAATATTAATACTTTATTTGAATTGTTTCTTTGGCCTAAAGCAAGATTTGAAATACTATTTATTAGTTTTTTTTAGAATAACTAACATGTGTCATCTTAAACTATACCAACAAATTAAAGATATATGTCATGTCTTATCTCAGAGAATTTAAATATATTAAACAAACACTATATTCTTAATCAGGATAGGAACATACCAAGTGCAATACAAATTAACTTTGACTTCTCTAAGAACATAAAAACAAAAACTAATTACGCCAAGCTAGCTGTTTTAAATGGTACCAAGAGATATTGTATTATATTCTATCAAAATATTAAGCAGCACATATTTGAAGATTATAATTTGAGAACAAGATAGCGTAATACTTTTTTGACTCATTTTAAAATGATCTTGGATTCTAAATTGTGATATATATATATATATATATATATATATATATATATATATATATATATATATATATATATATATATATATTGTAAAATAACTGGGCATAATTTTTTCTGAAACTTATGTCAGAGTCAATGCTTGACAAATTTTAACATGAACAACATATGTACAAAAAGCAACAAAAACTTCTCGTGAATTCGATTAAAGTTCAATCTTAACAAAAAAACAAACATATACACACCGGGAAGTGATGCACTCGCCTGTTAAATCAATCCAAATCCTAAAACTAAGAGATATTTTTTATTGATTTATTGGAACTTGGAACTTGGAAATCCACTAACGGATTCACACTCCAAAAATTCTGCCGCTGGAGTTTCAATGCAATGGAGGTTTTTTGAAAATTTTTATGGGGAGAAAGCAAATATCATTTTGAGGGGAATAATAGAGTAGAATGCGTCGCAAGCATGCAAACTAGTGTCCTAAGAAGGATGACAATTGGATGCTAGATGAACGGTTTGAGGTCTTTTGTAGGTCCTTTTCGCCGACGCAAGGCATATGGTGAGGTGTTGTAATTTAAGTTGTGATGATTCTCCATCTTTTCCGAAATAAATTTAAAAGTAAGTTACAGATTTGGTATATATAGTTGCCATTTTCTTGAAGTTTTAGTCCAAATTCTAAAATTTTGACGCTGGTAATTCTCATGGCTAAAAATACATTTGGTTGTTATGGTCTTCGTCTCCGTTAACCACACATAAAATGATTTTGCCTATGAACGAAGTTCGTAAAATATATAAACTAGAAGGATCATATCTAAACATTACTCCAAAAATAAAATAAGATATCTCTCTTTTATGATCATCATGTTAGTCCTACCCAAACTTCACTTCTGGCTACCGATCATATCTCTCATTTCTCTGGTGGCGCCTTCATCTCCCACACATCTACTTTCGCCTATTAAGTATTAACTTACCACCATCGCCAATCCTCACCAGATTTGTTTTGCCACTCACCCGGTCTTGTGGTTTCGACAAATGCTACATGTTACACAATGAGGACAACCCCTGATAGCCAATCTAGAACTGAAAACCATATAGTTTCCCATTTAATTAAAATATTTAATGAAAACCCATAAAAATAAAATAGTCCAACACTGTAAGGTAGACCTTAAATTTATTTCAAGGTAGGTCCTATTTTTTTTCATATATTACTTCTAATTAGAATAAAAATTTAGATAGGCCCTTGGACCCACCATATAAAATGATCATTGTTCACCTCATCCCTTGTATAATGAAATCACCACCATTCATCATCGGCTTCCTTCGTCCCACAAGACCCCCTTCCATTCCTTACAACACTATCGGTGGCCGCATTCCATTTCTATTATGAAATCCTAAATCTTACAACATGAAGGATTGAAGATAAATATGTTTGTTTTAACGGTTGAAAACATTCTTTATATTGATAATCATATTATCTTTGATATACAAGGTATAGGGAACTAGAAAAATGAGTACTCATATTATAGGATTTCTATAATGAAAATCCTAACTACAATGATTTTATAGTGATGACCTTTACATTCTCATATTAGCTTCAAAATATTTCAGGAAGAATCTCTTGAAGCGCCTGTCACCATTCAAGCAATTGAAAAGTATGCTTTGTTTTAATGATTTTAAGTTTCTATTACTTTTAATCTGATTTAGGTCATTTATTTTGAATGTATGTTTTGTTTTGTTTTACATTTGTTTATTTCTGTCTTGTTTCTAATTCTGTTTTGGTGGACGATTGAGAAAGTGGTTGTGTTCAACCTTGAACGGTACTCAAAGTTGTTATATAAAGTATATATAAAGTAACAAGGACAAAACATGGTGAAAATCACCATTTTACGTATTGTTAACAAAGGGAGACCGACAATAATAGCCAAAATGACCAAAATATCAAGTATGATACATTTCGAAACTATAGGATACACTGTATCAAATTTTCACACATTGGACTAAAACTACAAAAGAATGCTAACACAAGGACCTAATATGTAACGTACTCTAAATTTAATATTTACAAAAAATAAGCCCATTAGCGACAACGGTAGTCTTTGGCGACCTTTGCGACAACGGTAGCCTTTAGCTGCGACATTAAAAAATGTAGTCGCTAATGACCTTCCACCGGCAATCCTCTCGTGCAACACGGAAGTTGATCATGACCGTACGTCGTTATACTAATCCATCGGTTAAGGTTTAATCTCATGGGAGGTAATACAGGCGACATCAATTGCGACGACATGTTGTCGTCATTAATGGTGATCCGTGTGAATGTAATCTTGGCCGTTCGATTATTTTTGGATCGGATGGTTAATAATCACGGCAGAAAGGCACGTGTTTTTCCCTCCAATATGTCGTCACTAAAGGCGTCGCTACTATAGGTAACGCCCCTTTTGATCAATCTTCATTCCAGATAACCCATTTCCTATGTCTTTTCCTCCTTATCGCAAAACTCCGACAACGACGATCACCACCATCCTGTGGTTCAATTTTTAGGCGTAATACACCAACACAAACCACCATTAACCAGAGATTGCTTCTAGGCCTTCATTTTCCGGTGATTTCTGACTTTTTCAGGCAACAACAATCCTCTGGTAATGTGCGTTTTATTTTCCTTTTTCTCTTTCTCTTGTTTTCTTACCAATATTTCACCCTAATCACATTATTTTGGTGCTTTTAAGGGAATCTCCGGTGAATACCACCACCACAGCATCACTCTCGTCACCACCAACTTCAATTTTCGGCGACAACTTCGATTTTCGTTGACAACTTCTATTTTTTAGGTTTTTCTTCTTTAATTTTTTCTGTTTTTAATGTATGTATGTGAATTATATATGAAATGTATGAATATGTTTGTAAAAATGTATATGCAAATGTGTATGGATGAATATGTATGAAAAAATGTATATGTAAGTGTATGTAAAAATGTATGTATAAGTGTATTTCTATGTGAAATGTATGTATATGTTTATATATATGAAAAAATGAATGTGAAAATGTATGTATATGAAATGTAGGTGTTTGTATGTGAAATGTATATGTATTTGTATATTAAATGTATCTGTATGTATGAAAAAATATATGTGAAAATGTGTGTATAAGTGTATTTATATGTGTGTATATTGTATGTTATGATAAAATGTGTATATTGTATGTATATGTGTGTATAATGTTTCAGTTTAAGTGTCGACCGGCTAGCACAAAGAAGATAAACAATCTCAGTCTAAATTCCTTAAATGGTTCCTTCACATGCTCTATAATATGCAAAAACAAAACTCCCCAGAGTTTAACAAGGAGTTATCAGCTCTTGCACTTGCTGTGCATGCGAATGCCTTAACTAATACCACCATGGTGAATGGTGTTAGGTTTATGGTACTTATGTGTGATACCCAACGATTAACAGAAAACTCAGGGGTTCTAACTGAGGGAGAGAATAAGCAGAAATATTATAGTCAGTTATAAGAGATTATCGAGTTGCATTATCCTCATAAATATTCCAATGTACTTTTTCGTTGTAAGTGGTTCGATACTATAGGAGTGAAATCTGATAATAATTTCACCAGTATCGACACACAATGTGAATTGAGCAGAGAAGCTTAACTCATATTTGCTACGCAGGCCAAGCAAGTATTTTACATCCAAGAACCTTCTCAATGTGACAAAAATGAAAATTGACGGTGGGTTGCTGAAAATGTTAATCAAAGAAGAATTTGGGATCTACCAATGAACGATGTCGACCATGATCCCATTGAAAATGTCGACAATGATTCAACTGATGTCATTCTTAGTAATGCTTCTTCTAATTTCACTATCTGAATCGACTTTAGCCAGTACTTTCAAAATTCCCAATCGGTTGAAGTTGATATTGAAGTTTGTCCGCCAAGGGGTATCATCAATAATGTGTCTGACTGCAAGACTAATTATGATGAGAATGATTCTTATTATGATAGTGACGTGTCAACAGACACTGAAGTGTCTAAGAGAGAGAATGATTAAAAAATATTTACATCTCATGGCTGCTGTGATGGGCCATGGAGGTGACAGTGGTGATGGGCCACCATATCCGTTCCATGGAGGTTTTGGTGATCACCAGATCGATGGTAATTAAGATTTATTCTAAATCATTGTATTTCATATATATTGTATGTATATAAAAATTTATTTTGACTAATATTTTTTCATGCAGCGGTGCCTCAAAAAACGAAGAGGCATGGCAGTAAACAGAAAAATGTACAAGTTATTTGCAGCTAACGGAAACCAACCTCTGAAGATAATTTTGACATAAATTCTCACATGTCGATTGCGGAAGTATACAAATGTTTCATTCGGGAGGTTGGGAGTTGTATGTGGCGTGATATCGGTTTCGATAAGGACACATGGAAATACGTTTCTGAAGCCGAAAGGCTTGGCATGTTTGAGTATCTTTAGGTAAATTATTTATAAAGTTATACGTTTAATATGTTTAATTTTCACTTATTTTTAATTGACAAAACTTCAAAAATGGTCCTTGTAGTTTCCGAAAATATCAAGTTTAATCCCTAAATTCAAAAAACCTCACAGATGGTCCCTGTGGTTTCAAAACTTTTAACAAATGGTGTTTCCGCCTAACTCCGTCAGCTTTCTACCGTTAAGTGAGGGGCATTTTCATCATTTCAATACACTGGGACCATTTATGAGGTTTTCTCTATTTAAAAAAAGAAAAAAAAATATAATTATTTAATTAAAGGGCCCCACCCTTTCTCTCTCTCTCTCTCTCTTACTCTCTCTCTCTCTCTCTCTCTCTCTCCCCAATCAATTTCTAGTTTATTTTCACCATAACCCTCCAATCAATCCAATTAAAGACAAGTGTTCGTGGCTTGAGGAGATTTTTATTATCTAAACATAGCTTGTTACATTAATATCAATCATACGTATTCTTGAATCAAGAAATTGAAAAACAATATCAACAATCATATCAATCATCAAGAAACCTCAAAAAATCCTACCCACATTACTTACATATACATATATGATATATTCACCTTCTAAACTCAAAATATTTTGCATTCACCTCTGAACAATAGATTCAGAACTTATATGAGAAGGATATACATATTACAAAAATTCTTTAGAACTATACCATTATCAGTTACCACCATATATGTGTTTCATTGAAGACAATAACCAGATAAGAACAATACAAAGAAGAAGAAAAGGCTACTGTAGATAAGAATTGCCTTCTGGACAGAGGTGAGCGTGTTACCCGAAAACCAAATTGTTGATTCTGAGCGAACCTCGCAATCTCTAACACTCTTACTCTGAAATAACGTCTGCGCCGCACCACACGTCGGACACCTCCAATCGCCTGACAATTTATTGAACGACAAACCAGGTGCTATCGGGTATGATGGATCTCTGGCGGCTTCTTTGTACAAGTATCCACACGACTGGCACTCGAAAATTCCGGTGTTTAGGAGTGCGAATTTTTCTTCTAGTATGCGTTTATTGAATTCCTTTGTGGTCTCTACTGATTCTGTTGGCGGATCCAAGATGGGTTTGTCTTCTTTGGAGACATCAATGCACTTGGAAGCGATTTGGAGTTTTCAGTATTTGGGAATAGGTGAAAAAACGTAGGGTTTGCAGGGGAGAGTGAAGTGAGATTTTGGTATGGGAAAAGAAGAAGACGAAGAAGAAGGAAGAAGGCTGAATGAGGCGAAATGTTGTTGATGTTGTGTGATCAGAGAGAGAGAGAGAGAGAGAGAGAGAGAGAGGGTGGGGCCCTTTAATCAAATAATTATATATTTTTTTTCTTTTTTTTTAAATAGAGAAAACCTCATAAATGGTCCCTGTGTATTGAAATGACGAAAATGCCCCTCACTTAACGGAAGAAAGCTGACGGAGTTAGGTGGAAGGACCATTTGTTAAAAGTTTTGAAACCACAGGAACCATCTGTGAGGTTTCTTGAACTAAGGGACTAAACTTGATATTTTCGGAAACCACAGGGACCATTTTTGAAGTTTTGTCTTTTTAATTTCTATATTTTTTTTGTAGAGATGGTTTGATTTTAGAGGCCGCAAAATTGTTGCAAAACTCGTTTGACTTGTTTTGAAGGGGATGTGGAGGCAGCAAGGGCTCAAGCCCTGCAGGTATGGATCTCCAGCCATGGATTGATGCTATTGTCCACTTCTTCATAGAAAAGCATCAAAAACAATCCCCCAGGAACAAAGAATGTTGGAAGAAGCATGTAACGCTCTAAAAATTCCAACCAATTAAAACTTTTCAAAAACAACCCAATTTCATAAAGTTATTACAAAAAGGTTTTCAATACATTTATTATCAGAGTATTTCCCAGAACCACATCATAAACACGTAAAACATGAGGAGCGGTACGATCACGCCTTTGCCTTGCCACGGACTACTGAAGTACCTGAAACGTTAAACAACTGTAAGCCCGAAAGCTTAGTGAGATACCCTCAAAATACCAACCACAATACCACACACATAATATCATAAACAGAATAGAACAACCATGCACTTCGGGTCTACTGTGTGACTGGTCCACCGCACCGGCCTACAGTCCACCTGGTCCACCCTCCGAGTCTAGCCATATACATCGAGTCTACAGTGTGATTGGTTCGCCCGCACCGGGCCTTCAATCCACCTAGACCACTCTCTGAGTCTACAGTATGACTGTTCCGCCAGCACCGGGCCTTCAGTCGGCCTGGTCCACTCTCCGAGCCTCGGCACGTCTGGTCCGCCTTCTTGGGGCCTACAGCCTATCCGGACCGCTCGCTGGGCCTTCGGGATAACCGGTCCGCCCTGGGTATGTTGGCCTACAGCACAAAGCAGGACCCGCCTCAACCCAACCCCAATCCAACAACCGTGTGCACATAAACATATAATCATATATCAATTCACAGCTAATCAAACCGATCTTAACAGATCACATACATAGCACATCCCTACCAGGATTCCGACCTAACCGGTCACTAGCATAGCATCATCCTATAAACCAGGATACCGACCCTAACCAAGTCTCTAACATATACCATCCTAACTACCAGGATGCAAACATAACAAAGAAATAACATAACAAACAACTACCCGAATTTCCATCCGATAAAGGGTCGGCCTTGGTGCCTTAGACGCTGTTGATATAGTGAGGATAACTCACCTCACAACTGCTGACTGAAAAGATAAGATAACGCTGCTCCAACCTCCGACACGAACTCCACCACTGATCAATACCAAATGACTGAACTCAATAAATACCAAATAATTACCAAAATACCCCTGGAAGTCAATTGGTCAACTCTTGGTCAAAGTCAAAGTCCTCAGTCAAAGTCAACCCTCCTGACTGACTCTACTCGCCGAGTCAACCCGCTGACTCATCGAGTCCCTATACTCAGAAACTCCTATTCCACGACTCAACTCGCCGAGTCGCCCCAAGACTCGCCGAGTCCAACAAACTCTAAGTCACTTCCTGCTCAACTCACCGAGTCGTCCCTCGACTCACCAATTCACAACTTAACCAAAAAGGATAGGATTTCACGACCAAACTCGCCGAGTCCAAGAACAGACTCGCCGAGTCCAAGGCAATCCTCAACAGACTCGCCGAGTTGTTCTTCCAACTCGCCGAGTCCATGCACATATTCATACAACTCGTCGAGTGCACCCATGTGACTCGCCGAGTCAGTTCAGTTCTCGTTTCAAACAGAGGCTTTTCAATCCATGCAAGGACTCCAATCCATAGATCCATTCCTCTACAGCCTAACCCTCACATAAAGTTGCAAACTTTACGTGAGAGCAAGGATATATCAGCCCAAAACACTTCTAGGGCTAGGGTTCAAGACAAAGGGCTTCACCAATCATCCAAGGACTGATATTTTATGAAGTTAGGACTCAAAAGAGGTTCAGATCTGAAGTTTCAGCTTCAGATCTAGCTTCTATAACAATTCCCTTAACCATGGAAAACCCTAGCCTCCACATATGAATGATTCTACAAGAAAAGGTCAAGGTAACAACTTAATACCTCACAAATGTTCCAGACTGGAGTGGGTTCTGGATCCACATGAAATCCTTGATGGTTGCCTCTTGCTCTTCAAGTCTCCTCCACCAAATTCACTTCACAAAGCTCCAAACACTCTCCAAGCTCTCACTCACGGCTATTAGGGTTTCTGGGACTCAAAGGGAATGTAAAGAGGCTGAAGAGAGGGTATTATGCTCTTTATATAAAGCGAAAACTCCGGATTAGGGTTTTTCTCCTTTCAGCACCAACTCGCCGAGTCCAGCCGCCGACTCGCCGAGTTGGTCACTTAACACTTTGACCAGAACCGTGACTTGACTCGCCGAGTCGACCTTCCTTATTTACACTAGAACCCTGAACTTGCACTTCTGAACTCGGGGTGTTACAATTCTCCCCCACTTAAATTAGGCTTCGTCCTCGAAGCCTGCAGTAACACATCCCAGATGATACTCCCACAATACAGCTATTGGTCGCAATCGACCCAGGTTCCTCCAAACTCTATTATCAAACCCCTATAAAGTCCAATTCTTTCTCACAGAGTCACGACAACTGCTTCAAGCCGGCCACCAGCTTCCTTCTCCGATAACAACCCTTATCAACCAATGATCACCCGATGATACTTTCATCACCCCAAATCACAACAATCACTTGACCCTTACAAAGCTAGACATCACCCTGGACCACCGAGTCCTGACCCGGTGCCAAGCTGCTACCCCTTTACTCAACTGGCATATCCTTTATCGAATTCACTTCTGGGACTTATCCCGTTTCCTTTCCAAATCAAACTCTTTTATTTCCATGCTGACAGGATGATACATCCGTCAGTCCCTGAGCAACTCCCATGAGGTCTCCTCTGTAATCACATACACATGCTGAACCTGCTCTAACATCCTCGGTTGGAAAAACCCGACACACTGACGATATCTCCAAACATCCCCAGGATGAATTACTGCTACATACATAACCTCCTGATCATAACCATACTGGAAATCCAAGGCTCCAACCTTGCATCCCTTCCGAAGTCCTCTGGTTCTATACCACCGGAAATTCATCCGCAACCTCAAGAGACACCCAACCCGGATGTGTTCCCATACCACTGGTACCATCCCGGTACTTACTAACAATAGCTGAAGTACTACCGATAATCCGCTTACTCCACTTCCCCCTCTTTCTAGGAAATCCACTCAACAACCCTTACTGCACCTGCACGTGCCACTGAGCTAAACTTCACTCTACATTATCCATGTAGAGCAACTGCTATTCTCGAACTTCCATAAACTCTTAATCTGCTTGCAAGGACTTTCGGGTCCATGCACTGCCTTCCACTAACATGATCAATGCTTGGGGCCAGACCATATCAATTATCATCCCATGGTGACGCCTTTTCTCACTCTCCTCGAACTGATCCACTAACACATACATAGTCTTCAACATGACCAGACCACCTTACCAGGCCTTTAGTCTATCTGGACCACTCTCGTAACCTTCAGCATGTCTGGACCACCCTTCTGGGCCTTCAGCCTGTCTGGACTATTCCCCGAGCCTTCGGCCTGACTAGTATACCCACAGGCCTTCAGTCTGTTCGGACCGCTCAAAACTGTCTTACGTCACCTTGAACCATTCCTTCCAGAAATCTCTCCTGTACATACTATTCTAGCCCACTTTGGGTTCCGAACTCTAACTCCATTCCTTATACTCGAATCCCGGCCTATCCCTAGGCCCAACCTTGGTCTGTATCCCGCCCCACTCGTCTGCCACTTACTCATACCAGCCCACACTCTTGGCTGATTGAAACACTGTTGAATCCCAAACAGCTAATCAACCTCAACTACTTGTCGATCCTCTGGAATTTTCCAATTCTCCCCACTTAGGGCACTGACCACCAACCACAGGTGACCCAACTAGCATCACTTAAAAATTCTTACTCAAGAAATTCTCTTATACTTGAACTGATTCTAAACAAGCAACCTCCACAAAATCACGTTCCGGCATCGCGCACCTCGAACTCTAAGGGAGTTCGACTCCCCGCTGAACACTTCTCAAAACACAATTGCTATACATGACAACAAGACCATACAACCAAATTCTGACCATCAATTCCTTGGATGCTAACTGTTTCCAACCCCTAACTACCGACCCCTCCATAATACCATAAACCCGAAAGATCGAACGAATACAATACCATGAATTATGCGAACGAGACTAGAAGATATAATACTCCATAACAACCATAACAAGATATCAAGAAGGAAACATACCCGCAGCTGTATCCGGCTCTGCCCTTACCTCCTCTGCTGTAAGCTGAAAAAGCACGTCCCTGAGCCCTCGGGGGCTCTGCTCCACCCTGACCTCCATCTGTCATTCTCAAAGTGGCTGGTGTTGGAGCCTGCACCGGTCCTGCAGTAAGCTGTGGATAGTTGGCCCTCATGTGACCAACCTGATGGCACTGAAAACAAATCCTCGTATCCTGAACTAGGGCTGACTGAAGGCAATCCCTCGCATAATGCCCCTCTCTTCCACATTAGCGGAACGCACTACCGGATCTACAAACTCCGGTGTAACCCTTCCCGCACTTCCCACAAGTATGGCTGCTTTGATCTCCCAACCTAGAATCAACGGTCTTGGACCGTTTTAGTGACGGCTGCGACTGCGTCGGGGCCTGCCTCTGCTCTCTCAACTGCAACTCAATCTCCAACTCACGCCGCTGAGTGGCCTCCTGCAACTCCAGCAAGCTCTCGCACCTCTGCGTAGACACAATATGCCTGATGTCCCTCTTGAGCATACTCAGGTATCGGGACATCTGAGCCTGCTCCGAAGCAAAATCAGGGAAAAATATCTCCCTCTCAGTGAACATCCTGGTGATCTCCATCACCGACTCCGAATCCTACTTCAGTTCCAAGAACTCCTGATCCAACCTCTCCCTCTCAACCCGTGGAACATAACGGGTACTGAACATGTCCCGGAACTTATCCCATTAAACCGCGGCCCGTTGCGCATCCGAATATGACCCCATAGTCAACCTCCACCAATCCTTTGCCCCGAGCCTCAATAGGTTCAGAGCACACCTCACCCTCTGATCAGCAGGGCATGCGCATGTGAAGAAACATCCCTCCACATTTGACAACCATTGCATAACAATAATCGGATCCTGAACTCCATCAAACGTAGGGGGCTTCGTATTGTCGAAGTCCCGATACTGGAAACCCCGATGGGCTCCTCCCCCTGCTGCTGCCACATCCGTTGCGGCTGCCGCGACCACTGTCTCTGCAAGAGCTGCATAGCGCTCATCAAAATAATCAACCATAGCGGTCTTGATCAACCCCAAACAGTTCCGGCAACTCAGCCCGGAACATAGCAGCAACCTCATCGTGCAAGATATCACGAATCCTGGCATCCAACTCATCCGAACTCATCTGACCAATGACCTCGGGCGGTGCTGATCCATCCTAACCGCCCTCTCCTGATCCCGATCCTGACCCGGATCCGCTCCCAGCATGCCTCGTAACCACCATACTGAAATTACTGCAAAACATCAGATGCTTCTCACTAACCCGGGAACCAACTCCCAACCTAGCCCTAGGGGTTGTGACTTCCTTGATACGCGTATGGGTCCGGTGCTTTCAGAAGTACGGGCCCATACTACCTTCCGCACCTACCCATATTTATATCAAGTATCACCACAACACCATAGTGATGAACATGCATAATAAGCACTCAACCCTCACTCCTAGAGGAACACTAGAAATCTTATACAGAAGAAACCCTAGGCTATCAGGCAAGTCTATCATGCAATTCCTAAAGGTCCCTTGCCTAGTACTAGCATGCTGTTCTATCATATCTTATAAACAAAAACTTGTATGGTATTTTGGGGTTACTAACTAGCTCCGGCTGATCGTACCTCCGCGTCCTCCTTTACTCATTTTTGGAAACCCTTTTTAAATTCTCTTTTGAAAACTCTCCTTGATTTGAGACTTGTGACAACCCGATATTTCAACTCTTTGTAATGACCTAAAAAGTCAAGTCATTGTTAATTATTGTTCATTTCTATCATTTCTCCTACTTCTACACCCTATTAAGCCCCTCTAAACTACCCCGAAGCCCCGGTAACACCTCCAACACACGACGCAAGTCCCGAAGTCCCGAGTTTTCCGAGAAATTAACTTCTTTCCAATCGAATTTCTGCTCGACTTTCGTCTCACCTTCTTCAATCTATCAAGTGAGTTCATACCCCCTTCAAACACACTTTAAATACATTTTAAATGCTTTTATACTCTTTTAGGGGGGAATACAAGTAAACATGCGGTTATTATCATGTATTTTATAACTATGTTTGTCATTTAACGGATTTCACATGCTACAAAATGTGATGCATGAAATGGTTTTAAATCTTAAAAACACATTGTTATCAAATGTTTTACCTTTGAAATGTATATTAAAATGACATCAAGTCATTGTTAATTATTGTTCAAAACACATAAGATGTCTTACAAAACCATTTCTACATTCTTGAACTAATGCATGTACACTTATATTCTTATATATGTATTGATGTTATAGTTTATAACTTTCATTTAATTTCTCACACCCTTGAGCAGTAAGAGTGTATAAACCTACATGATCATCCAGTCATATTACAGTAGATTATCATAGGGATAATTTGAAGATATCAAACATTACTTCTATTACAAGGAATCACACAAGAGTCAGTTTATTCATGAGTCTATACTAGTACATTACCTGATATATGAGTACTTACAGATGTTTACCTGATACATGAATATGTTTACATATACATACCTGTTACATGGACACACAAACATGAATGCCATATAGGAACACTTTTACATAGGTGCATTTTCCTGTATTCACTTACCTGGATACTTGTACTTAGAACTAAGAGGAGAATTTATTAGTACTTTCTATGTAAATTATCTTTCCTATCCCGGTTTAATGGGATATCTAGGCGGGACTTACCATTCCGAACCCCACTGATTAGCACCAGTGGTTGATGACCATCTTCGGAGGTCTAAGGTTACTACTTATATTAGGAAGATCGATTTGGGACTAACCCTTCCGTCCACATGCTGCTGCTACAGAGGACAATTGGACAATCTTCGGATGTTCATTAGGTTATACATTTCGCTAAATGCGATGTTGTGTTGGTCCTAGTACCCAGTGACAACACATTCAGTATTACATTTTTCCTATTTACTTTATTTTGTGATACATTCACATAAACGATGAGTTAGACTAAGCACTTTTAGTACTAGTCAAAACAAAGGAAAGACTATCATTTTACAAACAAAACATTCGGATCTTGGTAGAAGACTACACTTCATACTTACAAAACATTCGGGTCTTGGTAGAAGACTACACTTCATACTTACAGAACATTCGGGTCTTGGTAGAAGACTACATTTCATAGTTATAGAAAATAAAGGTTTTTCTAGGGATTTCATACTTACCTCAACATTTTCATTTAAAAGGTTTACATGGCCTTCATAACAGATTTTCACAAACAAGGCAATGACACTATTATACTTATGAATTCACTAGCTTTAAAGCTGATACTCGCTTTCAAAATATCTTGTATTCTCAGGTCATCAGTAGACAGGTACGGAGGCCAGGTTTTGAGAAGACGGAGTAGACAAGTCTCGTCTTTTATTTTGATTGTATATTTTTGGTGTCTTATTACAATGAAAGAACACACATATATTAAACTTTACTTATGATGCAATGGATAATGTTGTTGCTTGTTTATTATATTACACTGTTGTGATACTGTACATGACGTCCTCCACCCCTGAACGTTTCTGCCGTTCGTGGTTTTGGGGTGTGACAAGACTGGATTCACACAAATGTTCCTCCAATGCACTCAAACCAAGGCTCTGATACCAACTTGTAACGCTCTAAAAATTCCAACCAATTAAAACTTTTCAAAAACAACCCCATTTCATAAAGTTATTAGAAAAAGGTTTTCAAGACATTTATTATGTAACATCCAAAATTTCAAAACAATTAAAACTTTTCAAAATCACCCATTTTATTAGTATTGTTGCAAAAAGGTTTTCAATACATTATTAAACAGAGTAATTTCCCAGGTTCATATTATAAAGCACCAACGCGAGGAACGGTACGATCACGCCTTTGCCTTGTCACAGACTCTTGAGAACCTGAAACATAAAACCACAACTGTAAGCCCGAAAGCTTAGTGAGATACCCCCAGAATACCAACCACATATACGCCTTTCTAGGCCCTGACCTTCCGGTCCATCACACAACATAATCGCCTTCCGGCCCATAACATATTGCCTTCCGGCCCATAACATATATTGCCTTCCGGCCCATAAGCATAAAATGCACATACAACATAACGAATAATCATATAGTAGTTCATAGACAACAATCGATCAACAGATTACATATCATAACATTACTCTAACAAGATACCGGTCTAGCCGGTCACTATCATAACATTACCTTATGAATCAGTCAACATACTAAATGCATACATACGCCTTTCCAGGCCATGACCTTCCGGTCCACATAGTAATGCCTTCCGGCCTGTAACATATAATGACAACTACCCGGATTTCTATCCGGTAAAAAGGGTCGGCCTTGGTGCCATAAACCCTAACGATATAGTGAGGATAACTCACCTCGAAACTGCCGACTGCACAGATAGCTCAAGCTGCTCCGATCACTGATACGATCTCCACCTCTGGACAGTCACCAATGCACTGAACTCAAACAATAACAACAATTACCAAAATACCCCTGGAACCACTGGTAAATCCTTGGTCAAAGACAAGGTCAAAGTCAACCCCTGACTGACCCTACTCGCCGAGTCAACCCTATAACTCGCCGAGTCCCCATACTCAGAACTTCCCTCAACCCGCGACCTAACTCGCCGAGTCACCCCAAGACTCGCCGAGTTCAACGACTCTGAGTCCACTCGCCCTTGACTCACCGATTCCTTGAGATTCCCTTTCTACACGTCGAGTATCCCCTTTTTACTCGACGAGTTCCTCCTGGAAGAATCGCGGGGCCACCCCGACTCAACTCGCTGAGTCTGAAGAACAACTCGACGAGTCCCAGATATTCTTCAAGCTACTCGCCGAGTCTGTTCATCGGACTCATCGAGTCCATGCCATGCAGTCGATCAAACTGCTTCCTGAGATAAGTATTGTCCCGAAATACACAAGCATGGGACCTTTTGGAGCTCTAAGGTCCTAATACAGGGTTATAGTCGTTTGGGTAACAAGGGTAACACTTAATCTAATCACAAAGGGGTTCCATAAACCCTAATTCCATGACACATCAACATAGCAGAGCATAATTCGAATTCTTACCTGAATAATGTGCCCTCTGTGTCCCCAAATCCTCAGAACGTGACTCCCTTGCTGTTCCTTTAGCCAAGCCCTTCTCCTCCTTGCACCACAACCCTTCCAAGATCAACAATGGCCCTTAGACTTTGCTCCAGATGCACCCACTCGATTTAGGGTTCTTCTCAGAAGGCTAAACTGAACAATGACGGCCAATGAGTGCCTCTTATACGTCCCAAACCTGAACGGTTAGGGTTTTCGCCAAACAGCGCAGACTCGCCGAGTCCATATCTGGACTCGTCGAGTCCAGTCGCGAACCCACGACCCGGTCTGCGATCCTACTCGGCGAGTCTAGGCTCCAACTCGCCGAGTCCCCTCTTAAAACACCCCCAAAATCATAATTATATCAATATTTGGAATTCCGGGCTGTTACATATTATCATAGTATTTCCCAGAACCACATCATAAACCCATAAAACATGAGGAGCGGTACGATCACGCCTTTGCCTTGCCACGGTCTACTGAAGTACCTGAAACGTTAAACCACAACTGTAAGCCCGAAATCTTAGTGAGATACCCTCAAAATACCAACTACAATACAACACACATAAAATCATAACCAGAACAGAACAACCATGCACTTTGGGTCTACTGTGTGATTGGTCCGCCGCACCAGCCTACAGTCCACCTGGTCCACCCACCAAGTCTAGCCATATACATCGAGTCTACAGTGTGATTGGTCCGCCCGCACCGGGCCTTCAATCCACCTGGACCACTCTCTGAGTCTACAGTATGACTGGTCCACCCGCACCGGGCCTTTAGTCGGCCTGGTCCACTCTCCGAGCCTCGGCACATCTGGTCCGCCCTCTTGGGGCCTACAGCCTATCCGGACCGCTCGCTTGGCCTTCGGGATAACCGGTCCGCCCTGGGTATGTTGGGCTACAGCACAAAGCAGGACCCACATCAACCCAACCCCAATCTAACAACCATGTGCACATAAACATATAATCATATATCAATTCACAACTAATCAAACCGATCTTAACAAATCACATACATAGCACATCCCTACCAGGATTCCGACCTAACCGGTCACTAGCATAGCAACATCCTATAAACCAGGATACCGACCCTAACCAAGTCTCTAACATATACCATCCTAACTACCAGGATGCAAACATAACAAACAACTACCTGAATTTCCATCCGATACAGGGTTGGCCTTGGTGCCTTAGACCCTGTTGATATAGTGAGGATAACTCACCTCACAACTGCTAAGGATATGCACAAGACGGGGTATCATTCCATGCCGAGTGAAACGACCCAAAAATTTCATTTTTCAATATAACCAAAAACCATAAATCTGAGTATATCATAAACCACACACTATGTATCTCAACCATAGTAAAAATATTGTGAGAAAAACTGTATCATAACTATAACATATCAAAATCAAGAAACTAAATCAACTCCCATGATGAAAACTGAAGCTGTGGTGTGTGCGATGCCATCATCCCGAGCTCTTCCCTTTGCTTGCGGAAGTACCTGAAACCAAAACTGAAACTATAAGCACGAAGCTTAGTGAGCTCCCCCAAACTACCACATACCATACAATACATATAAAACACATACTGGGCCTTGCCCACTGCATCGGACCGAAGTCCGGAACTAGCTGCATCGGACCAAAGTCCGGAACTGACTGCATCGGACCGATGTTCGGAACTAACTGCATCGGACCGAAGTCAGGAACTGACTGCATCGGACCTAAGTCCGGAACTAACTGCATCGGACCGAAGTCCGGAACTGACTGCATCGGACCGAAGTCTGGAACTACTCATCATAGCATGGCATAACACATAGCAACTAACATAAACACACATATTGCATTTTGCATCGGACCATAGTCCGGAACATATAACACATAACGTGCTTGAATCACGGAGACATCAAGCATACTGAACTACTGCTTCGGACTGACGTCCGGAACTGCTACTAACTAAATGGGCCGGCATTGTGGCCGTAGACCCGTTCCTACTGGAAGGAAACTCACCTCATGAACTGGATGCTGTGTGTATGGCTCTGGAAGCTATCTACTGCTGCTCCGGTATCTCCCCGGCAACAAGTCCATAAACACACTCAATCAATGCTAATCACTACACTGGGGTAAAATGACTCTTTTACCCTTGGTCAAAGTCAACTCTCCCCCAACTCGCTGAGTCGGGTTAACTGTGGGTTGACTTTGACCAAGAGAGTTGACTTTGACCAGGAGAGTTGACATTGACCAGGAGAGTTGACTTTGACCAAGGGTAAAAGAGTCATTTTACCCCAGTGCAGTGATTAGCATTGATTGAGTGTGTTTATGGACTTGTAGTCGGGGAGATACCGGAGCAGCAGCAGATAGCTTCCAGAGCCATACACACAGCAGCCAGTTCACGATGTGAGTTTCCTTCCAGTAGGAACGGGTCTACGGCCACAATGCCGACCCATTTAGTTAGTAGCAGTTCCGGACTTCAGTCCGAAGCAGTAGTTCAGTATGCTTGATGTCTCCGTGATTCAAGCACGTTCTGTGTTATATGTTCCGGACTATGGTCCGATGCAGAATGCAATATGTGTGTTTATGTTAGTTGCTATGTGTTATGCCATGCTATGATGAGTAGTTCCTGACTTCGGTCCGATGCAGTCAGTTCCGGACTTCGGTCCGATGCAGTTAGTTCCGGACTTAGGTCCGATGCAGTCAGTTCCGGACTTCGGTCCGATGCAGTCAGTTCCGGACTTCGGTCCGATGCAGCTAGTTCCGGACTTCGGTCCGATGCAGTGGGCAAGGCCCAGTATGTGTTTTATATGTATTGTATGGTATGTGGTAGTTTGGGGGAGCTCACTAAGCTTCGTGCTTACAGTTTCAGTTTTGGTTTCAGGTACTTCCGCAAGCAAAGGGAAGAACTCGGGATGATGGCATCGCACACACCACAGCTTCAGTTTTCATCCTGGGAGTTGATTCAGTTTCTTGATTTTGATATGTTATAGTTATGATACAGTTTTTCTCACAGTATTTTTACTATGGTTAAGATACATAGTGTGTGGTTTATGATATGATACTCAGATTTATGGTTTTTGGTTATACTGAAAAATGAAATTTTTGGGTCGTATTTTTGGGTAGTTTCAAGTTGGTATCAGAGCCTTGGTTTGAGGGATTCGAATACACTTCTGGGCGTATCTGAACTCAAACTAAGGGGAAGATAAAAAGATTTTTTTTAAAAAGGAAAATGTTTTCTAAAGAATTTTGAAAGCACTTAGAAAGAAAGAAATTTTTAAACGAGATAAGGGTGTGGTGCATGCGATCAGCCGAGCTCAAGTAAGTACTCCCAAATTACCCATACAAGTTATTTGTTTAGTTTCAGTTTCAGTAGAACAGCATGCTAGTATAGGACTAAGGATCTAGGAGGATGCCTTATGTGCCTGCTATATGTGTATCAGCTTTATGAGTATTGCATGCTAGTATTGAGTAGACAGTAGTAGGATAGCCTATTTAGGTTATGCCTGATAGTATGAGCTTAGCATTGTATGCTAGTACAGTTTCTTGTTATGAGAATAGTTTTACCTGAGTATGTTTCCTTTATCCGCATGCTGCTTGCTTTGTGCTTTGTGGGATTCTGAGTGATGGGAGTTAGCCATTAGGTAAATACGTCACATTACATGTGATCAGGGTTGAATAATCTCAGAGTGCTGGATTTGACCCTATTTCGCGGCTCTCGTTTGAGTCCAACCGTTGTAGGGATGAGTCTTTTACTTGAAGGATTATCTGAGCCTCGTCACATGTGATGGTATCCAGGTGGTGGCTAGTTGGCATCGCGAGGAGGCCTTCAGCAGCTGAGGACTGGTTTGAGTTGAGTCTGAGGTTTCCCTAGGGCAAGCCTAGGATGAGAGTAGCAGAGATCAGTAGTAGTAGAAGTGACTTGGTGGAGTCAAGGCAGTTCTTGAGGAAAGTACGGATAGATGTGGAAGGTAGTATGGGCCCGTACTACTGAAAGCAGAGGATCCGTACTCGAATCAAGAAAGGCTGAGACAAGACCAGGAAGCTAGTTGTAGTATCAATGATCCCTTGAGATATTTCAGTTTTCTGATGTCGTTGTGATGTGTTTCAGAATGGTGGTTTTGCGTTCGAGACCAGCAGCCGGCAGTGGAGGTGCCGGGGAGGGATCAGGTTCAGGCTCGGGGGACGAGCGCATGGATGCGCAGACCCGAGAGTTTCTTTCTTCAGAGATTACGCGTGTCATTATAGAGCAGACTCCTGTGATCTTTGGTTCGATCAAGGAGGGAATCCTAGAGCTGATGGATGAGAGATTGGGCACCTTCCGTGCCGATGTGGCGGCCATGATGGGGTCGCGCACCCTTACATTCAGGGAGTTCCGGGCGTGTAAAGCTCCAGACTATCACGGGGCGCAGGACCCCATAGCGAGTACTAGATGGTTGGCGGATGTGGCCAACGCTTTCCGCACTAGCAGGTGTCCCGAGGGGGACAAGGTCAGATTGGCGTCCTGTCTTCTGAAGGACAGGGCACGGGATTGGTGGGAGGAGGTCGGACATACCATTGGAGATGATGCAGCATTGGACGCCATGACCTGGGCTGATTTCTCTACCAGGTTCAGGGCAGAGTTCGCACCGGTTATTGAGGTGCAGCAGTTAGCTAGAGAGTTTCAGGACCTCACCCAGACTACAAAGACAGTGGCGGAGATCACCGCCAAGTTTAGGGAGAGGGCTCTTCTTGTTCCTCAGTATGCAGCCGATGTGGAGATGAAGAAGGCCCGTTATCATGAGATGTTGCGGAGCGATATCCGCCAGTTTGTGAGCCGGTCCAGCTGTAAAACGCTGGATGACATGATTGCTAGGGCTCGGGAGAGGGAGATTGATCTCGAGATGGAGAAGAAGAGGAAACCGGAGGCGGTTTCGGGTACAGGTAGTTCGGGCAAAAAGCCCAAGGTTTCAGATCACAGATCTAGGAGTCAGCAGAGCCACGTTCGATGTGGCAAGTGTGGGAGATTGCACGAGGGGGCGTGCAAGGCAGGGAGTTCCGGCTGCTACAAGTGCGGTCGGATTGGGCATTTGAGCAGGGATTGTACGGCCCCTGCTACTGCCGTTGCAGCATCAGATCTGATTTGCTTTCAATGCAATCAGAGGGTAAATAAAATGTCCCAGTGTCTGAGTTTAGCCGCAGCAGGGAAGGTGGCTGCACCTGCCCCTGCTACCTTGAGGATTACAGATGGCCGGCAGGGCCGAGCTGAGGCGCCAGTGGCGAAGAGTAGGGCGTTTCAGATGACAGTAGAGGAGGCGCGAGCGACTCCTGATGTGGTGACGGGTACGTCTCTTCCCTTCATCTATTTTTTTTAACTGATTGTTGTTGCTTATGATTATATGTTTTGTATAGGGTCGTTCCTTGTGAACGGCATTTCCGCTATGGTATTATTCGATTCGGGGGCTACCCGATCATTCGTATCACTTGCGCTTAGCAAGAGATTTGGTAGAGCTCCAGGGGAGCTGGACTGTCCACTAGAGGTCGAGATAGCAGATGATAGGACCGTAAGGGTCGCCAGAGTATTCAGAGGGTGTTCGCTTCAGTTGTTTGACGAACAGTTTTCGGTGGACCTGGTTCCTATTCCCCTGCGAGGGAATAAGGTTATAGTAGGCATGGATTGGCTGAGCCCCAATGGGGCGGTGATTGATTGTGAGCAGCAGTTAGTGAGGGTTCGCACTCCCAGTGGGGGAGAGTTAGTGATTCAGGGCGAGAGGCCACAGCGCGGACCGACCTTTTGTTCCGCCGCGAGAGCGAGACGTTATTTCCAGCAGGGTTGCGCTGGGTATATAGCTTATGTAGTAGATGCCCAGGAGAAGGGTAAGGTAGCAGTAGACGATGTTCCAGTAGTGCGAGACTACCCGGATGTATTTCCCGAGGATTTACCAGGAATACCTCCTGAGAGGCAGGTTGAGTTCAGGATCGACCTGATTCCTGGTGCGGCTCCGATAGCCAAGGCACCGTATCGACTAGCTCCCCCTGAGATGCAGGAGTTGTCTACGCAGCTGCAAGAGCTACTAGACAAAGGTTTCATTCGGCCGAGTAGTTCGCCTTGGGGAGCGCTGATCCTGTTTGTGAGGAAGAAGGATGGGTCGCATCGTATGTGTATAGATTACCGGGAGTTGAATAAGGTAACGGTGAAGAACCGTTACCCACTTTCGAGGATAGATGATTTGTTTGATCAGCTTCAGGGAGCATCTTGGTTCTCCAAGATTGATCTACGCTCCGGTTACCATCAGATGCGGGTTAGAGATGAGGATGTGCAGAAGACTGCTTTCAGGACCACGTATGGTCATTATGAGTTTGTGGTGATTCCATTTGGGCTAACCAATGCTCCAGCTGCGTTCATGGATCTCATGAATCGCGTGTGCAGGCCGATGCTGGATCGGTCAGTGATAGTATTCATAGATGATATCTTGGTGTATTCCAAAACGCAGGAGCAGCACCAGGAGCACCTGCGGGAGGTGCTGGAGGTTTTGAGGAGGGAGAGACTTTTTGCAAAGTTCTCCAAGTGTGAGTTCTGGTTGCGCGAGGTGCAGTTCCTTGGTCACCTCGTCAACCAGAAGGGTATTTTGGTAGATCCAGCCAAGATAGAGGCCGTGATGCAGTGGGAGGTCCCGAAGTCTCCATCTGAGATTTGGAGCTTCCTAGGGTTGGCAGGGTATTACCGGAGATTCATTCAGGATTTCTCCAAGATAGCAGTGCCGCTCACCCGACTGACCAAGAAGTCGGTGGTATTTCGTTGGGGGCCTGAGCAGCAGGCAGCGTTCGAGACCCTCAGACAGAGATTGTGCAAGGCTCCGATCCTTACCTTGCCAGAGGGAGTAGAGGACTTCGTAGTCTACTGTGATGCCTCGATCACAGGTATGGGAGCAGTTTTGATGCAGCGAGGCCATGTGATAGCTTACGCCTCGAGACAGTTGAAGCCTCACGAGGCTAACTATCATACCCATGATTTAGAGCTGGGGGCGGTTGTGTTTGCCCTCAAGATTTGGAGGCATTATCTTTATGGGGTCCGTTGTACTATCTACACGGATCACAAGAGTTTGAGGTACCTTATGGATCAGCCGAGTCTGAACATGAGGCAGAGGAGATGGTTGGATGTGCTAAAGGATTATGATTGTGAGATCCTTTACCATCCAGGGAAGGCCAACGTGGTGGCCGACGCCCTAAGCCGCAAAGTGTCGGCAGCCCCTATCAGAGATCTGTGTTTGAGGATGACAGTGATCACTCCATTGTTGGAGCGGATCAAGGAGGCTCAGGTTGAGGGCCTCAAGGAGGAGAGACAAAAGTGTGAAAGGATAGTAGGCCGAGTTGCTTCGTTCGATTATGACAGTCGGGGGTTGCTGACGCTTCACGGGAGAGTGTGGGTACCGTACTAGGGTGGGGTACGGCAGGTGTTGATGGATGAGGCTCATAAGTCTAGATTTTCGATCCACCTAGGGGCGACGAAGATGTATCGAGATCTTCGACCCGATTATTGGTGGCCCTGCATGAAGCGGGACGTCGCCTGGTATGTTCAGAGATGCCTGACCTGCAGGAAGGTCAAGGCGGAGCACCAGAGGCCTCACAGCAAGATGCAGCCGTTAGACATTCCAGTGTGGAAATGGGAGGACATCACCATGGATTTTGTCACCAAGCTTCCCAGGACCGCACGAGGAGTAGATTCGATATGGGTAGTAGTGGATCGGTTGACGAAGAGTGCTCATTTTATCCCGATCCAGGAGAGTATATCGGCAGAGAAGTTAGCCGATATCTATGTGCGAGAGATTGTGGCACGTCATGGAGTGCCGGTATCGGTGGTGTCAGACCGAGATGTCCGTTTTACATCCAGATTCTGGAAGCGGTTCCACGATGAGATGGGTACTCGTCTCCATTTCAGCACCGCTTTCCACCCTCAGACGGACGGGCAGAGCGAGAGGACGATTCAGACTCTCGAGGACATGCTCAGGGCATGTGTTTTAGATTTCGGTGGCAGTTGAGATACGTATCTTCCGTTAGCGGAATTTTCGTATAACAACAGTTATCATGCGAGCATTGATCGACCTCCCTTTGAGATGCTTTATGGGAGGAAGTGTAGGACCCCGATTTGTTGGGGCGAGGTCGGTCAGCGAGTCATCAGGAGCACAGAGGTGGTGCTCAAGACGACTGAGTTGATCCAGCAGGTCCGTAGTAGACTGCAGACTGCGCAGAGTCGGCAGAAGAGCTACGCCGATAGGAGGCGTTCAGACTTGGAGTTCCGGGTGGGTGATACGGTCCTTCTGAAGGTATCACCTTGGAAGGGTGTCATCAGGTTCCGGAAGAGGGGCAAGTTGGGTCCCAAATTTATTGGTCCTTTCAGGGTTTTGGCCCGGGTGGGTCGGGTTGCTTATCGGTTGGATCTTCCTGAGGAGCTTAGTCTGATCCACAACACTTTCCATGTGTCTCAGTTGAGGAAGTGTTTGGTGGATGAGTCAGCAGTCGTTCCCCTAGAGGATATTCAGGTTGATAGCAGCCTGAATTATATTGAGAGGCCGGTCGCGATTCTGGACCGGAAGACAAAGACCTTGAGGAACAAGGAAATTCAGTTAGTGAAGGTGCAGTGGCAGCATCGAAAGGGGTCTGAGTGGATGTGGGAGGCCGAGGAGGAGATGAGAGAGCACTATCCGGAGATATTTGCAGATTCAGCCGTAGCAGACTTCAAGGACAAAGTCTAAGTCAAGTGGGGGAGAATTGTAACGACCTGTCTCCGGTACGATGATTCCATAGTATTTAATTAGATGTTTGTAAGAGGGACTCGGCGAGTTCATAGCCTGACTCGCCGAGTAGGGGCGGGTTTTCGAGCACGTGTTAGTCGGCGACTCGGCGAGTCCATATTCGGGACTCGGCGAGTCTGCCTGCCTGGAAAAAACCCTAAATCCCTGGGTTGCTCACTATTTAAACGACCTTATAGCCCCCAATCTCGCCTCCTTCACCCTCAGAGAGCTATGAGAAAACCCTAATCCATCCTAGAGTGATCTAAGTGTTCTTGTGTGAAATTGTGAAGGCTTGAAGAAGAAGAAGAAGAAGAAAGGAGCAAGGAGAAGAGGTGTAGAGCAAAGATCCAAGGGCAAATCAGAGTTCATTGAGATATTCTTCGGATTTCCTCCCCTTTTATGCTTTAAACCTCCATTAGAACTCTTCTAGAAATAGTTTGATGCTTTATGATCGTATGGATGCCCTAATAGGTCGAGATATCCTTAGATCTGTTCATTTAGGAGTTGTAGAGCCCGGATCTATTGCCTTTTGATGATACTTTGCATGAAAACCCTAGATCTAGCCTTTATTATGCTTTTTGAGCTATTTTATATTCATGGATGCATATGGGCACGTAAAGATAGAATCTTTACGTGCTAATCGAGTTAAGGGAGTCCAGATCTATAAGTTCTATACACTGGATTCAAGCAGAATCGAGTTTTGAGTTGTTGCATGCAAGCGACTCGGCGAGTCGAAAGAACGACTCGGCGAGTCGAGTCGCGAGTCCCCGATTTTCCTTTTTGAGTGAAGCCGAGTGGGACCAGTGAGTGGTAGAGTGGACTCAGCGAGTTTGAGGTCAGACTCAGTAATGGAGGGACTCGGCGAGTTGTTCATACAACTCGGCGAGTCCAAGGCAATCTTCTTAGCTCGAAGAACAACTCGTCGAGTTGTTCATACGACTCGGCGAGTCGGATGCATATTGCCTGAAGTTTTAGATTCGAAAGGGAACTCGTCGAGTTGATGCCATACTCGACGAGTAGCAGCGAGTAGGGTTGAGAAGTGAGAATAGGGACTCGGCGAGTTGGCGGCCCAACTCGGCGAGTCAGGTCAGCTGTGGGTTGACTTTGACCAGGAGAGTTGACTTTGACCAGGAGAGTTGACTTTGACCAAGGGTAAAAGAGTCATTTTACCCCAGTCCAGTGATTAGCATTGATTGAGTGTGTTTATGGACTTGTAGCCAGGGAGATACCGGGGCAGCAGCAAATAGCTTCCAGAGCCATACACACAGCAGCCAGTTCACGAGGTGAGTTTCCTTCCAGTAGGAACGGGTCTACGGCCACAATGCCGGCCCATTTAGTTAGTAGCAGTTCCGGACTTCAGTCCGAAGCAGTAGTTCAGTATGCTTGATGTCTCCGTGATTCAAGCACGTTGTGTGTTATATGTTCCGGACTATGGTCCGATGCAGAATGCAATATGTGTGTTTATGTTAGTTGCTATGTGTTATGCCATGCTATGATGAGTAGTTCCGGACTTCGGTCCGATGCAGTCAGTTCCGGACTTCGGTCCGATGCAGTCAGTTCCGGACTTAGGTCCGATGCAGTCAGTTCCGGACTTCGGTCCGATGCAGTCAGTTCAAGACTTTGGTCCGATGCAGCTAGTTCCGGACTTCGGTCTGATGCAGTGGGCAAGGCCCAGTATGTGTTTTATATGTATTGTATGGTATGTGGTAGTTTGGGGGAGCTCACTAAGCTTCGTGCTTACAGTTTCAGTTTTGGTTTCAGGTACTTTCGCAAGCAAAGGGAAGAGCTCGGGATGATGGCATCGCACACACCACAGCTTCAGTTTTCATCCTGGGAGTTGATTCAGTTTCTTGATTTTGATATGTTATAGTTATGATACAGTTTTTCTCACAGTATTTGTACTATGGTTGAGATACATAGTGTGTGGTTTATGATATGATACTCAAATTTATGGTTTTTGGTTATATTGAAAAATGAAAATTTTGGGTCGTATTTTTGGGTCGTTTCACCGAGGGGTGATATTTGTGAGTTTGTGAGATTTACAGGGTGTAAAAACCTTAATGATATGGTAGAGAAGGCCCGGGAACGGGAAATGGAGCTGGACTTCCGCACTAAGCGGAAGCCGGAGCAGGCGCAGGCAGAAGTTGGTCAGGCTAAGAAGCCTAAAACCTCAGACACTTCCAACAGCGGTCAGCAAGGTCAGGTCCGGTGTGCAAAGTGTAGTAGGGTGCATACTGGAGCTTGTCGTATCACATGCTCGAGATGCTACGCATGTGGCTAGCAGGGACTGCCCCACGAAGGGCTTGATTTGTTTTCACTGCAACCAGACCGACCTTTAGCGGGTCAACTGTCCGAGGTTGCAGGCAGGGGGAGGAGCGGTGGCGGTGCCTGCACCCGCCACGATAAGGATTACCGAAGGCCGCCTAACAAGGCGGATGCTCCAGCGGTGAAGAGCCGTGCATTCCAGTTTACCACAGAGGAGGCTCGGGCAGCGCCAGACGTTGTGGGTGGTACACGTTATTATTCTCTGCTCTTTATTATTCGTATGGTTTATGTGTATATTATGTTTGTATGAGGACCTTTTTGGTCAATGGTATGTCAGTACATGTCTTCTTTGATTAAGGTGCTACCTGATCGTTCGTGTCACTTGCGCTTAGCAAGAAGTTCCGGGACATGCCGGGAACTCTAGATTCCCACTCGAGGAAGAAATTACAGATGACCGCACGGTGAGTGCCGCAAGTGTGGTATTGGTTTGAGTAGCTAGAGTCATTGGCATTGTTGGGATTCAAGAAGTGTTAGCTGGTTTTCAGGAAGTGTGTTGTTTGGATAGGGATATTTTTAGTGTGCTAGCTTTGGTAAGCATCGGTCATCAACAAGGTGAATAGTGGAACATAATGAGGATTGGGAATCCTTCAATTTTCGTGTGCCGAGCGGACTTAGTTGAATCTAAGTGGGGGAGAACCGCCCATGTATCCAGGTCAGAAGGAAGGGTTAAAGTGTTGTAAGACTACGGGGGATCCGTAGCATTCACTAATGTTCAGTTGGGGTGAAAGTGATGTAAGACTACGGGGAGACGTAACATTCGCTAATTGTCAGTTAGGGTATAGTGTTGTAAAACTGCGGGGGAGCCATAGCCTTCACTAGTAGTAGAGAGTGTTGTAAGACTACGAGGATGACGTAGCGTTCATGGGTTCTTTCAAGTGATTTGGACTAGGGTAAGCTAGTTCGCAGGGTTGTGAGGGAGCCACAACTTAGTTAGGATCAGGACCAGAGGTGATTGATCGATTAGTTATCCGGGGGCAAGCCCGGACGAGTAGGAGAATTCAGGTTGGAACCGGTAGAGACTGTTGATACAAGGGTTGGATCATTAGATACAGGATAATGTGGATGAGTAGTGCATGTCCTAGTAGGGCTACGGTTGGGTAGCCCTGATATTGGACCTCATAAGAACCTGGTGGTTGGACCGGGTGCGAGACTGGTAGTCTCAGGGAATCAGCTAAGGGTATTTATTAATCGGTAGAGTAAAGGATGATGGGAAGTCGAGGTGCGTTATGCAAATGCTGATTTGAGGATCTCTGGATAGGAGCGGGGTAACAATTCAAATTTGGATAGGGACCTGAATAGGAATTCGTGCAGGATTTTGTTTCAGTGAGATGGGATGTGGGGCATTTATATGCCAAGGGCATCGAGGGTAGAATTCCAGGGTGATGTACGGGTGGCTTTGATGGTATTTTAAGCCATTGTGATGTGTCTTGGTAGCTCTATCTGTAATAGAGCCACGACATGTCGGAATCAGGAAATGGTAGGTCGAAGGAGACTGGGTATGATGTAAGACTACAGCTATTATGGTAGTATTCACCCTTTTTGTGTCGGATTCAGTGGCGACAGGTTGTCAGTCTATCTTGATTAGATGGATCAAAGGATTGAATGAGTCGTGAGTAGCGGTATAGATAGGGCAGTTATTGCCGGACGAGGTGTCTTTCTGAGGTCATGTGAGGCTGCGGTGCGTGTGTTCCTGCCTCAGCAACCGGGTAGGTGTCTGCTTTTCTGGATTGTTGGCAGGCAAGTTAGGACTAGGGAGGTCCCAACCGTTCTCCAGGAGAGCAACTATGTGGCAGCAGGAGGAGTTGAAGTAGTTTTAGTGATCAGAGGTCCATGTGTTGAATTGCCTGTCTTTCGGGGCATATGATAAGTGGTTTACAGTTGGACTAAATAATATCAGGAGCTGAATAGCCAGTTAGGAGTTAAGTGTCGCGACCTCGGCAATGATTCGATGTGGGGGGTCAGTCTAGGAGACAGGCCATCTCGGGACTTCAAGTCACAGATTGAGTAAACGGAATTATGTTTCAAGGAATTCGTTACACCTTCGGGTCTTACAACCATGCGGGGTTGGTCTTAGTTGCCTTAGAAAGGCTATGGTAATCTCGGGCTTGTGGCCATGGTGCTCAGGTTGTTTGGTATGACGGGGATGAAGATGCATGATTTTGAGGACGAAATCTAATTTAAGTGGGGGAGATTTGTAACACATGGTTTAGAAGGTACTCGGTTGCGACTTCGGAGGCCAAGGGTATAAGCATAATCTGCCGATTCGGCCTTTTATTGGTCACGAGTCTTATTCGGAAGGTTGTAGGGCTTGGGTGTGGAGCTGGGAGTGTAGGGTTTCTCATCACCTTTTCCTGGATATGAAGTCCGTAGAAAACAAACTTAGAATGAAGAAGTTATAGTACTTTGAAGATATTGGCATTATTGGTCCTTAGTAGTGAAAAGTGGCAAGGAGATCCCATGCATGCAAGGTGGCCAGCTCGAGAGTACGCCCAGCGTAGAGGGGATAAGTGGTCGCGGGTGTTGGAGACGTACGCCCAATGTACGCTCAGAGTCCCTAAACCCTAATTTTTAAGGTGTATCACTATATAAAGAACATTATACCCTCAAGTGTCAGCCTCCTTCTCACCCTTAGACAGTTTTCACGAAATCTTAATCTTCTTTGAGTGTTCTTGGAACTTAGAAGGCTTCGTGAGAGCATTTTGATGTTTTGGATCCGCCCTTCAAGGAAGAAAAGGTCAAGGCAAGGTGTTGGTGCAAAAGAGAGGTTTCAGATCTGGGATTTCTGCTTCACTTCAGACCATTTTAAGGTATAAAGTCATGAGCATGATGATTAATCTATTAGATCTCTCTTAGGATGAGTTTATGGACTCTTTTGGTCCCAAGAATGGATCTTTATGACTCAAGGACGTTTCTAAGTCCAGGGTTTCCACCCTTAGTATCATATGAATCCCATCAGCAGTAAAGTTTCAATCTTTAGGGCTCATTTGTGTCCATGCATGAATGGAAGTTTATTGTCACATTTCAAGTTTGGGCTCATTTGGCGGATTGCAAGCCACTAAGTAATCAACTTTATGGATTAAGATGTCGAAGAGGACTTGGATCTATATTTGTAGCCGTTGGAATGTAGTATTAAGCAATTAATGGAAAAGTAGCTTAAGAGAGGAGTACGTTGGGCGTACATGCAGGTATGTGTTGGCATACACCACCTTCATCCAGTACACTTAGTGTACAAGGGAGTACGCCCTGCATACTCATCAGTTATGGGCTTGCAGTGTTTTAGACCTCGGGATGCGCCAGGCAGTGGACTTTGGGCCTTTGGGCCTTAGTGGACCATCAGAAGTTAGATGTCACTGGCGGCCTTTCGCTGATCGGAAAATGAGGGTGATGGCGGCGCCGATGAGGGTGGATAACGGGGAGGTGACGGCTATTCATCTATTTAGGGTTAGGGTTTGTATGGGTTATATACCCGAGCCCTACAAACTTATTTCCATAATGGAAAAAATGGTCCCTCCCTCCAGAAATCATTTCGAAACAGATCCCATAATTACCCTCGAAACCCACCTTCTAAAATCCTTTACAAATTATGTTCAGAATTTACTCTTTAGCCCTTAGCATTCTAAATTCATTTCCACTTAGGTCTAATGATCAAACTTCATCCATGTTAACATTTTTAGTCCCTATCTTCTTAAGTTCCAATAATAACCACAGAGTCCATGTCTTCATAAATATTTACAACCTGAATCTGGGTTTTACACTTTTAACCCCCAATCTCTAAAATTCTGACAATTAGCTCCTCGAGACCAACACCTTGCTATATAACTATTGATGTTAGGGCTACTATACATTTATTTATTTATTTATTTCATAAACGGAGTGTTACATTAACAACTTTATAATTGTTATTTTTTTGGTAAAAAAAAGTTTACATGTATTTTTTGTCACAAAAATTATTTTAGAAATACAAATAGTTGTTTTACATAATTTTGAGTGTGTGTGTGTGTATGTATGTATGTATGTATATATATATATATATATATATATAATGTGTATAAACTAGTCATGGACCTTTGTGTTGTTGCATGTGTTGCTTTGTTTTAAACGGTTGTAATTATTAAAAAGATTAGTTTTCATTTTTTTTTATTTTTTGTAAATAATAGCTTAGTTTAAGAACTAATTTATTTTGTACAAAAATGTAACAATAAATGAAGATGGAGCCAATTTTAATGATAAAAAGGGTTGCTTTGCTATTTTAAATAGTAGGTGCAAACACGCGGTTTTCTGAAAGTGATGCTAAAATTGTTAATGTTGGGAAGTGTTGCATTGGATTCCACAAGGTGTAGGCATAAGGTCATCTTTTTGTGAGAAGTCTTGTATGTTGTTGAAATTATACCCTTCAAGTAATCTGAGTTTGTTGGACTCGGCGAGTCTTGGAGCGACTCGGCGAGTTGAGTCATGTTCTAAGAGTTTTCAGAGCATAGGGACTCGACGAGTCAGCGGGTGGACTCGGCGAGTAAAGTCAGTCAGGAAGTTTGACTTTGACTTGGACCAAGAGTTGACCAGTTGACTTCCAGGGGTATTTTGGTAATTATTGGTATTTATTGGTTTGGTTATTTGGTAATGATCAGTGGTGGAGTTCGTGCTGGTGGTCGGAACAACATGGTCTTAATCCTTCAAGTCGGCAGTTGCAGGTGAGTTATCCTCACTATACTAACAGGGTCTACGGCACCAAGGCTGGCCCTATATCGGATGGAAATCCGGGTATTGTTGTTATGTTATTACTTTGCTATGTTTGCATCCTGGTAGTTAAGATGGTATACGTTAGGGACCTGGTTAAGGTCGGTATCCTGATAGTAGCATGGTATATTCGTGACCGGAAGGTCTTATGTGCTATGAAGAGTATGAGATATATGTTGTTAGGTGTTATGAGAGTTGTATGTGTTATGTTACGATATGAGTATTATGTTATGGACTGGAAGGTCATCATGTTATATGCGGTTATATGATATATATGTGCTATGTATGTCATGTATGATAAGGACCGGAAGGTTAAGATGATATTTATGTATGTGCTATGTATGCTATGTATGGTAAGGACCGGAAGGTTAATATGATATGGACCGGAAGGTCAATAGAGTATGGACCGGAAGGTCAAGAGAGATATGGGATGGAAATCCCCTGAGACATTCGGATCGGAAGATCCCATGGATTTATGGCCTGGAAAGGCGTATGTGTTGTTATGGCATGGAAAGGCGGATGTGCTATTATGGCCTGGAAAGGTGTATGTGTTATTATGGCCTGGAAAGGCATATGTGCTGTTATGGCCTGGAAGGGCGTATGTGTTTTTATGGCCTGGAAGGGCGTATGTGTAGTATGTAGTATTTTGGGGGAAAATCACTAAGCTTTCGGGCTTACAGTTTCAGTGTATTGTTTCAGGTACTTCAGGAGATCGTGGCAAGGCGAAGGCGGGATCGTACCGTTCCTCAATTTTATGTTGATGTTTCTGGGATACTCTGATAATAAATGGATTGAAAACCTTTTTGTAATAACTTAATGAATATGGTTGTTTTTGAAAAGTTTAAATTGGTTGTAAATTTTTACGGTGTTACAAATTGGTATCAGAGCCTTGGTTTGAGTGAATTGGAAGAACATTCGTGTGAATCCAGTCTCAAATCAAGGAGAGTTTTCAAAATAAAATTGAAATGGTTTTCGAAAATAAGTAGAGGAGGATGCGGAGGTACGATCAGCCAGAGCCAGTAAGTAGACCCCAAAATACCATACAAGTTATTTGATTTTGTGATATGTTAGAATAGCATGCTAGTACCAGGCTAGGGATCTTCAAGAATTGCATGATAGAATTGCCTGATTATATGATGCCTTTTAGCCTAGGATTCTTGTTATGTGAGGTAGTTAGCAATTCCTCTAGAGGTGAGGATTGAGAGGTTGTCGTGATTATGTTTATCGTTAGGGTGTTGTGGTGATACTTGACATAAATATGGGTAGGTGTGGAAGGTAGTATGGGCCCGTACTACTGAAAGCACAGGACCCATACGCGTGTCAAGGAAGCCACAACCCCTAGGATTGGGTTGGGAGTTGGTTCCCGGGTTATTGGGGAAGCACCTGATTTTATGGCGGTGTATTTCCAGTATGGTGGTTGCGAAGCATGTCGGGGATGGCTCCTGATCAGGATCGGGATCAGGAGAGGGTGTTCAGGGTGGATCAGCGCCACCCGAGGTCATTTGTCAGATGAGTACGGATGAGTTGGAAGCCAGGATTCGTGAGATCCTGCATGATGAGGTTGATGCTATGTTCAGGGCGGAGATGCGGGAGATGTTTGGGTCGATCAAAACCGCCATGATTGAGTACTTTGATGAGCGCTATGCATTTCTTGCAGAGGCGGCTGCCGCGGCAACTATAGCGGCTGTATCAGTGGCACGGGGAGTAACCAGTCGAGGTTTTTAGTATCGGGACTTCGATAATACGAAGCCTCTTACTTTTGATGGAGTTCAAGATCCGATCATTGCTAGGAGGTGGTTATCGGACGTGGAGGGTTGTTTCTTCACGTGTTCATGCCCTGCAGGCCAAAGGGTGAGGTGTGCTCTGAACCTTTTAAGGATCGGGGCAAAGGATTGGTGGAGGTTGACTACGGGATCGTAATCTGATGCGTAGCCGGCTGCGGTTACATGGGAGCAATTCCGGAAGATGTTCACTACCCGTTATGTTCCACAGGTTGAGAGGGAGAAGTTGGCTCAAGAATTCTTGGAACTGGAGCAGGATTCAGAGTCGGTGACGGAGATCACCAGGATGTTCACTGAGAGGGCGATGTTTTGCCCTGAGATTGTTTCGGAGCAGCGTCAGATGTTCCGATATCTGAGTATGCTAAAAAGGGATATCAGGCAGTTTGTGTCTACGTAGAGGTGCGAGACCTTACTGGAGTTATAGGCGGCCGCTCTGCGGCATGAGTTGGAGATTGAGTTACAGTTGAGAAAGCAGAGGCAGGCCCCGGTGCAGTCGCAGCCGGCGCCGAAACGGTCCAAGACCATTGATTCCAGGTTGGACAGTCAGAGCGGCCGTACTTGTGAGAAGTGCGGGAAGGGTCATACCGGGGTTTGTAGGTCCTGTGGTGCATGGCGCAATTGAGGAAGAGTGGGGCATTATGCAAGGGATTGTCGTCAGTCAACCCCGGTTCAGGATATGAGGATTTGTTATCAGTGCCATCAGGTTGGCCACATGAGGGCCAACTGTCCACAGCGAGATTCCAAGCCAGTGCAGGTTCTAGCATCGACTACTTTGAGGACTACTGGCGGGGGCCAGGGTGGAGCGGAGCCTCCGAGGGCTCAGGGGAGCGTCTTTCAGCTTACTGCAGAGAAGGTCAGGGTAGAGCCATATGCAGCTGCGGGTATGTTTTCTTTTTGTCATCTTGTTATCTTGTGATCATTAAAGAGTATTGTATACATGCTGGTCTTATTCGCATGATTCATGGTACTGTATTTGTTCGTGTTTTCTCCTGGTTATCGTATGATTGAGGGTTTTGGTATTGGGTGTTGTAGTTGGTTAACATCCAGGAGGATGGTTGGTGGGGTACTAGGCTTTTCGGTCATGATGTCAGGTATAGCAATTGTGTTTTGAATTGTTCCACGGAGAGTCGAACTCCCTTGGAGTTCCTGATGTGCGATGTCGGGAAGTGATTTTGTGGAGGTTGCTCGTTTAGAGGGAATCAGTTCGTGGATAAGGGGAAATGTGTTGAGTAGGGGTTGTTAAGTGATGTCGGCTGAGTCACCGGTGAGCGGGAGTCAGTGCTCTATGTGGGGAGAGTTGGAAAATTCTCAGTAGGATCGATAAGCGTTAGGGTTTGATTAGCTATTTGTGATCCAACAGTGTTTTAGTCAGCCAAGAGTGTGGGCTGGTATGAGTGTGTGACAGATCGATGGGGCGGAGAACAGACTAAGGATTTCGGAAAGCGTGACTGATTGACGTGAGGCCTAGGATTAGGCTGGGATCTGAGTATATGGAATGGAGTTGGAGTTCGGAACCCTTAAAGGGCTAGAAAAGTATGTATGGGAGAGATTCCCATGAGGAATAGTTCGGGATGATGTATGGATAGTTGAGGCCGGAAGGCAATTAGAGTTGAGGCCGAAAGGCAATTAGAGTTGAGGTCGGAAGGCGTACCAGTCAGACCGAAGGCATGGTAAGGCGGTTCAGTCATGCTGAAAACTCTGTATGCGTTAGTGGATCTGTATGCGGAGAATGGGTGATTATGTCGCCATGCAATAGAAAACAGTAGGTCTGGCTCGAGTATTGATCATGTTAGTGAAAGGTGGTGTATGGACTTCGATAGTCCTTGTGATCAGATTCAGAGTATATGTGATGCATAAAATAGCAATTACTCTACAAGGGATAGTGTAGAGTGAAGTGTGAGCATCGTAGCACTTGTCTGAAGTGGCAAGGTTGGCAAGTAGATTTCCTTGGATAAGGAAAAAGGAAAGGTATGTAAATCCAGGAGGGAGTGCTGGATCACGGAAGTGAATGCAGTAGTGAGAATGGATGATTGAGAGTATTTCAATTATGGTTGTTGAGCACCGTGATTGTGCCAGTGGTTGGAAGCACATCCAGATTGGGTGTCTGTTGAGGTCGCGGAAGGAATTCCGGTGATATCGGACCTGAGGAGTCCGGAAGGGATGCAAGGGTAAGTCCTTGGAATCCAGGTATGGGAGTGATCATGGGTTATGTATATAGTGGTAATTCATCCTGGGGATGTTGGGAGGTATCGTCATTGTGTCGGGTTTTTCCAGCCCGAGGATGTTAGAGCAGGTTCAGCATGTGTATGTGATTGCATAGGTGAGCTCATGGGAGTTACTCAGGAACTAAAGGATGTGTCATCCAGTCAGCATGGAAATAAAAGAGTTGAATTCGGAAAGGAAGCGGGATAAGTCCCAATAGTAAATTCGATAAAGTTGTGTCAAGTGAGGATAGGGATATTAGTTGGTACCGAGTCAGGACCTGGTGGTTCATGGTGGTATCTAGTTTGTAAGAGTCAAGTGATTATGAGTTTTAGAACGATGGAAGTATCATCGGGTGATCATTGGTTGATAAGTGTTGTTGTCAGAGAAAGAAGTCGGTGGCCGGCTTGAAGTAGTTGTCGTGAATCTGTGAGAAAGAGTTGGACTTTATAGGGGTTTGATAGCAGTGTTTGGAGGAACTTGGGTCGGTCGAGACCAGGAGCTGTATTGTGGGAGTATCAGCTGGGATGTGTTGCTGCAGGCTTCGAGGACGAAGCCTAATTTAAGTGGGGGAGAATTGTAACACCCTGAGTTAAGAAGTGCAAGTTCAGGGTTCTTAGTGTAAATAAGGAAGGTCGACTTGTCGAGTCGATGGATAGACTCGACAAGTCGAGTCGCGGTTCTGGTCAAGTGTTAAGTGACCAACTCAGCAAGTCGGCGGCTGGACTCGGCGAGTTGGTGCTGAAAGGAGAAAACCCTAATCTGGGGATTGTGCCCTATATAAACCACATTATAGCCACCCTTGGCTTCTTTGCTACCCTTTTGAGATCCAGAAACCCTCATCTCGTGTGTGACTCCATTGTTGAGAAGATTGAAGCTTTGAAGAAGGAATTGGTGAAGAGAAAGTTGGAGGGAGCTGAGGATAGCATCAAGAGAGATTGTGGATCTAAAGTCTACATCAGTTTAGACTCATCTCTAAGGTAAGAGGACCTTACCTTAAGCTATTTCCTTATTATTTCATCCATGGTGTGTGATTGGGGTTCTTTAGCATGGTTGGGATCTTTTTCGGGTATAGAGACTAGATCTGAGGTTGCAACTTCAGATCTAGGTTGGTTTGAAGCCATGTGATCAGAAAGTGGTAGCTTTGGGGTGTGTTTGAGAGTGTCCTTGCCTTAAACCTTCATTTTTAGCTTGTTGGAGCTTGTTGAGACTTGCATGCACGTAAAGTTGGAGACTTTACGTCTGAATCTGGCCCTAGGAGTCCATATCTATGTACTGGAAGCATTGGAATGGCCTGAAATCGTCTGGAGGAAGATGTCACGTCTGAACTCGGCGAGTCACATGGGTACACTCGACGAGTTGGAGGAACAACTCGGCGAGTCTGTTGAAGATTGCCTTGGATTCGGCGAGTCTATTCTTGGACTCGGCGAGTCTGGTCGTGAAGTCCTAACCTTTTTGGTTGAGCAGTGAATCGGTGAGTCGAGGGACGACTCGGTGAGTTGATCAGGAAGTGACTCGGAGTTTGTTGGACTCGGCGAGTCTTGGAGCGACTCGGCGAGTTGAGTCGTGCTCTAAGTGTTTTCAGAGCATAAGGACTCGACGAGTCAGTGGGTTGACTCGGCGAGTAAAGTCAGTCAGGAAGTTTGACTTTGACTAAGGACTTTGACTTTGACCAAGAGTTGACCAGTTGACTTCCAGGGGTATTTTGGTAATTATTGGTATTTATTGGTTTGGTTATTTGGTAATGATCAGCGGTGGAGTTCGTGCTGGTTTTCAGAACAGCGTGGTCTTAATCCTTCAAGTCGGCAGTTGCAGGTGAATTATCCTCACTATACTAATAGGGTCTACGGCACCAAGGCTGGCCCTATATCGGATGGAAATCCAGGTATTGCTTTTATGTTATTGCTTTTCTTTGTTTGCATCCTGGTAGTTAGGATGGTATACGTTAGGGACCTGGTTAAGGTCGGTATCCTGATAGTAGGATGGTATATGTGTGACCGGAAGGTCTTATGTGCAATGAAGAGTATGAGATATATGCTGTTAGGTGTTATGAGAGTTGTATGTGTTCTGTTATGATATGAGCAGTATGTTATGGACAGGAAGGTCATCATGTTATATGCGTTTATATGAGATGTATGTGTTATGTATGTCATGTATGATAAGGACCAGAATGTTAAGATGATATTTATGTATGTGCTATGTATGCTATGTATGGTAAGGACCGGAAGGTTAATATGATATGGACCGGAAGGTCAACAGAGTATGGACCGGAAGGTCAAGAGAGATATGGGATGCAAATCCCCTGAGACATTCGTATCGGAAGATCCCATGGAGTTATGGCCTGGAAAGGCGTATGTGATGTTGTGGCCTAGAAAGGCGTATGTGCTGTTATGGCCTGGAAAGGCGTATGTGCTGTTATGGCCTGGAAGGGCGTATGTGCTGTTATGGCCTGGAAGGGCGTATGTGTTGTATGTAGTATTTTGGGGGAAACTCACTAAGCTTTCGAGCTTACAGTTTCAGTGTATTGTTTCAGGTACTTCAGGAGATCGTGGCAAGGCGAAGGCGTGATCGTAACACTCCTCAGTTTTATGTTGATGTTTCTGGGATACTCTGATAATAAATGAATTGAAAACCTTTTTGTAATAACTTAATGAATATGGTTGTTTTTGAAAAGTTTAAATTGGTTGTAAATTTTTACGGTGTTACAGTTGCAAACACATGGAACTTATTGTGATTCAATGGATCCAATAAGTTACTTGAGGATTAAGTTAATTAAGAAGACAAGTACTAGCCTAGTAAGTTGAGAAGAATTTAGCATATAATAGACATAATACTTGTGAACCAAGGAATGGAATGATATTGAATCTAAGTAAGTATAATGTGCACACAGTGTATGGTCGTTGTAGATACATTGCATTTATGGTGATTCAATGGACCCATTAAGCTAAATGAGGATCGAGTAGTAGGACAAGAAAGATAAACATGGTACTTGGAAGAAATTTCCATGTATAGAATGAGACTTGCATCCTCGAGAATGGAGGAAAGATAGACGTGAAATTTAGGCACACAAACTTTTAAGAGATTATGGAGGAAAAAGAGATGTGGTTAGATACAACAATTTGGAATGAAAGTTAAAGTGTAGTATTTCACTACGAGTAGTGGTGTAACCAATTATAGAGTTATAATGGTGTAGTGGAAGCGTAGTGGGTTAGTAACTTACATAAGAGTAGATGGCTAATAAGTGTATTGGTACACTTATGAGAAAAGGAATGAAAAAAGGTAAGTTTATACTCATGGTTGTGTAAAGTGGGACAAAGAGATGAAGGATGATGAAAAGTATGAAATTTGATTGCATAAGGGTAGATAGAGTGGTAGATATCCCATAATATACATTTGGAGTAAATAGATGAAGAAAGTTTGGCCATTGCATTGTGTAACGCCCGCAGATCCGGGCTAGTCAATTTAGAGGCAATAGGGGTCGAAAACGACTTTGTGACAAAAAGATTATTTAGAATAAATAATCTTAACCAATTTGTAGAATATGTCACAAGGTTTCCGTACATATAAAGAACGCTGAAATCCGAGTTGTAATGAAGAAGTTATGACCCGTCGAAGTTTCGCGTCGGAACCGGCACGGCGCCGGGAAGCGTAAATAGTAAATTTATGATATATAGAGATTTAGCCTTAGCGCTCTAAACAAAAGTCGTAGAATATGTTAAACTAAGAACATCGATAAAAAGAACGCCCAAATCTGACTTCGTATGAAGAAGTTATGATTTTTCGAAGTTTCGGATTAGCGGTGTACAGCCCGAAATTCGAATTTTAGATCGATTGATTTTTAGCCGACACAACCTAAACAAGAATCGAAGATCTCGTTATTAGTAGCGTAACGATAAAAATACAGACGAAAATGGACATCGAATAAAGAAGTTATGAGATTTTAACGGACCAATCCTGTCCTGGCTTGTTAAAAATATAACTTTAAAAATAAAGTCAAAATTAACCAACGGAGTCTAAACGAAAGTTGTAGAGTATGTCTCCACCTACGCGTGGATATAAATAACGTCAAAAACGGAGTTCGTATGAGCGAGTTACAAATTATAGTAGTATATTTACGTATTAAAATAAAGTATAAATCATGTATACGTACACATATATATACATATGTATATATCATTAGAAAGGTATCGACGATGCGGTTATTATAAAACTAATGTTGAGTTCTTTCGACATTAGTTTAGTACAAAGATCATTAAATCCATTTAAAATAGTATTATAGAGGGGTGTTTAGTTGTTTATATAACTAAAAGGTCATTAAGTAATTATGGAGGGTAGTTTTTGAAAATTCAATTAGTATAAATAAGAGCCTTGGGCTCTCATATTTCTTGCACCATTCTCTTGATTCAAGAGTCTTTCTCTCCTTATCCCCCGAGCATTTCGGTCCCTCGTGATTCGACTTCTCTTTCTGTAGTTTTAGTATAGTAAGGTGAGCGCTGAAGCGCTGCACGAATCTTTCTTAGAAAGATTCAGCGACGAAGTTCTGCCCCTGCAGAGCCCGACTCCTAGCTAAAATCCCCTTGAAAGTAAGTTATGTTTACCCTATTTTAAATATAGTTTATATTTAAAATTAGTATTGTTATTATAAATTTATAATAAATATTTGGGCTATTATTATGACTTATATAAGTGTCGTTATAATATCTTTTAACTACTCGCGGTACGGGGAATCTGGTTTAAAGGGCCGCATAGGGTTGTTGGATTTCAGAAGTGCTATACGCCAAAATGGTCCTGCCCTCCGGTGTTTTATGTCTGGCCCCTGTCTGTACATAGTAGTTGGAAAGTATTGTTTAAACGCTTATATAATAATAATAATAATAATAATAATAATAATAATAATAAGACTAATAATTAGTCACGGTAATATTAGACTAAAATCTAGTGGTGATAATACTAGGTTTCGTCAAAGGAAATTATTTTAAAGTAAACGAAGCGCTGTCCGAGTACCGAGTCACCACCTTCTCAGGTGAGTGCATAGTTACTTTCAGCTTACACATAGATATGAAGTATTTTATATAAATTACGTGCTGTGTGTGTATATTATCTGTATACTTGCTATCTATGCTGGATGAACGTTTTATACATGTTTTCAATGATTTAAACTGTATATGTATTTTATATCTACAAAATGTGTTGGGTAAAACATGGGTAGATGTATTAGTTGCTGTGTGATAAAATGAAATAATGAGATGCCTCGTTATAGATGTTCTTGATGACCTAGTCATCTAGCGGAGTATAGATGACGACCACGGACTATTCTAGACAGTCCAGTGGAACACTAACAGGCTCGCAACCTGTAGGTGTTTATTCGAACTTTGTGTTTAACCGAACTGTGTGTTTATTCGAACTGTGTGTTTATTCGAACTGTGTGAACTGTGTGCTCACCAGATATACTCCATCCCAATGATAGTCCTTTGACTAGGTCCCTTGTGTTAGATGTTTTAGGGACGTAATGTGAGGATAACGGGAATGGGTAATTGGGTTGATTGTTTGATGTTTAAAAATAATAATTATATTATTGTGGGTTGAAAACCCTATGTGCTCACCAGGTTTCCCAACCTGACCCACTCAGTTTATTTTTATCACAGGTGTTGATATGAAGTCACAATACACTGAGAGATTTAAAGAGATGTAGATCACTAGTGTAAATAATTGTAAGTTCTGTTTATGCTTATGTTTCTGTATTAACGATGACATCCCAAACGTTTTAAAATGAAATAAATACGTTTCATCGAAAATGTTTTAATAACGTATTTACCATGTTTTTCTGGGAACAAATTCCGCAACATTTTTATAAAATGAAGTACTCTGATTTTTATAAAGCATAAACAAAATCGGTCTTTTCTGGCCGTGAAAATGGGGATGTCACAGTTGGTATCAGAGCATTAGTTTAAGTGAACTAGGAATATGGATTTATTTCTAGACTTAAACTTAGAATGCTAAGCGATGATTGTGAGGTGTGAGCACTAGCTTATTTTAGGAATTGTGCCTAAAATGCTTTTATGTGCTAAATACTTGTGCCTGATATGCTGTTAGTTGTTCGGATCTATGGTCTGTTGTCGACCGGATCTGGAAACCTTATGTGTTTAGGATTCTAAACGTACGACTACGATATTAGAACTAGCATATAAACGTTTCGGAGTGATAAGGATGATTTAACCGTCAATCCTAAGTAAAGATCTGGATTCACCTTATTCGGTGTATAGATCAAGATGGCAAGAACCCGTAGTGGAAACGTGAATGCAAATGGGAACGGACACCAACCCCCCGTGATCGAGCAAATACCAGTTGTGGAAGCCGCTGCCGGACCAATAACGATGGCCGGAGTGCAAGCGATGATCCAGGCAATGTTGGATCGTCAAATGGAGGAAACTAGACGTTTGCTCCAGCAAAATCGTGAGGAAGCCACTATTCAGATCGAACAGCCCGAGTTGAACGAAGGGCAGACTGAGGAAGGAAACTACAGTGGGACTGTTGGTCAAGTCAACCCACCAATAGTTCGACAAAACAACCAAGATGACAAAGTCGAGAGGAATGGATGCAAGTACAAGGATTTTCTGACTTGCAAGCCATCGACTTTCACTGGAAAGGAGGATCCGATCGGGGTCATGGATTGGATCTCGGAGATGGAGTTAGCCTTCATGACATGCGGTTGCAGAGGGAAGCTACAGACCACATTTGCAGTGCGTCAGTTTCGAGGAAGTGTTGTACGTTGGTGGAATACCTTGGGGAAGACTCTGAGCCCTAATGAGCCCCTGCAACTGACATGGGCAGAATTTTTGGTGCAATTCAAACGAAAGTACTGCTCAGCTCAAAACCTGCTTGAGCTAGAGAACCAGTTTCTAACCCTGAAGAAGGGAAGCATGTCAATCGATGAATACACGAACAACTTCACAGAAAAGATGGAGTTTGCCTTGCGTCTTGTTCCGGATGAGCTGACGAAAATTGACAAGTACGCAAAGGGACTTCCATGGGAGTACGCGGTGCCAGTGCGTCAGGCTCCTACTCTGGAGGCAGCTATCTGGGCTGCCAAGTCTGTGGAAGATATGATTAAGGGAAGAGCTGCCAACAAGATTGAGGTTGGCGAAAAGAGGAAGTTTGAGGAATCTACGAGGCCCAATAAGAAGATCAAGTCTGGTTCAAAGGAGTCTAGCGGAGGAGGAAACAAAGTGAAATGGTGCGAGAAGTGCAAAAAGAATCACTTTGGGAAATGTAGCGAAGAAGTGACTTGCTACAAGTGTGGGAAGACCGGACATTACGCCAACGAGTGCAAAAGGGTGTGTTATGAATGCCGTGAAGAAGGGCATGTTGCTAAGGATTGCCCGAAAAAGAAAGAGGCGGAAAAACCAAACATTCCGCCAAAACCGAAGGCAAGAGCATTCCATATGATCCTAGACGAAGCAGATGACAATGCGAGGATTCAGGAATGACGGCTTGACATCCAAGGATCGAGTTATAATGTAGCCATAGAATCATATGATTTAGCCTGTTAGAGGCATAGTCTAGGGTGAACTTGAACACCTATGTAATCGTTTCAAGAAATAATATGAAACCTTTGTTTTGTTATCTGATGTGTTAAGTTGTTTTTTTTCGTGTATGGTGACTTGGAGAGACTGCGGGACAATACTTGGGACGAGTATGAGTAGGTGTGAATGGTAGTAGAGGCCTATACTACCGGAAGCACAGGACTCACACTTGGATCAGGGAAAGTCACAAGGTTACCAAGAAGCTAGTAACTGATTCTGTTTTTTTTTTTCAAGTATGTCATTACCATCGTTTCGATAATGACTAAAAAGATTGTTGATTTCCGACCCTAGTGGTCATACCGAATTGAGTCTGACTACGATGAGTATGTTGCGTGGTTCAAAGAACCAAGTTTGATGTAGCGTCCGACTTAAACCAAACGATTGAAATCAAAGCAATCAATAGAAGTATCGCGTTCGTTGTTAAAGAAGTTGGTAGCCAGAAACGCTACATGTTAAAGTGTGATTATATCACATTAGAACATGAAGGAAGGCATAGTCTATTTTAGAATTTAACTCTAAGAGACCTAAGTCTAAATGTGCATCACATGATGATAGGTCATAATTTGAAGTCTAGCCCGAGGTAGAGAGCAGGTGCACGATCGAGTACTGCTTACAGTCAATGAGTCTAAGAGATAGACTTGAAGGAATATAGAAGTTATAATTATTAACTAGGATGAAAAGATGACGTATGGAGTCATTATACGAGCCCTGTTTCGTTGATGATTCCGGGACGTAATCATCCTAAGGGGGAGATAATTGTAACGCCCGCAGATCCGGGCTAGTCAATTTAGAGGCAATAGGGGTCGAAAACGACTTTGTGACAAAAATATTATTTAGAATAAATAATCTTAACCAATTTGTAGAATATGTCACAAGGTTTCCGTACATATAAAGAACGCTGAAATCCGAGTTGTAACGAAGAAGTTATGATCCGTCGAAGTTTCGCGTCGGAACCGGCACGGCACCGGGAAGCGTAAATAGTAAATTTATGATATATAGAGATTTAGCCTTAGCGCTCTAAACAAAAGTCGTAGAATATGTTAAACTAAGAACATCGATAAAAAGAACGCCCAAATCTGACTTCGTATGAAGAAGTTATGATTTTTCGAAGTTTCGGATTAGCGGTGTACAGCCCGAAATTCAAATTTTAGATCGATTGATTTTTAGCCGACACAACCTAAACAAGAATCGAAGATCTCGTTATTAGTAGCGTAACGATAAAAATACAGACGAAAATGGACATCGAATAAAGAAGTTATGAGATTTTAACGGACCAATCCTGTCCTGGCTTGTTAAAAATATAACTTTAAAAATAAAGTCAAAATTAACCAACGGAGTCTAAACGAAAGTTGTAGAGTATGTCTCCACCTACGCGTGGATATAAATAACGTCAAAAACGGAGTTCGTATGAGCGAGTTACAAATTATAGTAGTATATTTACGTATTAAAATAAAGTATAAATCATGTATACGTACACATATATATACATATGTATATATCATTAGAAAGGTATCGACGATGCGGTTATTATAAAACTAATGTTGAGTTCTTTCGACATTAGTTTAGTACAAAGATCATTAAATCCATTTAAAATAGTATTATAGAGGGGTGTTTAGTTGTTTATATAACTAAAAGGTCATTAAGTAATTATGGAGGGTAGTTTTTGAAAATTCAATTAGTATAAATAAGAGCCTTGGGCTCTCATATTTCTTGCACCATTCTCTTGATTCAAGAGTCTTTCTCTCCTTATCCCCCGAGCATTTCGGTCCCTCGTGATTCGACTTCTCTTTCTGTAGTTTTAGTATAGTAAGGTGAGCGCTGAAGCGCTGCACGAATCTTTCTTAGAAAGATTCAGCGACGAAGTTCTGCCCCTGCAGAGCCCGACTCCTAGCTAAAATCCCCTTGAAAGTAAGTTATGTTTACCCTATTTTAAATATAGTTTATATTTAAAATTAGTATTGTTATTATAAATTTATAATAAATATTTGGGCTATTATTATGACTTATATAAGTGTCGTTATAATATCTTTTAACTACTCGCGGTACGGGGAATCTGGTTTAAAGGGCCGCATAGGGTTGTTGGATTTCAGAAGTGCTATACGCCAAAATGGTCCTGCCCTCCGGTGTTTTATGTCTGGCCCCTGTCTGTACATAGTAGTTGGAAAGTATTGTTTAAACGCTTATATAATAATAATAATAATAATAATAATAATAATAATAATAAGACTAATAATTAGTCACGGTAATATTAGACTAAAATCTAGTGGTGATAATACTAGGTTTCGTCAAAGGAAATTATTTTAAAGTAAACGAAGCGCTGTCCGAGTACCGAGTCACCACCTTCTCAGGTGAGTGCATAGTTACTTTCAGCTTACACATAGATATGAAGTATTTTATATAAATTACGTGCTGTGTGTGTATATTATCTGTATACTTGCTATCTATGCTGGATGAACGTTTTATACATGTTTTCAATGATTTAAACTGTATATGTATTTTATATCTACAAAATGTGTTGGGTAAAACATGGGTAGATGTATTAGTTGCTGTGTGATAAAATGAAATAATGAGATGCCTCGTTATAGATGTTCTTGATGACCTAGTCATCTAGCGGAGTATAGATGACGACCACGGACTATTCTAGACAGTCCAGTGGAACACTAACAGGCTCGCAACCTGTAGGTGTTTATTCGAACTTTGTGTTTAACCGAACTGTGTGTTTATTCGAACTGTGTGTTTATTCGAACTGTGTGAACTGTGTGCTCACCAGATATACTCCATCCCAATGATAGTCCTTTGACTAGGTCCCTTGTGTTAGATGTTTTAGGGACGTAATGTGAGGATAACGGGAATGGGTAATTGGGTTGATTGTTTGATGTTTAAAAATAATAATTATATTATTGTGGGTTGAAAACCCTATGTGCTCACCAGGTTTCCCAACCTGACCCACTCAGTTTATTTTTATCACAGGTGTTGATATGAAGTCACAATACACTGAGAGATTTAAAGAGATGTAGATCACTAGTGTAAATAATTGTAAGTTCTGTTTATGCTTATGTTTCTGTATTAACGATGACATCCCAAACGTTTTAAAATGAAATAAATACGTTTCATCGAAAATGTTTTAATAACGTATTTACCATGTTTTTCTGGGAACAAATTCCGCAACATTTTTATAAAATGAAGTACTCTGATTTTTATAAAGCATAAACAAAATCGGTCTTTTCTGGCCGTGAAAATGGGGATGTCACACATTGTAACACAAAGAAATGGAAAGCGGATTGCAATTTCAGGTTATGAGATTAAAGAAGAGAATAACCTTAGAAATGGGTCATTAATTCAGAAAATGACTAAGAGAGTAAGAAAATATTTTGAGGAAGAAATCTCTTTAAGGAGGGTACATTGTACGAACCTAAAATTTAGAAGCTACAAGTTTATTGATCAAAAGGTAAGACGGTCAATTATGAGAACTTGGTAAGTTTATGAAGTTACAGCTTCATGAAAAATGGACAAGATGCGTTTAATTCACTAAGATGATGTTAGATGAGTAAGTTCAAGAGAACAAAAATACACGAGAAGACGCATTTTGGCAAAAAGGGTAAAATTGGTATTTTTATGATGTTTGGGCCAAGTTGGTGACTTACTACATTAAGACCCATACTAAGTCGATGAAAAATGACTTAATAGAGTTGTAAAATATGTTTCCATCTTTTAGTGGATATAAAGATCATAAAAAAACAGGTTACAAACAAAGAAGTTATGAACATTAGAATTTGTAAGAAAAGTTGTCCCTAATGTTGGAACGGAATCATCAATTCAATTTTCTAATCTCCATGTACCACGAGGTGAAATAGTCACAATGGTGTGGTGGAACATCCTACCACAACATGTTATCGAGGATTAATGACAAGTCTCATACCTGTTAGAGCTTATTTCGATCATTTCGTTGGACCGGGCTATTTTTCTACCCATATGGTTCCAAGACAAGCTATAGATGTTTGATTCCTAATATTTTCATCCTTTCCGCATGAAGGTACGATTTGGCCACTTTAATCACATTGTGATGTAAATGCGAGTGTTTAGTTGCTTTAATCAAGCTTAAAAAGTGATTTTCCAAGGTAGAATAAATCCTATAAGAGTTAGGGTTTGAAACACTAACTAGTGATTAGTGAATTAATGCATTATACATAGATTATAATGAATTAGGTAGTATAAGATGCTTAATTCGTTGGATCAAATAGATTAAGAAGTAGAAATTGAGAAGACATAATTATGATCCATTAGGTGTTCGTTTTGACAATAAGAGTCATTAAGCTCTTAATAGGCTAAGAATAGTATTAATAAACTTGTATATGTGTATGAATAGGCTTAAGAGCAAAGAAGACAAATCAAGAAACATCAATGGAAGAAAGGCTCCAAGTGGAAGTTAATCTTCACTAACTAACAAGGTGAGTTATAGCTCTCTCTAGATTACGTATGTTTATATTTTATATATATGCATGTATGTTGGATCTTAGGGAACTTATAGAATGTCTCCAAGTAATTAGATGGGGATAGAATATAATTATGTGTGTAAGAGAATGTATTAGATCATGAATGTATATTTATAGTATCTATGAGATATAAGTTTAGAAACATGTATCATAGCATATATATGTAGACCTAGAAAAAGTATGGATAAAGAGAAAGGTATTTGTTAAATACCTAAGTGATTTTAGATAAAGACAAAGTATGATTATATGTAGTATAATCATAAGTATATGTATGTATGTCAAGATTTAATGGTATTGTGAAAAATAATTATATGTAAATAGACATATATAAAGACTAAGTGACTAATGAGTAAAGTAATAGATGAGTAGTAGAAGATCTCTTGATGATATAAAGATATGGATTGTCCATTGGACAAGAGCTATGTGTTAAGTCACATAAAAGAGTTAGATAATAGTATGATTCCTTCGGGAATAAGAGTGTAATTTTTTTAATAAAGGAGATAGAGATTCCTACGAAATAAGAGTATGATTCCTTTAATAATGGAGATAGAGATTTCTATGAAATAAGAGTACGATTCCTTTGGGAATGAGATAGAGATTTCTATGAGAACAACATTATGGTTCCTTTAGGAATAAAGGGTATGATTCCTTTGGTGATGAGATTATGTCCCTACGGTGAAAGCGATGGTGATCCCTTTGGCGATGTTGATAGATGCTTCTTATAAGAACAAAGATTATATATGGTCAGTGAAAATAGAGAAAAGGTTCCATGAGTGGAACAAGTCAAGAGAGTTCTTTTAAGAACCTAGATATAATCCATGAGGGATTGAGAGTAATGAATCTGCAATTAATTAAAGAGAAGATGAGTGAGTGAGGATCCACGAGGGATCATAATATTAAGGAGTAAGTTTGGATGAGTGTACCCAGTAATTTTATTGCGAAATGGTTTTTCCTTAAAAGACAGATAAAGAGTAGGAAGAGTATTAGACAATAATGCTATGAGTAGAGATGTGTCAAGAACAGAGTAAGAGATAGAGAAGAGCATGCATATACTATATAGAAGTGTAAAGAAAGATTTAAAAAATAGACTATTTAAAAGAAAGAAAGAGAAGACAGGGTATATGTAGAGTATGAGATGGGAATGAGAAGGGACTAAAAGAAGGTAAGATATGAGACTGGGAAGAAGCTAAGAGAGAGTCAGAGATGAGAAGAAAATATTAGTAGAAGAAAGAATATGAGAATGAAAGAGTAGAATTTTGAGGCGTGAGAAGAGATAGAAGTAAATAGATAGATGATATAAGTAAATACAACATGGTAGATAAGATGATAAATAAAAATAAGTAAAGAGAAAAAGAGAAGAAGAGAAAGATGTAATAAGATATGAAAGAATAGTAATGTATGTTATGAAATAAAGAAGATTTGATTTGTAGAATAAGAGAAATGAGAAAAAAGAAAGAAATAGTAGATGGAACATGAAAATATATAAGAATATAACTCACCAGACCTATGGTCTAAAGCAATAAATATATTCATGTTTTGCAGGTTCAAGTAGCAGCCGTGGTACATGAGAAGACAGGAGCACAAAGACCTGAAATAGATTTTATTTCCTTATTGTTTTAATTTGTATGTTTGATTTTTATTGTAAAACTATGATAAAACTTAGGATTTAAAGCATTTTAATTTTTATAGAATTTTACATTTTAGTAGAAAATTGTGATAATTTCTTTAGATGTATGTGTAGAAAATATTGTCGTTACAATTGGTATCAGGGAAATAGTTTAAGTGAATCAGGTTTGGTATGTCCATTCCTAGACTTAAACTATGGAAAATGAAAGACAAACAAAGCTTATGAGTTCGTTTTGTGATAAACCATGCTATAAGATGTATATATGTGGTCGTAGATATGTGCAGATAAAGAAATCAAAAGTATGAGTTTAGTATATTGACCAACCAAGATGGGTTTGGGTATAGTATGTGAAGAAGAAATAAAGAATGGTCATTTTGTACATGTTCTCTTAGCAATGCAAATTGTGTAGATATTTTAGGTCTTTTTTATGTTTAAAGTTTAGATCTTGATGGGTTAGAGTGTCTTAATGCATAAAGTTGGAAACTTTATCCGCTTAAACATTATTAAGGAGCAAATTTGGAAGTTTGGCAGATTGACTAAATGAAATAAGTCATTTTGCCTTATGATTATGGGTAAACCCATCGCGCCTCTCTCACATGTAGTGCACTTTTCGGAATCTTTGGGAGCACGACCGTTTAAGCTAGAAAACCCAACTATTTTGTCTTTTTGTGGGTGAGGGGCACCGAAAAAAAAGTTGGCATGCTTTTGACCAAAATGCTAAATTGTTGACTTTTTAACTAAGTTTGACCTTGGATCAAACTTTAGGGTTTTAGGTTATAGCCATGTTTGGCCTTTGTATTATTTCTAGGTGATGTGTGAGACCAGTCCATTAGTATACGCATGTAGTGGTATTGTTTTTGGACGATCTGTGAGGTGAGTCTTCTCACTATTTTACTTATCTCATGTTTATTATGGTTGAAATGTGTTATTAGTTGTGCTTGACTTTTTTGTGTGTTAATTTTCTATAATAGATTCTCCTATGACTCTGGGCGGCTGAGCACCTGCACATTTTGTAATTGAGTCATTGATAAATCAGGGTCACTGAGGATCCAAATTTAATGTATTTTAGTCGATAAGTACTCGGGGTTGAACCGACCCATTGTTGTTATGTAGTTTTAGTTGTGATGTGTTGTATATGATAGTTTGAGAAACTCACTAATCTTTGTCTTATAGTTTTGGATTTAAATGCTTTTGATAATTCAGAGGATCGGGGAAAGGCAAAGGCATGATTGTACACACTCATCGACATCATCATCATTTTGTGATTCGTGTTGTTATGATACTCTAATTTGGATAATTGTCTTTTGGAATGTACAATTTTATTGACTTGGTTTTATGATGATGGCATTTTAACTTGATTAAAAACCAAAATTTTTATTGTGAGATTTGGATACACATTGCCCAAGAAATAATGCAATAAGCCCAAGTCTTTCATAGAAAATCGGTATGCCAAATCTTGTTTCAAAGAGTCTAAACAATCATGATCGACATTAGTAATAATCATGTCATCATTATATAAGGACATAAGGATCCGACCTGCACTCTTACGTCTAACAAATAACGTCAAATCATGATTACTAGGATAAAAACCAAGAGAAGTAATTACCGTGGAAAATTTCTCAAACCAAGCACACGGGGCTTGTTTGAGACAACAAAAATATCTCAAGTGTTACATTGTAAATATAAATGATTACTAAGATGAAAACAAGTGAAGTAATTACCCTAACTGTATTTTGCCTCTATTGTTCAAAAGTTTACAAATATCTCAAGTGTTACATTGTAAATATAAATATTTAATTCAATTATTAGAAGGGAAAACTTTCTCTAGAAATTTGAAGAAGCGGTTAGAGTAAAATTTGGGAGGAGCAACAGATATTGACATAGGATCATGGAGTACAGATTTATATGCATGTTCTATTTTCTTTCTTGTGTTGTATTCCTGAAGTATATCGATTATACCGAGATACAGAACAACATCGTAGACCTCGAAAAGTTCGACCTCTGTGGAACCAGAAATGTCATGAGAGACCTTATGGTTTGCTTGAGCTGGCATGTTCACACCTAACTGCACCCGTAACCTAAAAGTGTTTTTATAGATATTAGGTAAAATTCAAGGTACTAGATAAAATTTATGTATATGCATGACATTTCATGCCATGCCATGACAAGACATATATAACATAACATAACATGGTATGGAATGACATGGCATAGTATAACATAACATAACATAACACAACATGACATAATATAAAATAACATAACATGAAAAGTTGCTTCCTTCATTGTTCAATGGACTGGGATGAGGATCGGGTCTGACTCAAAGGATAGGGTAAGTTGGCAGACCATCTTAAGTGACTTTTAGTTTAGGGTCTGATTTAGGATTTATTTCTCTAGATATAATACAAACAATTTAATAAAAAACAAGATTTTGATGTAGTGTAGTTAGAAATGTTACTTGTCTGACTTTTAGAGTTTGGTGTGCTCAATCACACCAATAGTTAAGTGAGAAATTTTTTTATATATACTTTTATTTCTAAAGATGTATAATTTTTTTGAAGCTTGTGTGGTTAAGACAATACCTTGAAATTGATCCTTCCAAGTTCAATACCTAGCTAATTTATGTTTTGCCTTCTACATTAAATTCAAAATCATTATTAAACAAAAACATTTCGTATAAACCAAAATCTAATAGTAGCATTTTTTTCCCTAGAACTAAAATATATTTGGACCAACCGACATGAAACAAATGCAAATGAAAAAAAAAATCCACTATGTTGTCCCACCCAATAAGGTGGTACATGTTGTAATACAAACTTGTTGTTCACGACTTCTTGTGCGTGTAAAAGGTATAAATGTTCTCTTCTTCCATATAATTAGAAATAATATCCCTAAAAAGGCATATGTCCCAAATAATAACCTCAACACTAATTACAACAAATTTAACATAAAACCCTTTAAATCCAAATTAGGGATGACCCTAATTTTTGACCAAAATGTGATGCTAAAAGTCACTATAAAAACACCACATTCTTAAGGCCTATACACCTTAATAAACTAGAGGTGCTCTATTTATATAGAAATTTGACCTAAATATTCCATTGATAATACTATCTCCGTATATTTTGACTCTTATAGTCAAGAGGGTCATTTATATAATAATTAAGAATTGACATGATTTTATGGAGTACTTTTATGGTAGTATTATTAGGCATAAATTAATAAAAGCTGGAATGAAGCATTTGGATTAAGCAAAAGAATCATGTTTTTTAATATCTAGGGATGGTATCAAACAATCCTCAAAAATGTGATTCGTTCTTTGATTAAATGGAATGATATATATGTAGTTGTGAATTTACTTTTAATATATAATATTGAATAAGGTTAATGTCATAAATGTGAAACAAGGTATTTGTTTTTTTTTTACAAAAAAACATTATCATAATGGCCAATAAATTTTTTGTTTCTTTTCAGAAAAATACCATTAAATCAATGTTTATGTCTTGATTTATGGACTTAACTTTATTTAGGTGTCTAATTTGTATAATGGAATGTTAAATGCTATTCATGAGTATAAAATTTATATTTAATTTTAAAAATCAAACAAAGAGTAGATTGAATACCTTCCGGTACCAGGAAGAAGGACATCAACTTCCTTGTCCCCTACCGAAAATGCCTTCAAAGTACTTCCTCTGCTATGTGGACCTGGTGCGGTGTTTACAGAATCTGGTTCATGAGTCACTAGGAGAAGTCCCGTTGGTTGAATTGTACGGTCCACACGAAAAATTGCTCCTAAAACAAGCAGAAGAGAAAATTAAATCGTTATATAATTTATAATATAAATAAAACTGAAATAAATACAGAAATTTACCATCATCAGTAGTATTTTGAGGCCTGTTGAATGCATAAGCATCCGGTGGTTCTAACATACTCTTCAAATGTTCAGGAGCTCTAAAATGCAATCCCAATAGAAGACTATAATCGATAATTTGTTGAGATTCTAGAAACATGCAGTCCAGATTAATTTGTCTGCAAAAAATGGGACACTAGTGAAATATTGAAACTTATCAATCTAAAAGGAAGTGCTAACTCCAAGAAATATCAAACCACTTTTACTAATTTGTGCACTTTATCATTCCACTTTCATTTCTTTCTATTATAGCATCGTACTTTGAAAAATCTACCCAATTATAGCATTTTGCGTTTAGAACATTCTACTCTGAAGTTCTAGCCAACTACAAAAGATTGTATATTTAGGTAGATCTTTCAAAGTGCAATGTTGTATTAGGAAGAAATTAAACTAGGATGTTGTATTATCATTAAACTAGAAATATAGTTGATGGTATGTCAAACTTAAGTTTGAGTTGATGAAAAACAGAAGGCAAAATCATCACATGACTGGAGCGGAATAGTACTTACTTGAAAAGTGCATCACGGAGTGACTTGTCCATATGGAATTTATAAGTAAGATCAAGGTCTTTCAGTGTGGTGGCCTCTATAATATTATATGTATTTGTATTTCTTCCATAGTATGAACCCTTCAAATCATAATGACGGTGTATCCTCAAATCAGTGTAAAACATATTTCCCATGACCACAAATTGTACCTAAAGTTGAGTTTCACAAAATAAAAATGAGGATGTATACTAAGGGGGTGTGTTGTTTAAAGAATGATTTGGAAGAAACATAATTTGTCCAGTGAATTGGAATTTGAAGCAATTATAATCAGTTACACGCATGGTTGGCAATAGATGGGATGGAATTCAATGATAAAAAATAAATGTTTTTTACATTTTCATTTTCATTTGTATTCAAATTTATTTTTATTTATCGTACAATAAAATTTATTTTTATTATATAATGAAGGCATTTTCTTCTTTTAATAAAAATGAAAAATGAAGGTGAATTCCTTCCACCCCTCGTAATAAAGAATAACGAAATCTATGGAACATGGAATTTCTTTGATTTCGAAATAACTGAATTTTTTCCATTAATTTGGCAACCAAACACGCCATGGAAAGGAATCTCATATTCTAAGTTTTTTCAAATTCCATCAGCATCTGCCAACCAAACATGCACATGGAAACAAGAATAAGCAGAAAACACGTTAGATACCTTCTTGCCACCTCTTGGTGTTATCTCATGGATACCATAAAATTTAGTAATCATGGTGTTATCGTGTGCTTGTACATGATTGTAATAGCTAGGAAGCATCTTGAGTAAAACCTACAAAATATCAAAATAGGATATCAACAACTTCTAATTTTAATTCAGAAACAAAGTTGCATAATTCTTATGAAGTGTGATATATAGAGTAAAGAAAGATCAATAAATTATAAATGTAATAAAATCAGAAAAGCAGTAATTCAGATAGGAATTACCTATGAAGAAAAATTGAGATAGAAAGTAGACATTGTTAGCTCAACTAAAAAATCACTAGTTCAAGTTACTTACCAAGAACGACATTTTAATAACTTCAATTGTGACCATATATATTAATTAAATTGGTATGTTGAAACTACTTTTATTGTACAAGTATATTTATGTAATGATAAATCTTTTTGATAAAGTTCTTAATTAAAAAAAATGTAAAAATATTAGAACTTATTTATCTAGTAGGGAAATTCTTACTCAAATATTAAAATGGTAGTTTTTAATAGAAAAATTACATGAATGGTCAATGTGGTTAGGGGAAATTTATGTGGTTTACAAAATGTATTATACGGAAAGCATGTTTCATAATGTGAAAGGAAACATAAAAGAAAAATGTTTTGAGTTACGTATTCATAGAAATACAAAATACATTGCATAAATAGGGAACTTATGCAAAGGATGTAACTATTATTGAAATAACACTTAACTATGATATGAGTAAATGACATAAGGTCTTAAGATATAGGAAATATTCAATAAGTGTTGCATGGCATGATTATGTCAAATATTAAGGTTCATTGTCTAATTGGAAAATAAATGAAATTAGCATGTTGTTACAGGTAAAAGGATTGAACTTATAATGTGCAAGTAAAGTTTTGAGTGCATTAAAAAATATATGGGAATGATTATGAGTCAAATAACTTGATTGCAATAAAAATATGTAATGATATCTGAGAAATGTTGTACGTACAAGAGAAGAAGGAAAGCATACCAAGAAGACTTTAATATGTGTTTCATAAAATAAAGTTGTACATGGAGTCTTAATTTATACTAGATCTTATCTCACTAATCTAGGAAACTATATAAACATAGAAATTATACACATTGATGTGCTCCTAATTTTTAGAAATGATTAGCTAAATTACTCTTAATTTACAAATATGTGTGTGTTTTGCATCTAGACGAAAATATGATATATCTAGATCTTGTGAAAGTTCGGAATGCTAGCCCTTACTTTGCTTATTGTAATAGGTAAAATAATTGAGGAGTTGCAACTGGGTTGGCTTTGGCTTGGTGGGTCAAAATACATCAACCCGACCTAACCCAACCCAACCCAACCCAACCCAGATAACACATTTAATTATATAGGTTATCGGAATAGAGATATGAGCACCGGTGGGATGATGGAGCGTAGGTGTACCAATGGTTTAGATCTTTGCATCGGTTAGTTGGTGGTGTGCGATGGCAACAAGAGATGGTACTAGTGGTTGAGCTCTCACGACATTGACATAGTAATGTAAGGGTGAGAGTAGTTTGTTGTCTTTTTTAGTAACAAGGAGTCAAGGATTGGGTTTCTGATTAAGTAGGGCACGCTGCACTCGTAAGTCATAATTCATAAATAAATATTATTTTTTTTAAATATAATTTATATTGGTGGGTTGACCTACGAACCCGAATTGACCCATGAAATAAGAAGGTTGGTGGGTTGACGGGTCAGAATTGAAATCTCAACCCAAACCTGTTTATATTCATGTTGGGTTCTTGTCGGGTTATAGGTTGGGTCGAGAATTATCACCTCTAGAAATTATGCTAGAGGAGCATATATATTTGTACCATATAAGTACGAAAACATGGTATCATAGTCGTGAATTACTATCATATTCTTAAAGCCTATGCATGATTTTTTTAACCACTACAGTTTATATAAATTAAACTACAAGAAGTATGATTTACATAATACAATAAAGAGAGTTGTTAGCCCATGAGTCACATAATAAATCCCTACCACATTTGGCTCTATCCTTAAGTCATAAAAAGCTCAAAGTTTTGACCTTATAAGGTAGAGTACACCAAATCATCAATTTTCTATTTAAAATCATATTATTTATATCTGTCCATATGGTACATATTAGCGCCTTTGAAATCGCTTCAAGAATATCTTGAGACATGTTGTCCACTCTATAAGTGGATTTTATCCTTAGGGAGGTGTCAAATGTGTCATTCAAGATAGGAAGGTCATTCCAATAATTGAGCAGGAGCCTACAAATCTCCTTAGTTGTGGAACAGCTCTTGGAAACATGTCTCTTGTTCTACACAAAGAATTACAAAATAGACACATGGTGGATGGAATGATTACCCCCTGTGTGCGAGGTTGAATCTAGTGGACAGTCTACCGAGTCTCAAAATCCAAATTAAGACATTTATTTTTCGGGAGCCACCTTAGACCGTCTGGTAGTTAAGTAAGTGCTCTCCAACAAATGATTGTCAACTTCGTTTCTTAAATAAGAAACAGTGAAATATCCTCCCCCACTGAGATTCCAACACTAATTACTTGTTATTGAGTTACCCTCATGTCAATAACTTTATAAAAGATGTTAATTAAGTATATCTTGGACATCTCCATGACTATATTGATCTTATTGATTCTTGCTCTAACATTGATTCTATTATGACTTGAAATTAACACTCCAACCCTACATGCTCTCTATAAATGAATCTAATTTTTTTTCCTAATTATATCGGTGGTATATTTAAAATGCAACCACCATTTTCTTAAAGGATCTAGACTAAAATCTCTTATGCTTAGAATTCCCAAACCGCCAAGATATTTGAATGGTTCTTGCTTTCCACTTTGAAAGTTTTTTTGTTGAATTTATCAATAAGGGGAATCCACATTGACACTTTACTCGACTTTCCTTTTGCCAGCATGCCAAGATAAGTAAATGATAGTTCATTTTCAAGACACTTTAACAACCTAGCCATAGAAGAGACCTTGCTTGAGAGGACACTAGTACCCAATAACTTGCTTTTGAGAAGTATATTTGTACCATGAAAGTAGGAAAATATGGTCAATTCAATAATAATTAGGAGAACTTAATATGTTCATCCTTGACCAAGCCATTCTGGTCATAGGATATCCACTAATGTAGATTTGATTGAGGATGCTAATATATGGAAGTTAATTAGAAATGGTTTAATTAATAAGATTTTGAAAGTCCTTTTTGGAGCTGAGTTTCAAACAAAGGACCTACTCCCTTTGAAGTATTTTTTAGGGATTGAGGTCTCTCGCACTCGGAGTGGAAGTTTCATGTCTCAATGAAACTATTGTTTTGAAGTAATTAATGACTCAAACTTGATTGATGCAAAAGCTTGTGATTCTCATATTGAATCAAATGTGAAACTGAAAGCAAATGATGGAGATCCATTAGAAAACTAAAAATAAATATAGAAGAATTATTGAGAGGTTCAATTTTCTTAGAATTAATCGGCCAATAATTCTTTTCTAATGAGTCTATGAGTCAATTTATGTCGTCACGTAAGACATGGAACATTGTCACTCACATCATAAAGTATCTAAAGGGTACTCCAGGGCGTGGCATATTGTATCAAAATCATAGAATCTTGGTCATTATGTGGTAGTAGGGTTTACAGATGTTAACTATAATGGTGACCCTACAACTTGGTAATCAAGTATCGGGTATTGTGTCTTTGTTAGAGGAAATCTTTTTTCATGGAAGAGTAAAAAACAAATTCTAGTTTTATGTTCGAGTGTAGAATCCGAATATAGAGCTACGACATAGACAACTTATGAGCTCATATGGTTGCATACTCTACTTGACGGGATCAAGTTTTCTCAATAAAAACCAATGAATCTTTGGTGTGATAACGATGCCTCCATTCATATCGCCAAAAATCAAGTATTTCATGAGAGAGCCAAACACATAGAAGTAGATCATCATTTCAATCAAAAGTTAGATTGGAAGGATTACAACTTCTCATGTTCACAAAAGTCTTACTTAGGAGTAGAGTTCTTTAGATTTGTACTAAGTTGTCATGATTAATATCTATGCTTCATCTTGAGGGGGAATGTCGAACTGTATATAGTAGTCAGTGCTATTAGGCTACGGAGCTTATATGGTTTAGTTGTAGTTGTATTCTCTTGTTTGTAGATATTTGTGTATTCCTTCCTTGTATTATCACATATATACAATTATTCTCAATATTTTGGTCTTTGATTACACATAGGTTTTTATGCATTTATTTATATTGATGAACATGTCAAGAAACTCTTAATATCTTCTATTATTTGAACATAAGATTGTAAGATTATATGTAGAAGAGACTAACTTAAATTTAATAAACAACAATACCTAATCCCATAAAAGAATAACAAACTAATAAGTACTAAGATAAAGATACAACAAACAACATGGAAATAAGGCACAAAGTATCGTATTAATATAAATGCAAATAAAAGCCTACAACAATAGAGCAGAAAGTAATATGATGGTATATATAAATTTGAGAAATAAAGGAATAGAGCAATAAGTAACAAGTAGATACAAGCAATTGATCAAAAGGTAGAAGGAAGGATGACTATGCATATGAATAATTTACTAAGATGCTCATGCATAAAAGGGAACCGGGAATATAAAATTATGATATATAAGATGTTGAATAGCATTCATAAAGCGCTAAAAGATTGTATTTATAGAGTCAAACCTTGAGCTCGGATTTTCGTAATGTTTTAATCACAAATCTGTCATCATGAGAGCGATAAAAAAGGCTTCCACTTTTCCCCGGAGAAGAAAGCTCTATTAAACCATCATCCCCACATATTGACATCATATAATCTGCAGCATCTAATTTGAATAGTTCCCTCAAATTCCTGAAAAATAACTCCATCCAGATGTATTAAGACAATATGAGTATCAATATAACATACATAATAGTATTTCATATAAAATTGTAGTACATACAAAGTTCACATGAAATGTAGTGATAACACATTCATGAAATATTAGCCATGCATTCTTTAGTGGATCAATACTAAATTGCACATGATCATCTATATAAATACATCATAACATGCATAATTATTTCCTTATTCATGTATTTGGAACAATCCATCACTCATAAACCATTTGTGACTAATGTATCATGCTCTCTTCTCCTTTCAAACTATGTATCCAAATTTGTTAGTAGTTTGATTATGGGATAAATGAGTTAAGATCCTGGCTAACTAAATATAGGGCAAAAATCTAATAATATATACATTGGGTATCAGTTCTATATGTCACAACCACCACCACAACCAACAAAATGTTCTATTGACCTCTCATTTTACCACTTAAGGAGACATGAACATACAAATTTCCTTGGGGTCAAAAATTGCACAAATATTCATACCATCCTATCTACATTACATGTATAAGCAATTTGAGAAATATTTAGTGTTAGATTATATACATACCAAGAATGTGATGATGTTATTGCTAACATCCTTTTAAACCTGTAATGGTTGTACAAATAGGTTGTGTAATGTAAGATATGATCAATCGCAAGACCTAGTATACATATAATGGTTCCTAACTGATAACACTTTCCCCAAGATAGAAAACCACACCACTAGTGCTTTGATTGTCCATGACGTTGCCTCTAAGATCATTATCCAAAATACCCACAAGTTCTTTGGTCCTTTGCACCCGATCATACATGATTCCATAATTGATTGTACTTTTCACATACCAAAAAACATGATTCATCACATTCTTGTGTTGTTAAGTACCTCAAACTCCTCACAATTCGCCTATATTTGACAAAATTGATTGGTTCCATGTCTTTGTATTTATTGAGTTTCAGATTCATATCCATAGGATAAATCATTAGGTTGCAATCTTTAATTCCAAACTCCTCAAAATTCCTCGTAGCATAAGCTGATTGTTTTTTAGACACTCCAACATAATTGACAAACCTTTTTAATTCAGGTATAGATGTCTCAATCATACGAACACCTTTTCAACATAATATTCTATAAGTTTTTATCCAATAGAATATAGTGCATGCATCCAAGGCTTGATGTAACCCGTAAAGAGCTTTAGAAATTTTGTAAACTTAATATTTCATTCCTTTAACAATAAAACCTTTAGGTTGCAATATGCATGCTTTTTTCATTTAGCTCACTATTTAGAAATGTGGTCTTTATGTGTAAATGGTCTATATCCCAAGTCCATTAGACTATTAATGCAAGAAAAAGATGTATTATATAGATTCGAGCTAACGATGTGAATACTTTCTCAAAATCGATACCTTGTTTTTGCAAGGAACCCCTTGCAACGAGAGAAACCGTATACTTGGTTATTGTTCCTAAGGCAACAGTTTTATCCTTAAATACGCAATCTAATCCGACAGGTTTGTGGCCAGAATAGATTAACAAGCTTCAAAGTGTGATTCCATTGAATTACATGAAGTTCGGTTTTTCTCTATTCTTCATTAGTTGATTTTTTTTTATTTAAAGGTTGTTCGAAGTGAATAAGAAGCAATTCTCCATGTCTAAAATCAGTAGATCTGCTCTTCCATAAATATCGATCAATGTATGATAACCAATTATTGGTCAATGTATGATAACCAACTAGTCCAGGCCGGCTAGAAGAGGTTATCAATTCAACTGAAAATGGGTTTTTGGGATTTTTTATAAGAATGGACGTTGCATTTTTAGGTGCTGTTTTGGGTTAAATTTGGTATTGTTTTGGAGCTTTTTTTTATCTCAGGTGGTGAATTTTTGGGTTTGTTATTGTTTCGCCATGAAAACGATGTTGTTTCAAGGTTGTTTTAGCTGAAAGGGTTTTTTTGGCTGAAAACAAAGTTCTTTCATGGTTATTTGGGATGAAAACAATGTTATTTTAGGGTTTGTTTGGTACTAACGCCTTGTTCCCGAGTTCTACTTAAGGAGGGATATGGATGTATATAGAGGGAAAGTGATGGATGTCAAAGGAAAATCATGTTCCCGAGTTTCATTAATGGAAGGAAAGTAAGGGAAAGGAAAATCTTAAGTTTTATTTTCTTTTTCCTCCTAACTCGGGAACACAAAAATTAAATTTTCCTTTTATTTCTTTCGAACTCGGGTACATGGAATAAAGAAAATTTTCCTTCCCTTTTCTTTCTTTCGATTAATATTTTCTTTCCTTTTCCTTTTCTAAAAAAAACTCGGGAACAAGACATAAACGACTGCTGTGACACCATAATTTTTGGCTGAAAAAACAACCCATGTTTCCATCCAAATCCGTCTTTTTTTTTCAAAAAACATTATGTATCATCTTACCTGTACCTTCTTCTTTTGTGGTTAGAAAAAACGAAGTCCTTTTGTAGCCCTAAGATAGATCATATTCCCACTTCGATCATACAACTTCTTTTGACGCAAACCTAAAATTTTAATATGTGTCAAACAACCAAAAACTTTGAAGAATGAAAATTTGGCTTCTGACTGGTCAAAGCCTTGTACGATGTGACATCGGGAAGATCCATGTTGGGTAATTTTGTTGGGTAGATTAGGTTATGTTAATGGTTCCCACGTTAATTAGTATTTTAACTAGATTTATTTTGTTGTTGAATTGGTCATATGTTGACCAAGTTGGAAGGAGAATAATGGGGCTTAGAGCATCTCGAAACCACTCTCATTCTTCATTTTTTCCCCCATTTTTTCCTACATTCTTCTCCAACCCTCCCTCATTTATTCCCCCATTTTGGGTGATATGAATAGTATAACAACAAATATGGTGTTATACTATTCATTTCTCCCAAAATGATGATAAACTTTTTGTTGTCGGTTTTAGTCTCTCTGCTTATATATTTATATATTTCTAGTTCATTTTTACATACTAATTATAATTTAAATATAATAGTTTGTTATATATTAAATTATATTAATTAATTATAAATATAAACTTTGTTTTTTATTCATCAGATTCATATAAAAATTTAAATACATATTGAAATTTTAAAAAACGATAACGTATTTTACAAAAGCTTATAATTAAAAGTGTGTATGTCTATAATTTATATAAATGTATGTATAATATTTATTTAAAAGTATTATGTGTAATATTTTTTATAAATGTATGTATAATATTTATTTATAAGTTTATTATAAATATAATTTTTTGTATTTAATATTAATGTAATGAAAAAAATATAGATTATATATTTGTTAAAACTAAATTAGTAGAGGGGTGACATCTATGTAAGTTGGAATAATGGAATATACTAGGAATATATTTTTTGGAGGTAAAAATTGGATAAAAAATAGAGTACGGTTGGAGATGAAATACTATTTGCCCCATTTTTTACTCTATTTTTTTAGGGAAGAAATGAACATGGGTTGGAGATGGTCTAAGTTGCCACCTTCATAGGAAACACATGCACAATAGTATTTATGTTTATATAAATAGGTTAGTTTGTCATTTGTTTTTGTATGTGATTAGCTTTCCTTCTTGAAAGTAATATAGCAAGTGACCCAATAACTTGTCCATATTTCCTGGTTGCTGTGTAAAACTCATGAGAGTCGATGGTTGCAAGTTTGCAAGTGGGTTTAAGGGAAGGGCTGATCTGCAAGTGGGATTACCTACATCTTCGAAGCCCATGCCACATAATTAGACTTTGTAAGGATCGGGTAATATAAGGTGGCACTCCCTTATTCTCCAATCCTTTGTGCTTCTCCATCTGCCTTCGAACAATTTGATCCTGCCATTGTTGTTTTTGGCATATACTTGGATATACACAAAACAGAGCTCTAATACTACGTGTTGTATTAAACTGACTGTAATATATTGCGTTTTATTATATAGGTTATGTAAATAAATCAAAGGCTTTCGTGTGGCTGAGAACTTCTGTCGAGAGATCTAAGAGAGAAAGATATATTATAATTTTTAAAGGCCAAACTACTTCTACTGTCGAGAGATCTAAGAGAAAGATATAGTATACTTTTTAAAAGCCAAAAGTACTTCTATTGAATTGAATAATATTGGGAAAACTCGTTAACCTAGATAAGTGTAATGACAATACTTAATTGTGCTTAAAACTGATTGTCAAGGTCGCGACTACTTAGATTTATAGGGGATGATTAAGGAAGAAGAAAAGAGAAACAAACACCAGCTGAATAGATACCTGAAGACCATAAAAGAATAGTCTTTCCAATAGAAATCAACCGAATTGTGTGGAGGTGTCGATTGTGAGCCTTTCCTGGGGAAATAAATCCTTATCCTTGCTTGTTCTCCAAAATCTGAATATCTCACTTCACGCATAGTAAGCGGTGTTATTTTGCCAACAGTGTACCTGTAATCAATTAAGTCATATACACAACACATGAGTTTGGAACCAACAAGAACGTAGAGCTACATTATAAAATCAAATGTTAAACCAAGGGGAAGTAACTCTCTTGTACACAACAAGGAGAAAGATTTTCATGTTATCTCATTCAACGTTAACAAGCAAAAAGCAACAGTCATATAAGGCTTACATGACACTAAAGAAAACTGACCACTACCCCACAAAATTAAGCATCTAAAATAAAACTGCTTCCCACTACCTTGAAGAAAAGGTACATAAAATAAACAAGGGGTAAAACTGTAAAGAAGGAAATATGCATGGCAAACTCATGCATGACTGAGAAGTTAGATGTACTAGGGTGTTGTAAGTCAAGATATATCAAATTGAGCTGAAACTGAGAAGAAATGTAATGATCAAAAAAAGTTGTACCTACAAATTTCCAGATGATAATTGGTTTGAAAGATAGATATAAACATCTGCTTCTATATTGTAAGATAGTGATCACATAAAGATCAATGTTCAAAAAACGGCCAAATTAATACGTAGCTAGACATAAGGAATCATTTTCTTGTACATCACGTGGTGGGGCATTAATTTGTTTTTTGCAACTGTGCACATGGATTGGGGTCGATCATGGGCAAGAGACAAATGGACCCAAAGCTAGATTTAGATGGGTCATAGAGGGTAGGGGGTGGGTTCAAATGTTCAATACTAGTAAATGAACATGAAAATTAAGTATAAGACAAAACTCAGATTTAGAGGATTCATTATTTACCTGATTCCTAGTTGTAGATTAAGCATCATATAGTTGCTCTTACGGGATTCAAAAATATCCAAAGTTGACTTCCTTTTCATTTCCTCCATAAGAAATATTCGCTGTTGTTCCTTTTTGCTTAAAACCTTTGCATTATTTTTAGTTCTTTCTTTCACCAAAACTCCTTGTATGTATTCCCTTTCCCAAACTACATTGCTACTATTATAATCATCTACACTTTCACCTTCATCAAGGTTATGAGATAATAACTCGGTACTATTAAACGCAGAGGACTCCATAGAAGAAACTCCGACAGAAATTTTCTTGTTTGATATTCGACCCATGTCTCTAAATAATCCTTTAATAGGTTTTTTTATAGATATACTCCGAACTATACTATGAGGTTTTGAAGCTTTCTTTTTTCCTAATCTTCCAGAAGATGAACTCCTAATACTTATTGCAGGATAAAACATACCCAATCCATCCTTGAGGCCATTGGTCCACGTCCCAAAATAATAATTACCATCTACAAACCTATAAACCCCTGTCCCATGTCTATACCCTTTTGACCAATTACCATCAAACAGATCACCATTCAGCCATTTCATCACCCCTCTACCACACATCAATCCACCTTTCCAACTTCCCATATACATGTCGCCATTACACCAAGTGTATTTACCACTACCTTCATGAACACCCTCTCTCCATGAACCATCGTAAACATCTGAATTACTATACTGCTTTCTTCCAAACCCATGCTGAATGTTCAACCTCCATGAGCCTATGTATGTTGACCCATCTGGATTTGTCAATGTCCCAAATCCATGTAAGTAGCCTCCATAGAAATTACCTTCATAACTTGCTCCAGATGACCATGTGATCCTTCCATCTCCTGCCATTTTTCCTTCTTCCCAACAACCCTCATAAACTGTTCCATTTTTCCATTTGTATGTACCCCTGCCATGTGGGATCATTCCCTTGACATTACCAGAGTAGACATCTTCTTCTTTTAGAACAATCTCCAAATTACTCATCCTGAAACAATGAGTAATACACACATAACAAGAACATCGTCAGGTTTTGAAAAGAAAATTAATTTGGCATTTAAGAACGCATGCAAATTGTAATTAATCTTTGACTTTTGTTCTACTTACGTGCAAGCTGTAAGCTTTGACTTTTTAAGAATGCATGCAAGTTGTTCTGAAAAAATTTATGAAGGATGCGATTATTTTGAATACTTGCAAAGAGCCCCATGAATTTGAAAACCATCCTTGTTTTTTTATTATTTACCTCCATCTTATATGCCATATGTTAATTAATCTTTGACTTTTGCTGTTTTGAACATACAAAGAGGACAACCGAATACTAAGACTTTAATTACTTCAATTGTTTCTTTGGCATAAAGTAAGATCTGAGAGACACTTTATTTGATTTTTGTATGAAAAAGTAAATTATCTCTGACACCTTAAACAGTACCTGCAAAATTATATGTGACCTCTTAACTTGAAGATCTCAGTAAATACTAAATCATTTAATCATGATATGAACATATATAGCAATTCCAATAATTAAAAAATAGTTTTGACTTCTCAAAGCACATGTATGGCATCAAAATTAATCACGTCAATCTAACTACTGTGTTAATAGTACGAATAGATATTGTATTATATTCATATTAAGAAGAAATAAGCTTCACATTACTATCTATCAAACATCCCAATGACAAAAGTGATACTGTATACAGCCAACGACTGAGTTTGACCATTCGACAGCCCACCTTAGCACTGTCACTGTAGTATGAATACCAAAATTCATAAATGCAGTCGCTATGAACTTGATAACTACATACTATCATTACATAATCGAAGATAATTTTGCTAAAACTGATGTTAGCATTCATGCTGCATAAGTTTGAGCACGAACTAGAACATCAAAAACTTCTAGTGAACTCAACAAAAGAAAAGGACAAATGCACACCAATGAAATTGAAGTACTCACCTGTTAAATCAATTCAAATCCAAAAGAAAAAAGACATTTCTGATTTATTGATTGGATCTTGGAACTCCACGATCGGATTTACACTCCAGAAATTCTGCCTTTGGGGAGCTTTGGTACCACAGAGGCTTTTAGAAGAAAAAGATTGGGCAGAGAGAGCAATAATGTTTTAGGGGAATAAAAAAGTAAATGCATCACAAGCATGCAAAAATAGTGTGGCAAATATGTGTGTGTCTAGACCTCTGGAGAAGAACGACCGTTGGATGGCTTTAGATGCGAGATGAACGGTTGGAGATGTTTCCCAAGTCCTTTTTGCCGACTATATATGCCGACGCAAGGCATATATATGGTGAGATGTAATTGAAGTTTTGAAGATTCTTAATTTTTTTTCTTCAAATAAATTAATATGAATGTTTAATTAAAGAATTACGTAGTTGACAACTAGAGCTTATATATTTAATATAAAACTACAGTTAGTTAACAATTATGACTTGGTATAACGTTACAAACTCATGATCAGTATGGAACTCAATTATAGACGGAATCTATAAAACTTTTTTTTCCGACAAGACTTTTCAAGTAAAAATTTGTATGTCGATAAATGCACACAGCCAAAATTCGCACATGCCCATATTCCTATAATAAAGCAAAAACAATATATTTTTATAACATTCTTCTAAACTCTATCTTCATATTCACACAACCCAAAAAAACCTATTTCTTATATATTTGAATATGTTATATTATACAAAATTCTTCATTCATAATTAACAATAATGAAGATTATATATATACATAGAGAGAACCGTCCACTTGAAATTAAAAAAAATAAAGATCTTGATATTCAACTTAGCTACATATTTTTTATTTGCCGCTCTAACGTTTCAGTGTACTAGCAGCAACGAAGTATACCTAATTATAAATGATTATATGGCTAAGAGATATAATCATATATGATTGTACATGCTTATATATATATATATATATATATATATATATATATATATATATATATATATATATATATATATATCTTACTATCTTATAAAAGAAATCTAACTATTTCTAAAAATAGATTTAAAATAATAATATTATTTTTTAAGACGTCCAAACAATTAAGTTAATAGTACAATAAAACATTAAAAAATAATATTAAAATTTTAAATCATATATCTTTAAGATCTTATCTTTTCTATGGTTTTGACTTTTGACCCCGTCAAAATAGAGTTACACTGACTCTTTGGTTGCTTTTGACCCAACCCGTTTCATAAACCTAATTTATGTTTCCTGAGATCATGACAAATATCTCTCGATTCCGGTCGAGCCCTCTCCTATATACAGCATCGTCGTAGCAATTCAACAGTCACCACCGTACCGTCGCCATTAAGCATCCATCATCTTCTATCAGACGACATCACACCCTTGGCCCTAATATTACCAACATCTTCCTTCCACCTACAACCATGCACAATCACCTACATCGTACCATCCCACCTTAAAGCTAGACCCAGTCTTGCTTGCTTCGTTTACCCCCCTTATCTTCAAAAAAGCCGCTTTGCCTCCTTATGTCCACCATCGCTACTAATCGTCTCTGGTCCAACTGATATGACTTCGATCCTGCAAAAACATTTCCCATACATTATAGTGTTATAACAGGTAAATTGACAATAGTTTGTAGTTAGGGATCATGGTAAATATATTTTGCATTCTATCTATTTGATCAAGTGCTTCAAAGGGTGTTTAACATATATTTTTTTAATCAGGTCTAGAACGAGTTTTGGATCCAAGAGAAGATAACGAGTCTAAAGGGAGGAGGTGTGCGGAGGTCGCCACTAAAGAAAAGCTACAAAAAAGAAAAAAAAAATAAAGCCATCGATGGAAAAAAAAAATTCAGAGTAAATCCTTTTGATTTAAAAGAGTTGCGGAATTTGTTCCCAAAACAAAACATGATAAAATAATATTTATCAAAGCATTTCATCAAGATATGCATTTTCATTATATAATCAAAACTCGGGATGTCATGTTCCGATACAGACCATAAAGCATAAACGATAACATTACAAGTCATTCAACAAATATGTACATATACAGACTTGTAAACAAAACAACTTGATGATTCAACCATCTTATGCCCTCGCGCCACTACCTGTAACACAAATAAAACTGAGTGGGTCAGGCTTGGGAGCCTGGTGAGCATATAGGGTTTTCAACCCACAATAAATAAATTATATTTAATTTCACCAACCAAATCACTATCCCAATTACCCATTCCCGTTATCCTCACTTTACGTCCCTAAAATAACATCTATCTCAAAGGACCTAATCTAGGATTTTCATCGGGACGGACATCACTGTTAAGGGGTTTCCTCAACAATAGATATCCTAAAGGCAACCATGAGGGGGATAGAGTACACCGGTGAACACATCGTTCACAACACCTACAGGTTATGAACCTGCTAGCGTTCCACTGGACTGTCTAGAAAGAGTCTGTGGTCGTTATCCATACTCCGCTGAATAACTAGATCAACAACAACAACAACATCGAGGCCTCTCATCTGTTTATTACACACCAACTATCTACCCATGTTCTACCCAACATATTAGTAGATAAAATATATATTATCATACATAGTTTAAAACCTGTATAGCATTTTCATTCAATATATATTCCACATAACAGATGAGGCATACCCACGTACCACGTATTTCATAGAAAGCAATTCAGATCTATGAGATAGAATAAAGTGAATATCCATTCACGCATATAACCACAAAATATACACATAACAAGTATATCGTATAAAATACTTCATAGTTACGCGTTAGAAGAAAGTAACTACGCACTCACACATATAAACAACAATATACTTAATACACTCGAACCATACTTGTATTATTATCGTGTTTATGAAAGGTAGTATACACTCACTTGATCAGAAGACGATCGGACAGCACTACGACTTGCAGAAGTAGTAATCCTCAGCAGATCTGGAAGATCTCTACAAAAATCGAACTTCTCGCGGGCAGAGCTTCGACTCGGGAACCGCACTTCTCAGGATCTTTGGGATCTCGGGACTTGCCTCGGGGCTCGAGAATGATACCGGGGCTTCGGGGTATTTCTGGCATGCAAAACGATGCAAAACGGGAGAGAGAAGAGAGAAAATGAACAAAAGAACCGGCTGCCCTCGCATCCTATTTATAGGAGGCTGGAGCCTCGGAGTACGCGGGGCGTACTGCTTCCGAAATCGTCACTGCATGCGTCATCCGAAGCCACTTGCTGCGAGTGTCGACATCTTCGGAGTACGCGGGGCGTACACGAGTACGTGGGGCGTACTTTGGATGAGTCCGATGACTTGTCCTCGGATAATACCGGATTTTCCATTTAAAATTAAATACAAAATATTTAATAACCTTCGGAAATTCATATCTTCTTCATACGAACTCCGTTTTCGACGTTCTTTATATCCACGCGAAGGTGAGACTACGCTCTACAACTTTCGTTTAGACTTTGTCGGCTAATTTTTACTTTATTTTTATTATTTATTTATAATAGGCCGGGACAGAAACTTTCGTTATAAATTCATAACTTCTTCGTTTGACGTCCGTTCTCGCCTAACTTTTTATCGCTTCGATACCAACAACGAGACCTTCGATCCTCGTTTAGAATGTTTCGGCTAAAAACCGATCGATCTCAAATCGAGTATTTCAGGCTGCATACCGCTAAGTCGAAACTTCGATAAATCATAACTTCCTCATACGAAATTAGATTTGGGCGTTCTATATATATTCGAAAACCTCGTTTCAACTACTACAACATTATCCAAAGATATTAAGTTTATTTTACACTTAAATTTTGACGCTTATTTTTATTCTTAATTAATCAAACCACATAATTAAGCAATTAAGCACAAAACACATAATACTCAAATAATACACTCTTATTATTTCAAAACTGGTTACAAAGGTTAACCTAGACTATTACATTGCTAAAAATGGCAAGCCCGGAAACACAGGCGTTACAATTCTCTCCACCTTAGAATGATTCCGTCCCCGGAATCACACATCAACAAACAAATGCGGATAGCGACCCATCATGTCACTCTCCGTCTCCCAGGTGAGATTCGGCCCATTCGTGTGTTTCCATCGGACAAGCACTAACCCAACCATCTTGCGTCGCAATTTCTTAGTCTTTCGGTCAACAATTGCCTCTAGTTCCTCAATCAACCTTTTGTTCTCATCGATTCTCAACTCCAAAAGTGGAATCATGTCGGGAACTTCTCCCGTGAACTTCCTCAAATAACACACATGAAAAGTGTTATGAATTCCATTCAGTTCTTCTGGTAGTTCGAGCTTGTAAGCTTGGTTCCCAATTCTCTGAAGAACTTTAAACGGTCCAATAAACCTTGGACTCAACTTTCCCCTTTTACCAAACCTTATAAGTCCCTTCCACGGCGAGACTTTAAGCAAAACCGAATCCCCAACCTCAAAAGTCATCGGTCTTCGCTTCTTGTCAGCATAGCTCTTTTGACGATCCTGAGCTGCTAACATTCTTTCCCTAATTCGTTTCAACTTTTCAGCAGTTTGATGAACCAACTCCGGTCCCATAAACTGCTTTTCCCCAGCCTCAAGCCAACAAGACGGCGTACGACACTTCTGCCCGTACAAAGCTTGATAAGGTGCCATCTTAATGCTCGAGTGGAAACTATTATTGTAGGAAAATTCTACCAACAGTAAATGTTCATCCCAATTACCTAGGAATTCCAAGGTACATGCTCTCAGCATATCTTCAAGTGTTTGTATCGTTCTTTCACTCTGACCATCAGTCTGCGGATGGTAAGCTGTACTTAAACATAACTTGGTACCCAATTCCTCTTGTAGACTTTTCCAAAATCGTGAGGTGAAACGGCTATCACGATCCGATACAATCGTTAACGGAACACCGTGAAGCCTCACAATATCCTTCACGTAAGAATTCACAAGCTTCTCCATAGACCATTTCTCCTTGGCCGCTATGAAATGCGCACTCTTAGTGAATCGATCAACGACCACCCAAATCATGTCGTGACCATTCTTTGTTCTAGGAAGTTTAGTGACAAAATCCATAGCAATGTCTTCCCACTTACCCATTGGCACAAGCAAAGGTTCTAAACTCCCATACGGTTTCTGATGTTGTGTCTTTACTCTTGCGCAAGTCACACACTCAGCCACATACTTTGCAACATCAAGCTTTATCGTCGGCCACCAGTAGTAGGGTTTCAGGTCCCTATACATTTTAGTGCTACCCGGATGAATCGATTACATGGTTTTGTGAGCTTCTTCCATCAGAAGATCTCTGATTCCTCCTGTCTTGGGTATCCAAATCCGATCTTGGAACACCTTCAGTCCGTGACTGTTTACACCGAACACCAACGTTTTGCCCAAACATTCCTCATTTCAGTCATTCTTCTCAGAAGCTTCACTTTGAGCTTTCATTATACTTTCCAAAATGGTTGAGACAACTTCAATTCTCAACGCTCTTGGCCTTTTCCTTTCAAGATTGACTTTCCGACTGAGAGCATCAGCAACAACATTAGCCTTACCGGGGTGGTAAAGTATCTCGCAGTGGTAGTCCTTAAGTAATTCCAGCCAGCGTCGTTGCCTCATATTCAATTCCTTCTGATTAAAGAGATATTGGAGACTCTTGTGATCAGTGAAAAGTTTGCACTTCGTGCCATAGAGGTAATGCCTCCATATTTTCAGAGCGAAAACTACCGCTGCCAACTCCAAATCATGAGTCGGGTAATTCTTTTCATGCTCTTTCAGCTGTCGAGACGCATATGCTATCACCTTTTCTCTTTGGGTCAAAACACAACCCAATCCAACCCCAGAAGCATCGCTATAAACAGCGAAGTCTTCAACTCCATTGGGTAGAGAAAGTATCGGTGCCTCGCATAGCTTCTTCTTTAGCTTCTCGAATGCTTCTTTATGCTTATCATTCCAAGCATAAGTAGCTCCTTTGTGGGTCAAAGCTGTCAACGGAGTAGCGATCGAAGAAAAGCCTTGGATAAACCTTCGGTAATATCCAGCTAATCCCAAAAAGCTTCGAATCTCCATGGGACTCTTCGGTTGCTCCCACTTTGTCACAGCTTCAATCTTTGCTGGATCAACCATTATCCCTTCTTGGTTGACCACGTGACCCAAGAATTGGACTTCACGAATCCAAAAATCACATTTGGAGAACTTTGCATACAGCTTCTCCTTCTTCAAGACTTCTAACACTTCTCGCAAGTGTCTGCCATGCTCCTCTTGGCTTTTCGAGTAAATCAGAATGTCGTCTATGAACACTATCACAGATTTATCAAGGAAAGGATTACAAACCCTATTCATTAAATCCATGAATGATGCCGGAGCATTGGTTAGTCCAAACGACATAACCAAGAACTCGTAGTGTCCATATCTAGTTCTGAATGCAATCTTCTCTATATCCTGCTCTCTTACTTTCAGCTGATGATATCCTGACCTTAGGTCGATCTTCGAGAAATAGCTCGAACCTTGCAATTGATCAAACAGGTCATCAATTCTTGGCAACGGATATCTATTCTTTATTGTTGCCTTATTCAGCTCTCAGTAATCAATGCACATTCTCATACTTCCATCTTTCTTCTTTACAAATAACACCGGAGCTCCCCAGGGTGATGAACTAGGTCTAATGAAACCTTTGTCCAATAACTCCTGAAGTTGCATCATTAGCTCCTTCATCTCCTTCGGTGCTTTCGCAATTGGCGTTGTTCCTGGCAACAAGTCAATACAGAATTCCACTTGTCGATCAGGTGGTAATCCAGGAAGATCTTCGGGAAATACTTCCGGATAATCACACACAATTGGAATATTCTGCATCACCTTCTTTTCCTTCTTAGCATCAATCACGAATGCTGGATATGATGTACACCCCTTGGTCAAACATTTTCTGGCTTTCATCAATGAAATGATTCCAGAATTCACTCTGCGTTTGTCCCCCTACACCATAAACGAATCTTTCCTAGGCGTGTTTACTTTGACTATTTTCTTCTTGCATAAAATTTCGGCATCGTTGGCGCTAAGCCAATCCATTCCCAAAACGATGTCGAAACCGTTTAGTTCGATAGGCAATAATTCCTCGTGGAACTTATTCCCATTCAGATCAATTAAGATGTTTTTCATACGATGGCTAATAGGTATAAACTTGCCACTAGCAACTTCGACTAATAAAGCATTATCTAGTCTATCAACAGGCAAAGCTAGCTTACTACCAAATTCATGCGATATAAAGGAGTAGTTGGCTCCAGAATCAAATAAAATTTGGGCAGGCAATTTGTTAACGAGAAAGGTACCTGAAGCGACATCAGCTTCATCTTTAGTAGCTTCCAGTGTCATCTGGAATGCTCTCACCTTTGGCTTTGGTGGAATGTTGGGTCTAGCTGCCTCCTTCTTCTTCGGGCAGTCCCTCGACATGTGTCCCTCCTCACCACAACCATAGCAAACTTTCTTAGTGAGGGTACATTCATTGGCATAGTGCCCTGGCTTTCCACACTTGTAGCATGTGTTCGCCACCTCACATCTTCCATGATGCTTCTTCTTACATTTGTCGCACCATTTCGCTTCACCTCCACTTCCCCTCGAACCAGACTTCGAGAACTTGTTTTTCTTATTGGATCCTGAAGTTCCATCGAACTTCCTCTTTTCACCAACATCTATCCTATCCATACCCTTTTCCTTCTGCTGGGCCTCCACGTTCTTAGCTGCACGAACAGCCGTTTTCAGAGTAGTTGCCATCTTGACTGTCGGACCAAAGTCGGCAGGCAATCCATTAGCAAACCTCTCTATCTTAAAGAGTTCCGTTGGCACTAGGTACGCAAACAACTTCATTTTCTCAGTAAATGCAGTAGCATAGTCGTCTATGCTCATCTTCCCCTTCTTCAAGTTTTGGAACTCATTGTTCAGATCAATCAGATCTATCTCTGAACAATACTGCACCCTTAGTTGCTCCAAGAACTCCTCCCATGACATTTTCAAGGCTTCTCCTCGTGGCATAGTATCTGCCAACAACTTCCACCAACTCAAGACTCCAGTCTTCAGTTGTCTAACCGCAAAGACGGTCTTCTGTTTGTTGCTACAGTCGCAACTTTCAAATACCATCTCCATTTCGGAGATCCAATCCATTATCTCAACAGGCTTTGGGCTTCCAGAAAGACTCGGCGGCTTGGCGCCCAAGAAGTTCTTGTACATTCGCCCATCCTTGTTGTTTCTCCTTTCCGGATCGTTCCTTCGTTCTCCTTGAGTCCCAACTTGACTCATAATGCGACTATTGTTCCCTTCCTCCGATTACTCGGGAATCAATTCGGGTTCCTCAATAGGTATGATAGGTTCATCCCTATTATTATGCAACATTTGTCGCATATCCTCCCTTTGTTCAGCTAGCATAGCCCGAATCATGGCTTGCACCGCAGCCATTTTTATTGGTTCTGGTGCTGCTGCTACAACAGTTATTTGCTCAATCACTGGCGGTTGATTCCTGTTTTCATCCGCGTTTCCAAGGCCACTCCTTGTTCTCACCATTTTTGATCTACACACCGAATAAGGTGAAATTAGATCCTCATTCACAATAGATATTCAAATCATCCTTATTACTCCGAAACGTTTACATGCTAGTTCTAATATCGTATACACACGCTTAGAATCCTACACACATAAGGTTTCCAGATCCGGTCGGCAACAGACCGTAGATCCCAACAATTAATATCATATATGGCAACATATAACATTTAGCACATAAAAGCATTTTAGGCAACTTTCCTAAAATAAACTAGTGCTCGTGTCTAAAATCCAACAGACACACAACTCACAATTCCACTTAGCATTCTAAGTTTAAGTCTAGAAATCCTACAAATTTCCTAGTTCGCTTAAACTAATGCTCTGATACCAACTGTGACAACCCCAAAATCTCGGCCAAAAAAGACCGATTTCATTTATGTTTTTTAAATAATTTCAGCGTAAATCCTTTTGATTTAAAAGAGTTGCGGAATTTGTTCCCAAAACAAAACATGATAAAATAATATTTATCAAAGCATTTCATCAAGATATGTATTTTCATTATATAATCAAAACTCGGGATGTCATGTTCCGATACAGACCATAAAGCATAAACGATAACATTACAAGTCATTCAACAAATATGTACATATACAGACTTGTAAACAAAACAACTTGATGATTCAACCATCTTATGCCCTCGCGCCACTACCTGTAACACAAATAAAACTGAGTGGGTCAGGCTTGGGAGCCTGGTGAGCATATAGGGTTTTCAACCCACAATAAATAAATTATATTTAATTTCACCAACCAAATCACTATCCCAATTACCCATTCCCGTTATCCTCACTTTACGTCCCTAAAATAACATCTATCTCAAAGGACCTAATCTAGGATTTTCATCGGGACGGACATCACTGTTAAGGGGTTTCCTCAACAATAGATATCCTAAAGGCAACCATGAGGGGGATAGAGTACACCGGTGAACACATCGTTCACAACACCTACAGGTTATGAACCTGCTAGCGTTCCACTGGACTGTCTAGAAAGAGTCTGTGGTCGTTATCCATACTCCGCTGAATAACTAGATCAACAACAACAACAACATCGAGGCCTCTCATCTGTTTATTACACACCAACTATCTACCCATGTTCTACCCAACATATTAGTAGATAAAATATATATTTTCATACATAGTTTAAAACCTGTATAGCATTTTCATTCAATATATATTCCACATAACAGATGAGGCATACCCACGTACCACGTATTTCATAGAAAGCAATTCAGATCTATGAGATAGAATAAAGTGAATATCCATTCACGCATATAACCATAAAATATACACATAACAAGTATATCGTATAAAATACTTCATAGTTACGCGTTAGAAGAAAGTAACTACGCACTCACACATATAAACAACAATATACTTAATACACTCGAACCATACTTGTATTATTATCGTGTTTATGAAAGGTAGTATACACTCACTTGATCAGAAGACGATCGGACAGCACTACGACTTGTAGAAGTAGTAATCCTCAGCAGATCTGGAAGATCTCTACAAAAATCGAACTTCTCGCGGGCAGAGCTTCGACTCGGGAACCGCACTTCTCGGGATCTTCGGGATCTCGGGACTTGCCTCGGGGCTCGAGAATGATACCGGGGCTTCGGGGTATTTATGGCACGCAAAACGATGCAAAACGGGAGAGAGAAGAGAGAAAATGAACAAAAGAACCGGCTGCCCTCGCATCCTATTTATAGGAGGCTGGAGCCTCGGAGTACGCGGGGCGTACTGCTTCCGAAATCGTCACTGCATGCGTCATCCGAAGCCACTTGCTGCGAGTGTCGACATCTTCGGAGTACGCGGGGCGTACTTCGGATGAGTCCGATGACTCGTCCTCGGATAATACCGGATTTTCCATTTAAAATTAAATACAAAATATTTAATAACCTTCGGAAACTCATATCTTCTTCATACGAACTCCGTTTTTGACGTTCTTTATATCCACGCGAAGGTGAGACTATGCTCTACAACTTTCGTTTAGACTCCGTCGGCTAATTTTAACTTTATTTTTATTATTTATTTTTAATAGGCCGGGACAGAAACTTTCGTTATAAATTCATAACTTCTTCGTTTGACGTCCGTTCTCGCCTAACTTTTTATCACTTCGATACCAACAACGAGACCTTCGATCCTCGTTTAGAATGCTTCGGCTAAAAACCGCTCGATCTCAAATCGAGTATTTCAGGCTGCATACCGCTAAGTCGAAACTTCGATAAATCATAACTTCCTCATACGAAGTCAGATTTGGGCGTTCTATATATATTCGGAAACCTCGTTTCAACTACTACAACATTATCTAAAGATATTAAGTTTATTTTACACTTAAATTTTGACGCTTATTTTTATTCTTAATTAATCAAACCACATAATTAAGCAATTAAGCACAAAACACATAATACCCAAATAATACACTCTTATTATTTCAAAACGGGTTACAAAGGTTAACCTAGACTATTACATTGCTAAAAATGGCAAGCCCGGAAACACAGGCGTTACATTATTGATATCTTTTGGTATAATAACTTATGCATCAAAGAAACGCATATATGATTATTTTGTTGGAATGAGATATTATTAGCTGAAGAGTTAATTTGTGAGAATAATCTGAAATTAGTTATATGTACGTATTTGTTTCATCTATGTTTCCGGCAACTACCACTATCTGAAACACAAACGCCAATGTATCTATCTTTCAAAAACCCAACTTTCCAAGTGTTTGTTTAATTGTGAGTTCCAGTGGAACTTAGATCCATGTTTTGAGTTGAAGATCCATGCATCTCTTTCACTTTGAAATCCTAACTGTTGGATCTACTGTGCCTTTGGTTATTATTTCTCTTATCATCATGTTTTTAACAAGGAATAAATAGGAATGAAAATGAAGAGATTACGAGGAATTGCAACAATTTCATTATGGACCCTGCCTCTTGGATATCTGAAGTCTCAACAAAGAACATGTCAAAGATTTGCTATCAGGTGCATGTCGAGCAATAGAAATATTTTTATATCTTGTGTTCCTTGAAATATAACATATATTTATATGCCTTGTGTTCCTTGAAATATAACATGATTGCGAATGAAATATATTGTTAAAACATGTTTGCACCAAAAAGAACTAATTGCCGAAACAAATTATTCATCGCCCGCCGCTTTGCGCGGGTAAACGACTAGTATATATATATATATATATATATATATATATATATATATATATATATATATATATATTCATCCCGAATAACCCTGAAACAACTTTGTTTTCAGCCAAAACAACTCTTTAAGCCAAAACACGCTACAAGGAAAAAGGCCATTACCAGCGACAAAAGTCGCCGGTAAAAGTCCCAAAAGTCGCCGGTAATACTAATAGCGACGACGCATCGCCGGTACTGAGTCGCCGCTACAGCTTCGTCGCTATTGATCAGTTTGTCGCCGCTAATGATAAAAGTCGCCTCTATTGACTCTGTCGCCGCGAATGAGTATTGTTGCCGCTAATAAGCTAGTCGTCGGCAATGACTTCTGTCGCCGGAAAAAGTGTCGCCGGTAATTTTTTTTTCAATTTTTTTATTGTTTTTTTAATTAATGATTTTGGTTGTCGGTGATAGTGTCGCCGGTAATAACTTCTGTCACCGGTAATTTTTTTTTCAATTTTTTAATTTTTTTTTAATTAATGATTTTGGTTGCCGGTGATAATGTCACCAGTAAAAGTGTCGCCGGTAATAACAATATTCGATTAAATATCAAAACCAATAGTGTCGACGCTAATTACAAAACAAACATCCAAATACAATTAAATATCAAAAGTCATAATATCTGAGTAGCAAAACAACAAAAATTTTACAATCTACCAAGTAGCACAACGTGACAACTAATGAAAATAAAACTCATCCTTACATAACATCATCGTCGTTTCCATCGTTTCCTTGATTATTTTGAGATTGAAAAAACAAATAAAGTTCATCCCTACATGTCGGGTCGGTGAGCATTGCACGAAGATTTTCCAACTACATAATTAATAACAATATATATAAACTTTTAAGTTAGATCGTCAAACATAAACAAAAACTATCAAAATACATTGATATTTTTAAACTAAGATAGAAAACCAAAGTACATTGCTATTTCTTTCACTTGGGACAAAAACCAAATTACCAAAATTTTTAGCAAATAATCACCACAAAACCAAAACTACCAAATCAACATGCATTTTACGATGCTAAAGTAGATTTCTATTTTACCTGTGATGGTTGTGATGGTGGTTGTGATTGTGGCGAAGGCTATGGAATCGTCGAGAGCCCAGAAGGTTTGCAGCCAATGCCTCTAATGTGGCCATGTCGCTCTCCTAATACTTTCTCGAACGTAGCTCTTTCTTGAGCGGGTGTTAACTCACTTTCACCTTGAGTTTGTTCTAACAGCTCTTCAACTAACCGATTTTGTAACTCCCAAAAGTGAGTAACAATTAAGTATAAATAAACATTTAAATATATGATAAAATTATAATTAAATACTTACATATTGTTGTTCCGATTCAGTAGTAACAAATACACCATTCTTATCAGTATGAGCTTTGCGAAATGTTTCCACTCTCTTAAGGTTCTGATTAACTTTAAAAATTAGATTATATTTTAAATAAATAATTACACGTATTGTACGGTACCTTCTTATAGCAAGTACTGCTATACGAGCTCGAACCCCCACGATTCACACTTGTTTGCTTTTCACGGATTTTTTGTTCCTTTCTGAAGCAATTATGTGTTCGTCAGTTTGAAAATACTCAACTGCCTTCGCCCAGTTATCAACAAGCATACCATCCGGATGATTGGCCAATGCTCTCGGGATATCTTCATACCCTCTGTCAATAGATTAGCTTGTGCATCCTGGTACATTTGATTGAGATCAAACGTTGTCTACAAAAAAAAAAGTTAACCAAGTAAAAAACAATTATAGTTAACCCTATAAAATATATTTAAATAAATAATTACCACTAAATGTTGTAATACAGTGTCCTTTATATCAGGGGAAACTCTTTTCCATCTCCATTTGTCAGAAGGGACCATCTGCTACATTGTTTTTCCAACTTCTCAGGAAAACATGTCTCCCGACTCTCCTACGGGATTAAATGTGATATCCCTATCATATTGCATGCCAATTGGTTTCCCCTGGTTCTGTAAGATTGCTTTTTCAAGCTTTATATTTTTAGCTTTTCCTCAAACTTTCCTTCGGGCACGTTCCTCAACTACAAATGTAATTAAAAATTATTAGAAACGATATTTAATTTATGATAATTGAACAAAAATAGTAAATAAAAATTCAGGATAAGACTTACCGTCCTGCTCGTGCAGGCTAGGATCTCTACCACCTGGGAAAGGTGGGTCCTCAGCTCTGTCTCCCCCATGTACATGACCCATGACAGCAGCCATGGTAAACATAAACAAAATCCACACTCTCATCATTTCCTGAAAAATTATAAGATATACAAATACAATTTTTATTACAGATATACATTACATAGAAATAAACATTTAGATAGGAATAAACATTTCTATTTAAACTAGAAATCCAAATAAAGTTCATATTACAAACACATATTAAAAATACACATTACATAAGAACTATTCTAATCAAAATCTTCCTCATATACTTCAGTGTCTTCTTCGGTATCATAATCAGAATCGGTGTCATCGTAACTAGTCTCGCAATCAGAAACATCATTGACTCTACCAGTTGGCGGAGGAACTTCAGATGCACTTTCTACATCAACAATGACTCTAGGAATGTTTTGAAAGTACATGTTGAAATCGATAAAAAGTGGAGCATCGGATGAAGAGATATTTTGAAGTACATCGACATCGTCTACATTTTCGTGTGAGACATTGTCAACATTTTGAACAAGGTCATCGTTCCATGGTAGATCCCAAATACTTCGATGATTAACATGCTCGACAACACACCGATGGTTATTGTTTGGCTCTCTGATGTAGAACACTTGTTTGGCTTGTGAAGCATATATGAGTTGATCATCTTTGTATGCTTCGCGTCGTGTATCGATAAAATATATATAAGTTTTTAAACAATTTTATAAATTTTTTTGTGTTTTTTTTTCAATTATAACAATAATTTATTTTTATTTTTGTTTCAATTATAGCATCCTTTAACCTATTTTTATGGTAACTGATTATTATTGGTTATAGAAATATAACCTTATAAATTAATTTGAAGATTATAAGTTAACTATATAACTCATTGGTTAATTAATTTGGAGTTAGCTTGGGTAAAAACTAGAAACTTTCTAGTTTTTGTATATAAGTTTTTAAACAATTTTATAATATTTTTTTTCAAATTATAACAATAATTTTTTTTTCAATTATAGCATCGTACTTATACCAAAACCACATACTTTTACATAATACATAAGAGGATGAAATTCACATACTTTTACATACATATACCAAATATACACCAAATACAAATACATACACATAGACACAAAATAACATCCTACTTAAACCAAATACACATAATTTCACATATAGATAATAACATCCTATTTATACCAAATACAAAAGTTTCACAATCATATACCACATTTACAACAAACATACATACATTCATGTACACACAATAACATCCTACTTATAACAAATACATATCATTTTTACCAAATACTCATATACCACATATACATCAAATACACATACATTGGCATATATACAACAAATTCACATATATTCAAATAAAAAGTGAAATTAGCAAATGAACTTACCTTTCTTCAAGAAATGGAGTTAGAAATTGGTCCGAAAAGCTTTAACCACACCTAGAGAAATTTGCTTGGAACAATGTGGGGAGAAATTTGCTTCTAATCCAAAACAACACCACCAAAAACAAATATATGAACAATTTATTACCATTCAATCACTAGATGAAGCTAAAAATCGAAATTAACATACAAATTGAAAAGGAAATTACAAAATCAACTTACCTTTGTTAAAGAAATGGAGTTAGAAATTGGTCCCAAAAGCTTTAACCACACCTAGATTCTTAATAGGACACAATGTGGGAAGAAATTTGCTTGGAACAAGCAAATAGAAGTGAAAATCGGAAGAAGCTGGAAATGGCGAAGGAAAGAAGTGCAGCAAACAGAAAGCAAATGGAGAAATGAGGGTTCCTCGTGTGTTTTTTTTTATCTGCGAGAGGCAATAGCGGCGACAGGTAGAGCTTTACCGGCAACTTTTAGCAATAGCGGCAACAAACCGGAGGGAAGGATACCGCGTGTTTTTTCGTTAACTATTAGCGGCGACTTTTTTTAACTCTTTAGCGGCGACAAATATGTCACCGGCATTAGGTTAGATATGATAAGACACCCCACCCGTTGGATTAGATATCTCATCGAACGGTTCAAATGTAATAGAGGGGGAAAGCGCGGATCCGGGTGCCAACCCTTTACCGGCGACACTATTACCGGCGACAAAGGGCTTTAGCGGCGACAATATCTAGAGTCGCCGCTAAAGCCCCTTGTCGCCGGTAAAGGGTATATTTCTTGTAATGATATATATATATATATATATATATATATATATATATATATATATATATATATATATATATATATATATATATATAGGCTTAGGTTATTTTGTTTGTAGTAACTATTGTGTGCCAGAATGCACAGATCTGGACCATTGGATGGAATATAATCAAGGGTCTATGATAGTAGAATAGGATAGCATGTACCATATAATCACACAAATTTCAGCGTAAAGGAATTTTAGTCAATTAACCTATATTAAAAATAGAAATTTTTGTATTTTCAGGGATAATTAATTCCTTTATTTTTAAAAATCTGAATATTTTAAATTAATTCAAAATTAAAAATTCGATTTTATTCTGTCAGAATGATAGAATGTTAGCAATAAACTAGTAAATATATTTTTCGATTTTATTTTGTCATAATGACAGAATGTCAACCATAAACTAGTAAATACATTCTTGAACTAATAATATACCAAATAATTACATTGTATGATTATGATTCATTGAATAATAACAAACATTATGAAAGAATAACAAGTATAATTCTTAAAAAATAACAACATTCTTAAACAATGAGTATGATCTTTATTTAATTCATTCTTCAAGCTTTTCCCATCAGGTCTTCAAACCATTCTTCAAGCCATTTTTATCTGAAATTCATTGCCAAGTAATTCGTAGTGATACACTTGTAACAACTGCACATTGAACATACAAATAATGAACTACAATTCTATCAGAATACAACAATAATATTCTTACAAAATAAACTATTCTTGCAGAATGGTTTTGAATATTCTTACAGAATTAACTACAACCATAGCCATAAACCACCATTCTTCTCTTATACTTTCAAACATATGCAATTCGACAATTATTATTATTATTATTTCTCCTTATAAAAAGAACATGTCAATTAAATATGTTACCTTGTTCAAAAGGGCAACGGGTAGGATCTTCACCAAAATATAATGCCAATGCATCAACATTTCTACCCTGCAACACAAACATTATAAAATAATACAATATATATATATATATATATATATATATATATATATATATATATATATATATAAAGTTTAATTCAAAGGGTTGTTCTTGATTCTTACCACCACAGAATACAAATTTGTTATGGACCCCACTTCCAACTCAGCAATGTTGATAAACTGATTCGGTGTCTAACAATGCAACAAAAAGAAATATTCGCATCAGATTGTAGTTTTATATAAAAAAAATATCGACTTAGAAGAAATTGAGTAAAATATTTGTGTATTTACTTTATGAAAAACTTCATAGACAGGGCCATCGTTTGCTGAAGCATCTAGTTCTTGTATGACTTTTTCAAGACCCTTAATAATGGCCTGCATTTCTTCTGTTAAAGACTTCAATTGTATCTGCAAACAAGAAAAGCCTTTTATTTATCATTTTCTTTAAATAAATCTTTTTTTTTGAGAAAATAATTTTTTTTCTTACTGGCATTTCGTCGAACAGTTGGAATGCATGATATGTATGCAGCATCGGTTATTAGGCAGCAATTGATAGACATCAGGGGAGGGTCAACAGCATGAGAAAAAATCGACAACAGGAAAAAATTAATAAAATCTAACCTTAGCTGGGTGCGACTGTCTCCAATGTTATTCGATGCGACAATCTTCATGTTCTTACCTCAAACTGTAACAAATGGGATTCAATTGCTTTCCTGTATGCCTCAACAAGAGTATCATCTAATCAGTAATATCAAATGAAACATGTTTAGGGCTTCCTTTACACTCAATTATAGGGTTCTAAACTCTTGTACCGTTAAGATGTAGACCAAAATCGAAAACAGAGAAACTACCAATGGGAAAAAAGACGACGATATGGTGCTTGTGGCTGCTGTTGGGTGGAGATCGTCCGATGCAAATAGGACGGTGGTGGAAATCAGGAAAAAAATGTGAAAAGAGGGAGAATCATGATCGGCAATGGTGGACTAGGGTTTTTAAGATGTAGAATGACGGGTTTTAAGGAGAACTAGTCAAAATTTCCATATAAAAAAATGCATATATTACTATTATACCCTTAAATGATTTATTTAATTATTTGTTATTTCTTGAATTCTCATCGGTGCATTTAGGCACATAATAATTGCTAAAAACATTTGAACCTATCTCTCTCTCTCTCTCTGTATATATATATATATATATATATATATATATATATATATATATATATATATGTGTGTGTGTGTGTATGTGTGTGTGTGTTTTCACAGAGTAAGTAATCATATATGATTATGACACTTGGTGGCAGAAGAAGTAGTGTTGGCAGAGGTGGCGGTGGTATAAGTGACGGAGGTGACAATGGTGAGATCGGGTGGTGGCAGAGGTGGTGGTGATGGCGGTTGTGGGGGTGGGGATGGTGGCAAAAAAAAGAAGGAACAGGCAGTAGTATATAATTATTTTTTATTATAACCAACTCGCCGCGCTGGTCCATCGTAGGGTTAGAGCGTCAGATGTGAAATATATGTCTACTAATTAATACTTGCGACATGTCAACTTATTGATTATTATTTTAAATTTTAAATTTTCCACTCTATCTACATTAAACTAATAGCATTAAAATAAAATTAATACAAATTATAAAGTGATATAATTTCACATATTTATTTTAAATCAATAATTATAGTTTTATATAACTAAAAAATCTCCTAATTAATAATTTATTTAAAATAATTGATTAATAGCTTTGAATTTTCACTATAAAAGCTTAATTAATTTTGTAGCCGTGGTTCCCACGGGTTATAAACATATATATATATATATATATATATATATATATATATATATATATATATATATATATATATATATATATATTGAGGTTTAATAAAGAATCATTATTAATTAAGGAACCAAGAAACCAATCTATTTTTAACTTTCAAAGTTTATTTTTTATCAATAAAAAAATTAAAAATACGGTAATTCATAACTTTTTATCTTTTTTTCAATGTTATCAAATTCGATAAAAAAAAAATTTACTTTCTTTCGTCAAAAACATTGTATGTAATGTGAACAAAAGTACCCACTAATTTTATAATTTATAACCTAACTCACTTAACTAAATAAAATGCACCTAGACAGTGTACCTAGTTGAATTATAGAATAGTTGGATAAGTCGGATGTCGATTACTAGCCCTATCGAAAATACCCGATACCTGAATTACCCGCCCGATTTTTTCGGGTATCGGGTAAATCGGATATCGGGTAAGTTTTTCCGGGTAATCGGGTTACCCGATTTTTTCGGGTCGGGTAAAGGGTACATTTTTGGGTTTCGGGTATACCTGAATTACCCAAATTATTTTAAAAATTCCTTTTTTTGTAGAGCTTGTACTATATAGCATGTATTTGATCACGCTTAAACTAACTATCATTATTGTAAAACATAAATATATTTATTATGACAATACGACACTAACAATATTAAAAGTAATTTTTATATATCATCACGTTCATTAAAACTTAACTGTTTCTAGATTATAGTTTTTATTGCAACTAACAAACTCATTATCTTGACGAAACTTCATAACATTGCAAAACTTATGGCTACATTTATCTTAAACATTTTAAACTTTTAAATTAAGATCTTTAGGTATTTGTTTTTTAACATCTTATTAGATTAGATTAAGTTGTTAAAAAATTATTTGATATCTCATGTACTATTGACTAAAAATTCTCAATGTTCAAAGCTTGAGTAATTTCGTTTATGTCTCGTTTGTTTATATAAACAAGACTAATCAAGCACGATGTATTTATTTTATTATATTTATTTTCAAGTGAAATTCAAAAAAAAAAAATTATATATTTCGGGTAATACCCGTATTACCCAAACCCGACCGAATACCCGAATTAGCCAAACCCGAATTACCCGAATTTAGTTTGGGTAGGGTAACAAGTAATTTTTCTAACATCAAAAACCCGAATTACCGGACCCGAATTACCCAAAACCCGAAAAAATTACCCGTTCAACACCCCTATCGATTACAGGGAACGATGTTGACTAATTAATTTATCTACTATTAAATTAACCTAATTTTAGAGCAAAGATGGGGTTTTATCTGATTTTACAAGACCAAATGAACTTAAGTCACATAATTCAATCAATTAATTAATACACTCTTGTTTAATTCGAATCCACTTCCTCTTTATGGTTAGCTAACTATTATGGATTATCAAGTTGGTCACCAAATATTATATTATTAGCAATTTAAGTCCAGATTTACTAATATTTGACTAATTCATGTAAAACTATGCATGGTCACACACAATCAAACACAAAACCAGTTATAGATTATGGGTATCTTATGTAAGATTTATTATGCAAACATAATTATAGTCATAATTTATGTTCTCTAGCACAACTAAATTTATTTACTTTAATTACCATCTAAGATTTTGGTCGATCCTAGCTCTAGCAAATTAGTGTTCACTAAATCACTAGGCTATCAAGTTCATGCAGTTTAATGATCACTAGGTACACATAACATGAATTCAAGCAACTAAAGAAACAAATATTAACATGCTAGGTAGTAACAAATCGAACACAAGCAAATAAACAAACACAAATCAAAGTATATGACATGTTCAAGTATCAACAATTAAACTAATTATGAACCTCTACTCTTTTGGTTTTGAAAACCTTCTTCCAAGACTTTTCTTCTGCTAAAATTCGTCTTCTGAAACCCTTTTCTCCAGCCAAAAGTTTTTTAAGTCGTAATGAGCAAGAGAATTTATAATATCTGATTTACCGAGTTCACGTCGTGAATGCGAGTTTTACGTATTCGACAAGGACTCTTTCACCCGTATGCATATCTTCTAGAACGCTCAACTCAGGTCGTGAATCATTAACTATTCACGTCGTGAGTACGTTTTTTGCTGAGTTTTTCATCCTTCTTCCCTTCAAGCCTCCAAAGTTCCAAGTATTATCAGTTCTGGTCCCTCTCTTCGAAAATGCTTTACTTTGGCTACAAATAACAATTTATCCTTATAAGTACCATTATTCTATGCAAATAACCAAAATATATGTAAAATGTACTTAAATATTGCCTAGAAATGTGTATAAATATGGCAACATCAAAATACTCCACACTTGTGCTTTGCTTTCCCTCAAGCAAATCTAATGAATTCAAATTTAAACCTTCATTACTATCATCACATAAAACAATCCAATTCCAGCTCAGCCATTATGCCAAGACCTCAACGCATGCATTTGTGTCTAAAATGTTTCCTAAGTAACCCTGTCAATTCTAAATACTCACAATCCTCATAAACACTCACCCACTTCTTTTGAACAATACTCATTTTATGCAACCCTCCAAATCCATCCTCAGAACGCTCTCTAACCTCAAGGTATTTTTGTAAAGCCACCCAAGCATACATAAACTATAAAATTACAACTTTTAGAAGATACCACAATATGGAGCTCTTGAATTCTTCATTTCTTCGATATTTTGATCTTTGATTTCTTTGAATTCACCAACTTTTTGTGTAATTTTGATATCTTCAACTTTTGAAACTTCAGAATTTTCGATCTTTGATCTTCAACTTTGATACTTTTATGCTCCAAAACTTCTTCAATTTTTCACTTTTTGGTAATTTCTCTCTCTTTTTTTACGTGTACTCACTTTACTATATCACTCAAAAACCTACATGCTTAAGCAGGGGTGCTTTACTTCAACCTTTAATGGTTTGAAATATTAGTTTACTTGGATACATATCAAGTACAGGCTGCTTAACATATTGCATTCCTCAAACTAAGCGAGGTTGTGTTTTGTCCCATAATTTCACTAGAATAAAGGAGGCCACAAATGCACTATAACATGTATCGGCTTAACTAAACATTTGATCTCTTATCAAATCATCCCAATGCAACACTAGCAACTTAAGTTCAAATTATTATTACTAGAACTAATATTAGATTATTATTTCAAACCTTTGAAAATTTTTAAATTTCCTAAGATTTCTAGCAATTTACTTTTTTACTTTTTTGACCCCCTGCCGCACACTTATTACATACAATGCCCTCATTGTATGCATAAAGTAAATTAAAAGCAATAAAAGGGAGAAAAATGAATAGACTCCCCTGGGATAGTGGCGTGATCGAACTCCATAAGTGTGGACAAAATGCGTATCTCGAATGTGGAACTTCTTCGAAATATGAACTTGAATCTTGAACTTCTTCAAACTTCAACAAAGGTGGTGTAAATCTCCAAGCAAGAAGAATAATGTGGGAAAGCATACGCCACATTAAATGGTAAAGAAACCAAGCCAAAGTAATCTTCATAACAATCCCAAGAAGAAAGTGGTGACCAATGTAGTAAAATGCATCAATGGGCTTCATCTTTGTAGAACAACATGGTTCACGTTGTGAATTATAAGAAGGACCACGACGTGAAATCGAGAAAACGCGGAAAGTAGAAACCCGTGAAAACTTGACTCACGATGTGAATTTTAGGGAGTCACGACGTGAGTACTGGACATACAGAAAATTGTTCTGTCTTCACCTCTTAACTTCAAACAAATGTCTTAATTGATTAAGACGTTGCTAATATATGATTTTATGACTCTTCTCTAAACTTATCCTCTCTCTTGACTCACCTCACACTTAGTTAAAATTGTAGGTCTTGACTCTTAACATCTTAGACTCTAACGACACTTGTCTAAACAAACACGAATCTTGACTCGACTTTACTCCCTTCCTAAAACTCCTTAGCAAGTTGTAATCAAAAAACCAAAAGAAAATAAAAGTAACATAATAATAGACCAACAAATTAAACCAACAAGAGTTTCAAAGTTCTCAAACAAATTAAAACCAAATAAAATAGGAACTAAAAACTAAATAAAAAAAAGATCAAATCAATCATCCTCATCATCATCATGAGCTCCACTTGTACCCGCTCCATCTCCTCCTTGGTTTCTATATTCACTCCACCGAGGGCAAATCGGGTAATGATTCCCCAAATGAGGAGGTTGCTCAACATGGAAATGTCGGACCATATTTTCCATTGTACCCCCAATCCAATTCACGCTTAAGGAAAGTTGATCAAAATAGCCTGTCATATCGCCCCCAAAGTTGGGTCCACCAATGGGTGCTTGTTGGTGCACCGGTTGTCCTCGTTCACCTCTCCATCTCACATTCCTTCGCCTTGGCCATGATTGTGGCTGCTGCTCGGGTTGATCACCCGACTGCTCATCAACCTCATCTTCGGATGCCAAAATACCCCAGTGAGATCCAAAGTTCTGAACAACCCACATTATCTCTAAATAACCCATGCTAAACTCATTCTCATCCATGCAAGTCATGGAACGAGTGATATCAGGAACAAGCAAACCATATGATCGGGCCAAAAGTGTAATGAATTGCCCTCTACAGATAGAGCTCCCGGGACGAGAACTAGTAGCAGAATCAGCCAAAAAGCGTGCCAAAAAGTAAGGAATGTTGCAACACACTCTCTACTGTAATATACACCATAAGAAGAATAGATTCTACTTTGTTACTTTATCCCTATGCCTCTTGTGGTTGATGGAAAACGTGATAAATCGGTAGATAGGGGACCAAATTCAGCTCACAAGAGACACTTCGGAATTGAATATCCCGGATGTAATATGATGCCAGAAACCAAACCCAGTATCACCATCTGCATAACCTCTGACTGCCTCCCTTAAGAACATGCCAAACTCAGGAGTCATTGCCTCTTGGGGATCATATATACCCACCCTCCAAGAAAACTCCACGAGGCTGCATTCATGGTACTCTCCCCCGAGATGGAATACCAAAGCTCGCTGAAAATGAGGGTCTTGAGCATTCTCTTGGAATGTCACTGTCGAGAAAAACTCCACACAGAATTCATTATAAACCCTCTCTTGAATGTGGAAAAGATTAAGCCACCCCGAACAAGTAAATGAAAAACCATCTCCAATAAACATCTTTGTAAGAAACATGGAAAGCCTATCCACAAGTCCAACTTCCCTCAAACGTGTCCAATTTATAGTGGGTGCAACTGCAATCTCCCTGTTGTAAAGCCACCCCAAACGGTTGTTCTAGCACGTCAAAATTTCTTAGGACATTTTGGTTGGGAAATTGTAGAACGGATGTAAACCCACTACTCCAATTGGTACTTCCCTCCTAGGAGCCATTTCTGCATAAATAATCATAAAACACAGCCAAAAAAAATATCCCAAAGGATTAGAATTAAACAGAACATGAATCTGTAATTGGCCAGGATTCACATCGTGAATCCCTAAGAATTCACGTCGTGAATTCGTAAGCAAAAGTTAGAATCGGTCAAGGCAGAAATCAAATCGGCCAACAATGTCAATGGGGTTTACTCCTAGGGCGATTTCAAACTCATTACAAACACATGCGGCAAGAAATTTACAGATTTAAGGAATCAATTCTTAAGATTCAAGTGAAATGCGAACCCTAACCCCTAAATCTAGTAAATAAGTCAACAATAAACAATGTGATAAGATTAATTTACCTAGAATGGTGAATCATGTAAGCACCAGAAGAATATGAGGAATGTCGGCCGCAATCGCGAAGAGGGAGGACCAGAGGAAACATGTTGACTTCGTGGGAGATAAAGAAATGAACTAGGTCAAATGGGTTCTGTCTTTAAGCTGTGGTCCCGTGTGTTTCAGGATTCGCGTCATGAATTCTAACAGGTTCACGTCGTGAGTCCGGTCTGGGCTATATAAATGGGCCATTAAATTTAAAGATTAAGTGGGCTGGACTACTATCAGGCTAATGAATTGGGTAATATATCGGCCTAAAAAGGAATCTGTAAGTCATACTAGACTCTCGTCGTGAACCATAATGATTCACGCAGTGAGTTCATCTGTTTCTTAAAAATTAAATTGTAATTAATTATTACCACTTAATTAAACTCACCCCACTCTAAGTGCTATATTATGTATAAAGTGATTTGGATGATATGATCAATTTCCCTAAAACTAAAAAAAATGAAAAAACTAAAAAGAAAAAGAAAGAAAACACTAATCAAACTTGGGTTGCCTCCTGAGAAGCGCTTCTTTTTTAGGAGTATTGAGTTGGACTCTATGCCTCCTACGTTGAATCTTCAGATGAGTCCATCACCAGCTGGATATTCTGCTCCTTCCATCGCCTCTTGTAAGCTTGAAATCGACGAATGTATGCCTTCTTCGAGTTTTCCTTTATAGCTTTCACCTCGTCTATGTCAAGCTTCCTTTTGGTCCCTTTAGTCTCTAATTTGTCTTTATTCTTCAACTTTATAGGAACCTTTTCTTCTTTCACCATTGGATTTGTCTCCTTGGAAGTTACTTCATCTTTGTCATCATCACTCGATATTTCATCACTCTCCTCACTTATCAAAGATGTTGGTTTTGTATAGACAATGACTTCAATGAAAAATGGAACGGATGCTCTTGGTTTAGTGCGTTTGACTTGATTAATTGTCTTGATTTCTTCCTCCATGAGTTTTTCTAATTCTTCAAGTTCATTATCTTCATCAATATTAAACACTTCACCTTTAACATCATATCCTTGAAATCCATCTTGTATTCCGAAATCTTCCTTATCATCACCAACCCTCAATGTAAGCTTAGATTCACGAACATCAAATAAAGCGCCAACAGTATTTAGCAAAGGGAGAGCAAGAATGATTGGGATATTTGCATTCTCCTTCATATCCATAATTACAAAATCAACTGGGAAAACAAACTTCCCAATTTTAACAAGGATGACTTCTACAATCCCTCTTGGGTGAGTCACTGAACAAATTTCCATGTGAATTGTCATCTTCGTAGCCTTCATTTTCCGAATATTTAACTTTTGGTAGAACAAAAAAGGCATCAAATTTATTTTAGCCCCAGAATCAGCTGAAGCATAAGTATTCAAATTATTTCCAAACTCACATGGAAGAGTGAAGCGTCCAGGATCTCCCATCGTCTTAGGTAACTCTCCCAATACAGCTCTTGAGCTTTGCTCACTAAGAATAACTTTAGAATTCTTCTTCAATTCATGTCGAGTGTCTATTAGATCTTGTAGGAACTTCGCGTATTCTGGAATTTTTGAAAGTGAATCGATAAACGGGGTATTAATAGGAATACCCTTTATTTGTTGAATAAAGTCTAGATGTTCCCTTTCCAGTGGACTAAGATGTGCTCGAGACGGCAATGGCAAAAGTGGTTTATAAGCTGGAACAGATACAAACTTTTTCTGTTCAGACCGGGCCCACGACGATAGAGGACTCACGACGTAAGTCTGGTGTTTCAGCAATGTCTTTATTTTCGAGCTTCGGCTTCTTCGGCTTTGGATCGGGCAGCTTTGGTTGCACTTCTAGTGTCTCTAAAAACTCAGAGATTTCATCTTCTTCAGTATCAATAGCCATAACATGAGGTTGACCTTTCTTTTCGTGAAGTTGTGAAGATAATTTGTTATTCACCAAATTGGTGAGTTGACCAACTTGTACTTCTAAACATGGGAATTATAGCCGGAGGGTTTCCGGAGCTGCAGTAGCAGAAAGACAGTTCCCGCGCAAATCAGCAGCTACTTCGAGGTGAGTTACCTTCCAGTAGCGGTGGGTCTACGGCCACAATGTCGGCCCACCAGTAGGAGTTGTGTGTTAGATGATTGTCTTTGTGATATCATCTAGTTTTGCTACTACCTGATATGTTATATGCTAGTTTGATGTGTTATAATAGTAGAGTTCGGTTGTTAGGACCGAAGGGTAATCAGACATCCCAGATACGTCTGACAGTATGTGATGTCATGATTATATGCTAGCATGATCTGAGATATGTCTTAGGGGTAGTAGGAAGGGAATAGTCCCCGAGTTCGGTTGTTAGGGCCGAAGGGTAGTCAGACACCCCAGATATGTCTGATGGTATGTTATGTTATGATATGTGATAGTAGTAGTGGTAGGGGTGAAACAGTCCCCGAGGTTTGGTTGTTAGGACCGAAGGGTGGTCGGCACCCCAGAATGGCCGCACGGGTATGACGACACCCCATAATGGCCGCACGGGTAGGTCGGCACCCCATAATGGCCATACCGGGTAGGTCGGGCACCCCAGAAATGCCTGACAAGTATGGTATGTTATATGATTGTACTGTATGTTATATGATTGTATGGTATGTGGTACGTTAGGGGAACTCACTAAACTTTGTGCTTACAGTTTTCATTTTTGGTTTCAGGTACCTCTTCATCAAAAGGGAAGGAGCTGGCGCGGTAGCGATACATCATACACATACACTATTTTCTGTCTTACGAGATTGTTCTAGGGTTTGTACTCTGATATTAAATTGATTTCTTATTTTGGTTTTTCAAACACGATATATGATTGTGGAATGATTTGATCAGACAATGTTTTATTTACAAATGCTTTCAAAAGTATTGATTTAAAAGTGAAATTTTTAGACGTGAAAATTGGGTTGTTACAATTCCTCTTCAAATACCTCATTTACCTTTCCTCTCTTGTTTACTTTATTTACAAACTTTTTTTCCCTTAAAATAGCAAATACCAGATTCCCTTTTTATATACCCTTCCCTTATGGCATATGTATCTATTTTGGAGCATACTTCAACTTTAGTCAATGATTAAGATAAGGAACAGGTTTGTGGGTTGTAGTTGTTTTTTCTTATTGTTCCATGGTCGTGTCAAACACATCAAAATCGTTTGACGCACTTATATGTAGGTTGGTAAGATTATTGTAAATTTTTCCGAATTCGGTATACTTTAGCCTCAAATCGTGCCAGTTCGAACTAATTTGGTCACGATTTTGACATCCACTTCCCATTAAATCATAGAAAACAGATCAAATTTTTTCCTAAAAAATTAGATGTTTGAGCATCTCCGATTAAGGGATCCTAGGATACAGAAACCCATGTTTGTGCTAACTTTTCTTCTTCCACTTTTATCTAATTCACCCTTTCGCTTTGATTGGTTTAAGTGGTTTTAGCGAGTTTTTTCCTTTTTTTTGGTTGGGGTTATTCTAGATGTGTTTTGGCTAAAAAATATGGTGAATCTTATGGTGAACAATATGGTTGTGAAAGTTGGGGTAGTGAAGGTTAGGCTGTGAAGGTTGTCATGGTGATGGTTGTGGTTGTGGGTTGTGTTTGGAAAGGATTTTGCTATACAAAAGCAGATTGAAATTGTTATGGATAAGTTTGTTGATAGGATGAGAAAACTTGATATGATTGTTGAAAAAGTTGAGTTTATGAGATAGGGGAATCATCTTAGAGAAAGTTCATAAACTACCTTAAGGTAATTCCATGTTCGAGTATTGGCGTGGAGTTGTATCCAATACAAGCACATTATTAGGATTGTAGTTTCAATAGCTTGGTGGGGTTACCGGTTTATTTTGATTATGATCCATGTATTTGGATTTTAACAAGAGAAATGTTTGCGTATGTAAATAGACGAAGAAAATAATTATGTGAAAGATATGGTTTTATGGAATGGTATTTATAGTTGAAAATATATTTAAAAATTTTAAAAATAAAAAATCGAATAAAGTCGTTGAATGGTTAGTCAACGAAGTGAAACATCATTTTTCTCCCATTGGTCGTTGTAACTCGTGGTGTATACCACAATCAACCACGACCACGACCAATCAAGAACCACCAGGGTGGTGTTCACGGTTCGTGGTCGTTGCCACCTAGAGCACGAGAGGGCTCATTGTCTGTACTTCGGAGGGCCTTATCCAATAATTCCGAAAATTAATCATTTTCAATTGGATGGATTTTAGGCAATAAATTAGGAATCGTAATGTTCTCCATAATTATAGATGATTCATAAGGTTCATTTTGATTTGTATATAGTCAGTTACTAGTTGTGAGACTCGTATATTATACAGATTGATTAAAAAAAATTAAATATGAAGGCTTAAACATTAAGCATATTTAAACTAAAAATTTTGAAATAAATACGACATAAATAATAAACAACAATAAACAAAGGAAATAATAAAAAGCAAAAGAAATAATAAAAAGTGAGTCAATTACTGGATTTCTTGAATTTGAAAGACAAATTATTACATTTATTACAATATACAAAGGAAACAATAAAAAGCAAATAAAAATCGTTAGAAAATAACATGTGGCGATATAAATGAGAATGAGATACGTGATTAAAAAATTGCATTTATTAGTATAGATTATAAACATAGTTTGAAGTGTATGAAAGTACTTGCATTTGATTTTTGGCATTTACTTCTAATCTACCTATTCGGTGTTGGAAATAATTGATCTGATTGTATGTTACATTAAAAGTGATTTATCATTCACCGTACAAAATAAGGCAAAGTATTTTTAAATATTTAAATTTTACTGAATAAACCGAAAATGTTACATTGCATTACAAGAAAATTTTAACTTAACAGTTTAATCACAAAAAACATTGGGTGATTTAATTGACATTAGACTGTTGTGTGTTTTTTTTATATTTTTTGTTTAATAATATACATTTTTATTGTGATTTATCATATAAAAAATTATTAGTGTTTCCTTCTATAGTATAAGTATATTTGCCACATTGCTTCAAATATACATTTTTTATACGAAACAAAAGAAGATTTAAGACACTTAAATAAATAAACATCGTTAAAATATAAACACCAAGGAGATTAGAAAATCGTTAAAATATAAACACCAAGGAGATTATAAAATCATTAAACTGGAAGGTATGAGAGTGATGTTTCCCTTATTTTTTATGGGTCTCACCATCATTTCTTTCACTTTCTTTTCCCTCACCTAAAATCCAATAAATTGGTAGGAAGCTATCCTCATTATTTTTTTTTTTATTATTTTTAAATATATTTGATACATATATTATACTCATTGTAGGGAATTAAAAACCATGAATTTTGATATATATTTTATATATTTTTTTTATTATGTATATAATTTTATAAATATTAAAAAAGATAAAAAAAAAATGTTAAATACAATGAGGAGAGAGAATGCAACATCCCCTCCCTCCACCTCTTTCCCGCGGATTGCTTCCCTCACCCAAGGGATGGGGTTTCAATGAGAGGAAAGCTTCATTCTCCTCACTTTAATATTTATAAAATTATATACCTGAGGTTGCAATGAGAGGGAAGTTTCTCTCTCCTCACTTTAATATTTATAAAATTATATACCTATTAAAAAAATATAAAAAAAATATATTAAAATTCATGGTTTTTAATTCGCTACAAAATGAGTATAATATATATATGAAATATATTTTTTTTAAAAAATAAAAAAATAATGAGGGGAACTTCCTACCCATTCCTTGGGTTTTAGGTGGAGGAAAAGAAAATGAGGAAAATGATAGTGTGACCCACAAAAAGTGAGGGAGACATTCCTCCCATACCCTCCAGTTTTATTGGATGAGATATATAGTTGATTAGGATTGATCTTATTTAAGAGGTTTTCTATAAGTATCTCTCTTCCTTTTCCAATTCCACCCCCTGGATTTGATTTTTTGTTTTTTGTTGTTTTTTTTTCCTATTTTGTTTTTTTTGTTGTTTTTAATTTATTATTATTATTATTATTATTATTATTATTATTATTATAAATTTCGAACAAAATTTTATAATTCGGACGACGTTATAAAATTCGAACGACTATATAAAATCGGATTTTAAATAATTTTTATTATATATTTTAATATTATTATTATTATAAATTTCGAACAATATTTTATAAATCGGATGACAATATAAATTCGAACGACTATATAAAATCGGTTTTTAATTCTTTTTTATTTTATATTTTATAAATCGGTAAATCGGATGACATAAATTCGGATGAAATTTTAAAATTCGTACGACATTATAAATTTGGACGACATAATAAAATTCGAACGACTATATAAAACGAAACAAAAGCAAAGTTTGTCTTTATTTATCACAAATATATTAATTGGTACGTTATTACATTTTTGCCGTGCATTATGTGAATTGAAAACAAACTTTACTTTTGTTCCATTTTATATAGTCGTTCAAATTTTATAATATCGTTCGAATTTATAATGTTGTCCGAATTTTAAAATGTTGTCCGAATTTTGTATGATTATCGAAATTTATAATAATAATAATAATTATATTATTATTATTATTATTATTATTATTATTAAAAGAAAAAATAAAAGCAAAAACAATAAAAAAATAAAAAGGAAAAAATCATAAAAGGAAAAGTAAAAAGAAAAAAATAATATCAAATCAAATGTAAAAAGTTGATTAGATTGATGTTAGAGGTAAAATTAGTTAAAGAGATACTTATAGTACAACCCTTATTTAACCCTTATATATAAAATCCAAATTCATTGACACATGTACATGTATACGAACCGGATAACTGTTTTTTATTACAATCATTATTGGATGAGATAAATAACTCTTTTTTATTACAATCAATCAGATTTGAAATAACTATTATTTAAAAGGTGACATTCTATTATCTAAATAGCAACAAACATTCATGCCAAGTAATAACAACCAAGTTTCATTTGTTTTTTTCCTTCTTTTTACGTGCAATCCTAGAAAGGTTTCATTTTTTAAGAAATCATATCTATTATAAAGACAACATGTATCGCTTGTTTTACGAGACAAGCAACTCTAAAGACTATTAAAAAAGTATATCCAACAATTGTTTATTATGAAAAAACTATGCATGAGAGAGAGAAAGTTATGATTCTTTTCTATATTTACCTTCCATATAGGCATAAGTTACCCTTCATTTCTATCATTCTCTTCCATTTTACTTGAAGTTGTCTGGTCTAAACAAAAAACTATTCTGCGATTCTGTTTATTATTATACAGTTTAATATCACATGTTAGTAATTAAAATTCATCTTCTTGTATACGAGATTCATATTCTTATTTATGTGTCTGTTTGTATATGTCACTCAATGAGTTCTTTATGTAGCTAAATTAGAATTCTTTTTTAATCCACCATGTTTTCGCTAAATTGCTTTAAGAGAACCATATCTCTTTTTATATACTTATTTTGTGTATGTATTATTCTATGTATGTATGTGCATGGCTGTTTGTACGGTTTATAAGGCAACAATTGCAAATAAGAAAAAATTTAACTTAACCGGGTTTTTTTTTTTTTTTTTTTTGATAATATACCATTAAATTAAACTACAAGTTCAATTGTCATCATCATACAATGAGTGAGATAGCAAACGGGCAACAAGCTGTGCCGCTAAGTCTTTTTGAATGATAAAGCTAATTCTTTTAAAGACTATATCCGAAGATCTAGGGGATATAACATTACTATGCATGATTTGTTGTACTCTTTTAAGAAGCTCTACCGCATCCAGTGCGAGGAAACCAAACGTATCAAATGCAAATGGTATGAACACATGTTTTTTATAGATTAGATTGTTGCGTGTTTTTCTATATTTTGTGTTTAATAATATATATTTTTATTGTGATTTATCATATAAAAAAATTATTAGTGTTTCCCTCTATAATATAAATATATTTGCCACATTGCTTCAACTATAAATTTTTTATATGAAACAAAAGAAGATCTAAGATACTTAAATAAATAAACATGGCTAAAATATAAACATGATGGAGATTAGAAAATCATTATTGGATGAGATATATAGTTGATGAGATTGATCTTATTTAACCATTATGTATAAAATCCAAGTTCACTAACACATGTATATGAACATGATAACTTTTTTTTTTTTTTTTATTACAATCAATTAATCAGATTTGAAATAACTATTATTTAAAAGGTCCGGTTCTATTATTTAAATAGCAACAAACTTTCATGCCAAATAATAGCAACCAACTTTCATTTGTCTTTTCCATATTTTTACGTGCGATCATAAAATGGTTTCATTTTTTCAAGAAATGGTAGTTTGCATGGATAAACTACAAGAAAAAAAGGATATTAGCGGTGACAAAAATCGCCGCTATTGCTCACGAAAGTCGCTGCTAATACCTTTACCGGCGACACGTCGCCGCTACTAACAGTGACGGTTCCACTATGGTGCCCATAGTGGCACCGACAACCCATTATTTTTTGGATACAGTGTAAAAAATTTCAAATTTTCCGTTTTTTCTACATTTGTGACACTACGTAAATGGAAAAACGTGCCACCAGCAACACCTAGTATGGAATCTTGGGTCTGTCCCTGGCTACTTGGCTACTGCCCTGTCGCTATTGCTCAAAAAGTCGTCGCTAATGATTATGTCGCCGCTAATGCTCTAGTCGACGGAGAAGGGAAGTTTTCTGGTGGCCGGTGGTATCTCTTTTACCGTGGGCTGTTAAATGAGGGAGAATCGTCGAAGGAAGGGAGAATCGTAAGAGTAAATAATGATTGAGAAAATGAACAAAATGAAAGCAGGCCGAAGCAAAAAGAGGAAGTGATGGAGTGTAATATGTGTCGACGTTTAGCAGCGACAAATGAATCAATACCGACGACACAAATCTTTAGCGGCGACCTACGTAGAGGGAAAAGAAGACACATTTTTTTTCAACCTTTAGCGCCGACATTTTGTCGCCGGTATTGGTTTTCTGCATTCCACACGTTTCCCAACCATTGGATTAGAAAAACGATCGAATGTTTGACGTTTACCGGCGACACCAATAGTGGCCACAACACCTTTAGCGGCGATAAATTCGATTTGTCGCCGCTATTGGCGTCGTTGGGCTATATTTCTAGATGTGTGTACATCAGTGGCGGACCTATGTGGAGAATTGAGGGTCCCGGGCCACTGCTCAATTTCCGGCTCGTAGTGTAAATTTTTTTTTTTTTTTTTTTAATTTTTTCTATTAGGTGCACCCGCTTGAAGTATGAGTGACACCCCTACTAAAATAGTCTGCGTCCGCCACTGGTGTACTTATATTGCTATGTCTTAAATATCAAACTCCCGCCACTGATGTACATATATTGCTATGTCTTAAATATCAAACTCTAACATTTCTCTCTAAAAGCCTCTCGATTTCTACTCCTTTCCTTCAAAAACTCATTTATGACCATCGGCTTTATGTCAATAGACCAAAAATAAATCATCCTTAGTTTTTCATACGTCCCCTACCATCTATCTTCTATCATATTTGATATTTTCTTTTGACAAAGTGAAAGCTACAAAGAAAACATATCTTACTATTTATTATCGAGCGGTGACTTAAATATAAACTTTATAATAAGCTACGAAATAGTCAATAGCTTCTTCGGCCTTCATCTCCTATACCTAAAAAGTCAATTTCACAATTTCACAAATTTAATAGTAACCATGATGACATTGACGTCTCAGGTTCAAATTGAATATACAACTTTGTGAAAGACAAAATATATTAGTATTAAAGATGATACATTGGACGAGTTAGATGAGTTGGCACTACAAGGCAAAACATATCATTTCATAATGCATATGGGTTAGACGACTTAGATGAGTTGCACTAGAAGGCAAAACAAATTATTTCATGTGTTGGGTCAAGTTGATTTTATAACAACCTTTCTCCAAAAGTTCTTTATAACAATTATTATGTTCAAATTAAATTAAGAAAATATTATTTTCACAACAATAGATTATTTTAAAATTAATTAAATGATTTAGAAAATTGTACGAATTAAAATAAACTTTATACCGCTTTTACGTATTTGACTTCATCTACCCATTTATAGGTTTCTTTTCAACTAATTTCATTCATTTTAATTAAATCCATTAAAATTATCATATATTTTAAATCGAGCTACTCCTCACTGCTAGCTTATAATGTGAAATCTAGCACATAAACTAGCTAAAAATATAAAATGAAATTTAAAAATATGATTCGATATTATGAGTCAATATATATATATATATATATATATATATATATATATATATATATATATATATATATATATATATCCCTATTCTAATAAATGAATATGTTTATTCTCCTATTGACAACTGTCATAATATTAGAACTCATCATTAATATTATATGTCCCTTATTATGACACTTGCCAACCTATTAATTATCCATTTTAAATTTCAAATTTTAAATTTCTCATTTAATTATAGTAAATTAATAATTGATTCTCCACTTTAAATTTTAAATTTTAATTTTTTTTCAATTTAATTATATTAAATTAAGAACATTAGATTAAAAATAAAATAAAATCAATACAAATTATAAGGTGATATAACTTCACGTATTTGTTTAAATCAACGATTATAATTTTATATAATTAAAAAAATATCTCTTAAGTAATAACTTATTTAAAAATTTGATTAATAATTTTAATTTTTTATTATGAAAATTTAATTAATTTTATAACCGTGGTTCTCACGGGTTATAAACTAGTATATATATATATATATATATATATATATATATATATATATATATATATATATATATATATATATATATATATATATATATATATATATATATATAACCTCCATGAAGCCTGTGAATGAAAGAAAAAAAGAAACAAGAAGAAAAGGAGGTTGTTTTGTGTTTGGCAATGCAAATGTACTAAAGAATACAGACGAAATATAGGGCACAAATTATAACTGGGCTTAATCATGTCATAATGTGGGCTATTGGTTTTTTTGTTCTAGATTAAATTATTAGGCTAACATCTTATACGGGCTTAGGCTAATTTCTGTGGGCCAATGAAATCTTGGAGACTTGGACGACACCAAAATACTCGACAAAGAAACGAGTGAAGTTTTTTAAATTTATTTTTGTAATTTTATTTTAAAATGTTTCAGATTAATTTTTATTTCGTAATTGACTTTATTTTGAATTATACGGGTAATTATTTTTTGATTTAATTGCCTTGCATTAAAGGTTTATGTTGTAATTTTTAACCTATGACAATATATGTTAATATTTAATTAGTATGTGAACTCATGGTGAATCACGGGTCCCATTTTTTTTGGTTTCTTGTCGGCGTTTAGTACCGGCGGTTGTATAAGTAGTGTATTTTACCGTCATTCATTTCTATAATGTAAATTTATCTTCTATGTTTCTTCTACGTGGTGTGAACATGAAGGCTGATGAGATGCAAAATATGTATCATAGACTTATTGATCATCTAGAGCATACAAATGATTGGAGGCAGTGCAATTATAGTGTATTTTACAGTCTTTCATTTCTAGCTGTTCTTCTTTTCCCTTTTAAATGTACTTGTGAAATGATAGGAGCTTTTTTTTTTTTTTTTTTTTTTTTAGTTTGCAATTGGATCTTATTGTTTTATTTGTTTTGGTAATGGCTTTTTGTGTATGTTCTACAATACTTGCACTTGTTATGGATTAAAATATGTGCACCGGAAAACAATTTATGTTCGTTTGTGTGTATGTTTTTGGAAACATAAATAGTTTTAAATGAATATCTATATATGATTGCTTTCACACATTGTTTGTTGTAAGTTAGACATTGACAGAGTGAATATATACATAAAGAATGTTGTCTGTTTCAACAAAGTAAATACTACATTAGATTGGAGCAAGCCAATGTACGACGGTTTAGGTTAGTGTATGTGCCATACATCAAAACCCATATAACAAAACCTTATAGGCAGGTAGGGGTTGGTACATTGATGGGAAGATAAAGCAGCACTTCTACTTGCTGGTGCTAGTCTTGTCATGTTCTTGTTGATGTTGTCTGTATATTTTGCGTTTTGGATGTGGTGTTTCACTTTCAGTATCTATACAATAAGTAAACGTTAAGTGGGTGATGGTTTTGTGTATCTAGAGTTTTTATTTGCTTGTACATGTGCCATGAAGTGGTGATCGTTTTACCAGTTTGGTTGTTTTCATAGGTGTGAATAGTTCTACAGTTTTGGTACTTTGTTGATCGACGGGTCATGAAGGTGTTCCTAGTGTTTTTAGTGGCGAGGTCACTGTGTTTTCTGAATGCTTGATGTCACTGACTAAGGTCATCGTGAAGCATATGTTTTTGTGGATAATAATTTGGTGCATTGGAGGTAGAAAGTTTTGTGTGATCCCTTTCATAGTTGTAATTGTTGTGGTAGGGTATTTGAATCTTGATTTGGGTGTTGCTCGATGATTTGTTGTGAAGTAGTCTTTTCTATAGTGCATGTTGCATTATCGGACATGAAGATAGTCTTTGTATATGTTTTGTCGGTGAGAACGACTGAGATTTTGTACCTGTGAACAACAATATTGTTGTTTATGTTGTTAAGAAAGTGATAAGTAATTAAAGTATACGGGATAGATTATGTACCGAATTAATCGTGCACTGACAGATCCATGTGAGATGCAGAACCGTCCATTGGCTTTTGTGACAACCGTCACTTTCTGGTCAAGTCAAAGTCAAATAAAGTCAATAAGTCAAACCGGTCAACTCAATTAACCATTGTATATTAAGGTTTGCATTAGGTTTACTATTGTACAACACGCTACCCTAATACAAAAGTATTACTTAGAGTTTTCACGTGTTTGGAAAATCTAAACCCTAATCAGGGTAAATGGTGTAACTACTCAATAAAATACTATTACATACCCTGCAGGGGCGTATAACACTCATAAAAAGGATTAACGGGGCTTACGAACCTTGCATTTCGAGGCTAAACACTCACAAAGGTCACGAACAAAGTATCTCTAAATCTCTCTCACTTTCTCTCTCTCTCTCTCTCTCTCCCAAATCTCTCTTAAATCTCTCTCAAAACCTCTTTCAACTTTTTATAATCACTCGGGGCATCCCAACCCTTAATTTAGTCGAAAACAACTCGAAACAGGAAGATTAATGGAAAAACAGCCTTAAAGGACCGAAGCCTCTTAGGAACCGAACATGCCAAGAACCAAAACAACCCTTAAGGACCGAACTCACCCTTCGGTTCGGATCAGGCCTCTCGGACCGAAGCTCCGCCTGCTTTCGCCTTCGCTCCTCTTACCCATTTCGCCTTCAGTTCATTTCGCTTACCATCTGCTTTCGGTTCCTGTCAGCAAGTTCGCCTGCGATAACCTTCGGAGCGAACCCTCCCTCTCGGTTCTTAAGGACGGAACCTCGCAGCTTCGCTTCTTGGTTTCGGTTTTCGACCACTTTCGCATTTTAAGCTCGTTTTTCATGATTTTAACGTGGGATTTTCACCCAAACTCATTATTTGGCATATAAGACCCTATATATTCATATTTTAATCACATTTTGGGGGAAATCTTAATCTAAGAATAATATCTATTGTGTAAGATATTGATTTGGAATGTTGACTTTTCCATAAAGTAATGACACAAGCTACCTCCAATACCATCCTATGACAACCTCCAGTCACTATTCATCTCTACCTAGTCAACTATTTGTCCTCTCACACACCCCTCCAGCAAGATATCTTGATCAAGGGCTGGAAAACCCTTACCTCTCCTTCCACTTTACTCACTCTCTCACCAAAAAGCAAACACCTTTCTCTCACTTTCTCTCTCTAAGAACTCGAGACTCCAAGGCTGATATTGAGCTTTTCACTCACTTTTGGTAAGTATTTTCAACCTACATTTGAACATTCTTCACACCTTCACTCAAATTATGGATCCCTCATAACAAATATCACCATATTTGTTCTTAGATCTTCAACTCTCAAAGCATTTACCAAGTTTTCTTAACTTGGAAACCTCTTTTCTTCAGCATTCATCCAAGGAAACCACTTAAGGTAAGTTCATACCCCCACATTTTCATGTTTTCTTCCGATTTTAGGGGGGAGGGGGGAGGGAATACAAGTTAGATTACCAAAAACATAACTAAACTCAAACATCAACTTTCCACATGAAGGTTTAGTTCCATTCACAGTTTGTTTGTTTTAAAAAAAAAAACTCTTCTAACCTTTTAGTGTTGCGTGGCGCAGCACATGCGCAACACTTTTAGGTTCGCAGCAGTTTGTTTTTCTGCAGACTTTGGGCTCAAAAACCTCTTCCCGTCGTCTTCCCCACACAGCAGTGGACTTAACTCTTCTAACCACTGCTAACCTCATCTAAAAAAATACCCTATGCCCTAAACAAAAAAACGCCGCTGCCTTCTTGTTTGTTCTCCTTCTTCTTCTCGGCAACCTTCCCAACGATCGATCCAGAGGTGGTTCGACTCCAGCCTCCGCTGCCACCCCATCGCCGGTCGCCGTTCCCCTCAGTCCGCCGGTCGCCATCGCTGCTTGCTGCTGCCATCGTGTTTCCCTCGATCTTCAACAAGTAATTTTTTTTCTGATTTCTTATTGATTTGAGTACCGATTGTATGAATTTGAGTACCAATTTTCTGATTTCTTATGCATTTGAGTACCGATTGTATGAATTTGAGGACCAATTTTCTGATTTCTTGCTGCCCTCGGTTTCAAGTTCAGGTAATTTTTTTTCTTTTGATTTCTTATGCATTTGAGTAGCTATTGTATGAATTTGAGTACCAATTTTCTGATTTCTTATGCATTTGAGTACCAATTGTATGAATTTGAGTACCGATTTTTTTGATTTGAGTTAGGATTTTTTTTGTTGAGATGTTACAACCTTTGTTAAAATCTTTGTTGAATGTAAAATTTATGATATAATTGTTCTTTAAACAGATTATCTGCTGAAATTTATATTTGTTGAATGTTGAATGTTGATTTATGCTGAAATCATAAACTTATATGCAAGTTTTCATAAATCTTTGTTGAATTGGTCCACCTCTTTGATGAAATGGTTTTTTTTAACTTAATTATTGAATTGTTATCACTTGTATTTCTTGAATGGAGATCAAGTTTATGTTTATATGCAAGTTTGTGCTTAAATGGTTAAACTTACTTGTCGATTGTGTTGTATAATCTTTGCTTATATGGTTTTTTTTGTTCATTCATGATGTATTGTTGTTGAATATGCTAAACTTATTTGTTGATTATGTTGAAATATGATTAATCTTTGTAGCTAAAGTATGTATTCTATATTTTTTTTGTTATTAACAATGGGAGATAAACATACATGGACCAATGAGCAAACAAAATGCTTACTGCAAACTTGTATTGAAGAAGTGCACACCGTGGGTAGAAAAGGTTTGAGTTTGCACAAACAATCATGGCACAAGTTAGGAACAACTATTAAGGAAAAGTATGGCGTGGATTTGAATCAACGACAATTAAAAAACGCCTATGATAACCTTAAAGCCAAATACACAGGATGGTTATACTTAAAAAACAAAACTGGAAACCTTTACAATCCACAAACAAATACTTTTAACTTAACAAATGAGGAGTGGGAGGACTTTAAAAAGGTATACATACATATATATATATATATATATATATATATATATATATATATACACACACACACACACACATATTTATATGTATTTTGTTTATATAGTTGTCATTTATTCTTATATTACTTTTGCTACATTGATTGCGTTTAGGGACATCCGAAAGCCGCTTCTTTGAAAACCGTCCCATTATTGTTTCTAGAGCTTTGTGCAGAACTCTTTGATGGAAACAGTGCATCTAGTAATCTCAGCTATGCCACATCCCAAACACCATCGGGATCATCTTCTTTCCATGGCGCACCACTACATCTTTTGGACGCCCCTTCCATTAACATAGATGAAGATGATTTATTTTCCAATCATACAAGTGAACATTTTACTCAGAATCCACCTTCTGCTGCTTCACCTTCTGCTGATTCACCTTATGCTGCTTCACCTTCTGGTAACCCCAACAAAAGGGCTAAACCCTCAACTCCTAGACCTCGAGCTCCTAGTGCCTCACCTGATCCACCTTCTTGTGCCTCGCCTAAAGCTTCTATTACTGCTGATGATTTAGCACTGGAGATGCAAAAAGCTCTACGTCATTTGACTCAAGAGCCAAAAATTCCCCAATGTTTAGAGAAGCTTGAGTTACTCGAGTTAGACCCAGTAGACCCTATACGATTTGCTGTGTATCACATTTTTGGAGGGACCACGAATATTAGAGAGATGTGGGTAAATTTGCCTAATGATCCACAAATATTAAGAGGTTGGATCGAGCTGACAGCTACAAGTTTAGGAGTTTAAAGGATGGAAAGATTGTTCGTTAAGTTTATATGTTTGAGTTGTTAGGTTTTAATTGCATGTTTTGGAGCTATATGGTTATTTGCTACTTGAATGTTATTTGTAGTATTTGGTACTTGAATGTTATTTGGTTATTTGCTACTTGGGATTTATGATATGTTTTTTGGTACTTGAAATTTATGTTATGTTTTTTTGGTACTTGAGATTTATGTTATTATCTTATGTTATTATCTTTGTAATGGATCATGACAAAAAGATACTACTCATAATTCTTATGTACTTGTACGTCCGCTACTTTTGGAAGAGGGGTGTCAAACGAGTGCGGGACAATGATTCGAAAATGACGGGACATGAATTTACGTTAGAGTTACTTCACTGTAATCCTCTACAATGTCTTGAAGTGCTACGCATGTTTCGTGAATCATTTGTCCGGCTATGTGCTCATTTTAGACTAAACTACGCGTTAAAGGATAGCAAGCATGTGTCGGTTGAGGAGAAGATAGCAATGTTTTTGATGATGATCGGTCATAACCAACATTATGTGATTATCAAGCGGAGATTTCAACACTCAAAGCAAACAATTCATAAGTTTTTTCATGAAGTGTTGGACAAAATGTTGCTTTTTGCACATGACATTATAGTACCAACTTCTTTTAATCCGAATCCAAACATGCCGAGACATAATAGGAGGCTATGGCGGGTGTTCAAGGGAGCAGTTGATGCACTTGATGGCACTTTGATACATGTTGTTGTCCCTGCAAACAAACCGGATTTATATAGAATTAGGGGAAAAGGCGATTGCTACCAAAACGTATTGGCAATATGTGCCTTCAACATGATGTTTACGTTTGTTGTTGCCAGTTGGGAAGGGATAGCACACGATTCTAGAATTTTATCAGAAGCATTAGCAAATCCACATGCACCATTCCTACTTCCACCTCCAGGTAAATTTATGGTTATTTAAATAGTTTTATCTTTATTTTAAAAATAAATGACTTTTTTTTGTTTTTTTTACAGATAAATATTATCTTTATGATGCCGCCTATGCAAACATTCGAGGTTTTATGGAACCGTACCGTAATGTTAGGTATTGGCTTGGAGATTTCCGTCGAACACGTGCATTAACGAATAAAGAAAAATTTAACCATGGACATGCAAAACTTCGGAATGTCGTTGAGCGTGCTTTTGGTGTCTTGAAAGCACGATTCCCTATATTGAAGAGGATGACACCATTCTCATTGGTTACACAACGAAACATTACCCTAGCATGTTTTGCGTTTCATAATTTTGTAAGAAGAGAGGGACTACGTGATGAGTTTTTTGCACGATATGATGAACCAAATGTCTCAGTTCGGAATAACAATGCAGTCGTTGATAGTGATGAAGATGAGATTCCAACACATGGTACTGCAGCAGACCGTGAATATATGAGCCAGTTACGGGATGTAATTTCCGAACAATTGATGCAAAATATGGAATGAAAATTATTAAAGTTTGGTTGTATGAATTTTATTTAAAAATGTTATTGTAAGACTAATTTCATTGTTTGAATTTTATTTCAATGTTTTAAGACTACAATTATTAAATTTTTGGTATTAACAAACTATTTTTGGTTTATTAAATTACTTTATTTTAAATTTTTTAATATCTGCAGACGTTAAAAAAACAAACATGCTTCTCATTACAGTCTACAACACTTTGGTCCACCTCTTCTGCTGCAGAGGTGGTCCGCAGACTTCAGACAGTTTCACTTCGGAAAAACAAACAGCACCTTAAAGTCCTTCAAAACTGTTTAATATGCAAATAGTTCAGGTCTATACCTTTAAAATGACTACTTGCACATGTTCATACGATTTCTATACAATTTATGGTGATTTTCACAAAACTATCTATCACTGTAGCTATGAATTCGGACCTGTCTATCAATATGAACGTTTTCACACAAGCTAGAAATCACTAAAAATCATAATAAAAATTATGAACAAACTAGACGCATTTTATAAACTCTCAGAGCTTACGGATTTAGTCTTTGACTTCGTATGAGTTTTGTGTGATTTTTCTAAAACAGTGCAGAAAAGTTAAAAACTAGTTAACAGCTTACAACTTTCATAATACTTTGTAACATGTTGAGCAAATGTTTATCTTTGATGACCTCATATTTTACTTGTGTTTTCTGTGGAATCACATTTATATAACATAAATTACTCACTGAAATGTAAGAGTCCTTTGTAATTACAAACAATACAAGATGAAACATAATAAGTACAGTTATGTTTTGCTAAACTACGACTTACACAGAAAAGGTTTTACACTCAATACAAACGGGTTTCATTTACTATACAATAAACTATAATAGGTATAGTTTATTTTTTTTACATAACAAGTCTACTAAACAAAATGGGGGCTCATTTCCACCACAGAAAAGGTTTTACACTCACTCTACACGTAAACTCATTATCGTAATTTGTGAGACTAGTCTTCATTGTACTCATAGAGTACGAGTTAAAATGCCTGTTAGTTATAACCAAAGTCTCTTGTAGGGAGAGCGTGATAATTATGTATAGAACTATATTGGGATTGACAACCCACACCCATTGCTGATTACAACAGCTCGACCGGCCAGTCGGGGGTGACAAATGTCATATCTATTTCGACGCCTGAAGAACGTCGCGTGCAAGTCATCTCTGTCGTAGTATGGTTATAGCGACTCACATAGGGAGATAACGAGACACATATAGTTTACGGGAATTTCTACTTTAAAAAGGGGTCTTATCTATTTAAAACTGCACACATCGTTACAAGTATGAAACATACATACACTCGGTCTTGGGATTTAAGACTACATAACATTTGTTAAGGAAAATGTTGGATTTTTCTTGGGTATACATTACATTTACAAACAAAGATTTTCAATCTCTACATCCAAAAACTTATAAACTCACCAACTTAATTGTTGACACTTTTTCAAAACTACTTGTATTCTCAGGAAATCAGTAAAACAAGTAACTACCAGCTTTTGAGGATGGGACACTATGACGTCACAAAAAAACATTTTGACATTATATTGTAATCGATTTTGAAACATTTAAACTTGTGACATTATGTAACTTTCTTGATTATATTTATAATGGTTGTATTTACTTTGAGCACTATTATACTCGTTGTTGTGGTACTATACATGAAGTCCGCCACCCCGGACATTTCCGCCACCCTTGGTTTGGGGGTGTGACAGATTGGTATCAGAGCATTGTTTATAGTGAACAAAGTATATCAAACCATATAAGATATACAAACTATAAACACAAAGGGACTAAGATTCTCTAATTAAATGTTTTCCTTACAATCATACTTTCAAAAATAAAACGATGTTCTTATGAAAAGTATAAGTACATACATGCATGACGGTATAGTGTCACGTCTAAGGAAAATGCGAAAAATAAAAATAGAGGAGTTATGCATTGTGATTATGCCTTGGGAAATGCAATCAAGTCTGGGAGAAATATAGTCTAATCAACTATATTCGTCCGAGAAGTGACTAGTATATGCTAGGAGATAGTTATAGTGGACAACAAGTCTATTAACCTACCAACTCCCGTACAAGTATTTCTCTAAGAATCAAACAAAACATTTAACATTCTATAGGAGTATTTTATGCACTAAAACACAATATTTCTAGATTCATTATGTGCCTCTTACACCCCTATTCTCGTATAGACGTCATGGAAGGATTTTATTTACCAGGAGACCCCTACTTTCTGAACCAAGGAAACGGTGGTTGGATAGAAGAATAACCGGAAGAGGATCCCGAGGAAGTATTCGAGGAGGAGCCCGAGGAAGACCCCGAAGAGGCCGAAGAAGAAGAAGAAGAAGAAGAACCTGAAGAGGAAGAATAAATTGACGAAGAAGAACTCGAAGAAAAATTGGAGGATGAAGAAGAAGAGGAGGAGCCGAAGGAGGAAGTCATCAACCATCCTTACATCGCCAGGGTGCATGTGAACCGTTTTGGCTACAATGGGCCTGAGCCCTGTTGGGCAACAATGATCGAGAGGTGGAGCCACCAGCAACAATAACGATCACCATTTGGCGATCAATGGGGTTACTACGACCTCAGCCATGGGGGACCGACTGACAGAGCCCTCCCTGTCATGGTCCAGCAAATCATGAACCTGGGGAGACCAGAATATGGAAATGGAAGATCGAGTTCGAAATCTCAACAATGTTGCAGAAGCCACCAATACACGTACTAAGGATTTGGAAAGAGACTTCTATCCGATGGACCAACTCATCGAGGACCTTACCGCCGCTCGGGGGAAGTAAGGGAGTACCAGGAAAGGCACGCAACTCTCGAGGAGAGAGTGATCACGGCCAAACATTGGATTACGGAGCTTCAGGGAGCCTCGACCTCGTCTCAAGGCCCGCAAGGGACCAACTGATTACCACCCACCTCGAGTAGTGCTTGCAATACTCATATTTTGTTATAAACTAGGTTTAAGAGTATGTGTTAGGGCTACTCTTTCCTGCAAGTAGGTTTGACCTTGCGTCTAAGTGAATACAATAGTCGAAGGGTCTATGTGCTGCCAAAAGTTTTTGTTACATTGATATAATGTAGACCTTCTATATGGTCAATTTTTCCTAAGAACATGTACTAACTTGTATCAATGAAAATTGGCATGCATTTTATTTCATTGGGAGTATATCTCTGAATTCATAACATAGCATTACAAACGATTTTCTTATGGTAAATCTAAGATTATTTAATATATACCTCGAGGTTATATGTAATTAAGAGGCGATCGACTTAGAAATGGTGAGTCTGCCTTGGGTCCTGTTCCTTGTCTGGTTGTGGACTTAGGGCAGACTCATTAAGTTCGACGGTCTATTGAACCTTAGTTACACACAACTAGTATACATCGAATGGTCTTATGAGTGGATCAGGCATGGAACAAAGATTACAAGATTACATTTGAATCATTACTACTAAATTCATAAGTTTATTTATATAGACTCCTATTATGAATTGTTTGCAAACATTGGAAAGTCGCGAAATACTATACTTGAAAACTAATAACCTAGTTCTACGACACCTGACTTATAACCATTACTAAAAGACTTACATACATTTCGTCTTTAAACTCTATGACAGAAAGATGCCACCCCATAGGTCTGCTAGACACATTGGTAGAACATAAACAAATCCACCACCGCCACCTCCCCAGTATGATCCTGCTATTTTCCAAGTTGCGGTTACGGCCGCAGTGGCAGCTGCTATGTCCCAAATCAGCACTGACGGTGCCAGGAGGATGGGGAGCGGTACTAATAACTCCACTCAAGGAGATAGCCAAGGCCGTTCGAGAGAATGTTCATATAAGGACTTCACAAATGGCAAACCCAATCCTTTCAATGGAAGCGGGGGTGTCATCACTTTGATGCAATGGTTCGAGAAGACCGAATCCGTCTTTGAGATCTGTGCATGTCCTAAAGCAAGTAAAGTCAAATTTGCAGCTTGCACTTTCACTGACAGGGCCCTTACTTGGTGGAACGGCTATATAAAATCACTGACACTCGCCGTGGCTAATTCAATAAGCTGGGAAGACTTGAAAACTATGATGCTGAAGGAGTATTGTGAAAGACCCTCACATTCGTATTTCTGAAAGACCCAAAATTTCATACTTGACAATATAGTTACTTCAAAACATGCTACTTGCATATTCATAAAAAAAAATTTACATTGATAAAAAATTTTACAATGACTGGATACAAACTGACTATTACAAAGTGTTATATATTACACAACTACCCAGGATACTATACATTTATACATACACGATCCCTAAATACAAAAGTAATATTACAACTATTCTAAACCTTCCGACAGTATATGACTATACTCGTTACTTATCTCCTGCAAATTTGTTAAACATTGAGAGGGTAAGCGATGATGCTTAGTGAGTTCAATAATAGATACAATATAACATTATGCCATATATATATATATATATATATATATATATATATATATATATATACTTCAATATGCCAGAAGCAAAGAGGAACAAGGAACAACAAGGGCATATGTGAATCATGTGACAAACTTTTCATATCAATCGAGGATTTGATACAAAGGTATACAATCAATGAGACATAACGATTTCCATACTTGATATACATCAATAAAGCTTCGGCCCCAATGGCACAGAAGACATACACTTTCTGATTAAACATTTTGGTAGATTTCAGGCTTTCAGCCTTGTCTAACCTATTGCCAATGCCATAGAATAGAAATCATTCTCTTACGGAGACATGGTCTACATGGCCAGAGGCTACATACCAGTACCAATGTGAATCTAAGTCCTTTCACTGATCACATGGTCAAAGGTATTTCTTTGCTATTAAAAATAGCGAATAAAAAAAACACGGGAAATTAACACGGAAGAATAACACTGAAAAGCACATAGCACATATAACATATAACATACAATTGTTCTTATATATTAAACTCACCTTGAATTAACCGGGGGTCAAAATAGTAATTTGGGCAGCACTTCGTTCCTATAAATAACTTTCGTCGTTGAAAACCGGGAGATTTATTGAAAAATAGGCCTTGCGAGGATAGAGCTTCAAACCGAAAAGATAATTTTCTCGGGCTTCACCGGCACTTCGGGGCGTGTTTCGAGTGTTAGAAATGTTACCAGGGCTTCGGGGAAAGTGGAGATACTAAAAATATGGAAAAAGGGGCCAAGAATGGAAATTTCTTAAAAATACCCGGGCTGGTTCGCAGCTTCTATATATACTCGCAAGGGTCGGATCCGAAGCAAGGAGGGAGAGGCGTGGGTTAGCAGCGAAGCAGCTCGGTGGCAGCCAGATGCAAGACGTCTTAGGAGGCGTCTTAGACGTTGCCTAGGACGCTGAAAGGCGCGCCGGATGCTTAGCAGACCGAAGTTCGGTCCAATCGAAAGGCGACATGCGACTACTATTCATGCGAGGTGACGTGGTACCTTATCCTTGTGAAAATTCTCGAAAATTGTGCCTAAATCTTCTAAAATCCTTAACTTTTGCATACGGACTCCGTTTTTGACGTTCTTTATATGCACGCGTAGGCAAAATTATGCTCTACAACTTCGTTTAGAAATCTTCGGCTAATTTTGACTTTATTTTTAATGTTATTATTTTTAACAGATCGGGATAGGAAAATCCGTTAAAAATTCATAACTTCTTCATCTGACATCCATTTTCATTAGACTTTTTACCGTTGTACCACTATTGACGAGATCTTTAATTCTCGTTTAGGTTGTGTCAGCTAAAAATCAATCGATCTAAAATTCGAGTTTTTAGCTGTCTACTGCTAAGCTGAAACTTAGAAAAATCATAACTTTCTCATACGAAGTCAGATTTTGGCGTTCTTTTTATCGAACTTCTCGGTTTAACGAATACTAAGACTTTCATTTAGATTAATAAGGCTAAAAAGTAGTTTATCAAAAACTCACTTTTTACGTCATTCGGCGTCGTGCCTGTTTTGTCGAGGATTTTCGATTGGTCATAACTTCTTCGTTATAGCTCGGATTTCGATGAGGTTTTTGCCTACAAGTTTCTAACGAGATTACTTAAAACTTTCAATAATAAAATTTTACTTATATCAATTTTTATATTTTCGCTAAATTTCACTATTTGGCTTTTAATTGGAATCTCATAAGACTTCCAATATTTTCTGAGTGATTCTAAACATAGTTTTACTTCATTTCTAGTAAAAACTATCTATCAGAACTCAACACTCAATTTCACATAATATTTCATAATATTATTCTCTTTTATAATTTACAGTACACGATTTCAAAACGTGTATGTTACAAATACCTCCTCCTTTTGAGGATTTCGTCCCCGAAATCACAACGATTAAAACAAATGGGGATACTTCACTCTTATTTCATTCTTATTTTCCCAAGTATAATTTGGGTCTCGATGGTGTTTCCACTTTACGAAAACCAACTTCACTTCTTTATTACGTAGATTAGTCGTTCTTTCATTTACAATCTCTTCTATATATCTTAGAGTAAATTACACGAATGGTCCCTATGGTTTACGGTAATTTGTACGTTTGGTCCCTAACTTATTTTTTTAACTCGGAAGGTCCCTACTGTTTGTTTTTGTTACACGCTTGGTCCCTGTCTTACCTAAAAAGACTATTTTGCCATTGATTTTTTAATTTATTTAAATAAACACACTCCCAACCCCACTCCCCTCACCTTACCCTACCTATCCCATCATTTTTCCCTATTCAAATAATAGTCTTTTTAGGTAAGACAGGGACCAAACACGTAACAAAAACAAATAGAAGGGACCAAACGCGTAACAAAAACAAACAGTAGGGACCTTTCGAGTTAAAAAAGTAAGTTAGGGACCAAACGTGCAAATTACCCCAAACCATAAGGATCATTCGTGTAATTTATTCTATATCTTAACTTATTATCCAGTTTCCCCTCGGATAATAGAATCGTTTCATCATATACGCTCAAGCATTTGCACAAATAACTCACATGAAATACATCATGAATACCTGCCAAATCTTCAGGCAATTCCAAGCGGTATGCTTGTTTACCAATCATCTGGATGATTTTGAAAGGACCAACAAATCTAGGACTTAGTTTTCCTTTCTTTCTCAAAATTCATAATACCTTTCCACGAGGTTACCTTCAGTATCACCCACTTGGAATTCTATGGATCGTCTCCTTCATTTCTACATAGGACTTTTGTGATCCTGGATTGCTTTCATTCTTTCTCGTACAATTTGATTCTTATCAGTGGTGTCTTGAATCATTTCAGAGCTTCCAATGATTTTCTGGCCTACATCTTGCCAACATAATGGTGTACGACATTTACGACCATATAATGCTTCATATGGTGGCATTTTGATTGAAGTGTGGTAACTGTTATTATACGAAAATTCTACAAGAACAAGTACTTGTCCCAGTTACCACCGAATTCTAAGACACATTCATGAAGCATATCTTTTACTGTTTGGATCGTTCTCTCCGTTTGACTATCTGTCTGGGGATGACAAGCTGTGCTGAGAGCAAATTGAGATCCCAATTCACGTTTCATACTCGCTCAAAAGTGAGAAGTAAAGTGAGTATCACGATCGGAAATATTCATTAGTGGCACACCATGTCTCGCGATGATTTCGTCTAAGTAAACTTGTGCATATTTCTCTGTTAGAACCATTGTACGTATGGTGAAAAAATATGCACTCTTAGTCAGCTGGTCGACAATTACCCAAATGCTATTATTCTATATAGCAGTCTTTGGCAATTAGAGTAGCACCAGGCATAAGGTCAATTCGGAATTCTACTTGCCTATTCAGGGTAGTCCATGAAATTCGTCGGGAAGATCATCAAGATTTTCATTAATAATGGAAACATCATTTACAATTTTCTTCCCCTCTCTTGAGATATCAACTGCATTAGCCGGATAAGTAGAATATCCCTTCGATATAAATTTAAGAGTTTTTAAGAAAGAAGTTATTATTTTCAACGTAGACATAAATATAATCCTCTTCTTCGATAGGGATGCATACTATCTCTTCGTAGCACAAGAGTTTTGCATGGTTATTTGACAACCAATCCATGCCGAGAATAATATCAAAGTTGGGCAAGGAGATAGGAATTAGGTTAGCACCTTCAATTCCTACGACACTATCCCTATAGACTTTATCAGTAAGTAATGATATACTTCCTATGTTATTTATATGAAATGATTGGACAATTAAGCAATTTGAAAAGAATGTGCGAATTTATAAGACACGAAAGAATCAGAGGCATCGAAATCAAATAAGATGCGAGCGAATCTAGAGTTTATGAGAAAATTATTAGTAACAACATTCAAGTCCTAACTTACCTCCTCTGTGTATGATATTTAACTTTTGGTTTTCAAAATGATTTTCAAACTCTTCAAACTTCTTAGTTACTAGCGGTGCTCAAACTTGCACCTGCTCATCATTCTCTATTGGACCTTCGATCCTAATCTTTGAGTTAAAACTCAATTCTCATTGCAGACTCCTGCTTATGGAGGTTCCATTGTGTGTTAACACGACTTTAACATACATGATTAGGATGGTGAATTAAGTCATTTAGTAATAAAAGGTTAAGTAACTTACTTGTTTAAGTAAGGTAGAATGCTTAGTTAAAGAAGCAATACACCTATAGTATTGTATGAGAAGAAATGTTGTAGTTAGGAATGACAGAGAACCAAGTTGAAGCTAGTAGAGCTTGCTGAGATGCAGTTATAATGCAGACTTCTTAGGATAGACTCCTATGAAGTAGACTTAAAGGATACAACCATGAGAAGAAGACTTAGGAATGACGATGTCATGAAAGGATAATGAAATGAACAAATGTGCATGGTGAATTACATAAGTTAGAAGATGATGCAAGTAGTTGAAAACCGTTTGTTTCCACATTTCTAGAGTAAATTTTGGGTGTAGTATGTCTTGCAGAGTAGACACTACCTGAGAAAGAATTTATATGAAGAATTGGAAGTAAAATTATATCGAACTATGAAAAAGTATTGGAATATGCTAGATCGTGCATACACGTGAGAAGAATCTTAGAAGGCGAGTATAAGTAATACAAGATATGTTTGATAGAAACACGAAAACCCTAGTTGAGTCTAGGAGAATTTGTTGTATGTACTTGTTTGAACACACTCATGTGTGAAACGTTGCTTTGTGAAAACGTTTGAATGGTGACTTGGGAACTACGAGACAATACTTGGGACGAGTATGAGTAGGTGTGAATGGTAGTAGAGGCCTATACTATCGGAAGCACAAGACTCACACTTGGATCAGGGAAAGTCACAAGGTTACCAAGAAGCTAGTAAATGATTCCGTTTTATTCATGAATGTCGTTACCTTCGGTTCGGTAATGACTAAGAAGATAATTATCGTTCAAATATTAATTTCATAAAGAGTGGAGTCCGATTAATATAAATATACAAAGATAAACTTGATTGGTTTAGAAAGCCATGTATTGAGTAATGACGAAATTTCAGTCAAGAAAGAGATGGTCGATAGAAATATAACGATCTTCGTTAAAGAATTAAGCAACCATTAACTAGAGATGTTACCTGTTATGAAGGCGATGAAGAAGTTAGTTATTCATGAAAGGATTACAGTATGAAATCCGTGATTTAGTAATCAATCGAAATATTCTGTCATTTGACAAAGTTGATGTGTATGTCCGAAAGCACAAATTAGAGATACGTGGTGCTATTCTTTCTTTTCCGAAGCATCCACGTGTTGATCAAACTCTTTTTGTTTTCTTTATTCCATCAGCTCGATTTATTCGATCTGATTCTAATACAAGAGTTTGTTTCATTATGTGTATTGTGCGATATAAAATCAAAGGTCATTAGAATATGACCATTCGAGTTGTTGTTATAGCAAAAGTAAAGACCTTATCTCTGGTTTAGTCTATAAACCAAGAAGGAGCAGGAGTCTGCAATGAGAATTGAGTTTTAACTCAAAGATTAGGATCGAAGGTCCAATAGAGAATGATGAGCAGGTGCAAGTTTGAGCACCGCTAGTAACTAAGAAGTTTGAAGAGTTTGACAATCGTTTTGAAAACCAAAAGTTAAATATCATACACAGAGGAGGTAAGTTAGGACTTGAATGTTGTTACTAATAATTTTCTCATAAACTCTAGATTCGCTCGCATCTTATTTGATTTTGATGCCTCTGATTCTTTCGTGTCTTATAAATTCGCACATTCTTTTCAAATTGCTTGTTACATAATTGTCCAATCATTTCATATAAATAACATAGGAAGTATATCATTACTTGCTGATAAAGTCTATAGGGATAGTGTCGTAGGAATTGAAGGTGCTAACCTAATTCCTATCTCCTTGCCCAACTTTGATATTATTCTCGGCATGGATTGGTTGTCAAATAACCATGCAAAACTCTTGTGCTACGAAGAGATAGTATGCATCCCTATCGAAGAAGAGGATTATATTTATGTCTACGTTGAAAATAATAACTTCTTTCTTAAAAACTCGTAAATTTATATCGAAGGGATATTCTACTTATCCGGCTAATGCAGTTGATATCTCAAGAGAGGGGAAGAAAATTGTAAATGATGTTTCCATTATTAATGAAAATCTTGATGATCTTCCCGACGAATTTCATGGACTACCCTGAATAGGCAAGTAGAATTCCGAATTGACCTTATGCCTGGTGCTACTCTAATTGCCAAAGACTGCTATATAGAGTAATAGCATTTGGGTAATTGTCGACCAGCTGACTAAGAGTGCATATTTTTTCACCATACGTACAATGGTTCTAACGGAGAAATATGCACAAGTTTACTTAGACGAAATCATCGCGAGACATGGTGTGCCACTAATGAATATTTCCGATCGTGATACTCACTTTACTTCTCACTTTTGGGCGAGTATGAAACGTGAATTGGGATCTCAATTTGCTCTCAGCACAGCTTGTCATCCCCAGACAGATAGTCAAACGGAGAGAACGATCCAAACAGTAAAAGATATGCTTCATGAATGTGTCTTAGAATTCGGTGGTAACTGGGACAAGTACTTGTTCTTGTATAATTTTCGTATAATAACAGTTACCACACTTCAATCAAAATGCCACCATATGAAGCATTATATGGTCGTAAATGTCGTACACCATTATGTTGGCAAGATGTAGGCCAGAAAATCATTGGAAGCTCTGAAATGATTCAAGACACCATTGATAAGAATCAAAGTGTATGAGAAAGAATGAAAGCAACCCAGGATCGACAAAAGTCCTATGTATAAACGAAGGTGACGATCCATAGAATTCCAAGTGGGTGATACTGAAGGTAACCCCGTGGAAAGGTATTATGAAATTTGAGAAGAAAAGGAGATTGAGTCCTAAAATTGTTGGACTTTTCACAATTATCCAGAGGATTGGTAAACAAGCATACCACTTGGAATTTCCTGAAGATTTGGCAGGTATTCATGATGTATTTCATGTGAGTTATCTATGCAAATGCTTGAGCATATATGATGAAACGATTCCGTTATCCTAAGAGAAATTGGATAATAAGTTAAGATATGTAGAAAAACCTGAAAAGATTGTAAATGAATGAACGACTAATCTACATAATAAAGAAAAGAAGGTGGTGCTTGTCAAGTGGAAACACCATCAAGGCCCAAATTATACTTGGGAAAATAAGAATGAGATAAAAGTGAAATATCCTCATTTATTTTAATCGTTATGATTTCGGGGACGAAATCCTCAAAAGGAGGAGGTATTTGTAACATACACGTTTTGAAATCATGTATTGTAAATTATAAAAGTGAAATATTATGTGAAATTGAGTGTTGAGTTCTAACGAATAGTTTTTACTAGAAATGAAGTAAAACTATGTTTAGAATCAATCAGAAAATATTGGAAGTCTTATGAGATTCCAATTAAAAGCCAAATAGTGAAATTTAGCGAAAGTATAAATTTTGAAATAAATAAAATTTTATTATTGAAAGTTGTATATAATCTCGTTAGAAACGTGTAGGCGAAAACCTCATCAAAATCCAAGTCATAATGAAGAAGTTATAACCAATCGAAAATCCACGACAAAACCGGCACGACGCCGAATGACGTAAAAAGTGAGTTTTTGATAAACTAATTTTTAGCCTTAGTAATCTAAATGAAAGTCGTAGTATTCGTTAAACCGAGAAGTTCGATAAAAAGAACGCCAAAATTGGACTTCGTATGAGGAAGTTATGATTTTTCTAACTTGGATGGTTGTTACAAGCATATTGTGGTGCAATCTGAAAACAATAAAGTGTGACCACAAATATGCATTTGGTAAACTGAGTCATATTATCTATGATTTTCCACTTTTTGGCTGAATAGGAAGTATTTGTCGGAAGTCACCCCTAGTGGTATTGACATTCCACCAAAAAGATGTTCATCGTCTTCGAGGACGTCTTTTAGTGTTCTGTCAAGAAATTCAAAGCAACGTCGATCACTTATTGGAGCTTCATCCCATCTAATAATGGACGTTTTCTTTATGAATTTTGCAAGTTGTGTTTTCTTATTAACGTTGAAGGATGACTTTTCGGTTAGATTAACAAGAATGATAAACCGAGAGTGTGCGATTCAATCGGATGTTAATAGAAGTGAGGCTATTCCCGAGGTTGCAACAACAAGAACAGTTTTTCCTCTGGATCTAAAGTACAAAAGTATTGTTGTCCAAAGGAATGTTTTTCCCATACCCCTGTGACCATATACGAAGAAGAGAAGTTGGGTTATGTTGCATTCAACATCAACAACAACTTGGTAATTCTCAGTTGTTCAGGATTCAACTGTGATACCATTGACGCATGATGACAAAGTAATAATTCGGTATTGTAGTTAGTTTACTCAAGAAGTAGACAAATTTTGAGCACAGAAAGAACAGATTGGGATAGCATTGGTAACCCGAAATCTGAAAGTGATTTTGATGGGGTTGATGCAAGTAATATTTTTTGGATTTTGAGGAGTATCTGCTACTCTATTGTTGTTGGATATATGATGACATTAGAAGTTGAGGCATTGTAAGTGTAGGCATAAGTTATGTCATCACCCATTTTGGACTTTGTTGCCTCCCACAATAGAAGAGGGCTGTCTACTTCACAAAATAGAAGTAAATAATAGAATAGAGAGCGGAGCTCAGGTGACATTGCCCAAGTAGATTCTTCATTGAAAGCTGTTAGCCACTATCTATCATCACTGTTTAGTCCTAAAGCTTTGCATGTCTCTCGAAATGTATTGTGTGTTGTCCCACGAATCGTTTTGACATCATGGAAGGATTTGCATCCCTTTTGATGATATAGCCAAATTTGTAAATAAAACAATTTCCCAGCCGTTGGATATACATATGCGAGCCGACCGATAGTAGTATTAGTTGTGGCGGTATTCAATGTGAAAGTCCTATGGATCCAACCTTTAGCCGTCATATACCAACGATATTTTGTGGGGTACTTGTAACATATACTTTACTAACCTTTTTCAATTATCGTGTCTCGTATGCTCGTTAGTTTAAAAAAATGAATATTATGAGATATTATACGGTTTAAAACATTTAAAGTAGGTAGTTATAATATAATAGAATTGTAAGTGTTAAAGTTACTATTTTTCGGTATGGTTTTAAGCGTTGAGTTCTTACAAAATAGTTTTATAAGATTTGAAGTTATATTTTTAAAATGAATTTTAGAATCATTTGGAAGGTATTGGAAGTGTTGTGGGAAGTCTTACATGATTCCGATCAAAAAGTCAAATAACAGAATGAATGAAAGTATAACATCTAAGTTGGAAATAAGTAAAACTGATTTTATTGGAAGATCTTTTCTGGGATATTTTACTGTAAGTTGTAAATTATCTCGTTAGAAACGTATATACGAAAACCTCATCGAAAACGGAGTTCCGAACGAAAAGCTATGCAATTTTTAGTGTTTAGGGGTAAAACGGGTACCCAAACCGGGTCAAACCCCACCCAACTTGGGTTTTTACCCATTCAAACATGATTTTGGCTTATTTTTCTGCCATTTTCAGTTGCTCGCCATCTCTATGGGAAATTTTCACCTACGTGATCAATCTTGAACAAGTTTTGAAGATTAAATCAATATTTTGAGTGTTCTTGAAGTATCAAGTCTAGTAATCAAGGTATGAACTCTTAATTTTTGGATTAACCCTTGTAATTAGTGATTTTTTAAGAGTTTAGGGTTTTATCAAAGTGGGTTTACCACTGATTTCATAAAATTAGGCATGAGTTTATGTTATTAACCTAGAATCTTAAATGGAAATCAAGTAACTACATGTAAACTTGAGAATTAATCATGATTTAAGAGCAATTAGTGAAAATTAGTAACGAAACCCATGGTTTATACTTGAATTAGCATGGATTACTAAATTATTAAGTGTTATCATTGTAAAACAAGAACTTAGTGATATTGATCATGAGGTTTGATCATGTAAAGGGTAAAATGAAATAATAAAGGGTATAACTGTCCTACTTTTGTAAAAATCACCAAAATTTGTAGAAAAATCGTATGGATATTTATATATATCCATGGAAAGTTGAGAATGTCTACTTTGATTTTTGTTTTAACACCAAAATCTAATTCTAGACTTTAGATGGGTGAAAACATCTATATGTTTAGTGCAGTAAGGCTGAATTTTGACAGCTTTGGGACATTTTGACAACTTTGGGATGTTGTGTTGTAAAATTCAATATAAATTATAGAAAAATGGAGTTAGAAAGATATACGAGTCTATATTGTTAATATTTAGAATTTATTAGTTATTTTGATATTTAAGAAGGGGAAAAAAGGTCTGCAAGTGACAGCTATACAAAGAACAAAAACTAAAATTTCTAAATTGAAAACAACATAACTTGAGATTAGTCGAGTAATTGCTTATGAAATTTGAAATATGAAATCCAGGGGTATAATTGAAGTTTTTAGAAGCCTGGGGATGGTGTAATTTTATCAGAATTTAGAATTCTATCGCAACATTCGGTTACAGCACAATGAGTTCAATATATGGACAATTGTATGTTATGTGTTATACGTGCAATGTGCTTTCTTGTATTATTGTTCTAAGTGGTTATTACTTGATATTGGATTTTGATGCCTTTGGCCATGTAGAGCATGGATCGTATCACTTTGGTATTGGCTTTGTGCCTTTGGCCATGTAGAGCATGACTCGTATCACTTTGGTATTGGCTTCGGGCTAGAAAGGGCTGAAAGCATGTATATTCTAGCAACATGATAAAAAGGAATTGTGTTCTATGTGCCACTTGGGCTGGAATTTATGATAATTATGTTCCTAAAATTTTGTGTCTCATTTATTGTAATCCCTTGAATCTGACCGTTGATTGATTTAGAAAGCCCTTCATTTGGTACACATATAAGCCTTTGTTGTCCTTTGTTTCTTTTTGTGCCTGTCATATTGTTATGTATATGATATAGCATTATATTGTATCTATTTTTGAACTCACTAAGCGATGCCCACTTATCCCTCTCAGTGTTTAACTATTTTAGGTGATAAGCATCCAGAGTAGACAACCTTTGTTGGAGGACTTAGAGTAGTTAACACTACTACGTTTGTACTTGGTATAAATATATGTATATGTATTATGAATTCCTGGGTAGTTATGTATGTAGATAACTAGTTATGAAACTTTGTAAAAACCCTATTAGTTGGTTTGTATCCATGCTTTTGTATTTAGACCACTAATATGAATTATAATTATGAATATGCATGTAGCATGATTGGCTTTATGGTAATTTTAGTGTTGGGGTCTTTCAGTACTCAATGTATTTCAGGTCGTTCCCATGGAAATCTTGCTGATTGTTTCACATCCATTCTATTAATGTTGTAAAACTAAACCCTGTTATGTCAATAAAAGAAGATAATTTGCTGTTATTTTTAAAAACAGGGGGCTACATGCTTTCCAAATGCACGGCTAGAACTTGTATAGGTGGATGACGTTCGTGGATGGACAATTTTAGGATCCTCCATGTAGCTTTGTGCGGACATATGTAGTGACCGTCTAAAAAAGATTTAATCTCATTAACAGGGACATGTGTTGTAGAATAGGAGGCAGTGCTATCCACTTCAGATGTTTGAATGGGAAAACGAACGCGATCAACCTCCTTGGACACATACTTGAATAAATATTTTATCATCTTGTTCTAGCCACAGTGTTCAAAGTTGGTGTGAGCATTGAAGCGACTACACAATTGTTTGTTTTACGATACACCATACCCATTATCAAGTCGTACACCACTTTGTAACACATGATACAAACCAGGGCACCTTTTGTAATGGACGTACCTATTATCATCAAAAATTTTTGAATGAGTTAAATGGTTTTGGAAACCGTTTCTTACATTTATTATCCTGCATACATGGAGCATTTGTATTTAGTAAACATCAAGGACCATGTAGCATACATTTGGTAAGAATTCTATATAGTACAGGTTCAAGGGTCGGATTGGGGAGATCTACAGTAATGTACTTGTTTATATCTCCGCCCTCATGTATTTTGAAATGTGATGCAACCCATAAGAGGGTGTGAAAATGGGGTAAACCTCTCTTTTAACATTAGATGATGTAAAAATAAGCTAAGGAAGAAAAATTGTAAAAATAAGAGTATAACAAAGAATGAAATGAAAAGACAAGAACATACACGCAATAACTGTTGGATAAGGTGTCTAAGTCCGTAACTATATTTGGTATCAACTTGACCCGACCCGGCATGGTCCATTTGGGTTGCACTTCACCTAACAACTTGTATGGATATACTTTTGAGAATAAGATTTTTATTATATATTAATATATTATTAGTTATGATATATTAATATGATATCATAATTATTTAATTAGTATTGATCAAGAATTAATTTAAAATTAATTTAGTGATCAAAATGGAGCTAATTAAATATGGACTCTTATTTATATATATGGATTGGGCTAAGATTTATTTAGGATGGGCTAAGAGTATATGGAGTCCATGGATAGTCCATGGAGCTTTTAACCCATGGATCCTAGGTAAATGAAGAGTCGTGGTATTAGAGTTTAACCCTAATCCTCCACACTATATAAAGGAGTCCTTGCTTCTAGAATTGGCACTAGTGTGTGTGAGCATGAGAGTGAGCCGATTTCTATAAGTGTTCTTATTCTCTCAAGAGTTTCCAACTTGTTTTGGTGATTTGTGACACCACTTGAGGCATCTACATTATTGGTGCTAGGCTTATCAACTCCAAGCTACTCACTACAAGAAAAGGTATGTAATTCTATCTAGAATTTTTGTTATTTATGTGCCTAGGATTACATGCTAGATATGTGAAGTCTTTGGAAATCATTTTGCATGTATAATAGAGAAAACATAGTTCCAAAGCTTCTAGGGTTGTATGTGCACCTTAAGGTTGTTAGGATGCTCAAAACCTATCAGTGGTATTAGAGCCTAGGCTTGTTTTCTGTATACTTGGTGCAAACTGCTTGAAAAATCGAATAACTGCTCACTTTTCGTCTGGACTCGTCAATTTCATGGGGGGACTCGACGAGTCCATGGAAAAATTCATCCTACTCGTCGAGTAGGATCATGCACTCGACGAGTAGGTGCGTGCTGTGCAGTTTTCTGAGTTTTGTTGCTGGAAATGGGTTAGAATCATTACCCCAAACTGTTTTGGACTTCTAAAATATGTTTTTAATGTGGTAATGATTATGTTAATCCATTTCAAATGGCTATTATCAAATTTCAAGTTTTATATGTGTGAATATGGTTTCTTCAAATTTTTTGATATGAATATTTGTTCTTATGAGTTTTAGAAGATAATAGGAAATTACTTGTAACTTACATGTTTGATTAATTCATGATCTTAATGCCTAATGATGGTGTCCATAACTTGCACTCAAGTTATGGATAATCAAAAGTCACTTCTTTAAAATTGTCATTAAAGAATAAGAGGTTTTATAAACTGAAGAGTCTTCATTTTTATGAACCATTAAACTCATAAGTTATGAATTGAAGAGTCTTGAAATAGTTTCAAAACTTGCCCTCAAGTTTTGGAATTTGTAAAGTCTTACACTCTAATACTTTAATTCCAAATTAAGCCTTAGAAATTTAAAAGTTTAAAATTCAACACTTATACTATTATTATAATTTTAATTATATAGATATGTATAAGAATATGTCAGTCTTACCATTAGTAGGCCTCATTCACGAAGCCGGTCTATAAGGGGGGAATAAGGTTACTGCCTATAAAATGGCAGTTTAATGGGTGTCTACTCTTACCCACCGCTTCTTTGACTGGTGGAGGGTCATTAGCCGAAAAGGTAGGATAGGACCTTAATCCTCATTAAAAGTATAATGAAGTTATAAAGTAACTATACATTATTAATACCCAATCTTAGTTACTTTAGGAAAATGTGAAATAGGTGCTAACCCATGAAATTACACTTTGTACCTTACCAAGTGGTTAGTGGAGAGTGTGTGGTTAACAACAAGGACTAGTAAGAGTGGCAAAGGTGACTTAAGTTTTATCATAGATCGGTGGAGCGCGTGTGGTTAACCGGAACATCGATTAAGTGTTAAAATTAATGGTACTAAGTCAATTTGCATGGTTATTCACACCTTGTTTGTGATCCTCGGCATCCCAGTCACAAACTTGACAGGGCACAATCGAGATTCAAACATGCCATTGAAAGTTCAATGTATCTTAAAGATCTAGGAGTTTCAAATCCAATTAAATCTTAATAACTCATTTTGTTTTTCATGGTGGAAATTGGTAAATCATCATTTACCTACCTTCAAATATTTTATAGCTTGGATTACGACATCCTCTTCCAAGTTAAGAAATAGTTTGTGGGGTCCTAGCCTTAATATTTCATTTGGGTGACTTATTAAGGATTCTTCATCTAATTAAACTTGTCCTTTTTTCTTTCAGATGTCTTCCAACACTACTACTGGCTTAAACCCTACAGGCTCATTTTCCCTCATGAACTTGTGTAGGAAAGTCACTTTTGATGGATCTAACTTCAAGGAATGGATTAGAAACTTCAAGATGATTACCCTCTATGAGGACAAGGAATATGTCCTTGATAAGGAGCTTAAGGTTATCAATGAGTCCACTGCTACTCCTGAGGAGGTTGCGGAGTACAATGCACATGAGAGGGATGCTACCAAATTGTCTTGCATCATGTTGGCTACCATGACTCTCAAACTCCAGAAATCCTATGAAGATTTCTATCCCTATGAGATGCACCTGGATCTGATGGATAGGTACCATCAGAGCGTGCGTCAAGAGAGGTATGAAATCATCTCCTCTATGATAACAGCCAGAATGAAGGAAGGTGAGCCCATCACCGGTCACTTGCAGAAGATGCAAAGGTTCGTGGACCAGTTGCTGAAGCTCAATGTGGACTTCCCTGAGGACATGGCGATTGATATCATTCTCCATTCCTTACCTCCAAGTTATGATCAGTTTCATATGACTTATCATATGAAAAAGGAGGAAGTTACACTTAGCTAACTTCAAGGACTTTTAAGGACCGCTGAAAGTGGCCTTAAAGGTAAGTCGACTGTTACTTCTACTCCTACTCCTACAGCAGCCCCTATTCTAGAAATTAGGTAGGGAAAGGGGAAGAAGAGGAAGACCCTTTCGAAGGGTACCAAGGGAAATTCCCTTGATGGCTCCTCTTCAAGTGGGACCAAGAAAGGTCCCATTCCTCCTTCTTCAAACCCAAAGGAAGCACAGTGCTTCTACAACCACGAAAAGGGGCACTGGAAGCGAAGCTGCCCCAAGTACTTGTAGGATATGAGGGATGGGAAAGTTAAACCCACCCATGCATGTATTTATACTATATTGTCTGGTAACTCATTGCATACTAACTCTTGGGTTCTTGATACATGTTGTGGTATTCACATTTGTACTGATTTGCAGGGCCTAAGAAGTAGTGAAGAAGTGGAGCACGGGAAGATAAACCTAATAATGGGCAATAGGAAAGCATCATCTGTGACCAAGATTGGAGTTGATTCTTTATTGCTTAATAATGGGTTAACTTTAGATTTGAATAAATGTTGTTACTCGTCAAAAATGGTGAGAAATATTATTTCCCTTCATAGTTTGTACAAACAAGGTTTCACCTTTTCATTTGATAATAAAATTGGTGCTATTGATGCTTTTTATAATGATGTGTTTTATTTTAAATCATTACCTTGTGATGGTGTATATGAAACTGTGTCGATTGTAGACAATTTAGGAAATAATTTATATCATTAATTCTTTGATGAGCTTAGATAAAGCATCCTTATGGAATTGTCGTCTTGGACATGTTAACAAGAAGCGCATAGGCCAACTCCAGAAGGCTAGAATTTTGGAATCATTTGACCTAAGGTCAGATGATAGTTGCGAATCTTGTTTACTTTGAAAAATGACAAAGTCACCCTTCACTGTTACTTGTGAGAGGGGTGAAGGTTTGTTGGACCTCATACACACTGCTATGTGTGGACCCTTCAAATCAGCCACAAGGGATGTTAATCGGTACTATGTGAATTTTACTGATGATTATAGCAGATATGGATATATCTACTTAATCAAACACAAGTCAGAAACCTTTGAAAAGCTCAAAGAGTTTAAGCAGGAAGTCAAGAATCAGTTGGGCAGGAATATCAAGATGCTTCGATCCGATCAGGGAGGAGAGTATCTTAGTATTGAGTTCCTTGACTATCTTAAGGAATGTGGGATGGTCTCATAATTGACACCTCCTAGAACACCACAGTTGAATGGTGTTGCTGAGAGGCGCAATCGAACCTTATTGGACATGGTTCATTCCATGATGAGTCGAGATTCATTACCAATCTCATTCTGGGGGTATGCCTTAGAGACTGACGCCCATATCCTTAATCTAGTCCCTATTAAGAAGGTTTCCAAAACACCTCACGAGATGTGGACTGGGAAAGTTCCCAATCTGGACCGCATCAAGATTTGGGGTTGCGAGGATTTCGTGAGGCATGAGTCTCATGAAAAGCTTGAACCTCGAAGTGAGAGGTGTATTTTCATCGGCTGCCCACAAAGATCCTTTGGTTACCTCTTCTACAGACCTAGTGAAAATGTGGTCTTTGTAGCAAGAAGGGGAGTCTTTTGTGAGATAGAATTCATAAGACAAGGAAATAGTGGGAGGAAAATTGACCTTGAGAGCTTCAACAGTCAAGCGGTGAAGGAACCTCAAACCCTAGCAACCAACTTAAGGAGGAAACTCCTGTTGAGCCGATAGATGAGTCTGTACCTTCGAGGCTTTCCACTAGAGTTAGGAACACACTTGCTTTTATTATGGTTATCACATCACCACTGAAGGTGATACATTTATTAGTGATAGTACACTAATAGATTTGGATGAACCTAATAATTACAGGGAAGCCATGGCAGGCCCTGAGTCTGCTAAATGGAAGGAGGCTATGGACAGCGAGATTCAGTCCATGTATCACAATCAAGTTTGGAACTTGGTTAACAATGTACCAGGTCGTAAGACAATTGGGTGCAAATGGATCTTCAAGAAGAAGACCGACATGGATGGGAAGGTACACACCTACAAAGCAAGACTGGTGGTGAAGGGCTTTACTCAAACTCCGGGAGTTGACTATGATGAGACCTTCTCACCAGTAGCAAAGATTAAATCTATTAGAGTTTTGCTAGCCATAGCTGCATTTCATGATTACGAAATATGGCAAATGGATGTCAAAACCGCTTCCCTTAATGGGAAGTTGGCTGAGGATGTATACATGGCTCAGCCAGAGGGTTTTGTCGAAGCAAAGTACCCTAATAGGGTGTGTAAGCTTGACAAATCCATTTATGGATTGAAACAAGCATCTCGTAGATGGAATTTTTTCTTCAATGAGAAAGTTAAAGAGTTTGGTTATTCGAAGAGCGAAGATGATTCATGTGTGTATGTTAGGGCTAGTGGGAGTATAGTTAGCTTTCTGGTGTTGTATGTGGATGACATACTACTCATAGGAAATGACATCCCAACTTTGCAGGAGGTTAAGTCCTGGCTTGGGAAGTGTTTCGCTATGAAGGACCTTGGAGAAGGTGCCTATATCCTAGGGATAAGGATATTGAGAGACAGGAGTAAGAGAGTAATTGGACTTAGTTAGAGTACCTACTTGGATAAGGTGTTGAAAAGATTCAACATGCAGAATTCCAAGAAAGGTGACTTGCCGATCCCACACAATACCAAGCTGAGTAAGACTCAGAGTCCGAGTACAGAGGCTGAGATAGCTGAGATGAGTTGATTTCCATATGCTTCCGTTGTTGGCTCGATCATGTATGATATGACTTGTACTCGCCCTGATGTAGCCTTTGCTTTGAGCATGGTTAGCAGATTTCAGGGAAATCCTGGCATGGCACACTAGACTGCCGTAAAGAATATTCTCAAGTACATACGGAGGACTAAGGATTGGGTCCTTACCCTTGGTGGGAGTGATGACTTGAGAGTGATTGGTTATAGTGATGCTAGCTTTTAGACTGACAGGGATAATTTCCACTCTCAGTCAGGCTGGGTCTTTACCCTAAATGGAGGAGCAATTACTTGGAAAAGTTCCAAATAGGAGACAGTAGCTTATTCTACTTGTGAATCAGAGTACATAGCAGCGAGTGAAGCAGCGAAGGAGGCTATGTGGCTGAAGAACTTCATTGGAGACCTTGGAGTTATGCCATATATACAAGAGCCCATGGGAATTTTCTGTGTCAGCAGTAGTGCGGTTGCCTTAGCTAAGGAGCCAAGAGATCACGGTAGATCCCGACACATTGACAGAAAATACCACTTCATAAGACACAAGATAGAAGAAGGACTCCTCGTGGCAAAGAGGGTATCATCAGAAGAGAACCCTATAGATCCCCTCACGAAGGGACTAACTAGGGTTAGGCATTTGTAGCATGCAAGAAGCATCAGGTTGAGGGACGATATTAGTTTTAATAATTAGATTTCTGAAACTTGAAAAATGTAATTGAAATTTGATGATTAAATAAAAGTTGTTATTTAATTATGAGTAAAGTGTTACTATCCTATGTTGATCGTTTACTATTGTTTCAATTTTACATGTTTTGACTTCCAGAATAATTATTTTATTCAAACTCTCCACAGTCGGTCGTATGTCGGAAGTAGATATGAATCAAGACTGTCATGAATTTGGCTTGTAAGATTTGTCTAAGGTGCATTAGACATAGCAATGGTTGCTACAACATTCATGAGTACTCATAAGTCCTGAGTATTAGATTAAACCCACGCTCGCTTCTATCACTTCATGGAATTGATCTCGAGTGATCGCGAGACGGTAATATCATATATATCTTCAAACCTATAGATAGTTGACTATGAGTTGGTTATCCATTGATTGTATGAAAACACATCAGTAACTTGATGTCATAAAACGTGCTTTTGTGCATAATTCAACAAGTAGTTAGTATAAGCATATGAGTCAAAGTTTATATGTTCCTTTTAGGAATAGAAGCAATATCGGGGCCCCTCGATGATTTGGTCTTGGCTTATGTGTCAGGCCCGGTCAGAACCTAATTGATGTGTTCAATTTAGTTCTATGTCAAACAAATCAGAGATCGAGAAACAAATGCTGGACAATTAGTTAGACAATGTTCCATGTGTTTGTCTGGCTAATATCTTGAGAATAGAGGAATATATGATCACTTATCTAAAATGGCGCTGCATAGTTCAACAAAGTTTTAAAGAGCTACAATTGCTGGTTGGTTCCTAAAGTTATACTTGTAACTATAGTTATCAGACTTATCCAAGTGGGAGACTGTTGGATAAGGTGTCTAAGTCCGTAACTATATTTGGTATCAACTTGACCCGACCCGACATGGTCCATTTGGGTTGCACTTCACCTAACAACTTGTATGGATATACTTTTGAGAATAAGATGTTTATGATATATTAATATATTATTAGTTATGATATATTAATATGATATCATAATTATTTAATTAGTATTGATTAAGAATTAATTTAGTGATCCAAATGGAGCTAATTAAATATGGACGCTTATTTATATATATGTATTGGGCTAAGATTTATTTAGGATGGGCTAAGAGTATATGGAGTCCATGGATAGTCCATGGAGCTTTTAACCCATGTATCCTAGGTAAATGAAGAGTCATGGGTATTAGGGTTTAACCCTAATCCTCGATACTATATAAAGGAGTCATTGGTTCTAGAATTGGCACTAGTGTGTTTGAGCATAAGAGTGAGCCGATTTCTATAAGTGTTCTTATTCTGTCAAGAGTTTCCAACTTGTTTTAGTGATTTGTAACACCACTTGAGGCATCCACATTATTGGTGCTAGGCTCATAAACTCCAAGCTACTCACTACAAGAAAGGGTATGTAATTCTATCTATATTTTTTGTTATTTATGTGCCTAGGATTGCATGCTAGATATGTGAAGGCTTTGGAAATCATTTTGCATGTATAATAGATAAAACATAGTTCCAAAGCTTCTAGGGTTGTATGTGCACCTTAAGGTTGTTAGGATGCTCAAAACCCATCAGTAACTTCTCCAAAAGTCTTGTCTTCCTTAAGAAAATTAATAAAAGTGTGTACTTTTGTCTTGAATACCTGAGCAATGATATCTGGTCTGTTTTGAATATAAAGTTGACTAACAGAGTGCATGTATCTTTTGTATTTGGGCCATATAACATTACAGGTGAATGTGATGAAGTATTGCGGTTTCCCGTGAACCCTACATATGGACAATGCATCATGGTAGTGCTTATACATGTACCTGGGGTCCACCAACAAAAGAGGCAGGGAGTAATACATGCATACCAATGCCATGGTTATCTGTGTCACCCTTAGATAAGGCTTCATATTCGATACATAACTGTTGTAGGTGGTGCTCGATAAAATCAAGCCTAGATTGCTCAATGCAGGTGTAAGCATCAACCAAATATTGGTGGAAAAGGTGACGACCGTGTAAGATAAGAGAGTAAATAGCATGAAGGTCATGAATCTGATAACTATAATACATGTTATTAGTCAAACTCCTATCCCGAGTGTGAAGATGTAATGTAAGAGACCGACAATCTTCACCTTATGGAAACAACAATGGATATTGCAAGGGCATATAATTTACATGAAGCTTACTGACACGGTGAGGTAGGCATGACTTTGAGTAGACGATAATATCAAAAGTGGCTCCAGTTGCATCATCACCGCAAACGATACGACCCAAATTACCAGGAACCGGCGGCCCATATCTTCTATCTGGGACAAAACCAAATAACCAAACACCATACAAATCCAAGTTCATGGAATGAGCTATTTCTTTTGTTGTTATAAAGGTACGCACTTATTCATTATGTGTATTCAACATATGAGTTAAAGATTCCACAAAAACAGGTGATAAGTGCACATCATCCTCACCACAGAAAGAATGAAGTCTGTTAGATGGCTCATTGTGCATGTCACACATATATAACTGCAAAAAAACATGGACGCTGACTTGGCTCAACACAGAATGACCCAATCTAATGCAAAACTGACCAGATACCTTAAAGACATAAGGTGACCAACCCTTATCGATCGAGTCATCAACCTGTGCACCAAAAGAGTTCATAGAGAACATGGAATTTTAGGCTCTAATATTACGCATAAAGTGATCATCCTTAAATTATTCTAACAACAAATGTGGTCGAGGAAAAGGGTATGGAAGAACAATAGAACCCAAGTTACGTCACTTGGTATAACGCAAATGATTAGCCTGAGATAAGTATAGGACCCTTTCATGAACCCAAAACAATTCCCCCATAATACTCACAGACACATCAATAGTCCCCATAGTCATAATAAACATATAAGACAGACACATCAACTAACAATATCTTCCTTTGTGAATGACGGGTTCACAATGAAGAACAATTGGAACCCATTTTACATTGTTCATGGAGCATAACAAAAAAATAAAACAAACAGACTACCTTTGGCCTAAAATTCTGGTAAATCCAAATTGAAAATTGTGTATTATGACTAAACAAAGGGAGGCACGTCATTGTAATCATCTAGGTTTGATACAATCGAACATAACCAAATCAGAGTGAAGCCCAAAGCCACATACCCAGAAAAACAACAGGAACCCTTTTTACATTGATCACGGATCATAACTGGAAAAATAAATTAAACATACAATTGTGGCCTAAAATTCTTGCAAACCAAAAATTGAAAATTGAAATTATGACTATAACAGAGGTATAGTTATCTAGGCCAAAATCAATCACAAACTACAAATCACATACCTAAATTTTAGTGAAGCCAGACGCAAACCCAAAAAACAACAACATGAATCGGTCGGGGTGTAGATGAAGAAACAACAAGAGAACAATAATACAACCGATAAACCTTAATGGAAAACTATTTATTATGCATTTAACAGACATAAGCACAAGTTTATAATCATCCACTTGACAATCATTCATAAACCAAAAAGCACATACTAAATCAGAGAGAAGTTAGAAGTCCAAACACGGAAAAATCACATCCCCCATTGAAGCAAAAGTGGAGCAGTGGTTGTCGATTGGAACGCACATGAGGAAGAAATAGGGAAAAAGCAAGGATGTAATTGAGACGGAACGAAGAAGAAGACTTGCTAAAACAACGGAAGGAAAAAAAGAACATATTGTTGGATTAGGTGTCTAGGCCAATAACTAAATTAGTATAATCTTGAATGGTTAGCAAAGTCTTTTTGGGTTGCCCTCAAACCTAGTAATTGAAAATGATGAATTTTAGAGAGAGAGAGAGAGAGAGAGAGAGAGAGAGACTGATTTATTAATTTATTATGTGATTAATAAATTCATTAGAAATCAAGATAAATGAGTTTATTAGTATGTTATGAAAATAATATATTAATTATAAATCATATTATTTAACTAATAATTAATCAAAAAACTAATTAGAATTAATTTTGGGATTAATTGGGTTAACTAAAAGTGTAACGGCCCAAATTTTCAAAAGAAATTCATTTTTAATTAATCAAACACATTTCCATAAACCATGGAATCCCAAAACAATTGTTTTCAAATCCGCATCCATTACAACTTTATTTAAAAACATCAGAGTGTCCCATAAAGTGTCAGTGAAAGAGTGCACGTCGCGCCATCAAGCATTGCCCTTGCCCTTGGGCTCATATGTACTTGAAACAAATCCACAAATTGTAAACTAATGCTTAGTGAGTTCCCCCAGAGCATACCCACACAAACCACATACAACATATCATACTAGCTATAACAGCTACACATATCACATAAGCCATGCATACAACAGATAGGGTGTCGTGGGCTCATTCCCAGGGTCTTACTCTAGGATGCCATGGGCTCCCCACATGGTCTTACACCTAAGTTCCATGGGATCTCGCATGGTCTTTGACAGGAAAGCCATGGGATCCCCACATGGTCTTACATCCATGTGTCATGGGCTCTCCCATGGTCTTCCACACGTACATATCACATATATCACTAGCATGCTTCCTAGCTCAACAACTATCATACCACATAATACAGCTACAACTACGATGCTAAATATCATAAAATAGGTCGGCCTTGGTGCCTTAGACCCATTGGTATGATGAGGAGACTCACCTTTGTCTGAAGAATCTGAAGGCTGCTCTCCTAACAGTCCATAGACACCCGTACTGAACAATAATAATATTACTCAATGTTAGGGCTAAGCACAACCTAATTGAAAAGCCTAAACTCTAAGTCCTTTTCATAAAGGCCCAAAAGGTCTACCTTAGTTAATGAGCCTAAAGTCCATATCCAAAATCATCAATGGGCCTTATGGCTCAATAAGGCCCAATCGTAATACCCATGGTCCAAAACAGATAAATTGGCCCACTAACCCCAAAACATGACTAGGCCCAAAAGCTCAAAGGTCCAAAACAGTCAGAGTCCATCTGTTGTGTGTACGCTTAGCATACCACCCTGGTACGCGCAACGTACTGAGTCCATGGGTCGTGCGTGCTGTGTACGCTAAGTTATGCCCAACGTACTAACAAATTAAGCACTGTCTTCCATTAAGTGCTTAATACTCAATTTTATCATGTCTAATAGTCAGATCTAAGCTCATTAAGATCACCTAGGGCATAAAGTTGGCAACTTTATGCCTTTGCATGTCTCATATGTTCCCAACAACCTATTAAGACCTTTCCAAGGGTCTTAATCCATGCATGAGGTCAAAACACCCATCAAGACTTCATTTTTATACTATGAATGGACCAAAGGACCTCAGATCTAACCTTTCAAGCCTCTAAAGTTGCTCAAATCACAAGAGGAGATCCAAAGCGAACTAAAGGGTCAAAACTAGAAATTCCTAGCTAGATCTAATGAATAAGATGGAAAGATCAAAGCTTTATACCTCCAGAAGCTACTCAAAGTGAACTAGATGCAGATTCTTGAAGCCCAATGCCACTCCAAGCTTGCTTGACAACTTCTCCTTCTTGAATGGACACTAAAATGGCCACAAATGCACTCCTTAATCTCAAAACACACTCTCAAATGGTATTAGGGTTTTCAGAGATGTTTGAAGGTGAAAGAGGCTGATTAGGATGAGGATCAAATAAGATAAGGGTGCTTATATAGGTCTAAAGTCCGAAAATTAGGGTTTGGACATCCGTCACGTACGCCCATCGTACTTTTGGTACGCCCAGTGTACGTGCTGTCCCTCCACGATCAATCGTACATAGTATGCAAAGCGTACCCATTATTACACCCAGCGTACTTAAGGGACTTATTATGCAATTTTTAAAATCTTCAAGGGCTTTAAGGTAATACCTAGTTTGGAGTGTTACAAAAAGTGAAGAGACTATTTGGTAATTTATTGAAAGTTGAAGCAGGAAGGCTTTAGAACCTCATGGAATGAGGTGGACAAAAATTGGCTAGGAATAGCCTATAATTTTCATCCATAGGTTAAGGGATTAGAAGATAAGGCAACTTGATTATTATATTAATTAATCTAGGCCTGATCCCAAAACCCTAGCTTTGGCCCCAAGTTTCATTCAATTATATAAAGACCTCTTTGGCCTTTATATTTCATCCAATCCTTTCTAAGAATCCAAGGACAAAATTTTGAGCTCCTCTCTCCACTCTCTTTAAGCCTCCTTGATACTAGGATTGGGTGAGAATCATTAGAGGCACGTGATTTCTAGTGCTACCTTCCAAGCAATGTTAAGATGGATTTTGATTTGATTATCTACTATCATAATCAAATGGTATGTTTTCTAAACCCTTTCTCTTTTTGAAAATCGTAGGGTTTTTATAGGGTTCTTGATGTTCAATAGGTTATTGCATTCAACAGTGAAAACCTAGATCCTTAGGGTGTATGCGAATTTAGGGTTTTATGTTTCCCCATCAAAAATATGATTTTTGTTATCTATAAAACTCATCACATATGGATTCAAAAGTAAAGTGAAAGAGACATGTGGGCCCAGGACATATGTGAAATATGGAAAATGATTGATCATATTTTATTTCAATGAAATAAACAGAAATGAGAGAGACAAAAAGTAAATATAGGTAAAAGAAAAATAGGACGAAACCAAAGTGAGAATGGCTGAAAGAGGTGCAGTGAAAATGTGAATAATGCAAATGTTTATGAAGACTAATTTGCACCCTTTATACTATATCAGATGCTCGAAAAAAATACTATTCTACAAATTAAAAGTTGAAAAATACCGCTTTGAACCGCTTAAGCGTTCCAAATGTCTGGAAAATACCTTAGCTCATGGTGTAGCCATATGTAACACCCATAGAATTCAAGCCAATTTAAAACTTTTAAAACATTTCCAAAACCATTAACCATTTCAAAACTTGTTTTCAAAATGTATCATATCAGAGTATCCCAGAAAGAAAGTCATAAAAAGCGAGGAGTGGTACGATCACACCTTTTCATTGCCACAATCTCATGATGTACCTGAAACAATAAACTAAAACTGTAAGCCTGAAATCTTACTGAGTTACCCCCAAAATACCCATACATACAACCATACACATACAATAATGAACAGCATACTATGGGTCCAGTCAACCATCGGGTTGGAATACCCCTGGCCCTCAACCATCGGGGTTGGAATGCCAACATACTACGAGTCCAATCATCCTCGGGATGGAATACTCTCGGCCCACAAACTTCGGGTTGGAATGCCCACACACCTACACATACAATAACTACTATGGGTCCAATCATCCATCGGGATGGATAACCCCGGGCCCTCCACCATTGGGTTAGAATGCCAAACTACTATGAGTCCAATCATCCTCGGGATGGAATACTCTCAGCCCACAACCATCAGGTTGGATTGCCCACATACGATGAGTCCAATCATCCTCAGGATGGAATACTCTCGGCCCATAACCATCAGGTTGGATTGCCCACATACTATCAATCAAACACGTGCACCTATATTAGATAATCATGTAACAGTCTACAAGACAACATACTAGGGTCCTATCATCCTCGAGATGGGATACCCTCCACTACTACTCAATCATGTGCAGATATAACAGGTAAACTCCTACAAGCATACAGACAATAAGACCAAACTATATGTCACTAAGCATAACCACATCTGATCTACCAATATACCGATCTAACCGATCATACTAGCATATAACCATCCTATCTACCAGGATGACGAGCTAACATACGACAACAGTAACTATCTCAAATAACAAATTAAAGGGCCAGCCTTGGTGCCTTAGACCCTTGAGTATAGTGAGGATAACTCACCTGGCAATGCCGGACTGAACCACGAAATCAAGCTCCCGAAACACTGCCCCAAACTCCAACACCTATAACCATCAATGATCCAATTCATAAATATCCGCTTACCAATTATCCTTAAAAGTCAAAATGGTCAACCCTTGGTCAATAGTCAAAGTCAACTATCAAGGTTAACAGTCCATGTTGACCTCAACTCGTCGAGTACCCTCAGCTACTCGCTGAGTTCCTTGCACAAGTTGCCAACTCGCCGAGTCACCATTCCACTCACCGAGCCCAAGGCAATCTTCATCAGACTTGCCGAGTTGTTCATCCGAACCGTCGAGTTCATGGCCATCTTCATATGACTAGCCGTGTCTACGATGAGACTTGTCGAGTCCCTTCAGTCCTTCATCCATACAGATGCTTTTTAAGCCATGCCAAGGCTCCATACTGCAGATCCAAGTTCCCAAGTCATGCTTATCACGTAAAATTGCAAACTCTACGTGCATGCAAGGCTCTAATGACTCAAAATGCCAAAACCAAGCTTGAAATGGGGTTTTAAACTTAAGGAGGGGTTCATGCTTACCAGTGTTGATAGCTTTATGGACTTACAAATCAAAGAGAGTCCATATCTGAAGTTATAACTTCATATCTGAGCTCATACCCAAGAATAGCTTCACAACCAAGCCAAGAAGCGCTAGTTTCATCCAACGAGATCTAGAAAGGAATGAGGCCAATATCATGATTTGATACCTCAAATGAAGCTAGTTGAGATAGACTTTAGACCTACATACATTCTTGCCTCCAACTTGTTGATCTTCAAGATTCTTACATCAAGGTCTTCTTTCCAAGCTTGAAAATTACACTAAAATGGAGCATACACACGAATTAGGGTTTATGGACTCTCAAGAGGCTGCAAAGGGACTAAGTGAGGCTAATGATCCCTTAAATAGGGTGCCAAACCCTGGAAATTAGGGTTTCACCCTCCAGCTAACTCGTCGAGTCACTCTTCCGACTCGGCGAGTTGGTCACTTAAACACGTGGCCCAAACCCGCTGCAACTCGACGATTCAGGCAACCAACTCGTCGCGTAGATCTTGAATTCATGAGAATTTATAACCATAAATTGGTATTCAAGAATCGGGGCATTACAATTTTTCCCCACTTGAACTAGATTTTGTTCTCGAAGTCTGCTGCGTTGAACAACCTTTGATAGTGCTCCCTCATCTTTGCCTCCGGCTCCCACGTCCACTCGGACCCTCATTTGGGCTCCCACTGTGTCTTTTCCAAAGGTACATCCTTATTCCACAGAACCTTCCCTCTTTCTCTCCAGAATGGCCACATGCCTCTCATCATAACAAAGGCGCTCACCGACCTGAATGTCGTCCAACGATACTATTGCCCCTGATCCGTGATGCACTTTTGCAACTGCAAAACGTGAAAGATGATGTAAAACCCAACTGAACCTTTTAGAAAGGTCTAACCTACAAGCCACTTTTCCAAATGACAAAATCCTAAATGATCCAACGTATCGGAAACCCAAATTTCCCTATTCTTGAGGCGAACCCTTTATGCTAACAGGACAATTGTCCCTTAACATCATAGACAAATCAATCCATTGAAACGCGAACACTCATACCTAGCCCAATCAGCCTTGGGCTGGAATACCAAGCATGCCTACGATGGGTCCAGTCATCCCTAGGATGGAATACCCTCACATCCCACACATGTTTGGCCCAGTCAACCCTCGCGTTGGAATACCAAACGTATCAGGTCCAATCAATCACATGGTCTGGTCATCCCTAGGATGGAATACCCTATATTGGAATACCTTTATGAACATAACTCGGGTCTACTCATAACTTGAAATCCAAGGATCTATCCTTGCCTCTCATCCACCCTCATCAGATTCCTCACAAACGAGTGCAACCCCCCTGAATCTTCAACAATACATCCAATCCGAACGCGCTCCTACAACAGACATAATCACACAATCTCTATGCCCACAGCCTATGACTGGAATACCCTTACGTGGTCCTCAGCATAGGTATGGATTGCCTCTGAGCCCACATCATGAGTCTGGTATGCCCTCCCCGACCCTCAGCTCATGACTGGAATGCTCCCGGTGACCAATCGACACTACTGTCGTCACTTTAGTTACCGAACACTCCGACCCTGCAGATATCCACTTTCCTCCGAAGGGCCTAATCGACGCTCCTCTCATCAACGAACAACATACGATACAAAAACTACTACCACACACGGATCCCAATACACATCACAATAACTCAAACCATCATCAACATACCTACCACTACCGGCCAACCAACACGACACTCATATGTAACCCATATCACCCCTTCAGGTTACAATACCAACATGTCTAATAAATTCAACTATCGAGTCGAAATTCTTAGGGTTTGTTGGCCTACCGCTCCCTTCGAGCCTCCGTGCCTACGACTTACAGACGGCCCTCACCGGGTTTCTTGGCCTACTTCATAGAGTAGGACCGCCTAAACCCTATCCAAATGCCATAGACGATCATGAGAAAGATCTAACTTGGTTCCCAGAACCTGAATGACAGGATATTCTAATCCCAAACCTTCCCAAAACTGACTAATACCCATTCGGATCCACTCTCAGTCGCCAACTGGAATATTACCTAATCCAAGAAGATGAAACCTCGGAGACACTCTGAACTGATGGGATCACCAAGATCCTTTGCACTCCATCTGATCTCTAACAACAACTTCCGACCAAACCAAAATACACTGGAGTCTTCAGCCTATTCTAGCAACGTGTTCAATACTTAGGGACATACCTACTGATTGCTAGTGATTGCTATGGCTACCCTCATAGTCTTACAACACTTTCCATACTGGTCGAACACACACTCGAACTAACACACATCTGAACTCAATTCATGTCTAGAATCCCAACCTGATTCCCCAACTTCTCCTATCAAGCACCCAGAAGATGTGTTCTTATGCTGGGGAGTTTTGCCGAACCCCCAATCAACACAACCCTCAACCCAAGCAGCCACTAGGGCCTCCATTCTCCCTATCAGGTTGTGAAACTTATGCCCGTTTCAAAACCCCTCCCACTTCAGCATCTCGGGGGTAACACTCCCCTACTTAGATTCGACTAAGCCTTCAAAATACATGAAAAATGGAGGATTCTCAATCCTTCTCACTTCCCAACGATCGATCCAATGACAACCAACTCTTTCCCACTAGTGCTCCATTGCTAGATAATCCCAGTTGATCACAGACTTCTATGAACCAGATGAACACTTCCTCGGCATCGAACCCCTTCCATTGGCGCCTTAGTCCGTCAATCACTAACGGTTTCTAACCACTGAATCCTGACAATGCTGAATAAATCTTATGTGGGACCCTATCCGCAAGCCTCCCACATAATACCCCCTTTTCCAAAGGTGTCCCAAACAATCTTCCCACCCTCAGGCTCTAGAAATCAATCTCTTTAGGGTTCGTACCCTGACTCACAAACCATCTCAAATGTCCACAGCTAAACTGCAACAGTTGAAACAACCTATGCCCTAAACCTGGCTACAAACTACTCCTGGGACTGTAAGTCCCCAATCTGCTACCAGCTCAGATACCACTTGTAAGTCCCCAATCTGCTTGTGTAGCAATCAGATCCGTTTGATGGTGCGGAATCCCAATAAAACGGATGATGTCTGTAACATCCCGAGCTCAAGAGTGCAAGTTTAGGGTTCAAAGTGAAAATGTGAATGGTCAACTCGGCGAGTCCATGGGTGGACTCGGAGAGTAGGGTCGCGATTCTGGTCGCGTGTTATGTGGCCAACTCGGCGAGTTGGTGGCTGGACTCGGCGAGTTGCTGCTGTGTGGAGAAAACCCTAATTTCGAGGGTTTAGCCCTATATACAGGACCTTATACCCTCTCCCCAGCCTCCTTACTCTCCCTTGAAGTCAATGAAACCCTAATGCGCGTTTATGGGTGAATTTGAGAGCTTTTGAACCTTGGAGGAGTGTTTGTGGAAGAGATCTTTGAAGGCTAAGAGGCTTGGAGCAAGGGGCTTTGCAGGGATTTGGATTACTCCTCTGTTGGAGCTTTCTTTTGAGGTATTGTTTTGTTGCTTGGGTTGTTATTCATCTAGATTCTTCATTTTGGGGTTTATGGGAAAACATATCTTGTGATATTTTGAGTTTGGAGGTTAGATCTGAGGTTGCTACCTCAGATCTGGAAAGGAAAAGGTCTAGAGTGCATAAAAGTCCCAGTTCTTGAGTGATTGGTGAAGCCATCTTGTCCCAAACCCAAACCCTAGAGTGTTATATGCTTAGATCTCTTTGGATTCACCTAAAGTTTGCCACTTTACGTGATGGATGGCTTGTATAAGAGTAGATCTATGGATTGGAGACCCTGCATGGCTTGGAAAGCCTCTGTATAGGTTAAGAGCCAGTGGTACTCGGCGAGTCACATGGGTGTACTCGGCGAGTTACTTGAAGATAGGCAGAAACTCGACGAGTTCGAAGAACAACTCGGCAAGTTGGTTGAAGATTGCCTTGGACTCGGCGAGTCTGGTCGTGAGGTCCTAACCTTTTTCTGGTTAAGCTGTGAATCGGTGAGTTAAGGGATGACTCGGTGAGTTGAGTGAGAAAGGACTCAGAGTTTGTTGGATTCGGAAAGTCTTGGGGCGACTCGGTGAGTTGAGTCATGGATTGGGAGTTCTGAGCAAGGGGACTCGACGAGTCAGCGGGTTGACTCTGCGAGTAGAGTTAGTCAGGAGGTTGACTTTGACTTTGACCAAGAGTTGACCAGTTGACCTTCCAGGGGTAATTTGGTAATTATTGGTGGTTATTGAGTTCAATCTTTTGGTATTATCAGTGGTGGAGTTCGTGTCAGTGGTCGGAGCAGCTCGGTCTTATCTTTTCAGTCAGCAGTTGCGAGGTGAGTTATCCTCACTATATTGATAGGGTCTACGGCACCAAGGCCGGCCCTTTATCGGATTGTAATCTGGGTATTGTTGTTATATTATTGTTTCGCTATGTTGCATCATGGTAGTTAGGATGGTATATGCTAGTGACCGGTTAGGTCGGTATCCTGGTTAGGATGATGTTATGGTATGTGATCTGCTAGATCGGTTTGATTGGATGTGAGTTGTTATATGATTGAATTTTTTTGTGTACATGGTTGTTGGACTGGGGTTCGGTTGAGGCAGGTCCTGCTTTGTGCTGTAGGCCAACATACCCAGGGTGGACCGGTTATCCCGAAGGCCCATCGAGTGGTCCGGATAGGCTGTAGGCCCCAAGAGGGCGGACCAGACGTGCCGAGGCTCGGAGAGTGGACCAGGCCGATTGAAGGCCCGATGCAGGTGGACCAGTCATACTGTAGACTCAAAGAGTGGACCAGGTGGATTGAAGGCACGGTGCGGGCGGACCAATCACACTGTAGACTCGATGTATATGGCTAGACTCGGAGGGTGGACCAGGTGGACTGAGGGCCCGGTACGGCGGACCAGTCACATAGTAGACCCAAAGTGCATGGCTGTTCTGTGTTCTACTATGATATGACATGTTATGTGTATGGTATATGTGGTTGGTATTTTGGTGGTATCTCACTAAGCTTTCGGGCTTACAGTTGTGGTTTAATGTTTTTCAGGTACTTCAGGAGACCGTGGCTAGGCAAAGGCGTGATCGTATCACTCCTCATGATTATGTTTTATGATGTGGTTCTGGGAAGACTCTGATAATAATTGCTTTGAAAACCTTTTTGTAATAACTTTATGAAACTGGGTTTTTTTTGAAAAGTTTAAATTGGTTGAAATTTTTAGAGTGTTACAATGTCAAATCAAAATAGAAGAGAATGAGATGAAGAATAAATGAATTTATGATGTATTCAATGACTAGAATGATGTTCCATACACATAGTACACACACTAGTTCTTTTCTCTCTGAAATACACCTTGAGTTTCACACACTTAAGCTCCTCACGACCGTAAACTATCTTTTGTTCATCAACCACTCCTCACCAACCTAACATATATATATATATATATATATATATATATATATATATATATATATATATATATATATATATAGTTTGTAGTAAATATTGTGTGCCAAAATGCACAGATCTGGACCATTGGATGAAATATAATCAAAAGTCATAATCTGAGTGTCTATGATAGTAGAATAGGATAGCATGTACCATATAATCACACAAATTTCAGCATAAGGGCATTTTAGTCGATTAACGTATATTAAAAAAGGAAATTTTCGGATTTTTAAAGATAATTAATTCCTTTATTTTTTTTAAATCTGAATATTTTAAATTAATTCAAAATTAAAAATCCGATTTTATTCTGTCAGAATGATAGAATGTTAGCCATAAACTAGTAAATATATTTTTCGATTTTATTCTGTCAGAATGTCAACCATAAACTAGTAAATAAATTTTGAAAGAATACACAAAATCGATTTTTGAACTAATAATATATAAAATAATTACATTGTATGATTGTGATTCATTGAATAATAACAAACATTCTAAAAGAATAAGAAGTATAATTCTTAAAAAATAACAACATTATTAAACAATGAGTGTGATCATTATGTAATTCATTCTTCAAGCCTTTCCCATCAGGTCTTCAAGCCATTTCGATCAGGGATTCATTGCGAAGTAATTTGTAGTGATACACTTGTAACAATTGCACATTAAACATACAAATAATTAACTACAATTCTATCAGAATACAACAATAATTTTCTTATAGAATAAACTATTCTTACAGAATGGTTTTGAATATTCTTAAAGAATTTGTATCATCAAAAATATACAACTGTAGTTAAAATGCCTCATGCTTCATCTTTAGAATCTTTAGTTTCAGCCTCCATCTCCAACTCATAACCACTGTAGCTCAAATGAAAAAGCAACCAACATTCTATTTCTAATTCATCTATTTTATTAACCCCATAAAAGGGAAGACATGGATGGCTTACTCATCAGTAAGATCCATTCACATTGTCATCAAGTGCAATTTCCTATAATATAATAAAATATCAACTTAAATTATAGTATTTTCTTCTATATGTATAAACATTCTAAAGCATGTATACCAAAAAGAATCAATAAATTAAAAAAAGAATCAATAATAAAATATATTTGCATTGATCTTCCTCATTTTAAAAGAATATACTAAAAATTCGATTCTGATATATAATATTGTCACCTAACAAGAAATCAGAAAATATTAAAAAAAGTGATTACCTAACAAGAAATCAGGAAATAATATAGTTGTATCGCGTTAGTCTTTCTTCTCCATTGTCACCTCCGGCCTTCTCCTGTGAGCAGTACAGATAGAAACCACATATTTCACTACTACAAAATAGGTAATAAAGTCCGGTTAAAGTATGTAATAGAATATGGTTATCGAATCGTACTCTAATGGGGGAATTTCCTATTACATGAATAGATAGAGTACGATTGTAAAATGGTACAATATAAATACGATAGAGAACATTTCTTTATAGACAACCGTACTCTATAACCAAAAAAAATTATGAAAAAAAAGTACAGCTCTGTGGCTGAAAAACCACGATAAAGTATATGTAGTCCTGGTCACCCACTTTTATAAATTCAGCTGGTAATAGTGCAAACACCTTTTGCATGACCTGTATGTTTACTTTTTTCTCTTTATTTGAAGCTCTTAGCATTGACAGCAAGAAAAATAATTAGAAAAATTAGGTGTAAGTATTTAGATTAAGAATGAGAAACATATTGTGCAAACCTATGTGACTTTCCTATAAGCACCAAGATAAGTAAACATGTTGATTAACCTGTTTTCAAAGAAAGCATTTGTAGTTTACATCATTAAAGAACCATATAAAATGCTAAAAATTTACTGAATCGACTTATTGATACATAAACTATTGTTATATGGTTCTAGAATAAAAAAATCTTGGCTTATACTTTCTGAAGACAAATTGGTCCTTGGAGAAAGAGAAGTCCAAAGTACTCGTTGGTTATTAAAAAATGGATTGTTTATTGGTTATTAAATATCAAAATTATTTAGGCAATCAAGTTGAAATAGATGTTTACTAAGATGAACAATCAACCTTACATAAGTGCATTAACATTAATCACTAAGAGATAGAGAAAGCATGAATAGTTTTTTAACAAGTTAAGCAGAAATGAATAACTTTAGGTTTTCTCAAATTCGAAACAAAAATTATATAGGGAAAGAGAAAGGATTACATGATACAAATATGTCCTTCCAAGAATGACGTTGAAAGAATCCCCCATCACAACATAAACAACTGTTAAAGAGCCTAAAGACACATATTTTAATGAATTATTGTTATACAAGTCTTTGTTAGCAAATATAATTATTCCTATAAGAAACCCCAGTAATTTACCTAGTGAATGTTTGCTAAAAGGAGAGATTAAGAACTTAACTTTTACATAAAAGATATAAAATCAAGCGGTGAAATCCACAAGTTGCTAAACATTACTACAAATGAACATCCGGCAAAAACATTATCTGAAATGGTGAAGAAAGAAAAATATAAAATCGATTTAGGGTTTCTGAGGGGGCACCAGATAGATAGACATTGATTAAATAATATAAACTCATAATGTAGAATGCTTACCAAATTAAAATATAAGAGGAGTGTCGAATCGATGGAGTGGATGAACAAAACAAATGCTCCAAAATAGAAGAACGCAAGGACAGGAAGATGGTGGTGATGCTCGTTGGCGATGAAGACGATGGTAGTGGTCAGCGAACGGTGATTGGATGGCCGGAATAAAGGGGTCTTCAACTGGTGTCTACAATCGGTGATCGGCACTATTAAAACCCCTTGTTCTTCGATCCATAAAGAGAGGATAAGGGTTTTTGGGTCTGTGAAGAGAGAACGAGATGATGGTGGTGCTAGATAATGATTTTTAAAGAAAGAGAGGGGAATCGGTTGTGGTGTTATAGGTTTATCAAACTGATACCTAAATTAATGGGATATTAATTGATTTTATTTTCTTTTACCATAATTAATTATAGTGTATATTACTCTTATACCCTTCTATTATTTATTAATGATTTAATTATTTCCTGAATTCTCATTGGTGTATACATGCACCCAATAGTTGCTAGAAACATTTGAACCTAGCCATATATATATATATATATATATATATATATATATATATATATATATATGTATATATATATATATATACACACACACACACACACACACACATATATATATATATATATATATATATATATATATATATATATATATATATATATATGGGGAACATGGGCTGTAAATGGGTTCACGGCCGTAAGCACCCATTGGGCCATAAACACTTTTCGGTCCTAGACAGAAAATTACAATTGCCTAGAAACGCAAAGTATAAACCATAATTTCAGACCCAACAATCTCCCCCTTGGTTTATAGCTTTCTTTTCTAATTGACCCAACAAGCTTCCCCTAAAAAGTAGTTGGTTTTTCTTGTCAATCTTCATTTGGAGTTTGGCTTCAGCTTTAATCTTCGATATCTTCATGACTTCAAGATGAACATATGAATCTTCAATAAATGACTTCATCTCGAGCAGTTGGGCTTTTCTTCAGAATTTGACATTGAACGCACATTGAGTGAGGAGACTTCTTGTACTGATTCTTGAAAGATGGCGCATTTAGCTTGAGAATCTTCAGAGAGAATATCAGAGAGAATGAATCTTTTGGATCATTTCAGCAGGTTCATAGATAGCAGCAGACTGATTGAGGAGGATTCAATGCATTCCGTCATATAATCTTCAAGTGCAGCTTCACCTTGCTTCTGGGGTTGAAAGATTGAATGTTGAAAGAATAATCTTCATTTCTTGCTCCTTCGAATGAAAATTCTTCCATGCTCACGGATGAAGCCTTGGCTTAGAAATTTTTGACACAGACTCCATGAGTTTCATCTACATCTAAATTCACTTTTCAAGACAAAACAAAACTAAAAGAAAACTTTGCAACAAAGAAATCAGAAAAATAAAAACATAAACAGAAGTATTTTTGGATATATTTTATATTTTCTGAATAAGAAATAAAACGGAAATAACTATTTTTTGGATTTTTAATTTTCCAATTTTGATTTTTTTTAAAATTTTTGTTTGATTTTTAAAATTTTAATTCTCCCCATAAATTTGTGCATAGAGGAAGACTATGAACAAATTTGACAAAAAAAATGTATTTAGGATCAAAGTTGTGAGACAGCCTTAACTTGGTTTATCAGTAGCGTCGCCTTTATGAATAGATCTGGTCAATTGCCGGTATTATGGTCCACCTAAACACGAAGGATATTGATAATTTTTTCTAAATAAACCATTTAGCTGACGACGACCACGGGTATTGTTGTCCACTTAAATTAAGCAACGAGATCTACCGACAACCTCTAAATGGTTCAATTTTAGTTGCACTAGAACGTGTTCCCCACTTCCCGATATACCCTAGTTATCAAGAACTTCCAAAGAACTCCTTACTTTAGGTGAGTATACAATTATCAAGTAGGAAGACAGATTTAGAGATAGATGCATATGTTGTGTCCCAGGTCGAATCTCTTTCGATCATGCAGAGGGGACAACATATGACTAACAGAGATAGAGGGATTGAGTGGTAGAATGTTGCATATGCTGTGTCCTAGGTCGGATCTTACGATCACGCAGAGAGGACATCATATGGCTAACAGATAGAAAGAATTTGATAGATAAAGAGGTGCGTAGAATTAGAGTTGCATATGTTGCAATCCAGGTCGGATCTCTTCCAATCATGTAGAGGTAACAACATATGATTGACAGATAGAAAGCAAGAAAATAATTTCTACAGACCTACTTTATCAGAACCCCCCATTCGCCTTATCAGAACCAGAATTAAGGACATAAGCCCGTACAGCAAGGAAAAGTTGAACCACTGTTCTAGATGCGTATTAATTTAGTGTATCCCGTGGGTTCTAGTGTTTATCTCACTGCTCAATCTACCCGAGCGTCATATGGTCAATCCAAACAATCATATATAAATCCACACTGTCAAATCCTTCGAGCCTACCAGCACATTGAACATAAAGTCTAGACAATTCAGATTCAGTCCTTTACACATGTTTTAGACTGCCTGATATCACTTTCTTGATATCACTTCCCGATTAACAAAACTAATGAAAAACTATAAGAAAATAAAGAAAATTGTCTTTAAAATGAATCAATGAAAGAGAAACTCAGGAGTATCGAGAAGAGAACTCAAACCGTAATTCACCGATTGAATTTGCATCTAGAAGGTCTGAGAACAGCATGCATAATCTCAGAACAGATCCAAAAATTCTTCATGTTACTAAGCACTAATCCCATTGTGATCTCTTCCTTTCTTCCTTTCCCGCAAAGGACACAAACTCTCAAACAAAGTTTTGCGTGTTGCACAGCTGAGAGATGTCCTCTATCGTGTGCCTAGAACAACCACTACCAACAAACCAAAGTCTGATAATATGCCTCCATAGCTGCTTTGACACAGAGCAAGATCAATTGGTCTTTGGAACCCAGTCTATTTTGAAACTGGGTTGACATTTTTCATCCTTGCACGGTACTCTCTCGTATGACATATCCTATTTATCACAAACAGAAGATGATGAAATATTAGAGTCATTAAAAGATTTGAGATTTTTTACCTTTGGTACCCATCTATATTCGGGTTTAACCCATTTCTTGTTCGATCTGATGGGAGCCTTGTCTCTTGTTTTTGAACTTGAAGCTGACCGTCGAGATGACTTTGATTTTAGCTTCACGGGAGCATCTCTTGGATAGGACTTCTTGGTCGACATTCTCTTCTTTTTCTTGGGAGTTGGATTCTTAGCCTTGTGGGTTTGATTCTTAGCCTTCTACACATTCCAGTCACCATTGTGCGATTGTGACCTCGAATGATTTCTTTTGAAGAATCTCCCACTTTGCGCATTCTGCCAGCCTTGTGCGTTGAAGGGAACGTATGCGCGATTTGGACAATTTTTCGCAATGTGTCCAGGTGTTCCATAGTGAAAACATGTCTCTTTCTTCACTGGGAAGTTGTTTCTTCCTGCCCCTGGTGGTGTGCACTGCCTCGTTTCTGGTTGTTCCCACAAGCATAGTTGAAGTAGGAACTATTTTTCACTGGAACTGGTGGCCTGTATTTCTCAACAGTAAGTTTGTTAGGAGTGACTGAGTTAGAAGCAACAGGTTCAGAGTTCAAGGAGACATTGGTTTGATCAATCGTGTTTGCAAAACTAGAATTAGTTCTGTTCTCCTTGTCCTCTTTTTCCACTACTTTACCTGCACATGAAGTAGAAGCATCAGAAACATTCACCTTAACATTCTTAGTTGCCCTAGATTTTTTTCAGTCTTAACTGAAGCTGGTTCAGGGATTGGGCCAGACTGAGTAGGAGTTTCTTCCTCGTTGGTCTCAAGGGATGGGTTATAGTTGTCATTGAAGGGAGGTGGTAAACTATGATACCCTAACCCCTTAGTTTGATTATCTTTGAATGTTAATTCTTTTTCAATCATCGATGCAACTACCCCACTTGACACATCAAATTTCTTAAAGTTGAATTCAGCATCTTTATATTTTGCTTTTAATGCATCAAGTTCGGCAGTCACAACATCAAAATCTTTCTTAAGATATCTATAATGAACACATTTGTCACTGTACTCTGACTGTCATTTCTAGCAATTTTTATGCAAATTTATTTTAAAATTAAACCTAGGATTCTAAATTAACTAATATAACCAACCCCCTACCCTACACTTAATTTATGCAATGTACCCATTGCTTGTTAAAATAATAAAAGAACATAAAAGTAAAGAGAGAATTGGAACAAATTCCTCTGGGACAGTAGTGGCAAGGTTGATATTCTTATTGTTAAGCTCCATCTTTAGCTGACTTTAGACATGGGAACAGCTCATTCACGCCTTGGGTGTCAAAATCTTGTGTTGTACAACTCCAAAATATCGAGGAAAAAGGTTTTGGAAATTCTCGGAAATTGATCTTGAATAGTATAGCCAATTGCCCTTGACAAATGTAATGAAATCACCAACTTGAAGATAAGAGAAAGAGTAACTCGTCGAGTCTAGAGGGAAGTCGCCGAGTTGAGTCGTTAAAGTTGGCAACAGTCGGGTTTTTCCGCATGGACTCATCGAGTTGGCTAAATGGAACTTGACGAGTTTTCTTCGCTGAGTGAATAAAAATAGCTCCGGCTTCAGGTTCGTTTCGGACTCATAATTGGACTCAATTCTCCTAATCCTCTCATTTTAGACTTGATTTCACGTTTATTCCTCACGCTTTATTCTTTCATTCTATCCCTCACCCTATATTCTGAAAAGATCAAAAACAAATACCAAGTAATAAAAAAGAAACAAACATCTAAATAAAAATCCTAAATTATCCCTAAATACTTGGTAGTTGTCGAGGCCAACACAAATAATAACCCTAAATATTTCACACTAAAATAGTGTATAGTGGTAAAGGGATCGAATCCACGGAGATTGGTTCAATTTATAACTCTATGAAAAATCTCTTTGTAAAAATACTTGTAAAATGAAAATAAATATAAAATGGGGGGCGGGGGGTTTGGTGTTTTGAAATACTTGAAACAAACTAGAATTAACTATGATTTAAATAGACAAATGCAACAAAAATAAGAGTTTGATGTAAAATCAATAAGGGAGAGATGGTTGACTTAAAGTTTCCTCACTTTGACTTTTGATGAACATATCATTAGAATCCAATGGTGCAATACTTTGATTTAAATCCTTAATTTGGCTACAGTAATCCAAGGAGCTTGAGATTACCTAGACTTTTCTTAATTGTTGAAATGGCTAGAGAAGCTCATAACAATTTCCTTAGTCAAAGTCACTAATTCCAAATAGCATGTAATTAGTGAAAGTCAACTAGCATTAAGAACCAAAAAGTCACCAAATCCAAGAGGGGTCAAATGCTTTCACCACCATGTTGGAGGAAATGTTTTTATGATTGTGTGAAGCAAAAACAACACAAAAATCATTTGTTGCTTACTAATTTGAGGATCCTTTACTTAATCAAGAAATTAGCCAACTAATAACCACAAACACATTTAAACTCATGAACTAAAACATACAAGTAATGATAAGATATTAAAACACAAAAAATTCCCAAAAAGATTCAAGAACATGTTCATGGATTCTTCAACATTCAACAAAAGTTCAAAGGATTAACCAAAAGTCAACCAAGATTAGTTTAGCCAAGCATGGCTAAAGTCAAAGAAACAAAGTTAGAGAAAATTGTACCAAACATTAAGCAAGAATCAAGAGGTAAAAATATGATGTTCTTCAAGTGTTCTTGGCCTTCCAAAGTCTTCAAAACTCCAGAGAGAATCTCCAAAAATTGGATGTTCAAGAGTCCCCAAAAGATGGGCACCAACCTTCCTCAAATAGCCTTCCAAATGGATTTCCGAAATTGCCCCTGTAGGAGGTTGCGCGACCCGTGTGCTGTTGCGCGGGTGGTGCCTCCTAGCTCATTTTCTTCAAGTTTTTCTTCATTTTAAGCCCAATTTGACCTCTCCAAATCCTCCAAAGCTCGTGCACTCGCCCGATTAACAATCTACGCACGCTTGAATAAACTCCCGCATCTTACAAATTTAAATTTTATTTCTCTCCAAGCCTTCAAATAATCATCAAGCTCGCTCCATGCATCATCTCCACAATCACCAAGCCTAACATCCTTTTTGTCTACCAAATCCCATCGCTTTCCATACGTCCCGAACACTCCTGCTCCGCTAGACCCGAAAACCTGCAATCATGCTCACAAGATTCGAAAGTACCCGAAATAGTCATAAAATAACAAAAAGGAAAATATGCATGGAAATTATCTAAATTATGAATGAAATATGCTAAAATAAACTATAAAAAGAAGTAAACAAAACAAACTATCAAATCACCCCAAGCTTAAACCTTACTTGTCCTCAAGTAAGACAAGACTAAAATGAACTCGGGATGAACTATCCTAAGGAAAGTAAAAAGAATGGATAGAGCCGCAAAACCTGATCACTGTTAGTCAACATGGTCAGAATTGATCTTGCTATTACCTCCCGAATTTTTCATCCAATGACAATGGTACCATAAACCACAGCCAGGACAACTCCTTTAGGTGAGTAAGGAGGGATGAGCAGTCGCAGCCTCAATGGAACATGCATACAATGAAGAATATCTGTAGTAGGGAGAAAGCAGCTGGATGGGCTCGGGTGGAGCTCTTCTTTAAATGTACACTCTGATCTCACGTTTGCCGGTTTCTCTCATGTATAACTAGGTTTAATCGCTCGGGCACCGTTGTAGGAATCGGCTCACTTGGTGTTGGCCCAAACCTCCCGTAGTATCCAACTCGACAGTCTTCCTAACATCACCAATTTGCGAAAAACAACTCGATCTATATACAATAAAACATACCTAAATAAATTAATATCAAACGCCGGGTTACCAAAATGTTAGAAAATTTAGTTCAATAATTGAACCGGTCACTCTTCTCAGATTTCTGCAGCTGGGAATTTTCCTGCCCCTTTTTTTTCTTTTTTTTTTTGTTACCATACTTGAAGGTAATGTAATAACAATCGAAATTTTTAACAAGATAACCCTTTGACTCAAAATTTGATTCCTAAAGTGTGTAAGTGGAACCGAAAGGGTAGTAATATAATCCGAATGGTCTAAGCTAGAAAATGATCACGTGTGGAGCATAAAGATATAATGTAAGCTCCTCTTCAAACTTGTGATTTTTTTTAAATAATGAAAATGTCCACATGCGGACTAAATGACTTCTCTAAAATCCTAAGAAAATCGCAAAAAGATATGGTGATGTAAAAAGACCGGATATGGATTCTACTCGGGGACAAGCACTAGTGCTTCATCCTAACAATTCAAACATGATCAAGTGTGAACCTCTCGGCGGTAGTGACCGCAAGGCTAAGACATCCATTGCTATAGTATATCCTACAGTCATTAGTATTGTATGCATAATTCTTCATGAAAACTACCTGTCCATGATCACTTACCCCTTTAAGCTACCAACATCTGATCCCAAGTATGAGATCCCAAACTGCAACTAATGGTCCCGGTTCGATGGGTGAGATAACAACAAGATCCTGGACCAATAATGATACAATAACTGTGACCCTATTCCATGGCATCCAGGGGGTGAGAATAAACAGACAACAAAAATGCATGAATGTTAATGCCCAAGCTAAATGTTATGCAAGAATATAAAAGGTGAAAAAGAAGAAAATAAAATCTTTTTGGAATTTTATATAAATAAGAGAAAAAATAAATGAAAATTAGCTTAAAACTAAAATGATATGCAACCTAGTTAAAAATGCATGAAAAAAAAGTAAAAGATAAGGGAAATGCCCCACCCCAAGCTTAAGAACAAGCATTGTCCTCAATGCTTAAGGAAAGGGCGGAAAGGACCTAAATCGGGGGGTCGGGCGGCGGGAAGTGTCTGTGGCGGTGGTTTTGTGAAATTTCGACCGACAGAACTCCGACAATCTTGATTTTTCCGGCGAGGTGGGTGCTGGAAGGTTACATGCTTGAGAGGAATGGAGTGGGAGGTCAAGATGGTTAAATGAAGAAGAAGGGAAGATGAACATTGTACTCTATGGATCAACAAGGGTCAATTTCGGTCAATGTTGGTCAAGAAAAGTCAAAATGTCAACTCATTAAAACCTTTGGTCAACACCTGGTCAAATTATAGCCAAAAATAGCCCAAATTGCCCAGCACAGTGCGCAGGTCGTGCAGAGTATCACGCGGGTCACGCAGACCTTGCAGTTAAGTCTTGGGCCAATGTCGCTTCATCACACCTGGCCGCGCAACCCACCCGCGCAACAGCACGCGGGTCGCGCAACCTCCTGATCCTGATCTTCATTTTTGCTTCATTTTTCTTCGTTTTTCACCCGTTCTTGCTTTGGAAGGCCCCAAACACCTAGAAACTCTTGATTTCTTCAAAAACAACTCTTTTGAATCCCAAAATCATCTTCAAAACTCATTTATTGAAATTAAAAACATGAAAACACAATGCGTTCCAAAAATGCCATTCTTTAACATCTTTGGCGAGACGCCTCCAAACTTCACTTTAACACTTTAGGGCGTCCAAATGGACGACATCTACGCATAGAGAAACAAACTGATTAAATATAAACCAGTCCCCGGCAACGGCGCCAAAAATTTGGTGGTTGTCGAGGCCAACACAAATAATAACCCTAAATATTACACACTAAAAGAGTGTATGGTGGTTAAGGGATCGAATCCACGGAGATTGGTTCAATTTATAACTCTATGAAAAATCTCTTTGTAAAAATACTTGTAAAATGACAATAAAAATAAAATGAGGGGTTTTTGGTGTTTTGAAATACTTGAAACAAACTAGAATTAACTATGATTTAAATAGACAAATGCAAAAAAAATAATAGTTTGATGTAAAATCAATAAGGGAGAGATGGTTGACTTAAAGTTTCCTCACTTTGACTTTTGATGAACATATCATTAGAATCCAATGGTGCAATACTTTGATTTAAATCCTTAATTTGGCTATAGTAATCCAAGGAGCTTGAGATTACCTAGACTTTTCTTAATTGTTGAAATGGCTAGAGAAGCTCATAACAATTTCCTTAGTCAAAGTCACTAATTCCAAATAGCATGTAATTAGTGAAAGTCAACTAGCATTAAGAACCAGAAAGTCACCAAATCCAAGAGGGGTCAAATGCTTTCACCACCATGTTGGAGGAAATATTTTTATGATTGTGTGAAGCAAAAACAACACAAAAATCATTTGTTGCTTGCTAATTTGAGGATCCTTTACTTAATCAAGAAATTAGCCAACTAATCACCACAAACACATTTAAACTCATGAACTAAAACATACGAGTAATGATAAGATATTAAAACACAAAACATTCCCATAAAGATTCAAGAACATGTTCATGGATTCTTCAACATTCAACAAAATTTCAAAGGATTAACCAAAAGTCAACCAAGATTAGTTTAGCCAAGCATGGCTAAAGTCAAAGAAACAAAGTTAGAGAAAATTGTACCAAACATTAAGCAAGAATCAAGAGGTAAAAATATGATGTTCTTCAAGTGTTCTTGGCCTTCCAAAGTCTTCAAAACTCCAGGAGGTTGCACGGCCCGCGTGCTGCTGCGCGGGTGGTGCCTCCTAGCCCATTTTCTTCAAGTTTTTCTTCATTTTAAGCCCAATTTTACCTCTCCAAATCCTCCAAAGCTCGTGCACTCGCCCGATTAACAATCTATGCACGCTTGAATAAACTCCCACATCTTACAAATTTAAAGTTTATTTCTCTCCAAGCCTTCAAATAATCATCAAGCTTGCTCCATGCATCATCTCCACAATCACCAAGCCTAACATCCTTTTTGTCTACCAAATCCCATCGCTTTCCATATGTCCCGAACACTCCCGCTCCGCTAGACCCGAAAACCTGCAATCATGCTCACAAGATTCGAAAGTACCCGAAATAGTCATAAAATAACAAAAAGGAAAATATGCATGGAAATTATCTAAATTATGAATGAAATATGCTAAAATAAACTATAAAAAGAAGTAAACAAAACAAACTATCAATACTAGAAGTTTAGAAAGAAAAAGAAAAGCAAACTCTAATGACGGGTTGGCTCCTGCAAGCGCTTCTTTTTGTGTGAGTCTTTAGCTGGACTCTCAACTTAATAAACTTCCAATAAACTCAATGCTAATCCATCCTTTGCATTGAATATTTTCTTTGGACCAATTTGTAAAATTCGACTCTTTGCTTCAAAAGTTGGCCAAACAAGCTTCAATTCATAAAACCCAAGAATCTTGACATGGGTTGGAACCGGTCGGGTACTAATCAGAAATGGATCGTGCTTCAAAACTTTCTCCAAAGTTGGAATAGTCACCCCATGCTTCGAAACACAAACCGGAAATACAGGGGGCCATGTCATGGTAATGATCAAATGACAGCTTGGTTCCTGCAACTCAGCTTTTGGAGTTGAGAATTGATGAGAACAAGAGGTTAATTGAAGAACCAGAGGCAATCATTGACCGAAAGACTAAGAATTTGCAACGCAAGATGGCCAAGTTAATGCTTGTCCGTTGGAAACATACGAATGGGCCAAATCTCACCTAGGAGATGGAGAGTGACATGATGAGTCGCTACCCACATTAGTTTGTTGATGTGTGATTCCGAGGAGGGAATCATCCTAAGGTGGAGAGAATTGCAATGCCTGCGTTTCTGGGCTTGTTATTAATGTTCATGTCATAGTCTAGGTTAACCTTTGTAACCCGTTTTGAAATAATAGAAGTGTATTATTTGAGTATTATGTGTTTTGTGCTTAACTGTGTGACTTAATTGAATTAAGTATGAAAATAAGCGTCAAAATGAAATATTAGATAAAGCCGATATCTATGGATAATTTTGTAGTAGTTGAAACGAGGTTTTCGAATATATAAAGAATGCCGAAATCCGAGTTATAACAAAGAAGTTATGATCTGTCTAAGTTTCACGACAGAACCGGCATGACGCTGAATGACGTAAAAAGTGTATTTTCTATGGAGCTATATTTAGCCTTAGTGATCTAAGCGAAGGTCGTAGAGTTCGTTAAACCAAGAGCATGCATAAAAAGAATGCCCAGATCTGACTTCGTATGAAGAGGTTATAATTTTTCTAAGTTTCAGCTTAGCAGTATGCAACTCGAAGTTCGATTATGAGTTCGCGTGATTTCTAGCCGAAGCAATCTAAACGAGAATCAAATATCTCGTTATTAGTAGTGCAACGATAAAAGGACAGACGAAAACGGACGTCAAATAAAGAGGTTATGAATTTATAACAGAGTTTTCCTGTCCCGGCCTACTAAAAATAATATAATAAAAATAAAATCGAAATCAGCCGACGGTGTCTAATCAAAAGTTGTAGAGCTTAATCTCACCTATGTGTAGATATAAAGAATGTCGAAAACAGAGTTCGTATGAGGAAGATATGAACTTCTGAAGTTTTTAAATAATTAATATTTATTTATTTAATCTTTAATTCGGATAGATATCCGAAGGAGTCATTGATCTGATCCGAACTACGCCCAGCGTAGTTGAGTATGCCCGGCGTACCCCGGTGCATGAACCGCCTCGGACTCGAGTGCTCCGATGACGTAAGCAGTGACGAATTCGAGCTACGCCCCGCGTAGCTGAGCATTACGCTCAGCGTAATGCTAGGGTTCAGGCCCTATATAAAAAGGGTGCGAGGGCAGCCGACCTTCTTGCTCATTTTCTATTCTTTCTCTCCCGTTTTGCATCGTTTTCGTGAAAGAAATATCCCGAAGCCTTAGTATCATCCCCGAGACCCGAAGCAAGTCCTGAAGCCCCGAGGATCCCGAGAAGTAAGATTCCCGAGCCGAAGCTCTGCTCGCATGAAGCCCGGTTTTGGAGGAAAACATCCCGGTTTCGTCGCAAAAGATTATTTCAAGAGCCGTAGCGTTGTCTGATCATCTTCTAATCAAGTCAATGTGTTGTTACTTTCTTCTAACACATAATTTGAAGTATTTGATATGAAATACGTGTTATGTGTATATATTGTTGTTTATATATAGGAATGTGTATTCACTTTCTTCTAACTCATGGATATGATTTATTCTCTATGAAATACGTTTTATGTGTATGTGTCTCATCTGTTATATGGAATATGTATTGAATGAGCATGCTATACATGTTTTAAGCTATGTATAAAAATATATATTTTATCTACTAATATGTTGGGTAGAACATGGGTAGATAATTGATGTGTGATAAACAGATGAGATACCTCGATGTTGTTGTTGATCTAGTCATCTAGCGGAGTATGGATGACGACCACAAACTCTTTCTAGACAGTCCATTGGAACACTGGCAGGTTCATGACATGTAGGTGTTGTGAACGATGTGTTCACTGTTGTACTCTATCCCCCTCATGGATGCCTTAGGACTTTTATTGTTGAGGAAACCCCTCGCGGTAAAGTCCATCCCGATGAAATTCCTAGATTAGGTCCGTTAAGATAGACGTTGTTTTAGGGACATAAAATGAGGATAACGGGAATGGGTAATTGGGTTATCGTTGGTTGGTGAAATTAAATATAATTATTTATTATGGGTTGAAAACCCTATATGCTCACCAGGCTCCCAAGCCCGACCCACTCAGTTTTGTTGTATTACAGGTAGTGGCGTGAGAGAATAAGTTGGATGACTTATCAAGATCTTTTGATATTAGACCAGTTCTTATATGTAACTGTTGTATGGTCCATCTTTTGTTGTTTATGCTTTTTGGGCTGTATCGGAACATGACATCCCGAGTTTTGATATCTAATGAAAATGCATTCCTTTATGAAATGCTTTGGTAAATCAATGGATTTACTTTGAAATTATTTTAAAATCAATGGATTTACTCTGAAATTATTTTAAAAGAATAAATTAAAATGGTCTTTTCTGGCCGTGATTTTGGGGATGTCACATCCATCTTGATAAACAAAACTTGTATTTATCATAAGACTTCTAGTCAAACGCTATCTAAAATTCGATCCAACAAGATACTTGGTAATGCATTTCTCGTTTATATGTTCAAGACAATGACAATCTTTTGGCTATATTTGAATTAATACATATTATGGATAATCTAAACATGCCATTAGCTAAAACAAATTCCAATAGATTTTCATACTATCATATAGGGCCCTTATCATTCGTCTTGAAAAATAAGACTCACATTTATCATAAGACTTGAGTTCAAATGAATTCCAAAAACCTATTCAACTGAATATTTGGCAATGCAATTCTCATTTTCAAAAAGGCGATTCCACAATATTACATCTGATTCAAATATTCAAATCAAGTTTGGAACTATATTAGTTTCACATATTTCATGACTTTATTTGAAACATGTTAAAACGTTCTAAACAAATCATAACAATTTTATGAAGCTTTTTATAAACAATTTTGAATCACAAGACCATAGACTAAACATTTAGGGGAACGAAATGTCTTTTGATCATATGAATAGTTACAAAGGTCTAATATTCAATAGTATTCTTAATAAGCATTTCTATCAATTTTGGAATGTAGTGGTTAGAGGAACCTCAGGAAGAGATTTATCTAAGGCATAATCTTTCTATTCATGAGTGAGAACTATTCCCAAATTATGAATTTGAACTAGATCGATCATCCTACCAGCTAATTTTATAGTAGTAGATTTTAGTGGATTATCTTATGGACATAGTTCAATATCAATTCCATTCTTGTATGTTTTATTAAATTTTGTAAATAATTTTTTAACCCTAGTTAATTATTTACTAAGGCTAAGATTCATATTTGGCTTCGCGATGTGTAAAGGGATACCGTAAACACGCCACTAAGTTATTTAGGTAGGCAATGCACTTTGATAGTTTCAATCTCTTTGAACTTCCTAGATGTTTTGAGATTCATTAGTATTATTTAACGGCTTGTTAATCACGGATTGCACATCCCCCACTTGTGCTTGAGATACCGAGGTCTCACAAATAAGATGATGAACCAACCATCAAAAACCCTGCATGATCCCTTGATTATGTTATGGTCTCAAATTGACTTGTCGGTTCACAACCACAACCACACACAATCCATAAATAGAAAATACGCAATGATGTGCATTTTTCATGGATTAGCGACTATTCACATTTCCTAATAAATCGAGATTTAAATTTAACAACCTTTCATTCCTTTTAATCCTTTAGTTAATAATTTTTAAATTTTAAACAATTATCCTATCAAACCTTTTCGGTAACTCAAATCTCAAAATGCAAAGAGACGGTGAGGTTGATAAGCCTAACAACGTTTAATAACCGATCTCATTCGGAATCGAAGAGACCTCCTTAAACCTCTATTATAGCATTAGACTTAGATGCGTCTAGTCTTGGTTCGACAATAACGTTTTCTGCTAAACATGTGAGGGCATATATATGTAATATTTTCTTTTACATATAATAATCCTATTATAATATGTAAGTAAATGTAAACATCTTAAATTTAATCTTTATCCTTTTAAATAGACAAATTTAACTCTTTAATTTGAAGAATATTAAAGTTTGAACTAAATCCTTTTAAGTATTCTAATTTAAATCTTTATTAAACAATATTTACAAATTCAATTAATCCTTTAAATATTCAAATTTAAATTCTACAATTCAATAATACTTAAAACAAAATATTCATATTTAAATTCAAATTTAAACACTATTCAAAAAAACAGTTAATTAAATATGCAGATTTAAATTCTTATTTAAATAATATTTAGAACTAATATTAGATTTAATTCAGATTTAACTAATTTAAATAATATTTAGATTTATCCATTTAAATATTCAGATTTAAATCCTTTCAAATAATATTTAAAACGAGAGGCTTTATCCAAAAAAAAATCAAAATAAACAAAATACCGAAAATCTGGAATACGTCGAATCATGTAGCAACCAAAAGGGATAGCGCCGCGAACGCCGACTATTATGGTTTCTATATTTTGATTTTAAGCAGTGCATATAATTAAAACTTACATGATCTGATACCACTGTTGGGTATTCTATGCATCAATACACTCTAATAAGGTAGCGGAAGCAAAAAAAATTACCTAAGGGTACATGCACCCTAAGGTCTAGGTTTTACTATTTATAGCAACCTATTTTAAAACTATAAATCTACTAGAGAAAGATAGAATTATTAATCTCTTGTGTGACTTGATCTTGATCTTCTTGACCCCTTCTCGAATCATCTTGATCCCTTTTGAATCCAATCATGTTTCTTGGATTAGAGAGCCCAAAGTAGAATCTCTTTAATGGAATCACACCTAATTACTCTAAAGAGAGAACCAAAAGAAAACTATGAGAGATATAAATCTCAACAAACCTAAGAGAGTTTGGTAATCATCCCATAGAATGAAAGAATGGAATTAGCAAAATCTTCAAGCCAAGATGCAAGGAGGAATGAAACCCCCAGTACCCTATTTATATCCTTAAAGTCATAGCCAAGTTTCATCTCCCATCCCATGTGGGATGAAGATAATTTTGAAATCTTCTTCCATCCTATGTGGGATGGAGGTTTTCGAAATCTTCTTATTCACTAAGGGTTCAAGAATAATCCAATTAATTTATATTTTAACTAAATAATATTCAGCCTCTTGAATTAATTAATTCATAATTAATTCTAAAATAGTTTCTGATTAATTTATTAAAAGTTATAACTTAATAAACTTATCTTCTCCTTATGTCTATTTTTTCTAATTCTTCATTTGTGTCTTAAGGGAAACAAAAAAGAACTCTGTTATTATTTAGTAATGTTATTAATAGTTAATGACCTTGGACACTATTTACAATGGACATTTATGCCGATAACTTTCAACACATGTGCATATGACTGGAGTAACAGGGCAGGTGGATCCATTTATCCAGTTTGGTCGGAGTATGATACAATATACTTGTATTTAAATTAACTAACCTAAGTAATAGTCATTTATAAGAAAATATTATTTGATAATTAGTTAATTCCATTTTTTGTGCCGCTTTACTTCACTATCAATATATTGAATGCCCACTAGTTTTTGGGTGTTTTGGATTTCAAGAAATTCAAAATGACTATATACAATAGTCACTGGGTGGACTGCTATATTTCAAACCATCAATCTTGGTTTATAGATATGCAAGCTTGTATCGAGAAACTCCTATTGGGTATTAAATATTAGGTTACTAAACCCAGTGATGTAATCCCCATGAGAGTTTAAAAATCACCATTGAAAAGGATGTTGATATACCACAACATTCTAATAGTAAAGAGGGTTGTGAGGTGTTTTTATGTTGGATCATAGAGATGTTGATTGCTGGGAAATCATTGAGGATAGATGGTTCAACTGGAACCTAGGCCATCTCATATCACAAGCGACTGATGAAAATTTTTTGGAGTACAAAAATAAAATAGGGATCCATATGAACATTGTAGTATTATTTAAAACATATTTAACTTTATGTAAATATTACTTGTGATAGATTCAAATATTTCAAACATTGTTATTTTTTATAATATATACAGTTTATAATTTAAAACCTTAAATAAACAAACACTATTAGTTTTTATAATATATACAATTAGTAATTTAAAAACTTAAATAAACAAAAAAATACACAAAAAATTATTAAATTTAAAAAAATGTAAAAGTTGTTCTAGAATGATAAGGCGAAATCCCAAAGATTGCTTAGGAATGTCTTGTTCCGGACACAATGGTTATTTTACAAAAATTATACAATTTTTGTTATTTTTTCCAATAGAAATTAAATATTTTTCTACATTTTCTTCCTACTTATTTTTTCTATTCATATAAAATGGTGACAAATGTTATATTTTGATAAATTTAATTACTCCCTCCGTCCCAAATTAATTGTCCACTTTTGACTTTTGAAATCTTTTTTCTTCAATTTTGACCTTAAATATTTTTATTTGTGTTATATATTATTTGATAAAATTTATAACAATGAAAACACATTTAAAATACAATCCATTCATATATTTTGCATCAAGTATTATCTATCAAAAACAAAAATATTTACGTAACACCCCGTTTATTTAATAAATAAATTAATTAATTACTAAAGGAATAATAGCGCTAAAATAAATAATTATATAGCAAGGTGTTTGTCTCGAGGAGCTAATTGTCACAATTTTAGAAGTTTGGGGCTAAAAGTGTAAGTTTCGGATCGAATTTGTAAATATTCATGAAGGTAGGGACTACTTGGAAAATTATGGGGACTTATTTTGGAGAGATTTTGGAGCTTTGGGGCTGAATGGTAACGGTGGGACTAATTATGAAAGGAATTATGGGAGTAGGGGTGGGAAGAGTAAATATAGACTTGGATTGTAAAGATTAGAGATGGGAGGGGCTGGAAGTGTCAATCCTCATGAAGTTTGTATGAAACACGGGTATTAAACCCGTTACTTCTCCATGCCAAACCCTAAACCTAGTTGCTATGTCTCAGCCGCCACCTTATCTTCTTCCCCCCAACCGTCACCTCCTCGCCACCACTAAAGGATCATCGGAGCAGCCGCCACGTTCCGTTGCCGGTGAAGACGAAGAGGCATGACGAGATCGGGAAAACGTGCTTCGTGGGTGCTCTTGCGGTTCATGGGTGGGTCACACACTCTCTCTTCTCGTCTCTACTCTTGCTGCCCCAGCCTACGTCGCCGCCGTCATGTTGTTGTTGCTCGTCGTCGAGAAAAGATGGTTGCGGGTTCGTTTCTATGATCGGTGTGGACTGCCGACTAGCACATGTTCATGGCGGGGCTGTGTGGGTCGTTTCACATATGGGAGTGTGTTTCAGATCGTGTTTGCGTGTGCTGTTGTTGTGCGACTGGAAGCCAAAAGGAATCACCGCCACCACCGTGAAATCACCGCTGCCGCCGCCATATGCCACCGAATGGGTGGTTGGCTTCCCTTTTCCGAGTAAAGGAGTGAAGAAGTGCATGTTTCAGTTTGTGTGTGTGTATGACTGAAGTCCTCGGAAATGGCATCACCGCCACCATAGAGTGGTGGCTGCCGCCACGTGCCACCGCCGGCTACCACAAGGTGGTTATGTGTGTGTTTGTTTTTAGCATTAGTGTGTGTGTGTTTATTTTGGAATTTGGCATTGTACATTGTAACAAAAATGGAATAATGGAAAGAAAGTAAAAACCACCACCGTGAGGTGGTGGCTGCCGCCTTCTACCGCCGTGTCGGGTGGCGGTGTGCTTGCCTCGTTGAGTTTGATTGTTTAGGGTGCTTGAAACCCTAATGGGCCTTGTAAGCCCTAATGGACCCTAATTGACCCAATAAAACCCTAATGGTCTTAATGATATTCTAGTGGGTCTAATAGGCCCAATAAAGCCCTAATTGACCTAAAAGCCCAACAAATTGATAAATTGGCTAGTATTTGGGTTGGAAACCCTAATTAGGGTTTGGAAAACCTTAATGCCAATAAAACCCTAATTTGGGGAATTAACGGGACACACGGGAATTATTTAATAACTTGGAATATTAAATAATAATCATTGGTAAAGATTAATCTAAGAAATATTGGACTTAATGGATTAAGTCCTTAATGGGTTAAGTAGGAAACTTAACCCTAATCATCATTTTATGGGAAACCCTAATTTCACTTGGGTTTATTATTAGGCCTCTCTATTGGGCTTTGATGATTGGGTTATTAATGGGCCATCCAAAGTCAAGCAATTGGACTAGAGTAATTTAATCGGCCTAGGGTAAGGCCCATGTAAAGGTATGGGCTTAATTTGGAAAATTAGGCCATTGTTTGGGCCTTAATGATTATATGATGTTGGGCCTTAAAATGAAACCATGTATAGTCCTGGGCCCAATTTATAAAATTAGGCCATGTGTTGGGCTTTGATTCCTAATTGACCTTAGGCCTATGGATTGGGCCTTATGCTTGAATAAGCCAAGCTTGGGATAATGTAGTAATTATCCAAAGAATGAACTTATGGTTATGTGTTGGGACCCAAATATTAATTGGGTGATGTTTTGATATTAACAAATCGGGATTCTGTCATCCAGCAGCTAGGGTTGTGTGTTCGGGACTTCAACAGTGAAAGGTGAGTTACCTTCCAGTAGAAGTGGGTCTAAGGCCACAATGTCGGCCCACTAGTAGGTGTTGTATGATAGATGATTGTCTTTGTGATAATCATCTAGGTTTGCTACTACCTGATACGTTTCATGTGTTAGTATGTTATGATGTTATGTAATAGTAGTAGTAGGGAATATAGTCCCCAATATTACCAGTCGATAGGGTCGAAGGGGTAGTAATACCCAATTATGCTAGATAGATTATGATTATGTGATATATGTTATGTGGTAGTAGCAGAGGGGTGAAATAGTCCCCGATGCCCGGTTGAAAGGACCGAAGGCGAGGCCAGCACCCAGATATGCTAGGCAATGTCCGGTCGAAAGGACCGAAGGGGAGGCCAACACCCAAATATGCTAGGCAATGTTCGGTCGAAAGGACCGAAGGGGTAGGTCGGGCACCCAAATATGCATGGCAGTATGTATGTTTTATGTTTGTATGGTATGTGGTATGATGGGGGAACTTACTAAGCTTCGTGCTTACGGTTTTCAGTTTTGGTTTCAGGTACGTTGTTTTCAAAGGAAAAGAGTCGGCTCGATCGCAGCGCATCACATTATGTTTTCCGCACATGAGATCTTTGGGATTACATTCTGATATGGTTTTATGATAATATGTTTTGGTTATTGACACTTTGGTTTTGATATGAGATATTAATATGAATGTTTTTATACTGTTGGTTTTATATAATAACTTAATTAAAACGAAATTTTTGGTCTTGAATTTTGGGATGTTACAATTTAAGGTCAAAGTTGAAGAGTAAAGACTTCAAAAGTCAAATGTGGACAATTAATTTGGCTCAGAGGTAGTATATTTTTGGTCACTTGTCGTCATTTCAAATGGATAGGGAGATAATTATAAAGAAAAGTAGAAGGATATTTAATTTTTCTTTTTCTAAATAGTTCATTTATTAGATTAGATTATTCAACTAATTTCCCTATATTTAAGGTTTCTTGACTTGATATAGTTAACTTATTTAGGAGAGATTTAACTAAGTTAATTCTTAATATAATATTGCATACAAATTGAGGTTACTTCTCAGGAAATGGCAGTAAACGTTATTTTTATCTGTTGATTTATCAACTAGTATACATAAATCTGTAATTGTATTCTATTGCGATATTGATATCATTCCTCCATACTTATCACTTCCTTGCATTTAGGATTTGGTATATATATATATATATATATATATATATATATATATATATATATATATATATATATATATATATTAAGCAAAGGATTTAACTTCTTCCCTAATATCGTTTATAACTTGATAAATTTTAATTGTCATCATACAATGAGTGAGATGGCAAACGAGCAACAAGCTGTGCCACTAAGCCTTTTTGAATGGTAAAGCTAATTCTTTTAAAGATTACATCCGAAGATGTAGGGGATATAACATTACTATGCATGATTCGTTGTACTCTGTTAAGAAGCTCTACCGCATCCGGTGTGAGGAAACCAAACGTATCAAATGCAAATGGTATGAACACGTGTTGATTTTCCAGGCACGATCTCTCATGTTTGGTGACTTTGCATGTGGCAGCTTTTAAAGTAGCATGTCCCGCTGTGAAACCCCTAGACCTCAGGCCCAAGAGAGGGGATACCCCTGTAAGATCCACACATGCGTGTTTCCCTCCGACCCATCCAAAAATCAAAATGTCAGCCAGTCTGAGGGTTGACCTTCCTTCTGTCAGGTCAGTCAAGAAATTAACAGGTGCCTCTTTCTTAGTGGAAACCCCGGCACGCTTAGATATATCAAACAAGACATCCCTAACCATATCGTGCCTATATTTGAACCCCGGAAATTCTTTACATTGAACTGCATGCTCCCCAAAAGAGTCCAAACATGCCTTGCGACACACATGACATATCTCGTCAGCTGGGACAATGGGAATCATGAGTCGATATTTGAGAAAAGTACGATACTCCACGGGAGACATGTGTTGGCCAAGCCCATCTATATGGATAGCCAGAAGAAAATCTTGAGCATGTGGTGCACGTAAGCACTGGAAAACCGCTTTCTTCTGAGCCATCATGTCGAAATGCACTTCCAGATCTTGGATAATTTTATGAAAAAAGGCACTCGCCAGTGTATTATGGGATTTTGGGGGGGGGGGTGCCTTTAGTAGTAAAATTGTTAAGGTCAAAATCTGGAAGCTTGTTGTGAAGGGATGCCAAGGCACAATCATAATCATAATCCATACCATGTATACCGCTATCCCGTAAGATGTGGTCTTGCAATACCCATGTCACACCCCGAAACCGAAGGCGGAAACGTTCCGGGGTGGAGGACGTCATGTAAAATATCACAACCAATGTACATAGTAAGCATAGTAAACACAAAACATTACATTACATAGAATCATTACATTTGTTTGAAAGTAAAGTAATATAGGTTTTATAGATACATTATCCTAAACAAAAGTAAGACGTGGCTTCCATATGCTCCGTCTTCTGCAAAAGAATGCGGGATACCTGTCTAAGGAGAACCTGAGAATACAAGCAGTTTAAAAATCAGCATAAAGCTGGTGAGTTCATAAGCGGTTTGTTTATGAAAAGAACAAGTTTCCTTTGCTTTTCTGAAAAAGATTGTTAACCAAGAAAATCCCATATTTTCTATCACGTTTGTCGATTTCTATAAGATAATTCACGATTATTACTGGTATGTTAAGAAAAACATAATTAAAAATTTATGAATTTCCGCTCGGTACAATAGTAGATAGTTTAATACGTAAAACTATAGATTGAAAATCCTGGAATACCATCCAGTACCACAGTAGGTAGTTTTAATACATAAAACTATAGATTTAAAACCCCTGGAAATACCATCCAGTACAACAGTAGGTAGTTTCAATACATAAAAATATAGTTTAAGGGAAGAAATAAAATCCGTGAACAATCTTATTTTTAATACGTATTGTGATTCGTGTAATCATGCTAATATGACCCGATACCTCCTTGACGTTCTTCAGGCGTCGGACGATATCCAGAATTTGTCACCCCAGGCGTGCCCGCCTAACTGTAACTAGTAGTTAAGGTGTGGGATTGTCAGTCCTGAATAGATCTATCCACAAATTCCACGCTCTCCCTCCAGGAGACTCTGGTTATACTTCCGGGGAGGATTTACTGATAACCCAAAGGGTTTAATGAAGACGAATCTCACAAGCTAGTATTAAATTATTCATGGTGTACTCGGTCGTTATCAAACATCGTAATCGTTTTGAAACATAATAGAGTAAAAACAATTGAATATAAAAGAAATTATCTAGCATGATACTCTAAATTAAACAGAGATAAACTGAAGCAGACATAGTTTATCTATTAACTTTGCATGAAATCCGAACTCGTAAAACAAGAAATGAAGATTCCAAATTATTCCCATAATAATTTGATTGGTTTGATTGTTTCCTACACTGTAATTGAAATCTATGTAGTTATATTCAGAAAGACATCCCTTATGCTCTGCATAATACAAAAAGGGTAAAGATATCTAAAAGTTTGCCAGATATTTATAGAATTACATCAATTTTAAGTTTCGAAAACATTTATAATTTGCTTGTATTCCCCCTGAAAACATTGGAAAACTTGGAAAAAGGTGTAGGGTATGAACTCACCAGACGAGAAATGTGCCGATTGGATGCTAATTGTCAGTTCGGGGCTTGAAAACACGCGAGGTTCCTATGTAATATGAAGAGATACATAAATTGTATCTAATTAGACCATGATCTATTAATTAAATAAGAGTAAACATTCTGAGGCGCAAAAACACTTCAATTCAAGTGTTAGGAGTGATCCAGGTGACATCTACGAGGGTATAGGGCCTAGATATGGAGTTTGCTCTTCAAGAGTAAACTCCTAAAGGAGTTTTTAGCCCAAAGACCATGTCCCAATGAGTTTACGGCCGTAAACTCATGGGTAATGGGTTCTTGGTTGCTAAATGGTCTTACAACACTTTAGGGATAATGCTAGATTTAGTTCTAAGGCAAGGGAAGTGATTAAACCATCAAAGGGACCATTTAATGGAGTTTACGGTTGTAAACTAGGCGTTTACAGCCATAAGCTCTTATATACCAATTCCTTATGTGTTTTGATGGTCCTAGGATAATCACATGTGATTCTAACTCAATATACAAGCCATGGATGGAAGTTAGGGCACAATTTGACCAACTTATAGGAGTTTATGGCCCAAGAACCATTCCTTGGGGGGTTTACGTTCATGAACTCCTAAGGTGTGACACCCCGAAAACCAAAGGCGGAAACATTTCCGGGGCGGACTCCATGTTGAGTATCAAATCCAATGCACATAGTAAGCCAAGTAAACAACCAATACATTACATATGAAAGTTTAGATTTGTTTTAAAAGTAAAGTTGTACAAGTGTGATACATAGTATATATGAACAAAAGTAAGACGTGACTTCAACGCACTCTGTCTTCGACAAAAGGGATCATCGGGTACCTGTCTAATGCGGACCTGAGAATACAAGCAGTTTAAAAATCAACATAAAGCTGGTAAGTTCATAAGCGGTTTTTGTTTTTCTGAAAATGATCAAGTTTCCTTCCGGTTTTCTGAAAAAGTTACGAACCCAAGAAAATCCCATATTTTCTTAAAAGTAATGTTTAGTTATCTGTTTTATTACAATTCTGGTTATGAATAGTTGTTACACCAGGAAAATCCTATATTTTCCTAAAAGTTGGTTACCAAATTCGAAATGTAATGTAAAAGATGTATACTGAAAACATGTTTACCCTTCTGTATTGTAAAGTTTAGTTATCTGAATTATTACACGTTTCTGGTTATGTACAAATGTTATCCCAGGAAAATCCCATATTTTCCTAAATGTTTGTTAATTGTTACCGAATCTGAAAGTAATGTACAAGTATCTACTATACATAAAGTGTGTGTGTGGAGTCTCCTGAAAGTTTGATTACCCTTAAATCTAAATTAGTTTTAACACATATATAAAGCTAATAATTAAGTGTAAAGTGTTCATAATCTTGATTGCGAGTACCATAACCATACTACAGACTAGATATGACTCGAGCCAGGGCCAGTATCTTTTTATGACTTTCGTCACCCTTGAACCTTTCGGTTCGGCTGTAGCTAGCAGCCAGGTGCGGGATAGTCAGCCCCGTATAGATCAATACACTCAATTCACGCTCTCCCTTTTTCCGGAGATTTTGGTTATAGGGCTAGTCCTCCACTCTCGTGTCTAAGGGAAGTGTTACAAAGGACGTGTCTCCAATCTTAAGATTAATGAATTTAAAACTGAAATTATTAATATGGAAACCCTGTTTTTATTAGTCCTTTACTCTCGTGTCTAGGAGGAGTACTATCAAGGACCTAACTAAAGTTCTAATGATACCTGTCCTTCACACTCGCCTCTAGGGGTGTTTTATTAAGGACAATATAAAAGATGTATGATTTCAACTGTAAAAGCGTGAACAATCAATTGTGAAGTATAAAGTATAATACTCTATAATAAGAATTGAAATCGGTTTGAACAACAACTCTGAAAGTCAAAACAGTTTGTTAATATGTTTTCAATTCTTAAAAGTGTGCGAATTATGAAACCATTTAAATGAAATAATAAATTTAAGTACAAGATATTCTTGTACTTTTGCTTGTATTCCCATTGAAAACATTGACAAATCATTGAAAAAAAGGGTAGGGGGTATGAACTCACCAGACGAGAAAACGTGTTGGTTCGGATGCTAAGTGTCGGTTCGGGGCTTGATAACACGCGAGGTTCCTATGTAATATGAAATGATATACAAATATATCTAATTAGATTTTAAATCACTAATTAGATATGATTAAATACTCCAAGACGCGAAAACACTTCAAAATAAGTGTTTGGAGTGACCCGGGTGACATTTAAGGACGTGTGGGACTTTTATAATGTGTTTACTCTTCAAGAGTAAACTCCTTATGTAGTTTTCGGACCTAAACACTATAACCACATAAGTTCACGGTCGTGAACTCATGGTTGAGGGTTTTATGGTGCTAAATGGCCTTATAACTCATGGGAAGAGTTGGTATAATTTTATCTAAGGCATGGAAATGGATTAAATCACCAAGAACAACATTTAAAGGGAGTTTACGGCCCTAAACAAGGATTTTACGGCCGTAAGATCCTATACCCCCTTAAATTGATGATTTAGTGGCCTTAGATTAATCACATGTGATTCAAACAATTTTTACAAGCCTTAGGCTGAATTTTGGGCACCATTTGACCTATGTTTATGAGTTTACGACCCTGGAACCTATTCTTGGGGGGTTATGGCCATAAAATCTCAAATGGATGGATTTCATCATGTTTAAGGCCCCTAAATTGATTGTGGTTGGTTCTAGGATTTATTCCAAGGCTAATGGTGTGCTTAAATGGCTTTTAAACACTTGGTTTTGAGTTTACTCTCCATGAATGATGAGTTTACGGCCCAAGCATGTTCTTGGGCAGTAAACTCATGTTTACTCCTCAAAAACCATGTTTAAGGTGTTCTAAGTCTGGATTTGTAAGTCATTAATTCATATCTAAGTCCCAAGATTGGTTTGGAGGGGTTTTAAGGCTTGAAAACCCATTTTATTTGAGTTTACGACCCAAGCATGATCCAGGGCTGTAAACTCATGAATAAGGTCCTAAATCAATGTTTAAACTCGGATTTGAAGGCTAAAGAGGTTGAACAACAAGTTAGGGAAGTTACCTTAAGGATTTGAAGCCTTAAATCAATGTTTTTGGACCTTGAATTTGGATTGAGGAGAGAGGTTAGAGAGAGAGTAGTGAGAGAGAGTAAAAGCTTCAAATGTAAGCTTAAACCTCTTTAAATAGTGTCCAAGATTTGGACACGGTGAAATTCTACCCGATACCGACATTAAACGGGGCTTTTGGTCGCACCCGATTAAGTTGTCGTAATCCGGCGGGGACGACTCTAAAAGTTTTCAAATCAATAATTTGGGCCAATTTCATGAGTTCCTAAGCGGTTTAGACACTCATTAGATTATAATAATCATATAAGTTTGAATAACTTAGCCCAAAAACGAAACCGGAACGAATTGCTAAAACTGGGTCTTACGGACGAAATCGGTTTCGGCGATGGTTAACTTCGGGTTGTTAAATAAGGAGATGGTTTTCTTGATGATTTAGGCCCCTAACACAATGGTGGTTGGTTCTAGACTTTATTCCAAGGCTTAGGAGGTGTTTAAGGGGATTCCTAACACCTTAAAAGGTATTTACGGCCTAAGAAAGGGGGTTGACGGTCCAAGCATGTTCTTGGGCCGTAAACTCATTTTTACCCCTCAAATGTTGAGATTTTGGTGTTCCAAGTCCGGTCTTGTAATCCCCTAAGTCATATCTAAGCTCTAAAGGTGGTTTGGAAGGGTTTTGGGGCTCCAAAACCCCATTTATGTCTGTTTACGGTTTTAGAGTGTTCCAGGGTGGTAAACACATGTTTTTGGTCCTTTTGAATGATTTTGACACGAATTGGAAAGCTAAACATGTTAATCTATGAGCTAGGATGGATATCTTACCGATTTGAAGCTTGAAATGGGTGATTTTTGGATCAAAAGCTTAGATTTGTAGAGAGAGAGAGAGTAAAGAGACGGTTAAAAGCTTCAAAATGAAGTTCTTTCAACCTTAAATATGGTTTAAGTTTGAGACACGGTGGAATTCTACCCGATACTGACGTTTAACGAGGCTTTTGGTCGTACCCGATTAAGTGTTTGTAACCCGACATGGTCGTAACTAAAAATTATCCAATTAAATATCGAAAGTGTTTTCACGTGCTTCTAACGTGTTTGGACACCCATTAAGTCATAATAAAAGTCTCAAATTTAATGACTTAATTCAAAATATAAACGAAACAATTGGATAAAGACGAGTTTTATTGACGCAACAGTTTATAGCGATGGAATAAACTTCGGGTTGTCACAACCCAAGATTGGGCCCTTGAGGCAACAAAAGTGTGACAACCCGAAATTTCCATTCTATACAAACCATATCAAGTCAATAGAAGTTAGAATAGTTGCAGTAAATTTTCAGACTTTTGGAATAAGTTTGGAGTATTTCAGGATTTACACTTAAGGAGATAATAGGAGAGTGGATGCACTAGGGTATTGTGCAACTCTGTTATTTCAAAACTCTATGATGTTAGAGTTCATTTCATGAATAAAATATTTTCTGCCATAAATCTCAAGAATATATATAGGATTCAGAGCCATATTTATTCATTAGTTACATTTCCAACTAGAGAAAAGCCGAATTCTCTCTCAATGAAAAAATCCTCTTCTTGCGTTCCGTTGATATTTTGATTTTCACTAAAATTGGAAGTGATATTCAAATTAAAAAGAAGTAATTTGCTTGGAATAAACCAAGGTTTCTCTTTATATTTATGATAAAGTCTCACAAACTTTGGAAAGAAAAAAACTTTCGGATTCGTAATTTTTCTATTTTCTGTTCATAGTCTGGAGAATTAGGATCTATTTTATGTTCATATTCTCGAGAATTAGGATAGGAAAGAAGGCTATAATGAATTTTATTTAGTTCATATGTTTTTGCGTAATTTTCCATCCTTGCTGCTACGTACGTTGACCTTGACTTGACAGATTCATCGAATTGAACCCAAACTCAAAGGATGACCACAAGCTTGGGGCTCGACGAAAGAGAAAGTCTCGGCATTAAGAAAATGGGGTTAGCTATGAAAGAGGCATTCATTTTTTCATGAATATTCATAGCTGAGTCTACTAAAAGAGGGACCAGCTCATCGTAGTGATTAGAGGACACCGAATTCAATCGTACATGGTATTGTACAAATACAGTATGGCAAGATTGACTAGCGGGATGGTTTCAAAAGAAGGATTTCTTGCGGTATCGGTACTCAATAGGGAACTTAAGGGATAGGAATGTACTTTGAGTTCTTAATTCTATTACATTAGAAAGTGGGGAATTCAATCGGTATGGTCGAAGGCAATCAACTACCTGACTTCTGTAGATTCGTAGTGAGATTGACTGAGAGTGAGCAAAAGCATCTTGTCAATTGAAACTGCGATTAGTAAATTAATTTCCAAAATCTAGTTCTTCGGACTTTTGTCCTGGAAAGTGAGTACTTCTATCCTAGTGTGTTATAGAGCTTGATATGTGTCTAAAACACTAGAAATCATAGGAAAACAACTAGATTAAAGAGTTTACGGCCCAAGAAGTTCTTGGACCGTAAACCCTTCTTTAGGGGTCAAATGATGCCCTAGTCCCTTCCTATTGCAATAAAACTAGTTTAGACTTGTACCCTAATGTGTTTAGGACTTGAAAAACATAAGAAATCAAGAGAATCAAGGAGTTTACGGCCAACACATGTTCTTGGGCCGTAAACCCATTTTAAGGGTGCAAATGACACCCTAACACTCTAGTAAGCCTTGATTTTTAGCATAGAACATTACACCATGGACCCGAGGACCAAGATTCATGAAATGGTACTCCTTACCATGAGTTTACGGCCGTAAACTCATGGTGGAGTGGTCCCAGGGCCGTGAACATTAAGCAAGGCCATTTTAGGGCCTTAAACCCACCCAAACACTTGTTTAAGCTTTGAAGCACTTAACCACTTAAGTTGTAATAGCTTTTAGCATCATATACAGACCCAATTGAGAGTTTACGTCCAGGAGCTTACTCCCCTGGGTCGTAAACTCCAAAACACATGGTCTTTGGACCATAATCTCCCGTATGAGGCTTCGCACTCTATTGTTGCAACCCGATAGCCTCCTAGCACTTGACCAAAGTGTTTTCCTCGCAATAGGATGTTTATACATGTTTAATTAGTGGTAAAGTCACTAATTGGTTATATACATATGTCTTCATATGTATTTAGGATTATTGTGTGTGTCTAAGTCTTCACTTGACACCAAGCACTGGTCTGACACTTCCTTCCGATCCGCTCACTGCAGGTGAGTTCATACCCCTTGAATTAACCTTTTAAATGTTTATAAATGCTTTATGGGGGGAATACAAGTTGAATCATGATTAGTTATTATATCAATCACATGTGATTAATAATTAAACATGCAAATGACTTTACCTTGCGTTAACTGTTTTGCCAATCAATTTTCATCAAATGTTTATCTTGAACGTTTTTAAGTGTTTAAAACACTTTATTAAACTGTTTATTAAACACAATATGTTTCATTTCAAACCCTGTTACATTTGTGGATCAACCAAAGGTTCCTTTATACTTAAACTGTTGTTATCAATCAAATACTTTCAAACCATTTTATTAATTGACATCAAGTTTATCTCTTATTAGGTATTAATTTTCCTTTAAAATTTTTACAAAACTCCTTATATACTTTTATATTGTCAATTGCATGCCGGTATATGTATAGTTATATAATCAATGTTTAAAGGACTTAGGAAGGCTAACCCGCTTTATTTCCTTTTTCCCGTTGGGATGGGGTCTGGTAGGGTATCGGGTATCCGTCCGAAGGTTGTTTAACTAGCAATTATATATCATGTATACATATAGAGACATAAGAGTTGTCCTCAGTCAGTTCAGTTCCGTTGGGTAGCAAAGGCATTACTTCAGGTTATACATGTACATGGTTAGTAACTATTATAAGTTTAGTTAAGAGATACCACTTACCATTCCAAGTACAAGGAATCACACAAGAGTCAGTTCATTCATGAGTCTATACTAGTACATTACATGATACATGAGTACGTTTACATAGATACGCTTACATGAGTACATTTACATAGGTACGCTTACATGAGTACGTTTACATATGCTTACATGATACATGAGTACGTTTACATAGATACGCTTACATGAGTACATTTACATAGATATGTTGGGTCAAAATATGGTTTATACTTTGCTTTTTTGGGCAACTATATTTTTCTTTAATATTTTTGGAGTTTACGGTCATGTTTACGGTCGAGTTTACGACCATAAACACCTTACAACCATAAACCCATTTACGACTCATGTTATCCGGCCCAGTTCTCCAAGTATAAATATAGGTGTTAGGGTGTGAGGAACAGATTGATGAACCCTAGAGAGTTTACGGTCAGAGAGACAGAAGAACTATTGTCTGTTAGTGTGTGTGTGTGAATCTCTTGTATCCGGATCATCATTCTATTCATTAATACATTGAGATTCATCATCTACTTCTTCTCCTTCTCTTCTATTTGATCTGATATCATCCGTTTGATTGGGATTCCGCACCATCAAAAGGATCTGACTGATACACAGACAAATTAGGGACTTACAATTGGTATCAAAGCCAGGTTGTATCAGTCAATTTTTTCAGATTTGGGGCATTATTTGATCTTATTTTCGAAATATTCTTGCGTTTTTGGATAGATCTCTGAAAATTAAGGGGGGGGGGTTGTTCTTCGTGTTTTTCATAAAAAAAGAGTTTTTGATCGAGTTTTGGAGCAAAAAAGGGCAAAAATCACTGTTTTTGGTCGTAACCTGCGAGGGGGTGGCGGCCAGCAGCTAGGGGTTCCGAGGAGTTCACGGCCCGAGGTTTGCAGCTCGGAGTTTGCGGCCTCGGCTCGGAGTATACGGCTCAGCAGTTTGCGGCTCGGTCTCGCACGTTTCCGGCTTCTGAGTTCTCGGCCTCGCAACTCGGCCTCGCAAGCGCAGCCTCGCAAGAACCACCCTCGCTTCGCATTTAAAAAAATCGGACGGTACTTTGGTGGTGCTGGGGATCGAACCCGCGACCTCCAGCTCGCATTCCTTCAGCGCCTTACCAACTCCTCTAGGCCACAAGTTGATACCCTCCTTCCCATTTAATTCATAACCCGTCTTTTGCGCTTCAAGTTTCCCATTTTTTACACTTTTAGCCCAAAATTCAATTCCTTTTAATTCTAAATTCTTTTTTCATCCAAAATAAAAAAAATAATAATAAAAAAAAAATAAATAATAAATAAAATTAAAATTAATAAATAAAATTATATTTTAATTTTTTTACTTTTATTTTTTTAACTTTTGACCTTAAATTTTGACTTTGACTTCAAAGTTTGACCTTTGACTTTAAACTTTGACTTTCTCGTTTAACTTTTAAAATTTCAAATTTAGCTTTTCAGTTTGAATTTTTCAAGTTTGACTTTTGAGTTTAGCTTTTTTAAATTTGACTTTTAAGGTTGACTTTTGAGGTTTATAATCAAAGGGTTTTACTTTTAAGTTTTATTTTTGCTTCTAGTTGTGCTTTTAGTTGATTTTAAGGTCTACGAGGGAGTTGAAAACATGAAAGAGAGTCGTCAGGATATGTTAAGACAAAATTTCAACATTTTTGATTATATCCCTGGAGAAACCCTCGAAACTCAGTTGCGGCGATTTACTACACTCACTACTAAGATGAATATAGTCGGGATCTTGTTGACTAAGTCCGAGATAAACAAAAAGCTGCTAAATTCACTTCCGAAATCGTGGGATATGAACGTGGCTATCATCAAGAAGACAAAAGATCTCAATCATCTTAGTCTTGCTGATGTAATTCAAGAACTTGATGCTTTGAAGTGTACAGAAACAATGAGTTCTGAAAACATTCTGGTCACTGAAGTTACATGTACTCCAGCTTGTGAAGCTACGATTAAATTTCTTCGGGAACAAATTGATTTATTAAAAAGAGAAATTGAGGACCTAAGATATGAAGGATATCAACTCAGGAAAGGACGGAAACCCCAGAAGGCTGAATTAGAAGCAAAAACCAAGGACTTTAGGAAGCTTTAGGAAGAGTATAGCAACAAGTGTGAAAATTATGACTATATTAAGAGACAACTTGTTGCTGTAACTGAAGAACTTGACACATTGAAAATTAAGTGTAGAAAAATAGATGTTAGTTTTAAAAATTATACTGCTTCAAGTCAGACAGTCGAGTCCTTGTTTGAAACCCAATTAAAATTCGAAGATATTCAAAACAAGGGTCTAGGGTATGATAGTGTTCCTCCACGTTTCAATCATAACTACACATCCATCCCTATGACACAGGAAGAAATTGACAGCGAGGCACATCTTAAATATGGAAAACTAGCTGGATTTGTGTCAGGAGGTATTCAGGTTGAAAATACTGATGTTTCTGTTACCTGTGCAGGTAAAGTAGCAGAAGATGAGAACAAGGAGAGCACTACTGAACAAACCAATGACTCTTTGAACTCAGAATCTGTTTCTTCGAATTTTGTTACTCCTAACAAACCTGTCGTTGAGAAATACATGCCTCCAATTCTAGCGCAACAGAGTGCATGTTGCAATTGTGCATGTGGGATCAATAAGAGACAAGGCAAGGATACGCCACCAAGGGCAGGAAGAAACAATTTCCCAGTGAAGAAAAAGACTTGTTTTCACTGTGGAACACCTGGTCACATTGCCCGAAATTCTCCAAATCGCGCATACGTTCCTTACTACGCACGTGGCTGGCAGAGCGCGCCAAGAGGGAGATACTCCAAAAGAAACCCCTCAAGATCACGTTCAGACCATGGTGACTGGAACGCGTAGAAGGCCAAGAATCAAACTCCAAAGGACAAGAATCCGAATCCCAAGGGAAAGAAGGGAATGTCGGCCAAGAAGTCCAATCCAAGAGATGCTCCCGTGAAGCCAAAGTCAAAGTCATCTCAACGTCCGACTTCCATTTCAAAAGCAAGTATTGAGGCACCCATCGGATCGAACAAGAAATAGGTTAAACCCGAATATAGATGGGTACCAAAGGTGAAAACTCCCAAATCTCCTAATGCTTCTAACGTTTCTACATCTTCTGTTTGTGATAAGCAGGATATGTCATGGGAGAGAGTATCGTGCGTTGATGACAAAGGCCGACCCCGTTTCAAAATGGACTGGGTTCCAAAGACCAACTGATTCCGCTCTGTGTCGGAGCAGCTGTGGAGGCATATCATCAAACTTTGGTTTGTTGGTAGTGGCTGTTCTTGGCATATGATTGGAGACATCTCTCATTTGTACAGCACTCAAAACATTATTTGAGAGTATGTGTCCTTTGCGGGAAAGGAAGAAAGGAAGAGATCACAAATGGGTTTAGTGCTTAATGATATGAAAAAATTTCGGATCTGTTATGAGATTATGCTTGCTGTTCTCAGACCTTTTGAATGCAGATTCAATCGGTGAATTACGGTTTGTGTTTTCTTCTCTATACTCCTATGTTTTTCTTAAGCTGATTCGCTTTAAAGGCTAATTTTTGTTTTAGGATAGTGTAAATTTGCGTATTTACTTTCGTTTCTCTCCTATGCACAAATTTAGGGGGAGAAATAAAAACTAAACAAAAATTAGAAAATTTTTATTTAAAAAAAAAATACAATTGCACAAATAAAAACAAAACAAAAATTAGAAAATTTTAAAAAATTTAAAAAAATCCAAAAACATTAGAAAATCAGAAACTCAAAATATGGTGTTAATGGAATGTACTTGCAGGAGATGTTTTGGGAAATGAAATTAGCAAGTGATAACGAGCAATCTGAATCGGCGTAACGTACCTAAGTTGAATCGTCTACGCTCTGTTTTCGATGCGCTGGTAGGTACGAAAGATTTTAAATGGACTTGACTAGGGAAAGCTGAACCTAATGAATTTAAGGACTTGACAAACTTTGACCTAGTTAGAGCCGTTTAACCTGATTTCACGACGCTCGGATAGGTTGAGCAGGGAGATATACATGGGTATCTACCGGTCACATTAAATAACCTGTATCTAGAACTGTGGATTCACTTTTCCTCGATGTGCGGATTCTGTCCTTAATTCCGGTTGGATGGGGCGACTGGTAAATTCCGATAAATTAGGTCTGTAGAAAATCATTTTCTTTCGTTCTGTCTGTTAGTCATATGTTGTCTCCTTTGCATGACTTCCAATCCGACCTGGTACACAACATATGCAACTCTATTTCTCTGCATGTTATATATATGAAATTCCTCTTATCTGTTAGCCATATGTTGTCTCCTTTGCGTGACTTCCAATCTGACCTGGTACACAGCATATGCAACCTTCTACTTCTCAAAGCCTCTGAAACAATAAGTAATAGAATTTTGAATCTATCCTCTCTCTGAATGGTTGTCTGCTCACCCGGTGTAAGGAGTAGTCTGGAAGTTCTTGATGGCTGGAGCATCTCAGAAAGCGGGAAACATCTTCTAGTAAACTTAAATTTGAACACATACAGATTGTCTGTAGATCTCACTGCTCGATTTAGGTGGACAACAATACACCTGGTTGTAGTCAGTTAAATGGTCTTAAGAAAAATTTATTTAAGAATTAGGGCCAATCATGATGATAAAATTACAATTAGGTATATGCATAAGTCATTTCATTGGTAAACTATCCAAAACTGTCACATATTTTTTATGTTTAAGTGGACCACAATACTGGCGATCGATTTGAAGAAGATGTGAAGATAAGGATACCGACAAGTGGAATAAGGCTGTCCAACAACTTTGATCCCAAATCACTCTTAAAGTTAGCTATTATTTTTGTTTTTGTTAAGTTTGTTCGTAGTGTTCTTCTAATTTAAATATCAGGGGGAGAACTAAAAATAAAATAAAATTAAAAAAAAAACATAAATTAAAAAAATTAAAAAAAAAATAGTGTTATTTCTGTTTTACTTTTTGTTCTAAGTTTTCTTTTAGTTTTGTTTTGTCTTGAAAAGTGATTTCAGCTGAAGATGAAACTCATGGAGTTTGTGTTGAAGATTTCCGAGCCAAAAGCTTCATCCGTGAGCATCGAAGAATTCTCATTCGAAGGAGCAAGAAATGAAGATTATTCTTTCAAATTCAATCTTTCAACCTCAGAAGCAAGGTGAAGCTAAAATTGAAGATTATGTGACGGATTGCATTCAAGCCTCCTCAATCAGTCTGTTGCTATCTTAAACCTGCTGAAGTGATCCAGAAGATTATTTATCTCTGAAGTTCTTTCTGAAGATTCTCAAGCTGAAAGAGCCATCTTTCAAGAATCAGTACATCAAGCATCCTCACCCAATGTGCGTTCAATGCCAAATTCTGAAGAAAAGCCCAATTGCTCAAGATGAAGTCATTCATTGAAGTTAAAGCTGAAGCCAAGCTCTCATTGAAGATTGACAAGAAGAGCCAGCAACTTTTTAGGGGAGCTTGTTGGGTCATTAAGAAAAGAAAGCTATAAACCAAGGGGAGATTGTTGGGTCAAAATATAGTTTATACTTTGCTTTTGTAGGCAACTATATTTTTCTTTAATATTTTTGGAGTTTACAGTCATGTTTACGGTTGAGTTTACGGCCGTAAACACCTTACAACCGTAAACCCATTTACGGCCCATGTTATCTGGCCCATGTTCTCCAAGGATAAATATAGGTGTTAGGGTGTAAGGAACAGATTGATGAACCCCAGAGAGTTTATGGCCAGAGAGACAGAAGAACTATTGTGTGTTAGTGTGTGTGTGAATCTCTTGTATCCGGATCATCATTCTATTCATTAATAGATTGAGATTCATCATCAACTTCTTCTCCTTCTCTTCTATTTGATCTGACATCATCCATTTGATTGGGATTCCGTACCATCAAACGGATCTGATTGATACACAGGCAAATTAGGGACTTACAAGATACGCTTACATAAGTACGTTTACAGGAATACTGTTACATAGATAATATATGATGGGTTACTATTACATATTATAGGTGTAGATACTGTCATATATTTCCCCCTTCTTATATTTATCTTGTGACTCAATCACATAATCGACGATATAGATTGGAATTTACATCCTAGTGCCAAAGGATACTTTGAGGGACTAACCATTCCTATAGCCACTGTTAGCTACAAAGGATAATGAAAATCTATGGATGCCTACGGTTGATACCATTACAGGTATACTTTAAGGGACTAACTATTCCTAAACCCATCTGTTGCAACAGAGGTAAATGTACATCTACGGATGTCTTAAGTTAGCACTGTTAGTTATCCTAGTGCAAATGGATAGTACTTAAGTTATTATGTTATTTTCTTCCTTTACTTTGTGACATATTCACATGAACGACGAGGTAGGATATATGTGATATAGAAAACTATTTTCCTTATTACCTTTATATTGTGACTCATACACATAATCGATGAGTTAAACTTTAGTTTTATACTAATAGTTAAACAGGGAAAAACCATCACATTTACAGAGATGCGTACTTTCAAAACAGTAGGGTCTTAGTAGAAGACTTCTTTTATAGGGATCATAGGGATTTCTAGGGTTAGTCAAATGTGTTCCATTACTTACAGACATTTACATACTTATTTAAGCTTTCTTTCAAAACAATGTCAAGACTTCCATTACAAGTTTTACACATCAAAGACACATTAATACTTATCAATTCACCAGCTTCTTGGCTGATACTCACTTTCAAAATAACTTGTATTCTCAGGTCACACATAGACAGGTACGACGACCAGGTTTGCGAAGACGAAGCAGTCCAGACTCGTCTTCTTCTGATTATTCATTTTATTGTTGTATATTATGAAAGAACACACTTGTAATTAAAATTCATACTATTAATGCAATGGATGATGTTGTTTCTTGTTTACTATTTTACATTGTTGTGATACATTACATGACGTCCTCTGCCCCTGAACGTTTCTGCCGTTCTTGGTTTTGGGGTGTGACAGATTGGTATCAGAGCATTGTTTATAGTGAATATAGTATATCAACCCATAAAAGATATACTAACTATAAATACATTGGGATTAAAACACTCTGTCTAAGAGTTTATACTTTTAAATAATAAAATATTTAACAAAGTATACGTGCCTGCATTCATACTAAAATCCGTATCACAATGACAAGAACAAAAGTATTACGATTGTTGAATATCACAGGTAAGCTCAGGGATGTATGGTCAGTCTTCGGAGTGGCATAGCCTGATCAACTATGATGTTCCGAGGAGTGATTAGCACATGCCCAAGAATGGTTGTGATGTGTCAACAAGTCTAAAAACTTACCAACACCACTACAATGAGAACATTATAACAGAACCTAAGTCAAAAATACCATAGGGGTGTTTTGTGTTACCATAATTACTTACTTGAGAACTAAAAAGGATCTTCATTACTAAGTTGATAGGTGCTAAGTGGATACACTAAGGCTATATGTAACTAGGATGTTATAGACTTAGAATCAGTGAAATTTTTGCTTTACCCCTATTCCTTGTGAATTTGGAGTTAAGGGCACTTATTCGAAGGCCTATCCTGTGTTGATTACATATAACTGGTATGCACTTTACAAATAGCGATGTAACTAATGAAGATTTTCTAATAATTATCTAGATAGTTTGTCTAATAATTATTTCCTTACCCCAATTCTCACGTAGATAACATGGTTGGACTCCATCCCCACGGCAACCCGTACCTTCCGAACGAAGTCATTGCTAGATGGTTTGGAGAAGAACCAGAGAATGATCATTCGATCCATTTGAATGATCACCACGCTGAAGACCTCGCAAATGATGATAACTCCGAACCCGAAGTTGAGAAACCACCCCAGGCAGCTCCTTTTTCCAATTCCTAACCCTCGTCCGACTTTTCATGGCCCGACGCCTGAGTGGGTGGAATGCTTGGAAACATGGAGCCAAGGACAAGATCATCCCATGCCATTTAATGATGACTGAAGCTTTTATGAACTGAGCAATGGGGGCTCAGCAGACAGAATCTTGCCAATCTTGGTCTACAGAGTGGCCCGAAATGAGATTCAAGGCAGGACAGCCCTACATCAGATCACAGAAGTTGTCGCCGATGCGAGAATGCATACCCTCTGCACCATTCGTCTAGAAGATGCTCGCGAGAGATCTGAGAGAAACCATGGAACCCTGCTGCAAGCACTGACTGAATCATGAGCCGAAGTCATAGAACTCTGCGTACGCGAGAGGGTGTACGAAAGACACCTGCTTGATGTGGAACGTCAACTGGCTAAGCTGAGAGTTCACCAGAGGGATGATCGTCACTAGTATGAGATACTTTAATTTCCTTCTTGTTTTAAAAGAACTGTGTTCCTGTCTATATCCTATGTGGCATTTTCTGTGGAACTGCCTTGTACTGTAGGTACTTTTAGTTAGGCCTTTATGCGGCCAAAACTTTTGATGCTCCGGATATGATGAAAGACCTACTTCAAGGTCAATTTTCCCTGAACTTCTTTCATCTTAAACATCGTTCATGTTGACAGTTGGATAAATTCCGTGTCACGTTTTTGTTCAAATACTCTCATCATACTTTTGTTGGAGTCTATCTGAATCATGCTTTAGTCAAGTCATTGGACTATAGTAATTTAAAATCCGGAGACATTTCCGAGTCACTTTCAGTGGTTGGATCATATTATCCACCAACCTATAGTACCTCGGCGCGAACGACAAACGTCTTGAGACCACTATATGAGCTTACTTCCACTTTTTCTAGGACTGCATCATAGGGATGTAGGTCAAACCTTCGTGAACATGCTTCCATTCCGTACTAGGACTGCATCATAGGGATGTAGGTCAAACCTTAAAGAACATACTTCTATTCTTTGCATGAGCGATCGAACTACGTCTAGGTTCAACCATTCTCAATCACAAATTCATTTCCTTTCTGTGTAACAGAATCATGTCACCAAGGAAAAACGATCAGCCCATCAACCAAGCACCAACCCTTCAGATTGATGCAACTACCTTTCAAGCTGCAGTCTCGGCTGTCGTGTCAGCTATTTTGACCCACCTTAATGCTAACAACGCAAATGTTAGCGGGATTGTTAACAACAATTCCAATCTGGGTAACAATCAAGTACCTCAACGAGCAACAAACTACCACGATACCCCGAGTTCCAAAACCAAGAGTAACAAACGGAAGTTTTGGGCTAGAACTAAGGACAAATCGCTTCAAGGGGCGAACAAGAAATAACCATCGGTAACGACTTTCACAGCCACGACATCTGTACCTCATACTACCTTTCCTTCTGGTATCCCAATTGCCCCTAACCCAGCCAGACAGTATGCTAGGAACCTACCGAAGTGAGATAAGTGCAGTTTCCATCATCTAGGAGGATGTCGTATACCGTACTGCTTTAACTGCAACGAAGATGGGCATACTACTCGCTGCTGCAGGATTCGGATCCAACACATTACTTCGACCACCAATGTCGAAAACTCTTGGATATGCCATCTATGTGGCGAGATAGGGCACTTCAAGAGAGACTGCCCATCAGGACAGATCGACGATGGAACAAGAGGAGTTTGACCTCAGAATGGAAAGAGGTAGCGAAGGAACCTACTACAGTATAGGTTCACTTCCAATCGTCAGTATTTTGTATGCTCTTAAAACATGTTTAAAAACTAGTGCAACCCGAGTCTTATCTTTTGTGAGATCCTGTCAGTTAAGGGACTCTCGTGCTGCGTATACTTGTCTTTTGTAGTATACTTTGTTCGCAGCAGTATTCCTATAGTTTGTCTAAAAAGTATTGTAACCCAGTTAAAAGTTGCACCGTTGTGTTTTATCTGTAACGCTTTTATGTTCATATCTAATGTCATTTACTTCTAAGTAAGTCCGACATTATCATACATCTTCAGTCAAATCGATCCACACAGTAACAGTTCGTGCGTACATCTCTTTCTCTGAAAATGCCTTTCTAGTGTAGCCGTCATTCCAGAACTCCAAGGTACCCATGTCATAAGTATCTCACCTTCAGAGACCTCAACAAGACTTCCATTAGAAATCATTACTCTCTGCCTTGTTAGGTCCAGAAGGTGTTGCGTCTTGGGCTTGCTATTTAGTCCATTTAGTCTCCGGTATGGGCCTGTCCATCCGTGAGTTTTTTTATTGGGTTTTGTATTTATAGGTGCTTGCATGCATCCTAGTACGCAAGATTTGGAAATTATTTTGTCAAGCATTTGATCTTTATCTTTTGTAACCCTAATATCCTCTACAGCGGAAGTTCTTGATCGAGCTCTGATGAGGATTGAATCAATTGAATCATTCGACATATTCAGATTCATTCTTGTGTTTTATATTGTTGTTTTTCGCTTTCATGATTTACCTATTATAAGATCTAAACGATCAAAGAGTTTCTTAAACTCATCAATTGGTATCAGAGCAGGAGGCTGTGTAATTCATACACATCTCTTCTGTGAAAGAAGTGATTAGGGTTAATTCCGCATTTACTGATATTTATTGAGCCGTCATTCCATAATTGACGTATCTCATTATTTATTCGTCTTGCCCTAATATTACGTATTACAAGTCTGATCTTGCAACAGGTTAAACGATCAAGCATGGACGATTCTCAATCCAATCCTATCAACATCTCGAACAGTATAGGATCTACAACTAAGATTCCAATTCTCTACACTCAAGATTACGAGGTTTGGGCGCATCATTTCGAAGACTACGTCATTGGATCTGAAGATAATGGGTATCTGATATGGGAAGCCATTGTGTCTGGACCATTTGCTCATTCAGGAACATCCAGAATTATTAAAACTCAAAAGGAGTATAATTATTTGTTAAAAGATGTGAAAGATGTTGCTCAGGACGAAAAGGAGAAGTTTCAGTGCAACATCAAAGCATTAAGACTAATTCGATTCGCTCTTCAATCTGACACGTTTAGATTGGTAAGTTCCTGCAGTACAGCTAAAGAAATCTGGGATCGGCTGTGAGAGCTGTATTCCACAGATGAAGATTTGGAGCACTCAATTCAGACCTTGCTTTTGTCTGAGTTTGGAGAGTTCAAGCAAAATCCTGATGAGTCTGTTATAGAGACGTTTGATCGCTTCAATCATCTTCTCAGCAAGATGATCAAACATGATATTGAAAGGAAACTTATTGAACAGAAAGTCACTTTTCTGAATGGTTTAAGATCCGAATGGAGAGCTATTGTGTCTACAGTTAAAGCACACGAGCAGTTCAAATCATACTCGCTGGCGAAACTGGTGGGAATTCTGAAATCCCAAGAAAAGATAGTGTTGCAAGAGAAGAACGTGGTTTCTAGTCTGGGGTCTCTAGCGCTCTTGTCCATGGGTAAAAGTGTATAAGAAGATGAAGAGGATCTTAATCTGGGAGATCACGATCTGACATACGAAGACTATGCTTTAATGGTGTCAAATCCCAGAAGGTTTATCAAGAAAAAGTTTCCTTCCAACAAAAATCGTAATTGGCAAGGAAGCTATAGTTCCAAAAGAGTAAAAGATGAACCGAAAGTTGAGGAGTCGAAAAAGGAAGCTAAGGGTGAAGTTGACTCTGGTGTCAGTTGCTTCTACTGTGGGGGAAAGAATCACTACGCAAAGGATTGCGTGCTGAAGAAGATGGCTGAGAAAGACGAAGAGAAAGATGAAGAAGCAAGTCTTATGAAAAGACTGGAAGAAATAAAAAGGAAGAAGTCTGGAACTAATCCTTCTATGAATGCTCTTATTGTGCAGGGTTCGGCAGAGGATGACGAGTTCGGTGGCGTACAGGTGTGGTCGACCGATTCAGGAGATGATGAAGTGAGAAAGCCTTCGCATGGAAAGGCTTATGTTGCAAAAGATGATGAAACCAGTGGAAGATGTCTGATGGTGACTGACGTATCTCAGATGAGGGGATATAATACTGATGGTGGAAATGAAGAGGCCAAGGAGCGAGAGGACTTATGCTTCACAGCAAAACCTCTCAGTGTGCAGATCAAAGAACTTGATGAACTGATCAAGAAGGTACAATCTGTTTTTATTACGTTTAACATTCCACAAAAATCATATGAAAAGGAATTAATTAACTTGAATTCAAAAATCTCAAATCTAGATAGTTGTTTAACTCAAACACGGATCACAAATTCTAACCTGACTGACCAAATAAGCAGGGTGTCATCCAAGAGTGAGGAGCGAAGGATGTGGATTGAGCAGAAGGAGTTGGAGCTAATTAAGACTAGAGATGAAAAAATTTATTTGCAAAGAGACAATTTGAAATTGTTAAAACAAAGGAATGTTTTTTGTTTAATCGCTAAAAGGCTTTATGCTAACATTACTCATCTGCATCTGAATTGTGAAATAGAGTAGAAGATACATCGCATGATTCTACCCTTCCTTGAGTTTAAGGAGGATGAGATCGATGTTGAAGCATACAACTGTGAAAGTGTTGTATCTTCCAATGATGTGAATCCCACTTATATGTATGGTCTGGACAAAATAGAATCTTTTACAAAGTCCAAAGACCATAAGGACATGCTTAAAAATCTTCTGGATGAAAATGATAAGCTGAAACTCAAGACCGAAACCATACAAAAATTCGACTCATTGAGTACCAATTTAAGTTCAGAAAACAAAATTGATGTTGAAAACGCATCTGAACTTAATGAGGACGATGATATGAGTGAAATTTCTGTAGAGGATGAAGTCGACTGTTCTAAGTTTGTCAAGAGCGAACCTGAAAACCACAAAATCTGATTTCTGAAAATTCTGTAGAATTCGCTCGCTTGTCCAAATCTAAGTCCCCAGTCCTTAAAGAAAAAGATGTTGTGTTTCAGAAGGTTAGAACTACTCCCAATCAGGTGTATAAAGTCATAGGAGTAACCGAACATCAAACAACTGAACTCACTGCCATGGTGAACGAAGATAATGCAGATGGCTGTGATGAGTTTTTCTGGTCAGCTCCCATAGACAATGCAGATGAAATGGTTGGTCTGTCGGAGCGAACATCTTGGAAGACCAAAGGAAGATATGTGCCAGAACCGCTGAATAAGCCTACCAACTTTGACGTACCTGGTACAAGTGGCACAAAAGAAATTCATGTAGAAGAAGTCACCTACACAAGCGAATCCTCATCTATGAAAAGTGAACCGGCTGCCAAGAAGCTGAAACAAAAAGCCAATATCCACAGACAACCGAAACAGGTGAAAAATCAAAAGCAGCAGAGAAATATTAGATACAAGAAAAATCTCTCATAGTGAAAGCAGTTTTGGCGCTCTCAAAATCCTCACTACTCTTACCATGATAAAGATTCTAAGTCAGAGAGAAAGGCTTTCGGGTCAAACAAAGAACATAACCGAAAGGATAGGTTCGGTCCCGAAAGCAACAGCAACCGAAGAGCTAATTTTGGTCCGCCAAATAACAACAGGCAAAGACCTGATTTCAGTCCATCAATTTTTTATAATAAAAGACCAAGTTTTGGATCACCAGCCAACAACACTCAAAATTCTAACTTCGGCTCATCATCGAGCGGCTACCGAAGGTCCAGGTTCGTTCCCTCTAATGACCATAAACGAAAGGGTCATTTCGAACCTCAAGTCAGGAAAAACTCTCATTCTAAATTCTCTTTCTCTAATTCTTCTCATCCTAAACCCTCTTCTAAACCCAATTCAGTTCCTACACAAAATTCAAGATCATCAACGAACTTGAAAGGAAAAACGAAGATTTCCTCAGTCAAGGATGACCGAAACCAGACTAGTGCCCAAACACCAGAATCTGAATCCAAAAAGCTTGCATCTAATCCTAATAAAATCAAAGTGTTCACCGTTAAAAGAAAAGATGAAACAACCTTAATAAAACGAACATATCTTGTTGATGTTTCTCTTACTATTCATGTTCATGTGAAAGGCTCACGTGAACCCAAGAAACTTTGGGTTCCTAAATCTGCTTAATTTTTGCAGGTTATTAGTGATGAGCAGTTCGACGAAGAATGGTACATTGATAGTGGCTGCTCACGTCACATGACAGGAAGGAAGGAAGAGTTAAGGGAGTTTCGATCACTTCAAAATGGTGGCAATGTCAAGTTCGGTAACAACTCCTATGGAACGATAAAGGGTTATGGGATGATAACCAATGGAGACTTCACAATAAGAAAGGTGGCATACGTAGAAGGATTGCAGCATAATCTCATCAGTGTATCTCAACTGGTGGGTGGTACCGGTATCAAAGTATCATTCGACGACGAAGGTTCAGAGATTATAGAGAAGAAATCCGACAAGGTCATTCTCAAATCAAATCGAAAAGGCGAAATGTTTCCTCTGAATCTCAGACCAATCAAAGGAAATCCAGCCATATGTCTTTTGTCCAAAGCTCATTATGACGAAATCTGGTTGTGGCACTGAAGGCTCTCTCATCTCAACTTCAAAGACATCAACAAGCTTGTCACCGGAGGTCATGTTCGGGGTCTTCCTTTGCTCAAGTTTGATCGAGAACACTTGTGTGCTACATGCAAAATGGGGAAACAAAGTCGTCAAAGTCACCCATCAATTATAAACACAAAAGTTGTTGAACCACTTGAGTTGCTTCACATCGACTTGTGTGGTCCATCATCAATCGAGAGCATTGGCGGTAGCCAGTACATTGTTGTTGTTGTTGATGATTTCTCACGTTTTACATGGGTATTCTTTCTGAAGCACAAATCTGAGGCCACTTCTAAGCTAAAGATGTTTATCAAGCAGGTTGAAGTGCAACTGAGAAAAGTCGTTCGAAACATTAGGAGTGACAATGGACTGGAATTCAAGAACAAAGAATTCGAAAACTTTTTGGCAGAAAAAGGAACCAGTCATAACTTCTCATCCCCTTACACGCCTCAACAGAATGGTATTGTTGAAAGGCGAAACCGATCCTTGTGTGAGGCGGCCCGAACTATGCTAAGTTTTGCTTCTCTTCCCTTATATTTATGGGCTGATGCTATTGCTACAGCATGTTTTACGCAGAATAGGTCTTATCTCAACAAGCGTTTCTCTCTCAATCCTTATGAGATCATCAATAACAGGAAGCCGAACGTAAAATTCTTCCATGTGTTCGGTTCACGGTGCTACATCTTCAACTCCAAAGAACATCGTAACAAATTTGATGTTAAAGCTGGCGAAGGAATTTTCTGGGATATTCTCTTACTTCAAAAGCATACCGGGTTTTAAATAAGCGTTCTAGAAAGATTGAAGAAACCTATTATGTGACTTTCGATGACAGCTACGTCAAGAAGCTAAAGACTACTGAAGAAGCAATTGGAGAGATTTTCTCTCAAACAGGTCAAGTCACAGCCACGATTGCTAATTTATTTGATCAGTTTGTAGACCTGTTCGATGAACCTGAGAAAGCCACTCTCTCGGAAGCCAAGGCGGCAGACAACAAAATCAATCATCTGAAGCAGATTGTCGAAGTTGCAGCCAAACAAATGGGAGAAGGAGAACAAGTTCGAAACGAACCTCCTCAACACGGCACTTTAGTTGAGGGGGAGAATCTATTTTCTTCAAATCAACCGAACTCACACTTTCAGGGGAAGAATTCCATTCATGTAGCACCCGAAAGCCCAGCTACACCCGAAAGTCCTGTAGCACCCGAAAGCCCTGCTACACCCGAAAGTCCAGTAGCACCCGACAGTCCGACTACACCTGAGAGTTCTGTTGCACCCGAAGGTCCGAACCAACCTGAAAATCCAAATGATTCATCATCAGTCAAGGTGGAGAATTCCGATATGTTCTATGATGATGATAGTCAATCTAAATTGGAAGAAATGGTCAACGCCGAATTGGATCCATCCTATGATCCAAACTATCCTCCCCTCATTAAATGGACCAGAGATCATCCTGTATCTCAAATAGTGGGTAATGTATCTGAAAAGGTCCTGATCCGATCCCAAGTGAAGGCAAAGCAAACCTCCATATTCTCCAAAGTAGAGTTCTTCATGTATAATTCCTTCGTATCCAAAGTTGAGCCGAAGACCGTCAATACTGCTCTTGATCATTCTGATTGGGTTTAGGCTATGCAAGATGAACTCAATGAGTTTGAAAGAAACAAGGTATGGCACCTCATTCCAACACCTAAAGATGCCTCAATCGTTGGTCTCAAATGGGTATTTAGAAACAAAATGGACAAGGAGGGTAATGTGATTCGAAATAAAGCTCGTCTTGTGGCGAAAGGATACTGACAGGAAGAAGGAATTGATTACGAAGAAACATTTGCTCCGGTAGCAAGGCTGGAATCTGTTCGAATATTTCTTGCCTACGCTGCACACAAGAACTTCGAGGTCTACCAAATGGATGTCAAATGCGTCTTTCTGAATGGAGAACTTGAAGAAACGGTTTACGTGGAGCAACCTCCAGGTTTTGTGAATGAAAAGCATCCAAATCACTGTTACATTCTAGACAAGGCAGTTTATGGTCTGAAACAAGTGCCTAGGGCATGGTATGAAACACTAACTAAGTTCTTAAAGATGTCTAAATTCAAACAAGGTTCGGTTGACCCAACCTTCTTTCGAAAGAAGGAAGGTAAACACCTTATGATAGTCCAAATCTATGTCGATGATATCATCTTTGGCTCAACGAATCCTAGCTGCTGAATTCAGAAAGCTGATGGAGACTAAATTTGAAATGAGCTCAATGGGTCTGATTAACTTTTTCCTTGGTTTAAACATTAGACAGGGACCCGAATGCATCTTTATCAACCAGGAAGCATATACCAAGACTCTTCTTGCTAAATTCGGCATGATGGGAGATTCAAAGGTCAAAGTTCCAATGGCGTTCGGCACCAAACTCACGCCATCCTTGGAAAAACCGGCAGTTGATATAACGGTATATCGCCAAATGATTGGTTCCCTGATGTACCTCACAGCTAGCAGGCCCGATATAATGTTTTTTTTTGTGTGTTATTGTGCTAGGTTTCAGGCGAATCCTCGTGAACCACACATGCTAGCAGTGAAAAACATACTCCGGTATCTGAAGCGAACAACCTCCCTTGGTCTCTGGTATCCATCAAACTCAGGTTTCTTTGTTCAAGCCTACTCAGATGCAGACCTTGGAGGATGTGGTTTAGACATGAAAAGCACTACAGGAGGATGTCAATTCCTCGACGGAAAATTGGTGAGCTAGCAATCTAAGAAAAAAACATGTGTTTCACTGTCTACAGCCAAAGTAGAATATATTGCAGCCGCTTCTTGCACATCTCAAGTGATTTGGATCCAAAGTCAACTCTGGGATTATGGACTCAATATGAAAAAGATCCCACTATATTGTGACTTAGAAAGTGCAATTAGGATATGTCATAACCCAGTGCAACATTCCAAAACTAAACACATTGCATTGAGGTATCACTTCATTAAAGATCACGTAGAAGACGGAAACGTAGAAATTCATTTTGTTCGAACTTCTGATCAACTGGCTGACATCTTCACCAAAGCTCTTCCTGAAGCAAGTTTCAATAAAATTCTACAAGGGCTAGGTATGATGGAATCGGAGTCAGTACCGAAAACTACTTCTCAAAACTAAAAGTTGGAAGCGAAATGAACCGAATGTTCGGGTTCGGTTCACGTAAGTGCCTAAATGAACCGAACGCTCGGGTTCGGTCCTATTCTCTTATCTTCGCTTATCACTTAAAGGTAGCTTCTTTGGTTGTAAACTTATGGTTGTAAACTTTTTGTACTCTTATTTCTCATTTCTTTCTTTCTTTTTCAAAGTTTTTTTTAACCGAAATGCACCGAGCGTTCGGTCTATTTCGGGTTCGCTTCCAAAGTTTTTATTTATTTATTTTTTCTTTCTTTAACTCAAAAACTCGAAAAATATTTTTGTTTGTTTTTCTCTTTAAATCAAAAACTCCAAAAAAAAAATTTGTTTCCTTGTGTTCGTTAATTTTTATTTGTGGATAATTGTGGAGAAATTCTTGTTCTCACGTTTTTAATAGTTAAGTGTCCCTAGAAGCATGTTGTTGTATGTGTCCAAAGCCTCACCTGATTCTGAATAATAGCCTTACTGACTTGGTATATACAACCCTTGTCTTCCCAATTAGGCTTTTATACTTATTGTAATCATGAGCTACCTTACTCTCTTCTCACATGAGATAAGACTTTTCTGCTTGGTCCTTATTTTAACAGCAGAGGTACTTTGGTTTCTTTACACCATCTCCAATACTTTTCTCCATCCTATTCGCCTCATACACGTAACCCTTGAGACTCTCAGTAATTGCCACTACGTGCTAAGTGAAACCCACAATTCAATACCTACTATGCATTGACGATGAACAATTAAATTTGCTCTAGGTTTCACTAAAGAATTGACGAATTCATCCATGGGGCTGTACCTTGAAATCTCTGAATTTTCTCTTTGTGTGATTCCTATGAACTTGTTAAATCCCATAACATTTCTTCCCTTGGAATCCAGTTTCTATTTTTTTTTTTTTTGAGATTTCACCTAAAAGTATTTTCAAACTGCCACTTAAATTCTCTTCACACCTACTTGTTCCACAGACTACATTGGTCTCACAAGTACTTTAGTCGATTCTTGTCTTATGTCAAGATCAGGAATTCTGCACTAAAGCGAAAGCCACCGAAATTAGCCTTATTAAAAGATACCTTTCAACACTTCTTAATAAGTGTCTGATCATAATTCAACGGGAAACCAAACAAACACTTTAAGGTCTCTCTTGACTTTGAAGGAAGAGATTCGTGCCCGGGATCCATTGTTTCGTGTCTTTAATGACATCACTATTTCCCACATATGCGTTGCTTTATTTCTTTTTCTTTTACACACTCTGCACAAAAATCTTTTTGATTTTCCATAATTCTGGTTTCATTACTTACAAGTTTTTTTCGCTATGGAATTTGAGGTTACAAAAGAGATGTAGCTCACAATGTTACACGTGGTTATTTTGCTTTATGACGACAGCTCACTCTAAAGGGATAAGTTGCTGACTCAGCCGAAAGTCCAATCGGTTTGATATTTCAAACGACGCTTGATGGGAAGGCGTGTGAAATGGAACCGTTTTTGACATTTCAAACGGCGCCTGATGGGAAGGCATGTGAAACGGGACAGTTTTTCTCTCTCCTGCGTAATCATCGGGGCTCTAAACTGTCACGCATCAATCACCTAAGGAAACTCTTCGTATTTCCCTTGAAGATTTGGGAACATATTTTTCTCTCTCTTCTCACCACGGTATAAAAGGTAATTTCTACCATAATTTACCTCTTTACTGCACCAAACCTTTAGAGAGCAAGAAAAGCTTCGTTTCTTCTACTATTTATCATCTCTCCCAAATTCATCTCTTCAATGGCGGACTCATCATCAGTTCATGCTACTTCTCACATTCTGCCAATCCGTCCTCAACAAAGCTTGATTATCGACCTCACTCCTCAAGTTTACGATGCATTCATGTTTCCAATCATGGAATGTCTCAAGTATTCGCTGCTGGTTCCAGCTCTCACCTAGGTCGAAACAGTTCCAATGGAGTGTCTCTCGCAAATATTCTTTATAGCTCACTATGACAAGTCTGTCGATCGAATCTTCTTCGACATTCTTGATCACAAGGCCTCCATCTCCAAGCATCGATTTTGTTCGCTTTTTGGGTTTGAACCCGATGAATCTAGGGTTAACCCTGAATCCATCCCAGTGGGATAGTTGTTTTCCATGTTTTATAACATGGGATACACTGAAATTTTGACGACGGTGACCAAATTCAAGAAATCTTGCCTACCTCCTCAGTGGAATGGCTTCTTCACCGTCTTGTTCAAGGGGCTATCAGAACGAAGTGCAGGTTCAGACGAGTCGAGTCGTCTGTTTATGACCATTCTTTATGGGTTGTATCACGGCATCAACCTTGATTATGGGCTAGTTTTATAGTAGCAGCTGATTCAGAGTCTAGCGTCTACATCTCGCCATTCAGAGATCTCCTATGCCAGATTCTGGACGGTGGTCACAAAGTGGGTGATGGACAAGTATCATGTTCCAATTGTTGCTGATTCTCCACTTTCTTCGATAGGTACTTTCCACACTACGAAGATTATCGTCTCTGATTCCTCTAAATTTCATTTTATTGGCTCAATCCCTGAGTCAATGTATGGGGATGTTCCAAGCGACAACCGGATCATCAGAACTTACAAGGAATTTCATCGCTCTGGTCCTAGAGAGCTCACTCCTGACATGATTCAATCAATTCATGTTGCTGAACGGACTGCTCCTAGGGGAAAGAAGAATGACAAGGGAAAAGACAAGAAGGTTGTCAAAGGAGCGAAAGGTCCTTCTCCGAAGAAACGCAAACCCTCCAAAGCAGCTCAATCTCCTCCACCAAAGAAGAGGATGACTCAACCTAGGTGAAAGCTTATTCTTGCCTCCTCCTCCAGTGAATCTGAGGAAGAGAGTTCAGACTCCGAAGAGTCCCTACGTGGTAACACTCCTCCACGTTCGCCTACCCCTAAGGTACATGTTTCCACTAGACCTGTCTCTCCTCCCCCAATCTCTATCTCTATTTCCATTCCCCCCATAACCTCCACTACTCAAATATCACCCACCTCTATCCTTGTACCACCTCCCATTTTTACTGAAGCTACCACAACAACCACCGCTGGAGTTAGAACCAACGTATCTGATACAAGGGCTCCTACTTCAGCACCCGAAACCACTCCCACTACCGAATATACATCCGCACCCGAACCCACTTCCACAACCGAGCCTCCACCCGCACCCTCTCCCTCATCTCCTGCTCACTCAGCAGATAATGAAGAACCTTTTCTTGGCGGAGAGAACATGACATTTGACTCGGTCTATTACAGTCTGTATCAAATGCAAAGTGATGATGACGATGATGCTCCTGTCACCAAGAAGCATCTCAAGGATCTTCATGAGAAAATTGATTCTCTCATTGCTTCCCCCACTTCTTCCTCACAGTCTACCATCTCAGAGGCTGCTATTCAGGGGATTGTTGATACGTTTACTAAGGCTCATAAAGCCTCTATCCACTCTGCCACTGCCGCTATTGATGCCTCCACCAAGGCGTGTGCTGCTACGACCGAAAAAGTCAAAAAACTATTTGATAACGCCACTTCTCTTTTACAATCTTTATAGGGAACTGCTGACTCCAATGCAGAGAGGCTTGACTCTCTTGTCAACAAGCTGGCTACCTCAGTTGCCTCAAAACTGCAGTCATTTGCCAGTCTTCGTCAAACTCTCAGTGATGATAACATATCGTTTAAGGCGACTATTGAGGAGCGCCTGACTAAGCTGCATGAAGACCTAGTTGCCGAGAACTCAGTAATGGATGCTCTCGCTCGTAAGACCACTGCTCTCAAGGTCAAGAGTCTTTAGCTTTTCCATTCTCAAAAGGAAGTTGAATCTCTTCGATCTGACCGAGAAGTTATTTCTTCATGTGTTTCAGATGTCCACGCCGCCCTTTCCAACATCATTGAAGCCCATGATCCAATTCTGAACTACTCAGTGAGGTGCACTCTTGCAAAAAAGCTTTCTCCTGCCCTTTCTCTCTTAAGCAAACTTGAAGGGCTCCTGGAGTTCGTGTCCAATCCGAAACAAGGGGGAGAAGATGTCTCTGAGTCCCAACCGCCTCCTAATTCTACAGCAACTAAAGCAACCGAACCTCCTCCAGCAGGTCAAGCCTCAGGTTCGGGTGTCAAAGACAAAGGAAAGAAAATTGTTGAAGATAGTGATGATGATGATAAAGATACGATTGCATATCTCTTAAAGAAACAAGGTCGTGATAAAGATGCTGACATGAGCGCTTGTGTTGCCAGAGAGGCTGAGGCAACCGAAAGGAAAATGAAGGAGGCTCATGACCTTCTTGAGAGTAGGAAAACTCTTTTTCCTCCGTGGACTCTTGAGAAGCTTTTGAAAGAGGCTATTGAAACTCCCAGCATTCTGTGGCTCGAACCAGTGATTTCATTGGATCGTATCAACTCTGTCGATTCTCAGTTCGACATGCCACTGACCCGAAAAGCCTTCATCTTTCATGCCTTTGATAACGTTGCTGATGTCCCTCATCCTCATCCAAAGGTTGATAGGGAACTCGTCGAATTCTATCTGAAGTCTGCTCAACCACAGTATCAAACTTGGAGCGCTCAGAAGATCGTCAACGTTCGGGTCCTCAAGCCGTTTCGTGAGGAGAACTTCATGAACGTTCGGTTCAAAGTGCTGAGGGGTTCTGCTAAAACCGAACATGCGATATCACTTGTTGATCTTCCCATCCTGAATCCACATGACTGGATTATTTTGCACAACATCCTCCTCACCAACGAAGCTGAGTATGGTCCAATTATTGATCACTTCAAAAGGATGCTCGTATGCTACATTATGGAGATTGTCAAGATGGATCAGGAGATCGCTAGCATCTTCAAGAAAAAGCCTACTATTTCTCCTGTCAGCTCTGCTAGTGATTTGAACATGATGCAGATGGGAAGAATTGACCCGAAGCGGAATTGTGTCATGTTTACAAGGAACGAAGGCCAAAAATGCCTGTTCGCCTTGGCTGACAAACACCTTTACACCATTGCATGCTTGGAACATGTTCTAGGTATCATTTATCGATGCAAGCAGAATTCAGCAGATGACAAGAAGTACTTCGATGACATGATCCAGTGGTACATTCGCATCAGAAAGACCATCCTTGCTCTCATCCCACGTCTGTTTGATACCACTAAAAAAGTTCCTGCAGCTGGACCCAGCAAGCCGAAGAGATAGTCTCGCTCCAATTGACGCAAAGGGGGAGATTGTTAGGTCCAGAAGGTGTTGCGTCTTGGGCTCGCTATTTAGTCCATTTAGTCTCCGGTATGGGCCTGTCCATCCGTGAGTTTCTTTATAGGGTTTTGTATTTATAGGTGCTTGCATGCATCCTAGTACGCAAGATTTGGAAATTATTTTGTCAAGCATTTGATCTTTATCTTTTGTAACCCTAATATCCTCTACAGCGGAAGTTCTTGATCAAGCTCTGCTGAGGATTGAATCAATTGAATCATTCGACATATTCAGATTCATTCTTGTGTTTTATATTGTTGTTTTTCGCTTTCGTGATTTACCTATTATAAGATCTAAACGATCAAAGAGTTTCTTAAACTCATCATGCCTCGCATAGATAAATTAGTTGACCAACCGCAAGGAACGATGAACCTTGCAAAAATGAACCTAAGATCCGAATATCACCAGTTGCAAGTGTTAGAGAAGGATGCCCCAAGGACAATCTTCCAAACCCGACACGGACACTACGAGTCTGTGGTGATGCCTCTCGGATAGGACCAATACACCCATAGTATTCATGAACATAATGAATAAGGGTACGCAATTCTTACTAGGATCAGCTCGTCATTGTCTTTTTGGAAATGACTTACCTATCTACCCTCGTAGTAAGAAGGAGATCATAAAGAGCATATACAACAAACCCTAGGAACATTACGATCAGAGAAGATTTACGCGAAGTTCTCTAAATGCGAGTTTTAGATTTGAAGAGTCAAATTCCTAATACACATTACCAGTAATGTGGGAATTCTTGAGGACCGTGTCCAAAATCAAACCCGCTGAGAATTTGTCAACACCAAGGATGCCGACAGAAATTCGCCAAATTCTAGGTCTCGCTGACCTACTGTCGAGAGTTCATTTAGAACTCCTCGCGGATTGCGAAACCTCTTATGACTTTGACTCAGAAGGGAGTGGCCCCTGACTGGGAAGACAAGCAAGAGGAAGAAAAACCTTGGAATTTCAAGTGAGAGGCCAAATCCTTTTGGAAATCCCACTCTGGGAAGGCTTGATACGCTTCGGAAAGCGTGGTAAGCCAAAATCCAGAATAGTTAGGACCTCCGAGATTCTTGCCAGAATCGGTCCTGTAACTCACAAACCCAACCTACACCACGAACTCAGTAACGTACATTTTACCCTTCGCGTCTCAAACTTGAAACCGTAACTTTCCGTTAGGACTCTCGTAAGTTGTGACAACCCGAAATTTATTCTGTCATTTTTAACCTCCTTCCGTTAATAAGCCTCGCTTTATTCATTTGTCCGTTAACCTTTTTGGAAGAGGTTAATTAATTTGGGGCTTTTAAATGACTTTATGAGGGTTGAAACAAGTTAGAAACACCCCAAATTTTTCCTTTGAAAAATTTTAGTTTCAACCAAGTCAAAATACGATCACTAAATCGGGTGCGACCAAAAGCCCCGTTTAACGGCAGTATCGGGTAGATTTCCACTGAGCCTCAACTCAAGCCCTTATATAAGGGAGAGTAAACTTCATTTCCACCCTTTTTACTCTCTCTCTCTCTACACTCTCTCTCTACAACTTATTTTTCGAGCCAAAAATCGTCCGTTTCGAGCCCAAACGAGTAAGCAATCTACCCTAACTTGTTGTATAGCTTACCTAGCATGAAAATTCGAGTTTAAGACATCAAATAGGGGTTAGATCATGTGTTTACGACCCAAGAACACTCTTGGACCGTGATCACCATTTAATGGGGTTTTTAAGCCCCAAAACCCCTCTAAACTACGCCTAAGGCTTAGATATGGATAAATGGCTTATGGAATCAGACTTAGAACACCTTGAACTAACATTTTGGGGAGTAAACTTGAGTTTACTGCCCAAGATCATGCTTGGGCCGTAAACTCCTCTTCATGGGGAGTAAACTCAAGTTTATGTGTTAGAAATGCCCCAAACACCTCCTATGGCCTTGGAAAAATCTCTAGAAGCAAATCCCATAGATGTAAATGCTTTAAACATTAAAGAAACCAAGGAATGGGATTTTATGACTGTAAACCCCCCTAGTAAAGGTCCATGGGCCGTAAACTCCTAAAAGGCACCCAAATGATACCCTAAACTCCCCATTTGACTTGGAAAAATGCATAGGACTTTATCCTCTACCATTTAAGACCCTTATACATCAAAGGAATGAGTTTATAGGAGCTTACGGCCGTAAACTCCTTGTTTAGGGCCGTAAACTCCTCAAATGGTCCCTTAAGAGCCTTAAACCCCTTCATATGCATTATATTGGGACCTAGCAAAATTCCACAAGTGATATAAGACACTTTGGCCTCCTAGAACACCCTCACCATGAGTTTACGGCCGTAAACTCATGGGAGTTAGTCCCAGGGCCGTGAACTCTATAAAGAGTTTACTCTTCGAGAGTAAACTCCCTATTTAAGCCATTCACACCCTTAAATGTTACTCGGGACACCCCTAGCACTTAATCAAAGTGTTTTCCGCACCTTAGGATGCGTATGCTTGTTTAATTAGTATTATATTTACTAATTGTATGTAAACATATGTTATCATATGTTAATAGGTCACTAAGTGTGTTCAAGTCTTTACTTGACACCGAGCACCCAACCGGCACCTTCGTCGGATCCACTTACATCAGGTGAGTTCATACCCCTGAATGAACCTTTTAAATGTTTTACATGTTTTAATGGGGGGAATACAAGTTAAACATGCCAGTTATCATATTAATCACATGTGATTGATAACCCGCATGCACAAGGATTTATTACACTGTTAACTGTTTTACCAAGTATGATACTGTAAATGGTTTTCTATAACGTTTTTACTTGTTCAAAGCTTTCCTCAAATTGACTCCTGTGCTGAATGTTTTATTTAAGTTTCATTTAAAACTCGTTTACGAAAGGTTTTAAAAAGGTTTTCAAACTTATTTTACAAAAGAATACCAAGCCGTGATTTTCTTAAGAATAAAGGTTTTCAAAAGTTTTCATCAAAGTTTTCTTACATGTTTTTATACTCCTAGTTGGTTAAGATACTACTGCTTCACTTATACTTAGTTAATGCTCCCACTTCGTGATATGCTTTTACTTTGTGAAACACTTCTACTTAGTGAAACGCTCCTACTTCACAATACGCTCCTACTTCACGATACGCTTATACTTCACGATACACTTATACTTCACGATACGCTCCTACTTCACGATACGCTCCTACTTCATGATACGCTTATACTTCACGATCCGCTTATACTTGTTAACGCTTCTACTTCACTTTTACTTGTTAACGTTTCCACTTCACTTATACTTGTTAACACTTCCACTTAGTTAAATATATGCCTGTGCTTGTATAGACATATATAAGTAATGTTTAAAGGACTTAGGAAGGCTTGTTCGCCCTATTTCCTTTTCTTCGTTGAGATGTGGTCTGGTGGGATCGGATGTCCATCCGAAGGTCGTTTGACCATTAGTTATATATTATGTATACAAGCATAGATATATAGGTTTACAGTAGTCAGTTCAGTTGTGAGTCTCTATCATCAGTCCAGTATTTTTACATCAGATCTCACTATACGAGATACATCCTCAGTACACGGCCTTCTCCGTTGTCAAGTTGGTAACCAGAGTCTCTTGTATGGAGAGCGTACATTGTGTGTATAGATCTATATGGGATTGACACCCCCGCACCCTGAATGCTAGCTACAGTCTACGGCCTACCAAGCCTAGGGGTGACAAATGTCATACTTACACAGACGCTTGTAGGGCGTCTAGTTCTCTAGTGTCTATCAGTATGGTTACGAGTATCTCAGGGTTACCTTATAATTCATGGTCTTAAGGTAACGGGTTTTAACACTGTGTTCACTGTAATCACTGTATTCATTGTATCCACTATTTTAGACCTTGCTAGACGTATCATTCAGTTGATACTGTCTGGGGTCTGTCTCCGCTGTTTTAGACCTTACTAGCTGTATCTTTCATTAGGTACCGTCTAGGGTCTGTCTCCACTGTTTTGGACCTTACTAGCTGTATCTTTCCTTAGGTACTGTCTAGGGTCTGTCTCCATGGTTTTGGACCTTACTAGCTGTATCTTTCATTTGATACTGTCTAGGGTCTGTCTCCACTGTTTTGGACCTTACTAGCTGTATCTTTCATTAGGTGCTGTCTAGGGTCTGTCTCCACTGTTTTAGACCTTGCTTGTTGTGTCTTTCATTTGATACAGTCTGGAGTCTATGTCTCCTCTTGTTAGACTAAGCCAGGCGTATCGTTCATTCGATGCTCTTCTGGAGTCTATGATTCCTTTTGCCTTAGTTAGCAGTCTTCACTGCTGAGGCATATGTTATTTTCCCTAATATTCTCCTACTTTCTTTAAAATCAAATCCCGTATTTTGATAATGATAGTGTTTAAGGGAAAACTACTTTTTACAACTTAATTCTGACAGGTCTTGGTAGAAGACTACTTTTAATTAAGGAAATATAGGATTTTCTGGAAAGGACTCTAATACACTGTTGTTTCCAAACTATTACTTTTAATTAAGTTATTTGAATAAAATGACACTAAATACTTATGAACTCACCAGCATTTGTAAAAATGTTGATACTCGCTTTTCAAATAACTTGTATTCTCAGGTCAGCATTAGACAGGTACATTCCCGGAGCTTTGATGAAGATAGTTTAGTACCAAGCTGCACTTATATTATTACTTGTATTACTTTGATGTTCTATGTAATGTAAACCATGTAAAACTATTACTATTAATGCAATGGTTGTTGTACTTTGATTACTATACTGCATATGTTGTGATACTTGACATGACGTGATTCACCCCAGAACGTTTCTGTCGTTCCGGTTTTGGGGTGTGACATAAGTCCACTCGACGAGATCGAGATCAACGAGATCCTCGCCTTCATGGAAGAACCGTAGTTACCATCGACCGAGTGGTCAAGCGGACGAAGAAAACGCCGTCGCCCATTAGTTACAGTTCGTTGGAATACCAACCGAGGACCTGGTTTCACTTAAGAGCGCAAGAACCAATCGATTAAGAAGTTCACACCTCATGACTCGATCATTCCTACCTACTTCCTTACCTAAATTCTAATTTCGGGACGAAATTCCCTCTAACAGGGGGATGATGTGACAACCCAAAATTTCCATTATGTACAAACCATATCAAGTCAATAGAAGTTAGAACAGTTGCAGTAAATTTTCAGACTTTTGGAATAAGTTTATAGTATTTTAGGATTTACACTTAAGGAGATAACAGGAGAGTGGATGCACTAGGGTATTGTGCAACTCTGTTATTTCAAAACTCTATGATATTAGAGTTCATTTCGTGAATAAAATATTTTCTGCCTAAAATCTCAGGAGTATATATAGGATTCTGAGCCATATTTATTCATTAGTTACATTTCCAACTAGAGAAAAGTTGAATTCTCTCTCAAGGATCTTCAGACTTTCATCCCGGAAAGTGAGTACTTCTATCCTAGTGTGTTATAGAGCTTGATATGTGTCTAAAACACTAGAAATCATAGGAAAACAACTAGATTAAAGAGTTTACGACCCAAGATGTTCTTGGACTGTAAACCCTTCTTTAGGGGTCAAATGATGCCCTAGTCCCTTCCTATTGCAATAAAACTAGTTTAGACTTGTACCCTAATGTGTTTAGGACTTGGAAAACATAAGAAATCAAGAGAATCAAGGAGTTTACGGCCAACACATGTTCTTGGGCCGTAAACCCCTTTTAAGGGTGCAAATGACACCCTAACACTCTAGTAAGCCTTGATTTTTAGCATAGAACATTACACCATGGACCCAAGGACCAAGATTCATGAAATGGTACTCCTTACCATGAGTTTACGGCTGTAAAATCATGGGGGAGTGGTCCCAGGGCTGTGAACATTAAGCAAGGCCATTTTAGGGCCTTAAACCCACCCAAACACTTGTTTTAGCTTTGAAGCACTTAACCACTTAAGTTGTAAAAGATTTTAGCATCATTTAGAGACCCAATTGAGAGTTTACATCCAAGAGCTTACTCCCCTGGGCTGTAAACTCCAACACACATGGTCTTTGGACCATAAACTCCCGTATGAGGCTTTGCACTCCGTTGTTGCAACCCGATAGCCTCCTAGCACTTGACCAAAGTGTTTTCCTCGCAATAGGATGTTTATACATGTTTAATTAGTGGTAAAATCACTAATTGGTTATATACATATGTCTTCATATGTATTTAGGATTATTGTGTGTGTCTAAGTCTTCACTTGACACCAAGCACTAGTCCGAAACTTCCTTCCGATCTGCTCACTGCAGGTGAGTTCATACCCCTTGAATTAACCTTTTAAATGTTTTCAAATGTTTATAAATGCTTTATGGGGGAGAATACAAGTTGAATCATTGTAACACCGTAAAATTTAAAACAATTTTTCACATTTGAAAAACACATTTTAACAAAACCATTCATTCATAAAATGTCATAACGTCATGTTTTTATTTCACAAATGTCTCCCAAGATCAAAATACATCCAATCCCATGTGTGTGTACGAATCAAGCCGGCGCCTTCCCGCGGTCATCACTGGTACCTGAAACACATAACACTGAGCACTGTAAGCATAAGCTTAGTGAGTTCCCCAAAATACCACACTAATCACATAATAGCCACTCGAGGCTGTAACTCTGTTGACCCTTTGGTCAACGTGTCTCAGTGGGGCCCTCCAGCCCCAACTCTCTGTGGGCCCTCTGGCCCTAACTCTAGGGACCCAAAAGTCCCAAATCTATAACTCTGAATCATGCACATCACATATCACAATAAATCACATCACATAATAACATGCAATCACACTGGCATATAACTCTATAATACTCTGTCTCTTAACTCTAAAAGTATAGTGAGAAGACTCACATCGGGTTTCTCGGTAAATCTCTGATTCGGTAAACGCTGGCCTAGCCTCTGCCTAATCATATGAAATAAACACTCTATTTAATATAACTCTTAAAGGCTAGACTATGCTCTCTTATGACACTCTTAGAAGGGTAAAAGACCATTTTACCCCTCTCATAGCTCAAAGGCCCCACAATAGACCATACCCTAAAAGTCAACCAAAAGTCAACTCTCCGGGTTACGCTGCGCGTACCAAATGTGTACGTTGAGCGTACCCGGCTGCACCTCAGAATCGGGGAGCGCCACCCAGTACGCGGCGTGTACTAGGAATTATGCGCCGGCGTACTCCCCTGCATCAGCCCTTTAGCTCTTAAGGTCTTAAACAGTTAAGACCTACGTCCGTATTTTAGATCTGACCCCTTCTAAGCCCCTTAATCCATAAAGTTGATGACTTTAAGCCTTTGCATGGCTGAACAAGTCACCAACTCTCACAATGATCCAACCTTGAACTCTAGAAGGCTAAATACACATGCATGACTTCAAACTAACATCCAAGATGGAAACTTTATGGCTCTAAATCACCAATAGCACTGAAAGGGGACAGATCTCGGACCGTGGAGCACTTTACACTCATAAAGTCTCCACCTTTGGGGTATTTATCCCTAAAAAGGGCACATACAACAACAACCAAAAGAAGAGGAAAGTTTTGAACTTTATACCTCCAAGTGTAGCCCTTTCCTCTGTAGATCTCAGATACAAAATGGCACCTCAAGCTTTAGCTTCCAAGAACTCCCTTCCTTCTTCTTCACCAAGGCACTAAAGCACCAAGAAGCTCAAATCAACACTCTCACACACTAAGGACGATGGGGCTCTCTTTTAGGGTTTCACTCACTGATATGGAGACTGAGGAATGAGCCATAACACCCTTTAAATAGGGCACAAGATGGATTAGGGTTTTTGCACCTGGGCAGGGTACGCCCGGCGTAACTCTAGGTACGCCCAGCGTACCTTGGCGACTCCGCGTCCAAATTAAGCGCGTGAGTACGCGCAGCGTACCCCTCTAGTACGCCCAGCGTACTTACTTGCTACAAACCCTCCACTCAAGGACTAAACATGCCCATTCAACAAAGAACAAGGATGAAAGAAATGTACCTGAATCTCGGGTTGTTACAATGCTCCCCAACTAGAACCAGACTTCGCCCTCGAAGTCTCATTCCTCGAACAACTCTGGATGCTGCCCTCGCATCTTCAACTCTGACTCCCAAGTCATCTCGGACCCCTTCCGATGTTGCCACTGAACCAAAACCAAAGGTACTTCCTTGTTCCTCAAAACCTTGATCTTCCGATCTATGTTTGCCACCGGTCTCTCAGCATAATTTAGGCTCGCATCCAACTGAATATCCTCCAATGGTACCATCGCCGACTCATCGGCTATAAACTTCCGCAATTGCGACACGTGGAAAGTGTCATGGATCTGACCTAACTCTGCAGGTAGCTCCAATCGGTAGGCTACCCTGCCTACCCTTGTAATCACCCGAAAAGTACCGATATAACGGGGCCCCAACTTGCCCCTCTTCCTGAATCGGATCACTCCTTTCCAAGGAGAGACCTTCAGGATTACAAAGTCGCCGACCTGGAACTCGAGCTCAGACCGGCGCCTGTCCGCATAAATCTTCTGACGACTCTAAGCGGTCAATAACCTCTACCTGACCTGCTGTATCTGCTCAGTCGTCTGTAGCACAATCTCTGTGCTACCCATAACACGCTGCCCGACCTCTCCCCAGCAAATGGGGGTCCGACACCTCCTCCCATACAACAGCTCAAAGCGTGGCATACCAATGCTCGAATGATGGCTATTGTTGTAAGAAAACTCTGCCAAGGGCAAATACGTGTCCCAACTTCCCCCGAAATCCAACACACATGCCCGGAGCATATTCACGAGCGTCTGAATCGTCCGCTCACTCTGACCGTCAGTCTGGGGGTGATATGCGGTACTAAAATGCAGCCTAGTACCCAACTCCTCGTGAAATTTCTTCCAGAATCTGGAAGTGAAACGCACATCTCGGTCTGAGACAATCGAGATCGGCACTCCATGCCGTGATACCACTTCCCTCACGTACATCTCTGCCAACTTCTCTGCGGAAGAGCTCTCACTGATAGCAAGGAAGTGGGTGTTCTTTGTCAACCTGACCACAATCACCCAAATTGCATCGACTCCCCTAGCAGTCCTTGGCAATTTGGTGATAAAATCCATGGTAATCTATTCCCACTTCCATTCGGGGACCTCCAAAGGCTGCAACTTACCATGCGGTCTCTGGTGCTCGGCCTTAACTCTACGGCAGGTTAAGCACCTCTCAACAAACCACGCGGCATCCCTCTTCATGTAGGGCCACCAATACTCCTTCTTCAGGTCTAAATACATCTTAGTGGCCCCAGGATGGATCGAGAACTTCGACCGGTGACCTCTTCCATCAAGATGGTACGCGTCCCTCCCACAAACGATACCCAGATACGCCCCTGGAATGTCATAAGCCCCAGGCCATCGGTAACGAACTCCGATACCAACCCAACAACTCGCTCTCTCCTCTGCATCTCAAGCTGCACAGCCTCAGCCTGTGCCCCACGAATGGTGTCCAGCACTGGAGCTATCACGGTCAATCTCAGACATGCATCTCGCAATGGGGTGCTCTCCGCCCTGCGGCTCAATGCATCGGCTACAACATTAGCCTTGCCCGGGTGGTATAGGATCTTACAATCATAATCCTTGACCACGTCCAACCACCTCCTCTGTCGCATGTTTAGGTTGGGCTGATCCATCAAATACTTCAGGCTCTTGTGGTCCGTGTATATTGTACACCGAACCCCATACAGATAGTGACGCCAAATCTTGAGGGCGAACACCTCTGCCCCCAACTCTAGATCGTGGGTGGGATACCTCGTCTCATGAGGCTTCAGCGGCCACGATGCGTATCCTATCACATGCCCTCTCTGCATCAGTACCGCTCCCAACCCCAAGATCGACGCATCACAATACACCACAAAGTCCTCCATCCCCCCTGGGAGGGCTAGCACTGGGGCTTCACATAGCCTCTAGCGAAGCGTCTCAAAGGAGGTCTGTTGCTCTGGTCCCCATGAAAAAGCGACACCCTTCCGGGTTAACCTGGTGAGTGACACGGGGATCTTGGAGAAATCCCTGATAAATCTCCGATAATAGCCTGCCAACCCCAAGAAACTCCTGATCTCGGACGGTGACCTCGGCACCTCCCAACTCATCACTGCCTCCACTTTGGTCGGGTCGACCAAAATCCCCTTCTGGTTAACAAGGTGCCCTAGGAACTGAACCTCTCGCAACCAGAAATCACAGTTGGAGAATTTGGCGTAAAGCCTCTCCGATCTCAGAACTCCAAGGATTTCCCTCAAATGCTCCTCATGCTGCTCTCTGGATCTCGAATACACCAAAATATCATCGATGAACATGATCACCGATCGATCCAACATCGTCCTGCACAATCTGTTCATGAGGTCCATGAACACTGCCAGGGCATTGGTGAGTCCGAAAGGCGTCACCACAAATTCGTAATGCCCATAACGAGTCTTGAACGCTGTCTTCTGGATGTCCTCATCTCACACCCTTACCTGATGATACCCCGACCTCAAATCGATCTTGGAGAACCAAGATGCTCCCTGCAACTGATCGAACAAATCATCGATCCTCGGCAACGGGTAATGGTTCTTGACCGTCAGCTTGTTCAACTCCCGGTAATCAATGCACATCCGGTGTGAACCATCCTTCTTCTTGACAAAAAGGATAGGCGCTCCCCACGACGACCTGCTCGGCCGAATAAACCCCTTTCCCAACAGCTCCTGAAGCTGCGAGGATAACTCTTGCATCTCTAGAGGTGCAAGGCGATAGGGCACCTTGGCAATAGGCGCGGCCCCCGGAACCAAATCGATACTGAACTCCACTTGCCTCACGGGAGGCACACCCGGCAACTCCTCTGGAAATACATCCGGGAACTCACGCACTATTGGAACCCCCTCAACTGACCTCAGTCTCTTTGAATCAACCCGCGTATCCATTACATACGCCACAAAGCCCTTACAGCCCTGCCGTAGACACTGCCTCACTCTAGCAGCCGAACAAAATGCTGACCCAGAACGTGTACCCTCGCCGTACACCGTAACAACTCCCCCACTAGGATCTTGTATGGTCACCAGCTGTCACTCGCAGTCGATAACCGCACCGAATCTGCTCAACCAGTCCATGCCCACAATGACACAGACATCACCCATCGCAATAGGAACCAAATCAATCGGGAACTCAACACCGAAAATCTTGAATACGCACCCTCGGATCACCTCTGTTGCATATATCACCCTCTCGTCAGCTATGGAAACTCTCAGAGGCTGACTTAACGCCTCACGACTAACACTGATATGCTGACTAAAAGCCAAAGATACAAAAGACCGACTCGCACCCGAGTCAAAAACACCAAGGCAGGTACAGAATTCACAAGAAAAGTACCTACGCATAACATAATATAAGCACAATATCTCAATATCAAAATAAATACACGAAAGAATACATACCAGCCACGACATCGGGCGCTGCGCGGACCTCCTCCGCGGTCAACTGGAAGGCTGTCCCTCGTGCCTTCGGTGCCTCGGCCTTCACTGGCCGGCTCTCGGTAGCTCTAATGGTAGCAAGGGCAGATCCCTGAGATGCTCCCTATGTTGATCCCCGCAACTGCGGACACTCTGCCTTCCGGTGTCCAGTCTGGTTGCAGTGAAAACATACTGCAAACCCCTTGGGGTAGTCCTTGGCCATATGCCCCTCCTTGCCACATTTGTAGCAAGACCCTGCTCTGCACACCCTGTCGTGGCTCTTGCCGCACTTGCCACAAGTGCGGCCCCTATGGCTCCCTGATCTCGAATTGGCGGGCTTGGCCAGCTTGGCTACCGGCTGAGACTGCACCGGTCGACGATCCCTCCCCTGAGACTCAGCCTCCTCGCTAGCCTAAGTCTCCAACTCTATCTCCCTCTTCCGAGCATTTTCCTGAAGCTCGACAAATGTCTGGTACGTCGAGTTCGCCACGAACTCACGTATATCCCTCCTCAGAATGCTCAAATACCGACTCATACGTGCCTGCTCGGAGGACACGTGCTCTGGGCAGAACATCGCCCGCTCATGAAACATTCTCGTAATCACCATAACAGACTCAGTACCCTGCTTGAGGGTCAGAAACTCCTGGGCCAAATGCTCCCTCTCCACCTAGGGAATGTACTCATCTCGGAACATAGCAGTGAACCTCCCCCAGGTCACTGCTGCGAGCTCAGCAGGCGTATAGTGCGCCGTCACAAACTTCCACCAATCCTTCGCTCCCAAGAAAAGTTGGTTCAGCGCGAACCAGACTCTCAAATGCTCAGGAGTTGAGCAAGTAAAGAAACACCCCTCTATGTCTGAAATCCATCTCATCGCCGCAATCGGGTCCTAGATCCCGTCAAACTCCGATGGTTTTGTGTTGCTGAACTCTCGGAACAGCAACGCATCACCACCCTGCAGCCTCGTCGCAGCTATAGCTGCAGTGGCCGCAAAAACAGCAGCCTCAGAAAGAGCAGCGTACTTCTCATCAAATGTCTCTATCAACGTGGTCTTGATAGACCCGAACATCTCTGGTATCTCCGCCCTGATGGCCGCAGCCACCTCCTCCTGGATGATCCTACGGATCTCCTCATCCCTCGTATCACTGGTCCCTGATGTGTGGCGAGTCCCAACCATGATCTCTCTCTCTCTCTCTCTCTGAAATACAACATAAGAATAATATCAAGGACTCGCTCGAGTATACTCACACTCGAGTACTCCATCGTACTTGTTCCTTGGTACTCCAAGGATTCTTACTTGGACTGTGCACTGACCCAGTGTCTTCAGTAGTACGGACCCAATACTACCGCCCACACCGCATCAGCAACCACCCCAAGTCCTCCTCCCAGAGTCCCAAATCCCAAGCACTCTACTCTCTCTAATCATATGATACTCGCAAACAGATCTCTCACAATCTCCTCGCTGCTACCTAGCCACTCTGAAATATTCATAACAGCAAGACTCCTAGACTCAGACATCACATATCAGGCCACTCTAGTCCTAATAAGAATACCTAGTCTGCTCTAGCATGTATATCATAGCTCATCATATAACATATCACATCATATCTCATAACACTTATAATAATGGTATTTTGGGAAATCACCGTTCGAGCGCTGGCTGTTCGTACACACGACTCTGCTCTGTTTGTCTCGTAAGTTCTTCTTTTGAAAACTTGTTTTCTTATCAAATTTTTCTCAAATCCTCGGTTTGAGTTCAAATACGCCCGAAGGTGCACCCGAATCCCTCAAACCTACGCTCTGATACCAACTTGTAACACCGTAAAATTTAAAACAATTTTTCACATTTGAAAAACACATTTTAACAAAACCATTCATTCATAAAATGTCATAACGTCATGTTTTTATTTCACAAATGTCTCCCAAGATCAAAATACATCCAATCCCATGTGTGTGTACGAATCAAGTCGGCGCCTTTGTTGGGCTGAAGATTTTGGTGAAGATTGCGTCAATTGGGCTCGGCTGTTTGATTATTTAATTTTGTATTCCGGTTTGGGCCTGTCCAACCGAGAGCCCTTTATGTTTATTATATAAGTATATGCTTGCATGCATATTAGGTTAATGATTGAACGATTCATCTAGAGCATAACGATAGTATTTCCAGATTTCTTTAATCGTTTTGTAACCTACCAATCCTCTACAATTGATGTTCTTAATCGAGCTCTTCTGAGGATTTTGTTTTAATCATTCGACACGATTGATTCACTCTTGCCTTATTATTATTTTTGTGTTCTTGCTGTTTTTATAATTAATTACCTGTTTAAGATCTAATCGATCTTCATAGATTAAAGTTTTAATCCCATCAAGTGGTATCAGAGCAGGAGGCTGTGTAATCGATACACATCTTTTCTGTGAAAAGGTTTCAATTAGGGTTTTTCCGCAATTACTAATATTTATTGAGCCGTCATCTCATTATTGACGTACCTTGATATTTATTGTTTTGCCCTAATCTGAGTTATTACAAGTCTGATCTTTTAACAGGTTTTTTCGATCATAATGGACGAATCGCAATCAAATCCTATCAATTTTTCCAACAGCATTGGTTCGACGACAAAGATTCCAATCCTATATACCCATGACTATGAAGTCTGGGCGCATCACTTCGAAGACTACGTGATAGGATCTGAGAATAATGGATACCTCATATGGGAAGCTATCATTAATGGACCTTTTTCTCATTCTGCAACGTCCAGGATTATCAAAACTCAAAAGGAGTACAATGATCTGCTGAAGGATGTTAAAGATATTGCACAAGATGAAAAGGATAAATTTCAGTGCAATATCAAGGCGTTAAGATTGATTAGATTTGCCCTTCAATCCGACACCTTCAGGTTGGTCAGCTCATGCACGACGGCAAAGGAAGTTTGGGATAGACTTCGCGAACTGTACTCTATAGACGAGGATCTTGAACATTCTATCCAAACCTTGCTCTTATCGGAGTTTGGAGAATTCAGGCAAGGAGCCGAAGAAACAGTGACCCAGACGTTCGATCGCTTCAATCATCTTCTCAGCAAGATGATCAAGCATGACATCGAAAGGAAGCTAATCGAGCAGAAGGTTACATTCTTAAATGGTCTAAGGTCTGAATGGAGAGCAGTGGTGTCTACAGTCAAAGCCCATGAGCAGTTTAAATCATATTCTTTGGCGAAACTGGTGGGTATTCTCAAGTCCCAGGAGAAGATTGTACTGCAGGAGAAGAACGTTCTTTCAAGCCTTGGTTCGCTGGCCCTCCTGTCAAAAAGTAAAGATGCGATGGAGGATGAAGACCTTAACTTGGAGGAGTATGACCTCACGTCTGAGGATTATGCTATGATGGTGTCTAACCCCAAGAGGTTCATAAAGAAGAGATTCCCCAGCAATAAAAACCGAAACTGGCAGGGGAGTTATAGTTCAAAAAAAGTTAACAATGAACCGAAGGTTGAAGAGCCCAAGAAGGAACCGAAGGCTGATGGTGATTTTGGAGTAAGCTGTTACTACTGTGGTGGGAAAAACCACTATGCTAAAGATTGTGTCCTTAAGAAGATGGCTGAAAAGGATGATGAAAAGGATGAGGAAGCTGTGCTGCAGAAAAGGCTCGATGAGATGAGAAAGAAGAAGTCTACCGCTAACCCTTCTATGAATGCTCTTATTGTGCAGGGTTCAGTTGCTGATGACGAGTTCGGTAGAGTGGAAGTTTGGTCTGCTGACTCAGAAGACGATGAAGTGAGGAAGCCTACTCATGGAAAGGCTTATGTGGCAAAGGAGGAGAGCAGTGGAGGAAGATGCTTCATGGTGTCTGATGTATCTCAGATGAGGGGATACAATACCGATAGTGGAAGCAATGAACCGAAGGTGCAAGAGGACATGTGCTTTACGGCCAAACCACTCAGCCAGCAGTTCAATGAGCTTGATGAACTGATAAAGAAGGTACAATCGGTTTTTGCTTCATTTAAAGTACCACAATCCTCATATGAGAAAGAACTAAAAAATGTTAATACAAGAATTTCTCATCTAGATAGTAGCTTAACTCAAACTCGAGTCACCAATTCTAACCTAACTGATCAATTAAGCAGGGTGTCGTCGAAGAGTGAGGAGCGGCGCATGTGGATCGAGTTGAAGGAGTCTGAATTAGTTAAAATTAAGGACGAAAACATTTATTTACAAAGAGACAATTTAAAATTGTTAAAACAACGGAATGTTTTTTGTTTAATTGCAAAACGTCTTTATTCTAATATTACTCAACTTCACTTAGACTGTGAAATAGGCCAAAAGACCCATCGCATGATTTTGCCCTTCCTGGAGTTTAAGGAGGATGAAATTGATGCCGAAGCTTATAACTGTGAGAGTGTGATATCATCTGATGATGTCAATCCGACCTACATGTATGAACTGGACAAAATTGAATCTTTCATTAAATCCAAGGACCACAAGGACATGCTTAAAAACCTTTTGGATGAAAATGATAGACTTAAACTAAGAACCGAAACCATACAAAAATTTGACTCTTTAAACGCCAACGTAAGCTCAGAAAACAAAATTGATGTTGAAAATGCATCTGAGCTTAACGAGGACGACAACATGAGTGAAATTTCTGTAGAGGACACGGTTGACTGCTCAGAATTTGTGAAAAACGAACCTGAAAACCACAAGAATCTAATTTCTGAAAATTCAGTGGAGTTCGCTCGATTGTCCCAACAAAAGTCCCCGATCTTAGTAGAGAAAGCGATTGTATATCAAAAGGTCCAAACCACTCCAAATCAAGTGTACAAGGTCACTGGAGTAACCGAACATCAGACCGCTGAACTCACAGCTATTGTAAACGAAGACAATGCTGATGGATGTGATGAGTTCTTCTGGTCAGCTCCAATCGATAATGCAGATGAAACGGTGGGCTTATCAGAAAGAACCTCTTGGATGAGTAAAGGTAGATACATACCTGAACCCTTAAATAAGCCAGATAATTTCGATGAGCCTAGTACCAGCGGTACAAAAGATATTCCTCAGGAGAATGAAAGTTCGGCAACAGAAGACGTTCCCTCTACTTCCTCAGTGCAAAATGAAACTCCTACAGTTCAAAATGAACCAGCCAAGGAGAAACCGAAAATGAAGGCTAATGTTCATCATCAACCGAAGCAGATGAGGAATAAGAAACGAGAAAGGAACCAAAGATACAGGAAGAATCTCTCTGAAAGGAGACAATTCTGGCATTCCCAGAATGCATACTTCTCACATCAAGACAAGAATCTGAAGTATGAAAACAATCCTGTCGGAAAACCTGAGAGTCACAACAACCGAAAGCCAAGGTTCGGTTCACAAGAAAATACCAACCGAAAGCCAAGGTTCGGTTCACAGGAAAATACCAACCGAAAGCAAAGGTTCGGTTCAGAGAACGATTCCAACCGAAAGCAAAGGTTCGGTTCTGAAGTCAAAAGAGATCAAAACTCTAAGGTCAGTCCCTCCAATGATCAAAAGCAAAAGGGTCACTTAGAATCTCCGGCCAAGAAGTCCTCTCAATCTAAAGCTACTCCTTCTAGTTCATCTAATTCTTCTACATCCACCAATTCATCTCCATCTTGCTCTAAAGCTCGTTCTGTTCTTTCTCAAAATTCTAATTCATCGTCTGAACAAAAGGGCAAACAGAAGGTCTCTTCATCCACACCAGAGTCTAAACCGAACGCACCCAATCCTAATAAAATAAAATTTTTTACCATTAAAAAGAAAGATGAAACAACACTTATAAAACGAACATATCTTGTTGACATCTCTCTTACTGTTCCTGTTCCCATGAAAAGCTCACGAGGACCCAAGAAAATTTGGGTTCCTAAATATGCTTAATTTTTGCAGGTTATGAGTGACGAGCAGTTCGACGAAGAATGGTACATCGATAGTGGCTGCTCACGTCACATGACAGGGAGGAAAGAGGAGCTCAGGGAATACAGGTATCTTGCAAATGGTGGCAATGTCAAGTTTGGAAATAATTCTTTCGGCACCATAAAGGGATACGGGATGATAACAAATGGTGACTTTACTATAAGGAAGGTGGCTTATGTGGAAGGACTCCAACACAACCTTATCAATATATCTCAGCTTGTTGGAGGTACAGGTCTTAAAGTCTCATTCGATGATGAAGGTTCTGAAATTATTGAGAAAAAGACAAAGAAGGTAATTCTCAAGTCGGAGCGAAAGGGTGAAATGTTTCCTCTAAACCTGAAACCCATCAAAGGAAATCCAGCTATATGCCTGTTATCAAAAGCTCAATCTGACGAAAGCTGGTTGTGGCACCGAAGACTCTCTCATCTCAACTTTAAAGATATCAACCGACTTGTCACTGGAGATCATGTTAGGGGTCTTCCGTTGCTCAAGTTCAATAGAGATCATTTGTGTGCTGCATGCAAAATGGGGAAGCAGAGTCGTCAAAGTCACCCATCTGTAATTAACACAAAAGTTGTTGAACCACTCGAATTACTTCATATCGATTTGTGTGGTCCTTCATCTATTGAAAGCATCGGTGGTAGCAAGTATATTCTTGTTATTGTTAATGACTTTTCTAGATTTACATGGGTGTTCTTTCTAAAGCTCAAATCTGAAGCGACTCATAAGCTGAAAGTGTTCATCAAGCAGATTGAAGTACAGCTCAAGAAGGTTGTTCGCAACATCAGAAGCGACAATGGTCTAGAATTCAAGAACAGGGAGTTTGAAGAATTTCTTGCAGAAAAGGGAATAAGTCACAACTTCTCAGCTCCCTACACACCACAACAGAACGGAATTGTCGAAAGACGAAACCGATCTTTGTGTGAAGTTGCCCGAACTATGCTAAGTTTCGCTTCCTTACCTCTTTATTTTTGGGCTGATGCTATTTCTGTTGCTTGTTTTATACAGAACAGGTCTTATCTCAACAAACGATTCACGCTCACACCATACGAGATTCTCAATAACAGAAAGCCTAATGTGAAATTTTTCCACGTGTTCGGCTCACGGTGTTTCATCTTCAACTCTAAAGAACACCGCAACAAGTTCGACGTCAAAGCCGACGAGGGAATCTTTCTGGGATACTCTCTCACATCCTAGGCATACAGAGTCCTAAACAAGCGTTTGAGAAAAATTGAAGAGACATATTACGTGACCTTTGACGATAGCTATGTCAAAAAGTTACAAGAAGACACCACTGGGGAAATCTTTCCTCAAACTGGGCAAGTCACAGTCTCGATCGCTAATTTATACGATAAATTTCTGGAGCTCTTTGACGAACCAGAGAAAGCTTCTCTCTCAGAAGCAGGTGCAACAGACAACAAGGTCGACCACATGAAGCAAATTGTCGAAGACGCTGCCAGGAGAATGAATGAAGGAGGATCGACAACTGATGACCCTCTATCCAACAATGCTTCAGTCGAGGGGGAGCCAAGCTCACAAGTCGAGGGGGAGCCAAGTTCACAAGTCGAGGGGGAGCCAAGCTCACAAGTCGAGGGGGAGCCAAGCTCAAATGTCGAGGGGGAGCCAAGCTCTACAACTGCAAACGAAAGTGCTTCTCTAACCGAAAGTGCTTCTCCAACCGAAAGTGCTTCTCCAACCGAAGGTGTATCAATACCTGCAAGGCCAGCATCACAAGAAACTCCTGAACCTCAAGTTTCTCAAAGCTCATCAATCGAGGGGGAGCATGATCATATGACGCTTGACTACGATAGCCAATCTGAGCCAGAAGAAATGATCAATGCTGAACTAGACCCAACCTTTGATCCAAATTACCCTCCTCTTACCAAATGGACCAGAGATCATCCTATCTCTCAAGTAGTTGGTGATGTCTCTGAAAAGGTTCTGACCCGATCACAACTGAAGGCAAAACAGACATCCTTATTTTCAAAGGTTGAGTTTTGTATGTTTAACTCATTCGTATCAAAAATTGAACCGAAGACAGTTAATACTGCCCTCGATCACTCTGATTGGGTTCAAGCAATGCAAGACGAACTGAACGAATTTGAAAGGAACAAAGTCTGGCGCCTCATTCCAACTCCTCCAGATGCTTCGGTTGTTGGTCTCAAATGGGTTTTCAGGAACAAAATGGACAAGGAAGGGAATGTAATAAGGAACAAGGCTCGTCTGGTAGTAAAGGGATATTGTCAAGAGGAAGGGATTGATTATGAAGAGACTTTTGCTCCAGTAGCTAGGCTAGAATCTGTTAGAATATTTCTGGCTTATGCTGCTCACAAAAACTTTGAAGTTTTCCAAATGGACGTCAAGTGTGCATTTCTTAATGGAGAACTTGAAGAAACCGTGTATTTAGAGCAACCTCTTGGGTTCGTGAACGAAAAATATCCAAATCATTGCTACATTCTGGATAAAGCTGTGTATGGCCTTAAACAAGCTCCGAGAGCCTGGTATGAAACGCTAACAAAATTTTTAAAGATGTCTAAATTCAAACAAGGTTCGGTTGACCCAACCTTCTTTCGCAAAAAGGAAGGTAACCACCTTATGATAGTTCAAATTTATGTCGATGACATTATCTTTGGCTCTACGAATCCCAGCTTAACAGCTGAATTCAGAAAGTTAATGGAGACTAAATTTGAAATGAGCTCAATGGGTCCTATTAACTTTTTCCTTGGTTTAAATATTAGACAGGGACCCGAAGGCATCTTTATCAATCAGGAAGCCTACACAAAGACTCTCCTAGCAAATTTTGGTATGATGGGAGACTCAAAAGTCAAAGTCCCAATGGCATTCGGCACCAAACTAACTCCATCCCTAGACAAACCAGCTGTCGATATCACACTCTATCGTCAAATGATTGGCTCACTAATGTATCTTACTGCTAGCAGGCCTGACATCATGTTTTCTGTGTGTTATTGTGCTCGATTTCAGGCGAACCCACGCGAACCACACATGCTTGCAGTGAAGAACATTCTACGCTATCTGAAGCGAACTGCCTCCTTAGGTCTGTGGTATCCTTCCAACTCAGGCTTTTTCGTTCAAGCCTATTCAGATGCAGACCTTGGAGGGTGTGGACTCGACAGAAAAAGCACAACTGGTGGTTGTCAATTCCTTGACGGGAAGTTGGTTAGCTGGCAATCCAAGAAACAAACGTGTGTGTCGTTGTCTACTGCCGAAGCAGAATACATTGCCGCTGCATCTTGCACATCCCAAGTGATTTGGATCCAGAGTCAACTTCGAGACTATGGACTCAGTATGAAGAAGATCCCACTATATTGTGACTCCGAAAGTGCAATTAGGATCTGTCATAACCCAGTGCAACACTCTAAAACCAAACACATAGCACTGAGGTATCACTTCATCAAAGATCACGTGGAAGATGGAAACGTCGAAGTTCATTTTGTAAGAACCACTGATCAACTGGCTGACGTCTTTACCAAAGCTCTTCCTGAAGCATCATTCAACAGAATACTGCAAGGGCTAGGTATGATGGAATCAGAGTCAGTACCTCACACTATCTCTCAGCCTCAAACGTAAGAAGCGAATCTAACCGAACGTTCGGATTCGGTTAAACCATCTGATTCGCTCATCACTACAAAGGTGGTTTTTCTTGGTTGTATATTTCTTGTACAAAAATTGTTTTTCTTAATATTAAAAGTATTTTCCTATTGCATGTCTAAATTCCTTGGTTTCTTAAAATTTTCTAAAACCGAAACCTACCGAAGGTTCGGGTTCGGTTATCAAAATTTTCTGGAACCGAAATCAACCGAACGCTTGGGTTCGGTTTTTCAAAATTTTCTGGAACCGAAACCAACTGAACGCTCGGGTTCGGTTTTTCAAAATTTTTCCTAACCGAAACCAACCGAACGTTCGGGTTCGGTTTTTCAAAGTTTTTTTTACCTCATTTTTTTTCTTACTTATTATTTTTTTATAAATCTCAAAAACTCCAAAAATATTTTTTTTTACTTATTTTTTTTAATTTTTATTATGTGTTCGTTCGTTTATGGGAATATAAATGTTGGCTTAATTAAGTGTCCCTAGAAACATGCTGCTGTATGTGTCCCAAGCCTCATAAGATTTTGAATAATAGCCTTCATGACCTGGTATACACAAACCTTGTCTTCCCAATAAGGCTAACATATTTATTCTAATCGTGAGCTACCTCACTCTCTTCTCACATGAAATAAGAGTTTTCTGTTTGGTCCTTTATTTCGCAGCAGAGGTACTTTATCTTCTTACACCATCTCCATTACATTTCTCCATTACATTCGTTTCCTCAACGTAACCCTTGAGACTCTCAGAACTAACCACTGAGGTTTATGGTTACACAACATCTGCGTTTATGATCTTAGTTTAGTGCCACTACGAGCTGAGTGAAACCCAAAATTCAACACCAAAATCTGAATTGATGGTGAACAATTAATTTGCTCAAGTTTTCACCAAAGAATTGACGAATGTACCTTCATGAAATCTCAAATTTTATTTTGTGTGATTCCTATGAAATTGTTAAACACCATAACATTTCTTCCCTTGGGATCCAATTTTTATATTTTTTATCTGAGATTTTATATTTTTCCAAGCCAATTTAAAATACATTCCTACCTACTTGTTCAACAGGCTACACCGGTCTCACAAGTACTTTGTTCACTTTCTTTCTTATTTCAAGATTAGAATTGCTGAATCAAAGCGAAAGCCACCCTTATTTAGCCTAATTAAAAGAAGTATTTCAACATTTATTAATAAGTGTTTGATCGTAATTCAACGGGAATCCACACTGACACTTTAAGGTCTCTCTTGAACTTGAAGGAAGAGATTCGTGCCCGGGATCATCAGTTTCGTGTCATTATTGACATCACAGAATATCCTTAAAAGAGTTGCTTTATTTCTTTTCCTTTTACACTCTTTGCACGAAAATCTTTAATTTTCCAAAACTTCGTTACTAATTATTACAGGCTGTATTATTACTTTGGTGGTTAATTGTGATGCTGTGGTCAAAAATAATCCACGTGGGTATTCAATTCAAAAGATGCCATTTAAAAGGATAAGACGAAAGGTTGCTGACTCGGCGGGAGTTAACCGGATTGAAATTCAAACGACGGTAAAAAGGGGGCGCGTGTGCATTTGAAACGCCCATACTTTTACTGACATTATGGACGCGTGTGCGAAATCCAAGCGACATCCCTCTGGCATTTAAAGGCGCGTGAGGATTTGAACCGTTTTTCTTCTGAAACGGCGCTTGTTGGGTGGCGTCATCCTAGGAATCTGACACTCTCTCTCCTACGTGATCATCGCATAGAAGATTTGAAACGATTTTTTTCTCTCCATTCCCTCACTATAAAAGGCAGTCTAAACTCTCATTTACCTTTTTACTGCTTCCGGATTTTCTAGAGAGCAAACACTTCCAAAAGCTTCACTGTTCATCTTCTTCTTCTACTACCTTCAACAATGGCGGAATCCTCCTCAGTCCATGCTACCTCACAAATCCTTCCTATTCGTCCGCAACAATGCCTGGTGATCGATCTCAACCCTATGGCGTACGACTCCTACATGTCGCCGATCATCGAGTGCCTGAAGTACTCCCAAATCGCTACGGCTCTCTCCAGAATCGAGTCTGTGCCCATGGTGGCCCTATCGCAGGTTTATGTGACTGCTTATTATGACAAAGCGGTCGACCGGGTGTTCTTCGAGATTGTTGAACACAAGACCTCTGTTTCTCGACAACGTTTCTGCACAATGCTAGGGTTGGCTGTTGACCCATCGAGAATAAATCCGGAGACGATTCCGGTTGGGTATCTGTATAACATGTTTTACAACATGGGGTACACTGAGTTTCTCACCTCCGTCGCTAAGTTCAAGAAGTCCTGCTTGCCGCCGCAGTGGAACGACATGTTCACGGTCCTCTTCAAGGGCTTGTCGGAACGGAGCTCAGGATCCGACGGGGCTAGTCGACTTTTCTTGTCGATCATGTATGCAGTCTACAATGGGGTCAATTTGGATTTTGGGATGGTCCTCTGGAAACAGCTCATCCAGAGCCTTTCTTCATCATCACGACACTCTGAGGTGTCGCTGGCCCGGTTCTGGATTTTAATCACAAAGTGGGCGATGGACAAGTTCGACATTCCCACTGCTGCAGGTGAATCGATGTCTTCTATCGGTACGTTCCATACCAAGAAGATCATCGTCTCGGATGCATCTAAATTCTCATTCGTTGGCTCTATTCCGGAGACAATGTATGGCGACGTCCCCTCTAACAGCAGACTTATCCGGACGATCAAGGAATTCAGGGCAACTGGTCCTAGGGAACTTACACCGGAAATGCTAAAGTCAATCCATGATGCTGACAAACCGGTGAACAGGGGAAAAAAGGCGGACAAAGGGAAGCAAGCGACCAAAGCTCCTAAGGGTCCTTCTCCCAAGAAGAGGAAACAACCTAAAGCTGCACAGTCCCCACAACCGAAGAGGAGGAAGACTCAACTGAAGCGAAAGCTTGTAATTCCCTCTTCTTCGAGTGACTCAGAGAACGAGAGTTCAGGTTCGGACGGCTCTCAAGGAGGCGAAACCCCTCAACGAGGCAACATACCACCTCGGTCTCCTACTCCAGATATGGAAATCCACAACTCACCCATTCCTTCACCTCCTCCAACCATTCCTACTTCCATTCCGACCATAATCCCCACTACCACTATTCCACCAACATCTTTCCCTATACCACCACCCATTTTCACAACTGCAACCGAAACACCACCAGTAACCGAAACCCCACCCGTAACCGAACCACCTCAAACCGAAACCCAACGTACAACCGAACCTACCCATACTCAACCACCACCCGAAACTAACCCCACACCCACTCAACCTGAACCGACCAAACCAACCACACCCCCAGCTTCACCACCTCCCCAATCTCCAGATAATGCCTCTGAGGAAAAAAACCCATTTCTTGGCGGTGACAACATGAACTTTGATTCGGTCTACTATAGTCCGTTTCAGGTTCAAAGTGATGAAGAGGATGATGCTCCAGTGACAAAGAAGCATCTTAAGGAGCTCAACGAGAAGATTGACCTACTTCTCGCCTCATCTTCCAACCAACAGTCCTCTCTTTCTGAAGCTGCACTTCAGCAGATTGTTGATGCCTTCTCCAGGGCTCAACATGATTCGGTAGCCTCAGCCACTGCCGCAATAGACGCCTCAACCAAAGCCTGTGAGGCTGCGACCGAAAAAGTCGGTAAACTATTCTCCGACGCTTCTATCCTGTTGAAGTCTTTACAGGAAAACGCCGACGCCACAAAGACAACTTTGGAACCGATTGTTCAGTAATTGGCAAAGTTTGTTTCCACGGAGTTGACCTTGTTCGCTACACTTCGCCAATCTCTAAGCGACGACAACTCGGCCCTTTGTGCCTCCATCGATGAGCGCCTCGCTAAGCTTCAGGAGGATCTCGCAACTGAAAACTCACTGATGGACGTTCTGGCGAGCAAAACAACCGCCCTCAAGATCAAGAGCACGCAGCTTTCAAACTCACAACAACAACTTGAAGCTCTTCGATCCGAAAGGGAGGTCATCAAGTCTTGTGTTTCGGATGTACACGTTGCCTTATCAAACATCCTAGAAGCACACGATCCCATTCTCAACCATTCGGTGAGGCGAACCCTTGCTGAAAAGCTTTCTCCTGCCATGGACCTTCTCAGCAAAATAGAAGGCTTACCTAGTTTCGTGTCCAATCCGAAACAAGGGGGAGAAGAGAAGAAGACCGGATCGAAACCACCTCCTTCCTCCAAAGCTACTCACACAACCGAACCACCTCTGACTGGTCAAGCTTCGGGTTCGGGTGTGAAGAACAAAGGGAAAAATATAGCTTTGGAAGAAGATGAAGATGAAGATGATGAAACCATTGCTGACATGTAGAAACGAAAGAACAGTCGCAATGTGGATGATGATGTTAATCGTGTGGCGCGAGAGGCTGAAGAAGCCGAACGCAAGCAGAAGGAAGCCCACGATCTCCTCGAGAGCAGGAAGACTCTCTTCCCTGCCTGGACTTGGGAGCGCTTGATCAAAGAGGCCATAGATACTCCCAGCATCTTATGGTTCGAGCCGGTTATCTCGTTCGACTGCTACAACTCTGTCGACTCGCAGTTCGACATGCCGCTGACTCGAAAGGCGTTTACCTTCCACGCCTTCTCAAATATCTCTGAAGTCCCTCATCCAAATGCTGAACTTGATAGGGAGCTCATTGACTTCTATCTAAAGGCTGCTCGTCCTCAATATTTAACTTGGAGCGCCCAGAAGATAGTGAACGTTCGAGTTCTGAAGCCTTACACCGAAGGGAGGTTCATAAACGTTGGGTTCAAGGTGATTCGAGGATCTGCAAAAACTGCTCACCATATCTCCCTGGCGGATCTACCGAACTTAAATCCTCATGATTGGATTGTCCTGCATAATATCCTTTTGACAAATGAAGCCGAATATGGTCCCATTATAGACCATATCAAAAGGATGTTAGTCTGCTACATCTTGGAGGTTGCCCTAATGGTTCAGGAGATTGCCACAGTCTTCAAGAAGAAACCGAAGATAGCTCCTGTGTGATCGGCCAGTGATCTCAACCAAATGCAAATGGGCAAGATCGACCCGAGACGCAACTCGGTTATGTTCACTAGAGCAGAAGGACAGAAATGTCTCTTTGCTTTAGCTGACAAACATCTTTACACCACTGCTTGTCTGGAGCATGTGTTATCGATCATCAAAAGGTGTAAAGAGAATTCAGCTGATGATGTCAAGTACTTCGAAGACATGATCCAGTGGTACGTCAGGTTTAGACAGACAATACTCTCTCTCACCAAATGTCTGTTTAACACCGTGAAGAAGAAGGTACCTGCTTCAGCTGCTGGCCCAAGTAACAAGTGAAGATCTCGCTCCAATTAACGCAAAGGGGGAGATTGTTGGGCTGAAGATTTTGGTGAAGATTGCGTCAATTGGGCTCGGCTGTTTGATTATTTAATTTTGTATTCCGGTTTGGGCCTGTCCAAGCGAGAGCCCTTTATGTTTATTATATAAGTATATGCTTGCATGCAAATTAGGTTAATGATTGAACGATTCATCTAGAGCACAACGATAGTATTTCCAGATTTCTTTAATCGTTTTGTAACCTACCAATCCTCTACAGTTGATGTTCTTAATCGAGCTCTTCTGAGGATTTTGTTTTAATCATTCGACACAATTGATTCACTCTTGCCTTATTATTATTTTCGTGTTCTTGCTGTTTTTATAATTAATTACCTGTTTAAGATCTAATCGATCTTCATAGATTAAAGTTTTAATCCCATCAGCCTTCCCGCGGTCATCACTAGTACCTGAAACACATAACACTGAACACTGTAAGCATAAGCTTAGTGAGTTCCCCAAAATACCACACTAATCACATAATAGCCGCTCGAGGCTGTAACTCTGTTGACCCTCTGGTCGATGTGTCTCAGTGGGGCCCTCCAGCCCCAACTCTCTGTGGGCCCTCTGGCCCTAACTCTAGGGACCCGAAAGTCCCAACTCTGTAACTCTGAATCATGCACATCACATATCACAATAAATCACATCACATAATAACATGCAATCACACTGGCATATAACTCTATAATACTCTGTCTCTTAACTCTAAAAGTATAGTGAGAAGACTCACCTCGGGTTTCTCGGTAAATCTCTGATTCGGTAAACGTTGGCCTAGCCTCCGCCTAATCATATTAAATAAACACTCTATTTAATATAACTCTCAAAGGATAGACTATGCTCTCTTATGACACTCTCATAAGGGTAAAAGACCATTTTACCCCTCTCATAGCTCAAAGGCCCCACAATAGACCATACCCTAAAAGTCAACCAAAAGTCAACTCTCCAGGTTACACTGCGCATACCAGATGTGTACGCTGAGCGTACCCGGCTGCACCTCAGAATCGGGGAGCGCCACCCAGTACGCGGCGCGTACTAGGAATTACGCCCGACGTACTCCCCTGCATCGGCCCTTTAGCTCTTGAGGTCTTAAACAGTTAAGACCTACGTCCATATTTTAGATCTTACCCCTTCTAAGCCCCTTAATCCATAAATTTGATGACTTTGAGCCTTTTCATGGCTGAACAAGTCACCAACTCTCACAATGATCCAACCTTCAACTCTAGAAGGCTAAATACACATGCATGACTTCAAACTAACATCCAAGATGGAAACTTTATGGCTCTAAATCACCAATAACACTGAAAGGGGACAAATCTCGGACCATGGAGCACTTTACACTCATAAAGTCTCCACCTTTGGGGTTTTTAGCCCTAAAAAGGGCACATACAACAACAACCAAAAGAAGAGGAAAGTTTTGAACTTTATACCTCCAAGTGTAGCCCTTTCCTCTATAGATCTCGGATACAAAATGGCACCTCAAGCTTTAGCTTCCAAGAACTCCCTTCCTTCTTCTTCACCAAGGCACTAAAGCACCAAGAAGTTCAAATCAACACTCTCACACACTAAGGACGATGGGGCTCTCTTTTAGGGTTTCACTCACTGATATGGAGGCTGAGGAATGAGCCATAACACCCTTTAAATAGTGCACAAGATGGATTAGGGTTTTTGCACCTGGGCTGGGTACGCCCGGTGTAACTCTAGGTACGCCCAACGTACCTTGGCGACTCCGCGTCCAAACTAAACGCGTGAGTACGCACAACGTACCCCTCTGGTACGCCCAGCATACTTACTTGCTACAAACCCTCCACTCAAGGACTAAACATGCCCATTCAACAAAGAACAAGGATGAAAGAAATGTACCTGAATCTCGGGGCGTTACAATCATGATTAGTTATTATATCAATCACATGTGATTAATAATTAAACATGCAAATGACTTTACCTTGCGTTAACTGTTTTGCCAATCAGTTTTCATCAAATGTTTATCTTGAACATTTTTAAGTGTTTAAAACACTTTATTAAACTGTTTATTAATCACAGTGATGGAACCTTGCTCTTGGTAAGACCTCGCTTCTAATCCTAAAGTGGGACTTTCATTGTTGCCTGGGTATATCTGCAAAGTCACAAAGAACAAGGGCCGTCAGCCGCTTCCCGGGAGGAGTTCCCGGAAGAATGCTCTGACGGTCAAGTTAGGATGGCTCTAGGGTTTGTTTTTGTTCTCTTTAGATCGGTTGGGGAGCTTACCTCACTAGTACGAGAATACGTCCTTTTATACCTAGCGCTCCTACCTGGTCCGTACCAGACAGGATCGCTTTTGGGGAGACAGGATCAGAGGGATTGATTGGAGGGTCATGCGCCTTCCACTGTCAGAGCGCTCTCATTGGCTTTGACGGTAATGCTCTGATCCCACTGCTTGTCTCCTGGCCGTACTTTTGTCTTGGAGCGAGGAGCGTCACTTGGCGGGCACGAGCCTTTCGCCTAGGCGTTCCGCTCCCGGGGGCGCCAGCAGGTGCTGAGCCTGTTGGGCCGGATCTGGCTGGTGTGCCTAGCTCTAGGGCTTGGATGCAACTCTATTGTGCTACCCTAGGCACGCCATCAAGTCTCCCAGTCTAGTAGCCATAGCTTTGCAGCGCTAGTTACGGCGTTCTGGGCTTAACTGAATGACGCGTGCTCGTTTTTCTTTATCCGTAGCTCCGTTTTTAATGGTGACGTGACTGTTGGCAGTTACATCATCACATCAGACATTTAAATATCCCGCCTCTTCTTCTTCTTTTAAGAGGGTCTTTGCACAGTTCCTTTTTCTTCCTATGTTCTTCTTTTCTCTTCGTGTTCATTCTTCTTTCTCTTTTATGGCTAATCTCCCTGGGATCATCCCTTCTTCTGCCGAGTACCAAAAGTTGGAGGTCATGTATGGCTTATCCTCCTTAGAAGGTGTGGAATTTCCCTCTGCTGGCTCTAGTATCTCTTCTCCCCCTGGAAAAATTGGGGTTTTCCTAAAAACCCTAGATGCTGGCATACGATTGCCTCTGACAGATTTCCAAGAGGAGGTTCTTCAGAAGGACGGTTGTAGTCTTCAGATGTTGACCCCTAACGCTGTTAACAAAGTGGTTGCCTTCGAGATGATCTGTAGGGCCAATGGGTATGTTCCTGACTATTTCGTTTTCAAGTTCTTTTTCCAGTTCTGCCTTACCGGCGACAAGTGTACTTTTTCGGCCCGGCGAGGGGGGCATGCTTTAGTTCTTGAAGGGCGTACCCCCAAGAATTGGCAAGACAAGTGGTTGTGGGTGAATCAGTAAGTGGTTGGGAGTGGCCGTTACCGTGACAACACTTTCGCCGATACTGTCCCCAAGCTCTTTCCTCACAATCAAGAAGTCGGCGATTACCTGAAGAGTGTGCAAGTAACCGCTGAAGATTACTCCGATCCTGTCTGGGGTAAGGATGAGCCCCTCCTCGAGGGGGCGTGGCAAGATGGCAGTGTTCTACTCCGTCATTGATGGTGAGTGTCGCATTCGCTCTCTTTATTTTACTTTTGGTGTTTCTTTTAGCCGCCTCGTTGTGACTTGCATTTCGTTCTGTTTTTCTTTAGGTGTTGAATCTTCCTTATCCATGGATGAGGTATTGCGTAAACGCTATCAAGGCAAACTGGAGTTTCGTGAGGTGGATCTGTTCGAGCATCTTCCCCCTCCTCGTCGGGCAGATCGCCCTAACACTCCTACTCCTTCAGTCCCTCCAGCGGGCTCGTCGGCGCCTGGGGGAGATCTGTTGTTTGCCCGCCCAATTTCCTCTGTTATGCCAATAGTCGGTGTTTCTTCCTCTTCCCCGGAGCACTGTGAGGACAGCAAAGAGGCTATTATTGCTGACGTTCGGCAGGTGCAGACGAAACGGAAGGCTATGCAGGTGATGGGTGAGCCGGTGACTGGCGCTCCTCCCGCCCCCAAGAGGGTGCATACTAGGCGCAGCTTTTCTCGCCTGCTGAGTTCGATGAGTTCCACGCCAGTAAACTCCACCTCTACTGGCGTGGTGATGATTCCCGATGATGACGCGCAACAGTCTGAGGGGGTCAATAGGGCGACTGAACAGCCCGTTGTTCCGGATTTCTCTTCCGTTCCTTCTCCAACTATTCTGTGTGCTCCATCCAAGCTTTCCTCGGCGAAGGAATTCGGCCCTCCTGGGCCGGTTACGGCTTCCAATGACAGTGGACCTGGTGGCGATGTTTCTGAGCCTATAGTCTTTGTGCCATCTTGGAATCTTCATGATGGTTCTCGTTTGTCTGTTCATGCCAACGCTCTGGAATTCTCGCGTCATGCCTTCCCCCCAGCTACTGTTGAGGATATGGGAGCGATGGGTAATCCTGCCCTTGCTTCGAATATGGCTTATGCTGCTGCACAGGCGATGTTTTATCTTGTTGCAGGTTCTCGGCGTATCCACACCCTGGGTGAGGTGGATACTTCACATGCCACCTGTGGATCGCGTGTGGCAAGCTTGGATTGCCGTCTAAATGAGCTTGGTGATGATCTTTGCTCCTCCGAAAAGAAATGTGAACTATTGGCGTCTGAGAAGAATGTTCTTGATGAGGCTAGGGCTGCATTAGAGGCCAAGGTTGACTCTCTCACCCAAACGAATGAAGGCTTAATGATCCAGCTTGAAAGTCTCGATCGTGACGTCGTTGACCGCGACAAGCTTGTGTCGTCGCTGCAAGCAAATGTGTGCGCTGTTCGCCGAGATTTGGATTGGCTACTGCAAATTGGTGTTGTGCGTATCGTTGATAAGATGATAGAGCATCCTGACTTTACCAATGCTATCCGTCTTAATTGCCATGCTGCATATGTGGTCGGGGTTGAATCTGCCTAGAAGGCTTTAAGTGGCAGTGAAAGTGGGGAGGCGGGTGCTAGTTCGTTGTCTGTCGGGCCTGTGGTTAGCATAAGTGATGCTCTTTTATCTTTTTCTAGTATGGATCACGCAGGTTTGTTGGGTCTAGGAGAGATGGGTATTGATGGTTTGCGAGAGTTGTGTTCTTTTGGTTCAGAGGGAACTCCTGAGGATGCTGCGAGTCGTGAAATGGTGCTTGTAAATGACATTGGTGTGGGAGGAAATGGTAAGGATTGTGGTGCTAGTGGTGATAGTCGAGCAGGTGTTGGAGGTGGCGATGTTGATGAGGTGGCAGATGATAGGGAAGTTTCTGATGGGTTGGGTGGGAAAGTGAGTGTGGATGATGTTGTGGTTGGTGATAAGTTTGTTGGTGATGGTTCGAAGCCGTAATATTTCCTTGTTTTGTTTGGTCTATGTGCTTTGCTTTTCAATGGTTGGATTGTCCAGAACAATGTTTTTCTTTTATGTGTATGTGTTTGATATGCACTAAGCATTATCTATTATCTCCTTTTGTGTTTTGTGTTTGGCTTATTTGTTTATTATCTATTGCTCAAGATGTGCCAAATATTTTGCTTTGTTTGTTATTATGGACACGCTAAGTGTTCACATTGAGTGCATTTAGCACTCATCATTTAATCATTGGATATCATTACACTAAGTATGAGAAATCAGCAATTGCATTACTATTTAACCGCAGTTTTTTTTTAAATACACTGAGTATTAAGCTCATGTCGCTTGTGCATGAAATTTTATATATGTCGAGTACTAAACTCATGCCTTTAAATACAGGAATACACTGAGTATCAATTCTCATGTCACTTAGCATGGATAAATGTACTCTAAGTACCTCTAAGGTGCAACATATTCAATGGGATATCAACCAACTAGGGTTACATCTTTCCTCTTCCTTAGAAGAAATATTTCTTTAGGTTCCTAGCATTCCATGTTCTTGGAATGGGTCTTCTTTCCATCGTCTCTAATACATATGACCCATTCCTGTTTGCCTCTGTGACCCTGTATGGGCCTTCCCACGTTGGGCCTAGCTTTCCCTGGGGCTGTACCCGACTGGCCTCATTTTTCCTCAAAACATACTCGCCCACTTTGAAGGCCTTCTCCTTTACCCTTTGGTTGTAATACCTTTCTGTTGCATGTTTATATGCAGCTTGGCGTACTCCCGACTCTTTGCGCTTTTCCTCTAGGATGTCTAAGTTTATCGTCAGGCCTTGTACATTGCTTTCCTCATCTTGGTTGGCCACCCTTAGCGTATTCATTGCCACTTCCATGGGAAGCATGGCTTCAGTCCCATATGTCAAGCTGAAAGGGGTTTCCCTTGTGCTTTTCCATGGCGTAGTCTTGTATGACCATAGCACTATTGGTAACTCCTCTACCCAATTCCCTTTTGCTTTGCCCAACCTCTTTTTGATCCCATTGACAATGGTTCGGTTGGACACCTCTGTTTGACCGTTCGCTTGGGGGTGTGCCACCGATGTGAAGCGCTGGCTTATCCCTTTGGCAGCGCACCATTCTCTGAATGGGTTCTCAGCGAATTGCAAACCATTGTCACTGATGAGAACCTTAGGTGTTCCAAATCTTGTCATGATGTTTTTCCACACAAATTTTATCATGTGCCTCCCAGATATGTATGCCAATGGCTCAGCTTCAATCCAGTTTGTGAAGTAATCCATGGCTACCACCATATACTTCAGCTTCCCTAGTGCTTCTGGGAATGGACCCACTATGTCTATGCCCCATTGGTAGAAAGGCCACGAGTTGGATATGTTGCTTAGCGGCGTCGGGGGTTCCGCCTGGACTGGGGCGTAAGATTGACACTCCCCACATTTCTTAGTTACTTCTACTTCGTCTTGATGTATCGTTGGCCAGTATACCCCCATTCGTAGCACCTTTCCTGTCAAAGCCCTCGCTCCTTCGTGTGCGCCTACCTGCCCTGAGTGTGTTTCCTGCAGTGTCTCTCTTCCCTTGGATTGATCTAAACATTTTAGCCATGGAGATGTGAACCCCTTCTTGTACAACTCCCCGTTCACCATTGCGTATGAGGGCGCCTTTATACGTATTTTTCTGGCTTCATCATGGTCGTCCGGCAACACCCCTCTCTGGAGGTATTCCCGGAACGACGTCATCCATGTGGGTCCTGCGGGGGTCAGGACGTTCACCTGCTGTTCATCAATGCTTCACTCCCAGAGCACCTCCACTAAAACTTTCTTTGACAGGTAGTCGAAACAAGTGGACGCTAGCTTGCTCAACGCGTCTGCCATCTTATTCTCACTTCTGGGTATCTGCTTGATTGTGAATTGGCCCAATGATTCTATCAGTTGCTTTACCATCTTTACATACCTTCCCATTCTTTGGTCTCTTACCTCAAAACTCCCATTTACTTGGTCCGCTGCTAACCTTGATTCGGTTAGCGCTGTTACAGCTTTCGCACCCATCTGTTTGGCGAGTCGCAGTCCTGCGAGCAGTGCCTCATATTCCGCCTCGTTGTTCGATGTATGGAAGTCGAAACGGAGGGCGTAGGTTACCTCTTCTCCTTCTGGGCTAGTCAGGATCAGACCCGCCCCTGAGCCCTCCCTGCTGGACGCTCCGTCCGTGTACAGGGTCCATGAACCATCGCCGGTAGGGGCCTCTTCAACTAACTACACCTTTTCTTTCGCCGGATTCCCTCCGTCAGGAATTTCTAGTAAGAAATCAGCCAATGCCTGCCCTTTGATACTTGTTCTTGGGCGGTAGTTTATGTCGTGCTCTCCCAGCTCAATTGCCCACTTGGCCAGCCGACCCGACGTCTCCGGCTTAAGCAAGATCTGTTTAATGGGGTAGCTTGTGAGTACCTCGATTTGATGTGCCTGGAAGTATCGCCTTAATCGTCTCGCAGCGTAGATGAGTGCTAGTACCAATTTTTCCAGCATGGGATAATTGAGTTCTGGTCCTTGCAGTGCTCTGCTAACAAAGTATATTGGTCTCTGCTCTCCTTCCCTTTCCACAGCCAATACCGATGATATCGCTTTACCTGACGTCGATAGATACACTTGTAATGTTTCTCCCGGGATGGGGGTTGCCAGGGTCGGCAGCTTGTGCAGTGCCTCCTTGATTCTCTAGAGCGCCTTCTCAGCCTCATTCGTCCATTGGAAATTGTTTTTTTCGATGCATCCCTTTAAGGTGTGGAACAGTTGCATAGCCTTGTCGGCAGATTTTGAGATGAACCTACTTAGCGCCGTGAGCTTCCCGTTCAGACCTTGTGCATCTCTAAGAGAATTTGGGGTTGGCGTCCCGATGAACTCGTCGACCTTGGTCGGGCTGGGCTGGACGCCTTGTCTAGTAACATAGTAACCCAAGAATTGCCCCTCTTCCACTCCAAACGTGCATTTGGCTGGGTTTAGTTTCATCTTGGTTACTTCAAATGTTTTTAAAGTCACTTCGATGTCTTGCAGCATTTTTTCTTCATTTGGGCTCTTGATCACCATATCGTCTACATATACCTCAATATTCCTTCCAATCTGCTTGGCGAATATCGAGTCAACTAGTTGTTGGTATGTCGCCCCTGCGTTCTTTAACCCGAAAGGCATCTTAGTGTAGCAGAACGTGCCATGGTCTGTATAGAAGGCTGTTTTCTCTTCGTCTTCTTTGCTCATCAATATCTGGTGATACCCTTTGTATGCGTCCAAGAAGCATTTTAGCTTGTATCCCTGTAGCGACTCTACCTTCTGATCGATTTTCGGGAGTGGGTAGCAGTCTTTAGGGCATGCCTTGTTTAGATCAGAAAAGTCGATGCACATGCGCCACGACCCGTCTTGCTTACGGACCATAATTGGGTTTGCGATCCATGTTGGGAACGTCGCCTCCCTTACTATTCCGGCCTCCGTCAACTTGGCCACTTCTGCATTGATTGCCACGTTACGGTCTCCTCCTTGTACCCTTTTCTTCTGCTTAACCTCTTTTACCCTCGGTTTGATCATCAGCTTATGTTCGATGACCTTCCTTTCTACCCCCACCATATCCGTGGGGGTCCAAGCAAATACATGTTTGTAGCATTTGAGCAGGTCAACCAGTGCTCTTTTTGTGTGGCTTGGGAGGTCACTCCCAACATCGATCGGCTGATCGGGATATCCCTCATTGATTACCTCCTTTCCTTTTGCCAGACTGCCCCTGGGCCTCTTGGGCCCTTTGGTTATTTCTGCTGGCTCCATAATCGTATAGTACCGCAATTCTCTTGGAGAAGTAGCTAGAATCGTGGCTTCGCCCTTTGGAGTGTCGAATTTCATGATCCCATGCATGGCTGAAGGCACGGCCCCTAGCTTCAGGAGGGCGGTCCTTCCCAATATGATGTTGTGTTCCGTCGGGTGCCGAATGACCACAAAGTCTATCAGGGCGGTCTTCTTCCGCTGCTTGTCGTGGCTAGTGATTGTTAAGGGGAGGTGAATCGTGCCCAACTGCCACAGGCTGTGGGCGGTGAATCCCACCAGCCTACCCGTCGTAGGTCGCAAATTGTCTTTCCAGCGATCCGGGAGGAGCCGGAAACAATGCTCATATATGATGTCTGTTGAGCTCCCGATGTCGACATAGACCCTATGGATAGTCACATCCTTGATGGATGCCTGTATTATCAGATGGTTGTCGCCCTTCCAACCGTCTGGCCGAGGATCCTATATGGAGAACGTGAGCATGCGTGCTGGCAGTTTAACAATGATTTGCTCTCCTCGTTGTTCCTCCCTACTTCTTTTACTGCGTATCATGAATATCTCTTTGGGCTGAACTCCTTCGCGGGACGGACCCTTGGCGTTCTCAGCATCGAATTTGGTGCGTAGGCTTCGCGCCACCTCCACCATGTCTCCCTTAAGTTGTTTCTCCTCCATCTCCTTCTTTAGCACCGAACAACTAGTTGTATCATGCGTTTTGCTTTTGTGGTATTCACAGTACCGACTTTTGGGCGGATTGGCTGGTTGCTGTTTCTCGGACACTGCATATACTTCTGGGCGGCGACCCCGTCTGTCGTTTTTAATAAATAGTCGGAAACGCGGTGATGGTCTTCTTGCTTGGCCATAGTGTCTTCCTCCCCCTCGGAAGTCCATGTGGGTCGGGTGGTGATATCTAGTCGCCATAGCCTTCAAGTAGGCCTGCTTGGTTGCCTCACCCTCTTCCTGCCGTAGGTATCGCTCCACTCTTTCTTTTAAATCAGCTCGTGTTAGAGGCTTCTTTCCCATGAGTTTTTGCGAGAGGGGCCCAGGCAGGAGTCCCCATGTGAAGGAACCAGTAATGAGCCCTTCGTCATGCCCCGGTACATCCAGCGTAGCGTTTATGAACCTTGTGAAGTATTCTCGAACAGTCTCCCCCTCCCTTTGTTTGCAGCCTATAATTGAATGATAATCGCCTTTGTATTTACGTAGCTGCATGAAGTTGGTGAGGAAGAGGTATTTGAGCTAAGTGAAGTTTGAAATGCTGCCCGGTTGTAGCATTTTGAACCATGTGCCGGCGTTGCCATCGAGCGTCGTCGGGAAGTATGTGCACCAAAACTTCTCATTAAGTTTTAACGACATCATCGTCCAGTCGTACGTATCAATGTGGCTGTCTGGGTCGGTGGTTCCATTATACATTTTAAGCGTTGGGAGCTTCGCGGTGTTTGGTATTTCGTAATCCAGCAGCTCTTTAACGAACGGAGATGTTACACTCCAGGAAAAACCATCCTTGTTTGGAGCAGCTGACGTCCCTTGCTGGTACTGCGAACTCATTCCATGCTGTAGGGGCGTAAGGTAGGTTGGGCTTGGTCCATAAAAGGGGTATGGTTGGAATGGTAACTGAAGGGGATGGCTAGTGGAGAGAGGGTGCATGGATGTAACAGGGTTGAACATTATCGATTGTTGTAAGCTGTTGTTCGGGGGAATAGTCGGTCCAGTCCATGCTCCGACTGTTGGGTACACGGGTGGTGAGTTGTTCATCATGATTTGCGCCAATGGTGGTAATAGCGTTGCGGAACTCTGTCCACCAGTCGTTTGGAACGATGTGGGTGTTACAAACGACGGTGAAAGGCTGAAAATGTGGCTCGATGGAGGTGTAGTTGAGTGGACTGTCCACGTTTGTTGCAGCGGCGGCGCAAAGAACGGTGGCGTCTGAAGCTGTGTGGGCGAAAGTAGCTCCGTCAGAGTTGCTCTTTGCTGAGAGGACAGCGGTTGCGAAATATTTCCGACGGCTGTTGTAGAACTTTCTTCGCCCAAAACTGGCATATTGGTCGTTGTAGGCGGTGGCGTTTCGTCCAACATCGCCATGGGACGTATGGGACTAACTGGTCGTTCCTCGCTACCATTGGATGCCATTGATGCTTGATTTCGTGCTTTTTTTGTGTTCTTCGTCTTACAAACGGATGGCGCCAAATGATGGAACCTTGCTCTTGGTAAGACCTCGCTTCTAATCCTAAAGTGGGACTTTCTTGGTTGCCTGGGTGTATCAGCAAAGTCACAAAGAACAAGGGCCGTCAGGTGCTTCCCGGGAGGAGTTCCCGGGAGAACGCTCCGACGGTCAAGTTAGGATGGCTCTAGGGTTTTTTTTGTTCTCTTTAGATCAGTTGGGAAGCTTACCTCGCTAGTATGAGAATGCGTCCTTTTATACCTAGCGCTCCTGCCTGGTCCGTACCAGATAGGATCGCTTTTTGGGGAGACAGGATCAGAGGGGCTGATTGGAGGGTCATGCGCCTTCCACTGTCAGAGCACTCTCATTGGATTTGACGGTAATGCTCTGATCCCACTGCTTGTCTCCTGGCCGTACTTTTGTCTTGGAGCGAGGAGCGTCACTTGGCGGGCGCGAGCCTTTCGCCTAGGCGTTCCGCTCCCGGGGGCACCAGCGGGCGCTGAGCCTACTGGGCCGGATCTGGCTGGTGTGCTCGGCTCTAGGGCTTGGATGCAACTCTGCTGTGCTGCCCTAGGCACGCCATCACACAGTATGTTTCATTTCAAACCCTGTTACATTTGTGGGTCAAACAAAGGTTCCTTTATACTTAAACGATTGTTATCAATCAAATACTTTCAAACCATTTTATTAATTGACATCAAGTCGATATCTTCTTAGGTATTAATTTTCCTTTAAAAGTTTTACAAAACTCCTTATATACTTTTATATTGTCAATTGCATGCCGGTATATGTATAGTTATATAATCAATGTTTAAAGGACTTAGGAAGGCTAACCCGCTTTATTTCCTTTTTCCCGTTAGGATGGGGTCTGGTAGGGTATTGGGTATCTGTCCGAAGGTCGTTTAACTAGCAATTATATATCATGTATACATATATAGACATAAGAGTTGTCCTCAGTCAGTTCAGTACCGTTGGGTAGCAAAGGCATTACTTCAGGTTATACACGTACATGGTTAGTAACTATTATAGGTTTAGTTAAGAGATACCACTTACCATTCCAAGTACAAGGAATCACACAAGAGTCAGTTCATTCATGAGTCTATACTAGTACATTACATGATACATGAGTACGTTTACATAGATACGCTTACATGAGTACATTTACATAGGTACGCTTACATGAGTACGTTTACATATGCTTACAAGATACATGAGTACGTTTACATAGATACGCTTACATGAGTACATTTACATAGATACGCTTACATAAGTACGTTTACAGAAAAACTGTTACATAGATAATATATGATGGGTTACTATTACATATTATATGTGTAGATACTGTCATATATTTCCCCTTCTTATCTTTATCTTGTGACTCAATCACATAATCGACAAGATAGATTGGAATTTACATACTAGTGCCAAAGGATACTTTGAGGGACTAACCATTCCTATAGCCACTGTTAGCTACAGAGGATAATGAACATCTACGGATGCCTACGGTTGATACTATTACAGGTATACTTTAAGGGACTAACTATTCCTAAACCCAACTGTTAGCAACAGAGGTAAATGTACATCTACGGATGTCTTAAGTTAGCATTGTTAGTTATCCTAATGCAAAAGGATGGTACTTAAGTTATTATGTTATTCTCTTCCTTTACTTTGTGACATATTCACATGAATGACGAGGTAGGATATATGTGATATAGATAACTATTTTCCTTATTACCTTTATATTGTGACTCATACACATAATTGATGAGGTAAACTTTAGTTTTATACTAATATTTAAACAGGGAAAAACCATCACATTTATAGAGATGCGTACTTTCAAAACTGTAGGGTCTTGGTAGAAGACTTCTTTTATAGGGATCATAGGGATTTCTAGGGTTAGTCAAACACGTTCCACTACTTACAAACTTTTACATACTTATATGAGCTTTCTTTCAAAACAATGTCAAGACTTCGATTACAAGTTTTACACATCAAAGACACATTAATACTTATGAATTCACCAACTTCTTGGCTGATACTCGCTTTCAAAATAACTTGTATTCTCAGGTCACACATAGACAGGTACGACGACTAGGTTTGCGAAGACGGAGCAGTCCAGACTCGTCTTATTCTGATTATTCATTTTATTGTTGTATATTATGAAAGAAGATACTTGTAATTAAAATTCATACTATTAATGCAATGGATGATGTTGTTTCTTGTTTACTACTTTACATTGTTGTGATACATTACATGACGTCCTCCGCCCCTGAACGTTTCCGCCGTTCTCGGTTTTGGGGTGTGACAAAAAGCATAGGAGGTAGCCCCTACTGCCGAGTATAAACCCAAACCCCCAAACCTAATGGTTAAGGAAGCAATTCGCCATTGTATGTCACCAAAGAAAGGGCCCCTACAAACCACAATGTCCTCAATCGCCCCGCGCAATCCATTGTCAAAGAATATTGCCGCCTCCTCCATGTGAATGGCTTGGCACGTCCTCAACCCAAAGAAAAGCTTAGCAATACCCATACAAGACCGAAGAAGAAGGAGCTCACTTTGGGGGTCAGACAATTGTGGAAAAAGGCGCATCAAATTCACAGCGTTTTCGGCTCTCTTTATGGCTAGGTTGCGAATGAAACTAGCATCTCTACTAACAGTTCCCCCAAGAAGTTTCACCCCCAAAGGCGGCCTCTCGATGTCCGCCGAAAATAGCCCCTCCCGTAACTTCCTACCATCACACGAGGGTCAAAAGAGCTCGGTTTTCTTGATATTCAGCTAACGGCCCAATTTTGGGCCAGTCACCATAATGATGTCCAATGCTTTGGCCACCTCCTCCGAATCTCCGATAAGTGTGCCATCATCCAAGTACCATGCATGGAGCAGAAGCTTGCAATTGTCTCTAATCTTATGCAAGAGCAGGTGTAACACAATGGCAAAGAGAAGTGGTCCCAAGGGGTCTCCTTGTTGAACCCCAGTAGAAGACCAGATATGTGTGTTGCCTAGATATAACCTTGCTGCTTGACCATATTGGAATTCTACCCACAAGGAAATAGAGGGACACCTCAGTCTGACCTCATGAAGTAATGTGGATCTGTCAACAAGGTTAAAGGAATTAGAGAAGTCCACAGTAAGCATGGAGAGAGATTTGTCATCGTGGCGCTCACTCAACAACCTATTGGCGCTATGTAAAATGGCCTCAGCGCCACCCGACACCCCGACTCCAAACTGAAAATCATTGAGATATTTGGTCATTTCTTTACCAACCCCTTTCATGGCCAACTTAGAAACCAAACGTCTCCATATAGTACCTACTGCAATAGGTCGTATTCCCTTGTCAGGTTTTAAGAGCGGCGTGAGAGGAGCAGAGGCAACAAATTCAGCCAAGCTCAAAGGGCATCTTCCCCCTAGCCATAGATTAACCACAGAAGTAATAGCACGCAAGAGCTCTTTGGCTATAGCCGAACCTTCTCCACAAAGGGAATCTAAAATGTGTTGAGCTCTCAACTCGTCCCTCCCATACGGGGTACCTTTAGAAAGGATTTAATTCCCCCAAGGACATTGTTAACATCCACAACCAGGGGATGTTCTGAAAATATGGTGTTGGGCATGGAAGGCGGTGCCTTGTATGGATGCTTATCCTCCAATGCCTTCGTGGTATCACCCCCAAATGGAGCAACCCCCGAAGAACATAAAACTTTCACTGCTGCTGTAAAATGTCCATCGGCAACCTTACGAAGACATTGTCTGACATTGGTGCTGCCCGGTGTTCTTTTCTCCTGAATGTACTCTTCTTTTTTATCTTGTTGCTCCAGTCTTGCATTGTCAACTAAGTTTGTAACTAGCTTGGCGATACCGTCTTTAGTCCCCCAAGTAGCTAAAGTGCTCAAGATATTACGATGTTGCAAAGACTTCCTGTTGCCAGACCTACTTTCATGTATTTTGTTGTTTTCCTATGAGGATATGTAATCTCGATGTATATATACAACCCACATCCGCCTCTTAATTGTGTATATGCCCTTGCTATTCAAGAGGAACGTCATCAAACCCTTATCACAGATCATAATCTTAATAAAACCGATGTTATGGCTTTTTTGTGCAATCTGGTGGACAGGTAGCCCGACAACAAACATCATCTCGTCCAAAATGTAACCACTATGGATGGCTAGGTCATGATATTATTAAATGCTACAAACTTCATGGATTTCCGAAAGGGTGGGTCCCACGAACAAGTGGTCATGGTTTTATCACACCACAAGTAGCTGGATGCAGGCGTGGACGTGGGTCATCTGGTGTTGCAAATGTTGTCCAACACACCTATGTGAGTCCCCTTATGTATCTATTCCTGATCAAGACAAGGATGCATTTGGTAATACTCTTACATCTGATCAGTAGAACTCAGTATTGCAAATGTTTCAAACTATTGGTACACAATTAGGCTCTAATGAAAAATAATATGGTAAGAATTTGTCTTGGGTTTTGGACATAGGGGCGTACTATCACATGACAGGAAATCACACTCTTTTATACAATCTAGTCTCTATACCTCCAGTTTCATTCAAACTACCTGAAAGTCAATTTGTTATTACTCATTAAGAAGGCTCTTTAGTGATTTTACCATTAGCTAAAATTAATCATGTTTTATACATTCCAACTCTGGACTGTAATTTTATTTCTTCTGCTTACTTAGCTTATGATGCAAATTGTCTTTTCATGCTTATTAAAGACTATGTGTTATTTAGGAACCCGTTTCGAGGATAATGATTGGTGTGGGTTAGCAACAAGGTGGAGTCTACTGGCTTCTCATGATTGGAGATACTGGTCAAGTTTGTCATACTTCAGCTTTATCTACATCTGCTCTTGTTTGGCACCAACGACTTGGACATCCTTCGCCCGCCGTGTTTACATTCTTGTTTTTTTATCATAGTTCTAGTAATACGGCATATAGTCATGAACCATGTAATGTTTTCTTCAAAGCAAAATCCTTTAAGTAAAACTAAAGCTACTTCATTGTTTCATTTAATACATTGTGATGTTTGGAGGCCCTACAGTGTTCCTTCCACTACATGAGCATCTTATTTTTTTGTTGGCTATTATGGATGATTACTCTTGTGCAACCTGGGTTTACTTAATGACATCAAAAAGTGATGTTGCTACAATAATCTAACAATTTTGTGTTATGGTCGGTACACAATTTCATGAGAAAGTCCAACGTCTTCGTTATGACAACGGAAGAGAATTGTCATGCCTACATAGTTTTCTTTCTGATCAAGGCATATTATTTGAAAACTCTTGCATATACACACCACAACGAAATGGTCGTGTTGAATGCAAACACCGTCATCTTCTCAATGTGGCGTGTGCTTTACCATTTCAAGCATGTCTTCCGGTTAAACTTTGGGGTGAATGTGTTCTTACTGTCTGTTATTTGATCAATAGAACCCCTAAACTGCTTCTAAATAACAAAACCCAGTATCAATATTTATATTTCATTAGCCGTCCTATCGACATCTCAAGGTGTTTGGATGTCTTTGCTTTGCATCCAAGTTATCTAGATCGAAAGATAAATTTGATGCTCGTGGACTAAAATGCATCATTCTAGGATATCCACTTGGAAAATGCGGTTGGAGGGTGTATGATTTTGCATATTATAATATTTTTCTATCTCACGATGTGGTCTTTTTCGAGGAAAAATTCCTGTCAACAGCACGACACCTACCTTGTCATATGTCACCCAACCTGATCTCTTGCCTCCAACCGCTTATGAGGATGTGATAGCCTCCTTAACTTCGGCTCTTGTTTCAGAAAACTCACCTTCCTAAAATTCTTTACCTCTCGTTACCGAGGACAGGGCAACTCTCCAGAAGCACGTCGAGGTACACGTACTCGACAACCATCTATTATACTTCGTGACTATGCTTGTAACACTATGCAAGCCAGCTCTAACCCATGTCATCTCACATCCACGCCGCCCTTACGAAAACCTTATCCTATTCCAGCTTATGTCTCAAATTCTAAATTTTCTAACACGCATGTCAAGTATTTAGCATTTGTAATTGTAGGGCATGAACCCTGTTCCTTCTCTGAGGCTATTAAATATTCTGAATGGCAGGATGCGATGAATGATGAGCTCACAACCCTAGAACAAAATAATACTTGGGTCTTTACCACTCTTCTTGCTGATAAACATGCTATTGGACAGTAGTGAATCTAGAACAAAAAATCACGTGGTTTCTAAATTAAGTGAAGCCAATAAAAAAAATCAATAACACTTTTGGAGGTCGGGTCATGTACCTTAAAAGAACTAAACTAGTTCAATCGATCAAAAACGATCAAGCGCCACTTATTAAAAATTTTAAAACCGATTGAAATATAAATGAAAAACTCATACCGTTTAACGAAAAACTAGTTGATTATTAGTCCATTGATAAAGCAACGAACAGAGAGTGAGAGTCTTTGGCATGTGCACTTCTTTTTATTAGAGCAACTTATTTATTTATTAATATTTTGAGTGTGCTGATTAAGAGTGGTTAACTTTTTGTTATCAATCTCATAATTTAAAATAACAAATTGCACCTAATAACTTATATTTTTCTCTTTTTAAAATGAGTTTTTAAGAAAAAATTTTAAAAAACAAACTCAAGATAGGTCCTATATTTTTTCTAAGATAGTTCATAATTTTTCTACTATATGCATTGTAAATAGAATTGAGAATTTAGGTAGGTCCTAGGACCTACCTAAGCCCTTGGTGGATACGCCCCTGCTATTGGATGTAAATGGGTTTACCGAATCAAATACAAATAGGATGGAGACATAAAGCTCTACAAGGCTAGTCTGGTTGTCCTTGGCAATAAACAACTCCCTGGTATTGATTTCACAGAGACCTTCGCTCCTGTTGCGAAAATGGTGTCAGTTCGTGTTTTTCTTTAGGTAGCTGCCATCAAATGTTGGAAATTACATCAAATGAACGTTCATAATGCTTTTCTCCATGGCGACTTGGAGGAAGATGTATATATGGCACATCCCGTTGGGTATTCTAATGCTCCGCCCTTTGTGTTTTTCTTTCGCTGCTCTTTGTGTTGTTCGATATTTGAAAGGTCACCTAGGCAAGGACTTCATCTTTCAAGTAACAGCTCATTGCGTCTATCTGCTTATTGCGACTCTGACTAGGATGTGTGTCATATTACTCGTCGTTCTGACTGGTTATTTCTGGTTATTTCATTACACTGGGTCAATCTCCCATCTCTTGGAAGACGAAAAAGCAAGCAGCTGCTCCCATTTTTCTACCGAAGCCGAATATCGATCGATGGCAAACACATGTTGTGAAATACTTTGGCTCAAAGCATTACTTCAATCTCTCGGTGTTTCTCATACCGCCCCCATTCGTCTTTACTATGATAACACGTCAGCCCTACACATTGCTGCTAATCCCGTGTTCCATGATCGCAAAAAATTACATAAAGATGACTGTGATTTTATCCGTGATCTGATTATCGCAAACAAAGTTGTTGCTGCTCATGTTTCCTCCACACAACTCGCATACATCTTCATCAAAGCTTTCGGTTACACAACATTTCCATCATCTTTTATCCAAGTTGAGCATTCTTGATCCCATGTTCTAACTTGAAGAGGAGTATTGCGATATTGATATCATCCTCCATACATATCACTTTCCTTGTATTTAGGATTTGATATATATCTATTATGTATTTTGCTATTTTCTGTGAGCATATGTAAACTCGTGTGTATATATAGCCCTTAAGAGGCATAATAAATCAACAAAAGATTCTGCAATCACGATTGTTTTATATTCAATAATAAACTTATTCCAAAATCTAATGCAAACTTCCTCCATTTTTAAATTATTTTAGAATATTAAAATGTAGCAATAAAAATAGTGACAGAATTACAAGAATAAAAAATTGGACTTTATTCAAGATGATCATGAGGTCTAATCGACATGAAAATGGCCGCATACTGCCGTAGCATACGGTTGCTGCCCCCATCCACTTCCGTCACCGTCACATGGTTGACCGCCCGTCGCACCCTCGCCACATACCGCCTCCACCCCAATTGTATGTTCACCGCCGCCCAAGTCCGCCAATTTGACGAGTAATACCTCGCCGTCCGCTTCAATCTCTCGTTCGCAAATTTGTACCGGAAATGATCCGTCACGTACCGGAGATGATTGGCGTCAAGCCCAAACGCTTCTGTGGGCTCCACACACGTGAATGTCGCAGAAGATGCCGGGAGCCTGTTTATAAACGGTCGCCGGAGACACCAGGATAGAAGCTCGTCGCCTAAGTAGCCGCCGGGATCCAGTATACTAGTGGCGACCACTCCTTTACTTAGGTTTTGGCTACTTTTTACACGCCCTCGAAGTATAAACACCATTCTTTGCACAGGATCACCCTCTCTTATGATCTAGGGTTCACAAAACCCCAAATTAGAAACCAAAAATAAATATTATAAGAAAAAAGAAAAATAAGGGCTAATGCAAGAGTTCGTTACTTACCTATAGAAAGTAGGTTGCTATCAACATTAAAATTTAAAGTAAATTGCCATAACTTGAAAAACTACTTTTAGTTGCTTCTTGTAAATACTATAAATGTATTTCACCAAATTCCCATCTATAGCAACAATTAAGATCATCGGCTGTTATAATCATGAATACTTTGGTTTTAGGTTTGCTATTATAATAAAATTCAAATACATCACCATAATTATGAATTTTGGTGAAGAAGGATACTATTTCTTGCAATTAATATAAAAACAAAAAAGTAAACTTAACGATGTGATCAATGGACAAATGGCAAAAGTTTAATATGGTGTAATCACGATACCTTTTCATCCTTGGAGAATACTAGCGGTTTAATGCGATCACAAATGTTGTCGAGTATCAAGTTGTCTAAATTATGGAACAAGGGTACCTGAGAACGATTAAAAACAGATTAGAAACATTGGATTGTGTCCAAGAAGTCTTGGATTATGTAAAAGAAATGTATGATTCACCATTCGAATGAGGTCTAGACAAAGAAAGCGCTTAATATCGCGTCTAAGGCCTTCGGGTAAGTCTTTAATCAATTCCATCTCATCTTCACCTCCCATCAATGCCCAATTTTGGCGTTCATAATGACGAACTCTTTGTCTAAGAAGTGATGGTAATTGTCTCCTCTTCATCCACCATTCCATATCGCGACACCGCAGTTGCATTTTCCTCTTTTTTGCCATAACAGCGTGCAAGAATACCTATGGCAAAACAACTCTTCTTAGTTACAAAAAATTCTCATTTTATACTTGTCTATATGCTACGTTTGTTACATGGGACATGAATGGACCGTAGTAAAGGGGACTTGACAAGTTTTCTAGGACTAATTGTCATGATGAGGATGAGAAGGGCATTTTCGTCTTTTTGCATAGATGAGAGATAATGAGGATGTCCCTATTCCCACCTTTTAAGCGGGACAAAATAATTTTTTTTTTTCTGTTAACATCAATATCAATTCCCATTTCAATGCATTTCAACGCAGCATAACATGTTAACAAACGATGCCTTAAGGCTAACAAGATCAAAGTGAGATGGGAGTTTACCTGAATATTACCAATTAACAACGTGAAGAGCATCAAGCCACTTAACACAACACAAATACTAAACATCACTTCGACCCAATGACTCGTGGGCTCGAGATCATTTCCAAACGTACTGCAATCGAAACATCGCATATTATGTTTCCAACATCATTATTCATTAAGAAAGCAAAACCAAATCTATACTTTGTATTTACCTAAGGCTCATGAGACCCCAAAAGATGGGATAAAGAATCTTGACAGTGAGCGAGTTGCTTGAAATTACGGGAAGTGCCCATCGATAAATGCCATAGTGGTAAGGGCCATTTACATCTAAACACAAGGGCTTTCTTACCAAACCCATGGTTGAGTTTCCAGCACAACGGTCTCCCAACGTTCCCTCAGGCAACAAAAATTGGTAGCAAATCTCATCCGCACAAGACAAAGAAAGATTACACACAGTTTTCTTGTTACATTGTTGCCTTAGGCACAAAACCACCCGTTGTATTGCCAAAACATACCAACATCCACCCGCAACCTGTTACATAATAACAACAAGCACAAAGATTGAGTTAAAAAGAAACGTGATCTAAGACCATGTCTTTGTGAACTATATATAGAAATGTTTCTAGATATTGTAATGGAAATAGAATATAAAGAAAATGGTACATACGTGAGAAGCGATGAAGTATGCAATGAGATTAAGAGCAAAACCCCACCAAATGGTTCCGAATATGTAGCCAGTGACTTTTGCCATCCTTCTCATTAGCGAGATCGAGTGATAGACTTTTGGTAGGTATTGGAACACAAAAAGAAGCAAAAGAGTCGTCATAATTTCCTTTATCCGCTCTTCTCGGATTAGTTTTGGCACCACTAACCAAAATACAGCCTGAAAAATAAGTACGATTTACTATTAGTATGTTAACCAAAGAATCGAGTGAAATGAGAAAGTTGTGTATGATAAATGGAAGCCAATAATATGAATATTAATTATAACTTATACATTTTAAATTATTGTATATATACAATGCTTAATTTATGATGAAATTCCATGAATTCAAGTTATTTAATCTTTTAGAAAGTATTGGAAATATTTAATCTTTAAGAAAGCATACAAGGATGATACAAAGCTAGAAGTGAATCATATGAAGGTGGGTTCTTTCAATGTGCTTTACATGTCGAATATAATGTACAAAGATGACTAACAAACAAAAATATTGTAATGTGAATATATATATTTATAATTATGTATTACTTTACATCAAAAATAGTAAATACAAGTCCTTGTGGTTGCTACTCAATCGTCCGCGGAATTAGTCCATGTTTTGAAAAATTGATACGGATAGTCCTTATATACCATAATATTATGGCTATGGACTTGGTCTACATTAGTCATCATTTTCTCTAATCTCTACACTTGAACCTTATAGTAACATAAAAGTATGAAAACTATAAGACGAGGGTATGAAGTCCTTTTCAGTCAAAGTCTATGGGCCATTATTGATATTTATCAAACTATTTTCACTGACTTCACTCGTACATTTGCCATTGTCTTTTTATGGTAAAGGTTAATTTTAGTATAGAATCCAAACAAACCATAGAGCAATCCGGGTAAAAGATGAATACAGTAGAAATATTAAATTGGATGTAAAGAATCTATAAAAAGGGTTTTAAAAGAGACATCACATTGATATAATGAATAATAATGTACCTATTTACATGAGATCAATATTAGTGTTGCACTTTTAACCATTTCTAGTAATAATATATTTTAACCCTACGTTTGAGGCTTTTAAAAGAACAAAACAAAAGCCTTGAAAACATTTCTTTGACAATATATACATTTATATCTTGTATATTTTATTGAGTTATATTTTATAATGAATTTGTGTAAATTTAATATATGATAATTAAATGATAAACTTGATTACCTGTGGGACCGGTAGTATGACAAATGCATCGTACCAGAAACCTTTGAGTGACCGGACATAGTGTGACGAGATAGACTGTGGGTCCCACACAAGCTTCCCACATCCAACCACCAATGACTCACGTGACACGTAAGCCACCCGAAACTGCAACCACATGTGAAGAAGATGGACGGCGTCGACTAGCGTCCGGACTACCGCCACCACCGCCGCCAGCGCACCGTCCATGTACAGGCATGGAACGCCACCGCGGCCGATGGATAGCGTGTAGAAGAATAGAGGGTCGACGGCCAACGCCATGCCGCGAGCCAGCAGGAAGAATCTGTTCCATCTCTGCACTCGTTTGCTCCGGGGGTCGTACACGCGGCTGAGGAACCCCGAGGATCGGCGTCTCTGACCACCGTTGGAGGAGCGGTTTGGGATGATTTTGGAGCCGGGGCGGTCGCGGATGGGAACGAGAGAAGAGCCGGCGGAAGCCTCCCATTCTGGTTGATGAGCGTGGTCGCATCTAGTGGAGTGGAAGACGGGAACGCCTACTTGGGTGCAGGTGTAGCATTCTGTTGAGTTGGAAATGGGGTCGTCTTCCTCCAGTTCGTCTGCACTGTCGGAAGAGTTAGTCCGACGGAATATTCGAAAGAAAGAAGACATTGGGTAAGGGTAACCATGGAAGGGGAATAATGGTGTGTAATGATAAGAGAGAGAGAGAGAGAGAGAGAGAGAGAGAGAGAGATTATGTATGGTGATGGTTGATGGTTGATGAGTTCGATAGAAGCACTGAGCAGCCGACTTCAAATTTCTATAGATATAAACGTCTTTAATCTTTAAATATTTAAGGGTAAATTACATATATGGTCCATGGTAATTTTCGGGTTTGGTCCTTAATTTTTTTTAATTAGAATAACCCTAAAGTTTGTTTTTTTTTTTCGGAGTTGGTCTCTAACAAGAAGTTTTTGCGACATATGGACTAGTTTGTGTCAAAGCATAAACAACACCACATTGAGATAACTACCACCTGTGTTTTTCTTAAGGTGTTGTTCATTTCAGAGTCAAGTTCATTTCAGAGTAAAAAATATGAAGCGTTTAATGAGGTAAAAAATGTTAGAAAATTGGGGTATGGAAAGACATGGAAATCCTGATAATCGTGTTAAACACTTTCAGATTAAAGTATTTGGGTGGTACTCCCAACCTTTAATCGGATAAGACTCAGAAGAGTTTCTAGAATAGAGAATATGAAGTTATGATTTCGTGATTGTTCTTGTACCAGGAAAATAAATGACCAAAGAATGATTATGTATATCATTTGTCTGAAAACTGTCAAGATAGTTTTCTTTGTCCAAAAACTACTCCAACTATCAAAACGGTTTATAACAGTCACAAACTATCACTAAAACCGGATCATTAAAAAGAGCTAAAACGAAGTCAAAAAACCGGGTTCATTTATAGAAAATTCAGATTTCTAAGGCATTTTTTATATAGCAATATACCTCATATAAAAAAATTTCGTGCTGACCTTGCAGCTCGATCCCAGCCAGCCCCTTGGACCCCGCTCCCAGGGGCGCTGCCCCCGGACCCCCATTCGTTTAAGGGGTTTCGCCCTTAAATGACAGTCTACTTTGAATCTTGAATAAACTCAAATAAGTGTGCACTCCGCACCTTCCTTACTTGTTTAATATTCATCAAGATTGATTTTTGGTCAACAAGTCAATCCATTACACTTAAATACACATTGATGATGCAAAATCACCGACAAATGTAACAGCCGAAATTCAGGTACAACCGATTAGCCCTTCATCTTTATTTATTTGTCATTTTGGGCCTTTGTGTTGGGCGAGTACGCTGGGCGTACAAGGAGTACGCTGCGCGTACTCGCGTGCCTCATTTAAACACGTCATCGTCAGGTACGCTGGGCGTACCCAAGGTTATGCCGGGCGTAATCGCTCCAGATCCAAAACCCTAATTTGAGTTGTTGGCTATAAAAGGAATGAGATGGCTTGACTCCTCAGCCACCATCCCTCATAAAGAAACCCTAAGATAGTGTTCCTTCGTTCCTAGCCCTTTTGTGAGTGTTCTAAGCTTGGTGGTGTCATTTCAAGGTAGCAAAGGAGAAGAAGAGTCCATTGTGAAGGCTAGGAGTTGGTGTTCAAGTGTAGATCCGGGCTTAGCAAAGGTTGGAGCTTCTTTCTAGGGTAAAAAGTTCGGATCTTGACTTGTAGATCTTGTGGTATGCTTTATGGACCATTTTCTAAGGTTTTGGTCCCAAAGGTGGAGACTTTATGAGCAAGTGGTCTCCATTAGCTTAGATCCATCATATTTCTGGTCCATTTGAGTTGTAGATCCATAAAAATGTAATCTTGGACGTGAATGATTAGCCATGCATGAGATCTAGATCCTTGAGTTGAAATGGAAAGGTGTTAAGGAGTGTAAGAGCCTTTACAGCCATGCCAAGGCTTAAAGGTTCCGACTTTGTGAGTAAGGATGCTTAAATAAGGCCGGATCTAGAAGTTGAAGTAGTGGCTTAACCGATTAAGACCATAAATGAAGTGTGTCTAGATCTGACTATTACGCTGGGCGTAACTACCAGTACGTGCAGCGTACTGGGTGGAGACCCCGATTATTGAGTTGGCGATGTATGCCCCGCGTACATCAGTCTGTACGCCCCGCGTACTAAAGATGTTGACTTTTGCTGACTTTTAGGGTTTTGGTCAACTTGTGGACTTTGAGTCAAGGGAGGGTAAAATGGTCTTTTACCTCTCTGAGGAATGTTAATAAGGGGTAAAGTCTAGTGGTGGAAGTCTATATTAATTAAAATGATATTCATTATGATTAGGCGAGGTTGAGTCTTCGTTTGGGATTCGGAGATAGCGAGCACGTGAGATTCTAGACTTTCCACGAGGTGAGTTTTCTCACTATACTGTACCTAGAAGGGTTTTATTGTGTGACCGGAAGGTCGGATATGTTATGGGTTGTATGCATCGTATATGATAAGTTAATCGTTTATATGTGCTATGTATGCTATGCTTGATATGGGTCGGAAGGCATTATGTTATGGGCCGGAAGGCATATATGTTATGGGCCGGAAGACATTGTGATGAGGACCGGAAGGTTTACCGAGTCGGGACGGAAGTCCTATGAGACACATGCACCGGAAGGTCAGGGCCTGGAAAGGCGTATGTGCGTAAGTAGTATATTGGGGAACTCACTAAACATTTATGCTTACAGTTGTTGTGTTATGTGTTTCAGGTACTAGCGAGGACCGTGGGAAGGCGCCGGCGTGATCTGTACACACTGTTGGAGGATTTATGATCTTGGGATTATATGATTTGTATTATGATATGATACATTGGATCTTTATGGCTTGTTCTGGATGAAAACATGTTTTTAAGAAATGAAAATTTTGTTTTAAAAATTTACGTTGTTACAACAAACCTCCCCCATTTAAGTGTAATCTTGATTTTCACATTAGTATATTATTCAATCCAAATATTTGAATGTCGTGACGATTGAATTTCACATTAGTATATTATTCAATCCAAATATTTGAATATCAGGGTGTGTCTAAGGATTGAAGCCTTTCTATTCATAGTGAATACATGAAAATAATACACACAACAGTTTATATTCTCATAAGTTCTAACTTGACACTATATTTTACTAGCTTGTGTCCCATCCTTCAATAAGCATATCAAAGCCAAGTCCTAACTTCTTGAAGCAGCTAAACTTCATGCTTATATAGGTAGTCTTTTTATTCTTGCACCTGCAAATGCAATTTTTCAAAAGAACTATTATGAATATAAATTCAACCTCCTTTACTTGTAGTACTGAACACATACCTTGGGATGATGATAATAATGTGTTCCAATCTTCAAATATCAAGCTTTCCACATTGAATTCAGCATCTAATATTACATTAGATGGGAATTGGGTATCTCAATATAAAAGATTTTAAGTGGACTTTAAACCCATCCCTACAGCCGCCTTGTGCACAAGATCTCTTGCTAACCCTTTGGTTAGATGATCGGCTAAATTCAACTGAGTTCTTACAAACTCCACAGATATCACACCAGTCATGATGAGCTCACGAATCATGCTATGTATAACACCTAAATGTCTAGACTTTCCATTGTATACTTGACTATAAGCCTTAGCCAATGTTGCAGCACTATCACATCTGATAGAAATGGTAGATATCGGTTTGGGCCATAATGGAATTTCATAAATAAAATTCCTTAGCCACTCAGCTTCTTTGCCAGCAGCGGATAATGCAACAAACTCAGACTCCATGGTTGAGTTAGTAATACAAGTCTGTTTCTTAGATGCCCAAGAAATGGCACCTCCTCCAAGAAGAAACACCCAACCACTTGTAGAGGAGTGATCCTCTAATTTGTTAATCCAGCTGGCATCTGAATAACCTTCCAAAACAGAAGGATATCCACTATAAGTTAAACCATAATTAATGGTCCCTTTCAAGTACTTGAATACTCTACTCACAGCTTGCCAATGATGTGAACTAGGATTACTAGTATATCTACTAAGCCTTCCCACAGCATATGCTATATCAGGCCTAGTACTAATCATGGCATACATTAGACAACCAATAGCCCTTGAGTATTCAAGTTGAGACACTGGAGATCCTTTATTAGGTAGAAGCTTAAGATTAGGATCTATAGAAGTGCTAACAGGAGAACAATTCTCAAAGTTAAACTTTTTTCAAGATCTTCTCAATATAATGAGATTGAGAAATTGAAATCCCATTGTTTCCTTTTCTAATTCTTATACCAAGAATTACCCCAGCCTCCCCCATGTCTTTCATATCAAAACTAGATGATAAGAATTTCTTGGTTTTATCAACTTCTTCTAAATCAGTACCAAAAATCAACATATCATCTACATATAAGCAAATCATGACTCCTTTACTAGAAGTATCAAATTTGCTATATACACACTTGTCAGCTTGGTTTAATGCAAAACCATTAGATAAGACAACATCATCAAACTTTTGATGCCATTGTTTTGGTGCTTGTTTCAAACCATATAATGATTTCTTCAACTTGCACACCTTGTGTTCATTTCCAGGCATCACAAACCCTTCAGGTTGTTTCATGTATATTTTCTCATCCAAGTCACCATTCAAGAATGCAGTTTTCACATCCATTTGGTGAATCATAAGATTATGTATAGCTGCAAGAGCTAATAATAATCTAATAGTAGAAATTCTGGCAACAGGAGTATAAGTATCAAAGAAATCAATGCCTTCCTTTTGTCTAAAGCCTTGGATAACCAATCTGGCTTTATACTTATCAATAGTGTCATCCACCTTCATTTTTCTTTTGAGGATCCATTTACATCCTAATGCCTTGCAACCAGGAGGTAAATCAACCAATACCCAAGTATTGTTATGCATGATAGAATCAATCTCATCATGAATTACCTCTTTCCAGAAATGAACATCCCTAGAAGCCATAGCTTCACTGAAAGTCTTTGGATCCTCTTCAATATTAAAACAATATTGATGTTGAGAAATAGTTTCATTCCTTGTTCCTTCAACTAAATATAGTTGAAAATCAGATCCAAAAGACTTATCTTTTCTAGCTTTGGTGCTTTTCCTAGGTTCAAAACTTACACCACCAGAAATATCTTCAACTTGAGTAGTACTCTTCCTAGAAGATTGATGAACCATGTCCCTTGGTCTAGGTATAGATGTAAATCTTTCTTCATTAAAGATAGCATCTCTCGACTTTATCACTGTGTTTACAGACACAGAGTCATTAGATTCTAAAACATAGAATCTATATGCTTTGGAATGCTCAACATATCCAATAAAGATACAATCTATACCTCTCTCACCCAATGTTTTCCTTTTGGGTTCACTAAGCCTTACAACTGCTCTACAACCCCAAACTTTGAGATAACTCAAATTTGGTACCTTTTTACACCAAAGTTCATAAGGAGTATTCTTACTCCTTTTATTTGGAGTTCTATTTAAGATGTAACATGCAGTTAACATTGCCTCACCCCAAAACCCTTCACTTAATCCATAATATGATAACATGGAATTAACCATTTCTTTCAAAGTCCTATTCTTCCTTTCAGCTACACCATTTTGTTGTGGTGTATATGGAGCTGTGGTTTGATGTATTATTCCAGTTGATTCAAAATAAACTGGATCATAATACTCACCACCTCTATCAGTACGCAATACTTTTATTAATTCATTTTTATGAAGCTCAACTTGTTGTTTATAAATTTTAAAATTATCAAGTGCTTTATCCTTAGAATGTAGCAAATAGATATAACAATATCTAGATGCATCATCAATAAAAGTAATAACATACTTCTTGTTTCCAAGGGAAGGTGTTGCATGGAAATCACATAAATCACTATGTATAAGATCCAACACCTTGCTTTCCCTAACAACATCTTTGAAAGGTTGTCTAGTGATTTTAGTTAGCATGCATGTTTTACATCTTTCATTATTTTGCATATCAAAAGCAGGAATTAAACTCATTTTAGACATGTCTTTTAATCTTTTGTAATGAATGTGTCCTAGTCTAGCATGCCATAATTCATATTTATTAAAATTATTGCTAGTACTAGTAGAAACCATGCAAATAGAATTATCAATAAAAGGATAATTAATATTTAGCCTAATCATTCCATTATATACATATCCAAATCCCATAAAAGAACCATATCTTGACAAGATATACTTGTCACTTTCTAATACTTGTTTGTAACCATAATTATTTAATACAATTTCAGACACGAGATTCTTACGAATCCCTGGAACATATAAAACATTGTTCAAACACAAACATTTCCCAGAAGTAAAAGTAAGTAAAACAGATCCTATGCCCTTGATTGGTTCAGTTGCAACATTTCCCATCTTCACAACAGATCCATCATTAATTGGTTGAAAGTCCTTAAACCAATATTGATCTTTGCAAACATGACTTGTTGCTCCCGAATCAACCCACCATGCAACATTATCATCCTACACATAAAATGCTTCAGAAATCACAGAAATATAATTCTGAATATAGTTGGACTTCTGCATGAAAACAGAATTTTGACCTTGTTGCTTTTCAGGATCCTTGGATCTACTTGGCCCTGCACCACCCTTGTTCATTTTACGCAAACGACAATCTTTCTTGAAGTGACCTGGTTTGTTACAATTCCAACACACCACTTTAGCCTTCTTGTTGGAAGACTTGTCATCCTTTCCTTTAAACTTCCTTTTTCCATTAGACTTCTTTTGATTCTTTGATCCTTCTCCATCCACCATGTTCACAGAAGAGGAACCAACTTGGTTCTTGCCTTTGGGATTGTTATCAAGTTCTTGAGTCCTTAAGGACTCTTCAATCCGTAAATGGCTTCCAAGTTGAGTCAAAGTTAATTCATCTTTGTTATGTTTTAGATTGTGTTTCAAATCCTTCCAGGAAGGGGGCAGTTTGTCAATAATCACAGCCACAACAATGGCTTCATCCATTTTCAGATTGTGTTGAGCAAACTGTCCCAGGATCCTTAACATTTCATGGTATTGTTCCATAACAGGCCTGGAGTCAATCATCTTGTAACCCATAAAGTTACTGAAAAGAAACTTCTTGCTAGAAGCATCTTCAGCCATGTATTTGGATTCACGAGAATCCCACAGTTCTTTTGCAGATTCGAAATTTCGATAGATATCAAAAAGAGAGTCATACATACCATTGAGAATATGACCACGACATATGTAATCATCATTTTCCCACTTTGATCTCCTTCTTGTTGCCTCCAAAGGTTCATCTTCAACAGATTCTGGTAAGACTGGCATGGGTGTACTCAGAACATATACCACTTTCAGAGTGGTAAGGAGAAAGTGCATCTTTTTCTGCCATCTAAGAAAATCTTGCCCTTCAAACTTGTTCAATTTGTCAAACTTGCTTGTCATATCCTTCACAGAATCGCCACTTGCCATTACCACCCAAATACTTTAATCTTTGTTAGAAAATTGGGGTATGGAAAGACATGGAAATCCTGAGAATCGTGTTAAACACTTTCAGATTAAAGTATTTGGGTGGTACTCCCAACCTTTAATCGGATAAGACTCAGAAGAGTTTCTAGAATAGAGAATATGAAGTTATGATTTCGTGATTGTTCTTGTACCAGGAAAATAAATGACCAAAGAATGATTATGTGTATCATTTGTCTGAAAACTGTCAAGGCATTTTTCTTTGTCCAAAAACTACTCCAACTGTCAAAACGGTTTATAACAGTCACAAACTATCACTAAAATCGGATCATTAAAAAGAGTTAAAACGAAGTCAAAAAACCGGGTTCATTTATAGAAAATTCAGATTTCTAAGGCATTTTTTATATAGCAATATAACTCATATAAAAAAATTTCGCGTTGACCTGGCAGCTCGATCCCAGCCAGCCCCTTGGACCCCGCTCCTAGGGGCGCTGCCCCCGGACCCCCGTTCGTTTAGGGGCTTCGCCCCTAAATGACAGTCTACTTTGAATCTTGAATAAACTCAAACAAGTGTGCACTCCGCACCTTCCTTACTTGTTTAATATTCATCAAGATTGAGTTTTGGTCAACAAGTCAATCCATTACACTTAAATACACATTGATGATGCAAAATCACCAACAAAAAACATTATCATCAACTTGCAATTCGATAGAAGGAAACTTGTAACCAAATCCATGTGTTTCAGTTTTGACCTGTAACAAAAACTCTCTTGCAGTTTTAGGGCTTTGATTCAACGAACGATCAAAATTAGGGATGCTAAAATTGATGTCAAACCTTCATCCAATGGATCTTCCTTCAACCGTGACAAGTTTTCTCTTTAGTTCTTTTCTTTTTAAAACAAAATTTTAAATAACATACCTGGATTTGGATGAGGAAGTGATAGTGCACAATGACGATTTTCTAAGTGTGATAAACAAGATGGTGGGTGTGAAAATCATTGGCTGACGTTTTGAATGTAATGTTGGTGAGAGAAGAAAGGTATTAGATGTTGGGTGTGCAGGTCTAAAAATGGTTGACTCTCTGATTATGGTGGCTGCAATAGGTTGCAAATGGTGGGTATGAGCTGACTAGAGAAGAGAGGAAAGAAAACGAGGTTTAGATGGAGAAGACGATAGGGAACAACTATCATAATAAACCCTAACACCCTGTTCCCGAGTTTAATTTAAAGGAAAGAAAAGAAAAGAAGAGAAATATGGAGAAAATAAAGGAAGGGAAAGGAAAGTAAAGTGTATTTTTTTGTCCCCAGTTCGAGAGAAAGGAACGAAAAATTATTTTTCTTTGTGTTCCCGAGTTGGAGGGAAAAGAAATGAAAACAAAAGTGAACAATTATACTCTTGTTATTTTTTTCCATAATTTCAAATATATACCACACGATTCTCTTGAAAACAAAATTATGACTAAACTATTTTTTTTGCCAACTGCTTCCTACCTCTCGACTTCTTTACTTATTTTTTTTACATGATTACTTATATAAAAATCATTAACGCATAATTCATTATTAATCTCAATTCTAGTATGTTCTTCATATGTATTAATTTTTCAAACAACACCAATATAAAGTGGAACAGAACTCAATAAACCCAAAATGCATAAGCTGATACATAACATGAAGTCAACGCAAGAATAATCAAACAAATTCATAAGAAACCAATTTAAAGTCAATGCTAGAATAATCAAACAAATTCCAATGTATGAACTCAAACCAAAAACCAAAAAGTATGAACTCAAAGTGATAAAAAAATAAAAAAACTGTCATCCTAAGTAAGTCATTTACTTGCACCCATCATTTTTTTCAGCAAACATTTTCGTATTTTAAATGGAACTCTAAATAATGTCCCCGCATCAGATTAATTTCGCGACAAAAACATGAGAGCTTCTGCTAATTCATCAGGTTCCAAATCCATCGGCTCTAACTCTTTATAAATTTCATCACCAGTATAAACCCGATGATGAGAGTTTTCGAAGATTTTGTTACCTTCCCTTATAGAAGAAGCCACATCTTTAACTGCAGTCATAATAAACTTTTCAAATGACTCAGGTTCATGTTCAGCTTCATCTTCATCTTCAATTTCATGTTTCCTTTTTTTTTTTTTTACTTTTGTACTCCTCAGAACTTGAATTTTGCACCGGTGAAAAGAATGTAGGAGATAACACTTGAATACATCATCATCATCATCATTTTTCTGTTGTTTCTCAAGTGTTATGTCATTTCTTGCTAGTAACTCATCCACTTCTTCAATTTTTTATACTTTGATATCGCCAGTCTTATTCAATCGAGCATTCTTCTATGTCGGGGTTTCAGCATGCACCCCTGAAGCTCTATATGTCGCAAATAAAGCTATCATTTCATTGTAGTTTGGTATTTTTTTTGGACTTCAATGAAATTTCCTCAGGCTTTGACTGTAACATACAATCCCAAATATAATTATTATTAAAAAAATAACTTAAATGTATGCAAACTAAGTAAAATGCAATACGGAAACTTACATTAAGTAGGTTGGCCCACACTTCCTCGTTCGCTTCAATTAGTTGTGTTTCAGAATTCCAACTGAACCCACTTAATGAAGTTCTGCGAAACATGTCATACCATTGTGAAAAACCTGATTTTAAAGTTTTCAAATGATTCTTTAAATGATTTTTTGTAAACTCTTCCCAAACTTTTGATTATGCTCCTCCATCATGTTGGTGTACGCTTGTGGGATAAAACTCCCACTAATCCTTAATCCTTTCTCTTGTTGTGTCAACATAGCTTTAATAGAACAATAATCTATCCAATATGTCCATTTTATTTGTTCTTTCTTACTAACTTGTTCTTCCTTGATCATTATGACCTACATAACATCATAAATAAACAAACCATGCATTGATAACATAAATCAAATTTAGTAAATAACACGCTCAAAAGATAAATAACACAAATAAAGTCAAACACTAATGATACATACAAAATCAAGCCAAACACTAACGATCCATTCAAAATCAAATTGAAATGCTATAATAAAAAACGAGTAGCTAAATTGACATTTCTATCTCATGGTTTGGATTCGGTAAGTAATCATTTCACATTTGATTTGCAATTAAGTTCCTCATTCGTTCTGCCACAACATTACCCTCACTTGTCTTTCTTATATTATGTCGCACTTCCTCTATTGGTTCATTTAACATCTCTTGTAGTACCTCATCTTCAAGATCTTTGTCTCAATCTTCTTCTAACAAAAAGTTATGTAAAATACAACATGCAAAGAAAATTTATGATTGTGTCTCACAAGAATAAAAACGTTCTTGTGTACTTTTAATGATAGGAAACCTTATCTTTAGAACACCAAATGCCTATTCTATAGCGTTACGTAATGAATCATGGCAGAGATTACGAGCAGAATACTCTTTCAAATGATAACTGACACCACGATATGGTGTCATTAGTGTAGTTGTATGAGGCAAAGAAACATCTACAAAACAATATCGGCTTACAAATAAGTTGTAATTAGTTACTTATTAAAAATTAGATTAAACATTAGAGTAATTTTGGTATTAAAAGTTTACCCATTAGAAATACTAGTTTATGTTGGGGTGCAAAGTTATGCATGAATGACTTTGTAATGGTTTGACTCTTGTAAACCCACTTTCATGCGGTAGTGATTCCTTATGACATGATATATATATATATATATATATATATATATATATATATATATATATATATATATATATATATATATATATTGTAGCACATGGTTCTTGGTACGTATTCTTTTGTTAAATACTTTTCATTTTGGCCTTGGACTCGGCGAGTTGAAGGTCCAACTCGCTGAGTAGAAGCGAGAAGGGACATGGGACTAATGCGATGGACTCGACGAGTCGGGTCCCGGACACAACGAGTAGAACCTGTTTGGGCAAAAACCCTAATCCAAGGGTTTGCACCCTATTTAAACACCTTAACTCGGCCTCCTTAGTCCCATTTGCTCCCAGAAGGCCCCCATAGCAAACCCTAGCCGTTAATGAAGCAATCTAAGGCATTTGGAGTGACTTTGGTGCTTTTGTGATCCAAGGAGAGAAGGAAAAGCTTGAAGGAACAAGAGGAGGCTAAAGGGATCTGATTTTGTGCACCATTTTCAGCTCATTGAAGGTAAAAAGCCTGTACCTTGCTCTTCCATTTGCTAGATCCCATTTTATGAAGTTTTAGGGCTTTTCTAAGCCATTTTGGTCATCAACCATGATTGCAAGCATGGTTCGGAGTTGATGTCTCGGATCTAGGCCCTTAGAGGGGTTACAAGGTAGAAAGGAGTGGCTCTTGCACTCAAAGAAGACCCCATGCTTTGAGAGGGCTTGTTTAAGGACCTTTTAAGCTCAAAGTCCCATGCAAGCACGTAAAGGTTGTAACTTTACATGCTAGATCGATTGTAGAAGCATAGATCTATCTTTCGATCAAAGGTTGTACATCAGAAATCGAAGATCCAGTGAGTGGTTGTGACCAACTCGACGAGTCCGTTCTTGGACTCAGCGAGTCCAAAGTTCTGTCCCATATCAGTTGAGGGTCATAAGGACCCAGTTGAGTGTGGAAAGGTTTTAAGGGGGTTCCAGGGAGTGACCCAACGTTATGGACTAAGCCATTGTTTTGGAAATTCATGGGACTCGACGAGTGCATGAACAGACTCGACGAGTCCAAGGCAATCTTCTTAAGGATGAAGATAAACTCGACGAGTTGTTCATACAACTCGGCGAGTCAAGGACATGACCTATGTATCAGTTGATGATGAACTCGACGAGTTGTTCATAAAACTCGGCGAGTCGGATGAGGATTCAGTCGATGTTCATTTAGAAGGAAAACTCGTCGAGTCATTGCCTAACTCGACGAGTAGAGACGGGTATGAGGTCTAATGGAAGGATAGGGACTTGGCGAGTTGGCGATCCAACTCAGCGAGTCAGGTCAACTAGAAGTTGACTTTGACTTTGACTTGGTTAGGGGTAAAATGGTCATTATACTCTAAGAACAGTTAGCAGTGTATGACTAAGTGGTTTGTGGGAATTTTAGCCGGAGGATTTCCGGATCAGCAGCGGCATCAGTCAGAGGATTCCCACACAGTTCAGCAGCTGCTACGAGGTGCGTTACCTTTCAGTAGCGGTGGGTTTACGACCACAATGCCGGCCCACCAGTAGGGATCGTATGTTAGATGTTTGTCTTTGTGATATTCATATGTGTTGCTACTACCTGATATGTTATATGCTAGCGTGATATGATATGTGATAGTGATAGAGTTCGGTTGTTAGGACCGAAGGGTAGCTTAGGCACCCTAGATATGCGTAACAGTATGTTATGATATGTTTAGCTGCTAGCATGATATGTCATATGAGATAGAGGTAGTAAGAGGGGGAAAAGTCGTCGAGATTCGGTTGTTAGGACCGAAGGATAGGTTAGACACCACAGATATGTCTGACAATAGATTATGCTATGATATATGTGATAGTAGTAGTAGGGGTGAAATTGTCCCCGAGGTTCGGTTGTTAGGACCGAAGGGTAGTCAGCACCCTAGAATAGCTCGACATGGGTAGGTCAGCGCCCCAGAATGGCTCGACACGGGTAGGACTGCACCCCAGAATGGCCGCATGGGTAGGTCGGCACCCCAGAATGGCCGTACGGGTAGGTCGGCACCCCAAAAATGTCTGGCAGTATGTATGTGATGTGATTGTATGGTATGTCGTACGATGGAGGAACTCACTAAGCTTCGTGCTTACAGTTCTCAGTTTTGGTTTCAAGTACCTCTTCAGCAAAGGGGAAGGAGTTGGCGCGATAGAGGCACATCGTACACACGCTCTTTGTTTTCCGCACTATGAGATATTTTAGGATTTGTGCTCTGACATTATTATGTTTTGCGATTCGGTTTTCAGATGCGAGACATGTTTTTATTAAATGATATGATCGGATGATATTTTGTTACAAATGTTTTGCAAATCACTTAATCAAAAATGAAATTTTTGGACGTGAAAATTGGGTCGTTACAAGTTGGTATCAAAGCCCTGGTTTGAGGGATTCGGACACACCTTCGGGGGCGTCTGGACTCAAACTGAGGGATTAAAAGATTTTATAAGAAAGTGGTTTTCTAAAGAATAAAACAAAAGAGTTTTTGAGAAAGAACAAGTGTGTGATGTGCGTGAATGGCCATGCTCAAGTAAGTATTCCCCAAAGTACCCATACAATGTTATGCTATGTTTATCAGATTCAGTAGAACAACATGCTAGAATAGGGCTAAGGATCTAGGAATGATGCCTTGTGTGCCTGCTTTATGTGCTTCAGCTTATGAGAATTGCATGCTAGTATTGAGTAGACAGTAGTAGGATAGGCTATTTAGGTTATGCCTGGTAGTATGAACTTAGCATTATATGCTAGTTCAGCTTCTCAGTATGAGGACAGATTTGCTTGAGTAGTTTTCCTGCGTCCGAATGCTGCTTGCTTTGTGCTTTGTGGGACTCTGAGTGATGGGGGTTAGTCATTAGGTGAATATGTCACGTTACATGTGATCAGGGTTGAATAATCTCATAGTGCTGGATTTGGCCCTATTGCGCAGCTCTTGTTTGAGTCTAACCGTTGTAGGGATGAGTATGTTACTCGAAGGATTATTTGAGCCTCATCACATGTGATGGTATCCAGGTAATGGCTAATTGGAATTACAAGGAGGCCTTCAGCAGCTGAGGACCGGTTTGGGTGGAGTCAGAGATTTTCCCTAGGGAAAGCCTAGAATGGGAATAGCAGAGGATTAGCAGTGGTGAAAGGGATCTGGTGGAGTCAAAGCTATCCTTGAGGAAGGTACATATAGATGTGGAAGGTTGTATGGGCCTGTACTACTGAAAGAAGAGGATGCGAACCCGAATTAAGGAGGGCTGAGGCAAGACCAGGGAACTTGTCGTAGATGTGATCCCTTTAGAGGTATCAATATCACTAATGGTTGCCTGTATATATTGCAGAATGGTGGTACTACGTCCGAGGCCAACAGTCGGAAGTTCAGGAGAGGGATCGGGTTCGGGATCGGGTTCTGAGCCAGTAGATAAGAGGCTATGTGAGTTCATCGCGTCAGAGATCACCAGAGGCATCCTTGAGTCGACCCCTATCATTTTCGGGTCAATCAAGGAAGGGATAGTTGAGCTGATGGAGGACCGCCTTAGGGCGTTTAGGAGTGACATGGTATCTGGCCAGTCAGGATCTCACACACTGTCCTTTAAGGACTTCAGGGGTAGTGCTACATTGGATTTCCATGGGGCGAAGGACCCCATTGTTGCTAGATGATGGATTGCGGACATTGAGTCCGCACAGCTGACCAGCTTCTGCCCCGAGGGGTTGAAGGTGAGATATGCAGCAGGGTGTTTGAGAGACAGAGCTAGAGACTGGTGGGATTCTTTTGGTGACTCATTAGGAGCTCGGCTGTTGAGGCTATGACATGGTCGGATTTTGTGACCCGGTTCTGAGCAGAGTTTGCGCCAGCGGTAGAGCTTCAGTAGCTAGTCAGAGAGTTTTTGGACACGAGATAGACTATGGAGACTGTGGCGGAGATCACCGCCAAGTTCCGGGAGAAGGCATTGCTGGTGCCCCAGTATGCGGGAGATGAGGATATGAGAAGGTCCTGCTATCATGACATGCTGCGAGCCGACATCCGGGAGCAGGTTAGTTTTTCAGCTTGCCCTACCCTGGATTCCATGATTGCCGGGGCTAGGGAGAGGGAGATTGATCTGGAGCATGTCCGGAAGTGGAAAGTAGAGGAGGGGCAGTCCATTAGGGCTTCGGGGAAGAAGCCCAAGGGATCAGATGGTAGGCCGAAGGGCCAGTCAGGACCGGGCCGTTGCAAGAAATGCGGCAGGCCACATGAGGGGGCATGTAGACTGAGATCGTCGGGCTGCTACAAGTGCGGCAAGACGGGGCATTTCAGTAGGGATTGTACTGCCCCTATACCAGTTATTCAGATGTTTGAGTTGCTGTGTTTCCACTGCAACCAGAGGGGCCACAAGAAGGCCAATTGCCCCCAGTTGACAGCAGCATCGGCGCCAGTGAAGCCGCCAGCTCCAGCAACCCTGCGGATTACTGATGGCCAGCAGGGCAAGGCAGCGGCTCCAGTGGTGAGGAGCTGGGCATTCCATTTGACTACCGAGGTAGCACGAGCTGCACCCGATGTGGTGACGGGTATGACTTCTTATTTATGCTGTTATGATATGCTGCTGTGATTTTGATATGTTATGTATGTGCTCTGTTTAGGATCGTTCCATGTGAACGGTATCCCAGTTCAGGTACTATTTGATTCGGGTGCTACCCGATCATTTGTCTCTCTTGCGCTTAGCAAGAAGTTTCCTGAGTCTTCGGGCATGTTGGATTGCCCTTTAGAGGTAGAGATTGTTAATGACCGATCGGTGCGAGCATCGACGGTATTCCGAGACTGTGTGTTGAGATTATTCGAGGAGCGTTATCTGGTGGACATGGTGTAACACCCGTAGATCAGGGCTAGTCAATTTAGAGACGATAAGTGTCAAAAATGACTTTTTGATAGAATATTATTTAGGATGAGTAATCTTAACTAAGTTGTAGTATATGTTACGAGGATTCTGTACATATAAAGAACGCCGAAATCCGAGTTATAACGAAGAAGTTATGACCTGTCGAAGTTTCATGACAGAACCGGCACGACACAACGCGACGTAAATAGTGAATTTACGTTAGATTGATATTTAGCCTTAGAGATCTAAACGAAAGTCGTAGAGTTCGTTAAACCGTGAGCGTGCATAACAAGAACGCCCAAATCTGACTTCGTATGAGGAAGTTATGATTTTTCGAAGTTTCGACTTAGCGGTATGCAACCCGAATACTCGATTTGAGATCGAGCAGTTTTTAGCCGAAGCAATCTAAACGAGAATCGAAGGTCTTGTTAATAGTAGTGAAACGATAAAAAGATAGGCGAAAACGTACGTCGGATAAAGAAGTTATGAATTTATAACGGAGTTTTCCTGTCCCGGCCTACTAAAATAATATAATAAAAATAAATTCAAAATTAGTCGACGGAGTCTAAACGAAAGTTGTAGAGCGTAGTCTCACTTACGCGGGGATATAAAGAACGTCGAAAACGGAGTTCGTATGAGGGAGATATGAATTTTTGAAGTTTATTAAATAATTAAAATATTTTATTTAAATAAAAATTCGGATATTATCCAAAGGGGGGAGTCAGCGTTCTTATCCGAGTTACGCCCAGCGTAACTAGGATTTACGCCCAGCGTAAATCTTGAATCCAGACCCTATAAAAAGGAGTCGAGTGCAGCCGATTCATTTGGTCATTTCTTCCCTTTCTCTCGCGTTTTTGCATCGTTTTTCGTGCAAGAATTATCCCGAAGCGCCGATATCATTCCCGAGCCCCGAAGCAAGTCCCGAGGCCCCGAAGATCCCGAGAAGTGCAATTCCCGAGCCGAAGCTCTGCCCGCGAGGAGTCCGGTTTTTGTGAAGATCTTCCAGATCTACCGAAGAATACTACTTCTACAAGCCGTAGTGTTGTCCGATCATCTTTTGATCAAGTGAGTGTGTAGTTACTTTCTTCTAATGCATAAATATTAAGTATTTGCTATAAAATACGTGCTATGTGTATAATATAAAGTTGTTTATATGTGTGGGTGTATAGTCCCTTTCATAAACACGGGTATAATACAAGTATTGTTTGAATGTATTAAGTATATATTTGGGTGAGTGTGTAGTTACTTTCTTCTAACGCATAAATATTAAGTATTTGCTATAAAATACGTGCTATGTGTATAATATAAAGTTGTTTATATGTGTGGGTGTATAGTCCCTTTCATAAACACGGGTATAATACAAGTATTGTTTGAATGTATTAAGTATATGTTTGGGTGAGTGTGTAGTTACTTTCTTCTAACGCATAAATATTAAGTATTTGCTATGAAATACGTGCTATGTGTATAATATAAAGTTGTTTATATGTGTGGGTGTATAGTCCCTTTTATAAACACGGGTATAATACAAGTATTGTTTGAATGTATTAAGTATATGTTTGGGTGAGTGTGTGGTTACTTTCTTCTAACACATAAATATGTAGTATTTGTTATAAAATATGTGCTATGTGTTTATATATTGTTGTTTATTTGAGATGAGTGTGGAATGGATGTTTTATATAGTTTTTAAATGAGTTAAACTGTATATGTATTTTATATCTACAAATATGTTGGGTAGAACATGGATAGATGAGATAGATGGTATGTGATAATATAATGAGGTATGAAAGATGATTAAGAATGATATTGGCAGATGCACCAATTAGAGAATATCATAATACTAGCAGATGCGCTTAAGAATAATATCGGTAGATGCACCAAGTAGTGGATGTCGTAATCCTGGCAGATGCGCTTATAGGATAATCCTGGCAGATGCGCTTATAGGATAATGTCAGTAGATGCGCCTAAAAGAGAATGTCATAAACCTGACATTCGCGCCTCATAGTGTATGACGTAATCCTAGCAGAGGCGCTTAAAGGATGATGTTGGTAGATGCGCCTTATGTAGCAATAGATTTTGTGCTAATTCCTTAGGTCAATCCTTAGGAATGAATGAATGGCGGGTAGTTGAATTCTTAGGGTAAAATCCTAAGAAATAAAGAAGATAATAGGGATGGGTAATTGGATTGATTGTTTGATGGTTGAATATAATAATTATATTATTGTGGGTTGAAAACCCTATATGCTCACCAGGCTCCCAAGCCTGACCCACTCAGTTTTCTTTGTATCACATGTATCGATACGAAGATATATTTCACAGAGAGATTAAAGGAGATCTGAAATCTTTAGTGTAAATAAAGTTTGTATCACATGTATCGATACGAAGATATATTTCACAGAGAGATTAAAGGAGATCTGAAATCTTTAGTGTAAATAAAGTAAGTTCTGTTTATACTTATGTGTCTGTATTGGAACATGACATCCCGAGATTTTGTTATATAATGAAAATACATTTCTTTAAAGAAATGATTTGATAAATCTTTATCATATTTTGGGAAAAAATTCCGCAACTGTTTTCTTTAAAAGATTACTCTGATTTTATAAAACAAAGCATAAACAAATCGGTATTTTCTGGCCATGAAATTGGGGATGTCACACCTGGTTCCTATTCCGTTGGGAGGTAACAAGGTAATTATAGGCATGGATTGGTTGAGCCCCAATGGGGTAGTGATAAATTGCAAACATCATCTGGTTCGGATCAGGACCCCAAGTGGGGGAGAGTTGGTAGTTCAGGGCGAGAGGCTACAGCAAGGACCAGCCTTATGTTCAGCAGCGAGAGCTAGGCATTACCTTCAGCAGGGTTGCGCAGGATATGTCGCTTATGTTATGGATACCCGGGAGGCGGGAAAGGCGACAGTGGGCGATGTGCCAGTGGTGCGAGAGTTTACGGATGTATTCCCCGAGGAGTTGCTAGGGATACCTCCGGAGAGGCAGGTGGAGTTCAGGATCGACCTAGTCCCTGGTGCGGCTCCGATGGCCAAGGCACCGTATCGGTTGGCTCCTCCTGATATGCAGGAGTTGTCTACGTAGCTGCAAGAGCTATTAGACAAGGGATTCATTAGACCGAGTAGTTCTCCCTGGGGAGCCTCGATTCTATTTGTGAGGAAGAAGGACGGGTCGCACCGGATGTGTATAGATTACCGGGAGCTGAACAAGGTAACGGTGAAGAACCGTTACCCACTCCCAAGGATTGATGACCTCTTTGACCATCTACAGGGAGCATCTTGGTTCTCCAAGATTGATCTGCGTTCAGGATATCATCAGATGAGGTCAGAGAGGAGGATGTGAAGAAGGTTTCGTTTCGGACGCGCTATGGCCACTACGAGTTTGTGGTGATGCCTTTTCGGGCTCACCAATGCTCCTGCCGTATTCATGGACCTCATGAACCGCATGTGTAGACTGATGTTAGACCGGTCTGTGATAGTGTTTATTGATGATATCTTGGTTTATTTCAAGACGCAGGAGGAGCACGAGGAGCACCTGCGGGAGGTGCTGGAGACTTTGAGGAGGGAGAACTTGTATACTAAGTTCTCCAAGTGTGATTTCTGGTTGCGCGAGGTGCAGTTCCTTGGGCATCTCGTCAACCAGAATGGGATTTCAGTGGACCCGACCAAAGTGGAGGCCGTGATGAGATGGGAGGTTCCGAAGTCTCCATCTAAGATTCGGAGTTTCCTAGGATTAGCCGGCTACTATCAGAGATTCATTCAGGATTTCTCCAAGATAGTCGTACCACTGACCAGGCTAACGAGGAAGGTCGTGGTCTTTCGTTGGGGGCCTGAGCAGCAATCCGCATTCGAGACACTGAGACAGAGATTTTGTGAGGCGCCAATCTTAGCCCTTCCAGAGGGCATGGAGGATTTTGTTGTGTACTGTGATGCGTCCATCTTAGGTTTGGGCGCAGTATTGATGCAGAGAGGGCATGTCATCGCCTATGCGTCGAGGTAGTTGAAGCCTCACAAGGCGAGCTACCCGACCCATGATTTAGAGCTGGGGGTTGTTGTGTTCGCCCTCAAGATTTGGCGTCATTACCTCTATGGGGTTTGTTGTACCATCTACACGGACCATAAGAGTCTGAGGTACCTCATGGATCAGCCGAATCTAAACATGAGGCAGCATCGGTGGATGGACGTGGTAAAGGATTACGATTGTGAGATCCTTTATCACCCGGGTAAGGCCAATGTGGTGGCCGACGCGCTTAGCCGCAAGGCAGCGCCAATAAGGGGTATCTGTCTGAGGATGATAGTGGTAACTCCGTTGTTGGAGTGGATTCGGGAGGCCTAGCAGGAGGCCATGAAGGAGGAACATCGGAAGAGAGAGCGGATCGTAGGGCATGTTTCCTCCTTCGACTATGACAGCCGGGGATTATTGACACTACACTGTAGGGTGTGGGTGCCATACCTTGGGGGTGTGCGCCAGGTTCTGATGGAGGAGGCACACAAATCTCGATTTTCCATTCATCCTGGGTCGATGAAGATGTATAGGGATCTTCGTCTGGACTATTGGTGGCCCTGCATGAAGCGGGATGTGGCATGGTTTGTGGGGCGGTGCTTGAACTGTAGGAAGATCAAGGATGAGCATCAGAGACCTCACGACAAGATGCAGCTGTTGGATATTCTGCTTTGGAAATAGGAAGACATCATGATGGATTTTATCACAAAGCTTCCCAGGACCGCAGGGGGAGTGGATTCGATTTGGGTCATCGTCGATCGATTGACCAAGAGCGCCGATTTTATCCCGATTTAGGAGAGTATTTCGGCCGAAAGGTTGGCCGATATCTATATCAGGGAGGTAGTGGCACGGCACGGGGTGCCAGTGTCAATGGTTTCAAACAGGGATGTGCGGTTCACTTCCATGTTTTGGAAGAAGCTTTATGATGAGCTGGGTACTCGTCTACATTTTAGCACCGCCTTTCACCCGCAGACGGATGGTCAGAGCGAGCGGACCATCCAGACCATGGAGGATATGCTGCGAGCATGCATATTAGACTTCGGAGGTAGTTGGGATACCTACCTTCCATTGGAAGAGTTCTCCTATAACAATAGTCATCATGCAAGCATTGATCGTCCTCCCTTTGAGATGCTGTATGGGAGGAAGTGCAGGACCCCGATATGTTGGGGCGAGGTTACCCGGAGGGTGATGGGGAGCACTGAGGTAGTGCTCAGGACGACAGAGAAGATCCAGCAGGTCCGGAGCAGGCTTCAGACTGCTCAGAGTCGGCATAAAAGCTATGACGATAAGTGTCGATCAGACCTAGAGTTCCAGGTCGGGGATATGGTTCTCCTGAAGGTGTCACCATGGAAAGGCGTTATCCGATTCAGGAAATGGGGCAAGTTGGGCCCCAGGTACATTGGGCCATTCAGGGTTATAGCCTGGGTGGTCAAGGTGGCATATAGGCTGGATTTGCCAGCTGAACTCAGTCAGATACACAACACTTTCCAAGTTTCTCAGTTGCGAAAGTTCCTGGTGGACGACTCAATAGTGGTACCCTTAGAGGACATTCAGGTTGATGGCAGCCTTAATTACATCGAGCGACCTATAGCGATCCTTGACCGGAAGTCGAAGGATCTGAGGAAAAAAAGAGTGGAACTTGTGAAGGTGCAATGGCAGCACCGAAAGGGGTCGGAGTGGACTTGGGAGCCGGTGGATGAGATGATGGAACATTACCCCGAGCTGTTTCAGGATCGAGCAGCAGACTTCGAGGACAAAGTCTAAAATAAGTGGGGGAGATTTGTAGCACCTGGTTCTTGGTACGTATTCTTTTGTTAAATACTTTGCATTTTGGCCTTGGACTCGGCGAGTTGAAGGTCCAACTCGCCGAGTAGAAGCGAGAAGCGACACGAGACTTAAGCGATGGACTCGGCGAGTCGGGTCCCGGACTCGGCGAGTAGACCCTGTTTGGGCAAAAACCCTAATTCGAGGGTGTGCACCCTATTTAAACATCTTAACTCGGCCTCCTTAGTCCCATTTGCTCCGAAAAGACCCCCACAGCAAACCCTAGCCATTATTGAAGCAATCTAAGGCATTTGGAGTGACTTTGGTGATTTTGTGATCCAAGGAGGGAAGGAAAAGCTTGAAGGAACAAGAGGAGGCTAAAGGGATCCGATTTTGTGCACCATTTTCAGCTCATTGAAGGTAAAAAGCCTGTACCTTGCTCTTCCATTTGCTAGATCCCATTTTGTGAAGTTTTAGGGATTTTCTAAGCCATTTTGGTCACCAACCATGATTACAAGCATGGTTCAGAGTTGATGTCTCGGATCTGGGCCCTTAGAGGGGTTACAAGGCAGAAAGGAGTGGCTCTTGCACTCAAAGAAGACCCCATGCTTTGAGAGAGCTTTTTTAAGGACCTTTTAAGCTCAAAGTCCCATGCAAGCACGTAAAGGTTGTAACTTTACGTGCTAGATCGATTGTAGAAGCATAGATCTACCTTTTGATCAAAGGTTGTACATCAGAAATCGAAGATCCAGTGAGTGGTTATGACCAACTTGACGAGTCCGTTCTTGGACTCGGCGAGTCCAAAGTTATGTCCCATATCAGTTGAGGGTCATAAGTGTTGGATTAATTTCTAAGTCCATAACTATAATTGGTAAGACTTGACCCGACCCGGCATGGTCCATTTGGGTTGCATGGCATCATGCATTTGGATAGACTATAATGAGAGAAATAAGACACTTATGGTTATTAATATATTATAAGTTCTAGTATATTAATAATAAGAATAATAAGATTATTTAATTAGTATTGATCAAGAATTAATTAAGTGAGCAAAAGAAGACTAATTAAATATATGGGTTGATTGTGTAAATCATCCATACTTATATAGTGGGCTAATGCTCCATGGATAATCAAGTTGGGCTAAAACCCATAGGATGGTCCATGGATGCTCCATGGTGTATTTGTACCCATGGATCATGGAAATGAAAGGCCATGTCAATTAGGGTTTACATGGTGTAACCCTAACTATATAAGCATCTTATTCTTGACCAAAATCAGCCACTAGTGTGAGTAAGAAAGGGCTAGCCGTTTTTCATGAAGTGTGAAGTTCTATCAAGTCATTCCATTTGTATTTGGTGTTGTGTGAACCATTTGAGGTGTCACACTTGGGGCACTAGGCACTTAAGCTTTATGAAGACTTTCTACATCAAAGAGGTATGTATTTTATCTTGTTACACTCATTGTTTTGTATGCTAGATTAGGATAATACCTTGGAAGTTCTTATTTGCATGTATAATAGAGAAAACATAGATCCAAGATATTTAGGGTTGCATGTACACTTAGGAGTGTTAGAATGCTCATAACCCATCAGTGGTATCAGAGACTAGGCTTGTTTTCAATTATACTTGATGCAAATTGCTGAAAAATGTTGAAAAACTCAATTTTCTAGCTTTCTGGGCACTGGACTCGCTGAGTCCACTGATTAACTCGCCGAGTCCATGAGTAAAATCATCCTACTCGTCGAGTAGGTTCATGCACTCGACGAGTAGGAGCCCCAGACAACATATTTTCGAGGTTTTTGGCTAGAAATGGACTAGGAACATTAACCTAAGTTGTTTTTGAACTTATAAACTTGTTTTTGATGTGGTAATGTTCATGCTAATCCAATTGCAAAGATAATTGTCAGTAGATTCATGTTTTGTATTAGTTTAAAGTTTAGACTAATTACATGAAAAAGTTTGATTTGAATTATCTTGTTCTTATGAGTTGCTTAGATTAATAGAAAGTTGAGTGAAATAGTTGTTTTCAATCCAAATTAATCTAAGAGGTGATTCTAAAATGTGTTTTTGTAACTTGTCCTCAATTTATATGAAAAGTCACATTTAAGTTTCATAAAACTCATAAAAGTTGGCAATGGTTACAAAAGATGAAGAGTCTTGTCCTTAAGTTATGGAGGTTCAAGAGTCACTTCATTAATAAATAAATAAATAAATAAATAAAGTGTAACCTTAATTAATTCCATAAGTTACAAAAGAAAGAAAAAGTTACATTCTTTAATAATTTAAAGTCTTCCATAACTTGTCCTCAAGTTATGGAACTTGAAGAGTTTTTGGATTAAAACTACTTTAAACACATAAGTTATGGAATTAATTAGTTTTGAATAGTTTCAAAACTTGCCCTCAAGTTTTGGAATTTGTAAAGTTTTCTCTTATGAATACTTTAATTCCAAGTTAGCCCTTAGAATTTTAAAAGTTAAAATTCAACCCTTATACTTTATAATATTATAAGTTAATAATATATATATATATATATATATATATATATATATATATGTATAAGAGTAAAGTCAGTCTTACCGCTAGTACGCCTCATTCACGAAGCCGGTCTATAAGGTGGGTATAAGGTTGTTGCCTATAAAATGGAAACTTAATGGGTGTCCACTCTCACCCACCGCTTGCTTGACTGGTGGAGGGTCGTTAGCCGAACGGGTTTGACAGGACTAGAACTCTCCCTTCATTAAAAGTATTAATGATAAATACTAAGTAACTAAACCCTTAATAATACCCAATATTAGTTACTTAGGAAAATGTGAATAAGGTGCTAATCCATGAAATTACACTTTACACTTTGTTTAAGTCGGTTAGTGGAGCGTGTGTGGTTAACCGACACACTAACTCGTATTTAACAAGGTAGGCAAAGGGTAACTTAATGTTTATCATAGTATCGATGGAGCGTGTGTGGTAAACCGGCACATCGATTGAGGGGTAAACACTTAAGGATCTGTTTGTGCTCAAGACTTCACTTGGCATACTTAGCATCCTAATCGATCTTACATTGGATTCACTCGCTACAAGTGAGTTCATACCCCTAAACTTATCTTTTAATGATTTTAAATGCTTTTATGGGGGGGGGGGGGGAATACAAGTACAAAACATTATAGTTATAATATCAATCACATGTGATTTATAACTAGCAAACAAAGGGATAACTTAGACTTCAAAACTGTGTTATCAAACAAACTGTTTCAAATCATTTTATGAACTGACATCAAGTCATCAATAACCATTCAAATGGTTAAAAATCTTTTTTATATGATAAAATTTTTATCGTTTTATAAAACTCTTTTAAACTTATATATTGTCAAAATCATGTCTATATAGATATAGTTATATAAATAAGGTTGAAAGGGCTTAGGACTGATAACTCACTTTATTTCCTGTTCCTTGTTTGGTTGTGGACTTAGGATATCAGTTCTTTGTCCGAGTGTCATTTAAATCTTAGTTATATAACATGTATACGTATGTAGATATAAAAGTTCTTCCAATCAGTTCAATACCTTTAGGTAGCAAAGGTGTACAAACATGATCAGTCATTCAACTGCATAGCTTACTAGTAAACTATAATAGGTATAGTTTAGAGGATTACTACTTATTATTTCTATAACAATGAAACTTACAAGATTCAGTTCATACATGAGTCAGTTCAAACATACAATAACTAGAACAAAAATGAATATACAATAACAAGAATAAAAGGGGACATACAATAACAAGAATAGAAAGGAACATACAATAGCAATAACAGAAAGGAACATACATCCTTTTAGAAGAACAAGATAACATTAATGTGAAACCACTACTTCATGACATAGCAATATACTTGTTAGGTCGCGTTTTGTAACCAGAGTCTCTTGGAGGGAGAGTGGGCATTGTATGTATAGATCTATACAGGACTGACATTCCCACATCCCAACTGTTAGGTACAGCCCGACAAACAAGCCAAGGGGTGACAAATGTCACGTCAGTTTCGACACCAGTTGGTCGTCGTGTTAAACACTCGTTAATCAGTATGGTTATAACCTCATCATATTTTAACCTTAATTAAACAAATTGGTTTTAGGGTAGGTAGTGCTTCAGTAGTTACTTATTACAACATTATTGTACACTGTCATTTTTCTCATTACATTCATATAGTGATCTTCTCACATAAACGGTAATGTAAACTATTTTCTGGTAATAATAGTCATACTTGGGAAAAGACTCACTTTTACAAAAGAACAAACATACATAACAATCAGGTCTTGGTGGAAGACTACTCTCCATTTTAGTAGAAAATATAGGATTTTCTAGGAAGTATACAAACATTTACATCAAACACTTACAAACTTTTGTCAAACTTATACAAACATTTGACACTAAAATACTTATAAACTCACCAGCTTAAATGCTGATCTACTCTTTCAAAATAACTTGTATTCTCAGGTCACTAGTAGACAGGTACACTGGACCAGGTTTTAAGAAGACGGAGCATGTTCAAGACTTGTCTTTTATTTTGATTCATATTTTGGTGTCTTTTAAACTTTACATAGAACACGCTTGTATCGAATTATATTATTAATGCAATGGATGATGTTGTTGGTTGTTTACTGTTGTGCATTATTATGACAATGTATATGACGTCCTCCGCCCCCGAACGTTTTTGCCGTTCTGGTCTGGGGTGTGATAGATACAAGTTGCTTAAGTGATATATCTATGTATTTATGCATGTTTATGTGTGTTTTCTAAGTTATATGTTGTGATTATGTGAAGAAACTTCATAGATCTCGAAAACTCTATCAGTTCTTGACAATATTTGTAAACTAAAACACTTTATAAAACTTACCATAAAAATGAAAGTGCTAAAGATGTTAAGGATGTTGAAAAACTAAACAAAATCTTGTAAAGGGACCATTTTGACAAATAAACAAAAAGGATGAAGCTTTTATGAAACTTACGGTTTTTCACGAACAAAAGAGTCATTTTTTGTATAAAAGTAGGATTTTATGACATTATGGTTTTAAAAAGGGCCAAAAGAGTAAATTTTTCACAAAATGGGCTTAAATTGGGCCTTCACGGTTTTATGGCCCAAAATTGGAAAAATTATGAGTTTTCTGGATTAAATTGTCATTTTAGACAAATTTGAGCCAAAAATGTAAATTCACCGTTATATGGGATGAAAATGCCACTTTATTTGGATTTGGGCCTAAAATGTTATTTTCACAAAAATTAGGTTGAAAATGTCATTTTTGTCAAAAATGGGCTGAAAATGTAAATTATACATATAAAAAGGCCAAAAATGTAAATTTTTATAATGATGGTCTGAAAACATCAATTTATATATATAAATGGGCCGAAGATGTCAATTGTTATGATAATGGGCTAACAATGTTATTTTTAACCAAAGTGTGCTAAAAATGTCATTTTATTTGAAATGAGCCCATAAAGGTAAATTTTTGGTCTTGAAGGACCTAAAGTATCAATTTTATTAAAAATATGTTGAATTAATGTCTAAGTCCATAAATATAATTGGTGAGACTTGACCCAACCCAGCATGGTCCATTTGGGTTGCATGGTATCATGCATTTGGATAGACTATAATGAGAGAAATAACACTTAAGGTTTGTTAATATATTATAAGTTCTAATATATTAATAAGATTATTTAATTAGTATTGATCAAGAATTAATCTATGATTAATTAAGTGATCAAAAGAAGACTAATTAAATATATGGGTTGATTGTGTAAATCATCCATACTCGTATAGTGGGCTAATGCTTCATGGATTGTCAAGTTGGGCTAAAACCCATAAGATGCTCCATGATATATTTGAACCCATGGATCCAAGGAAATGGAAAGCCATGACAATTAGCGTTTACCCTAATTGTCACTAACTATATAAGCATCTTATTGTTGACAAAATCGGGGACTAGAGTATATGTGAAAGGGATAGTTGATTTTCATGAAGTGTGGATTTCTCTCTAATCTATTCCAAGTGTATTTGGTTTTGTGTGAACCATTTGAGGTGTCACATTTGGGGCACTAGGCACTCAAGCTTCATGAATACATTATACATCAAAGAGGTATGTAATTCTAACTTGATATATTCATATGAATCAATGTTATTATGCTAGTTAGGATGAATACCTTGGAAAGTTCTTATTTGCATGTATAATAGAGAAAACATAGATCCAAGGTATTTAGGGTTGCATGTACACTTAGGAGTGTTAGAATGCTCAAAACCCAACAGTGGTATTAGAGCCTAGGCTTGTTTTCAATTATATTTAATGCAAATTGCTGAAAAATGCTGAAAAAATCGATTTTCTAGCTTTTTGGGCACTGGAATCGCCGAGTCCATGAAGAAAATCATCATACTTGTCGAGTAGGTTGATACACTCGACGAGTAGGAGCGCCAGAAAACGTATTTTCGAGTTTTTGGCTAGAAATGGACTAGGAACATTACCCTAAGCTGTTTTTGAACTTATAAGCTTGTTTTTGATGTGGTAATGTGCATGCTAATCCAATTTCAAAGATAATTGTCAATAGATTCATGTTTTGTGTTAGTTTAAAAGTTATGGTAATTACATGAAAAAGAATGATGTGAATTATCTTTGTTCATATGAGTTGCTTAGATTAATAGATAAGTTAATTGATTATGTGTTTTCAATCCATTTTAATCTAAGATATGATTCTAAAATGTGTTTGTGTAACTTGTCCTCAAGTTACATGAAAGGTCACATTCAAGTTTCTTAAAACTCATAAAAGATGACAAAGGTTACAAAATGAAGAGTCTTGTTCTCATTAAATGGTTTTATGACTCCATAACTTGTCCTCAAGTTATAGAGGTTCAAGAGTCACTTCATTAATTAATAAAATGTGTAACCTTAATTAATTCCATAAGTTACAAAATAAAGAAAAGTTACATTCTTTTATTAGTTTAAAGTCTTCCATATCTTGTCCTCAAGTTATGAACTTGAAGAGTCTTTTAAATAAAACTACTTTAAACACGTAAGTTATGGAATTAATTAGTTTTGAATAGTTTCAAAACTTGCCCTCAAGTTTTGGTATTTGAAAAGTTTTCACTTATGAATACTTTAATTCCAAGTTAGCCTTTAGAATTTTAAAAGTTAAAATTCAACCCTTATATTTTATAATATTATAAGTTAATTATATATATATATATATATATATATATATATATATATATATATATATATATATATAAGAGTAAAGTCAGTCTTACCGTTAGTAGGCCTCATTCACGAAGCCGATCTATAAGGGGGTATAAGGTTAGTACCTATAAAATGGCAGTTTAATGGGTGTCCACTCTCACACACCGCTTCCTTGACTGGTGGAGGGTCGTTAGCCGAACGGGTAGGACAAGGACTATAATTCTCCCTTCATTAAAAGTATTAATGATAAATACTAAGTAACTAAACCTTTTATAAATACCAAATCTTAGTTACTTAGGAAAATGTGAATAAGGTGCTAATCCATGAAATTACACTTTGCACTTTGTTTAAGCTGGTTAGTGGAGCGTGTGTGGTTAACCGACACACTAACTCGTATTTAACAAGGTAGGAAAAGGGTAACTTAATGTTTATCATAGTATCGATGGAGCGTGTGTGGTTAACCGACACATCGATTGAGGGGTAAACACTTAAGAGTACCAAGTAAATTGCATGGTTACTTCACACCTTGTTTTGTGATCCTCGGCATCCCAGTCACAAAACCTGAAGGGAACACTCGAGATTGAAACATGCCATTGAAAAGTTCAATGAATCTCAAAAGAATCTAGGAGTTTCAAAACCAATTAAAACCTAATAATACATTTCGTTTATCTTGGAGGAAATTGGGGAATCGTCATTCACCTACCTTCAAATATTTTATAACTTGGATTACGTCATCCCTCTTCCAGGTTATAAAAGTATTGTGTTGGGTCCCAGCCTTAATATTTCATATTGGGTGCTATATTAAAGACTTTAAATCAACTATCTTGAATATCTCCCAAAAGATGTCTGGTTTAGACATCTATGATCTTCCCAAATCTCTTGAAACAAGTTTTCCTAAATGAAGATGATGTCCCATGGAAATCATACTTCTTTCACCTCCTCCAATTATTCTCCCCAACCCACAAGTTTTTGAAAAGTTTAAGGTCACTCAAGCCCTATTGGCAAGAAAAGGTCTATGTGTGATCACATCTTGGAGATGTAGTCACATATTGACAAGCCGAGAGAGTTCGGTGTCAAAGTCATGAGAAAGTTGGTGGCTCAAATACTTTCTAAGTCACATAGTGAGTTCCTTTGGGACTCCTATGAAACAGACTATGACAAGACCCTTAATGATCTTATCTATTAGCTAAGATCAACTTCCTAAAACTTTATGGACAATGACAATGATGACATTGGATATCCAGTAAAGCTCTCTCTTCCCAATAGAAAGGGATCAACCATAGTCAACTCGGTTTACCAAATGGTAAAGAGAGAGGCTAAGTCTGAGATAGTCCCATTATCAAGGGTACATAGGTATCTATTGCCAAAGGAAGGGGCATTGGTTGCGAAGCTGCCAATTTTACCTAAGGATGTTAAAGTCAATAAGTGTGACTCTACTTCAGGTAAAGTCCACTATCTAACTCTGCTAAGTTTCTATTTTGAGATTCTTATTACATGATGTGACTGGGTCACATATTGGTGGTTAAGAATCAAATGAAAAGTGTAGAAACTTAAAAGAAGTATATGCAGACTTTGATCGCGAAGATGGATTTCACTCGCATGGTTCGGTGATCAGAATTTTTGGGCTGTTACTTAAGAGTTATGATATATATTGCTTAGGAATAGATACAACAAGTTTTCATATGGATTGTAAGGATAAGTTTTTCCGCAATGTTTCAAAATAAAAGGTAAAACTTTTGATTTTAGGTATTTTATGTATCCTTACAATGGCGTTTGTGGAAAATTGTTGCTTGTAAGATTCCACTTATAGCAATATTGGAAAGTGAATTTGATTTTTTCATTTGTGGTAATGTCTAAATTTATCAAATCAGGAAAGATTCTCGTCGCCCAAGGTTTCAATTGGACCGAGATTTGGAATCATGCAAGTTGTATAGCATGATGGATGAGAACTTTTGAGCATTGGAAAATTTAAGACTAACTACTTGTTCACATGGATGTGTGAGTCAAGTAAAGGACTAAGGGATCGAGTACACATTCTTGTGCACTGGTTAAGTCCACTTAAAAAAAATCGATAAGACTATTCGTCATAATTTACTATATCTTAGTAAATATGGTTATACATACAAGCTTAAGTGTAATTATGAGACATTGGAAAAGGTTCCAATGTATGACAGAGCGAATAAGAAGAATCAACTTAGGCAGAAAGGTAAAAGTTTCTCAAATCTGAAAAGATGGGAGAGTACTTTAGTATCATGTTTTAAGACCATCTTAATGATTTTGAGACCTTATCACAATTCATCCTCTAAGTGGATTTTAATAGTTAATAAGAGCAGTTATGAATTGTTGAAGTGGTTAAATCAAGAAAACGATTCATACTTCTTTCCAAAAACAATTCTTAGAGTTATACTCTAAAATTGTAACTTGAGTGACATGTCTTAAAGAAGGTTTAAAACAGTTGTCAAATGTAAAAGTAAAAGTTTTCTACTCTTGTACATTTGAAATTGGTAAGTTGTGATGTTTTGGATAAAACAAAGGCCAACTAAGGCCAATTGTGTGAAGTGTTTTTCTTGATAAGAATCCACACTATCTCTTGAATATCTGACAAGAAAGTCTTATTTGTCAAGAGGAAAGTGGGAGTCTTAAAGGTCTTGAAAGTGTCAAGAACTAATCAAGAATAAAACCTGAAGTTCTTCACTAGCACACGACTTGAGGTTTATAACCTATCGTGTTGACATATTCTGTGCCCATTCCAATTAAAGTTGGCTTTGCATATGAGTTCTTAGAGTTCTCAATTGGTTGCACAACAACTTGGAAGCAATGGCAAGCCCTTGAGCTGCCAGATGGCAAGAAATTAAGATTAAGTTCAGTCCATATGAGTTTGAATTTGTCATTATCCTTGTCTTGTGACTATGGTTTTGACAATTCACATGGATAAGAACACATACACTATTAAATCTAAGTGTCATAAGGTTTCTCTCCGATTCATGAAAATGATGGTGAGGAAACACTTTCACTAAGTAGATTTTAGCTAGATAGCAACTGTGATATTTGCATTCTCAAAGTCGTTAGTGGAGCGTGTGTGGTTAACCGGCACACTAACATGGACTTGTGAGAAGTGGAAAAGGTCTAAACAATTGACACTATGATTATGGCATCCCTTTTTATAGTTCTTAAAATTATTTAGACACCTGTGAGCTATCTAAGATAAGGTGTATGATATTGATAAAGTTTTATCAAAGCAATCTAGTATCAGAAATCTGAACTTTGGTAAGAAAGTCAATAAAGTATTGTTTTTCTAGAAGTTCAGTTGTTTCTGAATACATGTCAAAGCTAGTGGGAGTATAAGTGTTATGCAAATAATCATCCTGTTAGTGGGAGCATGATAATTATGATAAAGGTTGAAAGTTAGCAATGTTAATTATAGAAAACAAAAGGTTTCAATTGGGAAAAAGTTATTTTGCTATAATTAAGGGAGAGGAAATTATACTTCATCTCAAATCTATAAGCTTAGATTGTGAGATTTTAGTCAAATTTAGTCAAGTATATATATGAATGTTATGTTGGAATGGCATAACATAAGAAAATTCTATATATGGGTCCATTATTTGCGTTCTAAAATTCGTTTATGATTACGACATTCCTTTTCATAATCTGAATTATGAGAACTTGGCAAATTGAAATGGAAATATTATAGCAAAAGACTGGTTTAGTCTTTATGTGAGACATCATGAATCGTGTGCCATATGTTTCGAATTTAGGATCGATTACATGTGTTATAGTCATTCTTTCTAAAATTTTCCAAATGCCTGGGGCATTAAGAAGGGAAAAGGTCTAGAACTGGATATGACTAAAAGGATTAAGCAACTGTCGAGGACAATCTAAGGTTTACCAAAGATTGGTTGCTCAACGACAGTTTGAAGTATAATGTTAATTCTGGAAGGATCATATTGACATAATCTGTAAGGAGGCAACTCTTGTTCAGAAGTGATAGTCAAAATGGAATATGGAAATGTTTCAAAGTTAGAAATTATTCAATCTGTGTAAGATTAGGAAAACTTAATGCAAGAAGGATGTCTCTATGGATTTGGTCTCCATTGGAATACTCTGTAATGTTTGTTGACTACTCTTTGTGACTTTGAACATAATCATTAAAAGAGGATCAATGCATATAAGTTTAAAATCTAACAGATTTTGGTAAGTGGTAGGAATTTGGAATTCTTGCATTTGAAGTAAGGATTTGGGACTGTGAAATGAGAATCATTGGAGTTATGTTCAATTGGTCTATTTCGCAAAGTAAAGATCATAGACAAACATAGTATGCATACTTGGTGTGTGGCATGACTAGTGTTTAGAAAACATAGTGTACATGCTTGGAGCATGGGACAACTATTGTTTTTAATTCAAGTATAAAGTTGATAGTTGAAACAGTATGTAATGAATGATGGGTAATCAATATGGTGATAAAGAAAAGGTGTTTTATTTATATACATAAGTTCTGAGACCATATTGGATTCTATTATTCTTGTGTTTCACTTTGCATGTTTTGAATTCCAGAATAACTTGGTTGTTCTTCCTGAATGACTAAGTTATTCAAACCATCCACAGTCGGTCATATGTTGGAAGTAGATATGAATCAAGATTGTCATGAGTTGACTTGTAGAGGTCTAAGAAGTTGGACAAAGTGGTGCTACAACACTCATGAGTGTTCATAAGTTCTGAGTATTGGATTCAACCTGCGCTCATTTGAATCACTTCATGGATTTTATCACGAGTGATCATGAGACGATAATATCTTATATTCTTCAAACCTAGCGATATGAGTTGTTACTATGAGTTGGTTGTACATTGATTGTGCGAAAACGCATTGGTAACTCGATGTTATAAAATGTGCCTTTGTGTATGATTCAACAAGTAGTAGAACAAGCCATATGAGTCGAAGTTTATCCATTCCTTTTACCTTCGAGATAAAAGCGATATCTGTGGGCCCCTTGATGATTTGGTGATGACAAATGTAAGTGCTCGGCCGAGCCTGGACTGATTTGATTTGTTCAATTAGTCAGTCTTCATAAATCGGAAATCGGGAAACAACAAATGGACAGAGAGAATGATTATAATCCATGTCTCAGTCCATATGATATCAAGAATGGAGGAATATATGATCCCTTATCTAATGGACAAGTCATTGACAAAGGTCAGAGTTCGACAGAAGCTTTTGAGAGCTACGATTGCCAGTCAGTTCTTGAAGCCATACTTGCAATAATAGTTTTAGACTTATCCAAGTGGGGGACTGTTGGATTAATGTCTAAGTCTATAACTATAATTGGTGAGACTTGACCCGACCCGGCATGGTCCATTTGGGTTGCATGGCATCATGCATTTGGATAGACTATAATGAGAGAAATAACACTTAAGGTTTGTTAATATATTATAAGTTCTAATATATTAATAAGATTATTTAATTAGTATTGATCAAGAATTAATCTAGGATTAATTAAGTGATCAAAAGAAGACTAATTAAATATGTGGGTTGATTGTGTAAATCATCCATACTTGTATAGTGGGCTAATGCTTCATGGATTGTCAAGTTGGGCTAAAACCCATAAGATGCTCCATGGTATATTTGAACCCATGGATCCAAGGAAATGTAAATCCATGACAATTAGGGTTTACCCTAATTTTCACTAACTATATAAGCATCTTATTGTTGACAAAATCAGGGACTAGAGTATATGTGAAAGGGCTAGCCGATTTTCATGAAGAGTGGATTTCTCTCTAATCTATTCCAAGTGTATTTGGTGTTGTGGGAACCATTTGAGGTGTCACAGTTGGGGCACTAGGCACTCAAGCTTCATGAATACATTATACATCAAAGAGGTATGTAATTCTATCTTGATATATTCATATGAATCAATGCTATTATGCTAGTCAGGATGAATACCTTGGAAAGTTCTTATTTGCATGTATAATAGAGAAAACATAGATCCAAGGTATTTAGAGTTGGATGTACACTTAGGAGTGTTAGAATGCTCAAAACCCAACAAAATATGCATAACTTGTAAATTTTCGGCTTAATGGGCCAAAACCTGTCATCATTACACAAGGTGGGCTTTTTATGCCAATTTAGAAAAAAATTAAGCTAAAAGAAACAATGCAATAACAAACAAACTAAATTCATTGATTGCATGTTTATTGGGCCTAATACTTACAATCCAAGTTATTGGGCCTTAGTGGTCCATTTACATGCATATTGGGCCTGGATTATACATTACCTGTTTATTAGGCCATAGTGGTCCATTTACATGCTTATTGGACCTTAGTGGTCCTTCTACATGTCTGTTGGGCCTTGTACATTCACATACATACTCGTTGGACTTTTCAAACATAAAACGTACACGAAAACATTATATATATATATATATATATATATATATATATATATATATATATATATAACATAATATAATACTTACATAAACACAGTTAAGGAAGCTAGTGAGACATGTCGGTTGACACCCCTCTAGTGTACAATCATAGCCTGTAGTTATAACCAGAGTCTCCTGAAGGGAGAGTGAAAGTTTGTGTATAGATCTATACGGGGTGACACCCCACACCTGAGCTGTTCGCTACAGTTAGACTAGGCCAGTCTAGGGTGACAAACCTTTCCTTAAACAAGTCGGCGGCTGAAAACGCCACGACATGCGAATTCATCATAATCACGTATGGCTAAAATGACTCACATAGAGATTCTATCCATCATAATTTTACGGAATACATATAGAATCATGTTGATACAAAAACATACATACACTGATATGTGGTCTTAGGGTTTTGAGACCACGACACTTTTGTAAACAGAAAATATAGGATTTTATGGGGAAATATACAGTTAAACAATACCTTCGACTTACAACAGAAAATTTCAGGTTTTTTTCCGGATTACATTTTTATATACATTCCAAAAACAGAAGACACACATGCATTAGTACTTGATTTTGACACATCACTTTAAACCATTTTTCAGAAAATATCAGATTTTCTGGCGTTTTACAAACAATACAAAACTTTTCATTCAAACATGCTTATGAACTCACCAACATTATATATGTTGACATTTTCAAAATAACTTGTATTCTTAGGGAATCGTTAAGCGGAAGGTCTACAAGAGCATGTGGAATTTGTCGTATTTTTGTTATCATCATACATTGAATATTTTGGCATGTAATTTATGACACTATACTTGATGTAAACAATGTTGGGGGTGTGATGATATTACAAGATGAAGTCACGCAGAAGCCCCCAGACGTTTCTACCGTCTGCTTCGGGGGTGTGACATTGCAACTTATCAAATATTTGATAAAGCTTCAACTTCTTCAGAGATCCATTGCTTTGAATACAATACTTCACGTTTCTCCATCCTTTACCAAGGCTATTTATGAACATGAGATTGTACTCCAAAGGAGTTTGGACAATCCCATGAGCAGTCTTATTGTTGACTACGATTCAGTATCGGTTGGAGGCTGAGGCAACTGATTCACCAGGAATTGTTGTAAAGGTGTCAAACTCGTTTACAACAGATGTCGGATGCTTGTCTTTCATATTTTCAGAACCTTCGATCAAATCTTAAAGAGTGTACCAAATTTCTTTAGCAGATTTACACAACTTAATGTGTTCAAAGAGAGATGGTGGAACGCCAAACACCATTTTAGAGAATGCTACTTGATCAGCATGCAACTTCTCAATATCGTTAGCAGTGAGAGGAGATGGGCGTTGTTCATCTTGACCCACGAGTTGAGCACCAGCATCTCTAACTGTTGTTCTAACTGGAACATGAGGACCTTCTTTGACGGATCTCCAGATAGCTTCACCTTTCTCTTTAGCCAGTAAAAATCTTTCCATTCTGACTTTCCAAGGATCATATTCTTCAACAACTAGTAGTGGGGCACGGGTAGGGCACCCCACACTATTTTCTATTTGCATTGAATACATTTTTCGAGGATTAAAAGCAGCCATTGAAGTTAAGATATCTTCAAGCAAAAGTGGTATATATAAGAACTTTTACCCTAAACACGGAAATGGTTGAAATACCAAGATAATTTCAATCCAACTATAATATGATCTTATGGATTCAAAGGACAACCATTCAAGCTCTGATACCAATTGTGAGAACAAACGATATGATTCGCAGGGACAAGGTTTGAAAACTCAAACCTTGAGTTAATGCTTAAGATCAGTGTCTTCTTGCTAAGGAATGTTCCTGTCAAGTCTGGCAAGACCAGTTAAGTCTGAGTTAATGTAATCAACAAAGTATTCAGGATATTAATGAATAGTAAAGATAATGACCAAGGTAAAGACAATAAATGAAGAACAAGAAGAATGTTTGAGAGAATAATTTAGAAAGTGAAGTAAACTGAAATATTGTTAGATATGTTTAAATAATCCGTCACATGATTCAACATTGAATGCTCCTATAAATAGGAGAACATGATACATTGTACTAACTATTACATACATAGGACTAGATAATAGAGTTATTTCTGACACTCTGATTATCTATGTTTGAAAAAAGAGACTAAGTCCTATGACAAGTTAAATCAAGCTAAGTGAGAAATAACATTAATACAACTGGACAAAATATGGATTCAGACAAGTTAACATTCTGGACATAACATCCATTCCGGAATGCCTTCATTTGCTTCTAAACACTAACACACAATCTTCTCTTCTCATCCAGACTCTAGCTGTTATTCCGAACTGCACATTGACTTCGCATCAACTTCTATTTCGAAACTAAGACTAACTTCGGAACTTCAAAGGTGTTAGAGATTGCTAGAGGTTCACTTTCAGGTTCCAACATGTAGGTTGAGGGTTGTATGGGAACCTTCCTACCTATTTTTGTGTGAATAAGGCTTTGGGGTTCGAAGCACGACCCAAATGCCTGATAGGGTCGATCTGGCTTCAGCTTGTGTTGTTTATATCTGAGTATTTTGATGAATAGTTGGCAAGACCCTGGGGAGGGCCCACGATAATCGTAAAAGTGTTTTAAGACTATGTTGTGGACCGTAGCATTCATTTGGATGAGTTAGGTTATTATGGAAGTGTTGTAAGACTGTAGTTTGGCTCGTAGCAATCACTAGGCTTAGGTAAGCCATTGTGGGAGTGTTGAAAGACTACAGTCTGGCCCGTAGAAAACATTAGGTCAAGATAGGTCATTTTAGGAGTGGTTGTAATATTGTGGGAGGGTCACACTATTCCTAGAATTAGGAAATATAGTAGGCCGACTTGCGGCCAGGTGTGATGTAAGACTACGACTTTGCTCTGTGCATTCACCAGAAGGTGAACGGACTTATGATTGTCTGTTGTTGGTTGGTCAATGACCATTATTTAAGCAGGAGAGTTGTTGGATTCGTGTTGACAGGTAGGCTAGGATAGCCTTTTTCAATTAGACACTTGGTTGGACTCTCGTGGTGCAACTGTGTATGGGGTGGTCAGCTTCATCAATCACTTAGGGATTCTACATTCTACTTTATTATTATAAACACATGAAACTGGGAAGAAATCGAGTAGATCGAATTTATGAATTTTTTATTAGCTGGATATGATGTATATTGGTGTAGCACTAATGGTTAGGGCTCATGTTGTGGTCGTCTTCGTAATCGAGAAAATGATTGTTGGCGTTGGTGAATGGTTATGGATCGTTTTCCCAGATATTAGTAAGACGATGCAGGATTAGAGAGGTTTTGGTCGGCTCGGGTTGTGAATTGAGGTCATTATGGATGAAGTTTGATATGGTAGTGGTGTTAGAAGGAATTAGGATATTTGAAGTGATTCTTATTCTTCAGTGATGCATTGTATTCTGGTAGCTCAAGCAGTTTTGACTCTTGTTGTAAGAGTAAGATATAAGGGCATATTTCAACGATCAAATTAAATTTAAGTAGGGGAGAGTTGTAACATATAGTTTTCGAATGTATCTTATTTTGGGATTCTGGATCGTAATTCGACCACGTAATTGCCTTGGGATTCAATGGAATAGACTTTAGACCCTATTGGATGTTGATGATGTTGGATAATTGCATGAATTATGATTTTAATTCAGTGTGTTTTTATTTATAAGTGATTAGATAGAATTGTGGGTGTCATCAATACAATCGCGAAAATATAAATATCACCGAAATCGGATTTAAAACAAAGAAGTTATGGATGTTTAAAGTTGAAGTGTGAAGTTATCTCCTACACTGAGCGTAGGAAGGTCCTATACACTGAGCGTAGGAGTAAATGTTGATATGGATTTTAGTGACCTACGTTGAGCATAGGTTATGCTACGTTGAGCGTAGTCATGGAATATCAAAATCCTAAATCCATGGTTCGAAGCGCTATTTAAAAGCTCTAACTCGTTGAGATTATTCCTATGCTCTACCTCCACCCTCCTAAAGGTTACTTTGAAACCATAACCACTAATTATGAGTTTTTGGAGCTTTTAGAGAGTTTTGTGTGCTCTTTTAAGGAAGAAGGTGTTGGATTAGGTGTCTAAGCCCATAACTATTTTGGTATATACTTGACCCGATTATGAGCATGGTCCTTTTGGGTTGCCTTCACCATAGTAACTGATAGGATGAATTAAGGAGAAAGAGGATTAGTTATGATTTATTAATATATTATATGAATAATATATTAAAAGAGAAATCATATTGTTTAATTAATATTAGTCAAGAACTAATAAGAATTAATTTTGTGGATAAAAGAGATTAATTAAACTTCGGGGATTGATGTTGTAATTATAAGATAGTTGCATAAATGGGCTAATGGACTCCATAGAAGTTGGAGTGAACGAAATCTATGGGGGAAACCCATTAGATTTCGTCCAAGGCCTCTAAGGAGGGAGTCAACGGGTTGCTTAGAGCCTAAGTAGTCAAATTAGGGTTTCCTTGTTTGATAACCCTAATAGTCTACCTATATAAAGAATCTATAAGCCCCTACAAACGTGTCCAACTCTTTGAGAGAACCCTAGAACATTTTTGTGGCATTTCCTCATTCTTCTAAGTTCATCTTGTTGCATATTGTTATTACAACGTAACAATCAAGCTAAGATCTAAACTCTATTCTTTTGTAAATTTCGATTATTGTATGCTAGAATTTGGGTTTATGAGCTTTGGATGATTATTGCATGTATATTAGACAAACTAGATCCAAAGATTTTGGGTTTGCATGTACACCATAAGATTGGTGTAGTGCTCAAAACCCATCAGAAGGTACTTATATAACCAAGTGAATACCTTCAAGGTGTGTAGATCTGTGATTTGCAAGTGAACATCTATTTCTGAAAGCTATAAAGTTTTCATCTTGATGGTTGTCCATATTAGATCTAGTATGGTTGTGATTTTTATGTTTTTGTTCCCGTAATCTTGGTCCTTCTGAGTATGGGTTACTCCAGACCATTTGAGTGCATTCTTCTGATGCTTTTGAGGTTATAGAGTCATAAAAATGAGATCTTGGGCAATCTTATCCATCCATGCAAGGGTTCTTGAGAAAAAGTTGGTTTTATAGGGTTAGGGTTTGTGTTTGTGCTCATTGTGGCCATGAAAATGGATAAATTGTGAGACTTTATCCATTAAGACATTCATTTAGATCAGATCTAGAAGTTTAGGGTTTGGCTTTCTGTATTTCGAGCTTAATGGAGTTTTTGGGAAACAGGGGTTATATGATGAATGTAACCATCTATATGCTAAGTGTATCCCTACGTTGATCATAGATTAATGTGCTACACTGAGCATAAACCAACTGAGGGTTGACCTTTGAATTTTTGACCGATTTGACTTTTGGTTAAACATGTTGGGACCTAGACTTGGAATGTCAAAATGGTCTTCTACACAAAGGAGGTTTGATTATGAGCCTAGATCTTTTGAGATTTGGTTATTACCATAATTGTTAATTATGGTTTTATTATGTCTACGTTCAGCAAGTGGAGACTTGATATCGTGTGCTTGAGTGTGGTTTATCTTGTCTTTAGAATTGACGTGAGTCTTCTCAGTATACTATGTAGGATGATAGTTTTCTTTGTGATAATTGCATGGAAGGCCCAACGATGGCCCCTGACATATGTATGAAAGAGCAGGTGGTGGCTCCTGACAATTTTGTGCAAGACCAGGGTCGGCCGCGTCAGTTATTTCTAGGATGATATATGTCTTTGTGATGGTTGCATAAAACACCAGGAGGTGGTTCTTGGCACTTGTATGTGTTGGGTTTTGAGCATTCTAACACTCCTAAGTGCACATGCAACCCTAAATACCTTGGATCTATGTTTTCTCTATTATACATGCAAATATTGTAACAACCCGAAGTTGTTCATCGCCGAAAACCCGTTCTACCCGAATAACTCGTCGGAAATCGAAATGTCCCGTTATCGTTTTTGGGCTTAGTTAACTAAAATTATATATTTATTTTCATTCAATGAGGGTCCAAATCATTTAGGAACTCATGTATTTAGCCCAAAACATTTATTTCATAAGTTTTAGAAATATCCTCGTCGGGTGACGGAAACTCAATCGGGTGCGACCCAAAGCATCGTTTAAGGCCGGTATCGGGTAGAATTTCACCGTGTCCAAGTTTTAGGAACTATATAAACATGTTTAAGCACTCATTTGAATTTTTTTCCTTCTCTCTCTACTCTCTCTCTAACCTCTCTCCTAAATCCAAGGATTAAGTGTCCAAAACTCAAATTTAAGGCTTCAAATCCTTAAGGTATCTTCCTAGCCTTAATCTATAGCATGTTTAGCTTCCAAATTAGACACTTAATCATGAAATTGGACAATATATGTGAGTTTACGGCCCAGGAGGCTGCCTAGGCCGTAAACACCATTTAGAAGAGTTTTTAGCCCTTAAACTCCTTCCTAGACTCAATTGGACTTTAGATATGGCTAAGGGACTTCAGGATATGGACTTAGAACACTTAAAACTTTGATTTTGAGGAATTTGAAGGAGTTTACGGCCAAGGCATAAGCTTGGGCCGTAAACTCATGTTAATGGGGTTTTTCATGCCCTTAAACCCTTCCAAATCACTTCTATGGCTTAGATATGAATTATAGGACCTTGGTAATAGCATTTGGACACTTGAAACATGAAGTTTGGGGGATTTAGATGAGTTTACGGCCAAGGTGAGTGCTTGGGCCGTAAACTCCCCAAAACTTGGCATAAATCCAATTCTAAGGTGTTAGAAAGCCATCCAACACCACCAAAAGCCTTGGAATAAATCAAGGGACCAACCAAAAATACTTTAAGGGCCTTAAACACATCATTCATGGGATTTCTAAGAGTTTACGGCCAAGACCTGTTCTTGGGCCGTAAACTCCAAAATTTTTGGTGTTAGAATGCAAACTAAACACCCCTAAGGCCCTTAGATGAATTTTAAAAGCCATTCTATGCAAGTTTTAGACCTTGAAACACCTTGTAGCATCATATATTAGAGTTTATGGCCATGAAGGGGGTTTCATGGGCCGTAAACTCCATAAATCCCTCATATGTCCCATATAAACTCATTTCTAGGCTTGTGGAATTTTTTAGAATCACATGTGATTGATTTTAACACCCTAAAAACACTAAATCATGGAGAATTGAGAGTTTACGGCCAAAGACCCCTTGCCTAGGCCGTAAAATCCCTTATGTAGTGTAAATGATGTTTTTAATTCAATCCAAGCCTTAAGAAAAATTAATCCAAGCATTTCCAAGTGTCCATATCCATTTATAACCCAAATTTACACCATAAACCACCCTACCATGAGTTTACGGCCGTAAACTCATGGGGAATGGGTGTTTTGGACCAAAAAATCTTGTATAAGTTTATTCATGGGGAGTAAACTCAAGTCCCAAGTCCCTAGTGTCATTTCACATCCTTAAACGCCATCCGGGTCCCTCTAAACACTCGTATCAGAGTGTTTTCGCGTCTAAAAGCAATTGTCCCTATCCAACAATCAATCTAAGTCCTAATTAGATACAAATGTGTATCTTTACATTATAATTAGGAACCTCGTGTATTTACAAGCCCCGGATCCACTCTTAGCATCCAAATCGTCGTACTTCTCGTCCGGTGAGTTCATACCCCTACGCCTTTTTCACTGTTTTTAACTGTTTTCAGGGGGGGAATACAAGCAAACCAAAACTGTTTTCAAATCATAACATTTATGTGTTTCAAATAATATCTGGCAATCTTATAAACTCTTTTACTCCTTATGTATTATGTTGAGCATAAGGAAAGATTTATCAATTACAACTAAATGGATTTTAGTTAAGAAAATAACCAAACTAATCAAATTATTAGGGGAATAATTTAGGGTTCTATGTTTCTCTTTTTATCATGTACTGATATCTGTATTAAGTTATTAGATAAACTATGTCTGATTTAGTTTATCTCTATATCATTCGAATGTTTTGCCAGATAGTCTCATTGTATGTATCTATTTTTCACTGTCTCATGTCTTGAAATCTTTCTATGTTTGGTATCGTATGAGAATCCTGTGAATAGTTTAATACTAGCTTGTGAGATAGTCACTACCCTTTATGGATGATCAAGTAAATCCTCTCCGGAAGTGTAACCAGAGTCTCCTGGAGGGAGAGCGAGGAATTTGTGAATAGATCTATTCGGGACTGACAATCCCACACCTTAACTGCTAGCTACAGTTAGGCGGGCACGCCTGGGGTGACAAATTCTGGATATCATTCGACGTCTGACTAACGTCAAGGAGGTCTCGTTGTCATATCAGCATAGTTACCCGACTCACAATACGTATTAATATAAACTTATTCACAGCTAGGATCTGTTTAGAATCTATATCTTGTTCGGGATGGTAATCCCATGGTCTTGTAATCTATATCTCGTTCGGGATGGTAATCCCATGGTTTTATGTCTATACCTCGTCCGGGATGATAATCCCATGATCTTGTGTCTATATTTCGTTCGGGATGGCAATCCCATGGTTTTGAAACTAAATCTTATACGGGATGATAATCCCATGATTTTATCAAGCTATCTTATATCTAGTTTCGGGATAGTGATCCCATGGTTTATCAAACTATTTATATCTACTTTCGGGATAGTGATCCCATGGTTTTTATCGAATTATCTTATAACTGGTTCGGGATGTTAGTCCCAAGGTTTTCAAATACTAACTGGTTCGGGATGTTAGTCCCAAGATTTTCAAAATACCTTCTATCTACAGTTCGCCTAAATTATAGTTTTGTATATTAAACTATACTATGTGTTATTCAATCAATCTTGCAATTAGGAAAATATGAGATTTTCCTGGGGTTAACTTATATCTTGTAACAGAACTGTAACGAAAGATAACTTAACTACTTACATAAGAAAATATGGGATTTTCTTGGGTATCAAATCTTTTCAGAAAACTAAAGGAAACCGATACATTTTCACAAAACAAAACCGCTTATGAACTCACCAGCTTTATGCTGATTTTCAAACTGCTTGTATTCTCAGGTCCAAGTTAGACAGGTACCCGGCGATATCTTTTGGTGAAGATGGAGTGCTCCGAAGACTCGTCTCTTTTTGTTCATATGATATATGTATAACTTTGTACAATTTACTTTTGAACCAAATGTAAATCTTCATATTTATGTAATGTAATGGTTGTTTACTGTGATTACTATGTACATTGGATTTGATACACAACATGGAGTCAACCCTGGGAACGTTTCCGGCTTTGGTTTTCGGGGTGTGACAAATATGAACATCCAAGGTATTACCCTAATCTAGCATACAAAACAATGAATATAACAAGATAGAATACATACCTCTTTGATGTAGAATGTCCTCATGAAGCTTGAGTGCCTAGTGCCCCAAGTGTGACAACTCAAATGGTTCACACAACACCAAATACACTTGGAATAACTTGAGAGAAACTTGAGCAGTTCTAAAATCAGCTAGCCCTTCTCTATTCACACATAGTGACCGATTTTGTCAAAGAATATGATCTTATATAGTTGTTACAAATAGGGTAAACCCTAATTGTCATGGCTTTCCATTTCCTTGGATCCATGGGTTCAAATACACCATGGAGCATCATATGGGTTTTAGCCGAACTTGATAATCCATGGAGCATTAGCCCACTATACAAGTATGGACGATTTACACAATCAACCCATATATTTAATTAGTCTTCTTTTGATCACTTAATTAATTCTAGATTAATTCTTGATCAATACTAATTAAATAATCTTATTAATATATTATAACTTACACTACTAGAAAAACAGCCTTTTACGACGCTCATTGCGCGTCGTAAAAGGCTCAGATGACGTGCAAATGCGCGTCAAGGAAGGCCCTGTCATAAAGAGAGACGACACACTTTTGCGCATCGTCTATAGACGACGCAAATTTACGACGCGCAGTTACGACGCGCATTTACGACACGCAATGCGTATCAAGGAAGACCCTTTCATAAAGGAAGACAAAATGCATTCACGTGTCGTAACCTTACGACGCGCGTGTTAATGACACGTAATGCGTATCAAGAAAGCACTGTCAAGAAAGGCCATGTCATAAATGAAGATGACACACGTTTTTGCATATCATAATTTTAAATGTTTAAAAAAATTTATTTTTTATAGATTTACTAATTTTCAATTTGAATTTGCATTTAATGCCTCCTAATAGAAAATAAAATATCATATACAAAAAATATAATCCATTTCATAAAATTTAATGTTATACAATTCTATTTCTTACAATATATAAATTTACATTCATCTAATCTACTATGTGTTTCATACAAAAAATCTATTTCATGCGGTTTCTTCCATTTCCTTTATTAGCAGCTTACATCATCAGTAGAACATCTAACAATTGAAATGAAAAATGCAACACTTGTATATCTGCAAAGAACTTGAAAAAAACAACAAATATTTAATGTTTATATATAGCAAGAACATATTGAATGCATAAAATAACAAGATAATAGGATGTGTAACTTATTTGTGAAATTGTTAAAAACTACAAGTAAAGATTTTACTATTTCTGTAAAATAAAAAAATTTAATTACCTTAAATTCCATTCAGCACAAGCATAAGGACCAACTCAGAGATGAACATAGAGTCCAGCTTTCTTAATCAGCTTAATTAACTTCACCAAATCATACCTATCTTCGAAATAATATTGGGAAAGAGAAAAGAAATCTTGAAATCAAGAAAATGATTTAGTAAATTAAAATAAAATATTATTGTATTTCAAGAAATTTTGAAATTAAGAAAATGATTTAGTAAATTAAGAACTTCCCAGATACGAAAAGATTTGCATATCTTCCAAACCTTCCATCTTCCTTTAGGATAAGCTGTGAATATATACCTATACAGTAGTAACAGTTTAAAATTAGCAATCAAATTTGAAGTCAGTATTGTTATGCATATGTCCTACAAATTCCCAAAATACTTTTCACTTCCTATACTATAAACAAGATGATTTATTATATGCACATAAGAGTAATGATTGAGGTGAACAATAGTATGCATTTTTCTAGGTACTTTAGCATTGAAACAAGTAACAGACTAGTAAAATGGGAGTATAACTTGAACGGTACCCGTTGCCCAAAAACTTGCACCAATAGTATGCATTTTTCTAGGTACTTTAGCATCGATGACTTTTCATGCTTGATTTCTCGTTTAATGAATCTGATAGTTCATAGTTTATACAACCACAAAGAAATTTTCCTCAGGGAGCATGCGAGGTAAAAAAATCTCTATAGTCTACACGTTTCATGCTTGATTTCCATCTTTTATCATTTTTAAAAACAATAGTTCTAACAAGAAACCTTCTTTCAGTAATGCAAGTGATGCTCTTGATAAGCTGATATTCTTAAGTGTAACGGATCCCTCATTACTTGGAGATACTGTTGAGCTTGAAATCCGAATTAAATCTGATCCATAAAAAGGGACAATCACAATATCGTAAGATTACTTACTTTTCTTCATTCTTGAATCTTTCCTCATAAAATACAACTCTACAAGAGATTTATAAACCTTTTTTTACCCTTATTGTAAAGACACTGGTATTGGAATGACCAAAGAAGAACTAATAGACTGCCTTGGAACCATTTCTCATAGTGGTACTTTACCTTCTTTCATATAAATCATTAGCAAATATGTACTACATTACATTAATCGGTTAATTTTATAAAATGTTGAATCTTTTTGTTTAGGAGAACAAGGATCTTGGAAATGATAACAGTTTGATTGGTCAATTTGGTGTTGGGTTCTATTCGACTTTTCTGGTTGCTGAAAAGGTCCTTAATACCCTTTTCCCATTTTCTTAATTTCTTAATTTGTCAATTAAAAATTATTCTAAATATTTCATAAAAACAAGTGATTGTTTCTACCAAGAGTCCAAGTTCAGACAAGCAATACATTTGGGAAGCAGCACCTGAAAGTAGTTCATATGTAATTAGATAAGAAACTGATCCTGAAAAATAGATTCGTAGAGGAACAGAAATAACACTCTTTTTGAAGGTCCTTTAACTCTTACAAAGTTCAATCTTTTTGCTTTATTTTATTTATTTCAAATTCAATTAATATTTTTTTTTGTATAGGATGATGACAAATACGAGTTCACTGAGCCAAGTAGAGTTCAGGGTTTAGTGAAAAACTACTCACAATTTGTTTCTTTCCCGATTTTCACATGGCAAGAGAAATCAAGAACAGTTGAGGTAAGTTTTTTTTAGTGTTTTTGTGTTATGATTTGGGACCCACAAAATGAAAATGTAGCTAATGAAATATGATTTGAAATTTGTTTTCAGGTAGAGGAGGAAGAACCAAAAGAGGGTGAAGAAACATCATCAGAGGTAAAAACTAAAAAACTAAAGTGTCTAATTCAGCTTACCCGAGGAATGTCATGGAATTGAAAAAACAATTACATGTAGTATAATCTCTCAGGGGCAGAATCGTAATCAGCAGTTGGAATTGGCAAACTTGGAGTGGGTTTTGATAGCATAGGAGCCGTTGACTCTTCCAGGTTGCATTTTATTTTCCTTCTGCTGACTCAATCTGTAAAAATGAGGAAACTTTATGGATTAAGAACTGCCTACCATATGACATGAATTATTAAAAAAATGAAAACTGTTACCTTATGATCTTGCCTTTTGGATGTATTTTGATGAAAAAAGTAACCATAGTAAAGTGCTTGGGTGGTAAGAGCTAAGGTAGTCACCAAGTACAACTACATCCCACCCAAAAGTCAACAAAAAGTGCAAATTCAACATTTGGAAAAAATTTACTGGAGTAATTTTGTATCATAAAGAAAAAAATGATCCATCAATTCCAAACTCATGTTTTCATATACTTCACATCAAGTTATTTTCATTTAACTCTTGCATAAACCTGTTATTGAAACCATTTAATGTCTTTCTTTTGGAAACATACTTGAATGTGGTAACTATTAAGGGACCATGGGAATAAAATAATGATCATTTATGTATTCACATGTTGACTACAGAAGGAGACCAGATTTAATAAAAATTGGGTTGAAGGCTATGGAAAAAGATTAAAAGTTTTAAAATATATGCATTCATCTAAGATCTAAAACCCAAGTTTCGAAATACTAATAAAAATCTAAAACCACATTTCAATTCCTAACAATATTTGGCAAGTTAAAGACTACAATTACTCATATTTGTCTTACTGCATCTAAAACTCTAATTTCAAATCTCTTCAAGACATGGAAGAAACAAAAAAAATATGCTCCTAAAAGCTTGGTTCATTGTTACTGACTTCACAATCAACGAGGAAAAAAAATCATGAAACGAAACTTCTTGATGGGAAAATTGTTATATTATATCTAGTTTAGAATGAAATCAGTTTACATAATCCACTAAATACAGTTAATAAAAAAGAGCAAAATATCAATAATAATGAACTCATTCTCGATTATTAGTTTGTGAACATCATCTAATCACCTACAACACAAAGTGATAAACTTTCCATGTCATCCAATTATAGCTAAATAACTGAAAGGGTCAGTTGTTTTTTACACTCTCTGGCACTGCAGTAGAAAAGATGTATTTTTTTATACCAAGTGGCTCTCAGTCTCACTTTACAAATTTTCATGTTTTGGGAAAACAAAATACCTGATTAGGACCCTTAAATACTGAGTCATCAACTGCAATTGAAGGTTTCTTGATGAAAGCCCTAATTTTCTTAAAGAGGAAGAGGTGACTAATCCGTAAATGGAAGCCTTTGGATTAGCTAGTCATCTAGTTTCTCTGAAAAATAGAACACCATAATCAAACAACTACCAGTAAGAAATCAAGTTCCAAAACATTAAATCACAAAGATATTATAATGGAATGAGACATTTTGAAAAGTTCATTATTTCATGTAGTTATTATTATTTATTTATTTTTCTTTTAACCAATACTCAATATAGGTTATTTGCAAAATTAGAACTTGAAAGATGATCTATTAATCCTTATATATTTGTTACTATCAGGCGTCTTTTTGTGGGATATTTAAAAAACTAGAGAAGTCCCTTTGACACATTATATAGTCTAAGGATAACATGCAATCTATATATATGAACTCTAAGTTTGGGAGTTTCAGCTGAGTATCTTTTTGACACAAACTGCAACCTACAATACCCTGAATCTAAATTATATTTATGTAAACACAGGTCAAAAGTTGAGTTATAACATGTTCGTAGTGCCCTCTGTTTCATTCTCTATTTGTATTATATTTAAATGTCATGTTGGCTCTTTATTTTTTTAATTCTGATGGCTCTTCTATAATAGGCTGTCTTAGTCCTATTTATCTATTTAGATTAACTGCATTGGTTATTAGCATAGATATTTTTTGTGACTTCTATTTTCTAAATATGTATAAATCTGAAAATCAACTCCAATTTTCTTTTTTCTGTGTTAAAGATTTTTAAATATATTGTATGCAATTCTTGAGCTTGTGGCCTTGGCTACAACTTTCAGTTCAAAAATGTAAAAAGTTTAAGCTTGACAAAATAATGCTTTGTAATATATCAGTTTGTTTGATTCTATGCAATTCATAGACTAATGGAATTGTGTTAGTGTTTCATTCAAGCCTTTCTTTATTAATAATTTTGTTATCTAATTGTCTTATAATTTCAGTTTATTTTTGACCAGGTGCTCTGCTAGGCATATGCAAGGCATGTATACATACTAATGGAATCAAGTTCCTTGGTTTCTCCTTAATTAAAAACTTCTTTATTTTCATTTATTAATAAAAAAGTTAACATGGTACTGACTGCTTGATTAAGAACTAGTTGGGTTGTGCTATAGAGCCCATTTAGTAATAGTATTTAGATTATAAATTAACAAACCTTTCACCCATTTCTAAAAATTATAATTAATTTGTAAATTTTTCACTTGATCTTGCATTTTTAGGATTCCCAGAAACTAGATAACATATTTTCAAGATTGTAATTGTAATACCTTTCTGGATGCCTTTTCAAAAGCTGCTACCATCTCCAACACAGATGTGCCTTTACCCGTTCCTAAGTTGTAGACTTCACAGCCTTAAAAACAGATAATGGTTTGATTTAATATCAAACAGAACAAAATTTCCAAAACTAAAAAATGGCATCTGCAATCAGAAAGAGATACACACCTATTTTAGGGTCTGAGAGTTTCTTCAAAGCAGGAGTGTGTCCATCTGCTAAATCTACAACATGGATGTAATCACGTACCTGAAATTTGAGGGTAGAAAAGGTAAATATTAACATCATAATTCCCAACAAACAACAACAGGAGGAAAACTTAGTAGAACCTCAAATAAGGTAATTTCAAATTCCAACATTTCCCAATCATTGCATAGTAGACACAATGTTTCAAGTTTTATGAAACAGAGCACATAACACAAAAATGAAACCAACCCAAAGTATAGATAGATGCAGAAAGCATAAATATTCATTGAAATAGAAACTAAAGAGTGAGCTAAGTAAAGAAAAGAAGTCATACCATCTTGCATTACAGTTTCCTCATGTTGTCTAAGACGCATCATAAGGGCTAAGTAAAAGAAAAGATGTCATACCATCTAGCATAACTGTTGAAATTAACATGAACATTATTTGCACAAAAAATGTATATGATGATTATGGTACACTATATATAATATAAGGGCGTACTTTGAACTCACAGTTATGTGTTTCTGCGAATAAAAGAAAGAGAAAGCAGAAGGCTCAGAAGCATGTTTATGCGAATATTGTAGTAAAAGAAAGAGAAATCAGAAGGCTCAGAAGCAGGCTGGATCGAGATATGGACATCATAGGGATCTTGTGTTGAGGCTTTCAGCTTCTTTATGAACACTTCTGAGTGAAGAAGTATGAATGTTAATTTGTGTTTAGATGACGATGAGGGGTGGATTTATATGCAGAGGAAGATGATAGAGAGGAAGAAGACTACCCAATCCCATCTTCTCCCCAAATCACTCCAAACCCTAACCCCGAATTCACTAATTCAATAGTGGGATTAATTTTGTATTTACGGGAAGATATAGAGGAAGAAGATGAATACGGAAGTAAATACATACCGTTGAATCTTTTTCTCCCTCTTCAGCCTTGACTTTTGAAAATCTTCCACCTCTTCATCCTCTTACCCTCTTCCCACGCAGAACAAGTGAGGACGCCGGAGCAGTCAACCATGTTATGTAATTGCTTAACCGTTGGGCCCCACCGTAAGTTGCAGTAGGGCGTTGTCAACGTGAAGAGTCACAGACCCCCAATCACCGGTTCTATGAAGGATTTTGTGAGGTCCGCATCCCTAGTTCTTTGAAGCGGGGTTTAAGAATTATAAGAAGAGAACGTAACAATGAGGTTTAGATGAGATCGTCGGTGAGGAAAAAGAAGTGGTCATAGAAACTAGGGTTTTTGTGGGAGACGGAGAAGCAAAATAAGAAGTGAGCTTGATTGTTTGGTCGCTGATTTTATTATATGGAGCCAGAAGAATATAGCGGCGGGGAGGAAGGAACGTGAATGGCCAGTGGTTGTGTCTAGGGTTAGAGAGAGAGAGAGAGAATGGCTTTGTGCGAGAGATAAGGCGACCCATAGGATCAGAGTGAGAAGCGGGGTATTCAAAATTTTAGAATTTTAGATCCCTCTTTAAAAACGCGCGTTTAGTTAAAAAAAATATAAAGCGAAATTTGTAGACGACACACACTTAAAATAAGCGCCCTCCGTGTTTTTAATTTTGTTTTGTTTGACACTAGTTGTAGGGCATGCACAAATGCGTTTCCTCTATCCTTCAAATTTTTGAAAACTGACATCGATTTTTAGGGCACGCACAAATGTGTATCCTCTATTAGCGTGTGTCATTGATTGCGCGTCGTAAAAGGCTGTTTTTCTAGTAGTGTTATAATATATTAACAAACCTTAAGTGTTATTTCTCTCATTATAGTCTATCCAAATGCATGATGCCATGCAACCCAAATGGACCATGCCGGGTCGGGTCAAGTCTTACCAATTAGATTTATGGACTTAGACATTAATCCAACAGTCACCCACTTGGATAAGTCTAAAACTATTATTGCGTATGACTTCAAGAACCGACTGGCAATCGTAGCTCTCAAAAGCTTCCGTCGAACTCTGACCTCATAGATGAACTCTAACCTTTGTCAATGTCTTGTCCATTAGATACGGGATCATATATTCCTCCATTCTAGATATCATATGGACTGATACATGGATAAATCATTCTCTCTGTCCATCTGTTGTTTCCCAATTTCCGATTTATGACGACTGACTGATTGAACAAATCAATCAGTCCTGGCTTGGCCAAGCACTCACATGTATCATCAGTAAATCATCGAGGGGCCCACAGATATCACTTTTATCTCGAAGGTAAAAGGAATGGATAAACTTCGACTCATATGGCTTGTTCTACTACTTGCTGAATCATACACAAAAACACGTTTTATAACATCGAGTTACCAATGCGTTTTTGCGCAATCAATGTACAACCAACTTATAGTAAGAACTCATATCTCTAGGTTTGAAGAATATAAGATATTATCGTCTCATGATCACTCATGATAAAATCCATGAAGTGATTCAAATGAGCGCGGGTTGAATCCAATACTCAGAACTTATGAGCACTCATGAGCGTTGTAGCACAACTTTGTCCACCAACTTGGACCTCTACAAGCCAACCCATGACAGTCTTGATTCATATCTACTTCCAACATATGACCGATTGTGGATGGTTTGAATAACTTAGTCATTCCGGAAGAATAACCTAGTTATTATGGAAGTCAAAACATGCAAATTGAAACACAAGAATAAATGAATCAAATATGGTATCAAACCCTATGAATATAAATAGACCAATTTTATTTATCACCATACTGATTACTCATTATTCATTGTTTCGGTTGTATCAAATTTATACTTGAATTAAAAACACTAGTTGTCCCATGCTCTAAGCATGCACACTATGTTTTTCTAAACAATAGCTTTGCCATACACAAAGAAAGCACTCTATGTTTGTCTATGATCCTTACTTAGTGAAATAAACCAATTGACCAAAATTTCAATGAATCTAATTTCACACTCCCAAATCGAAATCTATTAGATTTTAAACTTAAATGCACTACCCTCTTGCAATGAATGTGTACAAAGTCACAAAGACTTGTCAACAACCATTATAGGGTATTCCAATGAAGACTTACTCCATGGACACAAAGCCTTATGTTCAAAGTATGCATTGCTTTGAACATGCTTCTTGCACTAAGTTCTTTATAATCTTACATAGATTGCTTCTATCTATAGAGACAACTCTATATTCCCATTTTGACAACTACTTTTGAACAAGAGTTACCTCTTTTCAGACTATGTCAATATGGCCCTTCCAAAATTCACAATATACTTCCAACTGTCCTTGAGCATCCAATCTTTGGTAAACCTTAGATTGCCCTCGACAATTGCTTAATCACTTTAGTCATATCCAATTCTAGACATTTTCCTCCTTAATGCCCCAAGGCATTTGGAAAATTCAGAAAGGATAAATATTATAGCACAAGTAATCGATCTTGTACCCAAAGTAAATGGGACACAATTCATCATGTTTCACATAAAGACATGGTTCTAGACCAATCTTTTGCCATAATAATTTTTGTTTGCCATATTCTCAAAATTTTACTATGAAAAGGGAGGCCGTAATCATAATCGAATTTTGAGAACGCAATACATAGAATTTTCTTAAGTTGAACCAATCCAACATGAAATTCATATATAAATTCTTGACTAAAGGTGATTAAAATCTCAATATAAGCTCTTTAGAATGATTATAAACTCAATCTAAGCTTCTTAGAATTGAAATGAGGTATAATTTCCTCTCCCTTAGTTATAGCAAAACAACTTTTTCAACCCCTGCAACCTCACGAATTGAAATTTTTGTTTTCTATAATTAACATTGCTAACTTGCAATACTTATCATAATTATCATGCTCCCACTAACATGATGATTATTAGCATAACACTTATGCTCCCACTAGCTTTGACATGTACTTAGAAATCAGTTACTGACTTTTTTTTTTACCAAAGTTCAGATTTCTGATACTAGATTGCTTTGATAAGACTTTATCAAAATCATACACCTTATCTTAGATAGCTCACAGGTGTGTCTAAACAATTTCAGAACAATGAAAAGGAATGTCGTAATCATAGTCTCAATTGGTTAGACCTTGGCTATTTCTCATAAGTCCATGTTAGTGTGCCTACTAACAACTTTGAGAATGCAAAGATTACTATCTACTTATAAATCTACTTAGTGGAAGTGTTTCCTCACCATCATTTTCATGAATCGGAGAGAAACCTTATGACACTTACATTTTTGTGGTGTATGAGTTCCTAGCCATATGAATTTGTCAAAACCTTAGTCACAAGACAAGGTTAGTGACAAAATCCAAACTCATACGGATTGAACTTGTGTAATCTGAAGTTCTTGCAATTTGGCAGCACAAGGGCCTGCCATAGCTTCCAAGTAGCTGTGCAACCAACTGAGGACTCTAAGAACTCATATGCAAAGCCAACTTTAACTGGAATGGGCATAGAAATGTCAACATGATAGGTTATAAACCTCAAGTTGTGTGCTAGTGAGGAACCTCATGTTTATTCTTGATTAGTTCTTGAGACTTTCAAGACCTTTAAGACTCCCACTATCCTCTTGACATATAAGACTCTCTTGTCAGATATTCAAGGGATAGTGCGGATTATTTATCAAGACAGACACTTCACACAATTGGTCTAAGTTGGTCTCTGTTTTATCCAAAACATCACAACTTACTAATTTCAAATGTACAAGAGTAGATAACCTTTTACTCTTACATTTGACTAGTGTTAATAAACCTTCTTTAAGATATGTCACTCAAGTTACAATTTAGGAGTATGACTCTAAGAATTGTTTTGGAACGAAGTATGACTCATCTTCTTGATTTGACCACTTCAACAATTCATAGCTCCTCTTCTTTGCTATCAGAATGCACTTGGAGGATGAACTGTGATAAGGTCTCTTAATCATTAAGATGATCATATAACATGATTCTAAAGTACTCTCCCATCTTTTAAGATTTGAGAAACTTTTATCCTTCTGCCTAATTTGATTCTTCTTATTCGTTCTCCCATACATCGAAAATTTTCCAATGTATCAGAATTACACTTAAGCCTGTAAGTATAACCATATTTACTAAACCTTAGTAAATCATGACCAATAGTCTTATCCATCTTTTGTGGTGGAATTTAACAAGTGCACATGAATGTGTACTCGATCCCTTAGTCCTTTACTTGACTCACACATCCATGTGAACAAGTAATTAGTCTTAATTTTCCAATGCTTGAAAGTTTTCATTCATCATACTATACAACTTGCATGATTCCAAGTTTCGGTCCAATTGAAACTTGGGTGATGAGAAATTTTCTTTATTTGGTAAATTTAGACACTACCACAAATGAAAGAATCAAAACCATTTTCCATTATTACCATCAATGGAATCATATAAAAAACAATTTCTTTCACAAATGCCATTGTAAGGATACTTAAAATAAATAAAATTAAAAACTTTTCTTTTATTTTAAAACTTTGCGGAAAAACTAATCCTTACAATGCAAATATATATGAAAACTTGTTGTTATTTATTCCTAAGCAATATCTCATAACTCCTAAGAAGTAGCTCAAGAATCCAATCTTCAAACTATGCGATAGAAATCCATCTATGCGATCAGATTCAACATATTCTTTCTTTAAGTTTCTTTATCTTTCTTTGATTCTTAAAACACCAAGATGTGACCCAGTCAAATCATGTAATAAGAATCTCCAAATAGGAACTTAATAGAGTTAGACAATGGACTTTACCTGAAATAAAGTCAAACCCATTGACTTTACCATCCTTAGGTAAGTTTGGCAGCTTCGTAACCAATCCCCCTTCCTTTGGCAATTTAACATATGGGCTCTTTGATAATGGTACATGGGACTATCACGGACTTAGCATTTCTCTTTACCATTTGGTCAACCGAGTTGACTATGGCTGATTCCTTTCCACTGGGAAGAGAATGTTTCTTTTTCTAGATTTCCAGTATCATCATTGTCAATTTCCATAAAGTTTTGGAAGTCGATCTTCTAATCAAATTTGCTTTACTAGCCTTCCTTGTCATTGTTGATTCAACAGTACCAAGCAAGTAGATAAAATTATTAAGGGTCATGTCATAGTCTGTTTCATAGGAGTCCCAAAGGAAGTCACTATGTGACTTAGAGAATGATTGAACATCCAACTTTCTCAAGACTTTGACACCCAACTCTCCCGGCTTGTCAATATGTGACTTCATCTCCAAGATGTGATCACACCTAGACCTTGCCTTGCTAATAGGACTTGAGTGACCTTGAACTTGTGGGTTAGGGAGAATAATTGGAGGAGGTGGAGGAAGTGAAGTTCCAAGAGATTTGGGAAGATCATAGATGTCTGAACTAGACATCTCTTGGGAGATATTAAAGTTTAGTTGATTTAAAAGAAGTAAATTACTAAAATCGTCCCTGTGGTTTGGTCAAAATTGCACGTTTGGTCCCTAACTTTTTTTTGCACTCGGATCGTCCCTGTGGTTTGATTTTGTTGTGTGTTTCGTCCCTATGGTTTGGTAAAAATTGCATGTTTGGTCCCTAACTTTATGTATGTAAGGGACGAAAAATGCAACAAAATCAATCCATAGGGACGAAAAATGCAACAAAATCAAACCACAGGGACGATCCGAGTGAAAAAAAAGTTAGGGGCCAAACGTGCAATTTTGACCAAACCACAGGGACGATTTCAGTAATTTAATCGATTTAAAAGTCCTTAATATAACACCCAATATGAAATATTAAGGCTAGGACCCAACAACCTATTTATAACTGGAAGAGGGATTTCGTTATCCAAGTTATAAAATAGTTGAAGGTAGGTAAATGACGATTTACCAATTTGCACCATGAAAAACAAAATATAATTAAGTTTTAATTGGAATTGAAACTCCTAAATCTTTTGAGATTCATTGAACTTTTCAATGGCATGTTTCAATCTCGAGTGTGCCCTTCAGGTTTTGTGACTGGGATGCCGAGGATCATAAAACAAGGTGTAAAGTAACCATGAAAATTACTTGGTACTCTTAGATGTTTATCACCCAACCGATGTGCCAGTAAACCACACACGCTCCACTAGGCTATGATAAACTTTAAGAAAACTCTTTGCCTACCTTGTAAAATCAAGCTAGTGTGCCGGTAAACCACGCACGCTCCACCAACCGACTTAAGCAAAGTGAAAAGTGCAATTTCATGGGTTAGCACCTTATTCACATTTTCCTAAGTAACTAAGATTGGGAATTTATAAAAGGTTTAGTTACTTAGTATTTATCATTAATACTTTTAATGAAGGGAGAATTATAGTCCTTGTCTTACCCGTTCGGCTAATGACCCTCCACCAGTCAAGGAAGCGGTGGGTGAGAGTGGACACCCATTAAACTGCCATTTTATAAGCAGTAACCTTATACCCCCTTATAGACCGACTTCGTGAATGAGGCCTACTAATGGTAAGACTGACTTTTACTCTGATACATATATATAAATATTATGGACTTATAATATTATAAAGTATAAGGATTGAATTTTAACTTTTAAAATCCTAAGGGCTTAACTTAGAATTAAAGTATTCATAAGAGAAAACTTTTCAAATTCCAAAAATTGAGGGCATGTTTTGAAACTATTCAAAACTAATTAATTCCATAACTTATGTGTTTAAAGTAGTTTTAATTAAAAGACTCTTCAAGTTCCATAACTTTAGGACAAGTTATGGAAGACTTTAAACTATTAAAGAATGTAATTTTTCTTTATTTTGTAACTTATGGAATTAATTAAAGTTACATAATTTATTACTTAATTAAGTGACTCTTGACTCTCCATAACTTGAGGACAACTTATGGAGTCATAAAACCATTTCATGAGAACAAGACTCTTCATATTTGTAACCTTTGCCATCTTTTATGAGTTTTAAGAAACTTTAACGTGACTTTTCGTGTAACTTGAGGACAAGTTACACAAACACATTTTAGAATCCACTCTTAGATTAAAATGTATCAAAGACACATAATCAATCAACCTTTTCTATTAATCTAAGCAACTCATATGAACATGATAATTGGAATCAAACTTTTTTATGTAATTAGCATAACACTTAAACTAATACAAAACATGAATCTATTGACAATTATCTTTAAAATTAGATTAGTATGAACATTACACATCAAAAATAAGTTTATAAGTCCAAAAACAGCTTAGGGTAATGTTTCTAGTCCAATTCCAACCAAAACAGTCGAATATATGCTGTCTGGGCGTCCAACTCGTCGAGTGCGTGAACAAACTTGGCGGGTTGGATGCATTTCGCCTTGCACTCAGCGAGTTCATCAGTGGAATCGGCGAGTCTAGTGCCGAGAATGCCCTAAATTCGACTTTCTCAGCATTTTTCAGCAATTTGCATCAAGTATAATTGAAAACAAACCTAGGCTCTGATACCACAATTGGGTTTTCATCATTCTAACACTCCTAAGTGTACATGCAACCCTAAATACCTTGGATCTATGTTTTCTCTATTATACATGCAAATATGAACATCCAAGGTATTATCCTAATCTAGCATACAAAACAATAAATATAACAAGATATAATACATACCTCTTTGATGTAGAATGTCCTCATGAAGCTTGAATGCCTAGTGCCCCAAGTGTGACACCTCAAATGGTTCACACAACACCAAATACACTTGGAATAACTTGAGAGAAACTTGAACACTTCTAAAATCAGCTAGCCCTTCTCTATTCACACATAGTGACCGATTTTGTCAAAGAATATGATCTTATATAGTTGTTACAATTAGGGTAAACCCTAATTGTCATGGCTTTCCATTTCCTTGGATCCATGGGTTCAAATACACCATGGAGCATCCATGGAGCATCATATGGGTTTTAGCCGAACTTGAAAATCCATGGAGCATTAGCCCACTATACAAGTATGGATGATTTAGACAATCAAACCATATATTTAATTAGTCTTCTTTTGATCACTTAATTAATTCTAGATTAATTCTTGATCAATATTAATTAAATAATCCTATTAATATATTATAACTTATAATATATTAACAAACCTTAAGTGTTATTTCTCTCATTATAGTCTATCCAAATGCCTGATGCCATGCAACCCAAATGGACCATGCCGGGTCGGGTCAAGTCTTACCAATTATAGTTATGGACTTAGACATTAATCCAATAGAATGTAAGACCGGGATTTTGCTCCTGGTGTGGCAAGAAATGACCATGATTGACTTATGGTTGATAGTGACAGTAAGACTATGGGTGACCCATAACATTCCCTATCCTATGTATGGTATGTGGTATTTTGGGGAACTCGTTAAGCATTGTGCTTAAGGTTTTGTCGTTTAAACATTTTCACGTAGTTCTAGTTCCAAAGGAAAGGGTTCAAGGCCTCTAAGGAGGGAGTCCAAGGACTGCTTAGAGCCTAAGCAGTCAAATTAGGGTTTCCTTGTTTGATAACCCTAATAGCCTACCTATATAAAGAATCCGTAAGCCTCCAAAAACATGTCCAACGCTTTGAGAGAATCCTAGAACGTTTTTGTGGCTCTTCCTCCTTCTTCTAAGTTCATCTTTTTTCATATGGTGTTTGTGACTCCATTACAGGTGAAACATTTGAGCCTCTAGGCCTTCACAAGTCAATTACAAGAAGGATTCAGATTGTTATTACAACATAACAATCAAGCTAAGATCTAAACTCTATGCTTTTGTAAATTTCGATTATTGTATGCTAGAATTAGGGTTTATGAGCTTTGGATGATTATTGCATGTATATTAGACAAACTAGATCCAAAGGTTTAGGGTTTGCATGTACACCATAAGATTGATGTAGTGCTCAAAACCCATCAGAAGGTGCTTGTATAACCAAGTGAATACCTTCAAGGTGTGTAGATCTGCGATTTGCATGTGAACATCTATTTCTGAAAGGTATAGATTTTTCATCTTGATGGGCATCCATATTAGATCTAGTATGGTTGTGAGTTTTATGTTTTGTTCCCGTAATCTTGGTCCTTCTGAGTATGGGTTATTCCAGACCATTTGAGTGCATTCTTCTGATGCTTTTGAGGTCATAGAGTCATAAAAATGAGATCTTGGGCAATCTTATCCATCCATGCAAGGGTTCTTGAGAAAAAGTTGGTTTTATAGGATTAGGGTTTGTGTTTGTGCTCATTGTGGCCATGAAAATAGATAAATTGTGAGACTTTATCCATTAAGACATTCATTTAGATAAGATCTAGAAGTTTAGGGTTTGGCTTTCTATATTTCAAGCTTAATGGAGTTTTTGGGAAACAGGGGTTATATGATGAATGTAGCCTTCTACATGCTAAGTGTATCCCTACGTTGATCGTAGATTAATGTGCTACACTGAGCAAAAACCAACTGAGGGTTGACCTTTGAATTTTCGACCGATTTGACTTTGGTTAAACATGTTGGGACTTAGACTTGGAATGTCCAAATGGTCTTCCACACAAAGGAGGTTTGATTATGAACCTAGATCTTCTGAGAGTTGGTTATTACCTTAATTGTTAATTATGGTTTTATTATGTATACGTTCAACAAATGGAGAGTTGATATCGTGTGCTCAAGTGTGTGGTTTATCTTGTCTTTAGAATTGAGGTGAGTCTTCTCAGTATACTATTTGGGATGATAGTTGTCTTAGTGATAATTGCATGGAAGACCCGACGATGGCCTCTGGCATATGTATGAAAGAATAGGTGGTGGCTCCTAACAATTTTGTGCAAGACAGGTTCGGCCGCGTCAAATATTTCTAGGATGATAGATGTCTTTGTGATGCTTGCATGAAAGACCATGAGGTGATTCTTGGCACTTGTACATAAGACCAGGATTTGGCTCCTGGTGTGGCAAGAAAATACCATGATTGACTTATGGCTGATTGTGACAGTAAGACTATGGGTGACCCATAACATTCCCTATCCTATGTATGGTGTGTAGTATTTTGGGGAACTCGTTAAGCTTTGTGCTTAAGGTTTTGTGGTTTAAACATTTTCACGTAGTTCCAGTTCCAAAGGAAAGGGTTCAAGGCCTCTAAGGAAGGAGTCCATGGGCTGCTTAGAGCCTAAGCAGTCAAATTAGGGTTTCCTTGTTTGATAACCATAATAGCCTACCTATATAAAGAATCCGTAAGCCTCCAAAAACATGTCTAACGCTTTGAGAGAACCCTAGAACGTTTTTGTGGCTCTTCCACCTTCTTCTAAGTTCATCTTTTTGCATATGGTGTTGGTGACTCCATTAGAGCTGAAACATTTGAGCCTCTAGGCTTTCACAAGTTAATTACAAGAATGATTCAAATTGTTATTACAACATAACAATCAAACTAAGATCTAAACTCTATTCTTTTGTAAATTTCGATTATTGTATGCTAGAATTAGGGTTTATGAGATTTGGATGATTATTGCATGTATATTAGACAAACTAGATCCAAAGCTTTAGGGTTTGCATGTACACCATAAGATTGATGTAGTGCTCAAAACCCATCAGTGGTATCCTAGCCTAGGCTGTTTGTTTGGTGTATTTGATGCTTGTATGATAATTCTTGTCATGAAAATCGAATTTTTTGTCCTCTGCCTGCCTGACTCGGCTTGCCTGTGGATGAACTCAGTGAGTCAGCCTGACTCGGTGAGTTCAAGGGTCAGACAGAGGAAATCTCGGGATTTTTACTGTTTTGGCTGTGGGATAATTATCATAAACGCTTTTTATTGATAAAATCTAATTTTTATTATTTTGGTATGATTATCCAAACCCAAACAGAAGATAATTGTCATTTAATAAGATATTTATTGTCTTATATGATAAACTTTAATTATTTGTGTTATTTGATGTCCATTATCTTGCATTCAAATAGAATTAGGTCAAATTTAGATAATCACTAATTATTTGATTAATTAAAAGTATTTGTAATTTGATCTATATGGTTTTGAAAAGTTTCAAAATTTTCCCTCAAGTTTTGGAATTAAAACTTTTTGATTAAAAATTTTAATTTTGAAATGTTTAAATTCTAATCCCTAAGGTTTTAAAAAGTTTCAAAACATGCCCTCAAATTTTGGAATTTAAAATTTTGATTAAAAGATTAATTTTGAAATATTAAATTTTAAAACCCTAGTTTTTGAAATGTTCAAATTAGACCCTTATGGTTTTATTAAGTTAATTAAATGTATAATTAAAAAAGAGTTAATAAATCCATAATTATATGGTTTATATTTAATAAAATTACTAGTATAACTTATTAAATTATACCACCTAGTATTTTGAAAGTGTAAACTACACCCTTATACTATATATAAAATTAAAAGTCTAATATTATATATGTATGAGTAAAGAGTCAGTCCTACCGTTAATAGGCTTGATTCACGAAGTTGGTCTCTAAGGGGTGTTCAAGGAAGCAGCCTATAAAATGACCGGCATTGGGTATCCACTCTTACCCACCGCACTCTTGACTAGTGTAAGGTCGTTAGTCGAACGGGTAGGAGAGGACACAACATTCCATTATAAGTATAATGAAGTATGAAGTAACTAAACACTTTTATAAATTCCCAAATCCTAGTTACTCTAGGAAAAATGTGGAGTTGGTGCTATTCCATGAAATTACACTTTGTACCCTTGCTAAGACGTTAGTGGAGCGTGTGTGGTTAACTGGCACACTAATTAGGCTCTAAGCAAAGGTGGTAAAGGGTGACTCGATGTTTGTCATAGATAGGTGGAGCGCGTGTGGTTAACCGGCACGTCGATTAGGTGACTGTAACATTGGGGGCACCATATATATTTGCATGGTTATCCACAACTTGTTTGTGATCCTCGGCATCCCAATCACAAACGAATGAAACAATCGAGATTTAAACATGCCATTGAAAAGTTCAATGAATCTCAAAGGATCTAGGAGTTTCAATTCATTTAAAACTTAAATTCCCTTTTCGTTTTTCATGGTGGAAATTGGTAAATCACCATTTACCTACCTTCAAATGTTCTGCAATTTGGATTACGGCATCCCTCTTCCAAATTGTAGAATATTGTGTTGGGTCCTAGCCTTGATATTTCATTTGGGTGTTATATTAAGGATTCCAATAAACTAACTTGAATTTCTCCCGTTTTGTAGATGTCAAAGTCTAACAACTATGGTCTTCCTGAATCCGTTGGAAAAAGTTTTCCGCTTGAAGATGATGTTCCACGATTGGATTGTGGAAATGGAAATCATGCTTCACTTCCTCCACATCTTCTGATAATTCTCCCTAACCCACGTATTTGAAGACTTGAAAAGTTCAAGGTCACTCAAGCCGTATTGGCTAAAAGACACGAAGATGGAAAGTTGGTATGCGCTCATGTCTTGAATATGAAGTTGCATATTGATAAATTGGGAATGTTGGGTGTCGATGTCTCAAGGAAGTTGGCTGTTGACTTGGTTCTTCAGACACTTCCCGAATCGTATGGTAAGTTCGTTAGAGAGTACTATATGATGGACCACGATGTGACCCTTATTGATTTGACTTATTTGCTTATTGCTGCTGAATCAACAATGATTTGGCACACTAGTAGAGCAAATTTTTCTGGTAAATCAATATCCCAATCTTCTATAGGCAATGGCAACATTGGAAATCCAGAAAAGTTTTCTCTATGCAAGAGAAAAGTTGAGTCTAAGATAGTCCCGTGTACCATTCCAAAAGAGTCCATATGTTTCTATTGCCAAGAGAAGGGGAATTGGTTACGAAGCTATCTCAATTATCTGAAGGATCACGAAGATGGTAGAGTTAATATGTATGACTCTGCTTCAGGTAAAATCCATTATCTAACTCTATTAAGTTCCTATTTGGAGATTTTAAATACATGATGTGATAAGATTACATTTTGATGTTTTGTAGGATCAAAGAAAAGAAAGGAAGCTTAAAGGAAGAAATGAGCCGAGTTTGATCACAAAGAAATGGATTTTGATCGCATGGTTTGATGATCGGATTTTTAGCTGCTACTTAGAGAGTTATGATAGATTGCTTAGGATTATGTAATAACATAGTTTTCATTTGAATTGCATTGTAAGGACAAGTTTTTCCGCAACTTTTATAAATAAAATTAATTTTGGTTTTTGTCTTATTTATATATTTCCTTGCAATGGCATGTATGAAAATTGATGTTTGTGTATATCTATGTTTAGCAATGTTGAAATGGATGTGATTCTTAGTTATGTTATTCATGGTAGTGTCGTAATTTTTCTATGTAAGGAAAGATTCCGATCACCTAAGTTTCAATTGGACAGAAGCTTGGAATCACATGATTTGAATCACGTGATGTATGGAAATATTGATACTTAGGAAATTAAGACCAATTCCTTGACAAAGAGTCAAGTGAAGGACTAGGAGAGCAAGAACACAATGTTGTGCACTGGTCAAGTCCACCACAAATAATAATAAGATTATTCGTCATGATTTACTAAGAGTCTAGTAAATGTGGTTATGCTTACAAGATTAAGTATAATTTTAAATCATTGAAAAGTTCCAATGAATGGCAGAACGAATAAGAAGAATCAATTAGGCAGAAAGATAAAAGTTTCTCTAATCTGAAAAGAAAGGAGAGTACTTTTGTATCATGTTTTATGATCGTCTTATTGATTATGAAACCATATCACAATTGATCCTCTAAGGACACTTAAGTGCACCAGTATGGCTATGAAGAGAAATTAGAAATTGTTGAAATGGTTGAATCTAAAGGTGAATCATAATTCGTTCTGAAATCAACTCTTAGAGTCATATTCCAAGATTGTGACTTGAGTGACACATCTTAAGAAGTTCTAACACACTCATCAAATGTGAAGTAGAATTTTTTTTCTTAGTCTTGCATGTTTGAAATTGGTAAATTGTGATGTCTTGGATAAGACAAAGACCAACTAATACCAGTTATGTGTAGTGGTTTGTCTTGATAAGAATCCGCACTAACTCTTGAATATTTGTCTGTCAAGAAATGTTTCTTGACAAGAGAATCTTGTATGTGAAGTGGTCAGTGGGAGTCTAAATGATCTTGAAAAGGTTCAAGAACTAATCAAGAGTAAAAATATTAGACACGAGCACACAAATTGAGGTTTGTCACCTATCGTGTTGACATATTCTTGTTTCTGTTCCATTCCAGTTTGGTCAACTATGCATGTGAGTTCTATGAGTTCTTAATGGGTTGCATAGGGGCAAGGCACCCTGATCAATGGAAAGTACATTGATAGGTAGGCGTGAGCTGCTCAGTAACTTGGAAGAAATGGTGAGACCCTTGATGGCAAGAAATTAAGAATGAACAAGTTCAGTCTATATGAGTTTGTATTTGTCACAAACATTGTCTTATGATGATGCGTATGACAAATTCACATGGATACGAACACATATACCCTAAAATCTAAGTTTCATAAGGTTTCTCTCCTTCATGAAAATAATTGTGAGGAAACGCTTTCACTAAGAGAGATTTTAAGGAGATATCAATTGTGATATTTGCGTCTCAAATTCGATTATGATTACGACATCCCTGTTCATAGTTCGAATTATGAGATTTGGCAATTAATTTAAACATTTAAGACTTATTGCTATAAGTGTTGAAATTGTTTAGACACACATATAAGCTATCTAAGGAAATGTGTATGAGCTTGAGAAGCTTAGATAAAGGCTTATCGAAGCATATCGTATTAGAAATATGAACTTTGGAAGTCAATAGGCATTTCTTTCTAGAAGTCCAAATGTTTTCCGAATACGTGTCAAAGCTAGTGGGGGCATAAATGTTATGTTGGCATGGACATAATCATCATGTTAGTGGGAGTATGATCATTATTTTCAGTGTTGCAAGTTAGCAATATTAATTATAGAAAACAAAAGGTTCACTTTGCAAAGTTACAGGGGTTGAAAAGTTGTTTTGCTATAACTAAGGGAGAGAATATTATACTTTGTTTCGAAATCTAAAATCTTAGATTGAGAAATATTAATTGAATTTAGTCAAAGGACATATATGGATGTCATATTGAAAAGATTCAACATAAAGGAACTCTATATATGGCAATATTATAGCAAGAAACTGGTAAAGTATCATGTTTTTCCATTATGAATTGTGTCTCATACGCTTCGGGTATAGGATCGATTACATATGAAAGAAGAATGTTCAAAGGAATATACTTTGAATGTGAGACTTCATATCTATGGAATTGCCTTGTAGCAATCTCCAATAGAGTACGTTGTAATTTCATTGGCAAAGTCTTGGCAACTTTGGTTCTATAAGATTACAAAAGGATCATTGCATAAAATGTTAGAATCTAACATATTCTAATAGTGACAAGAATCTTGTATTCTTACACTAATGATAAGGATTAGGAGTTGTGAAATGAGTATCATTGGAAATGTGTTCAAATGATCTATTTCAGAAAGTATGGACCATAACTAAACACAGTGTACATGATTGTAGCATGGGACAACTGTTGTTATAATTCAAGTAACATGTTGATTACCCGAAACATTATACAATGAATAATGTGTAATCAATATGGTGACTAAATAAAAGGACTTTTATTTATACTAAAAATTTTGGGTCCATATTGGATTCGATTATTCTTGTGTTTCACTTTGCATGTTTTGAATTCCCGAATAATAAGATTATTCGAACGTTCCACAGTCACTCATACTTTGGAAGTAGGTATGAAAGAAGATTGTCATGAACTGGTTTGTAGATTGTCTAAAGTGTATTAGACATAGCAAAACTTTGTTGCAACGTTCATGATTACTTATGAATAAGATTTGAGCATTGGATTAAACCCATGCTCACTTCAATCACTTCATGGATTTTACCACGGGTGATTAGTGAGACGATAATATCTTATATTCTTGAGTGAGATGTGTGAGTTGTATTCTGCAAATTGGTTGCACATTGGTAATATGTAAACTCAGCAGTAACTTGATGTTATAACACATATTGTTCTGTGTGATTTGATGAGTAGGTACAAGTGAGCATTGAGTTAAATTTTATTCGTTCCTTTGACCCAAAGTGGGATAAAATCGATATTTGTGGGCCCCTCAATGATTTAGTGATGACACCCTAAGCGCTTGGCTAAGCCGGGACTAAGTTGATGTGTTCAGTTGTAGTCTGTTGTCAGTCGTCATAAATCGGAAATCAAGAAACATCACATGGACTGAGAGAATGATTATAGTACATGTCTCATGTCTATACGATATCTAGAATGGAGGAATATATGATCCCTTATCTAAAGGACACGTTACTGATAAGATGAGAGTTGTCAGCGGCTTTTGAAAGCTACAATTACTAATTAGGTTCCGAAGTCATATGCAAAATAGTTATTAGACTTATACAAGTGGGAGACTGTTTAGATATCTAAGCTCATAACTGTTTTGGTATGTACTTGACCCGATTGTGAGCATGGTCCTTTTGGGTTTCCTTCACCATAGTAGCTGATATGATGAATTAAGGAGAAAGAGGATTAATTATGATTTATTAATATATTATATGAATAATATATTAAAAGAGAAATCATATTGTTTAATTAATATTATTCAAGAATTAATAAGAATTAATTTTGTGGCTAAAAGAGATTAATTAAACTTGGGGGACTAATGTTGTAATTATAAAATAGTTTCGTAAATGGGCTAATGGACTCCATAGAAGTTGGAGTGGACAAAATCTATGGGGAAACCCATTAGAATTCGTGCAAGGCCTCTAAGGAGGGAGTCCATGGGCTGCTTAGAGCCTAAGCAGTCAAATTAGGGTTTCCTTGTTTGATAACCCTAATAGCCTACCTATATAAAGAATCCCTAACCTCCTAAAAGCATGTCCAACTCTTTGAGAGAACCCTAGAACGTTTTTTGTGGCTCTTCCTCCTTCTTTTAAGTTCATCTTGTTGCATATGGTGTTTGTGACTCCATTAGAGGGGCAACATTTGAGGCACTAGGCTTTCAGAAGTCAATTACAAGAAGGATTCAGATTGTTATTGCAACATAACAATCAATGGAAGATCTAAACTCTATTCTTTTGTAATTTTCGATTATTGTATGCTAGAATTAGGGTTTATGATATTTGGATGATTATTGCATTTATATTAGACAAACTAGATCCAAAGCTTTAGGGTTTGCATGTACACCATAGGATTGATGTAGTGCTTAAAACTCATCAGAAGGTGCTTGTATAACCAAGTGAATACCTTCAAGTTGTGTAGATCTGCGATTTGCAAGCCAACATCTATTTCTGAAAGGTATAAAGTTTTCATCTTGTGTAACACCGTAAATTTTCAAATAAATTTTTCATTAAAATCACATAATTCTCATAACACATTTCACGAAAATCTCATTTATTTAATTTATAAATCGCAACTCCCACTACTAGAAAAACAGCCTTTTACGACGCTCATTGCGCGTCGCAAAAGGCTCAGACGATGAGCAAATGTGCACAAGGAAGGTCCTGTCATAAAGGGAGACGACGCGCATTTACGACACGCAATTACGACGTGCGTTTACGACACGCAATGTGTATCAAGGAAGGCCCTGTCATAAAGGAAGACGGCACGCATTCGCGTGTCGTAACCTTACGACGCACGTGTTAATGACACACAATGCGTATCAAGAAAGCCCCTGTCAAGAAAGGCCATGTCATAAATGAAGATGACACACGTTTTTGCGTATCGTAAATTTAAGAGCCTAAGCAGTCAAATTAGGGTTTCCTTGTTTGATAACCCTAATAGCCTACCTATATAAAGAATCCCTAACCTCCTAAAAGCATGTCCAACTCTTTGAGAGAACCCTAGAACGTTTTTTGTGGCTCTTCCTCCTTCTTTTAAGTTCATCTTGTTGCATATGGTGTTTGTGACTCCATTAGAGGGGCAACATTTGAGGCACTAGGCTTTCAGAAGTCAATTACAAGAAGGATTCAGATTGTTATTGCAACATAACAATCAATGGAAGATCTAAACTCTATTCTTTTGTAATTTTCGATTATTGTATGCTAGAATTAGGGTTTATGATATTTGGATGATTATTGCATTTATATTAGACAAACTAGATCCAAAGCTTTAGGGTTTGCATGTACACCATAGGATTGATGTAGTGCTTAAAACTCATCAGAAGGTGCTTGTATAACCAAGTGAATACCTTCAAGTTGTGTAGATCTGCGATTTGCAAGCCAACATCTATTTCTGAAAGGTATAAAGTTTTCATCTTGTGTAACACCGTAAATTTTCAAATAAATTTTTCATTAAAATCACATAATTCTCATAACACATTTCACGAAAATCTCATTTATTTAATTTATAAATCGCAACTCCCACTACTAGAAAAACAGCCTTTTACGACGCTCATTGCGCGTCGCAAAAGGCTCAGACGATGAGCAAATGTGCACAAGGAAGGTCCTGTCATAAAGGGAGACGACGCGCATTTACGACACGCAATTACGACGTGCGTTTACGACACGCAATGTGTATCAAGGAAGGCCCTGTCATAAAGGAAGACGGCACGCATTCGCGTGTCGTAACCTTACGACGCACGTGTTAATGACACACAATGCGTATCAAGAAAGCCCCTGTCAAGAAAGGCCATGTCATAAATGAAGATGACACACGTTTTTGCGTATCGTAAATTTAAATGTTTAAAAAAAATATTTATTAATTTATTAATTTATTAATTTTTAAATTAAATTTTCATTTAATGTCTCATAATAGAAATAAAATACCATATACAAAAAATACAATCCATTGCATAACATTTAATGTCATACAATTCTATTTCTTACAATATATAGATTTACATTCATCTAATCTAGTATGTGTTTCATACTAACAATTGAAATGAAGAATGCAACACTTGCATTTGCATCATCTTATCTCTTTCAGCTTGAGCTTTCTTTTCCTCTTCTAACTCCAGAGCTATTCGCTTTCATCAACCCTGTAAGCACAACACAAGAAATAATGATATGATTTCCATCAATGTGGAGACATCCTAACATGCTCCTTCCTCCAAATCTATACCAACTTTGACATTTCCATTGGCATGATCCGTATATAGAGTAGATGTGATCTCCATAGCATTAAGCCCAACATTCTCAGCTAATGTTTTTGGTATCATTTCAGAGCTCCCTGCAAATTTTCCAATTGCATACTGATCTAATCTGCATCATATCAATCATCAATCTAGGATCCTCAAACATAACTCTTTCACCGGTGTGTACAATCAAGCCGAAGTTCCCTAAAATACCACACACATAAAACATACACATAACACGGTAAGCACGAAACTTTGTGAGTTCCCTAAACTACCACACACAACACATTAGCCACTCGAGGCTATAACTCAATAAGACCCTCTGGTTAATGTGTCTCAGTAGGACCCTCCGGTCCCAAAACTCGGATGGACCCTCTGGTCCCTCAACTCAACATCTCAATATAATACACAGTATGCATATCACAAAACAAATTGCAGGATATCTCAATACTCATAAGTGTTGGATTAGTATCTAAGTCCATAACTATTTTGGTATGTACTTGACCCAATTATGAGCATGGTCCTTTTGGGTTGCCTTCACCATAGCAATATGTAGGATGAATTAAGGAGAGAAAGGTTTAATTATGATTTATTAATATATTATGAGAATAATATATTAAAGGAGAAATCATATTGTTTAATTAATATTAGTCAAGAATTAATTGATAATTAATTTTGTGGCTAAAAGAGATTAATTAAACTTAGGGGACTGGAGTTGTAATTATAAGATAATTACAATTAGGCTATGGATTACCTAATAATATATAGGTTAGACGAATTCTATGGGAAGCCCATAAAGAATTATTCCAAGGGATATGTTTAAGGAGTCCATGGGCTGCTTAGGGCTTAAGCAGCCAGATTAGGGTTTCCTAGTTGAAAACCTAATAGCCTACATGTATATAAAGGGACCCTATGCCCCAAAAACGTGGAAAAGGGTCCTTTAGGGTTTCTGGACGTTTTGGGCAGCCTCCTCTCTTCTCATCTTCATCTGAGTTGCTTAGTGGTGTTTGTGACTCCATTAGAGGTGCAGCACTTGAGGCACTAAGCTTTATGAAGCCAAATAAAGCAATGAATTGATTCTTATTGCAATATAAGAATCAAAGGTAATTACTAAACCCTTATTTCAGTTCTTATTTGATAGATCTAGGGTTTATAGCTTTGGATATTCAATTGCATATTCATTATAAAAACTAGATCCAAAAGCTATTAGGGTTTGCATGTACACCATAGGATTGATGTATTGCTCAAAACCCATCAATAAGACCCTCTAGTCACACGTAATTTACCACTCAAGGTAAAGTCTAGTGAGAAGACTCACCTCGCAAGCAGATGAACAAATAACCTCGCGTTCGGATCTCGAACTAGCTTCCGCTTAACCCAATGGATGAATATCTCTAATTAATACTCTTTTCACGACTCAAATAACCGAAGGCTATTCTTTCTCTCTCTAACTCTTTGAAGTGGGTAAAAGACCATTTTACCCCTCCATGGTCTCTATTACTCATGTTGACCAAAACCCCAAAGTCAACAGAAGTCAAATTCGAGTCAACAACCCATGTTTGACCCGACTCGCCGAGTGCACCCTTGTGACTCGTCGAGTCCCATCGTTTTCCTCATAACTCTCATCAAGGTTGACTCAGCTCATCGAGTTGACTCCTAACTCGCCGAGTGATCGCATGATTCGACTCTACGGGAAAAACCCTAATCAACTCGTCGAGTCGGCTCATTGACTCGGCGAGTTCATTCAGACCCAAAGCTCATTCAAACGATTTAAAACAAATCTATCACTCCAAACACTAGATATGTCCTCTAAAGGGTCAATATCCATGTAAAGCTTCAATCTTTACGTTCATACATGATGTTATTGGTCCAAAATGCTAATACTTTCCCTTCATGAATGATTAAGCCCAAAAACCCTCATGAGGATGAATAAAGCTAGGACATCTAGACTCCAAGGACCTCACAAGGTCCATATCTGAGTTCTAGACTTCTTAATAACTCATACTACTTATAAACCCAAACAAAAGATGGGAAAAAGCCCTAAAACTCCATAGATGTGAGATCTATCCAAAATAAGAAGAAAGGTAAATACTTCTTACCTTTCTCAGAAGCTCTAGACAGGAAATCATTGGATCCAACAGCCTCACCTCCAGCTCCCTGCTTGATAATCTCCTCCTCTTCCTCAAATGATGCACAAGAACCACAATATGAGCTTCTTTCTCACTCTCTAGCTCCAATAGCAATTAGGGTTTTCTCTCAGGGGAAGGTAGCCGCAAATGAGGCTATAAGTGCCTTTAAATACGTCCCAAACCTGGGAAATTAGGGTTTCTCTGCCCAGCACTTACTCGGCAAGTCCCTCCTCTGACTCGTCGAGTACACTCATTAAAACGAAGCGAGCAACTCGACTCGACTCGGCGAGTTAGAACCTAAACTCGTCGAGTCTCTACTTCAACCTCAAGATTAATATACACAATAATATCCATGAAAAATCTGGATGTTACATTTATCCCCCACTTGAATTAGATTTCGCCCTCGAAGTCGCTCCTCAACAACATATAGATCTAATCCAATGACCGAACAACACGATTGAAAGGATCTCATACCACACAAATATCTCCCTCTCTGGACACCTGAATCCAAACAGGAACTCCTCCCTGGAAAAAGGACAGACCCATCTGCCACTAAGCTACCCCTTCTGAGTCTCCATAATCTAGAAACTCTAGTGACTTGTCACACAGCCAGACCACCCTCTCAAGATGCTCCTCGAATAACAAACCCCGAAACTCATTGCCCCTCCGATTTTCTCATTGCAATTGTTACGGACAAGACAAGGTCCAAAAGTTGCCACCGACCACTCACACTAGACATACTAAGCGCTCCATATCCTACTCAAAGGAGCGAAAGGGTCACGCTACACTAGGAACCCATCCACTGCATTTCCATCTAAATCCCATCTGAACAAAGGACTCTCAACACCCTGCTTTCAAACTCAGGATAATGCTCATGCTTACTCAGAAGCATCCTCTAACATCTAGCAATGATAAGCCTCAACTTCCTCTCAGATATCCCTTTCAACACTGAGCACCAGGTCAACTCTCGTCCTCTACCGTTGAACCTCCAAAGGTTACCCTTGCATGTCTAAAAATGTCTCGCTGACTTCCTTCTCATAAAAACTATCTCGGCCCATTGTGACACACAAGTCACGAAGTTCGCTTTGCCCCAAGCAAATACCACAATCTCAACTCAAATCGTCTCACCCTCAACCTCTGTCGAATACTACTCATTAGTTACCTGTGCCTCACGGTCCTACCCATTCAAACGAACCGAAACACTCAGGTCTAAGACATCAGATGCCACCAAATACTCATCAAAATGAAGCCCATCTCTGAATCCGAGATCTCATTCTGCCTACTCAAAACACCGCTAGAATCAAACACAACTCAAGAGTCTAGTCCTGCATAGAATTGAAAGTACTCGTCCAAACGAAACACTCAATTTGCGACCCAAGACCCGCAACACACACGTATGTCACTTCTCCGATTCCTTTCGATTGCGATCTCCACCCCTAACTCTGAATATAATGATACCCGACCATTAAGGAGACCTCCGTCTCTCTTCGGGTCTGGCCGCCAGGTTCCTGAAGACTCGAACAAATAAGCCTACTCAATCTTAAGAACTCTCCTGCGTCATGCTTTGACTAACGGATAACACGGTTCCCCGTAGCATCTTAACATTCTCTTTTTCTCGCTTGTGAAGACCACGGCCTTCCACAAGCCCACAATACTCTCATACCAACTGGTGAATATCACGACTCCCCGCAGTATCACAACACCCTATCGCTAACTAGTAAATACCACGACTCCCCGCAGTATCACAACACCCTCTCCCTGACTAGTGAATACCACGGCTCCCTGCAGTATCACAACACCGTCTCGCTGACTAGTAAATACCACAGCTCCCCGCAACATCACAACACCCACTCACTAATCACCCCAGAATCTCATCCTCATATCATCTCCTCACTGCGTTCACTAACTCATGTTCTGCGACCCAACATAGATAGGTACTCACACCTACCTAGGTTAAGCATCTCTACTTCTGACGACCACCGTCGCGATAGAACACTTTTTCTCGGTGCAATTCGCATTCTCAGATAATCCTACTGTTTGTCAATCAGCTGAAGGGCCCCCACTTGAACCATAAACACTTGCTGCACTACTTGCCATCTCATAGCTCAAGTCTCAAAATAATTCTAAATTCAGGGAATTCTACTCGGATACCTCGGTACACCATAACAACACCTCAAGATGTCTTGCCTCAACAACTGATCTCCTACTTACGACATCATGCTCAGATACCACAGTGGATCCTTCCAGAATCTTATAAATGATATTCCTCTCACACAACTTGTAACTCTGGAATATTCTAACTATCAACTGAAACACGGAGGAACCGTCAATGACTCAGAACACGTTGACGACCATCCGAAACTACATCCTCTATTGCTAAAAACCCATGCAAGAAAACACATACCGACTCTGAATTCAACTCTACGGGAAAAACCCTAATAAACTCGTCGAGTCGGCTCATTGACTCAGCGAGTTCATTCAGACCCAAAGCTCATTCATACGATTTAAAACATATCTATCACTCCAAACACTAGATCTGTCCTCTACAGGGTCAATAGTCATGTAAAGCTTTAATATTTACGTTCATACATGATGTTATTGCTCCAAAATGCTAATACTTGCCCTTCATGAATGATTAAGAGCAAAAACCCTCACGAGGACGAATAAAGCTGGGACACCTAGACTCTAAGGACCTCACAAGGTCCAAATCTGAGGTTTAAGAGTTCTTAATAACTCATACTACACAAAAACCCAAACAAAAGATGGCAAAAAGCCCTAAAACTCCATAGATGTGAGATCTATCCAAAATAAGAAGACATGTAAAGACTTCATAACTTTCTCGGAAGCTTTGGACAGGAAATCATTGGATCCATCAACCTCACCTCCAGCTCCCTGCTTAATAACCTCCTCCTCTTCCTCAAATGATGCACAAGAACCACAATATTAGCTTCTCCCTCACTCTCTAGCTCCAATAACAATTAGGGTTTGCTCTCAGGGGAAGGTAGCCGCAAATGAGGCTATAAGTGCCTTTAAATAGGTCCCAAACCCGGGAAATTAGGGTTTTTCTATGCAGCACCTACTCGACGAGTCCCTCCTCTGACTCGTCGAGTCCATTCATTAAAACGACGCGAACAACTCAACTCGACTCGGCGAGTTGGACCCTAAACTCGTCGAGTCTCTCCTTCAACCTCAATATTAACATACACAATAATATCCCTAAAAAATCTAGATGTTACATCTTGATGCTTGTCCATATTAGATCTAGTATGGTTGTGAGTTTTATGTTTTTGTTACCATAATCTTGGTCCTTCTTAGTATGAGTTACTCCATACTATTTGAGTGCATTCTTCTGATGCTTTTGAGGTTATAGAGTCATAAAATTTAGATCTTGGGCAATCTTATCCATCCGTGCAAGGGTTCATGAGAAAAAGTTGGTTTTATTGGATTAGGGTTTGTGTTTGTGCTCATTGTGGCCATGAAAATGGATAAATTGTGAGACTTTATCCTTTAAGACATTCATTTAGATCAGATCTAGAAGTTTAGGGTTTGGCTTTTTGTATTTCGAGCTTAATGGAGTTTTTAGGAAACAGGGGTTATATAATGAATGTAGCCTTCTATATGCTAATTGTATCCCTACGTTGATCGTAGATTAATGTGCTACACTGAGCGTAAGCCAACTGAGGGTTGACCATTGAATTTTTGACCGGTTTGACTTTTGGTTAAATACGTTGGGACTTAGAGTTGGAATGGCAAAATGGTCTTCTACACAAAGGAGGTTTGATTATGAGCCTAGACCTTCTGAGAGTTGGTTATTAGCTTAATTGTTAATTATGGTTTTATTATGTATACGTTCAGCAAAAGGAGACTTGATATCGTGTACTCGAGTGTGTGGTTTATCTTGTCTTTAGAATTGAGGTGAGTCTTCTCACTATACTATGTAGGATGATAGTTGTATTTGTAATAATTGTATGGAAGACCCGACGATGGCCCGTGGTATATGTATGAAAGAGCAGGTGGTGGCTCCTGGAAATTTTGTGCAAGACCAGGGTCGACCGCGTCAGTTATTTCTAGGATGATAGATGTCTTTGTGATGCTTGCAAGAAAGACCAAGAGGTGGTTAGTGTGGCAAAAAAAAGACCATGATTGAGTTATGGCTGATAGTGACAGTAAGACTATGGGTGACCTATAACATTCCCTATCCTATGTATGATATGTGGTATTTTAGGGAACACATTTAGCTTTGTGCTTACGGTTTTGTGGTTTAAACATTTTCAGGTAGTTCCAATTCCAAAGGAAAGGATCCAACTTGACTGCACAACATCCGCCGATGGTTTTTCTACACTGATTGTTATTGTTTTACTCTGATGTTTGAAAGATACATTTTACTCTAAATGATTTTGTAACAAATGGTTGTATGGATTTGATGGCTTAAAAATAAATAAAATTGTAGTATTTTGGGATGTTAAACTAGGCTCGGTAGAGCGGTCTAGGCATTCTATAGGTCTTGCAAGGCGGTCCAGACGGATTGCAGACTCATGTGCGCATGCATTGTATGTATATTATTATGTGATGTATTTTGAAGGAACTCGTTAAGATTTGATTTACATTGAAAAATGTTAAATTTAATTTAACAAGAGTAAATTACATGAATCGTCACTCGGTCAAGTCTTAAAATGCGCGTTGAGTCCCTATTTTAAAAAATTCAATTGGACCATCCCTCATATCGTAAAAAGTTTCATGTTTCACCCTTTGTTAGTTTAAATTTGCACGTTTCATCCCTTGTGGGACATGAAATGACTATAATTCCCTTTTTAATTTCTTTTTTCATTTATTTTTTTCATTTATTATTATTATTATTATTATTATTATTATTATTATTATTATTAAAAAATTTCAGGAAGTCTCTCTCTCTCTCTCTCTCTCTCTCATGTTGAAGAACACTTAATCACCACCACCACACCGAAATTCTAGACCACCATCGGAAATATGCAAAACTGCCACCTACAATCTACCGCCAGTCGCCATCATTTTCCATCTTTAGCAATCACCGTCACTAACCACCAGCAAACCACCACCACTAACCAGTGACATCAAATCCAAATGAAATTCAAATCTCAAATAAATCAAAATCAAAACAAAACCTAGAAATCGAACCTTAAAGTTAAATTCAAAAATCAGACAAGAAGCAAAACCTTCAAATCTATTGAAACCATTACACTTAACCACCACCATAACCGGTAATCTGCACCAGTACTAAAAATAGAGCACCAGCTCCACCCCTCGCCTTATACCCTCACCTCACCTGTTGTACCGTTTTCATCGTCATCCCCATCACAATCGACACAATCAAACTTTGCACCACCTGTCATAACCATTCGACAGTCTGTACCACATTTACCAGAGCTAATTCAAACACTAAGATCCAATAAATACATTGGTAATAAGAGAGCATAGTCCTCCCATATAAATCATAAAGTTTTGAAACCCTATTAAAGAATCAAATTTTAGAAATCTGATTGAAGCATTGAAAACAAATAAGAGATATTCTTTTTTCGTTTACAGTGTGCTGGAAACTCAAGTAAAGCATCAAATTCTGAAACCATCGACTTTTCGGATCTTAATTGATTCAATTCTAGTGGGGCTCGATTTGGGATTTTTATGAAACCAAAACCTTCAATAGTATTGAAATCATCATTTTCAGTATGAAATGGAGAAGGAGATGGGCGACGATGATGCACCAGGAACCTGCAAATCTCGTTCCGTCATGAGTGTCTTGGATA